>NC_090926.1:797061015-798311015 GCF_040938575.1 Ambystoma mexicanum | reverse complement strand
AGACAAACAGCTAAAGGTGGTGGAGTAGCCGTTATTGCAAAAAGCTCCATCAACATTAGACACATACAAAACCAATCACTGACATCAGCGGAATTACTCACCCTCAAACTATCCACAACGCACACAAGCACTATCACCATCCACCTCATCTACAGACCACCAGGCCCCATACTATCCTTCAATGACGACATAGCCCTTCTACTCTCTAACAATATCAAACCTAACTCTCGACTACTTATCCTAGGAGACTTTAATCTAGGTCTCAATGATGAGAAAGATGACAAAGCTCACACTATCGCCAACACTATTTCAGAATTAGGACTCACCCACCATATCGCACAACCCACACATAACAAAGGCCGCATCCTTGACTGGATAGCTGACCTCAATTGCAACACTACCATCCTCTCCAACACTCCATGCGCCTGGACCGATCACCACCTTATTACCTTCACCATCAACAAAGGCTCTCAAACACTAGGGCCCTCCTCCAATGCCCCACCCACACTCACAAGAAACAACAAAAATATCACACTAGAGAAACTCCTCCCGCTACTCCGACCCATCATCGACTTCTCACCCACCATGACCAACCCTACTGAATTAGTAGATTTATACAACACAACTATCCTTAAGGCCATAAATACCATAGCACCACTCAAGCTTCGGAAAGCCAAACCACGAGCACACCTCAATTCCTGGTTCACCCCCAAACTAAAAACACTCCGCAAAGCCAAAAGACAAGCTGAATTAGCATGGAAACAGTCACCATCCTCTATTAATAAGACATCCTACGCACTAGCACCGAACATCTATAAATCAGCCATCATCCAGTCTAAAAAAAACATGTACAATGAAAGAATCAGCAACGCCAAATCTAATACCAAAGAGCTCTTCAATATCCTGAGAGAACTCGAATCACCCTCCCCCATTCCAGACACTTGCAACAAAGACATCCACTGGTGCACGAACATCCAGGAAGCACTCCTAGGCAAAATTGCCACGCTACAAGCCAAAATCCTGACAAAGAAAGAAAGCCTCACCCTCTCCGATAACATCACCCCCTCTACATACACCCACACCACCCCCCAAAATGATGACAATAACCTCTTTGAGTTTTCCACCATAACCATTAAAGAGGTTGAAGAAATAATCTACTCTCTTAAACCGTCCAAATGCCAAGGCGACACTTGCCCAGCCCCTATCATTAAAGATGCTGCCAAACAACTTGCTCCCTTCATCACCTCCCTCATCAACGCATCCTTCACCTCCAACATAGTGCCCAACAACCTCAAGGACTCCTGGGTTCTTCCGTTACTTAAGAAGCCCACCCTTGACCCTAATGTCCCCACCAACTACAGACCCATAACGACTGTACCCTTCCTACTAAAAATCCTCGACAGAGCTGCCTATCTCCAGATACAGAACCACCTCGAGAAAAATAACTTACTAGGACTCAGACAATCAGGATTCCGCCCCAAACACGGCACTGAGACCGCCCTGATTGACCTTAAGACACAGATGGACAACATTAAAGACAATGGTAAACTAGCCCTCCTTCTCCTCCTCGACTTATCGGCCGCCTTCGACCTGGTCAACCACGACATCCTCTGCAAACATCTATCCTCAGCAGCCAAATTTTCAGATAACGCCAACGCATGGATCCATTCCTTCCTTAACAACAGATCCATGAGAGTCTTCGCACCCACAGCCTCTGCCATCCCATCCCCAGTCACTTGCGGTGTCCCCCAGGGCTCCTGCGTCTCCCCCACTCTATACAATGTATTCACGAAACCCCTCTTTGACATACTGGACCGCTTGGGTGTCATCTACACCAACTACGCAGATGACACCCAAATACTGATCCCTTTAACAGGCGACTACTCCACTGACCTCACTGCTCTCAACAACATTTATTCCATTATACAAGAATGGATGGCCAAGCATGGCCTATGCCTTAATGACGACAAGACCGAGCTTCTTCTCCTAGGTTCCCAACCCAGACTTAATAAACTCGACAAACTCTATCAAGCATTCACTATAGACGGCAATAACATCACCGTCTCTAACAGCGTCAAAACCCTAGGAATCTACCTCGACTCCTCCCTCACACTGACAAGACAGATCAATTCCATCTCATCAGCCACTGCTTACACTTGTAAACTTATCAACGCCAGCAGACCTTACCTCTCACCATCCAACTGCATCACCTTAGCCAGAGCGCTAGTCCTTTCCAAAGTTGACTACTGCAATGCGCTATACTTGGGAACCAGTCAGAAAAACATCAACAAACTACAAGTCATACAAAACAACGCCTTGCGAGCAGCCCTGAACATACCCAAACAAGAACACATCTCGGACGCCAGACGCACCTGCCATTGGCTATCCATACCACAAAGAATTGAATACAAAACCATCTCACTCACACACAAATGCCTAGCTAACCAAGCACCCAGATACCTATCCGACAACCTCAAGCACCACACCCCAGCGCGCCCTACCAGATCAGCTCAAACACACTGCTTAAATATCCCAAGATTTAAGCTCCAAAAAGCAGGTGGCTCCAGCTTCCCCGTGCTTGCCTCCAAACTTTGGAACTCACTTCCACTCGAGCTGAGATCAGAACCGTCCTTTCACAGATTTAGACACAACACCAAAACTTGGCTTCTATCCAAAGAAACTGCCTAGCCCTACCGCACTAGCATGCACCAAGACTGTAAATTTGTAAATATGTAATCGATTTGTACATTTCTGCTGCATTATTCTTGTTGTATTCATTATTCTTGCTGTATTCATCGCAAGCGCCCGGATGCCCTAGGGCCAGGCGGCGCTATACAAATAATAAACTAAACTAAACTAAACCTGCTTACAGTTGATCATTTCATGAAACAGAAAATGGAAAGTCGATCGCTGCCAGTCTAGATTCCAACCCATCGGAATTCACTGCCATTTGGCTTCACACAAATTCATAATTATCTGGCCATTAGACCAGCAAACCCATCTTTCATCAGGATGATCACTTTTTCATTTTAGCACTACATTCAATTTCTTGCTCTAGTGCCAAAAAGAAGCCCTTTACAAATGTCTAAATCAAATTGAATTGGAGAAAAAGATGTGGAAGTCGAAATTCCCGAGAGAAAAAGAGGGACAAAAGCAGAGAATGAGAGAGAAGGAAGAGAGAGAGAGAGAGAGTGAGGGAGAGAAAGAGAGAGAGAGAGAGAGAGAGAGAGAGAGAGAGAGAGAGAGAGAGAGAGAGAGAGAGAGAGAGAGAGAGAAATTGAAGGCAAACAAGAAATTATAGCACATCTAAACATAAATGCACATCTTCTAATCTAAAACAAGCATTGGTAATCACAACAGTTTGGGCTTTTGTGTAGGCATGGGAAAGGCATTTGCCAGGCACAGCCATAGTGGTATTAACTGGCCATTGATGGTAGCAGGTGTGAGTACCTGGACATCTAATAGTAGTACCTGGCACATGCCTAATACTAAAACACAAGTGAAAACTGTTGGCTATGCCAGTGCTTGTTTTTAAAAAAGGATTTCAGTGAAGGGCACGCAGAGTGCTTATACATCGAGTGGCAGAAGGCAGATATGTTTTTTTTTTAATTTTATTAAATTTTTAAACAAATAATAAACCATACAAACCCAACAAACAGTGCATGTTCAACAGTTTCATTACACTTTTTACATTCCCAAACCACTACTCCCCCTTCCCCACCCCCCTTGCGAGTCTATCACCTTGAGTCATCAGATTCCACACCCTGTGGTTCGGTCTCCTCCTCAACAGGTACGTTCGGGTCTTCTAATGACCCAAACAATCCGGCTATCAGCGATTTCCAGGCCATCAGGGACTCATTTTCCTCCTCCCCCCCGTTGCTGCACGCCTCTTGCCATGCTATGGTTTCGGCTTCTGCCCATTTTTGCAAGTCTTTCCACCACACCTCTATCCTCGGCACATGGCATGACTTCCATCCCATGGCTATCCTTCTCTTAGCAAGCACATAGGCCAGGTCCCTTAGTTTGCTTACATGCCTGAGTTTCCGTGGTCTGGGGAACCCCCCCAGCAAGCAGGCCCATACCGTGTCCACTACTATCTTGACCCCTCTTCCTTCTAGTTTCTCTTTTACACCCCTCCAAAACCTCTCTATGATCGGGCAAGACCAAAACATATGCACCATGCCTGCGTTCTCTTCGTCGCACTTATGGCACGCTTGCCGACCTGCATTCTCAAACCTCGATATCCTCCCAGGCGTCATATAAGCCCTGTGTGTTATGTAAAGCTGTATCTGTTTCAATCTCGCGTTTCTAGACACCTTCTTATGATACCTTTGCACCCGTTCCCACATCCTATCCTCCATTTGGGCCCCACCCTCTGTTTCCCAGTCCAATCTCAGCTGCGTGACCTCCTTCCCCAGTTTAGACATCAACATCTCGTACAGTCTGGAGACCTCATGGCCCCCCCTCAGCTATATCATATATAACGTCTATGGTGGCGTCCAGTTCCTCCTCCAACACAGTTTCGGGCCACATCCTCTTAACGCTCTGTATCATTCTGTGGTACGTGATGTACTGGCCTTCATGTAACCCAGCCTCCTCCCGCAACCCCTCAAAGGTAACACAAGAGCCCCCCTGCCAAATTTCCCCCATCGTTGCTACCCCAGCCGGCTCCCAGTGGGTCCGGAGTATCAGTCGCAGCTGTGCATACCCCGTCAATACCACCAGTGGCATCTGAGGCGAGCATGGGGACGGGTTCTCCATCAATTGGCATGCCCTACGCCACACCTTCCACCCCAGCAGCATCATTTTAGGGCACCCCACCATCTCCGCCCTGGGTGACCACATAACTTCTTTCAGATAAAAGGGTGCACAGTCCCACCCAAACAGCCTAAATTCGGAGGTCTCTTCATCAGACCTATTGCAACTGGTTCGCCACATAGTACGCCTCGTAGTTGGGCAGCTTTATACCCCCTTTGTCATGGAAGTTCTGGAGCTTCCATAACGCCACTCTGTTTCGCGTGCCATGCCACAGAAAGTCCCTACACATGCTATTCAGTTTAGCAAAAAACCCTTTAGGAATCAGATACGGAATATTCCCGAAGTAATGTAGGAGCCTCGGCAGGACCACCATCGTTTAGCATCGCTCCCCGCCCCATCATCGCCAAAGGCAGCTTCGCCCAAAACCGCATGTATTTTTCAATTTTTTGGATTGCCACCTCTGTATTACACCTATGCTCTTCCCCCACGGTGTGATATATATCTATCCCCAGGCACCGAAAAGTACTAACCGCCCACGGTACCTGTAAGACTGGTAACCTCTCTGCTGGAAGCCCTGTAATTGAAAAATGTATATCCCCCCAACGGGAACAGACTAGACTTCTGGGGGTTCACCGCTATGCCTGACAGCACAGCGTATCTCCCAAGCACTTCCAAAATGTACTAGAGGTTCTCCTCCGGATAGCGCACATACTGCAACATGTCGTCCGCATATAGGGAGACCAAATGCCGCTCCCTGTTCACCTCGATACCTATGGTGTCATATTGCTGCCTCAGATAAATCGCGAGAGGCTCCAGGGCTAAAATGTAGAGCATAGGGGACCACGGGCATCCTTGTCTAGTACCCCTACTAAGCTGCCACCTCTCTCATATCACAGACCCCGTCTTCACTCTGGCCAGCGGTTCACTATACAAAATCTCCGCCCACCTTACATAGCCAGGCCCTAACCCATAGTGTTTCAGGGCCGTCAGCAGCCAAGGCCACTTGACGGAGTCGAAGGCCTTGATCGCATCTAGGGACACGATCGCCATTTCCTCCTCACTTCCGCTGCCAACCTCAATGATCCTCTGAAGTCGCCTATGATTGTTGGTGATGTTTCTATGGGCGACATAGCCCGTTTGATCCGGATGTATTAGCTTAGCAATGACCTTTTTCAGTCTGTTCGCCAAGACCGCAGTTAATATCTTGCCATCCTGGTTCAACATTGACACAGGTCTGAAGGAACCACAGCTGCGCCCTGGTTTATTTGGTTTAGGGAGAGGTACTATAACGGCCTCCCTCAGTGACTCCGGCAGGCGGCCCGTCTCGAACACCTCATTTATCATTTCTAGCAGTGGGGGGAGGACCTCTTCTATATATACCTTGTAAAATTTGCTTGGGAGTCCGTCTGTCACCGTGGTTTTACTAGTAGGCAACTGCCTCACCACCTCCCCCAGTTCTTCCAGGGTGATCAGGGAGTCCAATTGCTCTCTTTCCTCCTCACTTATCTTGGGCAGCCCCATATCTTCAAGCGTTTCTTCTATCATTGCCCGGCTACTATCCCCGTCCTCCCCATATAACTCTTTATAATAGTCCAAAAACGCTTGATTAACCCCCTCCTGGGTGTCCTCTACGCTACCATCTTCCCTCTCTATAGTTCTGATTGTGGCTCTGGGGGTCTCGCTCTTATACAACCACGCCAAAAGTCTCCCCGGTTTGTCACCTCCCGCATGCTGCACAACCTCTCCCAGTGATCCGCACACTTTTGCTGCAGCTTAAGTATCAAATCTAGTTTCTCTGCTGTATCGTCGCCGGCTTTCAAGGCCTCTTCCAGTTTTGCTTCTGTCTCCCTCAGTTCTGTTGAAACCCCACCCTGTAGGCCCTTGGATTTCGCCATGGCCGCCCCCCTCATTACAACTTTGAAGGCCTCCCATAGTGTCCCCGCCGAGTCCACACTCCCAGTATTGGTTTCGAAATAATTTACTATCTCCTCCCGTAAATCTTCTCTAAAGAAGGGGTCTCTCAACGCCTCCGCTCGTAGGCGCCATGTCGGGATCCTCGCCCTCGGGGGGCAATATTGCCACGCAAGAATCAGGGGCGAGTGGTCCGAGAGGACCCTGGCCCTGTACTCTATGTGCGCAATCTCCGCTATCATTTCTGGTGATCGAAGACATAGTCCAGCCTTGTTGATAACTGCTGTGGGGCAGAATAATGCAAATATTGCCTTTCCCCAGGGTGCCACACTCTCCATGCATCTTCCAACCCAAAGTCATCAAGCAGTGTCTGTAGCGCCCTGGCTGCAGGGGCCGGTCTATCCAATTTCCCGTCCGATCTATCCACCCTCGGGTTCAATACACAGTTGAAGTCCCCTCCCCAGATCACTGCGCTTCCCACACACACGCTCAGGTTCGCACTCAGTGTCCTAATGTACGCCGCTGTGTTCTGGTTCGGTTCGTAAGTATTAACAATACTTATCTCCCTATTCTCTACCAATCCCCTCAGCATAACCATCGTCCCGTCTGTCTCAGCCACCACTTGCAACCGCTGAAACAGGACATGTGACGCCACCCATATAAGTACTCATCTTGCGTAGGCCGAGTACGAAGAGCCCACCAACACCCCCTTCCACTTTCCCGCAATCATGTCCATCCTCTCACGTGTAAGGTGGGTTTCCTGTAGCAATGCAATATCTATTTTCTGCCTGCGCAGATACAGCATAACCTTGTTCCTTTTTAAATAGGTATTAAGCCCCCGCACATTCCATGTAAGTATTTTAAGGTTCTCCATGGCCTGGTATGATCCCATTCCCTCCCCCCCAGGTGCAGTGTAACCTTGAGTTCCATTTCAATCTATATAGGCTCGCATCCCCTTCTAAAACCCTGTTAACCAAAAACACACCAAACTCCCCACTCCCTCTCCCCCCGCCTCTCCCTCCTTCCTCAACACTCCCCCCCCCCCCCCCCCCCCAACTGTTGCCCAGCTCCATCCCTGGATCTCAGGCTCCCCCGCATCTAGCTCTTTCCGGCTTCCGTCTGTACTCGAAGCTCCGCAGGGTGAGGCCGCCCTAGTGGCCAACCTACTATAACTACAACTACAATTCGGGGGGTAGGGTGCTACCGCCCTGCCGCTCCAATAGCACAAAGAACTACACATTGCTATACAGTTTAAATATATGTAACCGCCACTATATTCAAGTCCATCAAGTCTCTCACAGTCCGCAGTATGTTACCGAATGTCAGCTTCTTATGCCAGGTTCCTCATTCTCCGCCTAGGATGTTCGCTCACCGCCATAGCAAATGTCTGAGTCACTTTTCACGTCCATTTTGTGTCTCTTCCGCGTCTTGATCCGGGCAGCCCTGCAGATCCAACCACGTTGTCGCATCTTCCGGAGTGTCAAAAAAGTACATTATGCTCTTATACACGATCTTCAATTGCGCAGGGTACAGCAGCATATATTTTATCCCAGCCGCCCGCAGCCTCCTTTTGATGGGTACATAGCTGTACCGCTGCCTCTGGACCAGCATAGTGTAATCCGGGTATGCCGTGATAGTGCTCGAGGCCCTTTTGATCGTTCTGCCTTTCCGGAAATATTCCAATATTTTTTCCCGGTCTTTATAGTTCAGTATCTTGGCAATTATCGCTCGTGGAGGGGCCCCCGGTCTCGGCTTCCGCATGAGGGCTCTATGTGCCCGCTCCACCACAAATCCTTGCGAGAGTGTGCCAGCCCGATGCCTTGTAGGAGTAAGTTCTCGATATAATCAGTTGGGTCCTGGCCCTCCTCGCCTTCCGGCAGACCCACCACACGAATGTTGTTTCTCCTCGCTCTCCCTTCTGCTTCTTCTGCTCGAGACTCCAAGTTGGCCACCTGTTGCTTGAGGACATGGCTCTCTTTTGTATTGTTGGCGCTGGTGTCCGTATTAGATTTCACCGCGCCCTCCAGGCTGCTTGTGCGTTCCGCCAGTCTCCTGACATCCTGTCTCAGCAGGGAGACTTCGATGCCCACTGCTTCAATTTTAGCTTCCAGGGAAGTGTGTAGGTCCATCATCGCAACCCCCCAAGATTCCTTCAGCTCCGTAATGGCTTCCAAAATCTGACGATTATCAGCAGCTGTCGCGCCCTCCGCCTGTGCCATCAGGCCTTTGGTAGAGGTGGTCGCAGGATACAGTTGTGCTTTCGCAAAAATGTCCATCGTGGGTTGTTTGGTCTTATTCTTGCCCACGGGCCCTCGTGCCGCCTTTTTCTGGTTACCGTTGGGTCTCCCTGTCACGATTCAGCGACCAAGTGTCTCCTCAGCCGCAATTTTCGCTCTTTGCCGACTGTGGCGGTGGTCTTCAGGTAGTCGCAACCTCCACCTCCTCTCGCCGCTGCTAGTTCCATGCCGAGTGAGCGCTTCTCGTGCTGGTCATGGTGCGGCCTGCATTTTCACACCTCTGCTGTCTCAGGCCCCTGTCGTTCGGGCCAGCGCCCAAGCTTTCACGACTCAAGACCCAGGGCCCCCGGGGGTTTTTGTACTCCGCCTTCACCTCGCCATTGTCGTTCTTCCCCCGTGGCCGCCGCATCTATTCGTCCTCTTCGGGTCCCCTGGGTTAGTTTGTTTTGTTGTCGGCCATCTTGTGTGACAATGGACCTAGCCACCGCCGTCGTTCATCGAGCAATTCATCCAGACTCCCGCTTACGATTTTTCTCGATCTTCATACCATGAGCGAAGCATCCATTCCCATGCGTGTGTGATCGATTCTGGAACCAGTTGCGTACTTTTAAAGGTAGTTAGTACGGATCATCTGTCGGATCTTACGGAGCTCCACGGGAAGCACATCCTACTCCATGGCTGCTCAAGCCACGCCCCGCAAGGCAGATATGGTTAAGACATGAGCAGGTTTACAATTGCAATTAAGTCATTAACTCTCAGAAGACTGCTTTAGAAAACCCTGGGAGGCACTTTGAATAAAAAGTTTGATTATAAGGCTTTACTAAAACGAGCCAAAGAGTTCCCATGGGGAGGTGTTTTGGGAGGAGAGGGGCAGGAGCTGGGTGGGAAGGGCCACAGGAATTAGCATGGCCATGGGCAGTGTGATGAATCCCGGGATGTCGTCACTGCTTCTGTAGGGGATCCCCTTTCCATGAGGCCAGGGAGGCGAGGCCGCTATCCGATAGTCTCAGCAGGTGGATCTCATGGGAGGGGAAACCCCCTATAGGACCAGTGATAACTATTGTGGGAGAACACGGTATCCATCTAACACAACCTCCTCTCCTGCACCCCCGCTCTCTTTACCCCTACCCTCCTATTCTATATACTCCTATAGTATGCTAGAAGTAGAAAGGACTGAGACGAGGAAGAATAGGGATGACTATCATGAAGATCTGTGTCAAGAAACTGTGTCGAGGAACAGGCCCGGATCTGTAGGAATCACTCGGATGAACCTGTCTCAGCGGTCCAGTCTTCAGCCACAGGCCTTACTGGATATCGACATAAAAACTAACAGACTCACCCGAGTGTCAGATGCTCTGGAGAGGAAGTGCGAGAGGGACCGGTGCTTGCCGAGGAAAGCAGCAGGGGAGACGGTGAAGTGGCGGTCTCCACCGGACACACTGAGTGAACCGAGAGACTGGCTGGGGAAGGCACCAGCAGTGCAGCCCTGCAGTACCATGTGGTCTGACATGGGGAAAGACGCCAAACAGGGTCTAAAGCCACAGAGCACCTGCAGGAGGCTGAGGAGAGCCCCAGAGGCCGGCGAAGCAGAGAAAAACCTGAGGCAGCCAAGACCCTAAAGGTATTTGGGTGGCTGAAAGTGGAAACTGAAAGTGGAGGAAAGAGGATAACCCCTACGGGACACTAAGAGAGACATTATCACAATAATATAACGATGGGAATAAGGTCTGGGACCCTTGCAAGAAATTATATCAAGTTTCAAGAGCACCTTATCTTCTTTGTAACAGTACTTGGAGGTGATGCGACCCAGGGCTGTCAAATAAGAAAGGAGAAGGTGAAGAGAACTGAGAATGAAACACACAAACGCAGCACTTGACAGTGGAGTAAACCAAGCCTGCATGTGAGATCAAGAGACTATAAAGAAAACTGAGACTAAAATATATGGAAACAGAACTTGGCAGGCGAGTAAACCAAGTCTGTGCTTTGGGACTAAGAGGCCTCAGAGAAAAGGGAGTCGGCTCTAACAGCCAGCATCCAAACTCCTTCTCTTTATTGCAGTGCCTGGTAGAAGGAAACTAGCACTTCCAACTGGGTTCAGGGACCCACGAGAGCTTGGAGGAGCATCCAAGCCAAGAAACTGGAGAAAGGCTGGTTGGGGAAGCGAGACAATCACCCAATAGTAGAGGCACTGTACAAGAAACCTGAAAAAGGCTGAGGAAGGGAGACATTTCCCCCAACACTTGAGATTGAACCTTTAGAAACTGGCAAAACACAGAACTGTCCCTTTGTCCAGGGGAAGGGAAGCATTCCTCTGGACTAGGAAGAACCTCTTTTTGATTTAGTGTAATATAGAGTGTGAGGGACAGAGCTAGGATTATCAGACTGTGAACTTTTGCTTTTTGACAGCCTGACGGTGACACTAGTATTTCTGATAGAGTTAGGGCAAGATAGGGTTTTCTGTTAATTTATCACTTTGAATTAAGGTTTATGTCAACCACATTGACCCCTCTATGTCAGAATCCTACTTCTGAACCCTTACAGCAGTCAATGGGTGGGCAAATAGCCAAACAACACCTACAAGCTTTGTGTCCCTCCTCATATGCCATTCCTCCCTATCTGTACTCTAATGTAATAGTTTCGGCTTATAGGTGACGTTGCTCATCAAATAGGGGCAAGTGATAATCCTCCTTTGGGAATCTATTTGGTCAGTACATGGCTTAAAAAGCCACACTATCGTTAACCCTGAAACAGAGAAATGGCTGCATGGGCTAGTGTGACGCATGGGCTGGTGTGAACCCATTACAGGTGACTGGGTAGAAAAGGAACAGAGGGTCCCCAGAAGACCAGTAGGAAATGTGGCCTTTATTTTGCGCTAGGGCCTAGAAAGAGTGCACAGGTGTGCTGACAACCCAATGAACCAAGCGAGAACTGCATACTTCAACAGACAGGATTACCTTCTCTAGGACATGGTGTGAGAGTGTGGGTGACTCTTGTGGATAACACAGGGTAGTAAAAGAGCAACATACAGCTCTCCAACATGGAGGTTGTTAGAGCGGATGGCAGAAGGGTGGTCCCTGAACAATGGAGGAGAGGCCGAGTGAGAGGAGGCAGCAGCATGGGTAGATAGTCATCCTGCTAAGGGCAGCAGAGATGTGGGGGTACCTATTTTAGAAATGGAGCCTAATGGAGGGAGCCTGCCACTGTAGGGACATTTTGAGATTCAAGGCACCATTTTGGAACTGAAGCTAGGAAAGTCTCTGCTGCTTCACAAACAAGGAGTCAATATTAGATGTTTTAAATTCTAAGAACAATCTTCACTCTACAAAACATATACCAAGACTTGACACGTATGTGGCAATGTTGAGGGACCCAAGGTAGCAAATACCAAACTGGCTGCTATTTGGATAATAGTTTCTTTCCTAGGATTCTTTTATCCCCCCAGTATCTGGCAATTAATCAACAAACCTCCGCCAGCGTTATATTGCACAACCACTTCCCCTGTGGACTTTGGGGAGGGAAGGTGAAACCTCTGCGGCAGAGCATAAGCAAGTGAGTGGGATAATTTACATAGTGCGCACCACGTAAAAGTCCTCTCATAGCGCTGTTCATCACCACAGAGAGTACAACCCCTAAGGGAAATAAGCATCAGAATTTGAGAGAAGCCCTAAGGTGAAGCTGTTTGGGCTCCTGCCTCATATTCTTGGGAAGGAGTTCTAATGTCAGGTTTCCCAAATCTCAGAGAATGGTAGGCAATGCAGCAATGGAAAAGTATGGACATATTCTGGAGCCAACCCCCAAAGACACCTGTCAATAATACACTCTCTCTGGAATAAAACAAAAGTCTTGCATTAAGTTAGTGAAGAGGAGTTCCTGCTTTCAGAGATGCGGGCCCGTATTTGGAGGCAAAGAGGGAGCCTAACCATTGCATTCTGGGCAACTTGTAGTCTGTTTGTATCAGGCTCAGGAGGAAGTGCATTGAAGTATTCTAGACGGCAGTTATGGTTCCCACTACTACCTTGCAGCCTTTCTAAGAACGGATAGAAGCCATAAGACCGTCAGGGTTCCTAATCAAGGCAGTAGAGATGGAAACACTAGCAATTAAACTAGGAAGCTGAATAGAGACAATGGGATAGATAGAGGGGCCAGGATCTAGAATGTCGGTCCTGGACTACAACTAATTTCTTCTCATCAGGGAGTAAGCAGCAGATAGCCGTGCATTAAGCTTGGGTGGAAAGTGTTCAAATTTGTGGAATAATCTTGAGATGGGGTTGAATGTAAAGGTTAAAAAACAGGGGTGAAAGGGAAATCCCACTGGGAAACCGTAGGGGGTGTCAGGAATAGGTATCAATAACCAAGTAGTATCTGCTGTAAAACACCAGCATAACTACAGGATGAAGTAACGGGGCACCTGCAGGTCTTCACTTGCAAATGTGTGAGGTGGTAACCAGGCACAAATTAATGGCTTAGGAGACAACCTTAGCGTGTGTCTCAATGAAATATGAAAAAAACATCAAAGAACCAGGTGACAAAAGTCGAGCAAATTAGAATACATGTCTATCCATAATGGAAACTACTCAAGATGAGCAAGTGGAAGTTCAGACTTCCTTCCTAGGCTGACTGGTGTGATAACCTGGAGAATGAATGTCAACGTTGTAATACTTGGATTAATTTACTGGCATAGGTAGTGGAAACAACCAATATTTCTATGGTCTTTTAGAGCCATTCTCAAAGCCCCGACAGACCAAACCATTTCAACTGACTGGGCACGCAGCCAAGGGAGGAAACATAGTAGGCTACACAATGCTCCAACAAAACTGCATTTGATGCGCCCAGGTCCAGAAGCGCAGCATCCCATTCAGAGGACTCTTGCAGCATTTACCTATTGAAGACATGACCCCTGCCGTGTTACAGAAGGGATGAGCTTTTCAAAAGCAAATGTATTGGCTATTAAAGATGTTTCTTTTCCTTCAGCCTGCACACTATGCAGGACTGCCAGCAGCACCATATATCAACAGTAGATGAGTCCTAAAGATCACAAAGGAGTACCATTTGGAAAGGGTAAAGGCTGGTTCTTACCTAGATACCATAGTGTGGCATTGTCAACGCCTTCTTGATTTGAATACAAGTTTATAACCAAAAACCACAAGTCCTCTGTGTCTGCGCCTCATTTCTGGCTCCTCACAGTGGTTTCAAGCCGGCTCACTTCGTTCACAAATTTAAAAATCTCATTGATTCAATTGTGCATCCCCACAAGAGGGGCTTTTTTAATCCAAACCAGGTACCAGACCACTTGAGTTTCACACCTCTGATCTGGACACAGCCAAGCTTAAACAAGCATTCTTAAAACATTCTGCCTGTCCGACCAAGTGTCATCAATAATTCATGTTCAGTTTTTCTGTTCCTACGTCCACTTTGCACCCCATGTCACCCTTCCCTCCTGCTCTCTTCTTTGCACTCCATATTGGATAATCCTGGCATGTGCAGAATTTCCATCCTTCAGAATAAACCTCGGCATTGGGAGGCAACTACACCAATAACCTGCACATTATAAAACACTATTTCCATTTCTGTATAAACAAATTACAAAAACGCCCAGTTATTAATTGTATCATTGGCTACATACTCCAGCAAGGGGCCTGGCATAGATTCACATGCTCATGAATATTCTCCGTCGTCAGCCTGGGAATCTTTGGTAAAAGAAAAAGACAGTTTCACTTCCACTTACAAACTGTATTTCTCCTTTAAACCAATCAGTGTCCTCTGGGTCATACTGCCCCCATCCAATGACAGTTCTCTCCCTAATCCCCTCCTCTGGCAGCCATCTTCAGATTTTTACCACACGCTTCAGTGTTGGGAGTCCTTGAGTTTGGTCTTCGAGCTACTTCCATGTTTTTGTGTGTTTTTTCGACGGAAAACTTTTCTATTTTTGTTCCAAAGGAGCCTGTGTGCTCTATGCTTCATATGCCGACCGCGGGGAGCCGTTGTCGGTGAATTTCAGCGCCCCTCAAGAGCGAGGATTGTCGAAGATTCTAGATGGCCATCAGGCCTACTTTGCGCTCTCCGACCATGACGGAGGAGGAGAAGGAAGACGGGAGGTCCCTCTTCAAGCCCTGCATCAAATGCAGGCTACGTAATGTGTTTGTGGAAGATAAGCAACTGCAATACCTCTCCTGCCTGGATCCGGACCACAAGGAAGTGGAGTGCAAGATATGCCTCAGGTTCTCCAAGAAGACGATGAGGGACAGGCACAGTAGACTGGCGACGTAGCTTAACGCCAAGGCCTCTGACCGGTGCTCCATGCAGGGTCATGCATCACCCAAGACAGGCCGTCAATCGGGCTCCTCCTTGATAACGAAATCATATACACTGGCTAAACTGCGGGAGGAATCAGAGAAGCCGTGGACAGAGGAGAAGAGCGCAGAACAGCCCAAGCAGGCCCAATCAGCACAGGCTAAGGCTTCGTTGACGAAAGAGCTGGTGGCAGCAGCTATCACGACTGCTAAGGGAGATGACCCTGTGAAGGTAGCCCCTGCAGCACAGAAGGTATCCCTGCCCCCAAGGTGCGACACCGTCCGCAGAGACTTTGGCAAAGTCAGCTAGCATGCCATAAGGGAGCAAACTGGCTCAGGCCCTGATTCAAGCACCTCAGGGGGGCGAGGAGGCCCCAAAACAGCCTTCACAGGCCGTGGACCAAGTCATGGACGTCTCGTCCACGCACGACGAGGACCAGGATTCCTTGTACACGGTCCACGAGGACGTGGAAGAGGAGGATGATGGCGCAGGCCTAGTTTTCCGATTCCGCCAGCTCAGCCGAGGGATAGGTCTCTGGACATTCTGTCGACCCTTTACACCTTGGTGTCAGAGATCCAGAAGAGGATGCCCCCGGGCCTGGTTTCGGTGGTCCCCGAGCCCCCATTCAGCCTCCAATGAAGAAGAGGATGCTCCCATTTCAGCCTCCAGACCTGCATCGGGTCCCTTCTCCCCCAAAAGACCCAGACACAGGGACGGATTCGGCCACGACTACGAATGACAAGGATATCGCTGCAGCGGATGGTGAGTATTACGCATTTGGATGCGCCACCTAGGGTGTCCCCACCAGATGAGGTGGAGTCGTTCCATTCCATGATCTCCATAGCTTCTGAGCTATTCCAGTTTGTGCCCGAAGAAACCAGGAAGGAGGTTTTCTTGTACCAGAGGCGTGAGGTCAAGAGGAAGACAATCATGGCGGTGCCCCTTCTGGAGGACGTGTGGGACGAGGGCCTGGCCCTCATGAAGAACCCTTGCATGGCTCCAGCCGTACAGATATGATATGCCATTTATAACACGGCTATACACAAGTGTTTCAACAGGATAGGCTGGAGAAGAAGTATCGGGTGCCGGACTCTGCACCCAAGTGCCTGAGGTCGCAACCATTGCTGGATTTGGTGGAATCAGCGGCCGCGAGGAAGCGGTTGGCTAGCCCGTCCTCGTCTTCGGTCCCTCCGGTCAGCAATGGGAAGAAGATGGACGCCATGGGCAGGAAGGTGATTTACACCACAGCGTCAACTATCAAGGCGGCCAACGCACTGGCGATCCTAGCCAGGTACGACAAGGAGCTGTGGTACAAGTTGGGGCCTATTCTGGAGTTCCACACCAACGATAATAGGATGGAGGCAATCACTGTTTTCCATGAGGGGGGTGTAGCATCTGATCACGTGATTACAGTGGAGTTGGACATAGCCGACATGGGCTTCTGGCAGATAGGGAACATTGTATGCCTTCGTCGACGAGGCTGGATGAATGCCACGAATTCCCAGCAGGAGGTCCAAGCATAGGTGTTGGACATGTCCTTTGACAGAGAGAACTTGTTTGGGAAGGTCATCGACGAGTCCCTCCAGGCCATTAAGGCGGATACAGAGATGGCCCAATCCCTGGGAACTCTCCAGCAGCATCGCTCTTCTTTACGCTCCTCCAGGGGAAAGTGGAGCAGGTCTGCCAAAGGTTTTTCCTATTTGTACCATCAGCCCTCCAGATCCACACCTCAGGAAGCCTACAGAGGCCATTCCCAGGCTTTCGGTAACAGAGGACAGCATTGTCGTCACTGGTAGGGCAGGACGCCAGCTCCGAAAACAAGCCTGAACCATCTGGCAGGTCAGGCCCCCATGCGTGCACCCCGGTGGGAGGATGGCTGACTAAGTTCATTGGCGAGTGGAAGAAGATCGCCACCAACAGATGGGTGCTGGACGCTCTCGCCCAGGGGCTCACAATGGAATTTCAGCGCAGGTGTCAGTGGATTCCTCCGATTAACCTTCAGGAACAGCACATCCCTCAGCTCCTGGAAGAGGTACGTGCAATGCTGTGAAAAGGGGCGATACAGCAAGTTCAGCTATGGGGCTGTGGAGTCAATTCCAGATACTTTCTGGTCAGAAAGAAGACAGGGGGCTGGAGGCCCATCCTAGACCTACAATGTCTCAACAAATACTTGAAGTCCCAGAGGTTCAGGATGGTCACGTTGCAACATGTGCTCGGCCAACGCCTATTTCCACATCCCCCTTCACAAGAAACACAGGACGTTTCTGTGTTTCGTAGTGCAAGGTCAGCACTATCAGTTCAAGGTTCTGCATTTCGGATTAAAGTTGGCTCCCAAAGTGTTCACAAAATGCCTGGCACCGGTGGCGGTCCATCTAGGTCTACAGGGCATACACGTATACCGTACCTCAATGACTGGCTTATCTGGGCCATCAGACACAATGAGGCAACCGTCCAACTACTGACGGATCTGGGATTCTCCATCAACTATCCAAAGTCTTGCTTAACACCATTACAGATCATGCTGTTCCTAGGAGCCAGGTTCAACACGGTGCCCTGTCTGGTGTCACCCTTGGAGGAGAGGGTAGCGGCCATTATAGAGAAGGTGCAGTGGCTGTTATCGATGAAGACAGCAACGGTGTGGACCATCAAGACATGGCTCGGCATGTCGTCCTATATCTACCTCATCCGGCTCTGCAGGTTGCAAATGCAACCTATTCAAGACCTCTTCAACAGTTCCTGGACGCTCAGTGGATAAAGGTGTCCACAAGCTTCACGGACAAGATCCCGCTCGACGACAAGCTCCGTTGAGCGACAGGGTGGTGGGGCATCTGCTCCACCATCGCCCGGGGCACAGGGTTTCAAAACCGTCCATACCAGGACGGTCACCATGGACGCTTCCCTGGAAAGATGGGGAGCCCACACCAGACGTCTGCACGTCAGAGGCCTGTGGCTGCCGGAGGAGAAGGTTCTCCATATCAACATCCTGGAGATACGGGCAGTGTTCTGGGCCCTTAAATCGTTCCTTCCATCTATGAAGGGAAAGGTGGTGAGGATCTTCACAGACAACACTACCACCATGTTCTACATCAGGAAACAGGGCGGGGGTTACTCGATCCCCAGCTCTCTCCAAGGAAGCACAGGACTTGTGGCGCTGGGCTGTCGGAGAAGAAATGTTCCTCGTTCCTCTTCACCTAGCAGGAGTCAAGAACACCAGTGCAGGGAATTGCACTCTTGACACGCGTGGGAACTTCAGCAGGACCAGGTAGACTGCATCTTTGTCAAGTGGGGCAGGTCCCAGATCGATCAGTTGCGAAGGCTGCGAACTCTAAATGCCAGAGGTTTGCCAGCAATTCCACCAACCGAGGAGCTTGGGGGACGCGTTCTCCTTCTCGCAGGCGGGGATGTTTCTGAACACGTTTCCTCCGTTGACTCTTCTCCTGCGAGTCATCAACACACTCAGGCAGTGCCAATGCAGGATGACCGAGGCATGTCAGCATCACTTCCGGTCAAGCTGCAGGTGGTTCCGATCTTCTCACCAGAGGAGGAGCAGCAATCCTTCATTAGGACACAGGATTGCTGAACCAGAGGGCTTGGCTCCTGCAGCACTAGAGTTTGGAGGATATGAGTTGCCTGCGGACGGCAGTGTTAGGGAGAATTCTCATAAATGGTTGATTTCCCTTACCTAAAGAGTCCCCCAGCAGCTTTGCTGGATTTCTAGAATTTATTTTTTTCACCTGGTAAGAGTGTGAGCCTTTTTTCCCACTCTTACATGTGTTTCACTATGTGTATTTCTACTGTTTGTGTGATCCTGGACACTGGAGCCTCACCTACTCCATGTGCACCACTTTTTGTGTGTGTTACATAGCACCTTCAGTGCAGTGACACAGGGTTGTCTGAGACTTCCCACTGACTCTATTTTTCTGGGGCTTACTACTGTCCCCCAGAAACAGGTAAAGTTGCCATTAACTTTATATAGTCACTTTAAACCACAGACCCAGTACACCCCCATCGTACATGGAGTATTAGAAAGGGTTAACTCTTATCCCTTTTTGTCTGTGCCTCTTGGAGCTTTGTTTCGCTCCCTTAACATTAAGACTTGGATGGTGGCAGTGGTATCTACCCTAACTTTTCTACCGCGATTATCCTATATAAACGTGGTAATGTTTTAGGCTATTACATTAGCCTCAAACATAAATCCGCTTGACCAAATACATTTTATTTTGGTTCCGGCTGGGTTTAGTTGCCATTTCTTTTTGTTAAAGTCTTTCTCGTGTTTTTCTCTGCGCGCCAAACCCGGGATGATTCCTTTGTTCACTGTCTTTTCGTGGGCTTCTGCACAGAAGCCCTCCTTAAGGCGCCTGATAGTCTAGGTAGGCAGGATGTGAGGGAGGGATCTTCGGACCCCTGCCATGGGTTGCCGTAGTAACCCAAGTCGCACTCTTGTCTGATTGGTTAAGGGGACTGGCCTTACCAGGCCAGCCACCCTGCTGTGTGATTGACAGCCAGGCTGTATGAATGGGGGAAAACTGCATAAAAAGCAGGTCTCTGGGACTGGAAGAGCAGAGTCACCACTGGAACGAAAGAACCAATGTGGAACTGGAAGAAGAGGACCCCTACCACGACTGAACCGCCCGGTGAAGACCTGCTGCAGGTCCGAATCTCCGAATCCGACAGAGAAGATCCTCCAGGAAACATCTTCCCTTGAGCTGGTAGGACCAACCAGTTTGCCCGAACTACAAACCAGGACCCCTCCTCTGGTCGAATTCGCTGTACAGAGCTACAGTGGGCCGGATAGCCAGGAAGGTCGGATCCTGCTTGGGTTTTAAGGAGTGCACCTTTTATTCGTTGTTTGGCGCTGCTGCCGTTTTCTTCCCTGGGTAGTGGAGGACCCTCCAGTCTTCTTACTTCTGATCAGTCCGACAGTTGCTTCAGGAACCGTGAGCCTGCAGGAACTACCAGGAACGTCTGCCTCAGCTACAGCCCCCTCTCAATTTTAAGGTACTGTGCAAATCTGGTTGTGCGTTTCGCTCAGCCACGGTGAAAGTGTATGAAATCTTTCTCCAATCCGAGGGCTTGTCCTTCTCTTTGAACTATCTTTTCTACCAACCAACCTCGTCCGGAATCTGTGCCACAAACTTTACCGCAAACTACCCTGAACCGTGTGATCTTGAGCAAAAGACTTTTGACATATTGACTTTGGCCCTAAGCCTTTTCTAGCTGATCTCCTCACTGTAGTCTCTCTTGTTCAACTGCTCAGAATACTTACCTGTTCAGCCGTGAAAATGAACCCGATACCCAGATGGCTATACCAATGTGCATCTCTACCACTTCAGATCCCTTCCCTTGCCATACGGGCACTACAGAAGAAAATAATGGAATTTGTCTGGTGGGGGGGAAGAGGCCCAGGATCAACAAACGAATCATGATGAAAGGAAAACCACAAGGGGGCCTGGGTGTACCTGACCTAGCCGGATACTCACTAGCGGTCAACTATCCCACGCATTCACCTGGGTGCAGGAAGTAGACCCCCCCGAAATGGTGACAAATCTAAGAGTCCTGGTGTCCGGTCCCACTACACGATCTTCCACACCTGCCATTGCTAAAACCACAAGCAAACTCTGGGCCCTTATCTGCCATGACTGTCACGACCCAATGCTGGAAAACCGCAGCACGGAAATGGGGTATTCGAGGCACCCTGGGTCCCATGTCTCCCATCTGGAACAACCCGGAATTCACACCAGAAAACACACCACGGGACTTCCATGCCTGGATAGCAGGGGGCCTGGCAAAAACTGGCGACTTTCTGGAAGAAGGCTCTCTCATTACCTTCGAGAGATGCAAAATAAAATTCGGAGTGGGGGAACAGGAAAGATTCCGGTACTCTCAAATTAGGCACTGGATGTCACACAGGAGAACTCGGGACAAATGCTCGAGAGAACCAACAGCTCTGGAGCTCACTTTGTCATCTCCGACCAGCAAAGGTAGACTATCCACTGTATACCGGCTCCTAGACAGATCTGACCCAGCAAAGAAAGAAAGATACATGACAGAATGGGAAAAGGACATTGGCCAGGAAATAGCAGTAGAAGACTGGGAGCAAATATGGACCGGATTACACAAATGCTCACAATGCGTCACAAATACGGAAGGAGGCTATAAACTGTGTTACAGATACTATATCACCCACACCCAAATCCATAAGGCCAACCCTGATTTTCCCGACACATGTTGGCGTGGCTGCCAAGCCCCCGGTTCTCCCTTTCACTTAGTGTGGTCCTGCCCAAAGGCTTAGATATAATGGAAAGTAGTGCTGAAACACATCAAAGAAATCTCTGGCCTCTCAATCCCTTGGGACCCAGGAATTGTCCTTCTGGGCGAAACCGGCGATGCAACATTCCCGATTTCAGGTCATATCTCCCGCCTATGCAACCACCTACTACTAGCTGCGAAAATTACAATGGCCCGACTATGGAAAGACAAAAATGGCCCCTCGATCGGCCTATGGTGGGCCAAATGCTGGGAGATTGCAGTATCAGAAAAAATCACTGCAATTCGCTCAGACTCCTTAAATAGAACTCTGAATATATAGGACCCATTTTTGGACTGTGCGGCCAAATACCCAACTCTCACCAGGAGGCCCCCACTCACAAGGTGGCTCCAATGCAGCCCCCTCTACTGACTCCTGATAAGCCCCCAAACACACCGGAACCTATTTGAACAATCATCCAGGATTTTCCACCCAACTGCAACAACCAGGAATCAATCCACCATCTCTTTTACCCCCAACTCACAAAAGACTATAAAGGCAATAGTTCATGTTTAAGCTGATATGTATTGCATTGTTGTATGAAATATACTATCTTGAAAGATCAATAAAATGTTGTTATGAAAAAAAAAGAATACTTACCTGTTGATTTGACCTAATTGCTGATAACTTTGTCTTTCCCTCCCTTTTAAATTGCTGGAGTGCCATTTTGCTCCCACTTCATTTTGTGAGCCTAACTTATCTAGAATTTAAGCAAAGTGCTGTGGTGTATTTCTGTTTGTGATATTTTTTGTTTTTATTTGCTTAGAAAGGTGAACTGTTATACAACTGATAAGTAAATAAATATATATTCTTTTACTTAGAAACCTTGAGTCAGTGTTTGCCTGAATCATAGTAATTGCTGTCCTTTGTGTAACTATCTTGTACTGCTCACTTACTCTTGAGATAAGTCTGGCTGCTCTGCTACTGCTACCACTATAACTGTGTAGTACAGGCTTGTACCAAAGGTGAAATTGTACTGTCACTTGTAGTCCTAATTGTGTGTAGTGTTCCCAAAGGGTACTGCATATAATTCTGCCTAACAGGCAGGGAGGTCCTTGCCAAGGTCAGGGTGTCGTCAATTTGAAGTGCTACGGTCACAAATGGAAGCGTTTTGCTATGTGGTGCCGGTCTCAGAAGATCACCCCTCTGCGGGACACGGCCCCACAGATTCTTCCATACTTGCTATCTTTGGCCAAGGATGGACTGGCGCACGCCTCTATCAAGGTGCATCTGGCGGCTATCTCTCGCTACACCAGGTCTCCAGGAAGGTCATCACTTTGGTTTCATCGACTAGTCAAGGAGTGCCACAAAGGACTTTTTCGATATTTCTCACTGGTGAAGGCTCCTGCTCTGGCATGGGAGCTCAACGTGGTTCTGACGAGGCTCATGGCGTCACCCATCGAGCCAATTCATCAGCCCCTCTCAAGTTCCTCTTGTAGAAAATGGCTTTCCTTATGGCCATCACCTCTGCCAGGAGGGTAGGTTAGATTCAGGCCCTATCCTGCAAGCAACCATACCCGATTTTCCACTAATCGAGGGCCGTGCTGCAGACGCATCCCTCTTTCATGTCGAAGGCTCCGTCTGAATTCCACCTCAACAAGCCTTTGGAGTTTCCTGTTTTTTTCCGGAAGCCTTCGTCACCGGCTGAAAGGGCCTTGCACTTAGTGGACGTTGCTCGTGCCTACGTGGCACGCACAACGAATTTTCGGAAGACTTCACAACTGTTTGTGAACTTTGGTCCTATGAACCATGGGAAGGCCTTGTCCAAGGCTTCCATTTCAAGGTGGCTCTCCAGCTGCATCACGCACTGTCATCGGTTGGCGAACCGACCGCTTCCTGGCCATCCGTGAGCCCACTCCACCAGAGCGATCGCTGAGACGACGGCGTTGCTGTCTGGTGTGCCCCTGCTAGACATCTGCAGGGCTGCTACGTGGAGGTCTACGCACACCTTCACGAAGTTCTACTGTGTTGACAGGGATTCAAGGGAAGAGTCCAGAGTCGGCCAAGCATTGCTACGCAACCTGTTCACTTGAGGTGAGTCTGTTCCAGAGGTAAGAGTTAATTGCTTCTGTTGAGCCTTGCCACCTCCTGTGGTGGTGTAATGTTGTACTGCTATGTATTCGTTATTCATGAGCATGTGAATCCATGCCAGAACCCATGCTGGAGAAGGAACACGTTACTTACCTGTAACTAATTTTTCCCAGCATGTGTCTGGCATGGATTCAAATGAGAACCCTCCCTCCGACCCCTCTGCGGCACTTCTTGGTCATACTGCCACTTTTCGTGCTTACCAGATCTGACGATGGCTGCCAGAGGAGGGGCTTAGAGAGAGGACGGTCATTGGATGGGGGCGTATGACCCAGGGGACAGTGAATGGTTTAAAGGAGAAATACAGTTTGTAAGTGAAAGTGAAACTGTCTTTTCTTTTACTGAGGTTTCCCAGCCTGATGACAGGGAATATTCGTGAGCATTCCAGACACATGCTGGAGAACAATAGTTACAGGTAAGTAACTTGTTCCTTAACAGCATGCAGTGCCTCAGTCTGAGGCAGGATCGACAGAACGATGCAAAAAGGCCAAACTCAGAAAGACATGTAAAAAGACAAACACACAAAGCATAGACAGTGAGGGCGAGTAGATAGACAAATAAAAGGACAGACAACTCTATTATGGGAATCTTTTTGGGGAAAGACAGGACATTATTAAATTTGTGAATTTTAATTTTTGCAACATAAAACAACAACCACATTAGGTGAAAGGTTGAAAACCAGGAAATGAAAAAAATGATCTCTATGTTTGAAGCAAAAAATGCATCCCTCCCTCCGACTCATATGACCTGTGCCTCTTGGATATTGGGGTGCGTGTGCAGCAGTTGCTCAATCTCTGCAGGGTAGATGTTTTCCCCTCCTCGAATAATCATGTCCTTGCAGCGCCCAACAATCGTACAGTAGCCAAGTTTGTCCAAGGTGGCAATGTCCCTGTAAATTAAAAAACAAAGGAAATGAGTGCTCTGATTAAATAGGGTACACCAACTTACATTCACGTATGAAAGCATCATATTCTCATTGCAAGACTAATAGTTGATGCACCCACAGGGGCATGGGCACATTGTACCCAGTTCTTGCCACCCTTGCAAGTACTATAACCAAGTATCTTATTTTTTACTGCCAAAAGCATTACGGCCCACCCTTTAATCTCCTCCCCATAGGATGCGCTTGCTGCATCCCATCTACCAAACTCCTAACCGTTGGACCAACACATTGGCCCCTCAAATCGTTGACAATATTGGATCCCCCAAATTAATTCTTCCCAACCCATAGTTCAGCTCAGCTTCATTGTAACAGCAGCTGAAACAACCTGATCCTAAAGAAAATAGGTCTCACACAGAACCTCAACATCTCACAGCTAAACTAGCCTATCACAGATTACAGATTCCTACATATTCCTAATTATGTGGATGCTGCAGATGTACTTGCTGTTCAGATAATAGAACCAGTGCACAGCTCTGTCAGTGCACCACAATCCAGTAGGATCACCAGCACGCCCATGTCTTAGCCATCACACATCTACAACAGTGTGTATAATCACTAATATCCATACTTCTCAACCTCATTATCTAAAATAGTTTCTCTGTAGGTTTATTCTGGCATAGCCCATCCTCGTCTTGTGATATTCTGAAGGTGCTACAAAGTTAAAGAATGCACTACTACTTACCCAGTTTTATACCAGTTACCAGGGCTGAAGCATTCTTTGGTTTTCTCTGGATTGTTCCAGTATCCCAACATGACACAGTATCCCCTGACCAGAAGCTCTCCAGGGCTGTTTAAAGGAAGAATCTGACCAGTTTGGGTGCACACAACCTTTGCCTGCAGAAACAAAACAGATGTGGGCATTGAGACAAAATTCTGTCAAAAGAGCACACAACACAATCCTCTTGCAAACATGAGAACCTGATGATGTGGAGACTAGTGTGATACCCCCTGAAATCAAGATACCATTAAGAACTCACCTTTAAGCTTTGTGAATAATTAATGTCTCCAGTTGGCCAGACCCAGGGTTCGCAACTGGATATTAACTACTGAATCCCTAATAATCCAGTCAATCAGTACCAGATTTTCTGATGGCCTCATACCACCAAGCAATTAGAGGTTTCCATAAACCCAGTTTGGTCCATAGCGAACTTCCTAAATACTCGATAATCCCACGAGGTAAGCATTACACTTCCAGAATACCTGATAATCCTATGGAGGCCAGCATCAGGTTTCCTGAACCCAAATCAGATAATCCCATGAAGTAAGCAACAGGTGTTCTAACAGGGGCACTCGAAATTATTTACATTGTAGTTTAATTTAGCCAAAACCGTGTTCCATAGAAGCCTTCTGTTATCTAATTTCTTCACTACAACATCAAAAGTAATTTCTAGTTTGCTGGGATGATTTGTGTATGTAGGTAAGTGGTGTGTGCCCACTAAAAGTGCAATAACGCAGTTACTGCTGTTTATGGCACAATTTAAGTATAGAGTATTTAAGGCCTCCCTAAAACTTCTGCATATTTTTGGCTCAATTACTGCTGGTGATGGCCTTCTGAGATTCAGATGCGGAAATCCAATCAGTAAATCTGCATTCATTGTTTAAAAAGTGTTGTTTTTTTTTACAATTTACATCCTAATCTTTAGAATGCAATGGAATTTATACAAAAAGCTACTCTACATTTTTTTCTATAATGCAGTGAATAGTAAATATTAGTCATTCTCTGTTTACACTTAAAATTGCAGGAGAAGGTGGGTATCAGAGATATTGACTACCCCCCACAACCCATGGGGATCCACAAATGCAGACATTTTTCTCCTACAGCAAAAGGGAAGTGTTTGTGCTTCACCTGAATAATGGAACAAATGGAAAACCCACTAGGCGACCTTCTATGATTTTTACCTTTACCTCTTTGGTGGAGGTAAGATTTAGAAGTGTTTTATGGTGACATTCCAACATACAATCAGGCAGTATTTATCATTGGTAGAATTCCATTTGAAAACACAGCAATATTTTGGACGGTAAAAGAAAGCAAATACCATCAGTTATTACCATTACCGCCATAGCTGTAATGAGGCCTTTTGAGTGTTTATCTTTTCATTTGGTGATTTGGTTCTTCGATAACATATGAGAATAAATGCAAAAATAAACGTGTCCATTTATTTTTTATAATTCTCCTCTTGCTTTGTTTGAGCTCTGAAGTTTAGAGATCAAGTGACTACAATTTATTATGGAACTCCAGGTACTTGGATGGTGTCAGACTCTGGCTGTGTGAGGCCCATATAAGGCGGAGACGCACAAAGGATGTTCTGTCTGAAGGGTGGGTTTATTGTTTCACCAAAATTCCACATAGAGGAATTATCTTAAGGTAATAGAATGTTTCTGGCATAGGGGCCTGGAGGGTAGCTAAGGGGCAAAGCGTTTGTCTTGTAAGCAAGACAACGCAGAGCAACACAGGTTCGAATCCCGGTACCACACTTAGAGAATGGTCTCTGATAGTCAAAAAGATTAATTAATACTGGATCTCATTCCTGTTGAGGAAGATCCTTCTGGACTCCCTGTCCAGAGGTTGTCCCGCTTCAGCTGTCATTAATCAAAGTCCAGACAGCTTTGCAACCAGTGTAAAAATGTACATTCTTAATCAGATCACACGCTTGCCAGCAAAGCTCTTTTGAGTCTTTAGGTGAAGAGATTGCGTTTGGAGTTCCCTGAACTGGTGACCCTCCTGCTGTCCTTACCACCATGCCACATGCTCGTTTCCTTCAACCCTTCTGGGTCACTCCCCTAACTCAGCTCCATTCTACCTGGGATCCTTTCTCTGTGGTTCCTCCCGCCCACCTTTACCTGCTGCTTCACCACATCACCAGTTCCTCCTGCCTATTGCTGTTGCACCACCTTCTCATCTACACCCGCCCTTTCTTCCAATCTTCACAATCTGCCTCCACTTTCAACCATTCCCTTCTATTTTCTGCCAACAACTCTGCACTCTCTGCCAGCACTCATCACACCTCCTCTTTCTGATGTTTTACAACTTCCTCCGTTGATGCAACCACCTCCTCCAATGGTTGTTTCACCTCTAGCTCTTCACCCTTACCCTTCCAACACTCTCTCCTACTTCATCTTTTGCACTCCATCCACCTGCAGCTCTATAACTCTCTTTGAATGCCATCCTTCCGCTACTTTAAAAACCCAAACTCTGACATCCCCAGAAGCTCAGTCGCAGACGAACAGTCGGAAGTGGCAGAGGCCTGAGCTCCCATCCGGTTAGGAGGCCTAAAGCATGTAGAGAGGCCGAGATGCGCAGCTCAGAGGCCGATAGTCGGCATGGAGCTGCCGTAAGCAATGGAAGCAGCTAAGAGAAGCCGTGGATGCCCAGAGCACCCACGAACAACTGAGAAGCACCGGTAAGAGGTCAGGGAAACTGGGACAGTTGGCAGTACAGCTAGAAGGAGGGAAGAGACACAAAAGGGAGTCTGGGACCCACACCTAAATACCTAATCACGGCCTCCATGCCAATCCTCATAGTCACAGTACCTGGCAGGATAATACACCAGGTTGGATGTGACCAACGAAGTAGTAGAAGCAAAACAAGAAGAGCATAATTAAAGACAAGGTCAGTATGGGAAGGGAGCTAAAGCAATCTTCATATAGCAAATGAGTAGTAGTAGTAGTAGTAGTCAAGAATACAACAATAAAGGCGAGTCTAGAATTCGCACCCACTTGGAGAGAGCTAAAGCAATTGTCATATAACAAAGGAGGACTAGTGGTGAAGAAGACAAAGGGATTCTCACTGTGAAAAACCTAAGGGTCTTTCCCAACCTACCCCCCAGGGATCTTCTTCACAGGTGGCCCAAGGAGGGCCATTGCTTTTGGATCCCAACCCTGGGGCGGACATGCAAAGGAGAATCACCTGGATAGAGGGTCCTCTGGGATTGGGAAGGGAATATTAGAGGGTAGGACATGGTATCCTTCCTTCCTTAATAGTGACCTACCCAACTCCCGCAGCCTTCACTGGATTTTATTAAAACTCACACTCCTCTTTTCCCCAAGTACCACTTAAGTACTGTGACAAAGAAGAGGAAGTCAAGAGGAGTGCAGACTTCCTATGAGAAACACCATTATAGTACTGCGACGAGGAAGATGCAGATCAAGGAACATCAACATCTTAATTTGCCATGTCCCACTAACAAGGCCAGGCAGGGTCAGGCAATTGCTATCGATCATGCCCACTTGCAGCTTGTCAGGTACTCAGGACAGTATAAAAAGCACCCAAGCACTCAGTCGAATGAACAAATTGGCAGGAGAGCTGTGGAGCCGTAGCTGCCCAGGACCAGCTGCGGAAATCCAGGATGCTGAGGGCTTGCATGTGGGAGTGCCCTACAACCGCGTGGCTAGAAGCCTGCCACTTCAGCGTCAAGAAAGGGTGCAGAGGAGGGAGCTGGGAGGCTTGCAAATTCCTTTTCATATTGCAAATGCCAAGTGCTCTTTCCCCTGGGCCAGGTCGGAGAACACACGAGTGTCTGAGGGGCAGGTGGGGAGACCCGGACCTTAGACTGCAAGGACATTGCCGGTGAAAGGAAGAAAACACAACAGTTGAGGTGAGTGACGTGAAAGCCTGGTGTGTTTGAGCAAGATACAATATTACCACTCAATTGCGTATAGTGAAAGCCACTTTGGGTGAAACTGACTAAAAGGATTTTGCTGATAGAAAGTGACAGAGTAGTCGCGTGTAGGAATACACATTGTCGAAAGACTATGGGAATTGGAAGCTCCTATAGAAAAGGGGGAGTAAAATGCAGTGCTGAAATCGGGGGAAAATAGAGGACGAAAACCAAAGCAAAATTCCTTAAACTAATGAAAAATGAATTTCAACTAAACCAGGAGGGTTGAAAAGCATTAGGTTGGCCCCCAGGCAGAAGGCTGGTCCAGTAGGGCTAAAGATACCCCACAAGAAGAACAGTAGAGTTTGAACAAAGTAAGGCACCTGGTTGCGTGACTTGTAGTGGGTGGACCGTGCGGTCTGACAACAGCGCCACAACCAGGGGGAGACTTAGCTGTGGAAGAGAGCTGCTTGAGGTACAGAAGCTGCAAACCAAAAGGACTTGGTTTAGAGTGGGGAAAGGAGTCCCACCACAAGCCAAGGGTAGAGTGACATTTTTCTAGAAGGACTTTTTTAATTGAACTTTGGTACTGAAAAGGAGGCAACATTGAACCAGATGAACATGTGAAGTTGGAGAACAACCAAGAGGTTCTGACTTGGGGCGAGGGAAATCGGAGAGACCCGTTGCTGAGGTGAATCCGGACAAGGAAAAGGTACTGTGAACTTTTGTCAAGCCAATCTGAGTTGCCAAGTGAATCCTGAGAACCTGTGGAACTTTCTAAACCGGAGTGCCTTGAAATTGGAGACGGGAGCTGCAGAGGAGGCTCCATTGTCACACTAACTTTACACTACCCGAGTGCCTTGAACTTGGGAAAGGGGGCTACAGAGGAGCTCCATTGTCTCATTCACTTTACTTTTAACACTTGAGTTGGCCAAATGCCATGCACTCTGTTACTCTGTAGAAGTGAGGGCAAGCATAGGTTTTGACACAGACAGCATTTTACTTTTGACTGTCTTAGTCTTCCCTTAGTTTTCTTTTCATTATGGAACATTCCCAACTTAGAGTTAGGGCAAGTTAGATATTTTCCCATCCTGACCATTGAAATTAAAGGTTTTGGAAATCTACTCAACTGTCTGTGCCATCTATTGATACCATGCCTGCCTCACAGCACCCACATGAGAGTCAAAGCAATCTTCATACGCACAGCATCTGGCAGGAGAGTGAACCAGTTTGGCTGTGCCACCAAGGAGAAGGAAAGCGGAAAAGCCTCTCACTGAACATTCAGATGGCACGACAACCAGGGAGTAATTTTGTCCTTAATTTTGGAGGGTATTTATTGCACCATTTTGAAAAAACGTGTTTTTGCTAGTTGAAACGGAACTTTGAGAGGGAGGAAAATCCCCAGGCTGGAAATAGGAGTTTTGACACGATGGTGGACTTGTTTATTTTGGACTAACCTCACAAATTCCTTAGAATAATATTTCAAGGCAGGGAAACACCTCTAGGTCAGGAAGAGTATTTCTTCAACGCTTGTTGTTTAATAAATGTCTCTGCCAACAATCATGCCATCTGTGTGTCAATCTCCTCCTTCTACACCCTTCAAGAAGGTACAATAGTCGCCAGGCCTAGGAAAGCTTCGAGTTCCTTCTTGGTCTTTTGGGGTCGGTATGGCCCTTGCCCACTTTGAAGCCCAGATATTTAACTGAGGGCGTGGGCAAGTGACATTTGGCGAGGTTAAGGGTGAAGCCGACCTTCTGTAGTCTTTGAATTAAGAGCTATAAGTGCTGTAAGTGTTCCTTCCGACTGGTATTATCGAATACAATATTGTTGAGGTATGCACCAGCACATTTTTGGTGACATTTTAGGATTTTGTCCATCACATATTGGAATGTGGCTGGGGCCTTGCATAATCCAAAAGGAGAGGGCTGAAAATTGGAAGAGTATCATTGAGGTAATAAAAGCTGTCTTCTTGATCTTCCAAAGCCTCAAAAATATAGAAACTTTTAAATAAAAAAGAGGAATGGAATTCAGATCTACTTAAGTTACGGTCAGATACTCTTAGGTCTGACATGACTGAAAATAGATGACTCAGTATTTGCAGGAATATACCATTGACGTCACTGAACCTTGGAGAAAGAGTAAAGCAGAAAAAGCTTCTCTACAGGGTGCACTGGACCCCAAAAAGGGTATGCAGTAATAAAATCGGTGCAAAAATGTCACCTTTACAAATAAATCGTGGCAAAAATGCAGTGGTTTCACCTGGTAAAGATGTACCCCATTATACCATTTAAGGGGAACAGGGGTTGCAGGGGTGTCCCCCGCATCCTTTACATGGATTGCGGCAGCAAAACCACAGCCTTTTTACAGCATTTTTTTGTGTAAACAGTCATTTCTGCCGCGATTATAACACATGGAACCCCAGAAAGACTATTCAAAAGTGTTCTGATTGATTGAGAGGCTTGTTGGGGGTGCAAAAAGAATGGGCACATTGAATCACATGCTCAGAGAGTGCAGTAAGTTACAGGGCTTTTGGAATGAGGTAACAAAATCAATGAATAGGGTACTCCGACTTGATCTAGAATTTGACTTTGAAATAGTAATCCTGGGAGAGGATAAGCTTTTAGAGGACTGTGGTGGTGCGGTAGAAGGAGCCAGACTCTTTGAGGACATTCTGAATCACTTATTTAAATTATAATAAAAAAAGCCTCTCTTTCCCTATTTCTAAAGGAAATTCCCTACCTATGTAAAGGATCTAAAGGTGTTTGTCAGGAAGTCCCAAAGAAAGAAATGTCCTCTGTCCAAAATTAATTCTATCTGACCCTACTATTAAGATTACTAACTTAAACATATCCAGGAGATTGGCTTTATACTTCTGGTGTGCTAATATCTTCTGATAGTCTCTTTGTATCATTGTCCCCTAAGGGGGAGTCTCTCCCAGTAAGGTCCCACTTGCCCAGCCCCCTAGGGAGGGTCTTGCAGAGCAGGTTTAACTCCCTAGCCTCAAAGGGGTAGGCTCCCCCTTGTGGAGAAGGGACAGATACCTCCGATTTGTCACAGGACCTATCCTATCCTCAGAAATGTTGGTTCTTTAGGGTTGTACCAATTGCCAAATTGATTCTAACAGATTTTTAAGAACAACAAATATACTTCTGCTTCTGCCTGGTCTGTGAACTTCAGAGAATGTCTTTACTTGAAAAGGAGATATATAACCGTCAAAAGAAATATAAACTATTCGTGGAAATGTGGAGTAGGTTTTTAGATATAATATATTTACCAATAAATGGTTCATAAGTGAGCACGAAAGGGAGGACATAGTGTGGGAAGGATTATGATTAAAGATATATACCTATTTTAGGCTGTTATTCTGTATTCTTTTAAGTTATTCATGCTTGATGTTAGTATACCTAATAAAAACCTGAATACCAAAGACAGCAGAGCTGCCAGTATCTCTTGATGAGTGTCAATATTGTATATTCTATTTATTTATATAGCGCACTAAGCCCTTAGGCATCTGGGTGCATTTCTTACAGTAGTGAAGCATAAGCAATTTACATAGGCATACAGTGGGTCATTTACAAAGGATAACAGTTAATAACATAAGTATATAAATGGTAAGAATGTGATTCAATTGACAAGGTATACTGGAAAGTTTACAAGGTATAGCTTTCAGTGTAGAGGGTGGATCAGTATGGATGATCAGAAAATTTGAGCCAGGTTTTTATCTTATTTCTGAATATATGGAAGGAAGATTCAGCTGAGAGTTTCTGACAGTGAGTTCCACAATTTGGCTGCAAGGACCGGGAAACTACTGCCGCCTGCCTTTTGGAGCTTGAACCTAGGAATGATCAGGCAGTTGGAGTATGAGGATCTGGTAGGCCGGGCTGAGGATTTTCGTGTGAATTTATCACACAGGTACATAGGTGCTAAGTTTTTTTTTTTTTAAACATTTTATTGATTTATAAACACAACCAAACAATACAAACCAAACAAGCTCAACAGTTTCATTATACCTTCTTAGGTTCTAGCCACTACTTCCCTCATCCCACCCCCCTTTACGAGTCTATTGCTTTGAACCTACTGTTTCCGCAACCTGTGGTACGGTCTCCTCTTCTACAGGTTCCACCGGGTCACCTGTTGACCCAAACAGCTCGGCTATCAATGATTTCCAGGCCATCAGGGACTCAGTCTCCTCCTCCCCCCCTGTGCTACTCGCTTCTTGCCATACCATGGTTTCCGCTTCTGCCCATTTTTGCAAATCTCTCCACCACACCTCCACATTTGGCATGTGGCATGTCTTCCATCCCATGGCAATTCTCCTTTTTGCAAGCACATAAGCCAGATCCCTCAGTTTATTCACATGCTTGAGCGATCTGGGGAACCCCCCCAGCAGACAGGCCCACACTGTATCCACTACAATCTTGACCCCCTTTTTTTCCAGTTTCCTTTTCACATCCCTCCAGAAGCATTCTATGACCGGGCATGACCAGAACATATGCACCATGCCCGTGTTCTCCTCATCACACTTGGGGCATGCCTGACACCCAGCATTCTCAAACCTCGATATCCTCCAAGGCGTCATATATGCCCTATGCGTTATGTACAATTGAATCGGTTTCAGTCTCGCATTTCTAGACACCTTCTTGTGATACCCCTGCGCCCGTTCCCACATCCCGTCCTCCATCGGGGCTCCAACTTCCGTTTCCCAATATAGTCTCAACTGCGTGACCTCCTTCCCCACTTTAAACATTAGCATTTCATACAATCTGGAAATCTCATGGCCCCCTTCAGCTATGTCGTATATCATATCTGTGGTGGCATCTGATTACTCCTCCAACACAGTTTCAGGCCATATTCTCTTAATCCTCTGTACCATTCTATAATATGTAATATATTGGCCCTCGTGCAACCCAGTTTCTTCCCGCAGCCCCTCAAAAGTAATACTGGAGCCCTCCCGCCAAATGTCACCCATTGTTGCCACCGCAGCCGGTTCCCAGTGGTTCCTGAGTATCTTCCGTAGCTGCACATCTACCCCCATTAATGCAACCAATGGTATCTGCGGAGAGCATGGGGTCGGGTTCTCCATCATCTGGCATGCCCTACGCCACATCTTCCACCCCAGTAACATCATTTTAGGGCGCCCTATCATTTCCGCCCTGGGTACCCACATAATCTCTTTCAAATAAAATGGCGCACAATCGCGCCCAAACAGCCTAAATTCCGATGTCTCCTTGTCAGAGAGCCATTTGGCAACATATTGTAACTGGCTTGCCACGTAGTACACTTCAAAGTTGGGCAGTTTTATCCCTCCTTTGTCATGGAAGTTCTGTAGCTTCCATAACGCCACTCTATTTCGCGTGCCATGCCACAAAAAGTCCCTGCACATGCTGTTCAGTTTGGTGAAAAACTTCTTAGGAATCAGGTACGGTATATTCCCAAAGTAGTGTAGGAGCCTTGGCAGAACCACCATCTTTAGCATTGCTCCCCGCCCCATCATTGCCAAGGGTAGCTTTGCCCAAAATTGCATGCACTTCTCAATTTTTTTAACGGCTACTTCTGTGTTGCACCTATGCTCCTCTTCCACGGTGTGGTATATATTTATTCCCAGATACTGAAATGTGCTAACCGGCCATGGTACTTGCAACACAGGTAATTGCTCCAATGGAATCCCCATGTACCCCCCTAATGGGAACATTCTGGACTTCTGGGGGTTCACTGCTATACCGGACAACATAACATACCTCTCCATCACTTCTAAGATGTACTGGAGATTTTCTTCCGGGAATTGCAGGTACAGTAACATGTCTGCGTATAGGGAGATCAGATGCCGCTCTCCTTTCACCTCGATGCCTATGGTGTCATATTGCTGCCTCAGGTATATTGCTAGAGGTTCCAGGGCCCGTATGTAGAGCATTGGAGACCAGGGATGTCCCTGTCTGGTACCCCTGCTGATCTGCCACCTTCCCGATATCACAGATCCTGTTTTAACTCTAGCCAGTGGTTTGCTATATAATATTTTCGCCCACCTTACATATCCAGGCCCCAACCCATAGCACTCCAGGGCCGCAAGCAACCATGGCCATTTAACTGAATCAAAGGCCTTAATTGCACCCAAAGGCACAATTTCCATTTCATCATCCCTTTCCCTGCAACACTCAATAATTCTTTGGAGTCGCCTATGGTTATTGGTAATATTACTGTTTGGGTCATAGCCCGTTTGATCCGGGTGTATTAGTTTGCCAATAACCTTCTTCAGTCTATTTGCTAAGACAGCGGTCAATATCTTGCTGTCTTGATTCAGCACCGACAAGGGTTTATAGGAGCCGCAGCTGTGCCCAGGTTTATTAGGTTTGGGGAGTGGTATTATGACGGCCTCTCTTAGTGACTCTGGTAAGCTACCCATCTCGAATGCTTCGTTTAACATCTTTAACAGTGGGGGGAGGACCTCATCCATGTATAGTTTGTAAAACTCACTTGGGAGTCCATCTGTCCCCGGGGTTTTACTAGTAGGCAACTGCCTCACCACTTCCCCTAATTCTTCTAAGGTAATCGGGGCATCTAGTTCCTCTCTCTCCTCTTCGCTTATCTTGGGCAGCCCTATGTCCTCCAGCGTTTATCCCATCATAGCGCGATTGCTCTCATCATTGTCCCCGTATAATGCCTTATAATAATCCACAAAAGCTTGATTAACTCCCTCCTGGGTGTCTACCACGCTACCATCTTCTCTCTCTATGGTCCTGATTGTGACTCTGGGGGTCTCACTCTTATATAACCACACCAAAAGTCTCCCCGGTTTATCACCTCCCGCATGCTGTCTCTCTATGTACTTTTTATAATTGGTTACACAATCTATCCCAACATTCTGCACATTTTTGCTGTAGCCTGAGTATCAATTCTAACTTCCCTGCTGTATCATCTTCGCCCCTTAAAGCTTCTTCAAGTTTCTTCTTCGTCTCCTGTAGTTCAACCAAAATCCCACCTTGCAGACCCTTAGATTTTGCTATGGCTACCCCCTCATCACAACTTTGAAGGCTTCCCATAGTGTTCCCGCCGAGTCCACACTCCCAGCATTTGTTTCAAAATAATTTACAATCTCCTCCCTCAAGTCCTCCCTAAAAAAGGGTTCTCTCAACGCTTCCACTCGTAGACACCATGTTGGGATCCTCGCACTCGGGGGGCAGTATTGCCATTCGAAAATCAGGGGCGAGTGGTCCGAAAGGACCCTGGCTTTGTACTCTATCCGTGTAATCTCCGCTATCGTTTCAGGTGATGTGAAGACATAATCCAGCCTCGTGGATAATTGCTCTGGGGCAGAATAATGTGAATATTGCCTTTCCCTGGGGGGGTCTCACTCTCCATGCATCCTCCAAACCAAAGTCACTCAGCAATGTCTGTAACGCTTTGGCTGTGGGGGTCGGTCTGTCCATCTTCCCATCTGATCTGTCTACCCTCGGGTTCAGGACGCAGTTGAAGTCCCCTCCCCAGATCATCGCGCTTCCTACACATGCGCTCAGGTTAGTGCACAATGTTCTAATGTACGCCGCAGTGTTCTGGTTCGGGGCATACTTATTGACTATGCTGATCTCCCTATTCTCCACCAGTCCCCTCAGTATAACCATCCTCCCGTCCGACTCAGCTACCACTTGCAATCGCTGGAAAGGGACATGTGGCGCCACCCAAATGAGCACTCCCCTCGCATAAGCAGAGTACGATGAGCCCACCAGCACATCCTTCCATTTTCTAGCAATCATGTCCATTCTCTCTCCCGTGTAAGGTGGGTTTCCTGCAGCAATGCAATATCTATTTTTTGCCTGCACAGGTACAACATAACTTTGTTCCTCTTTAAATAACTATTGAGCCCCCGTACGTTCCATGTAACTATTTTAAGGTCACCCATGGCCTATACAAGTTCCATTCCTCCCCTCACAGGTGCAGTCTGACTCTAGATTCCTATGCAATCTGTATAGGCTTGTTTCCCATTTTAAACTCCCCTTAACCAAAAACACTCCAAACTTCCCGTTCCCTCCCCCCTCCCGCCTCTCTTCCTTTCCCCAACATCACACCCCTCAACGGTTGCCCAGCTCCATCCCTGGATCTCAGGCTCCCCCGCATCTAGCTCTTTCTGGCTCCCGCCTGTACTCGAAGCTCTGCAGGGAGAGGCCGCACTAGTGGCTAACCTACTACTACTACAACTACAAATCGGGGGGTAGGGTGCTTTCGCCCTGCAGCTCCTATTTCACTTTAGGTTAACTACACATTGCTACACAATTTGCGTATATGTACACAGTGCTATATTCCAGTCCTTCAAATCCGTTACAGTCAGCGATATCCTATCAAAATATCAGCCTCACTTAGCAACACCCATTAATCTCAATCTTCATCTAGGCACCCATGAGGTGCTCACTCTAAGCCTTAACGGTATGCATACTGTATCCCAGTCACTTATCGTGTTCCTCTTGAGCCTCCTCCTTGTCTCATTCCGGGCAACCCTGCAGATCCAGCCAAGTCGTTGCTTCTTCCGGGGTATCAAAAAAATACATTTTGCTCTTGTGCACCACCTTCAATTTCGCTGGGACAGAAGCATATATTTTATCCCAGCCGCGCATAGCCTCCTTTTGACTGCCACATAGCTGTACCGTTGCCTCTGGACCAACATTGTGTAGTCCGGGTACGCTGTGATGTTGCTTGAAGCCCTTTCGATTGTTCCACCTTTTCGCAAGTACTCCAGTATCTTCTCACGATCTTTATAGTTTAATATTTTGGCGATTATCACTCGGGGAGGGGCCCCTGGCCTCGGCTTCCTCATAAGGGCTCTGTGTGCGCGCTCCACTGCAAATCCCTGCGAGAGTTTTCCTGCCCCTATTCCTTGTAAGAGTAGGTTCTCAACGTAGTCTGTCGGATCCTGTCCTTCCTCTCCTTCCGGCAAGCCTACCACGCGGATATTGTTCCTTCTTGCTGTTCCTTCTGCTTCCTCTGCCCGGGACTCCAGGTTAGCTACCTGTTGTTTAAGTAGATGGATCTCCTTTATGTTGTTGGTGCTGGTGTCCATGTTGGTTTTCACCGCGCTTTCCAGGCTGCTCGTCCGTTCCGCCAGCCCCCTGACATCTTGCCTCAACAGGGGGACTTCTATGCCTACTGCGTCTATTTTAGCCTCCAGGGAAATACGCAGGTCCGACATTGCTATCCCCCATGAGTCTTTCAGCTCCGTGATGGCCGCTAGTATCTGATGGTTTTCAGCCGCTGCGGTGCCCTCCGGTGGTGCTATCGGGCCTTTGGACGTTATGGCCACAGAAGATTGTTGTGTTTTGGTGAAAATATCCATTGTGGACTTCTTGTTCTTGCTCACAGCCCCTTGCGCCGCCATCCTGCGGCCTCCGTTATGCGCCTGAGGTTGCCTGAACTTGGGTGCGTCAGTCCTGCTTCTCTGTATCGATTCAGCGCCGGTGCGCCACCCCAACAGTGGGGAGATTATTCCAGAGGAGCGCCAGCATTAGCATATGTTGCTGAGTCCTCACGCGGAATGGGTTGTACCCTCCCACGATTCAGAGTGTCTCACCGTGTCCTAGAGACGACGCTGTCCAGTAATGTGACCACCTCGCTCACAGGCTCCTCGTGGTCTGCGCAGCACTGTCTGTGTCCCCATCCACCTGAGCTCGCCTTCCACGTCCCACTTCTATGTGGCAGCATCCGCTATTGACTCCTTGGCTACTCAGGGGACAGCTACATCTTGTAGCCCTCCATTGCATCAACTGCTCCTTTTATTATATTGTTCTCTGCTGCCAGGAGCACAATAGCCCTTCCATAGAACCAATCTAGTGTTATCCACTTTGTTTTCCAGTTAACATCAAGGCGGGTGTCCTTTCTCACCCTTATCAGCCGCTGCAGTACTCCGTAGGCAACCGCCGTGCACCATTCGCCGCCTCTTGCAGCGGTCTTCTTCTTATTAATCTGTGCTGGGAGAGCACTTCATATGTCCATCTCAGTGCGGCCCCTCTGTTCCAGCGGAGCCGCGCGGGATTCACTCATCCTAGTATTGCGGGGGCTCCCAGTCTAATTCCCCATGGGATTACCCCGCATACATATCCAGCAGTGCGCTGCCTGGGCTCCCGTTGCGTGCGTACCGGGGATGCAAAGCGATGGTGGCAGCCCCTCGCTTCGCACCCCCACTGTCCCCGGGCACTTGCCGTCCGGGTCGGCCCGCCCCCAGTATGGTCCGCGTTGCGGGCCGACGAAACAATACAATCACACGGCTTGCCGCCGCGGGGGTTCCGCTTTGCTTCCGCTCGCCATCAGCTTTCTTCCCCCACGGCTGCCAGCTCTATTCTGCGGCTTCGCGTGCTTTAGTTTTGTTTCCATTGTTGTCGGCCATCTTGTGCAACAATGTATCCAGCGGCGGCCGTCTTCCACGAGCGATTCCTCTTGGATTCCACATACGATTCGCTCGAATTTTATACAGTGTGCAGGGCACACATTCCCATGCATGTACAGTCAGTCCTGGACCCAATAGAGCGTTTTTGTAGGTAGTTTGCACGGATCATTTGTCGGATCCTCCGGAGCTGCCAGGAAACACGTCCTACTCCATGGCTGCCCAAGCCACGCCCCCACGTAGGTGCTAAGTTGTGTAATCATTTGAATGTAAGAGAGAGGGCTTTGAGTCTGATTCTTTGGGAGACAGTCAGTGTACACTGCGCCTTAGCTCTGTGAAGTGGTGAGATCTGGCGTGGTTGGTTGCTGATTTGAGTGGATTGGAAGGTCTGAAGCTTTTTTAGGTTCTGTTTAGTGCTGAGCTAGAGAGCATTGCAGTAGTCTAAAAGGGTGATACTGTTACCTATATTCAGAAATGGTCTGCAGGCGTTGATTAGCTTGCACGTGTATGCAGTGGTGGAGGCAGTCACATTGATTTGTCTAGTCAGAGAGATGGAGGAGCCGATGTAGATACCTAGGGTTTTTACATATTTTGAGACCATAATAATGTTACCATCAATATTGAAGGCACTGACTTGTTTGTCAAGTCTATTGAGTATGGTTTGAGTACCTACAAGTAGCAGCTCTGTCTTGTCGTCATTGAGACATAGACCGTGTTTGGCTATCCAGGCTTGGATGATTTTGTAGATGTCATTCAGGCACTTGGAATCTGTGTTGTAATCACCAGAGATAGGAATAAGGATTTGGGTGTCGTCCGCATAGTTTATATAGGAGACACTCAAATGGTCTAAGTCGTCAAAAAGGGGCTGCGTGAAAATGTTGTATAGAGTAGGTGAGGTGGATGATCCTTGGGGGACTCCGCAGGTGACAGGGACTGGTGTAGCGGAGGCGGAGGGAGAGAAAACTCCAGTGGTTCTATTGTTTAAGAAGGACTGAATCCAGGTGGTGGATAAATCAGGTCTGATTCTCTCAATTTCAACAATGCACAGCATTGAGCTGGATAACCTTGTCCGACAGGGTCGCAACGGAATTACTATTTCCCTAAGGTGTCATTAAATACATAGAAAATAGGTGCAGGAAGATCCACAAGTCTCTGGTCTGCAGGTAGGTATATGTGGTAAGGTTGGTGGGCTTTGTACTCTTCTCTTCTGCTTGAACAAAAAAGTGGGCCATCAAGGTGGGCTTTTCAGACTTCTGCCTGGCATTTAACTAGTTTATGAAATACACATCAGTTGGCTTAAGTCGATTGGCTTTCTGGGCACAGTAGTTAAACTTACTTAGAGCCTTCGTCACTTGATAAGTTCCAAACCATCGGGGCAGATGCCTTTTTTTCAACATAGGCAGTCTACTAGAACTTGGTTCCCAACCTTGAATCATGGCAACTTCACGTCCAGGTCGTCCACTTTTCCTGGTCAGCTTGGGTGGCTTTCAGGTTTTGCTGGACCAGATTTTGGATCAGGTGATCCCAAGTGTTGTGCATCACCTCTGGGAATCTGAGCAATAGTATAGCTGTCTGACATAGATCCAACACCATCAGGGAAAAACCAGAGGATGCTTCAGCTGTACTGTGGGCACCAAATAAGGCCCAAAGGATGAGCTTGTCCCAATCCTTTGAGTCTTTTAAAAAATAAATATTTTTATTAAATTGTAGCATACATTTGCATATTAGCCAGTGTCATTGTAATGTATCGTTTTGCTTGCATATCAGTAGAGAGTTAGTTAAACATTCAAATTCGAATAAGGTAGTCACTGGGTACAAAAAACTCCAATAGGTATGTGCTTCAACTGCAGGGATAGGCTATAAAAAAGAGAAAGGATCGAGAACACAATTAGTAACTAATAACAGTGCCTCTTAGCTTAGCTGTCATTGTTTTCCATGTTTCATCATATGAGAAATAGGTGAGGTGTGGTGAGGTTATTTTTGGGTCTGGGTCGATGTGCTCGGCTGCTCTGTCCTTGGGTTCACCTTTTGTGCATCAGAACCTGGGTTTATTAAGGGATCTATGTTGAGTACATTTTAGAATTTTCTCAGGGTGATTTATCGCCAGTTACCCTTGCGAGTGCCACCAACACCTACTCCCATTGCATCAGGGTTTCTATTTCAATCTGGGAATTTCTATCAGTGTTCTGTTGAAGTATCAACACTTCCACCCTTGCCTATCTTTCCAAGCTGTATGCCATGACTGTCCTGTCAGAACGTTAGCTAAACTCAGAAGTGTAGTCAGTCCCCGCATGTGCCCCAGTTGTGTTTGTAGGCCTAGAAGGCCGGCTCCTAGTTCTGTGTCTTCTCCCAGAATGCCGCAATTTGTGGGTGGTTCGAGAAAATGTGTAGCAAGTTTGCATTTTGTAACCAACATTTAGGGGAGTGATGCGTTGTAGTTGGGAACAGTCGGGGCAGCCTCTTGGGGGTCAAATACACTGTGTAGGAGACGGTACTGGATTAACTTAAAGCGCTGGCTGCACGTTACCAATTTGAGATGTAGCAGCATGTCATACCATTGGGGGACTACTAGTAGGATTTCCAGGTTTTCTTCCCCACTCCTTCCTTTCATCCAGGGTCCTTAGTATTGGGCCATGCCAGAGCTCTTCCGAGAGGATTTTCCAGTTACGCCTAGCTGTTCTACATAGCGTAGTATTTGCTGCACTGTATTTTCATCTCTTATTTTGGGTGTGGGTTCCAGACTCGCAGCATTGAATAAAACTTGCTTTACTTTATTGTCAATCAATTTTCCCTTCATGGACCATCCCTCTTTTAGGTGCAAGTCCCAGACTCATAATATAACTGCTTGGTTCACTCTCCTGCCAAGCAGTTATCCTTTCGTGACACATGTCATGTGGGTGCAGGTCCCAGACTCACAACATTCAATTCTGCTTGGTATACTCTCCTGCCAAACCTTTGTCCTCTAATGGACCGTCCCTCTATGGGTGTGAGTCCCAGACTTGTATCAATCACAGTTACTTGATTTACTTTCCTGACAAACAACAGTTCCAACATAGGCTATCTTCTAATGCAAGTCTCAGACTTGCATTATTCGGTTTTGGCATTGTTTCAGTTTCTCATATTAGTGTGAGTCCCCGACTTGCAGTATTGGGGTTGACTTTTGTTTCTGATTTTCAAAAAAGTGCATGTCCCAGACTTGCACTCGGTTGCCAGCATCCCAGACCCTCTTTCTCTGGCCTCTGCCTTCACCCCTTCGCTCCCCTGGACCGCCTGCACCACTCGGGTAACCTGCATACCCGTTTGCTTTGCACTGGACGTTACTGGCATTTCGAGAGCAGCTGCAGCTTCTATGGAAGCTCTGATCACGTTCAGCTTCTACGACGTCTGCTTCTAGCCAGTGGCCCGTCGTCTCAGCTGGGTGTTTTGCCAGTGCACAGGAAGTCTGTAGGTTCCAGACTGCAATAACACAAGCAGTCCTGGCTTCTGGGACTTTGCTTATGTTCTCCTCTTCCTCAGTTTTCGGTTGCTGGCCATGGCACGGCTTGCCGGTTTCCTCCTTGCAGGATAGGTCCTCCTTTCTCTCTCAGCTGTCTGGCATTTAAACTCCTGCATTGGGAAAGGGAGTTGCTTTGGGCCAATCACGTTCGTTTGTAAACTAGACCACTCAGTAGAGATTCTTAGACTCCTGATCATCATCATCTTCCCAGTACATAGAGTTAGATGCAACAGACGTTGCATTTTCTAGGGTCAAGCAGATTAGATTGACTAACCTGACTATAAGAAATATTGGCTGTATCAAAAGAAGGGAGGAGAGGACAGAAAATTGCAGAGGGGTATGGGGTACCAAATCGCGGGCATGCAGCGTTCTCTGAATATTGTTGTCCCTAAACCCATACGGACCCTCCCACCCCATGTGATCCTCCCTTGGTGAACAACCTCAAGGGGGACTATTGTACTGCGGGCGCACCGCCCTAGCCCCACGGGAGGGGTCTTCCCCCAGGGGAAGAAGGGATGACATCCTCAGATCAGTCACACAGCCAAAGCGACAGTTGCCTACTGGATTTCGTCTCTCCACATGTTATGCATAGTGGTTACTGCCCTCTATTTTGGTGCTGTTGTTGTCACAATAAACTACTGGGATACTTCTGATTCCCTCTGCTGTGTTAGGGAGTATTCTAGCTGGATTATGTCGAGAGTTTTTAGCGCTCCGCACAGAGCTCAAGGGAGTCACGTCTTCTTCATGTGACTGCAGGTTTTGATGACCAGTTTATTCAGGGTGTTTTTCAAAGTCTGTTTTAACTCATGAGCAGGTATTTAAAATAGTGCCTTGACCCACTAGAATTATTTTTGCATACCCTCCTCTTCATTTAAAGGGTGTTACATGATGCAGGGTATGTTTGGTGTCATCTCATGTTATGTTAAAGTGATTTGCACACTGCTGCTATTTTCATGGTCTCCAGGCACTCATGCGGTTCTGAAAGGTGAAGGGTGGGTTTGTTAATGGGAAGAGAGCGAATGCACATGACTGCTTTGGTGTTTTGGTGGTAGTTAAGTTCATAAAAACCAGCCAGTGTGTGAGAGTTTGCATCTAGGTGGTATGGGTCAGTGGGCATAGGGGCGATTGAGTCTGTTTAGGAGATCTTGCCGTGGAATGGTACAAAACAACCCCAGACGGGGTCAGTAGGGGGGGGCCTTGTTAGAAAGGGTACTAGGCCAAAAGTAGAACATCTAAACAGAAGAATGTACCCTTGATACTATTTATTTTCTCCTACTGACCCCGTCTGGGGTTGTTTGGTACCATTCCACGGCAACCGTGTTGCTTAGGGTTTTTCCCTGATAGGACTCCAGTTAAACTTTTAACCTGAACTTGTCCATCTCCTTCTCTGGAAACCTTTCAAAAATAATAATTAACTTTTTAAAAAGGAGAAAATATGAAAATAAATAGTAGCAAGGGTACATTCTTCTGTTTAGATGTTCTACTTTTGGCCTAGTACCCTTTCTAACAAGGCCTCCCCCTACTGACCCCATCTGGGGTTGTTTGGTACCATTCCACGGCAACCGTGTTGCTTAGGGTTTTTCCCTGATAGGACTCCAGTTAAACTTTTAACCTGAACTTGTCCATCTCCTTCTCTGGAAACCTTTCAAAAATAATAATTAACTTTTTAAAAAGGAAAAAATATGAAAATAAATAGTAGCAAGGGTACATTCTTCTGTTTAGATGTTCTACTTTTGGCCTAGTACCCTTTCTAACAAGGCCTCCCCCTACTGACCCCGTCTGGGGTTGTTTGGTACCATTCTCTTTGAACATTCAGGACTTGTTACTTTAGGGTTAGTGGTCAAAGGTCACCTGGTGCTATGGAATTCAAAGATCTTTGGGCTTAGTCAGTTATATGGGCTATAACTCGTGGTCGCCTGGGGGGGCGGGTCAGGCTTTGGTCAGTGCGAGATAACATGCACACCAGGCACCGGTCTATGATCATGGCCTTGTAGGGCAAATTGTTTTCGGGTAGAAAAACATCTTTGCAACACTGTTAGAACAATAAATGAGCTTTATGGCGGTTGGGGGTGTGGGTTCTCTTCATGGGAGCTTGGGCATGGTTGAAAGGTTCCCTCGTCTCACAATTAGGGTCTAGTGCATGAAATACTGCATTCGCCGCACAGGCATTGTCTCCAAACTATGGTTACTAATATTTACGCAAAATGGCAGTCTTGCTCGCGCCCTGCGCTACACTATGTGGGTTGATCATACTGGGTTGGGGTCCTACCACAGTCCCCCGTGGCCCATCATAGTGCTTTGAATGCCCCTCGCCTTACTCTAAAGAGCTTAGGGGGTTGGGATGGGTCATCCCCTTCCCAACAAGCCCCACAGGTGGGTGTTCATGATGTTGAGCTGAAGGGTGGTAGCCAGGTGGTTTATGCTCTGTCAGGAAAGACTGTATCCATTGTAGTGCAGTGATGTTTATCCCTACTTCTTAGATCCTTTTAATGAGGGTTGCACGGCCAACTTTGTCAAAGGCTGCTGACATTTCTAATATTATTGGGCAGAAGTGATGTTGTGTTCAGAGTTCATTTTTAGGTCATCCCAGATGGAGGGTAGTGCCGATTCAGTTCCTACCACAGGCCTGAAGCTGACTTGTACCTTGTCCAATAGGTGGTTGGTTTCTATGTGTGTCACGATCAGCCTTTACATGTAGATTTCTATAGGAGTTTGGCAGGTAAGGGATGTTTGATATAGGTTGATTGTTGGTGGGCCTGTGTGGTTCCTAAGGGATCTATGAGAAGAAGTTTAATGTAGGCAGCTTAAAGGTTCTCAGGTACTGTTTCTGTTTCCAGAGTGTTTCATGAGGTTGCAGACGTATTTTGCAGGTGTCTTTTTTCTGGGAACGTTCCTCTAGATGTCTGCTGGGCAGGGGTCTACGGGTGAGCCGGCTTTGTTGCTTTCCTTAACTTGAATAGCAAAGTCTTCTGTTGTGATTGGCCTGAAGTAGTTCAGTGTTGTGGTTACGTCTGTGGGATTGGGTTGGTGGAGCATTGTGACCTTGGGCATAATGTCAATGACTTTTTGGGAAGTTTATGACTTTGTTTTTAGAGTGGCATTTCAGGTCATCACAGAGTTAGTGAGGTGGTGGGGACTCTGTGCTGCTTTGTTTTGAGATGCGCTTGGCATAGTGCTGTTTCTTTGATATTAAAATGTATGCTTTATTTAATGCAACATTTGTTTTAGTTCTAAGAATGTTTCACAATTTTACAGAAATGAAACCATTAACAACTCTATTACAAATACAATCATTTAATTACAATAAATAAACTTAGTAGGAACAAAATTCATAAGACTCACATTCATGAGACAAATTCTTAAGACACATTCTTAAAACACATCAATTCAATCAAGAAGAGACTGTGCACCTTGCAGATTTTACTCATTGGAATGTATAATTACTCTCCTATGAGGACCCATTAAAGTGCCTTAGTGTTTTCCCATATCCTGTAAAGTGCTATGTGCATTGCACTGGACTCAGTATTGAGACAGTAAGACCAGAATTCTGGTGATGTAATTGACTCAGTCATGTGTTCATTTGCCCATTATGGTCATGTATACAGAGCCCAGTTTAGCGCATTCCCTGAACAGATGTTTAATAGTTTCCTTGTTGGCCTGTATTTGGCAGATTCTACAAAACTTAGCATCCTGGGGTAGCATCCATTGAGCGCCACAACTAGCATGCACTGAAAGTTGGTTTGTTCGCATTGCAAGATGAGGTTTACGAACTGCTGGGTCAAGGCATCTCATCAAATAAATTTGCGGGTGCTTGGAATTAGGAACAACCAATGCCACCTGAGAATAGCTATGCAATATCGACAAATGCTCATAATTGTTTGTCCAGTCCCACTTAATCAGTCTTCTTGTAAATGCTCCTTTCAGCGTACAAAAAACAATTACAGTGTGAAGTCAGCTTGAGGTATTGTTTGCCAAGACCTGTTCGCTGGAGGACCTCAAAGAGAAAAGGCCATTCGATGAAGTCGAACACCTTTTCGGCATCCAGGAGGACCGCTACCGCTTGGTGTGAGGGCTCTAGTGCTTCCATGACTCCGAACATGCGTCTGATGCCAAATGTTGTGTTGCGTCCCCAGCGCAGGCATCAGTGGGATTAGTCTGGAGGCCAGGATCTTGGCTAGTATCTTGTTATCGAGATTGATCAAAGAGATCGTTCTGTAGGAACTGCATTCTTCCGGGGGCTTTATGCAGTAGGATCACGTTCGCCTCGCGGAGGGTCGGTGGTAGTTATCCGGTCTCGAGTGCTTCCTCGAAGACCTGTATCAGAAGGGGGGCGAGGATGGGTGCGAATGCTTTATAGAACTCGCCGATTAGCCCGTTGGGGCCAGGCGCTTTATTGTTTGGTAGTTCTTTAACAGTCTGGACGATTTCCTCTGGTATGATGTGTTCGTTTAGAGGTTCCCTTAGCGTGGCATCTACCCAGTATAATTCTATTTCATTCAGATAGCGCACTAGTTCCTCTTGGGTGGCGGTATAATTGGCCCTGTACAAATTTTGATAGAAGGCGCGGAAGGTTTACACTATTTCCTTGTTGGTGTGCACTAGGGTGCCTTGGGGATTTCGGATCTGCTCTATTTGTGCAGGTTTCCGGTCTGCCGATATTAGCCTTGCGAGGAGGGCACCTGGCTTCTGCCCCTCTCCATATTGGCGAATGCGGTGGCCTTGTGATAGGAATTTCAGTTCGCAATCTGCTGTCACTCCGAACTTGTCCGGCTCCATCTTCAATGCTGCCAGCACGTGCGGCTCGGGTGATGTGATGTGTAATCGTTCAAGCTCCTTCAGACGGGCTTCACTTGAGGCCAGTTCACGTCTGATGAGTTTTAAAATTCCTTGTTCTTTTGTTAAGCAGATCTCCCCAACGTAACATTTCAAGGATTCCCATAGGGTTCCAGCTGATGACACAGAGCCCTGGTTGAGTTCGAGGAAGGTGGCGATATCTGTGCAGAGTTTGAATCTCCATTGGCGTCTCCCTTCTGAAGGATCTGGTGGGGTGCACTGGTTCCATTGGACTTGACAGGGTGCGGAGACCGATATGTAGTGAAGGCGGGAGCTGGTCTTATGGACCAAGGAGTGGAACGAATAGTCTGGAGTCTCCCTGTGCTGGCATCTCCAAATGTCCACCAGATTGTATGCTTTACAAATTTCGAGAACTTGGAGGGCTGCTTTAGAGACAGTTGTAGACGATGGGCGAGACCTATCCTTCTGTGGTTCTAGTGCAGTATTCATATCGCCTGCCCAGATAATTGTTGCAGACCTCGCTTCCCCCAGGTGTGTCATTACCCAGTCAAAGTTGTTGTACCCATCTGTGTTTGGCCCGTAGGAGTTTATGATGATGAATTCCGTGTTTTCAATGGTCCCCCGTACCAAGAGCGACCTTTCCTCCTTGTCATTTCTAACCTATATTAGTTTGAATTTTAGGGATCTATTTATCAGGATTGCCACTCCTCTGCCGTATGAGGAATATGAGGCAAAGTATATATGGCAGCCCCAAACCCGGGCCCACCGATTCTCTGTTCCGGGGAGGAAATGGGTTTCCTGAATTAGCGCAATATCCACTTTGCACCTCCGGCGATACTGTGTCATCTTTCTCGTTTTGGTTGGGTTATTGCCCCCTCTGATATTCCAAGTAGCTAACTTGAATGTTGTTGGTGGGTAGGCGGTTTGGCTGACCTTGAGGCAGAGAAGCGGTTGGTTGTGTTGGACCACATTACAGCTGCGTTGTGCCTACGTTCCTGTTTTCCTAGGCAAGGGCTAGTGTCGGTGCATCCGCCAGGCGATTCCGGGTACAGGTGAAGGGGCGCGGATCCCTGGTGAGCACACTTCCATAATATTAAACAATTTCCCTCCCAACCACGGACAACCCCCAACTCGCCCGTCAAATTCCCCCTCCCAATTACCCAAAACATAAACGTAGCTGTGCTTGGGGCACTAGGGAACTTCCAAGGTCAGGCGCACCCTGAAGTCCATCATGATTGTGGAGGACAGGGGCTCTTTTGCATTTCACATAGCGGCCTGATGCTGGGCGTGTTTCCACTCGGTCTCTCCTGGGGAGTCTCGGGATGCCAACGGCCTGTTTACACCCCAGCTTGTCCAGAAATGCATTTGCCTCCTCAGGCATGTTAAAGAATTGGGATTTGCCGCTGTGTTGGATTTGTAACTTGGCAGGGTATAGCATGGAGAATAGCATTTTGTTGTCCTGTAGTCAGCGTTTCACCCCGGTGAACGTCCTGCGCAGTGCCTGGACTGACGGGGAGAAGTTAGGAAAGAATTGGACGTCATCTCCGTCATGTTGCAGGTTCTCCTTCTCCCTTGCATGGCGCAGGATCGTGTCCCTGACTTTGAAATTAAATAGTTTTGCTATTATCGGGCGGGGGGCTGCCCCGGGGATGGGACGTCTGGTCGGAACCATGTGGGCTTGCTCCACTACAAACATGTTGGACAATGCGGGGCTTCCGAATAACTCTTTGCATAGGGTTTCCATAAAGTCTTACATTTTCCTTGTGGTTTGTTGCTCTCTCACCCCTAGGATCCTAATGTTGTTCCGGCGGGAACGTCCTTCGAGGTCCTCGTTTTTAGCAGTGAAGGCTTTCATTTGGGTTTCAAGTGTTGCCACCTTGGTGGCCATGGAGGCCGCATTATCTTCGATATCAGAGATTCGTTGCCCGGCGGTGTCTAGTCTGTCGCCAAGTTTGTCCAAGCGATGTTGTAGCTGGTCAACTTTTGTGGATAGGGTATCAAGCTTACGGTCTATATTGCCGATGCCAGCTTTTAGTTCGAGTAAGATCTCTCTGAGGTCTGTGGCTTGAGCGGGGTCATCGTTGTGTGGCATGGACTCTTCAGGGCTTTCTAGTCATTCGTTTGCTTTGGAGGTTTTGACAGTGGCTCCTGTCTTGAACGTCAACTTCCTCTGTGATTTATCAGATATTCCCATTGTGGCGGCTTTGCTGTTTTCAGACCGAGTGTGGGTCACTGCCTGTAGGTCTCCGCCCTTAACCGTTTCCCCACTGTCGGGTGGGTGGGGGCGGTTAGGGTCTGTGAGTTCTGCATTGGTTATTATGGCGTGCGGGGAGTCCCAGGGGGTGGGGGGTCGGCTGTAGATGGATACCTCTTGTTGGACAGCGCAGCACTCTCCCAGGCTGAGTTGTCCTGTGGTTAAAGGGATCCGCTGTCTGCCGCCCGTGACCTCTGGGGCCCCGTGAGGGTGCCCGATGCCTCCCTCCAATAGTGGTTCGATAGGTGTCATGGGGTCAAACTGGTGGACCGTCCATTCCCTCCTGCGCCTGGACACTTGCCTGCGTGGCCCAGAACCGGAAAACCTTGTCTGGTGTGTCCGCCGGTGTTTTAGGGCAAGCCTTGAGTTGCTGCTGTTAACCCGCTCTTGCCGCGGGGGCTGTGTGCATGGGGGGGATATCCCCCGGTGGCGGTCTTAGGGCCACGTTGTTCAGTCCTGCAACCCGCTTGGAGCCCAATATGTGCTGTCCCAATGTCCACAGCGCCTCAGGGGTACCCGGGGGGGCAGTTCACCAGGAGTGTCACTGCTTATTCTGCCTCCTCCCGCCAAAGTCCGCCTCCCCAGTGCCAAAGTGTGGTCTTACTGCCTGGTGTGTTGTGATGCAGGCACGCCAGCGGGGGCTGCTCCGTGGGTCCGCCGCAGTGCGAGCACCCGCTCTTCACTGTGGGCTGATGCAGGGGTTAATGTCGCCGGCTTTGCTCCTCAGAACCTGCGCTCCACGTGCGCCCCCCGGGCAGCCTTGCGGCTGTTATGGGAACTCGCAGAGGTGCAGGAGGGTTCGGGCACCCGCGATTGAGGTCCTCGGCGCCGTCGCCATGTCCGGTCAGCACATGGATACCTTCCCATGGCATCGCCGGACCTCGGAGGCGGCCGCGGGGAGTTAGTTTTGCAGGGTGCTCCCTGTTCAGGACCCGCACCAGCCATGCAGCGTCGGGCATCTCTCCGCGTCAGTGAGGGATGGCGAGCCGATGTGTTGCGCCCGGGGGTGCCGGTCCTGCTACTGGTGAGGTTGGATGGCCCCTGGATGCGCCATTTTAAGGATTAATGTGGGTGCGCCTCTGGAGCTCACACAAGAGCCGCCATCTTGGTCGCACTCTAGCGCCCTCATGATTAACCTTGTGCTATTTATTTAACGTCACGTGCCTGTAACATACCTGACATGACTGTTAGCCTTGCAGCTGATTTACCTACTTTGCCCATAACTTACCTGATTTCATCTATTGCATATGTAACTATTCAGTTCGTAAAGAACTTAAAGGTCCTACTACTGAACCCAGATTATAATGACTGGTGTCAGGATATACTTGATGGCTTCTGTCAGAAGACTCATATTTATCAAGCACGTATTAGGAAGACAAGTGAGTCACAATGCTTAACAGATGACTTAGTGTTCCCAATTTTGGAGGAGCCTGTTCAAACTATAAAACCCTTCACTTTCACCAAAATGACTTAACAAGAGATCCTGGTGATTATTGAAGGGATTAACCCTACATCGTGTAAGGGGGATATATTTCCTACTACACTCCTAAGGAATTCGCAAATACTCTTACACCATGGGTCACAGAACTTGTTAACTGCTCTTTGGACGAGGCTGTTTTTCCTACTAGCATCAAGGAAGCCTGGATTGCTCCACTTTTAAAGATGGATAATCTAGACCCCCTGATGCCAGAAAACTATCGCCTTATCACCAATGTTCAGTTTATACTCAAATATTTGACAAAATAGCCTACACACAATTTCAAACATTTGTTGAAACAAATAACATCCTGGCCAATGAAAGGTACGGTTTTAGAACCAATCACGGAACCGAGACGGCTCTATTAGATATGAAGGCCAGTATAAAGGAAATTATAGAGGAAGGAAGTTCTGCTTTACTGCTCCTGTTGGACTTGTCCTCTGCATTCGACTTGGTCGATCACAACCTCCTAGCAGAGAGACTTCAGAAAATAGGCTTATGTTCTCCAGAAGCAGTGTTATGGGTAAAATCATTCCTGGGCCCTAGAAGTGCTTGTGTAGCCAAGGGATCTTCACAGTCTCAGAAAGTCCCATCACTTGTGGTGTACCCCAGGGATCGTGTCTATCCCCGCTACCTTTCAATATATATATGAAATGCTTATGTGATTTGCTAAAATCTATGGGTATACAATCGTCAATTATGCCGAAGACGCCCAAATAGTTGTTAAACTATCTGGGGTCTATAAAGATGATCTGGCTACTATCAATGGGATTTAGGGGGCAATCCAGAAGTGGATGGGCCTAAACTCCCTTGCCCTCAACGACAAGAAAACAGAGTTGCTTGTCATCAGTACACCCTACAGGCTGAAAAATGTGGACGCTTGTTATAAGGCGTTAAACTATCTGGGGTCTATAAAGATGATCTGGCTACTATCAATGGGATTTAGGGGGCAATCCAGAAGTGGATGGGCCTAAACTCCCTTGCCCTCAACGACAAGAAAACAGAGTTGCTTGTCATCAGTACACCCTACAGGCTGAAAAATGTGGACGCTTGTTATAAGGCTTTTGAAATAGGTGGCACTAACATTCCGGTATCCGAACACGTAAAGACACTCAGTGTTTTTTGATGCTCTCTTATCCTTTCAGAAGCATGTGTCATATCTTAAATCATCATGCGCTTTTTTTTTTTTTTTTTTTTTTTACACACCTCCTACGGCAAATACGTCCTTATTTGTCAGAAGCTAATAGAGCATCAATTGCAGCAGCTATAGTTAACACCAAGTTAGACTACTGCAACAGCCTTCTTATAGGAACTACTGAAGGCAATATTAGGAGCCTTCAGACTATACAAAATGGAGCGACCCGGGCTGTTTGTGGGTTAAGTCATCAATCCCACATTTCAGAACATCCAAAAAAAACGACACTAGCTCTCCACAGAGCAGCGACTAAACTTCAAGGGGCTATTTATAGCCTTTAAATGTTTCTCAGGAAATGCACCGGAATATCTTAAAATTAGGTGAAAAATGGCCATACCAAAACGTACCCTGCGATCAAGTAATCAGATGCTACTGGTTCAGCCGCGCATAATTATGAAGAAATTAGGCAAAGAAAGTTTTGCCGCCTGGGCTCCAAAAAATTGGAATGCGATTCCGCTTTACCTAAAACAATGTTTAACATTGCAGCAGTTTAGGAAGCGTCTCAAGACATTCCTTTTTGATGCCTAATATCAACTATAAGTATTTGAACAACCACAACACATGAAAAAGACTCTGCTGGTAACTTTGTCTATGTGACCTCTCAACCCCCCCCCCCTCAAACTGATCTGCTTTGTATTTTCTTCTTTTGTTTGTCCGCGTGAGCGCCGTGAGACCTCTGGGTTAGTGATGCGCTATACAAGAATTTATTTATTTAATTAGTTAGTAACAAGCGCCTAGATGCCTCTGGGTTTTGTGCGCTGCTATATAAATGAAAAAAATAAAATGGTTACCAGCTATTTGAGGTATAGCACATTGCTGCTGCTTATATGTTGTCTGTTACTATATGTTCCGCATGCTGCTGGCTTCTGTATCCTAAGGGACCATTGTATGTGTTTTAATATGTTTGCTTAACTGTGATTGCTTATGTGGCTATGAAACTATATCTATGCACTCACGCTGAGAAGGGAAGTGGGGGGTATGGACAGGTGGGCAGGAGGTGGAGACCATCTGGCTTGGGATTCAGGTGTGCTTGATTAAGGAAGGGCATTCTGACTATCCTGATTGTGCAGAAGACCCAGAAGCCTAACTGGAGGAACAAGGCTTGCGTCTATTGTGTATGCTCATATATTCAAGTTGGTATGTTATGCTATGTATTATCCCTATGCATTCAGCTTCCTAATCCTCTTTCCGGAGTTCCTAGCTCCCTCTCCACAACTTCTCCCTAACCACCCCCCCCCCCACTCCCACTGGCTGCTGCGTGGTGACCCTTTATTCGCAATCAGGAACCCGTGCCAACCAAGGTGGGAGGGTCGACTTCCATTCAGCTTTTGTGGTCAGGAAGAAGTCGTGTTATATTCCCATTGGGCCTGACATAATCACCAGCCCCTGATACAGGATAGAAACACCACCCAAGCCAAATGGGGTCTACCACTCCACCTGTAGCAGATGTGCTGAAGGCACTACAGGATATCCAAGTGGAATTAGTACATGCGTGGCAAGAGACTAATGCTTTAAAAACGCAGCTTAGTGGGTTGTTGGCTCAGAGTGCTCCTTTGCAGGGTGCCGCCTTTGTCCCCCCAGAAACACCATCAGGCCGGTCAAACCTGATAGTGGTTCAGCAGCAGTTGTGGATACCGCTTGCCCTGCCTGAAAGATTTGCTAGAGACCCGAGAAAAGTGTCCACTTTCCAAACTCAATTACACTTCCCATGTAAATCCACTGCCTTTGTGGCTGTGCAAGCTAGAACTGCGTTTCTAATCTCCTATCTGTCAGGGGATGCCGCCGCATGGGTCATTCCGCTGGTACAGAAGGATGATCCTTTGCTGTATAGTTGGGATCAGTTCACAGAGGAGTTTAAGCGATTGTTAGATCGAAGGAATGTGTCCTTGGCACAGGATAAGGAGTTGCTGGGTTTGCGACAGGGAACTAGGGATCTGATGACTTATGTTACACACTTTAATAGAGTGGTGGTAGAAACAGAATGGCCAGAATCCAAGCAGTCAGTGATGTTTTACCAGGGGATCAGATTAATCTAGGGATGCCTTAGCTCATGTGGAGCCACAACCAGATTCCTTCAAGCAGTGCATTGAGAGATTTGGCATTGAGATTGGATCATAGGATTAGTGAGAGTAAAGGGGAAAAGAAGAATTCGGAAGTGGTTCCCTTTGTATGGGTAGACACGAGCAGGGAGCAGCCTGCTAGGTCATCAGAGGGGGAGCCTATGGAGATTGGCAGTGTAAGGGTTCCATTGTCATCGGAAGAAAGAGAAAAACGAAGGTAAAATAATGTATGTCTATATTGTGGTAAAGCAGGACATTACATAAGAAACTGTCCTTATACTCCCGCACGTACCATAGACATGAAAAAGACAGTCTGGGAAAAGAGTTGGCTCGGTAGGTGGGGGGGGAACGACGACATAGAGCCTTACTGCACCAGAGTTCCCAATTTGAATAAGGCCCATAATTTGTATTTACTTGTGACATTGCTATTTGCTAATACAAAGGAAACAGTCTAAAAAATGGTGGCTTCAGGAGCAACCAGGAATTTCATTCACATCACTCTTGCAGCAGAATTGGGGGTACCCACCATGCAAAAAGGGGTTACGGAACCAGTACGAGGAGTTGATGGTTATAGTTTGACTTAAGGACCAATCACTACACAAACCCAATCCATTAAAATGTTGTGTTCATCAGGACATGAGGAAACCATTACCTTTGATTTAATAGCAGCTCTTCAATTTGGTTTGAATTTAGGGATGCCATGGTTAGTGTTGCACAATCTAAAGACTGATTGGGGGGAGCCTACCTTACACTTTGTCTCCACAAGGTGCAGCACTCATTTAAGAGAGGCCGTGGGACCGACTTCCTTCTTGGTGGAAGGTGCAGTTGCTCAGGCAAACATTGGGGCGGTGGTAACATCTCTGCCAGAGGAAAATACAGAATTTGCAGAACTTTTTGATAAGGGGAAGGCTGATGCCCTGCCTCCGCATAGATCTTATGATTGTGTATGCTAAATTACCATGCAGTCGCATTTATGCCCTCTCTGAGAAGGGGAGACAACCTTTGCAACACAATTTAGACGACATGCTGGCCTCCGAGGTCATTCAGCACTCACCCATCTCTTCCCCTTTGTTTTTTGTTCATGAGAAGGAGGGTACTTTGAGGACCTGTATTGATTGCCGAGCACTAAACAAGGTTACTGTAAAAAACAGGTTCCCCTTACCTTTGACATTTGTTTTACTGGACCAACTCAAGACAGCCAACCTCGATACCAAGTTGGATTTGAGGGGGGCCTAACACTTGATACGAGTAAAAGAGGGGTGGAAGACTGCTATACGCACTAAGTTTGGCCTTTTTGAATATTTGGTGGTGCCGTTTGGCTTATGCAATGCTCCAGCAGAATTTCTGCATTTTATGCAGGAGGTGTTGAGGGAGTATTTGGATGTCTTTGTTATAGTGTACATAGATGACATACTCATTTACTCTGAATCTGTGGAGACACATGTGCAGTACGTTAAAGCAGTGCTTCAGCACCTGCAAAAATACAAGCTATCTGCTAAATTGGAGAAATGTGAATTCCATACCACTCGGGTAGGGTTTTTGGGGTTTATACCCACCCCCTGCTGAGGTAGTCATGGATGACAGGAAGGTGCAGGCAGTGACCCAGAGGCTATCTCCCTGATTTGCTAAGGAGGTTCAGTCTTTTCTGGGGCATGCCAATTTCTATCGTCGATTTATGGACAATTTCTCTCACATCATTACCCCAATACCACAATTGCTTAAGAAGGCAAATTATTTCATCTGGGATAAGGAAGCAGAGGTGGCCTTTAGGAAATTAAAGATTGCTTTTACTGAGGTGCCAATTCTGCTACATCCTGACGTGGAGAAGCCTTTACAATTGGAGACGGATGCCTTTAATCTAGTGATTGGAGCAATTCTCTCTCAGCGACCTGAAGATGGGTTATGCACCATGTGGTCTTCTTTTCACGTAAATTGACTAGTTGGCAACAAAATGATGACATTGCAGTTACTGGTTATGTGTGCAGCTTTCCATGGAATGGTGACACTATTTGATGTGGGCTCGGCATCTGGTAATGGTGTACACTGACCACAAGAATTGACTGTTTTTAAGATCAGCCAAGACTCTAAGTCCACGCCAGTTGAGTTGGTTCCAGTTTTTTTATGAATGTGACTTTGTAGTTACCTATCTGCCAGGGAAGAACAATGGAAAGGTGGATGCCTTGGCCAGACAGGGAAGTAATGAAGTGTCTGTGCAGGAGGATCAAAATATCATATCGGTGGACAGGATTGTTGGGGCAGTTACGAAAGGCATACTAACTGAGGTACAGATAAGTCTCTCAGTAAAGGAATTGCAGGATTGGGAGGACAAGGATGAGAAAAGGACAATACGGGATGGGTTGCCTTATCAGGCAGGCAGATTATATTTTCCTATCCAATCTTTAAGAAAATGTGTTGTTTTGGTGCCACAGTTCTCCATTGGCAGATCATGCAGGTGAATGGAACACTTTGAAAATGTTAGAGATATTTCTGGTGGCCATGAATGAATATTGACGCACATGCTTATATACAGAGTTGTGACACATGTATGAGATCCAAGATGGATCATTCTAAGAGGTCAAAGCTATTGTAGGTTCTACCAACCCAGGAGGAATCCTCAGCACATATATCAATGGACTTTGTAACAGATCTTCCTAAGGACAGAAGTTATGACACCATAATGGTGGTGGTGGATTACTTCTCTAAGCAGGCACCTTTTATTTCTTGTCTTGGGGTACCAAATGCGGGAGACTTGGCTAGTTTGTTTCTACAGCATGTGGTGAAGTTGCATGGTCTGCCACCGTCAATAGTATCGGACCAAGGTTCACTGTTTACGTCCAGGTTTTGGCTGCCTTTTTATGCTAAATTGGGAATCGCTTGCATTCTTTCCAAAAGTTACGATTCCCAGACTGATGGGCAAACGGAGAGAGTAAACCAAACCATGGGGCAGTTTCTGCATTGCTTTATTGCGGACGGATTAAGATCATGGGTGCAGGCATTATGGTTAGCGGAATTCTGCTACAATAACTCAGATCATGCATCGCTGGGTTTATATGGTCAGGAGTTAAATATGCTACCAGAGGTGTTGCCTTCTAGTAAAAGGATACCTGCGGTAAAAGAGCGTAAGCAAGAGCTTGCCAAGATTAGACAGAGGACACAACGAAACTTGGTCAAGGCTAAAGTTTCATATGAGGAATACGCAGATAAAAGAAGGCAGGAGTATGCAGTGGGAGATAAAGGACCTGATTCACAGACACGTTTTATAATGGCGCAATCCCATAGGAATGCTCTGTGAATCAGGCCCAAAGTGTGGTAGTCTATCCAACATATTAAGTTGTCAGGGTCCTGAACATTTCGGCCACAATACATTGGTCCCTATGTTGTTGTGAAATGTGCCTCTCGAATTGTTTCAGCAACTATGCAAATACATCTTGTTTTTCATGTGTCTTTAGTTAAACCGGCAGTGGTTACTGCTTGGATTAAGAATCCACCAGTGGTATCACCAAAGATGGTCAGGAGGAGTATGATGTGCACTGAAATTTGGACTTCAGGAGGAGGCGCAATCGTTTATGGTATCGCATTGAATGTTCAGGGTACGGTCCTGAGGAAACCTCATGCTCTTAAATTGGTAAAATTGTTTCATTGTTTACATCCTGATAAACCAAGGGCTGGAGGGGTCCTGAGGAGGAGGATAATGTAATGAATTGGGGATGGGAAACTACAGTTCCCATGATGACAGTTTTTGGTGCCTTCTTGATGGGCCCAGTCACGTGGCATAGAATGCCTATGGGACGTTGCAGTCACGTGGCACGGGAATGTGCATAAGACATTATAGTAAAGGCTCTTAAGCCCTGCCTATACCCAGCTGCTTGCTGGTGATTTTTGGAGGATGCAGGCATGGGCCGAAGCTAGAGCCAGTTGAAGGGCGGTCTGGAAGAACGGCGTACTACGGAGGTGGGTGAGGTCGCAGGTGAAAAAGGGAGCTTTGCGCTCCGTTTATGACCCACTATGAAGCAGGTACCGGCACTCACTGTGTTTCCTCACTTATGCCTTGCACGGACCTCGCTTGAGTCGGCGTTTGCCAGTTTCCCGCCCATACTACAGCATCTGAGGAGACCACGGTTGACCCATCTGGCTTTATATAAGTAACATTGCAAAAACATGAATAAGTATTATGGAATATAAGTGCATATAGCAGCAATTCTATGAACAGGAGAGAATGTCTATGTGCTAGCTAACACAATCCATTTTCCCTAACAGGTGTTGGAAGTGTTAGTAGAAAGGACTGGACTGAGTCATGGTTACCAGTTGCATGTAAAAGAAGAGTTCTGATGAATTCCATTTCTATGTCTTGGCAGTATAGGACGTCTTTTGACCAGTTCGCAATAGTTGGGGCAGGTCCTCTTCCCCACGACAGGGCCACTCTCCTGCGTGTAAGTATTAACAGGACACCTGTGAGTTTCCACGTTGCGGGCGATGGGTGTATTGTTAGCCCTAGGAGGGCTACGGTAGGGATAGGTGTCGACACAGTAGGGCAGTCCCAGGCTAGATGAAGGAAATTCGCTGCTGGGGTGCTGCATCTCTCACATGAGGCCTCTGATTCGGGGCCTTGGACATGTTTTTTGGCTGGGGTGTAGTATGTTTGATGGATATAGTTAAAGTGGATCTGTTTAAAACGTGTGTTCAGAGCCACCTTTTTGGTCAGTCAGAGGACGTAGGCCCAGTCTTCATCTGGTATCAGGGCCTGTAGGGCTTTCTCCCACCTTGCCTTTGAGCAAGTATTTTGGGGTGTCGTCTCTATTAAGAGGGATCTGTAAATTGTTGAAACCAGTCTGCCTTCGCCCTAAGCTTGAATTGTGTTGTGTAAAAGCTGCCATGTAGGAGGTTGTTGCGGGAAGGTTGGGGAAAGTGTTTTCAGGGTGTGCCGGAGCCTAAAATATACAAATGTGTCGAGGGATGTGTTGCTACCTCTCTCTTTGGCTTCGAGTGTTTTAAATGACCCTTTAGTGAACAGGTTGTCCATGGTCCGCAACTGTAGTTTGACCGCCCACTGGTGGAAGACAGTCTCTGTTGTCAGGGGAACCCTGGGTACGAACTTAATTGGCAATAGGGGGGAGAATCTGGTGAGGACGGCGTATTTCTGCGCCAGCTTTTTCCAGATCGTGCATGTGGAGAGGACCACGTTCATCGTGTTCAGGGTACTGGGAGATGACCTAGGATGACCGCCCTAAGCAGATTGGGTGACACCAGGGCCTCCTCCACTTGCACGTGTGGTCTGATAAAACTAGTGGTGTACCAATGGCTGAGGAATTGTGCCTGGGCTGCCCAGTAGTATCTCTTGAGATCCAGGAGCGCTAATCCTCCACGGGACGTTGGTTAAAGCAGCGTTGTGTAAGCCACTCTTGCTGGTTTGCCTGCCCACAGCAACTCGAGGACCAGACTCCTGACTCTCCGCAAATAGGATTGGGGTAGCAATCGGGGTATGTTAGCAAACAAGTAGAAAAATTTAGGAAGCACCACCATTTTGACTCGCAAGACTATACACCATAGTGTCCGTGGGAGTGCTTTCCACCTTTGTATTTGTAACTGGAGGGACCCTAGTGTCTTCTGGTAATCATCTTTAAATCATCATGATGGGTAAGAGACATTGAAGTATCAGACGTGTGCATCTTTCCACATGAACCCATGGTCATCTGTGAATTTTAGAGTACCCGGTGTCAAAGGGAATATTACTGATTTAGAGTGGTTAATTTTTAGGCCGGATATTCTGCCAAATGTAATAACTTTGCGCATAATGGGATTCAGGTTTACTGTTGGGTCTTGGATGAAGAGGGCCACATCATCTGCATAGAGAGATATTATGAGTTTATGTGGTCCAAGCGCTAGGCCTCTCTGGAGGTGACGGGAGCGAAGCCCTGACACCAAAGGTTCCATTATTAAAGCAAATATTAGCGCTGAGAGCAGACAGCCCTGTCTGGTCCCCCATTGCAACTCTATATTTGTGGACCACGTGTTACCTAGGATAATGGACGATCGAGGGCTATTGTATAAGAGGGAAATTAGCCTGATAAAGTACTTCCCCAGGCCCATCTGTTTGAGTACCGCAAAGAGGTAGGGCCATTCGACGGAGTTGAAGGCCTTCTCAGTGTCTAGTAGTATCGTGATTGCTTGTTGTGAGGGTGCAAGTGCTTCAATAACCCCAAACAGTCTCCCGATACCAAATGCCATGTTTCGGCCAGGGACAAAGCCAGCCTGGTCTCCCAGTACCAGTCCCGGCATTAGGGGGGAATAATCTGGTCGTTAGTATTTTTGCTAGTATCTTATTATCTAAATTGATTAGAGAGATTGCCCTATAGGAGGCACAGTCCTCGGGGGGGTTTACGTGTCTTATGTAGCAGAATAAAGTTGGCTTCCCGAAGGGTCGGTGGTAAGATCCCGCTTTCAAGCGCCTCCTCGTATACCCGCAGGAGGAGCGGGGCCACTGTAGTTGCAAAGGCCTTATAAAATTTGCCGGTAAGCCATCTGGGTCTGGGGCTTTGGTGTTGGGCAGGCTTTTGATGGCTAACAGAATTTCCTCCAGGGGTCTCAGGATCAGCGGTATGTTTGAAGTCGTACAGTTCCTTGTAGAAGGAGCGGAATGCGTGAACAATTTCTTCCTCTGTGTGCACCAGTGTGCCTCGGGCATTGTGGACTCTTTCAACCCGGGTGGGTTTCATGTCAGCGGCTATCAGCCACGCCAGCAGAGCTCTGGGTTTCTGGCCCTCGCTGTACTGACGTATTGGGTGTCTCCGCCCTAGGAATTTTAGCTCACGCTCCACCAAGTTTCTGAACTGGAGTTCTTCTTTAAGGTCTGCTTGGATGTTTGGATTACCGGAGCTGGAGCATGCAAGCTCCAGGTTTTTTTTAGTCGGTTCTCGCTCGCAGCCAATTCGCATCTGATCAGTTTCAGTATTCTGTTCTCCTTTGTTATGCATTTTAGGGTCCCTCAGAGCGTGACTGCTGATGAGACAGAGTTTTCGTTGACTTCTAGGACAGCCTTTATTTTCCTTGTGTAGTTCCGCGGCAAACACTTGGTCCAACAATGATTCTTGTTTAAACCTCCAATTTTGTGTTGGGGAGTACGCATTCAAGAACCACAATGGAATGGTCGGGGAAGGTCTTAGGCAGGATTTAGCAGGTTCCCCACTGAAACAGACTTTGAGATGATACTAGGAGGTAGTCAATCCGCGAGGCGTTGTTGTGGACTGCAGAGTGGAAGGTGAATTCCCTGGCCTCCCAGTTGGCTTGTCTCCACACGTCCACCAGATCGAATCCACAACAGATTTCATGGATCTGAAGGCTCGCTTTGGTCGGCTGTATTGTGTGATTTGTCCTTCAGGGGGTCCAAGGGTGTGTTCATGTCCCCACCCCAGCTGATTGTTGCAGAGCTGGAATCTTCAAGTTGGGACAGGACCCAGTTGAAATTGTTCGCTCCGTCTACATTGGGGCCGTAGGAGTTCACGAAAATCACCTCCCTTCCCGCAAGGATCCTTCAGTGTCTTTTTCTGATTTTACTAGACTGAAATTGGCTCTCTTGCGATAAGTGTGGCTACCCCTCTGGCGTATGACGTGTAGGATGAAAAATACCTGTGGCAGCCCCATTCACAGGCCAAGCGGTGTTCGGAGTCCAGGAGGAGATGCGTCTCTTGTAGCATGGCCACATCGACCTTGTGCCTCTGAAAATGGTGCATGATTTTGAGACTTTGCTGGGATGATGCCCCATCTAATGTTCCAGGTGATTACCTTGAATTTGAGCTGTGGGATATAGGTTGTAAAAGGCGTTGATGGTGGCAGATACGGAGGACAGTGATGGTGCACAGAAGGAGTGACAATTACACATGGTACTTTTCCCGGTTTTATTTCTAAGTTTTCCGGGCTCCTCCAGCCCGGAAATCTTAGAAAAAAAAACGCAGCTAGTGTTTATTTTAAAAAATAAATAAATAGCACTTACCGAGATGCAGCTGCAGCTTTTCTGCCTGTAGTCTCCGGTCCGCGTCCTCCGAGTCCCGGCACCAATGAAGGAAAAGCCACCAAGTGTTAGCTTTTGTTTACTACAGCTGGCTGGCTTTTCCTTCATTAGTGCCGCAAAAGCCAGCACAGGCGGGCAGCCATTTCACAAAATGGATGCGCCCATGTGCTTGCTTTTTCAATTTTTGAGCTTGAATTGCTCAAAATTTTACATAGGGACTTCGGAAAAAAAAACGCCAATCGTTTTTTTTTTGTTGTTGCCTATCTATTTTTGAAATAAACATTTTTGGCCGAACCATTCCTTTAACACCCGCAAAGGACCTCCTCTGTGCCTGGATGGCTGGTGAGAAATCTGGGTAAAATTGAATGGAATCTCTGTCAAACTGAAGCTCCCCCTTGTCTCTGGCAAGCCTCAGGATGGCGTCCCGGTCTTTGTATTTGAGCAATTTTGCTTTGATGGGGCGTGGGGTTGCCCCTGGGATCGGTCGGGTAGTCTGGATCCTGTGAGCTCTCTCCACAACAAAGACGGGATAGTGCCTCAGCTCCAAAAGGTTCTATGCATATTTTCTCAACGTGGTCTTCCACCCGGGTCTGTAATTGTTGTTCTCTTATCCCAACTAGCCTTATGTTGTTTCTCCGGGAACGTCCTTCCAGGTCTTCATTCTTTGCAATTGTTTTTTTCATTTGACCCTCCAGGTTCGACACCCTGGACACCAACAATGTCGTAGTATCATATAAGTCAGAGACTCTTTGTTCCACGGTATCAAGCCTGTCTGCATGCTTGTCGAGGCGATGCTGTAATTGATCGACCTTGGAGGACAGTGCATCCATTTTGCAGTCAAGGCGTCCGATCCCAGCTTTCAAATCAAGAAGGATCTCTTTGTTGTCTAGCTCTTGGGGGGGCTTGTCTTCTTGAGTTTCTTCTTGTGTGGGCGACCCTAGCCTACTGGCGGGCCTGGGTGTCCTAGCCACGGCTCCGGGTTCAAAGTTTAGTTTGAGTTGGGATTCATCTGATTTTCACATGGTGAGACCTGTTGATCTGGGCCTTGAAAGGAGACCGAGATTTGGTGAGGTGTGTTCTAGTTGGGCTGGGTGAGAGTCGCAGTTCCTCGCTAGCAGAGTAGGTTAACTGGTTGGTCAGAGTAAGTCGATGCAGGGTCGCCAGTAGGGCGTTTGGCAGTATGGATGAGTTGATTGCCTTCTCAGAGGATGTACAGATTTTTATGTAAATGCTTATTCTTCAGGGACTTAAGGCAGCAGCCGGGTGCCGGGGTCGATGTCTTTAAAACAGTGGTTTGGGGAGTTGCCTGCGACATGGTCCCCCTTCGTGCTGATTTGGGGAGGTACGAGGGCAGCACAGACGAGACTGTGCTGGGACAGTGTCACAGGAGTGGACTCTATATTCCACACCTGTGGCAACGAACGTATGACAGGGCGCTGCCTCAGGTTCCCAGCTGGGTTCCAGGTCCACCTCTCTGTGTAATCTGGGGGTGAGCTAGCTGATTTTAGCAGGATCCTGTGTGAGACCTCGTCACACAAGACTGGTGGACGCCGCCCTTGTTATCGAAGTTTCTGGGACTTGGGTGCCTCGTCCGTGATGGACTGCGTCATTAGACTGGAGTCCTTGCACACTTTGTGTTGCACACTGCTGCTGCCGAAAACTGTGGGGGGCCGGGCATCACACTTTTTGGAGGGCTTGTGGGATTAGCCTTCTATGCAAATGTCATTGATCATATAAGATGACCGTCCTCCGGATTTACTGTGGGATTGCAAAAATGTTGGTGCGCTTCGGGGTGAGGAGCGAGTCCCTGTGGTTATGTGTTCTTATGTATGATGCTGTTGTTGGCCACGGGGAGTGGAGCGGATGCTCGCCAGCATCTTGGTTTGGCCTAGATGTTGATACCTCAACAACTGAGGGTGGACGATGCAAGATCGGGTTGTGGGGGTAGTCAAATTGCCAGCTGGGTCAACGAGGAGTGCGGTCAGAATTCGTGATCCACAAGCCTCACCTCCGCCCTCTCTCTCTCTTGCATGCATGAGGCTCTGGCCAGTTGCTCGCCGTGTGGGTCTTAATGGCGGGCACTCTTCCTACGGCAGGTGGGTCACTCACTGCTGCTTGTAAAATGTTGTTGGGGGTGGGAGGGTGCCGAACCACGGATCTCATTAGCCCCCACCAGTCGGGCTCGGAGAGGAGAGGCAGTCGGGAGGGGGGCTCACACCGGGTGCCCCATATGTACGGTAGCCCTTACCGGCTGTTCTGCTTGCAGCCTTCACTCACTTCAGTCCCCTTCCCGGTGTCCGCCTCGATGTCCGCTCCATTGGTCTAGGCTCACTGGGGCCGCGGCGGAGTCGGCGGGCGGAACCCCTTCGCCTCAGACGGTGTTGCTGCTGCTGGATTCGCCCGCGGCTCACCCCCGCTGGGCTCCTCCTTGGGTGGCCGGACTGGCGCTGCTATTGGGGGTCCGGTCACTGGGCCGGGCTGCCATTTGGGTCCTCATTGATGCCTGCTGGCGGCCGCGTAGTAATTTGTGGGGGGGGGGGCAGTGGCACTGTGGCAACCTTGTCGGTCCCTCTCTCGAGGACGTTGCAAATGTTGGTTGTTTCTTTCCTCGCTCGCCACGTCTGGCTGGCCGCGCTGGGTGCGTGCATGCGCTCAAGACCCGGCTGTGCTCCAGTTTAGAACACACGAGTGTTGTCGGGCGTAGGATGGATTGTCCGGAATGATTTTAGGCACATCGCGTGTGTCCTTGCATGGAGCCAAATTGTGTAGAGAGAATTCATGGTTTCCTCAGCATAGAAGCAGCGATTTCTCAGGGTTCATATATAGTCTCACGGGAGCTCACAAGGAAGCCACCATCTTGGTCGGCTCTCTAGCACCCTGTATGTTACCCATGCTGCTGGCTTCTGTGTCCTAAGGGCCCATTGTATGTGTTTAAATGTGTTTGCTTAACTGTGTTTGCTTATGTGGCTATGAAACTATCTCTATACACTCACACTGAGAAGGGAAGTGGGTGGTAGCGACAGGTAGGAAGGAGGTGGAGACAATCTGGCTTGGGATTCAGGTGTCCTTGATTAAGGTAGGACATTCTCACTATCCTGGGTGTGCAGAAGACCCAAGAATCTAACTGGAGGAACAAGGCTTGGGTCTATTGTGTATGTTCATATGTTCAAGTTGGAATGTTATGCTATGTCTTTTCCCCAAACTCCCCTTCCCTATGCATTCAAGCTTCCTAACCCTCTTTCTGGTGTTCCCAATGCCCCCTCCATATCCACAACTTCTCCCTAACCCTCTTCATCCCACTTGCTGCCTCGTGGTGACCTGTTAGTCACAATCAGGAATCTGTGCCAACCAAGGTGGGAGGGTTGACTTCAATTCAGCTTCTGTGATCAGGAAGAGGTTGTGTTATATTCCAAGTGGGATTGACACATAAGGGGAGATGTGCCCCTTTTGCCTCTGTACCACTCCTTTGCAGCATCTTGGCTGTTGATAATGCGGGTTACAGGTTTCCCCCAATTGGTGTCCCATATAAGGGGAGTTGTTCCCTTGTCACCTTTGTGCTGCTTTATTTGTTCGGTATTCAAAATTATGGGTTTCTGTAAAATGTCCTGTCTGGAGCGCCACAGGGTTGCCTTTAGCGTTAGGCACACTCACCAATCTTCTTTGGCTTCTCCGTTCACTTCGCTGATACGGCGGTGGGTCTCCTTTCTCCAGCCAGCACTCGTGTGTCTTCAGCGGTCTGCAAGGTTGCTTCTGAGAGCTCTGCCAGTTCTGTGGACCCCCACCGCTGTCTCCTGCACACCAAAGCGCTGCACGTCGGGTTGGGAGCGCATCTCCCTCTCGGCTGGGCTTCTCTTCCCAGCACTGCTTCCCGCTGCGCTAACTATGTAATGTGACAGGCCTCACATCTCGCGTCGGCCTCAGCTGGCATTCCCGCTTCAACTTCTGCTGCAAACTCAGCACTCTGGTCTACCTTTGCCACACTATTCCTTCAGCATCTTCTTTTTCGGGTGGCATCTCCTTTAACCTGCAACTCGTTCCTGAGTTTAAATATCCTGCTCAGATGTTTTTGTCTATAACAAGTAGGCCGCACATTCTGTTTAATGGCATTGTTGATCCTTACTAACTCTGGGCTCCTCTTCCTCGTCCAAGTACCAAGGCCATTATGGATCCTGAAGTTCATAATGGTTTTGGGGTTTTGATGTTTAATTAGTTTGGATTGCTTTGTGAAATAAGAGTTGTTAGAGTTAGGGAATGTTGTGAAAAAGGTATTTCTTTTTTTTTACTTTGGTGTTAGGACCTCTATTTCAGACATGATCATGACAATTGGAGGATATTTGATTTCATTCCTGAACCCCCAAGGTACACATCTTGTTCTGGTTAGATTACTTTTCATGGTCTCTGGATAGTTTCATAGGAGGGACTTGTACAATGACAGCATGCCATTATGTATTTGGGAAATCTCATTGCCAGAAGATAAATACTGCGTCCCTGCCTGAGGAGTCACCACTTCCCCTTGACAGCCATCTCCTCCCATGTGATCCTCCTGCCTGATGATAACCCCCGGGTTAGGATCAGGTAGCGGTTGCCTTTCCCTGGCCACATGGGAGGAGACTTTAGGCTGGGGGCCAGTGATGATTATGCAGGATTCTTCACACCTTATCGTAGTTTCTTGTCCTTGACTTGGGCAGCACCTTGGCGATTGCTGTTACCCATCTCCTCATGTATCTCTTTTCTCCTTCCCTTCTCGACGTCCCACCTCTCTCTGCTCCTCTCCTCTTAGCTTTTCTCTCCTCAACCTCTCCCTAATTCTCATGATTGCCACAAATTGTTTTTGGTCTCTCATAAGCTGGATGTCTCTTGCCACTACCCCTTTGATGTCCACTTTACCCTCCTTCACCTTCTTACATAATGCCTTCACCTCCTTGTCTCGCATTTAATCCCCTCCATCGTTTTCTCCTCTTTTGTTCCTTCCTCCTCCTCCTATTTCCCCTCACAATCCTTCCCCTCTACTGTACTCCCCTTTTTTTCTCTGCATATTGGCCCTCGGTTTTCTTCTCCGCTGATAGTCTCTCTCAACCCCATTTCACCTCCACCATCTTGTAACCCTTCTCTTCCACATCCAACTCCTTTTCCGCCCCACCTTGCAGTCTCTAGCCTCATTCCAATATCTCCAAGCAGGATGGGGATTGGGCAAGCGGCTTGCGTGATGTCCGCGGACATCTGACATGCTTTCCTATTGGCTGCGGTGAAGTGTGCAGTGCGTCGTATTTTGAGAGACGCCCGCCATCTTTGTTTATCGTTTGCATCAGAGCGCTGCATAATAAGCTCCATGTCTCGCTCCCATTCCCCCCAACCCCCGCTCATGCCCTCGGTCTCCCTCCCGCTCCCCCCACCCATGGCCCGTGTCCCTCTCCCGTTCCCCCCCACCACCCTCCCCGCTCATGGCCTGTGTCTCTCCCGTTCCCCCCACCCCGCGCTCATGCCCCGTGTCTCTCTCCCGTTCCCCCCACGACCCCCCCGCTCATGGCCCGTGTCTCTCCCATTCCCCCACCCCCTGCTCATACCCCGTGTCTCTCTCCCGTTCCCCCCGCCCCCCGCTCATGGCCCGTGTCTCCCTCCCATTCCCCCCACCCCTCGCTCATGCCCCGTGTCTCCTCTGTTCCCCCCCAGCCCCTGCTAATGCCCCGTGTCTCCCCTGTTCCCCCCACCCGCCGTTCATGCCCCGTGTATCCCCTGTTCAGCCCCACCCCCGCTCATAACCCGTGTCTGCCTCCTGTACCCCCCACCCCCCGCTCATGCCCCGTGTCTCCCTCGTGTTGCCCCCCCACCCCCCGCTCATGCCCCGTGTCTCCCTCGTGTTGCCCCCCCACCCCCCGCTCATGCCCCGTGTCTCCCCTGTTCCCCCCACCTCTCGCTCATGCCCCGTGCCTCCCTCCTTTTCCCCCACCCCCGCTCATGCCCCGTGTCCCCCTCCTTTCCCCCACCCGCCGTTCATGCCCCGTGTCTCCCCTGTTCCGCCCCACCCCCCGCTCATGCCCCGTGTCTCCCTCCTTTCCCCCCGCTCATGCCCCGTGTCTCCCTCGTGTTACCCCCCACCCCCGCTCATGGCCCGTGTCTCCCTCGTGTACCCCTCCAACCCCCGCTCATGCCCCGTGTCTCTCTCCTGTTGCCCCCACCCCCGCTCATGCCCCGTGTCTCCCTCGTGTTCCCCCCACCCCCCGCTCATGCCCCGTGTCTCCTCCTGTTCCCCCACCCCCGCTCTGTGTCTCCCTCCTGTTCCCCCCACCCCCTGCTCATGCCCCGTGTCTCCCTCGTGTTCCCCCCACCCCCGCTCATGCCCTGTGTCTCCCTCGTGTTACTCCCCACCCCCCGCTCATGCCCCGTGTCTCCCTCATGTACCCCCCACCCCCGCTCATGCCCCGTGCCTCCCTCATGTACCCCCCACCCCCGCTCATGCCCCGTGTCTCCCTCCTGTACCCCCCCACACCCGGTCATGCCCCGTGTCTCCCTCCTGTTCCCCCCACTCATGCCCCGTGTCTCCCTCCTGTTCCCCCGACCCCCCGCTCATGCCCCGTGTCTGCCTTGTTCCCCCATCCCCCGCTCATGCCCCGTGTTACCCCCCACCCCCCGCGTCTCCCTTGTGTTACCCCCCACCCCCTGCTCATGCCCTGTGTCTCCCTCCTGTTCCCCGCACCCCCGATCATGGCCGGTGTCTCCCTCGTGTTGCCCTCACCCCCCGCTCATGCCCCCTGTCTCACTCCTGTTCCCCCCACCCCCGCTCATGCTCCATGTCCCTCTCTTGTTCCCCCCACCCCCCTCATGCCCCGTGTCTCCCTCGTGTACCCCTCCACCCCTCGCTCATGCCCCGTGTCTCTCTCCTGTTGCCCCCACCCCCGCTCATGCCCCGTGTCTCCCTCGTGTTCCCCCCACCCCCGCTCATGCCCCGTGTCTCCTCCTGTTCCCCCCCACCCCCGCTCCGTGTCTCCCTCCTGTTCCCCCCACCCCCGCTCATGTCCCGTGTCTCCCTCATGTTACCCCCCCACCCCCCACTCATGGCCCGTGTCTCCCTCGTGTTCCCCCCACCCCCTGCTCATGCCCCGTGTCTCCCTCCTGTTCCCCGCACCCCCGATCATGGCCGGTGTCTCCCTCGTGTTGCCCTCACCCCCCGCTCATGCTCCCTGTCTCCCTCCTGTTCCCCCCACCCCCGCTCATGCTCCGTGTCTCCCTCCTGTTCCTTCCACCCCTGCTCATGTCCTGTGTCTCCCTCATGTTACCCCCCACCCCCCGCTCATGCCCTGTGTATCCCTCCTGTACCCCCCACCCCCCGCTCATGTCCCGTTTCTCCCTCATGTTACCCCCCACCCCCTGCTCATGCCCTGTATCTCCCTCCTGTACCCCCCACCCCTGCGCATGCTCCGTGTCTCCCTCGTGTTGCGCCCACCCACCGCTCATGCCCCGTGTCTCCCTCCTGTTCCCCCCACCCCCCACGCCTCCCTCCTGTACCCCCCACTCCCCGCTCATGCCCGTGTCTCTCTCCTGTACCCCCCACCCCCCGCTCAGGCCCCGTGCCTCCCTCCTGTTCCCCCACCCCCGCTCATGCCCCGTGTCTCCCTCATGTTCCCCCACCTCCCGCTCATGCCCCGTGTCTCCCTCGTGTTACCCCCCACCCCTCGCTCATGCCCCGTGTCTCTCTCCTGTGCCCCCCACCCCCCGCTCAGGCCCTGTGCCTCCCTCCTGTTCCCCCACCCCTGCTCATGCCCCGTGTCTCCCTCGTGTTCCCCCCACCTCCCGCTCATGCCCCGTGTCTCCCTCGTGTTACCCCCCCACCCCTCGCTCATGCCCCGTGTCTCTCTCCTGTACCCCCCACCCCCGCTCATGTCCCATGTCTACCTTGTGTTGGCCCCCACCCCCCGCTCATGCCCCGTGACTACCTCGTGTTGCCCCCCATCCCCCGCTCATGCCCCGTGACTACCTCATGTTGCCCCCCACCCCCCGCTCATGCCCCGTGTCTACCTCTGTTGCCCCCCACCCCCGCTCATGCCCCGTGTCTCTCTCCTGTTGCCCCCACCCCCGCTCATGCCCCGTGTCTCTTCCCTGTTCCCCCCACCCCCCGCTCATGCCCTGTATCTCTCCCCTGTTCCCCCTACCCCTCGCTCATGCCCCGCGTCTCCCCTGTTCCCCCCACCCCCCGCTCAAGCCCCGTGTCTCCCTCCTGTTCCCCCCACCCCCCGGTCATGCCCCGTGTCTCTTCCCTGTTCCCCCCCACCACCCGCTCATACCCCGTATCTCTCCCCTGTTCCCCCCCGCTCATGCCCCGTGTCTCCCCTGTTCCCCCCACCCCCCGCTCATGCCCCGTGTCTCTCTCCTGGTCCCCTCTGCCAATGCCCTGTTGTGTTCTCTTTATACACCCAGACTTCCCTTTCCATGGTGTCCATCTTGGTAAAAGATTTTCCTTCCTACACCGGGACGCCGCAGGCATTCCGGTTTGTGAAGAAAAATCTTTTTTTTACCACCCCGGGTTCCCACTTTGAGAACCTAGGATGCTAGTGGTCTTCATCCATTGAAAAGGACGTTATGGTTAAGTTGCACTAATAAAAACCTATGAAATTCAGTAAAAAAACTTTTTTAAAGGGACGTTATGGTTAAGTTACGCTAATAAAAACCTAAGAAATTCAGTTATTGTTATTGTTATTTTGCATTTGTATAGCGCCTTATATACCATTGGTATGGTCTGAAGGCGCTGGTAGGTTGAACGCCCTTGGAAACCGAAGTTCGGGTCAGTGGAAAGATTAGAGAGAGTCCAAAGGTGCGTGTGCGCACCGGTATGTGTGCAGCTGGTGCGGAATTCATGTGGTAGCTGCTTCTTAGCGGTAGGTGTGGTGGTTGAGAGATCAGGGATATGTGTTCGGTCTGGCTGGAATAATCCAGACCGAGTGTGGCGGCGTTAGGCCTGAGGAGATACGCCTGGCTGGGGGTGTGAGACCAGCCATGTTTACTTAGAGTGATGGGGGGTGAGCGGCAGATGTTGATATGAGAACAGTTATACCGAATGGTGTCATAGTATCTCTGTGTTCTAGTTGAATGGTGGTGTAAGGAGAGAGTAAGCGTGGGGTGTGATATGCAGTATGCTCTTTCAAAGATTCCTTGCATTCCAAAACAAAATAAGCACGTCGCGCAATTCTGAGCGGTCAGGTCCGTTCTATGTGTTTTGGTTCACATCCGCTCTATGCACTATTCACCCATACACTCATTTGTTCCATGCGTTCGTCCGCTCCACAACGTTCGTTCGTTCCATACATTTGGTCGCTCTCCACACATTCGTTCGCTCTCCACACGTTCGTTCGCTCTCCACACATTCGTTCGCTCTCCACACATTCGTTCGCTCTCCACACACTCGTCCGCTCTCCACACACTCGTCCGCTCTCCACACACTCGTCCGCTCTCCACACACTCGTCCGCTCTCCACACACTCGTCCGCTCTCCACACACTCGTCCGCTCTCCACACACTCGTCCGCTCTCCACACACTCGTCCGCTCTCCACACACTCGTCCGCTCTCCACACACTCGTCCGCTCTCCACACACTCGTCCGCTCTCCACACACTCGTCCGCTCTCCACACACTCGTCCGCTCTCCACACACTCGTCCGCTCTCCGTAGCCTCGTTCGTTCTCTGCACCATCGTTCGCTCTCCGCACACCCTTGTTCACTCTCCACACCCTTGTTCGCTCTCCACACCCTCGTTCGCTCTCCACACCCTCGTTCGCTCTCCACACCCTCGTTCGCTCTCGACATCCTCGTTCGTTCTCCGCACGCTCGGCCGCTCTCCGCACACTCGGCCGCTCTCCGCACACCCGGCCGCTCACCGCACTAATCCGCTCTCCGCACATTCAGCCGCTCTCCACTCTCAGCCGCTCTCCACTCTCAGCCGCTCTCCACTCTCAGCCGCTCTCCACTCTCAGCCGCTCTCCACTCTCAGCCGCTTTCCACTCTCAGCCGCTTTCCACTCTCAGCCGCTTTCCACTCTCAGCCGCTTTCCACACTCGGCCACTCCCACACTCATTTGCTCTCCACGCTCCTTCGCTCTCTACGCTCTTACGCTCTCCACGCTCATTCGCTCTCCACGCTCCTTCGCTCTCCACGCTCCTTCGCTCTCCACGCTCATTCGCTCTCCACGCTCCTCCCCTCTCTGCACTCAACCTCTCTCTACACTCAACCTCTCTCTACACTCATGTGCTCTCCACATTCATCTGTCTTCCACATTCATTTGCTCTTCATATTCGTCCGCTCTTTACTCTCAGCTAACCTCCACACTCATCTGCGCTCCACACTCGTCCGCCGGCAGCGCTCCTCCTCCACGCTCATCTACACTCATCTATATTCATTCGGTCCCCTATTCAGTTCTCTCATCCTTCGCACTCATCTGCCCTCCTCATTCATCTGTTCTCGACATTCATCCGCTCTCGACACTCACCCGCTCTCGACACTCACCCGCTCTCGACACTCACCCGCTCTCGACACTCACCCGCTCTCGACACTCATCCGCCCTCGACATTCATCCGCTCTCCATACTCATCCGCTCTCCATACGCATCTGCTCTCTACATTCTTCCGCTTTCTGCACTCATCCGCTTTCTACACTCATCCGCTCTCCACACTCATCCGTTCCCCCCACTCAGTCGCTCCCCCACTTAGTCGCTCCCCCCACCGCTCTGCACATTCATCCCCTCTCCCCACTCAGTCGCTCTCCCCACTCAGTCGTTCTCCCCACTCAGTCGCTCCCCCCGCTCAGTCGTTCCCCCATTCAGTCGCTCTCATGCTTCTCTGCTCTCCACGCGCCTCCGCTATCTATGCTCCTTCACTCTGCACGTTCCTCCGCTCTGCACGCTCTTCCGTTCTCCACGTGCCTCCGCTCTCTGCACATAGCCGCTCTCGACACTCGACTGCTCTCTACACTCGACGGCTCTCCACACTCTTCCATCCTCCACATTAATTTGCTCTTCAAATTCATCCGCTCTCCACACTCATCCGCCAATAGTATTCATCCTCCTACACTCATCTACAACTCATCTATACTTATCCACACTCATCCTTACTCATTCGCTCTCCCCACTCATCTGCTCACGTCCTCCACACTCTTCTGCTCTCCACAGTCAGCCGCTCTCCACGCTTATCAGGTCTCCACGCTCATCCGCTCTCCACGCTCATCCGCTCTCCACGCTCATCCGCTCTCCACGCTCCTCCGCTCTCCACGCTCAACCGCTCTCCACGCTCAACCGCTCTGTACATTCATGAGCTCTCCACATTCATCCGTCTTCCACATTCATTTGCTCTTCATCTTCGTCCGCTCTTTACACTCAACCGACCTACACACTCGGCTGCCCCCCACACTCATCCGCCAACAGCATTCATCCTCCACACTCATCTATACTCATCACAGTCATTCGTACTCCCCACTCGTCCAATCACGCCCTCCACACTCTTCTGCTCTCCACGCTCGTCCAGTCTCAACGTTCATCCGCTCTCTTCCGGTCTCAACGTTCATCCGCTCTCTGCACTTTCTACATTCCCAGTGATTTATTCCTATTGTCCACTTCACTGTTTTAGATCTCCATTACTCGTTTTAGTTCTGTTTGTCATTGTAGGTTACAGTCTGGTTAGTTTAGCTGTATTTTATTTATTTATTTATTTTGTGGTTTGCTGGGTCGGTGTTATTGTGATGATTGGTGTTGTTGGTTTGGAACCGGTTGGTTTTAGGGAAAGAGCCAGGTTTTTAGTAGTTTGCGGAATGCCGTTAAGTCCTTAGTTAGGCGGATGTGGGGAGGGAGCGCGTTCCATAGGGTTGGGGCCAAGGCTGAGAATGATGCTCCGCCTAACCTGACTGAGTTTGTCTTGGGAATTACTAGGAGGCCGGCTGAGCTTGATCTAAGGGTGCGAGTGGGGTGATAAGGTATTACATTTTCTTGAAGATATTGCGGTCCAGTTTTATGTAGTGCTCGATGGGTGAGGCATAAGGTTTTGAAGGCCACTCTACGGCTACTGGAAGCCAGTGCAGTGTCTTGAGGGCTGGGGATACGTGGTCTCTTGGACCGAGCGCGAGTAGGACTTTGGCCGCCGCGTTTTGTGCTCTTTGGAGTTTATTCAGTTGGTAGGGATGAATTCCGAGGTATAGGGGGTTTCCGTAGTCCAGTCTTGATATGACGATTGATTGGACCGCGGAAACTCTGTTGGGAAATGAGTGTTGGGAAAAAACATTGTTAATGGGACGTTATGGTTCCAAGTAAAACCGAAAAACCCTTGAAATTCGCAAGCTATTGTAAGCTAAGCAACCATAACTCGTGCCACCATTGTGCACTGCTAAGCCTAACACCCAGGACATCACTGATGACATTACATGTCTGCCTCCCCCTTTTTTCTTTACTGGCATATCTAGGCCACATGTTTTTCTTCAGTAACAGTTAGGAACTAAGAATTGTAAACATACTATATTTGTAGACTTATCCTTCAAGTATGTTCTTACAATAATTCCCTTATGGTGATATTTTTGGTGGGGATAATATTACCTGATACCCCTTTAACAACGTTTTTTCACTGAATTTCATAGGTTTTTAGTAGCACAACTTAACCATAACATCCCTTTAACAATGTTTTTTCACTGAATATATATATATATATATATATATGTATATATATATATATATATAGAGAGAGAGAGCTTTCGGACTCCAGCCTGTTAGGGGTCCAGACTTTATTCTTTATCCTGAGTCTGTTGATTGAATAGGTAGCTTGGAGACTACACTGTGTACATCCCACTTGGCTGGCACCTGGCCCCCATGGTCACGCCAGTCTGTGATCTAGGAACTGCAAACATGAGCCTAGGTGCAGACAGTTCATAAAATGAGTCAACTAATAAAGGGTGCATTACCTCTGTGTGAGGGAAGATAAAGCCAGTAGTCTTTGTTTTCTTGAGATTGTCATCATTCGGAAACCCCATGAAAGTCACAGGACTGGTTTCAGTGGTGCCGTAAGCAACCTGCAACACAAAGAGAAAAGCAATTATGAAGAAAGCATCAAACAAGACAGCGCAGCAGTTGAATCTCTTTCTAAAGCACACCAGAGATGGTGTGTCTAGCTCAAGCTCTGAGGAAAGCATAGAAAGTTCTGCTTCTTTACCCTTTAAGACAGCAAAAGCAACCACAGCTCAGGGGAAAAGCAGAGCTAGATCCTATAGGAGAAGATCATTATTTCACGGCTTTGATACGGCAAACAATCCTACAGTGGGTCCCTTTCATTTCTATGGGAGTGGGGTGGGACCATGCAGTGGGTGGAGGGCACAATGCAGAGGGAAAGCAATAGAGCAAACATGGGGTGTCCACTGTGGGAAGTAAACCGGGTCACTGGAGAGCCCCTGTAAAAGGACGCTGTTGGGAGAGCAGAAGACAGGTATGGCGCTTATTCTGAACAGTAACAGTGGATGTGCACCAGGTGACCTGGAACTGCAGCACCAGGGATGCAAAAAAATGAAAATAGGAGGAACAGTCAGGTCTGACATGTGCAGGAATAACCGAAGAATGGGGGAAGTGGCATTCTGGGAATGACAATGATTGGTGGAAGCGGATGGCATTTATGTTATGTTAGCAGAATTTCTACAATGCACGTTTACCCAGAGGGCATTTTAGTTGTAGGATATAGACAGTAGCTATGAAAAACTCAGGCTAAGAATAGCAGAGTTTTTAAGGAACGCCGAAATTGCAGGTGGTTCTCAATACCCGGATGGGCATCAGGCAGGCCATTCCAAAACTTTCCAGCTGCAGCTGAAAAAGCACAGGTGTGTTCCTGAACATTTTGAAGGTGCACTTCATGATCGGAGCGTCTTTTTAAATTACCTGCAAAACCCAACTTGTGCCCTGCAGCACTGCGAGCCGAGCTCTTGCTGCTTCCCCTGCTTCCTGGAGGAGGCGGGGCCTAGCGCGCACACGTGAGTGGTCACATGATTCCAGCCCAGCATAAATTGCCGGTATATCCGCCCGAGCGGCATGTGTTCCTGAACATTTTGAAGGTGCACTTCATGATCGGAGCGTCTTTTTAAATTACCTGCAAAACCCAACTTGTGCCCTGCAGCACTGCGAGCCGAGCTCTTGCTGCTTCCCCTGCTTCCTGGAGGAGGCGGGGCCTAGCGCGCACACGTGAGTGGTCACGTGATTCCAGCCCAGCATAAATTGCCGGTATATCCGCCCGAGCGGCGTGTGTTCCTGAACATTTTGAAGGTGCACTTCATGATCGGAGCGTCTTTTTAAATTACCTGCAAAACCCAACTTGTGCCCTGCAGCACTGCGAGCCGAGCTCTTGCTGCTTCCCCTGCTTCCTGGAGGAGGCGGGGCCTAGCGCGCACACGTGAGTGGTCACGTGATTCCAGCCCAGCATAAATTGCCGGTATATCCGCCCGAGCGGCGTGTGTTCCTGAACATTTTGAAGGTGCACTTCATGATCGGAGCGTCTTTTTAAATTACCTGCAAAACCCAACTTGTGCCCTGCAGCACTGCGAGCCGAGCTCTTGCTGCTGCCCCTGCTTCCTGGAGGAGGCGGGGCCTAGCGCGCACACGTGAGTGGTCACGTGATTCCAGCCCAGCATAAATTGCCGGTATATCCACCCTTGCGGCGTTAAGCCCTGGAGGAAGTAAGGGCTGGAGTCGCCGTTATGCTGTTCGGCTCTGATTGGTGAGTGGTCTGAATCAAAGCTCTCAGCTGCTGACCACACTTACACTTATTTGACTAGTTCTCAGGGTTTGGGGTGGAGAGTCGGACTCTGGCAGCTCCACAAGCTGTCGGGCGTTCCCTTCCCTGAAAACTGAACAACTGCCTCAGACTATTTGGTTGAATATAGGAAAAAAAAATCTATCCTCTCTAATTGAAATAGTAATTCAAGTGCTCTTCTGGGTGGCGTATTAAATGCGCCGACGCTTTTATTATCTTAGATCAAACAAGCTGGCGGCAGCTCCATCCTCTTCCCCTCCTTTAGCTTCTCAGAAAAGAAAAATAATGGGCAGTACACCGCGTCCACAAGTGACTTCAGCTTCCCGAGTTCCTAAAATTGCGAGATCTAAAGTAACAGTAGCGTCTCGTGATATACAGGAGATGCTTGCCATTATGGGCAAAGACAAAAGGCCCTGTAGCAGTGATTTACCTGATAATTGTGCTATGTCTGATATTCCATCGTCTATAATCCAGCCTAAACCCAAGCGCTCTATTTCAGATATAACTATGCTGAAAGATAGTGAAATTCCGATACAACCGGCTTCCTTGACAGATTCCTATACTGATCTGGGAAAATCATTAAGCGGCAAAGATCCACAGGCCACAAAAGTAGTGAGCACACAGTTACCGCAGAATGATAAATCTATGCCCATTAGCAAGCCTTTAGTTACATCTGGGTCAAATGGTCTATTAACTCCAGCTGCTTCGTGTATTCCTTTTATGTGTGGTACACCTCTTAACCCTACGGTTATAGCATTGGCTGATGAGTTTATAAAGGTTCAAGATGAACTTAACCACTGTCCTAATTCATCCTTTATCGATACTAATGTGGTGCTTGAAGCAAACTACGAATTACCAGAAATCTCCCACATATACTCTGATGATGAGAAACATATGTCTGTATCCTCATATTTAGCGCCTACTCCCAGACGGTCTGACACCATGCCGAAACCCATTCTTTCTCCCTCCATGCCCTTGCCTTCTTTACCCCTTCCATCTACTGCATGTTTGTCTTCTACAGTACTAATTGAAACCACCTTGCACGCTATGAATTTGGCTATATCATCATTGTTTAAACTATGTGAGACCTTGGATGAAAAACTTAAAATCCAAGACAAGCAACTTATTAAATTAATGAGCTGGCAATCACAACTACGTTTACAACAGTTGAAATCATATAATGACATTGCCCCCATCTCTCCTAAAAAATCAAAGTTAACTTCTGCTGTATTATTACAGCAGGAAGCAACTAATGATTCCTCCCATAATCCATTAGGAAAACCAAAACTGTCTATGACAAATACGGCTACATCTGTCCAATTTACCCTCCCTACATTTCCACATATTATTCGAGAACTCCATTCCCCTACTGAGAAGTGTGCTCCTGTATGTCCATTACCTAATACTGTGTTGCTTTCACCATCAGCGAATGAATTACAACCTTCTAAAGAACTATTCACAATTTTCTCGGGTGCTGTCCCGGCCAAACAGACTCATACAAGCCCCTTAAAAAAGAAAACAAAAAATCTACCAAAGCAGCACATTCCCTCCTCGATCGCCAAATCATTTTTGAAAGGGCTAAAACCACCTGCCAAAAATAAAATGACTATAGCTGCTAAAGCAGTACGAGATAAATATGCAAAAATCGCTGCAGAGAAAAGCCCAAAAGAACCTGTAAATGTACAACCTCCAGCTGAACATTCGCCCCTAAATAATATTGTGGCTTTGATTAACAATGAGTCTGCGATAATTGATAATCACCCAACATCAGTCAGTGCTGCAAAAGTGAAAGATCTATTTGATACTGAGTTGTGTTTAAAACGCTCAGAGCTGCGCAAAGAAATAGACCTTTATTTAGAAGCTAAAAGCCTTAAACTTACTCCGGCTGAATCTAATATTAGTGATGGATCTAAAATCAAAGATAGTGCTCTTTCCCAAATTGGAGCCAATAAGCTATCTCAACTTACATTACCCTCTACAATAAAATCAGTACCACAGTCGCTTTCTCTTCCCTCCTTGGCAGATGCGAATAAAATGGATCAATGTAATTTATCTTCCATGCCACCAACCTTAGATCGTATTATAGCTTCAGCCATTCAACAATACATGCTAAAATATCACCAGTCCTCTGATAATAGCACTAAGTACGACGAAGGCGGGCAGAAATTACCTTCATCTATTGCTACTTCGAATCTAAACCAATCTGTATTTGCTGCCTCTACTTCAAAACAAATTCCATTTGTCCCTACTAAACACATAAGTCCTCATGCGACACTCACCTCGAATCCTGAAAGTACTCTAAATAGACAAAAAAACCCGATGTAAAACAAAATCTTCACTCATTAATTATTAGATGTAGACCTTTGCCGTATCACTCATATGATTTGAATCGTGCTAGCCTTTTAGCTATTTTTGGTGATATATACGCATTGGAGGATATTAATTCTGCTGATATTGAACAAGTTGAATTCTTAAATAATAACGACCTGTCCTTAGTGCGAATCTGGCTCCGCTCAAGAGTGGTTCTAAATACTCTTTGGGCCGCTCGCGCTGCCTTGTGGGATCTGGGTTTTGAGCTTGCTATTGACCATCAAAGAAGCTCTGCTATTACAATCCCATATAAAGATGCACAAATAACATTGGCTACCTCCACTAAAGTGAACTCGAGTGGTTCACAATGTAAAGAACAGTGTGAATGTCTGTGTTCTACCTCCCAAGCATAGCGTCTCCCCTAGTAAGCATCTTTCATTGTTAAGCTGGAATACTAGAGGCTTCAAACATCTCTTCTCCGATGCTGTCATTAAACTAAGAGAGTACAATTTTATATTATTACAGGAAACATGGCTAACTAACTGCCCGTCATGGGATGGGTATTATCCCATCCTAAATCCTGCTATTTCTGCTATTAAAGGTCGACCAATGTCTGGTCTGTTAATCATGTTGAAAACATCTCCATCCATGAGTGTTATTTCACATGAATTCTTGACTCCGTATCTCCAGCTAGCACAACTATCTATTGACGATTGTCAATACTCTTTGATTAATACATATTGGAATCCAGTCGCTCTTTCCACTGATTCCTACTTGCGCTCCCTTGAACGCTTATGGGAAAAAATTCATCAATACAAGAAACAAATGCACATAATTTTAGCGGGAGATTTAAATCTCCATTGTCTAAATAGTAGCAAAGTGTTATCTGACGATCGAGTGCGAAGCTGGAATGCGTTTATACAATCGAAAGACATGTTCATGGTAAACGGATCATTTCCTGAGGACTCTCCTCCCCGTCCGACATGGAAAAGGGGTAATTCTGTGGCTATTATTGATTTCATTTATGTTAGCCGCTCCTTGTTCTATCTCCTAAAAGGGTTTCAGGTTCTGCCATCCTTGGCTAGTGATCATAATATGTTACATCTTCACTGGCCACTGAACTGTTCTGATCAAAGCATTGCTCCCCCTATGACTCCTATAACAATGGAAGGAACTATTGAAGTGAATCTTGGTCGAAATCGCCTACGATGGACCAGTACGAAACTATTACATTTCACAGATTCTCTTAAAACATCAAGCGAAACCTCACTAAACCATTGTAATTCTGATATTGATTATACAAAACTAATGTATCAATTTGCCGGTTCTACTAAGATAACAAGATCTTCGGTTGCAGCTCACTCTCATAACCAAAATATGCAGAAAGCGAAAGCTCTATTTCGAAAAAATAAGAAAGCGATTCAATCTCTACCAGTAGATCAGCGCTTAGCTGCTCTTAAAGCAATTAAAACTAAACATAGGAACTGGAGAAGAACTTATCGTTCTTTATTATACCAGAAAGATGGTGAGGCAATGTTAGCTAAAATGTTGACTAAAAACACTGCAGGATGTTGGACATTAATATCAGACACATATAACACCACTCAATGTCAGATGCAGACTAATGACATTGCTTCTACCATATGGATCTCCCATTTTACTGATCTTTATGCTCTTCTCCCTTCTACTAATTGCGTACCTCCTGTAAAACTTGAGGGATCCTTCTCAATAGATTTTACAATGGACGATATTCTTAATCTTATCCACAAAGCAAGTAGATCCCGTGCTCCAGGCCCCGATGGTCTTTCTAATGCCATGCTTAAAGAATTTCCGGACCTATGGGCCCCCATCCTGTTTGAAATCTTCTCTCAAGTCGTAATTACCCAAAAGATCCCTAAATCATGGTGTACTTCATTGATTGTACCCATTTATAAAAAAGGCGATAGACAAAACCCCGCAAACTATAGGCCAATTGCCCTGTTAGATACTCCGGGGAAAATCTTTGCCTCATTAATTCTAAGAGATCTCCAACAATGGATTAATTCATCAAATATGAGAGATAGGTTTCAAACAGGATTTGTAGCTGGTAAGGGAACGGCTATAAATATCGTCTCCTTGACTGCAATCAAGGCACTCTGTTGTCAGCAAAAGCAATCGCTATTCATTGCCTTTGTTGACTTCAAGGAAGCATTCGACTCTATAGATCGCAATTTAATGCTGCGAAAACTGCTACTATTGGGCTGCCCCTATTCTTTGGTTAAGTTAATTTCTATCTTTCACAAAAATACATCAGTTCAGATTCGTCTTACTCGTGACGGGATACTAACCCGCCCCATTTTAACATATCGAGGACTAAAACAGGGATGCATCTTGGCAGCTACATTGTTTAACTTATTCATCCTTGATATGGGTGAAAAGTTTCAGAATGTTAACTCTGATGCTCCTAAATTAGACCAAGAACAGATACCATGGATCCTTTATGCAGACGATCTTGTTCTATTATCAAAAACTCCTGCAGGTTTGCAACGTTTGATTAATGGATTATCAGAGTATACTGTAGAAAATGCTATGACTGTAAACTTAACGAAAACTCAAATTATGATGTGCCAAAATCGTAAAATGACAAAACACTTTCAATACAAGTGGTATATAAAAAAGGAGTCGATTCTTCTAACCTCAACATATAAATACTTGGGCATTATGATCAGTCAGGGTAACAATGATAAGGTGTTTAAAAAAGAACTTGAATTGAAACTGCAAACCCTAATTTCCCAATCTAAGGCCATTTTATATAAATTTGGGAAGTTTACATGCAATCATATAATATCATTCTATTCCATGAAAGTAAAACCCATTATCTCGTATGGCTCTGAAGCTGTATCGATGCTGCCCCGTTTAGTGTGGGATCGATTAGAAGGAAAATATTGGCGCTCAATTTTTAATCTGCCTACCTGTGTCCCCATTGCAATGATTCGTTTTGAATTAGGGCTGCTATCGTTATACAGTACTATTGCATGGAAATTGATAGCCTTGTTGAGAAAATGCATCCTGTCATTACAATGTCTAGATATATCCGGTATCTTGGGTAAATATTTACTATACTCAGATCATCAATACCCAAAATGCTGGCTAAACACAGCTATAAATATCCTTTCAGATGCGGACATCTCCGTAGATATTTTAATTCATAATCCAACGCAGGCTAAAACTAAATTATATCGGCAAGACTGGATACATACCTTGGAAAAATGTTCCCATTCTAAAGACTGGAACACTGCCCAGTTTGGCCATAAAAAATTTAGAGTTGCGGAACCATACATTTTAAAATATCCATCTCCTAAATTTAGAGATGACTATATTCGTTTTCGTCTAAATTTGTGGCATACAAGGGATATTTTATTTAGGCGAAAACTAATTGATGCCAGCGAGAACATCTGCCGTTTTTGTATGGATCCTGCAAATGCAGAAACGCTGAAACATGTTATTGTCTACTGTCCTGCATTATATGTTATACGTTGTAAATACTATTTCCATTGCTTTACAACGCAAACTGTAAATGATATGGAAGAATTATGGCTATTGATTTTTGGTACAAAGAGAATGTCAATTAGATTAGCTACAACAGGCTTTTTCAATTAATTATATCCAAGATGATTGTGAATGCTGTCTTAAGAGAATGGTGATAGAAGGGAAAGAAAGAAAGGAAAAAAAAAATGAGAGAAAAAGGGGAAAAAAAAACCAAAAAAAAAATGCTGCTGCTACTAAAATCTTTTATATATTGGGTGTCAGGTGCAAAATTTAAAAATGTGTTATATATTGATGAATTGAATTGTAATATGTTTTTGATATGCTTTTATCCATTTTGTAATTGTTGAAAGGTTGTTCCATACAGCCAAACAATAAATAAAAAAAAAAAATAAAATAAAAAAAAGCACAGCCTCCTACCCATGCCAAACTAAATTTCAGAATTACCACTAGGCCTGCCAGACCGGAACAGAGAGTCCGGCCCAGAATATAAGGCTGAAATGTGTCTCGCAGATAGCCTGCCCCCTGGTGTTAATATGCGCGGTGGACCAGGCCGAGGGATTAAAAGATAATCCTCTTGGGCACCGTGAACCAGTGGAGAGAGCATACAACAGGGATGATGTGGGACTATACGGAGTGGAAGTGGAAACCCCGGCAGCAAGATTCTGCAAGCACTGGCGTGGATGAAGACCCAGGGGCAGAGCCAGGAATAGAGCATTAGAGTAGTCAATGCGGCTAATAAGTGAGGCAACCAGTTGGTGTCACCAAGGGCAGGCAAGAATGGTAGGATCTTGCAAAGCACATTAAGGAGGTAGTGGCCCGTTTTACACACAGCATTCACCTGGGGAGCCATCGACAGTGAAGAAGAAAGGAAGACACCCAGATTCTTGACCACTGTCACTGTGATGGGCGAAATACCCAGGGCAGATGGCCAGAAAGACGCAACCCAGAGAGCAGGCCTAGAAGCACCCACCACCAGAACCTCTGTCTGTCTTGTTCCTGTTGAGCGTGAGCCAGTTTTTCGTCCAGCCCTTAGATGCGACAGCACCTCAGCCTGGTCAAGATCTAAACGGACCAGTATCTGGGTGTCATCGGCGTAGGAATAGCACCGGAAACCGTGAGATCACATGAGACCAACCAATGGCTGGACAAAGGAGGTAAATGCCGCCATAAAGCATAGCTCCAGAAAAAGGTCCTGCAGTCAGATGACCCCAAAGCAATTCCTACCCTTTACCCTCATGGACCAATGCAACTTTGGGAGGAAAAGAAAAGCTATATTCTCCTCTGTGCATTAATTTACTCCAAAACGTAGGGGAAAAACATAACAATCTTCTTGTGTCATACAACATATATACACAAGCGCATCTCTAGGGCAGTCTGTTTTCTCTTGTTTGTTTGCAGTCTTTTTATTTTATTTTCCCATACAGAATGCTGTGAAAGTACCATTTGAGCATAGGTGTGCAGTGGTTGTTCTCAGATTTCTGTATAACATAACAGATGTTTTTGACAGAGAAAACTTTCACTGTGGGTCAACTTGGCATTTTTAATACGTTTTTTAAAATTACCCAACTCAATTGTAATGGTATTTCAACCCATTTGACAATGAGGTGAAATACAGATCTCAGTAGTGGATGCATTAGACACTGATATGATATGAGACGATATATGATATGATATGGCATGACAGTCTGTACACAAGTGTTTCTAGGCACGACAAGACAAGGAGGGGGAAACAAAGGGAGGACAAAACAATGATCTTACTAGGCCGTGTGTCAGTCAGTTCACGCAAGTGCGGGGAAGCGAGGAGGGGAGAACTGCCATGGCGGGAGGGAAAGGGAGAAGTGCAGGTAACTCAATAAGTGCAGCCAGTGGGTGGCTCAAAAGTGCAGAGAGAAGGGACTGTAGGGTTGCAGGTACAGAGCCTTAAGTGCTGGGGGAACCCAGAGGCAGTGCAAGGGCAACTGGACATGCAGGAGCCTGGGCCTGAGTTCAGAGGCTATCCAGGTGACCAGATGCACAGAGCAGTCGGGTACGTCAGCAGGCGAGAGGAAGAGAACAAGTGGAAGCGAAAAGGAAGGTTTTGAGTTGCTACCAGAACCAGAGGTGGTCCTGCCCAAATCAGAGAGGCAGGGAGACTATTCCAGAGGGAGGTCCCAGCCGAGTAGAGAGATCTACCCCCAACTCTCTGCTTGGAGAAGTTGGAGGTAGATGAGTGGAGAGCACGAGAAGGAAGATGTTTTGGAAGAGAAAGTTGGAGGTAGAGCTGTCCCAGGCCCCAGAAAGCCTTGTGGACAATGCAGAGGGTCTTGAACTTGATCCTTGCAGCCACAGGGAGCCAGTGAAGAGATTTCAGGGCTGGAGAGATATGATGCCTGGGCTTGAGGCCAAGGACAAGTCTTGCAGTCCTGTTCTGGATAAGTTGTAAAGGTCGAAGAGTAGAGGCAGGCAGATTTAGAAAGAGGCTGTTGCAGTAGCCCAGTCTAGAGAGGACCAATGTTCTGGAGACAGTGAGCTTCTGGGGGAAAGTGAGAAAAGGAAGAATATCTCTGAGGAGGTGCAGCTGATAGTTTGACTTCTTAGAGACGTCAGAGATGTGAGAAGGGAAGGAGAGGGTGGAGTCGAAGATGACACCAAGGTTCTTGGCCTCACCGGAAGGAGCAGGAAGAGGGCCCAGAGTAGGCAGCCAGAGAGAGGGAGGAAATGAGGGGGAAGGTGTCCCAATGAGGATGATCTCAGTTTACTGGCATTAAGGCAGAGATCACTGGTGGTACACCATTCCTGAATTGCGGCCAGACAGCAAGGAACAGAAAGTAGCGATGCAGTGGGCAAGAGGTGCCAGGTAGTGGTTGAAAAGCAAAGGAGAGAGGTTAGACCCCTGGGGAACACAACAAGAAGAGAGAGGGACAGAAGAGAGGAAAGACCCCAGGTGGACCTGAGAGGGTCGGTCGGTGAGAAAGGAGGTCAACCAGGCCAGGGCCTGATCAGTGATGCCCCGGTTGTCATGGAGGCAGTTCAGCATGATGGCATGGTTGACACCCAGTGTGTGCCCTGCAGAGTGAGTCTTGCCAGAGGTAAGAATATAGAGAAAGAGAATTGCAGAGGTTGCAAAAGAGTCCCGAAGAGAGGCTGGTAGCATCCATGTGGATGTTCACGTCTCACAGTAGGAGATGTTGAGAGGTAGAGGCAAGGAGGGAGGATCAGGGGCCAGTCCACTCAGAAAGGAAGAGGTGGCCTGTAGATAGTGGCCACAGTGAGAGGCCAGGAGAGATAGAGAGCCTGCAGACCAGGCAAGGAATTCAAAGGAGGAGTAATCCTGCATTGGAATGATAGAAGCATGGATCCACTCGGGAAAATGAAGGCTACACCGTCACCGAAACCTTTGGTTCTGGGTTCAGAGAGGACCTTGTAGCCATTGGGAAGGAAAGTGTCAAAACTTGTGACAGTGCTGGCCATGAAGCTAGTCTTCGTGAGACCGAGTACATCCAAATCAAGCTCTTCCAGGAGACGGCAGATGTCAGAGGAATGTTTGACAGCTGAAAGAGAGTTGTGAGTAGCGAAGTGGAGCATGTTGCCACATTTGAAGGACTTCCGGGAGGGGTAAAGGCCAGAGGTACGCCCTGCGGAAGTATTGAAGGTCCCCGAGGATGGTCAGAGAAGGAAGGAAGAGAAGGCCGGGTAGTCAGAGAGGAAGAAGAGTGTGCCAATGGGGTGGCGGAGGAGGGAGGCAGCAGTGTGGCCAGAGAAGTAGCAGAGGGTGCCGAAGAAGTAGCTGTGGAAGGAGGGGCAGAGGAGCCAGAGAGAGGTAAGAAGGAATAGCAGGAGAGGAAAGGAAATTGATAAGGTGCACAAAGCATCTATCAAAATGGAGCAGATTGGTCTGGTGGCCCTAGACCAAGACAGTGCCATTTAAGTAGACATTAATTATGGTTTTAGAGGAGTGGAAGGGGGCCAGGAGGGCTTCCCACCGGGTGCCACCATTAAAGGTAGAAGAGGAAAAAGGAGAGAGAAAAGAGACCATATGGGGGGTCCATAGGCCTGGAGAGGGAACGACAAAGAGTATGTTGGTAAGGGTCTGTCTGGAAGAAGCACTGGTGTAGGTATCAGTGACAGGGAGCTCTGGGTTGGAGATCAGGATGTCCCTCTAGAGCTTCTTCCTGCCAGACTTAGTGAGAGGGATAGGATAGTCGATAGAAAAGTAGTTAAGAGAAGATAGGTGAGACATAGAGCACCATAGGGGGTGCGTGGAGGAAAGAGGGGGGCAGTTTGCCCAAGCAGGGGAGGGAGAGTGTAGCACAGGGGGGCGGGGGGCAGACTGGAGGTAGGCATAAGGGGAAGCATGAAGGGGAGGGGAGCACAACAAAGAACAAGAACAGACCTACAAATCAGATGAGTACAGAATCAACAGCAAAGCACAGAGCACAACGGGGAACCTAGAAGTAAGAATGCAGATGTAATACAGAACAACAAGCAAAGCACAGGACACAACAGGGAACCTAGAAGTGAACAATGCAGGCAATGCAATGTAATGCCACAAACTGTGGAGAACAACACAGTATTAGAACCGTAGAGAACAACCAAAGTCAATACCATCAACAAGGCATAGAACACAAGAACCTAGGAGAAAGAAACCAGGAGTACAACACAGTGTCAAAAACAGTACAGAAAAGATCGAGGAAGGGAAGGGCTAAGATGTGAGAGAAAGGAAGGAACCACAGGGGAGCAGAAAAGGATGCAGGGACCTACGATGCGAGGGAGTGTGCGTGGCTAAATAAGCAAGGGAGCACGCATGGCCAAGTTGCGAGGGAGTGTACGGACACAAACAGGATGCAGGACCTATGATGCGAGGGAGCACACGCAGCTAGAGAAACAAAGAAGTGCACACGGCCAAGATGCGAGGGAGCGCACACGCACGTGAAAAGGATGCAGGGTCCTACAATGCAAGGGAGCACACGTGGTTAGAGAAGCAAGGGAGTGCACGCAGCCAAGATGCGATGGAGCGCACGCACGCAGAGCACACAGTTTGAAGTTGCGGGGGAGCGCATGCAGCCTAAGTTGCGAGGGTGCACACATGGCTTAAGTTTTAAGGGAGCGCACGTATCAAGGGGCGTATGCAAGAGGGTGAAGGGGCACAAGGTCAGTGGGGTTGGATGGAGTGTAGCAAAGCTAACTCTCCCCGAACCTTCTTACCATGCGGCGCAGACAGGAGGGTGAGCTTGTCTGCGCGCTCATTCTGCACTGCTACCCCATTTCTGCCAAACATCTGCATTGCGCAACACTGTGCCCTTGTTTTGAGAGGGGTTTGCCGCAGAGGGTCTGTACCTCGGTTCTTATAGGCACGGAAGCGTGGGCATAGCGAAGCATGTGCATATTTTCTAGGGCAGCGTCTCCTGCGCATCTGCGTCGCTCAAAACCATGGCCTTCTCCTGCAAGAGCTTTTTCACTGAGCCACAGGCACACATATAACCTAATTTCGGCATTGCAGGTCTATGTGCACTAATCTGAACAATATTGTCAATGAGTAGCAACAATGGCAAATATGTCCAATGGGGATATCACTTGAGCAAATAACCCTCAAGAAATATTTTTGATGTTAGGTCACAAGCACATTTAAAAAGTACAGTAAAATGATTTGGAAAATGATCCACGATTAGTTGGAATGGTCTTCTACTAGGCTCTACAAATGAATGTAGCAGAATTCACCAGTGGGTCCGCATGACATGCCTTTGCCTATCCAGTTGAAGAGGTCATAGTGCATAATCAAAGCGTGGGACTGGAGGTGTTACTGTGTCATCCTCTTGACCTGCTCACCTCAAGTTACACACTTGCAACACATGGCAGGCTCTAAAGCAACCACAAAGTGCAGAAGACCTGCTCCATGTGGCACCCATTGTGAGTGGGCCCCACATACAACTACAACACTCTATGACACTATGCCACTGCCAGCAGCTACTCGGTTTAGTAGGGAAAAGCACATAGAGCCACAGGCCCTTTTCCAGTCGTTTCCCCCTGCCTCCCCACCCCGCTCCCACTTCCTGATTCTTATCCCTCCCGCCTCCCAGCCCGCTCACCACCCCCGTGATTGGCTGAGTGGCCAGCCCTGTGCAGGCCTAGCGATCCGCTTCACCCTCCGCTCGCTTCTTTGCAGCTGAGCGTGGGTAAGTGATTCTCGTGGCTGCAGGCATCCGTGTGCCTTTGTTGTGCTTTTGTCCCGTGTGTCCCCCAGCCACAGGCCCTTTTCCAGTCGTTTCCCCCTGCCTCCCCACCCCGCTCCCACTTCCTGATTCTCATCCCTCCCGCCTCCCAGCCCGCCCACCACCCCCGTGATTGGCTGAGTGGCCAGCCCTGTGCAGGCCGTGCCCTGATTGGCTTGCAGGCCCTGAGTCACCAGCCATTACAGACCCTCCCAGGGCAGCCCTCTGCCCGGCAGCCCCCTGCGACTAAGGACCCTGGGACAAAGGACAGCTCATACAGAGACAGCACCTGGCCGTATCTGCAGGTATCCGCAGGAGAAGCAAGAAGCCATCAATAAGTAAGTGTGGGAAGGGCAGGGCCTGAGGCAATCACCTCACGCCATACTACCCAACCACGCATCTAACAAAGCATTACCACTGTAATCCAATCATAGCTGTAGCATATTTGCACTTGGAATCTCTAATCTATACATGTATGAGTAAATTTAAATGTGCGCCCAATAGCCTCCCTTGAAAGTTACTAGAAGTGTGCCCAATAGCCTATCTGAGAAAGTTGAATTTAGAAGTGTACCCAATAGCATTTAGAAGCTGTGACCATTTGCATTAGAAGTGTACCCAATTGCATTTAGAAGGTGCCCCCAATAGCCTCTCTAAGAAAGAAAGTTGAATTTAGAAGTAAGTGTACCCAATTGCACTTAGAAGCTGTGACCATTTGCATTAGAAGCGTACCCAATTGCTTTTAGAACCTGTGACCAACTGAATTTAGAAGTGTACCCAATTGCATTCTAGAAGCTGCGCCCAACAGCCTCTCTGAGAAAAGTTGAATATAGAAGAGCCCCCAATAGCATTTAGTAGCTGTGACCACTTTGGCAGGATTTTGAGACATTGTTGACTTGGCGCGAGAGTGTCAGGTCGGAGTCCAGGGTGCATCCAAGATTTTTCACTGTGTTGGAGAGTGTCGGTGAGTTGCCCATGGCGGGTGGCCAGGGTAGTGGGTGCGGAAGAAGGTCGGAGTTGCCGCAGACCTTCCCGAGCGTGTCCCTGCTCCCTCCCGCCTCCCAACCCACCCACAGCCCGTGATTGGTTCTGTTGCTTCCGTGTTTGGCGTCTAGCGACCCGCGCTGCAGGCGCTCACTGCCTTTCTAAAAACCTAGGCAGGTGAGTGCTGTGCCCCCCGACCTCCATTTTGGGCCGGAGAATCCTCCTGCAGAGCCCTCCCTTGCCCCTGCGCACGCATCCCTTCCCGAGCGTGTCCCTGCTCCCTCCCGCCTCTCAACCCGCCCACCGCCCGTGATTGGTTCTGTTGCGTCCGTGTTTGGGGTCTAGCGACCCGCGCTGCAGGCGCTCACTGCCTTCCTCCAACCAAGGCTCTCCTCCCCTCCCCTCCCACCTCCCGACCCACCCAGCACTGCTCTCATTGGTCCCCCCAGCCTTATCACTGGTCCCCCCAGGGCAGCCCTTCTGCCTGTGCAGCCCTGCGGCTAAGGGCCCCAAGGCCAAGGGCGGCTCCATTATTGGCGGCTCCAAGATGTGTCTGCAGGTGTCCGCAGGGGACGCCAAGGAAGCCAGCAGCTAACAGACACCACCAAAACCGTGAGTGTGGGATGGGTGGGGAGTAGAGCAATCACTCCACTCCAGAAAGCCCATACCACTCTATCTTACCTCCAAATAACAGACTGCCATAATATTAGCATGTCCGCACCTAGATGGAATTGAGAAATGTTAGCATGTCCACTCTAAGATGGAATTGTGAATGTTAGCATGTCCACTCTTAGATGGAATTGTGAATGTTAGCATGTCCGCACCTAAATGGAATTGTGAAATATCAGCATGTCCACTCTTAGATAGAACTGTGAATCTTAGCATGTCCACTCTTAGATGGAATTATGAATGTTAGCATGTCCGCACCTAGATGGAATTGTGAAATATTAGCATGTCCGCACCTAAATGGAATTGTGAAATGTTAGCATGTCCACTCTTTGATGGAATTGTGAATGTTAGCATGTCTGCACCTAGATGGAATTGAGAATGTTAGCATGTCCGCACCTAGATAGAATTGTGAATTATTAGCATGTCCACTCTTAGATGGAATTGTGAATGTTAGCATGTCCAATCTTAGGTGGAATTGTGAATGTTAGCATGTCCGCACCTAGATGGAATTGTGAAATATTAGCATGTCCACTCTTAGATAGAACTGCGAATGTTAGTATGTCCGCACCTACATGGAATTGTGAAATATCAGCATGTCCACTCTTAGATAGAACTGTGAATGTTAGCATGTCCACTCTTAGATGGAATTATGAATGTTAGCATGTCCACTCTTAGAGGGAATTGTGAAGTTAGCATGTCCGCACCTAGATGGAATTGTGAAAAATTAGCATGTCCGCACCTAGATGGAATTGAGAAATGTTAGCATGTCCACTCTTAGATGGAATTGTGAATGTTAGCATGTCCGCACCTAGATGGAATTGAGAATGTTAGCATGTCCCCACCTAGATAGAATTGTGAAATATTAGCATGTCCACTCTTAGATAGAACTGTGAATGTTAGCATGTCGGAACCTAGATGGAATTGAGAAATGTTAGCATGTCCACTCTTAGATGGAATTGTGAATGTTAGCATGTCCGCACCTAGACGGAATTGTGAAAGTTAGCATGTCCACTCCTAGATGGAATTGTGAATATTGGCCTGCTTCGCATCTAGATGGAATTGTGAATGTTAGCATGTGAAAGTTGCATTTAGAAAGTGTGCCCTATAGCCTCTCCTTGAATTTTAGAAATGTGCCCAATAGTCTCTCTGGTAAATGGAATTTAGAAATGTGCCCAATAGACACTCTGGAAAGTTGCATTTAGAAGTGTGCCCAATAGGCACTCTGGAAAGTTGCACTTAGAAGTGTGCCCAATAAGCTTGCTGTGAATTTAGTAGTGTCACCAATAACCACTCTGTGAAAGTTGCACTTAGAAGGGTGCCCAATACCCCCCCCTGTGAAACTTAGAAGTGTACCCAATAGCCTCTGTAAGAGTTACACTTAGAAGTGTGCCCAATAGCCCCTCTGGTAAATTGAATTTAGAAATATTCTCAATAGCCTCGCTGGAAAACTGATTTTAATAGTGCGCCCAATAGCCTCTCTGTGGAAAATTGAATTTAGATATGGGCCCAATATCCTCTGTGAAAGCTGCATTTAGAAGTATGCCCAATAGCCACGCTGTGAAAGTTGCATTTAGAAGTGCTACCAATAGCATCTGTGAAAGTTGATTATAGAAGAGTATCCAATAGACACTCTGGAAAGTTGCATTTAGAAGTTTGCCCAATAGCCTCTCTGGAAACTTGAATTTAGAAGTGTGCCCAGTAGACGCTCTGTGAAAATTGCATTTAGAAGTGTACCCAATAGCCTCTGTGAGAGTTACATTTAGAAGTGTGCCAAATAGCCTCTCTGATAAATTGAATTTAGAAGTGTAACCAATAGCCTCTGTGTGGAAAATTGTACTTAGAGGTTCGCCCAGTAGCCTCTCTGGGAAAGTTGCATTTAGAGGTTTGTACATTGCAAAGCATATAACCCATCATATCTCACCACCACGCTTACTCTCTCCTTTACATCACCACTCAACTAGAACACAGAGATACTATGACACCATTCGGTATAACTGTTCTCATACGAACATCCGCCGCTTACTCCACATCATTCTATGTAAACACTGCTGGTCTCACACCCCCAGCCAGGTGTTTTCCTCAGGCCTAACGCAGCCACATCCGTTCCGGATAAATCCTGCCAGAACGAACACATTCTCCTGATCTCTCAACCACCACACCTACCGATAAGAAGCAGCTATTACACGAGTACCGCACGAGCTGCACACATCTGGTGCTCGCACGCACCTTTTGACTCTCCCTACTCCCTCTACTGATCTGAACTTCGGTTCCCAAGGGCGTTCAACCTACCAGCGCCTTCAGACCATACCAATGGTATATAAGGCGCTATATAAGTGCAAAATGACAGAACATAACATAACAGAAGAACAAATAAACTGAACAACTCAGTTTTGGCAAAATGTTAAGGTTTTTTAGAACATCAAATTGTAGTGCAAATGCTTTAGAGAGTGTTGTAGGAAGTAGAATAGTAGAAAAGCGAAAATAGTTTGCAACTCAAACAATAAATGTATATTCCTAACCAGTACAAACATAACACATTACAGATCATCTAGTTTAATAAAAACTGCCAAAATGATTCAGCCTGGCTTTGCAGATCTAGAGGTTAAGCCTGTTTTATTCTGTGGGTGCTTTACAAAAAAAAACTATACATTTACAAAGTCAGAACTACTGTCTTTACTAATGCTTGTTTTAAAAAATCTTAACACCTTTACACAACAAAGAATTCAAGGATTTCCTTCAGGAAAGCATTTGTGAATTGATCACCCAGAAAGGTACTGTAAGGAAAGGCATGGTATCATTAATGAAGAAAGACTCAAATGAGGCACAGTTCAAGGGTGTTTATTGAACTTCAATGGGTTGGTTCAACGCCTATCTAACCCTAATTCTAAGGATGGGAGCAAGCTACGACCCATCAAAGAAAAATAACGCAGTCCTAGTAAAGTCTCTGTCAAAATAAAAGGGGCTGATACTAAAAAACGATTGCCAATCCTTCCCTCTAATGAATGATGATGTGGGAAAATGATGTATGCAAAAGGAAAGTGCTCAAGAAACAATATGCCAGGCTAACTGAGTAGTTAGCTTCCCTTCCCCACGTTTGCTGCACGGGGCAAGGTGGCACACTTGAGCTTCGCACACACTCTGGCTTCTCTAGCACAAGGATGCAGTTCAGAACTCAGATATCCGGGCCTTTTGTACCAACGTCCCTTTTCCAATAAAAGTATCTGATTCACTGAATGTCTGATGTAACAAACAAATGCCAAAGTTCCTTTCTCGTCAGGTTTTTCACATTCACAAAGTCTTCGGGGTTGGACCCCTTTTCCCATCAGTTCACAATGGGTCTCCCTCAGTCATGCTCAGTCCCCTTTGTACCAGTTCACTGGGGGAGGGTTTCTTCCCCAAGCTGTCACATTACAACAACCGTTGAGGAGGTTCGAATGTGCAAGGTTTTAGGTCAACCTCAGCACGACCACCTCTAACATAACTGTTAAATATAGGCTTCCCTCTGCCCGGGTTCGAGCCTTTCATCCACAGTTCGGTTGTGCCTCTCTGGCACAATAGGGTTTTGATTTTTGTATGGTACTTCTTTTCCAAACTTCAATCTCAACTCCCCCTCATCGAGATACATACTTCATTTTTCATAGTTCACAACTCACAGAGACCTTCGAAAAGGCATTATACTTTTAGCCCAACCACTCTGTTACTTTTGACCTTTTCACAACCTCACTTTTTGCTTTTCATTTATACTTTCTCTCCATATTCTTTTAACAGTTCATACTTCTTGGTTGTGATTTCACTCTTTGTTTCTTTCAATAATTAAAGTGGTTTCATTTTCAGCCCTACAACCCAGCATTCTTCATTCACCATAAGCTTTTTACACTTGACTTTTATGTAATCACTTTCAATTAGGTTTCTTTGTTCATACTCACACTGAAAGCATCCCAGTGTTTCTGGTTTGATGTTATGAGAAGTGGGTTATGCTTTATAAATTCGACTCACAGTATTAGCAGCAAGGTTCTATTATGTGAACTACGTTGCTTAGTTGGTGTGATTTATTAGTGCACAAGATGCTACCCGAGATACAGTGATGCTTGTAATATTCTGTTATGTGCTGTGATCTTTAAATACATTTTTATTTTTAAAAGTAGAGAAACAGGGACGCAGTCACCAACCTGTTCAGAACACTGGCCGTTAAGGATGGTTTAATCCTGTGTTCTCTGCAATCTGATTGGCGCAGCCCATACAACCTTGTCCTAAGCATTTGAGTGTGCACTTAGCATATGATCCCAGATTCTGCACATGTGATGTGTGACGATTCCAGGGAATTTGCCCCTTCTTCCCAAGGGGTTTTCCCCTGCTCAGTGTAACACCACCTGGTCAACAGGGCAAGCGGAAACCCACTTGAGGTGATTCCGCCTAAGGGGGCGAGGAATCCCCAAGTAGGGGCTTTACTACACCCCCCTTTAAGTCCCAAGTGTTTGTTGGCTATATGGGGATTGAACAGTACAATAATGTACATGGCCCTTTAAAGGTGGATCATTTGGTTCCTGACCCGACTTTGTTAACATCCATGCCTAAAGAGGGGAACCAAAGGGGTCTTTAGTCTCCTTCCCATGAAGGACTCCGGACCGTGTGGAGGGCAGAGGAAGCAAGAAGCCTATGGAACGCTGATGAGTTCAGGAAGGTGGAGAGCTTGAGGAACAGGAGACTGACCCATCACAGAAGCATAACATCTGCGCCCATGAAGCCCGAAGCCAAAGTCTTTTCCGTCACAGACAGGAAGAACTGAAGCAGGAGACTAGACCACGAAGAAGTTGGAGTCACGGTTCTACACCAATAGGAGAAGTCGTCTGCCCCAACGAGCACCGCCACCGAGAACCAGGTACGCAGCTGACAGAGTGGAGTGGGGAGGGAGGTGAGGCACTGAGAAGCAATATCAAGCCTAGATTGCCTGAGAAGCCAAATAGCCCATGCCAGGCTGAGCCACGATTTACCTGACAAGGAGGTTAAAGCAGTACCTAGCCTATAGAGTCTAAGGACCAAATAGCTCATGCTGGACTGATCAACGAGATACTCCAGAAGGGGATGAAAGCAATACTAAGCCTAGATGGTCTCAGAAGCCAAAAAGCTCACCAACGGGCAGACCAGGAGGGGTGAAAGCATAGAGAATTCACAAAGGGAAGGGAAGCATCCTAGCCCACATGGGCTGAGAATCGGCGCATTCAACAAAAGGGGTGAAAGAAATGACATCTTGAGACAGGCTAAAAAGTCAGGAATTCCGCACCGGGGTAAAAGAGATGAAAACCTGCAAGGGGTCAAACATCCAGCAGGTGTGTACGAGAGGCAGATTCATGATGTATCAAGAAACCAGAGAGCCCATCCCCGGGCAAAAGATATTTCCAGGTAAACCAATAGAGGCCAAGAGAGACTCCCAAAACTGGTGGTATCAGAGAAGGAGGAGACGCACACGTGCAGTTATTCCATTTGAGAGTTGAACTGGTAAGAGCACTTGTGTGGAGGCCTGGAGTAACCTTTTCTAGAAAGAGAGGAAGACACAATTAACTTATTTTTAACTATAGTAGGAGGCCAGGGCCTTAAAGAGAGAACCAAGCACATACCTGGCAGGGAGGTCAGAAACCAGCCTCCAGAAGCCAAGAAAGGGGGAGTAATCTTACGTAGGCAAACTGTATGTTGTTTTCATTAATGGTAGGGTCATCAATGGGTTAAAATAGGTTTTGACAGAGGATGGAATTTTAATAAGACATCCTGATGAGCACCAGTTTATTTTTTCCCTTTGATTTTCAGGGAAACCATTCACATAGCAGCAGGGATAGAAGGGCCATTATTTTCTTTAATAAAGCGAATAGGTTTAAACCAGGTTTTCTTGTCCGTCTGCTATGTCTGACTTACCACAGAAATTATACCTAGGCCTAGGTTGTTCCTTGCATAAAAATTTGTATGAACACATTTTAGTGCATGCTTGAATGTACTTTATTCACACAGGTTGCATTTGAAAGCACGTGTTTCTTTTTCTATAAAACACCTTCTGCATCCCTATCAAACTCTTATCACAGCATGTACATCCTTCCTGACAAATTCAAATGGGCCGCCAAAGAAACACATTTCCTTTCTCTTTCGTGTGTGCCTTGGATGAGAGGGAGACACCTGCACCTGACAACTCCATTTTACCCACACCGCTCTCAAGCCATTTTCAGTTTATCGGCCTCATCTCTGTGGAAGAGACAATTGCACCCCTACTTTTACCCCCCAACCCTATCCTCTTTAAAATCATATGCATCTTACGAATGAGGAAATCTAAGTTTACTTAGCCTACCATCACCACTAGCTACTGCAACTTGCCACACTATCCGGCACCGTGCCAGCCTTCGTTTCCAGCATCCCCTCACAGGGATCCCTCCTGGGCAGCCTTCTAAATTCCACGTGCCCAAATCGAAGCTGTACATCACTGTCACACATGTCCCTGTGCACTTCCAGCGTCTGTCTCCCTCAGCACAGATGATCTAGTACTCATAGCAACTGCACCTTTGCCCCTGTCCTGCCCATTCACCTTATGATATATGATATGATATGGCATTTGTAACGCGCCTATACACAAGTGTTTCAAGGCGCGACTAGGCAGGGTGGGGGGAACAGGGGAGAAAGACAGACAACGATCCTACTAGGCCAGGTGTCATTCAGATCGCGCAAGTGCGGGGGTAGGGGGAAGGGAAAAAGTGCAAGGGGAAGGGGAGAGGGGGAAGTGCTGAACAGGATAAGTAGATTGAAAAATAAATAATAAATAGGGCCAGCTGGTGCCAAGTGCAAGTTAAGTGCAGACAAGTGCTGGGAGGGGGGGGCTGTAAGGGATGCAGAGACAGTCCCGCAGTGCAGGGGTTGCCAGGGAGGCAGTGCAAGTGGAGAGTGGCTGGGCCAAGGACCGAGGTCGCTGAGAGTGGCCCAGGTGCAGATTCAGTGCAGTATCAATGAAGAATTAGCAGGGGAGAGGGAGAGAGAAAGCAGAAGCAAAGAGGAAGGTTTTGAGGTGCTTCCGAAACCGAAGATGGTTCTCAAGTTTCAGGGAGGCAGGAAGGCTGTTCCAGTGGGAGGCCCCTGCCGCAGAGAGAGATCTACCCCCAGCTCGTTGCTTCGAGAAGCGGCTGACCCTGAGGGAGTTGGAGACAGATGAGCGAAGGGCTCGGGAAGGAAGATATTTAGGAAGAGAGTTGAAGCTATTTAGGCCCCAGGCCCCAGACGGCCTTGTGGACAATGCAGAGGGTTTTGAACTTAATCCTCGCAGCCACAGGGAGCCAGTGTAGAGATTTCAGTCCTGGAGAGATACGGTCCCTGGGCTTGAGGCCAAGGACAAGTCTTGCAGTCCTGTTCTGGATGAGTTGCAGAGGGCGGAGAGTAGAGGCAGGCAGATTAAGATAGAGGCTGTTACAGTAGTCCAGCTTCGAGAGAACCGTGAGCTTCTGGGGGAAGGAGAGGAAGGGAAGAATACCTCTGAGGAGGTGCAGCTGGTAGTGAGACTTCTTAGAGACGTCAGTTATATAAGGAGAGAAGGAGAGTGTGGAGTCGAAGATGACCCCGAGGTTTTTTGCATTGCAAGTAGGAGCAGGAAGCGGGCCAAGAGAGGCTGGCCAGAGCACTGCAGGGAAGGAGGAAGAGGGTGTGCCGATGAGTAGAATCTCAGTCTTACTGGCATTAAGGCAGAGGTCATTGGCGGCACACCATTCCTGGATAGCAGACAGACAGTCGGAGATGAGGGAAGGAGAGGAGGAGGCCGAGGGTAGCCTGAAAATGAGCTGGGTATCGTCCGCATAGCACTGAAAGTTGGGGCAGAGAGTGGCGATGCGGTGGGCAAGGAGTGCCAGATACTGGTTGAACAGCCAGGGAGAGAGATTAGATCCCTGGGGGACACCACAGGTAGAGAAGAAGATGTCAGAGAGGAAGGACCCCAGTTGGACCTGGGAGGGTCGATTGGAAAGGAAAGAGGTCAGCCACGCCAGAGCCTGACCAGTGATACCCAGGTTATCACGGAGACGGTTGAGCAGGATGGCACGGTTGACAGTGTCAAAGGCAGAAGAGAGATCGAGCAGAATGAGAACACACGGAGTGTTGGAGTCGAGGTTTGAGAGCAGGTCCTCACGGATGTTCAGGAGAGCAGTTTTCCGTGCTTCTGGCAGCTCTGAAGTCAGATTGATGGTCATGAAGACTACCAACAGATTCAGCATGGAGGTTGAGCTGGGAGATGGCCAGTTTCTCCAGGAGCTTGCCCGGGAAGGGAGTGATGGAGATTGGGCGATAGTTAGCCGGGCAGGCGGGGTCGGAAGAGGGTTTCTTAAGAAGAGGGTGCACAAGGAAGTGCTTGAGGGGGGAAGGGAAGACTCCAGAGGCGAAGGAGTGGTTGCAAAAGTCAGCCAGGGCAGGAGCCAGGGAGTCGATGTGGTCCTTGATAGTTTTGGAGGAGCAGGGGTAAACCTGTTTAGACGAGACTTTCATAGATCGGACTTGTCTGGAAACCTCGTCAGCAGAAAAAAAGGGGAAAGGCAGAGAAGGAGGGAGGAGGGTTGGCTGCAGAAGGGCCAGAGGGAGAGCCAGGAAGAGATGGAGGGAGGTGATAGGAGGAGAGTGTGGACAGGATGTCCTGAGTTTTAGAGACGAAGTGAGAGGCCAGTGCAGTGCAGAGGGTCTGGGAGGGGACAGGAGAGGTAGAGACTGCAGCAGGGTTGGCAAGCTCCTTGCAGATTTTAAAGAGTTTGGCCGAGTTGTTAGATGCAGCAGAGATGCGGGCTTGGATAAGGGCTCTCTTCTTGGTGAGAACGGAGAGACGGTATTGCCTTTGGAGCAGGCGGCAGGCCAGTTTGTCAGAGGATGTACATGAAGCACGCCATTTCCTCTCTGCCACCCTGCACTTGCGTTTTAGGGTGACGAGATCCGAGTCATACCAGGAGTTGCATTTGGCTTTGGGCTTCAGGCGGATTCTCATGACAGGGGCAAGGATATCAAGACTATCAGATAGAGCAGAGTGGAGTGTGGAGAGGGCTGTGTCAGGGTGGGAGTCAGCCGAATGAGGAGGGGGGGTCAAGAAGGTGGCAGCGAAAGCCTCTATTGACACGCGCTTCATGGGTCGGATGACCGAGAAGGTGTGTGGAAGTGATGAGGGTGGCTTTGCCTGTGGGGTAGGGAGGGTGAGGTGGGAGGATAGGAGAAAGTGATCACTCCAGGAGAGAGGAGTGGAGAGAGGGACGGAGAGGGGAAGGTCAGAAGAGATCAGAGCATCAAGAGGGTGCCCTGCAGAATTGGTAGGCCCAGACGGGAGAATAGAGAGTGAGAGAGAGTCACAGAGGTCACGAAAGAGTCCAGAGGGGGGACAGGAGGCATCCAGGTGGATGTTGAAGTCACCAAGGAAGAGGAGTTGCGTGGTTGAGGCCAGGAGTGAGGAGGAGAGGTCAGCCCACTCAGAGAGGAAGGAGGAAATTTGACCAGGTGGCCGATAGATAGTAGCCACTGTAAGGGAATGGCTAGGAGAGAGAGAGAGTCGGCAGACAAGACACTCAAAAGAGGAGTAGGTCTGTGTGCGGAGTGACAATGGCAGGAATCCACTCAGGAAAGATAAGGGCCACACCCCCTCCTGCACGGTTGGGCCTGGGCACGGAGAGGATCTTGTAACCGTCAGGTAGGAGTGTGTCAAAGCTGGTGACAGAGCTGGCCGTGAACCATGTCTCAGTGAGACCGAGGACATCCAGGTCCATTTCCTCAAGAAGGTGACAGATATCAGAGTAATGTTTGATGGCAGAGCGAGAGTTAAGAGTGGCAATGTGGAGAAGGTTGCCATCCTTGAAGGACTTCCGGGGAGGGGTACAGATCAGAGGTACGCCCTGCGGAGGTGTAGAAGAAGGAAGTGAGGAAGGAGCAAGAGAGGGGGCAGGGAGGGAGGGTAGAGGCAAGGTAGCCGAGGACATAGGAGGGGGGACAGCAGGAGAGGAAAGGAAGTTGATGAGGCGTGGGAAGCGTCTATCAAAGAGGTGAAGGTTGGCCTGAGGGCCTTGGACCAAGACGGTCCCATTAGCGTAATCATTAATGATGGCCTTAGAGGAGCGGAAGGGGGCCAAAAGGACATCCCAACGGGTGCCACCATTAATGTGAGAAGAGGAGAAAGGAGAGAGCACAGAGACCATATGAAGGGTCCATAGGTCAGGCGAAGGCACAAAAAAGAGGATGTCAGTAAGAGTTTCCTTGGAGCAGGCACTAGTGTAGGTGTCAGCGATAGGGAGGCCTGGGTTGGAGACCAGGGTGTCCTTTATAAACTTTTTCCTACCAGATTTAGTGAGGAGAGCAGGATAGTCAATGGAGAAGCAGTTAGAGAAAATAGGCGAGATAGAGAGCACCATGGAGTAGGAGGGAGTGGGGGGGGAGACAGACGATTTGAAAGCACGAGGACAGTGAGCGGCAAGGCCAAGTTGACCACTTTTCAGAAAAAACAACGGAGTGGCCACCTAAGTTTGAGAAACCTGCGAGGGGAGAAAAACCCTAGTTTACCACATTTTAGGGAACAACAGAACAACAGTAAATGCGTATTAGGTACACCCAGTGGAGAGGCCACCTAAGTTTGAGAAACCTGCGAGGGGAGAAAAACCTAGCTTACCTTACCACATTTTAGAGAACAACAGTAAATGCATACTTCTCATTGCAGAGAAGTAGCCTTTCGTGTTTGTCTATGCAGGCCCAGTGGGAATGCAGGGCATTTGGTTCTTCTTTTCTTAACTATTGTGTTATTTCTTATAATTTAGCATATGGTGACTATATGAGGCATATGTTGACATTGTGACATTTGACCCATGACATGAAAGATAACATTCACTGGTTGTTTTTCTAAAGGTTTGGTGCCCTGAAGAGTACTTAATGTTAGTTTGAGCTTTGACCTTAATGCTACAAAGAGGGCTACGGTTTTAACCAGACCAAAAGAAAATTAGCCCCAAGAGTGCCTTTAGGATGTAGAGATACACACCCTAAAAAAGCAGTCTTGCTCCCCTGGGGGATGGGGGGAGGACGTCCCTTTCCATTAGGCTAGAGAGGTGAGGCCACTAACTAATAGTCCCCCTAGGGGCGGTAACATGCGGGAGGATCTCCCCTCCTGGGGACAAGGACGCAAGTCTGGGACACGGCCCCTTTATCTCCCAACCAACTAGGGTAATAGCAACACCCACCCCTTCCTTACATCTGAGACTATGTGTTACTGTAATGTGTCAGACAGTCTCACTATGATAAGTACTGCAACAAAGAAGTACCCAAGAACGCTACAGTCAAGCATGAAGAGTGATCGACCAGATGCTGTCAATCAAACTGACGTTACACTGGGTCAGTCCCAGCTACTTAAGCTAAACAGTAAAGAAGGACAAAGGGAGCGACATCCGGAATGAGAAGTTGGCGAGCTATAATGCCACCAAAAAAGCCAGAGAATGTAAAACAGGGCGTTCGAAGATTGCATTGAAGCAGCTGAGTGAAGTGATAAGAACAAACCAAGGGACCAGTAAAGCATCTGGTCAGTCAGCTGGGAGCTGACAACTCTGAAGATGAGAGACAGTGTGGTGGTGGTGGTGTAACCTGTCGTGGGTGAAACATGTGGTCCAAGAACTACGCTGAGACTGCAAACACTAGCCTACTGCACAGGCACTAAAGCGATTGCCTGGGAAGTACGGGGAACTGTGGTGGTTGCGCGACCTATAACTGGTGTACAGTCTGGTCCGAAACTTGCGCCCAGACCGTCAACAGTAACAGGCTGCAAAGTCAAGCGGGCCGAAGAAGGAGAAAGAAAGAACCTGCGACCTCTGGTGAAACCCGTTACCATCTCACCCCAAGAGAATTTAATGGGAACAGTAATAAATCTGGGAGGCAGCCGGGAAAACATGAAAAGTTGAAACAAGATGACAAGAAAGTAATAGATGATTTTGTGAGGCAACTCTCTGGTCAGGTCCTTAAGACTGCGGTATTGAAGAGTCAAAAAGGACTCTGGGAGCCTCTTCCTTGTCTTAGTGGGGGCAGTTTGAACAATATTGTAAAACGTTGAAGAGACAAGGACAGCTTGCAGAGTCTCTCCCTCGTCCCAGTGGAGGCAAGTTGAAGGGCATTGTTCAAGTGGAGAGCATACAAAATCGGTGGAGAGTACATAAAGAATTGAAGAAGAATCTAATATTGAAGTAATTCAAGAAAAACGTGCAGAAATTGCATGTAAACTAGGAGAAGGGAGCCATTCTCCTATTCCTGTGAAATTTGTGGAACTTTGTGAAACCGAACTTTCAGAGACTTCTACCCAGCAGAAGGGAGTCACTCTCCTGGGATGGGAAAATAACACTTCCTCAATTTAGTAATCTGGGGAAAAGGAAACTGATAAAGCCTTCTAAGCAGAAACCTGCATCTTTTGGAAGTTTTCTTCGCAGCATCGAGGCACCCTCTGACCCCTCGATGCAGAGAAGGTCTACAAACGCCAGCAAAGTATTGTGTCACTACCGGATCACCCCACGATGCAGCTTCCCCTTTTCCTTTTCAACAAAAGGGTACGAAACACTTAATCCTTTGCAAAATGTACTGTAAGGGAAATAAACAAGGCAAGAGGAAACAGAATAAGAAGAGACTTTCAAGTCAAGGTCTAACACACAAGATAGGAGAAGGGAGGCATTCTCCTAGCCACAGACAGTTCGACCCCAGAGAAGGGAGGCCGTCTCCGGGAATGTGTTTTTTATTGCTTTTGGACTTTTGTGTTTCAGTGGTAGGGATAGTTTAGAAGTTTGGACCAGGACGGATAATTTTTATTTTGGACATCAATTGCTTCCTGGCAGACCTGAGTTTTAGTTTGGTTGAGGTAGGGCAAACAACCTCTACAGACAAGGAAAAATAGGATTTTGAAATACACAGTAAAACGTTAGAGCCAAAGCTTTAAGATCCTGGTGAGACTTCTCATTCTATGTCACCACAATGTATATAAATTTATACAGTCAAAATGGGGGAGATGGTTTTGATAAGTGATGCAGGTAAAACTTTCTTTGGTGCCACCATTATGAAGCCCTGGGAGCAGGCATTCAAAAGATCAGATTAAGTCATATTCTGACTGCTAGCTTTCAAGGCACTGATATTTCCACTGCAACACTTGCACCAAGACAAACACACTACTTATACCTCAGTAATGTTATTTCTGAGGTATTTGCCTCCTATGGCTTCCAAATCTATGATATTCTATCCCCAGCGCAGCAGATCTTCTGAATGTTTTCTGTCACCAGGAGGCGCAGTGCAGCTCCATTTTGGCACCACCCGACATCCGTACGCGCTAGATATGTCGTCGGGGCCAGTATATTGAGGCAACGTGCTGCATGACCTCACTCTGGTCTTTTCCCGTAGCACTCTTTTGCTGAGGGGGGACAGAACTTAAAAGGTATACTAGCTATCCACTAAGTGGGGCACGTTGGGAGAGCCATGAGGAATCCGCGGGAGGATCATCCAACAGAAACATTTTTTACTGAGCGGCAAGTAATTTGTTCTTCTAATGGATTCCTTTCACCAACTAATTCCTTATCTATGATAGATTCCCATAGCAGTACATGGATCCGCAGGAGGGAGGAGAGCAAGAGGACACCTACCTAAGCAGGAAAACTCTTGAGGACTGCCCTGCTCCAAAAAGTAATCCAAGAAATAATATTCAGCAAACATGTGCAGAGAACCCACATAGCCACTTGGCAAATGTCCAAGAAATAAATCCCATCTGTAGGGTAGAGGTGTGCACAGCTAGGCCTTTGGTAGAATTAGCCCCGAGACCTTAAGGCACATCTTTCCCGGCCAGATCCTAGTATTCTGAAATGCAGAGAATGATCCACCTTGACAAGGTCTGTTTAGTCACAGCCCTGCCAGAATAACCCACAAAAAGAAAACTGGTAATCTTTCCTGACGTTCCTCGTCAGAGAGACGTAGTAGTTGAGAACCTGAGTCCAGCTGATGGAATCGTTCCTCTGCCTTGGAAGGATGAGACGGAGGAAGGAGGGTCTTACTCTCAACATCACCTTCTCTTTTGAGAACCCCAAATAGGGAGGTTGTTTAACAGATAATGACTAGATTTTACACACCCATCCCACGGAAGTGATAGCAACCAGGAAAATCAAGAACAGTAAAAAGATCCAAAACAGAGAATATGGGACATAATAAAAAGCCCAGATCCCTCTCGTGGCCCAAGTCAAGAATTGATGCGATCTGAAGGCATAAAGAGACACAGTGGCAGGCCTCAGAGATGAGAGAAGTATGTCCACAACATCTTCCTACAAGTCCCATTTCTTGTCTCTGAGCAGCCAAGCATGAAGGTTCAGGCTTCCAAGGTTCGGATGGAGTACTGGACCTTCCGACTGGAGAGCTGATCTAATCTCTTCGGTAGGTTCCAGAGAGGGCAGACAGACATGTCTCCTGGTTCAACAGTCCCCCAGCACAGTGTGGAGCAATCAAATCAATCTAGACCTTCAACAGGCATAGTCTATTGAGAACCAGTGGAATGATAGGGATGCGCGGGAACACAAAGTGGAGATCGAGCATCCAGTCAACAGTCAATGATGGTGCAGAACACTGAAAGCAAAGAGGGCTCCCTGAGGATCCCTCAATGGAAGAAATTCTATTTCAGAACATCTTGGCAGAGCTCCCACTCATGGAACGCCGAAGTCTGTCTGCTCAAGGCATCCACCATGAGTTTCGCTATTACGGCAAGATGAGCCGCAGTCAGATACATGTCGTTCTCCATAGTCCAGAACCACAGTAGAATTGCTTCTCTGCATAAAGACAAGGACCACACACCAACTTGCATGTTGAAGTAGTGCATAGTGTTTTCCGTCACGACCAGCACATACTTGGCCTTTATCGAGGTGAGTAAGGTGACCAGGTCAGCGTTATCACCCCTAATTGCAGCAAGTTGATGTGCTTTGGAGACTCCAGGGGAGACCAGAGTCTGGTCACCCTAATATCTGATAGGTGAGCATCCCAACCTTTACAAGACTTAACAGTGGCAACCATTACCTGAGGCCAGGAATTTCAAAGCGAAGCTCCCTTCAACAAATTGTCTCACCTTGACCCACATGCAAGGTCTCCAGAAACTCTGCTTGGTACTTGCATAAGGTCTGACAAGTTCTCCCAAAACCGAGACTGCTGGCAATGAAGGAGCCACTGAAACAATATCATATACAGTCAGCTCTCTGGAACCACCAGAATCCAGGGGGCCTAAGACCCAACAAATGTAGGCTGGATGTGGTGGGAACAGAGGATCTGAACCATCAGGGAGATTTTCGCCACTCGATCCTTGGGCGTAAAGGCTTTGGACCAGGCGAGTGTTCAAGGCTACCCTGATAAAACAAACAGGCTGGGACAGCAAAACCGGATTCTTTTTGTAGTTCTGGGAAAAGTCCAAACTGTGCAACAGGCTGCACGTGTGGAACAGATGTGCAGACACCTGGTTTTTTTTGTGAGCGAATGCTTTGCCTCCTGAAGCATGCAGCAACCCCTGCCAGTAACTTGTTGAAGAGTCTAGGTGCTGAAGACAGACCGAATGGCAGGATATTGAACTGGTAATAGTGTTGACCCATAACGAATCCAGGTACTTCCCGTGCTTGGCATGAATAGGCACATGGAGGTAAGCATCCTGAATATCCAGTGGCAGCAACCAATCTTGCAGAACGATGGCTTGACGGATCTGGGCTTGAGCTACCATCTTCAATTTGTCCTTGTGCAGGTACACATTTTGTCCCCACAGATCCAATGTGGGAGGCAAACCTCTGTCTTTCTTCAGAACCAGCGAGTAAAGTGAATACTGGTGTCTGCCTCATTCCGAGTGTGGTGCCAGTTCGATTGCACTCTTCGTCAGAACCTGACGAATCTCCTCCAACAGGAGAGCGTGCCGAGGCAAAAGGGGACTCGATGTTTGATGGTCTGGAGGGCGTTGAATACATTAGGGACAATATCCCTTGTAACGACCCGTAATGCCCAAGCATTGGGTGTGGTGCGACCATGTTCGGAGTAAAACTGGAATATTAATTAATTTTTATTTGTATAGGTTCGAAATGGAAAATTACAAAACCTCTTGTTCCTGTATTTTTCAAAAATGCCTCAGCCTAGCATTTTCAATGATTCTTGGGTGATCTTCACCAGGGCAATTTGCCACATTGTTCTGTCACCACCGATTAGTCTGAGCCACCATTGGTTGGGGGTCAAAGTGTCCGTTTGCCCAGAAAGTGTCGAGGTAAGCTGATCTTATCGTTTGGTTCTTTGGGCAGGCCATTAACAAGTGGCGTATGGTTTCCTTTTCTGCCCCACAAAAACAGCATTTGCATATATCTGAGATACCTCGGATGTAACAAATCTCGTTGGTTTCAATTAGATTTAGTCTTATCCTGAGCAAGTCATTCCTAGATGGTCTGTTTGGGAATTTTTTAATGTACCTCTGAAGTTCATTTACTTTGCACAGGGTAGGAGGAAGATGAGCTAGGAGTTTGTTGGCTGTTACTTCCGCTTGGGTGTGTGACCAATCGAGATTTTTGAGTTTTTTGCACACTCTGACCGGGTTTGAGGTCAGGTCGTCTTCAGAACATGCGACTGAGGCCAGTAAGGCTAAATTTTCCTCTCTCCATTTTGTCAACATTTTCACTGAATCCGTTTCCATTTCTTCGCCTATCATTGTGCAAATGTTCTGAACGTCTTGGGAAATGCACTTTCGGTGAAGTAATATTGAGTTGATGTTTACCGTGCCTGCTAGGGAGAGAAGACTGAGTTCTCGTCGGATTGCCGGCATTGAGGTTGAGTTTGGTAAGCACAATGCCTGTTTCCAGAAGAGACCTTCTAGCTTTGTCCAATGTTTTTTTGGGATCTGAGGCATAGCTTCTGCTCTGTATGTAATTGAAGGCACTACTTTTTTCTTGTAGAATTCAATTACCGGGATTGTCGAAAATTTTCCAAACTTTAGATCAATGGCTTTGCCTTGTGCTGCTAACTTTTTTGTTTTTAATATCAGACTTGCAATTTAATTGCGCAAACTGTCTAAAGTCACACCCAGGTATTTGAAATCTTTTATTCTTTCAATCTCTGTGTTTTCCAGGTACCACTTGTATTTGTCGGATTTTTTTGGAGCTGCTTCCAAAATTAGTATTTTTGTTTTGTCTTTGTTGATTTGTAGGTTATTCTCTACCGTATAGTGTAGAAGATTAGTCAGTTGTCGCTGTAGTCCTATCTAGGTATGGTCAAACAGGACCAGGTCATCAGCATACATGAGCCGGCTAATATGTACCTTGGCCAATTTTGGTGGAAAAGTTTTGGTGAGATCTTCTGTTTCTCCGAAGTCACCCATGTACGCTAGGAATAACTCAGGGGCAAGAGGGCACCCCTGTTTCACCCCCCTGCTCGTGGGGATTTCTGCAGAGACTTGTCCTTGAGGGGTTAGTCGCACTCTGAGGGAAGTGTTTGTGTGCAGTGCTTTTAGCGGCAGGAGAATTTCCTTAGGACATTTCCATCCTTCACGTTTTGACCAGAGTCGAGACCTGTCTACCAGGTCAAAGGCCTGGGAAAGGTCAACGAAGGCCATGAAACATCTGGGTTTTCGTACAAGGACCTTGCTCTTTAGAGATGACAAGAATATTAGCCGATGTGCCGACATTTTTCTTGAAGCCTGTTTGAAATCTGTCGTAGCATGTTGCAAGTTTTGCCCAAGTTTGCAGTCTTTTCAACAATAAGGCCCCGAAAACCTTTCCGATACAATCCAGAAGGGCAATTGGTCGAAAGTTCGAGGGGTCACATACATCCCCCTTTTTGTAAATTGGAACGATTGTCACTTTAGTCCACGAAGATGGGATGGATTTCGATTTTGCACATCTAGCGAAGATCTTTTTTAAGAGGTTTGACCGCTCTGTGGGATTTTTTTTAAGGTCCATGTTGGAGATCCCATCTGGCCCGACCACTCTAGAGTTTTTTTAGAGTCTCGAAGATTTCTTCTTGGTCATCGAGATATAACCAACTCGAGGGGTCATTTTCGGCACAGTCGTCGTCCTCCTTTGATGTAGATTCGAAAAGAGTTGTAAAATGGTCAATCCATTTCTGCTCCCCCATTGAGTTAATGGAGTTCTTTTTCGACGGGGTTGTAGATTTTATGAGTGACCAGAATTCTCTGGCTTTATTACCACAAATCGCTTTCAGAACATTTTCTGAATCTTGCTGATAAAGGAGAGAGTGATGATTTTTAGTCCAGTTTCTGTAATTTCTGGAAGCTTCTAACCGCTTTTTCTCCTGTTGACGGGGCAATGTTTGCTTCAGTTGTCGCCTAATTCTTCGGAATTCCCGTCTTTTTAAGACCAGCTGGGCATCATAACTGTGTTTGTGTGTGGTATCAAAGGTTTGAGCAATCTTTTTTGTGGAAAAAGCCACGAGTAGAGGCACATAGTCTGGTTCGGGATTTTCTTCTGACAGACCCTCTTCAGAGTATCTCTCTGTGAGCAGCCTTACAGCCGCGGTTGAGAGTTTTAGGCGGTTTCTCTGGTTGTTTACTTCCACGCCAAGGGGATCTTCCTTTGCCCTCTGGAATTTGGTCGACCAGGTTGTTATTAATTGATTGTGGTCGCTGGCTGTTGTTTTGCGAACCTTGAAAGTTGTTATGATTTCTAGGAAGGGACGGGACGCGTAGATGTAGTCAATTCTTGCTCTCGACGTTCCCTGTTCCCATGTCGGTAGACGGTCTTTCTCCTTGAAGACCGTGTCAAGGCTTAACATATGTCATGAGGACATCAGCTTGCTCCAGTGCTTTCCTCTCTGTGCCGCAGCTGTAATTTTGGGATTTTTTCCCTCTCTCGCACATGATTTTGTGCATGTTATGTTGAGGTCTCCACAGATCATAATTAATGAGACCTGGCGTGTTGACTGAATTTCATCAATTGTTTCTTCCATCATTTGGATGAAACGTTTTGAGTCTATGGTAGCTGGATTCCAGTTAGAATTTAGTATTGCTATTTCTGTGCTTTGCTTCTTTTCTAAGTTTGTCAGCAGAGTTTTTCATTTTCATGCCTACACCATTTCTGCAGGCCACAAGTAGGCCCGAAGATGGTCGTCCTAGTGGGCCCTTTTTTGCAGGAGCCAAAACTAGGTCGTAGCCGTCCATGATGGGTTGGTCAATGAGCCATGTTTCTTGTAGGCAGATCACGTCACATGATGCTAAATCGGCATCATTCCGGGTCGTCAGATGAGTATATCCGCGGGTATTCCAGGAGCATAGTTTTAGTTCAATATGAGGCGGGTCGGCTTGCAAGATGTCGTTGACGTGACTCTGCCGACCTTCGCATTGCTATTTGTTCAGGTTTTTTGAGAGTGCTTTTGGCAGCCAGGACCAGATTCCCTGCGATTTCCATTTTGGTTCTGAAATTTCTGATGGTTTTGTTCGATCTAAGTTGTTTGTTTTCTGTACCATAGGCGTTCGTTTTTTCAAAGATTCTTTGTTCACTGATTTCTGTGGGGTTTTAGTTGGGCTGGTATGCCTATTTTTCCTGCTTGTTGAAATCCTCCCACTTCTTCTTTGAGAATTTTCCTGCTCCTGAGGCGGTTTCTTTTTGAAGGAGTAGTCCTCGCTCTTTCGTTTTATAGAGTCTATGCTTGTAAACTTTGCTGAGGTGTTTTCCTGTGTTCCTCTGCATTCAACAGGTGACGGCAAAGTTTCAGTCACCCTGTAACCAAGTTCAGATAGTTCCTCTTTTTCTTCAATTATTCAGGACTGTATTTTCTTTGAGGGAATGTACAGGTAAGTTTTTGCTCTATGATTTGAATGATAAGGGTCCACTAATTTCAAATCCTCCGATTTGATCTGACGAAGCGCTGGAATAAAGCCAAAGAGGGTTAAGACTCCTCATCTATTGAGAATTACTTCATCACGGTTTCTTGCCGTTTTCTATTTTTAGAGACCAGACGATCTTTTTGTTGAAGTTGCGTTGGTCATGATAAGAATCTGTTTTTGATTTATAGTGGGCCCTCCGTAGGGGATCCTTTTCCCGGCTCAGATGTTCTTTTGGACTCTTTTTACTTGAGAGTCGCCGCGGGTCCTCCCTGGAAGAATTTCTGCCCCTTTCTCTATGTATGTGCCGGGGATCCGATTTTGGGGTCCCCCGACATGCGGAGAATGATACTTTCCTATGGCCGGCGTTGGTTTGGTTTGTTTTCGAGTGCTTGTAAAGACTGTTTCTTCGTTCTTCCATGGTACGAAAAGGAGGACTCTTTGGTTGGTCAGACAGGAGACTGGGAGGAGCCTTTTCGTCAGCTTGTTTTTTTCTGGTGGGAAAACTGCTTGTAGGTTCCTCCTCCAGGTGTTCGCTAATGTTCATTAGCTGGTCGTCCGTCAGAAAGTCTTCAACTGTTTTTGGGGAATAATTTTCCCCTGTATCATTTGGAATCTGGAAGACGAGGGAGGAACCCTGGAGTGTGGAAGGACGGCCCTTTTTGGTTTGATTCTTCTTTGGCTTCTGAAATGTGAACCCTGATTCTGGCTTGTCCATTTTTGCCGGTGATGTTCCCTTTTGTACGCAGAATATCGGGTAAGCCTGATCTTTTTCGTTGTGTTGGGTTTGGTTTCCCTTTGGTCTCGATGGTGGTTCTGTTTCATTAAGTTGGATTTGGGTTCCGTTTGATCTTGGTGGTGTTTCTTCACTAATGTGAATAACTTCACTTTGTTCATCAATCACAGCGCCGTTTTTAGTTGAGGGGTGAGGCTCACTGATCACTGGAGTGGTTTTCGTTGGTGGAGCTGGTAAGCTTTGTGTTTGTGTGGAAGTAGTGAACCTCTCTTGGTCTGCTTTCGATTGACCTTTTGGAGGTAGAATGTTTGTTTTTAGACGTTCGTCTAAAGCGGTAATATAGCCTTCTAAAAAATCAGTTTTGTGTACATCATTGCCTGCATGGTGGTGTGGTCTTTCAGGTTTTCACTGATGGATTCGTATAACTTTGTGAAAGGCGCCAAGGCTATCGACACTACAGACATGATTGATATGAAATCCAGTTTCTTTTTTGTCAGAGTCTCGTTTTGGGCACCTGATGGATTTTTGTTTTGGTTTTGCTCATTTGTTATTGACTTTCTTGCAAAGGTGTTATTGAAAGAGTCTGTGGAGTCCCGCCTCTCCCTACTTGATCTGCCTCTTTGAGGTTCTCTCAAGTGCACACCATGGGGTAGTCCTCCCATCCGCTTTCTGTTACCATAGTCGTGGTTTGGCTCAATTTTTTTTGGTGATAAAGTGACCATGGGGGTTTTTTCCTCAACTGCCTTTTCGAAGGGTCGGAGGGGGCTTTGAGGGGTCGGTTTTAATAAGACCTCTGAGGGAGTTGGTGGAAGGACGGGCGGGTTCTTTTTCTGGGCCTGTAGGTTTTCTCCATTTGGTTGAAGGTTACCTGCCGGGCAGTTGGAAGCCCGGGGTTTCACGCCTGAGGCCTTTTCAGTTTGGGTCGCTGGGATTTTTGGGGAGGTTTGTTGATTGTCCACATCCCCACCCAGAGCAAGTTCTTGTGGCAGGAGAAGTAAGTCCTGCATTGGGGCACCTGTCTCTAATGGCGGGAGCTCAGGTGTTGATGATGCTTGTGACGTGAGGGGTCGTAGGTTTCAGGGGGGTACTAGTGGGGAAATGAGTTTTCCTGGATTTCTGAGGTGGTTGGCAGGAGTTTATGGCTTCTAATATCTCGGCGTCTGTGAGATCTTCTTGGGCACCCCTTATCTGCGGGGCAAAGGTGTTAAAGAAGTCCGTTACCAGATTGGCTACTGGGGTTTTGCCTGGGTCCAGTGCCCATAATTTCTTTATAGTTCTTGTCCCTGGATTTCCACTATTCTGAGACTGTTGGATCAGCGGTTTCTTTTTCTGGGTATTTAGCTTTGTGTTTACTTTAGTCTTTTGTCTGGGTTTTTTCCCCTTCTTTGGAGATGCCGTCTGACTCCATCGTCGTTTCTTTTTGTTACTCGTAGTTTCCAGCACTGAAATATGTAATATGTCGTTTTCCTGCGCCTTTTCCTGATATGAAAAGAAGGGGTCAGCCTCATGAAGCTGTGATAGATTTTGTAACACTTTGGGCTTTGCTGATGGCTTTTCACACATGTGTTTCTTCGGGTGTGTGTGAATCATGGCGGTGATTTGCACTATATTTCCTTCTTTGATTTCTGTTTGGGGCGCTTTCCTAGGCGTTATGGTAGATGATGGTCCTTCTGTTGTTTCCGGGTCTGATGAGGGATTCCGTGTGGGAGACGCCCCCACGGGGTCCCGAGGAACTGACAAGGTCGCAGCTGCTTGCTCCTCGATGCCGCCCACATCGGAGTCCACTGCTCGCTGCGGTTCCATCGCTGGGCCGGCATTCGACTCCCGTCGCCGGCACACCCGAGCCCCACCCCTCTAGCTCACCACGCCCGCCCCTCCCTCGGAGGAACCCGGGTGCGCGAGCGAGGAGGCGGCGGCAACAGGGGCCGACGAAACACCTGACAGTGTTGACGGGGGACACGGCAACCGTCCAGGGACACGCGAGTCGTCCCCAGAGCCTCCGCAGTCCCCAGCCAGCAGCTCTCCCAGTCCACCGGCGTCGGACAAAGGTGGGGGCAGATTATTAATTTTGTCTAGTCTTGTTTTGTCTTCAGCTAACAAGCTGCAAGTGTCTTTTTGTTTTTTGAAGGGCTGTGAACGATCTTTCTCAAGGGGGTGCGTTCTTGGTTTGTGAGTGGATGATGTTACGCGAACACGAGCACTGCATAACAAACTCCCTTCTTCCGGGTCCTGAGCCTGAAGCTCATGTTCCAAAAGCTTGTTGGAGTCAGCAGTACTGACAGCCATGACTGGCAGGACTGCAAGATCGTGACTCTTTGCCACTCCGCGTCCGCTCCGCGGAGGAGATGGCGTTATGAAGGAGAGTTGGAAGTAGTAGGGACACGCCTCCAGGCGTGAACACTGCAACGCAGGAAAACGAAATCAAAGAGGTGAGCAGCAAGACTGTCACTCTTCGCCACTCCGCATCCGCTCCGCGGAGGAGATGGCGTTATGAAGGAGAGTTGGAAGTAGTAGGGACACGCCTCCAGGCGTGAACACTGCAACGCAGGAAACTAAATCAAAGAGGTGAGCAGCAAGACTGCCGCTCTTCGCCACTCCGCCACTCCGTATTCTATTACAAGGCGGAATATTCTCCCTCCCAATGGGAACTGTTGAAAGAAGTGCCCTTCGCAGAGGCTGTACACCTGAGGCGGTAGAGTGCTCCAAAGTGGCAGAGATTCTGTCTCTGGAGGCCCCCTGCATCTACCTCTGGGCAGACGCCATAGCTGCGGTTTTCCTGAGCTGAGGTGGCCCGATCTCTTCCATTGCGGCCATAGAAGGTGAAGGGTTGAAATCCTCTACCTCTGCTAACGGGAACCAAGGGTTGCTGCAGTCAGACCCAGGGCCTTCGCAGTGGCCTTAAAGGAGTTCTCTCCCTAGCCCAAAGAGGCTATGCTTGTCAAAAGGCATATTCAGGAGTTTACTTAAACATCCCGAGCAGATCCAGATGGTCTCATCCAGGAATGCCTCCTTTCTATTGTGCCTGGAGTCCTAGCTCGTTCCACACATTCACCTGTATCCAGCCCTGACTACATTATTTGGTGAGAAGCCTCTCTGCCATCCTGAACCAGGGCTCCAAAGTCCTCTCACCTCTCCATCAGGCAGGTATTTGGCTGCCTTAGACACTGGCGACCAAATGCCAAAAGAACATTTGGCCAATGCACAGGAGACATGTATCGCTCTACTGCAAGGCTGCCCATGGCCAAAACATTCTTCCCCAATGCATTCAACCACTTGCTCTCTATGCAGAGGCAAAAAAGGGAATGTGGATGTTCTCAGATTAGCACTCACAGCCTAAACCACCCAGCTCTTAGGAGAGGCATTGGTAGAAGGAAAGGCTGGGTTGGAGGCGCTTTGAAAACACAATTTACTTGTTTAAGAGCCTAAAAAATGCACAATGAATACATGAGCTTTGTAAGGCGTTTCCTTGCCAATTCTCTGTCAGCTGCAGAGACATAGAGGTCATGTCCGGCGCGGAGCGCATAGGGGGCGTTGGGCAGAGACAGCGCAGAGCCACGCTGCGCCCCCTGGTGGCAGAAAAGGAATCAATTAGAAATATGTGCTCCTGTGCTGGATGTGCAGGAGCATAAGCTTTTTTTGTTTTGTTTAGTAGTGTTCAAATAGCGGGGACTTCCATTTACTGAGTACTGAGTTAAGGCCAGAGTATTTGCATCAGCGTATAAAGTATCATCTTCCGCACCCCCTAATGCAGGTTCTCACCAAGGCCCCTCAATTCCGTTTCAAGATGTTTCAGCGGTCACTAGCCAGCTTTGCACAGCATACCTACCGACACCTACAATTTAGGCCAGTCCTTGGAGATCTATGTGCAACCTGCCATCTAAGGTCCAAATCCCAGGAGGTCTAGCTCCGACCTCATACTTCAGAGATTGTTAACTTGGGTACCACTGAAAATTGTAAAAAAAAAATAACACCAATTATTACAGCACCAAACTGACATGAAGAGCTATGCAAAATGTGACATTATCCCAGCCCTCAAAAACAGCAAAAGCTCCGGTGGCTACAAACTCTGGTCGCACACAAACACGTGATAATGAGGATTAGAATAATACACTAATACTGAGTGGAGTATTTTCTCTGTATAATTCCATCATTGGTTCCGGATCAACGCCGCCAAATATTTTATTAAAACATAAGTGGACAATTATTGTTACCCTCTTATTAATATTAATTCCTACTTTGGTTTGCAGGAAAACCAAAATATACAAACATATATTTGCAGGAAGCACAAAATATCCAATCTACGAATAGAGTATTGGGTGATACCGTCTAATGTGTTTCCCTTCAGAAATCAACCCCTACACATTCCCCCCTGTAGCAAAGTAGCATCACCTAGAACGTCATATTCCCAGTCTCGACGTTGATGGATTGGTTTGCATTGCTTTGTTATGTTTGGTAATGTTTTGAGTATGCATGGCATTCATTTTTACCACACATGGCCTCCTTGTGCTGAGAGGCCAGAGGATAAAATGGGGCTCATTTTCAAGTTTCCCATAAATCGCAGGGGACGAATCGCGTGGGGAAGCATTCTGGCCATGCAGTGCCCTCTTTATCGTTTTGATCTCTATGGGTAGAGCATCTCAGTGCAACACGGAAATCTGGGCAAATTTGGGTTTACAGGTTGCATCTACTAACATGCCCAACGGGTGTCATGTATGTGCACATCGGGATGTATTTACATGGATTCCTAGGGAATCGGCAACTTTTAGCCGCTATAGGAATCCAATGCATGTCCGCCAGCAGGATGGTAGGGGAAATGCACCCATATTCCCAATAGTGGCGTGGGTGGGGTTGGCAGATACGCTACTTGGGACGCATCATTTGCAGGCTATCAGGCACACTCCAGTAAAATAGGCAGGTCGTTAAATATAATCCACGCGACAGGACAAGGGGTTTTTGCAGTGGCTCGCTAAGGCCGCCCCTCTCTCTCATTTTTTGGCACCTACTCCCTAACCCAGGCATCCATAATCCAGGATAGTATCTAGCGAGCGGTCGCCCCTACAGTCTAAGGTCTTCCTTCAGCTATTTGTGAGCACCTAAAAGCAAACATCTTGACTATCTAAGCTCCCTTTTCCTTGTGGCGTTCCTCAGGTGCTGATAGGTGTTGTTGCCATTTCGGTTTGGGGAGGGTTTATGTCTCTCCTGTCCCCCTGCAGACACCCCTTCTCACTCTTTGCTTGTTTTCTGCTGGTTACCCATAGGCTTGCGTTTTTGCCTGGGATTGCCAGATTGGGTGCTGGCATTTTTGTTTGGCAATAATATTCCCACCCAGGGCCGTCACGAGGGGAATGCAGGAGGGGCAAACTGCTCCGGGCCTCACGGCTGCCAGAGGTACAGAAACATTTTCAGCTTCATCAAGGTTGGTGTGTGAGGTTCTCGCGTTCGCAGCATTTCCAGCTGCAAAGTTTGGCAACAGTGATTGTTGACTATAAATCCTCCTTCCGCCCGACCAGTCCGGTTGTGTTTATTCTGACAAAAAATAAAAGTGAGTGTCCACTACAACCAGCAGCAAGTTTTGTTTTGATGAAATGAAAACACTGCAAGGGCACCATAGGGCCAGCTGTCGCAACAGCCTATGTTCATGTGTGACATGTCCACATAGCTATACTTTTTAGCTAACACTGCTGCATACATCTGACTTAAAATACCCACATGAACAGTACATATTTAAGTTCAGACTGCAAAGTGCTTTTGACTTTATGGCCAAGACACTTGTTTTTTTCTTATAGGGCAGTGCTTTTTCATACGCAGCTTTTTTTAACCTAAGGCAGGCAGCTCTCAACAATGCAGACATAAACATCCTCAATATTAATCATCCAAGTGATAGACCATGACATCCTTTTTAGTTTTAGCTATTAGGTGCGCCACCTATAAGTCAAAACTACTGCATTAGAGTACAGATAGGGCGAAATGGCACAAAGCTTGTAGATGTTGTCTGGATACCCCCCTTTGCCCCTCCATTGACTGCCTATGGCCATGCTAATACCTATGGCAATTCCCACCCAGTCCCTGGCCCCTACTCCCCCCCCCCCCCAAAAAAAACACTGCCTCATGGCAGCACTTTGAGCTAGCTTTAATAAAGCCCTGCTGTCAAACTTAACACTCAAAGTGCCTGCTAGTGTTTTCTCAAAAGAGTCTTCTTAGAGTGAATGACTTAATGGCCACTGTAAACACACCACTGTTGTATTAAAAATGTCTTGACCAGGTCTGTCTTCAGCCACTTTATTTAAAAGTACTATACGTGTCCTTTACGGAAGTCCTGTTAAAAACAAGCATTGGCAAAGCCAACAGTTTTGGCGTGTGCATAAGTATTAGGCATTTTCCAGGAACTGCTATTATTTTGGAAGGTTCTCGAACCATTTTGCACCTGCTGCCATTGATGGTCAGTTAATTCCAATACAGCAGTACATTTCCCATGCCTACACGAAAGCCCAAACTGTTGCCATTACAAATGCTTGTTTTGCTTTACCCCTGATGCACAAGACCATGCATCAAGGGTAATGCAAATTTAAATGTTACTACATGGCTAATCTGGACCACATTGAATGTAGGCCAGTCTAGCCAGTAATAACACTGATGTGCAGCCAGCCTGGATATACATTCTGGGAGTCCTTATAGGGTAATACTGGCATATATTGGTGCAACCTGCATGGATATGCATGGGAACAGCCAGCATTGACTTATTTTTATACTGGCATATGTATTGGGCAGCGGCGGCATGAAATGCATTTGAAAATGTTCCTGTGCATGGTTGGTTTCTACCAATTTTTTTAAAGAAAGTGATGTAAAATGCACCATTTTAACCCAATGTTTCAAACCTTTTCTCAAGAGTGAGAACCCCTCTCAAGCATCCCTTTAGTTTGGTCTACCTCACCAGCCTCCACTGAACATGTCACTTTGTATGATGTGTGTTGTAATACGCATACAGGGGCTGGACCATCCTTAATGCTGGCGCCTTGCACCACACGTCGGCATGCCATCCTATACATATTTATGTATATGATACAAAGGTTAGTCTGACATAAACGTTTCTTCAGTAGAGAAACCTAACTTTGCTGTAGTTGATTCGCAGTTGTAGGAATAAACCATATTTCGGTTCCTCCAAACAAAAACTCAAGGGTATATTTCTCATGTCTCCTGTTTGCGGCAGTGCCGCCGCTGGCCCAGTGCAAATAATCATAAGGGGGCCTCACCAGATTTTTTGCCCCGGGCCTCACCACACCTTGTGACAGCTCTATTCCCACCCCATTACCTGGCCGTGCTTGATTCCCCCTCTCCTGACTTCTGTCTGGGTTTTCTTTGTTGCTCCCAGATGCATTTTGGGAGTTGAAGTCCTGAACAGAAAAAAGAGAATCACAGCCAGAAAAGTTACTGGGAGGAATTGGGAGATGAAGAGCGGTACCAGTGGAGACATTTGTGCCACATGGAGGGGTGCCAGGGACGGAGCCCTCCCCCAAACCCTGCTTCCCGAATGTTGGACAGGACAGGCTATGGATTTGTTTCTGGGTAGCCTCCTGCTCCAGAGTGGGAATGGCTGCAACGGCCCCCCGCCCACCACCTCCGACAGTGCCATGACCCAGTCAGACTCCTTAGAAATCGCTGTAAATCTTCTGCCCGTTAGTAAAATGTAGATTTACACTTGTATTTGACAAACTAAACCCCCACCACGTGCATAAGGGAACGGGATTAAGACAGAGATAGAGACAACGTCCAGAAAAGGTCCATTTTAAACATTTGTTATGCATCCCAAAGCACACGTAGGGCCCCATAAAATGGCGCTAATGGCAATAATATATCTGTGTTGAAATCCACTTGTTTTTAAAACAACACCTCATTAGTAGATAGGATTGCATTGGATATTTCCATATGTGCCCCACCCAGAACTTCGATGTACCCCATCAGATAAATACTTCATGTGATCCCAAAGTACAATTAGATCGTTTTTTAATAGCACAAAATAGGAGGTTCAATCAGAGGATTAATAAAAAAAGAAGAAAACTTAATAATAAAACACTAAAACAAATGGTCTTCTATAACAAAATATATTGGTTACTGGACTATGTGTTTTTTTAGGGGGGAGCAAACAAAATGGCCATATAAGGGCATGGTAGGGGGCAAACGTGCACCACATGCCAGTGCTGCCCACTTCAAATGATGCCATGTTTGCTCTCAGCCCTCTTACCGAGAGCATCGTCTGCTCGCGTCTTCATAGCCTCACTTCGGTGTGGGCTCTCTGCTACTCTTTTACAGATGTAAATCAATAGTCTTGGCAATTATAATTGTCCTTACAAAAAAGAACACACACCCCAGATTAGGTATAATCGCACACTCCTGCGACAATAGCACCGCTAATGGTGAATTGAGATTCATTTGTAATCCTAATAAAAGATCCAAGTTCTGCCCCAAAATGGCTTCGAAATGTAGTCACACTGGTGCAATCTCAGGGAATGTGTGTCAAAGGAACCTCAATCTTTAACATGTGCAATGTTTCATGAACATATAAAGACACGCTTGCATAACGTAGGTTACAATCGAATACTTGAGGTATGGGATCGATATAAATACATCCTATTGATATGTCCCATGGGCCTAGATTTTAGCAATTACAGAATGGCTGCCGCTACAGGTACTGGTAACTGTGGGCCATTGTAACTTGGAGACCGAGTCAAGAGCAGCGGCAGATTAAGTGGCAGCATCCAGCAGAGTGTTGTCAGATTTCATAAGAGAGCACATGATCCCAGAACATATGGTTTTGTCGAAGATCACAAGGCTGCTCTGCAATAATCCATTCACTTTACTGTGTTGATTGCTTTGATTCCTCCCTTTGGTTGCAACAGTGCTCTCTGGATGTACCGTTAGCCCAAGATCATAAGGTTGTGCTGATTGCTTTTGTCCTCGTGTTTGTAACACAAGAGCTTAGAAGATATTGTTCGCCAAAGATAACAAGGCTCCTACACATTGAACACTTTTGCATCCGTGTGAGTCCTTTTCTATTCTCCCCACGGAAAACACCACCTCCGAATGCTTTCCTTGACTATGGATCACAAGATTGTGCTGTAGTGAATCCTTCCGACTCTCAGTGCCGATTGCTTTTCTTTGCTCCCCATAAAAAGCAGGATCATACAATACACCCCTTACCATACACCACTAGTATAGATTGTAATTAATGTCTCTGTCTCCCAGAACAGATTATGTGCCATTTCTTTCTGATGGTGCACACAAGCTAATTCTCTCTTGTGTGTTTGCTAAAGATCATACAGCTGCACTCTAATAAAGGCCAACATATAACACATGAAAGACTTGGGGGAAAAAATGTATATATACCACGAGATTCATCCCCCTAGTAAGGCTTACGACTGTTTCTAAACTTGGAGAAACTCGTGGTTCCAATGTGGGGCCTCCTTAGGACAAAAGATCACCAAATACTAGCACACCTAGACGAAAAAACAGTAAAACCACTAGGTGGTACATACAATATTATATTGTATTAAATTGACATTTGGATGAACATATGCATCTAATTATAAAATTCAGTATATAATACTGGACTATTAAAAACACACATTTTTAATTTCATTTGTATTCAATACACTAACATTGTGCTATTGTACCCAAAATTATAGGCACTAAAAACCTATGTCACAACCTAGTACCATCACAGGTCGGTTGTGTACATGCAATATCAAAACACCTGATCAGTGATAACAAATTCCCTATGTACACCACAAGACAGTCCCTACTCTCTAGGATACTCTCCCTTACTTCTTAATGTACTAATTGAGTGAATCCGCCTAAAACATGGAATGCGGTTCTAAACAATTCAATATAACATTACACTGTATTGACTAATGTACAACACATAAATAAAGGCCTACATCTCAAAGCGTTCCCTTTCCACCCCAAGAAGACAGAATATATGGATTGCCTAGGATCACAAGGTGCTTCTTGCTACAGTTAAGAAGAACCCAGACTCTCCGACACCATCTGATTGCAAAGCCTGTCATTTAAAGAGTCATATGTAGAAATAGTTGAATTAGACATGAGGAAAGTACTCTACCGATTTCACAACTAAGTTTTACAACAGAGATGGCTATTTGGTGCACCAAATAGCACTTTTGTTGTAAAACGGAATTGTGAAATCTGAGGAGTACTGTTCTCAGGTCCATTTCAACTATTTCTACAATTGATTTTATATTTTAGGGTAGTTTTAGAACTCAAGATCATGTCACATTGCAGTTCAATGCCACCCATATGTTATGCAGTTTCAGAACTACATCAGAAGTCATTTCCAATGTGCTTGAATGATGTTTGTATTTAGGGAAATGGCTGCAGTCCCTTAAAGCCACGTTAATGGACTTTCGTTGGTTTTTCATGGGGCCATTGCATACTTTGGGCCTCGTCGCAAGCTGCAGCCGATTTTTAGCCCCATAACCATCAGCAGAATTTACTTTTGCCGCCAGTGTTAATCTTTGTCTCTCCATCTGATTACTGGAATACCGCCTGCACGGCGGTAACGGGTGCAAATGTACGGAAATACCGCTAGCGGTAAATCTGTTCATCGGCATGCTTTGTTCCATTAGTAGCAGTTCATGCATCTATTGCACCCTTTCTTATAATGCAGAGTGGGGCGTTTATGGACCCTTCCGTGCAGCATATTGCAACAATGGGACTGATGGCCACGTTTTCACCTCATTTGGGGTGCCCGTGTAGAAATGTTTCTTCCACGGGGCAGATCGCGGTTGCTCTTCCCATTACTGCTGGGAAAATAAGCTAAACCCTTCACGGGACCCTCTTTATTTGTTCTTCTACATCTTGAGTGGAGGTTCAAACTGGAGGTCGTTTGTGGTGTTTTTCCACCTTGTAACCATGCTTTATTTAAAGCTGGCTGTATTCCTCTGGTGGACCACCAGCAGTAAACAAACCAAGCCCTGCAATATGGCGGGCGGCCAAAGAGGCGTGTTTTGCAAATACACCCCGTTTTCCCCGCCATAGCGGCATGTCTGGAAGGTCCTTTGAGAGAAATGTCATTTATCTCTTTGCTTTGCGATTCTCTTTCCCACACCATGTACAGGAAATAAAGACGCAGCGAACAAGGGTGGCTTCGTTGCTCTAATCGCCATCTTGCTTCGTTTCCTAGGCACAGTGTAGAGATCCAGAACTGGAATCCATTGAGAAATTCCAGAGGCTCGGATGACCCAGATAAGCAGGGCAAATGCTGTCCACGATCGAATGACAGCATTTTGTAAAGACAATCTGTAAGTGCAGGTGTTCGTTCCCCTGTAGCATAATGCAGAGGTGAATTTACCAGAATGTATCGTTTCCGTACACGTCACTCGGCACGACGGGGTTCCTGCATGATAACATGCTGAAGCCGAACGTGGTCACGTACTGAGCTGGCGCCCGGGAACATACTGCTAGAGTTGGCGTACAAGGGCCAGTGTAGCCGACCCTGCGTCATCGAGCAGCTCATGGTACTGATTGGGAGCCGAGCTACTGCTCCATTCTCTAACTGCACGGAAAGAGGCAGCCACAGAAAAATAAAAAAGCAAGCTCTGACAACAATACAATATAACAACTCCTGTATCTGCCAGGCAGCCTAAATAACAAAGGCAACACAGCACACACGTTCAACAGAACAATGCACCAAGCAGCATGGAAACAAAATAAGGTTCCAAAAGCCACATTTGCCAACGTTCTCACAACTGTAAACGTGGTATCCATGTTGTAGAATGGAACTGGATTTCATAAATATAACAAGAATCATGTGTGCTCTTGTGTAGCTCTTCATGCGGGATTCCTCATCCTTCTAAGCACTAACTGGCAGGTGTGTTAGCTCTGGAAAAGATCCAGGGCTATGCTAATGTCGGGACTGTCAGGAGTCGGGGCTAGCTAGCCTTTTGAATGTAGCCCTTGGGATTATCTCTGGTGCTACAACCAAAATACCCGGGGCTATAGGCCCCTCTAATCCCCTTTAGCAACGCCTCTGCATAGGTATTGTTTTTACTACCCCATTTAATGGTAACCGATCTGTGAAGGATGAAAGGGTAGGGCTGGCTTGGCGAGCGATTCGTACCTGCAAAGCACCGGCTGGCCTCATGTTAAATGTAAGCACTTAACTAGTGTGTCATCCACCAGGGCACTTGTTCTGAATCCCAGAGCAGCTAATAGGCACTAGGACTCTTGCCATATGTAATTTCAAGAACTTTGACAGAGAACTAACGCTCTCTTAGCCAGACCTAAAAAGGGCGCTCCTAAGTACGGATGGAGACAGAGGTCATTTGGGATGCCATGCTGTGAATGAACATTGAATTTGAGATTGGCAAAAGAAACATAGCTGTTCCATAGCAAAGTACGAGAGCTCATGCGACTAGCCGAATAGAAAGAGGGTGGGGAGAAAAAATAATGGTGGTCGGCAAAGCGGACTGCTTCAATAGCTCACAGCACTAGGAGACTTGGGGGTTATTTAAAGAGCACGTGTGCAACCCCTCTACAGGACGCTATCCTTACACTTCCACAAATGCGACAAGGGTCTAATGGCAACAGAGAAGGTAAGTTATTGCTGGCGGAAATGCACACAAACTCAATCTACAAAAATAAATATTCATTGGTACACAAAATAGTTACATTTAATTCGATTCGTATACAGTTGTATTACCTTGAAACCCCTTTATAATTACAAGCAGTCATTTAACTCTCGCTCAAACAACAATCACCACCACTATTAAATTCCTGAGCAAACAAAAACGGCCATCGACTCTTCCAAAGTTCTTAAGCTAGTGGATTGCTACCACATTAAATTGGCTAAAAGCTGATCATAGCTAGTCGTCCATTCATTCATACACTAAATTATCTCATTCTGTAACTCATACCCCCCCTCATCCAACATGTTTCATTCCCATCTAAAAAAATGTACAACTATCGCAGGAATTTCTTCAGGGGTTCGTGGACTCCCACTCTAGCTCAGGTGGCCATCTGCATAGCCTTTTGTGTAACCTCTAAGTTGAGTCACACGTGTCGCTCCTTCTCTTCCATATGAAGCAGTGCACTGAGTTCCTTATTCCTGAGCGACTCTTACAATAGGGCATGTCCACATAGGTTTTGGAAGGTGGGAAGAGCATTCTCAGCAGCCAGAGGGGTTAGGGACATGCGTGGGTGGTGTAAGGTGCAGTATGCGATGAAAAGCGCAGAAGGGGACAACAAGGCCAAGGTGGTCCATAAGGTTCCAGAAACCTTGTTATTGCTCCAAACTCAAGTGGGCAAGCAGGTTTGCCAACTGCAACTTTGTTGTTCAGTTGCGCGTGCAGACATAAATTGCAAACTAGAAATATATTTCGAAAAGGTGGAGTTGGCAGCATTGGTGGAGGGTTGTTGTGGAAGAGATACAATTGAAGGTATAATTGCAGGGATTCAGTCTCAGTGCTGTGTCAAGTGCAGCAGCAGTGCTGTGGGGCGTGCTGTGAGGGCTACGGAGTGAAATGTGGGCACAGCCAGGTGCAGTGAGTTCGGGGGATGCACTGTGAAGACTGTAGGGTGCAGCGAGGTACACTGTAAGTACTGTATTTCTTATTAGTAGTTAATGGAGGTGCTGTGTGGTTGCTAGCAGTGACGTACACAAACATATAAAGACACGGATACGCACAAACCGCCGTCACATGCAGACGCACACAAGTTACCATTACGTACACATAACAAAATGGTTCTACGTGATATTATCTAAATAAGTTACTACGTGGTAAGTTACTTTGTGGTAAGTTACTTTGTGGCTTTTTTCCTTTTAATGACAGTAGCCGCCCCTACTATCCTTTGCATCTCCACATTCCCCCATAAAGTAACCTATGACGAAGTAACTTTCCGTGTAGTGATTTATTTCGCTATAATTTACAGCGCTATATGAGCAGAAAACGGTTACATATCTACCGCAAAATCACCGGAATACCGAGAGATGTATGCAGTCAAACGTCAACAACCACGCACTGACGCAGAGCCGTAAGCTAACATATATAACAAATGAGTCACCTACACGTGCAGCAAGAGACAATCACAAACACAACGGGATGCTAGCGCACACGAACACAGACCACAAGATGCTATCACGCAGCCAGAGGTTGATGCATTCCGACGCTATAACATGTTCAGTCTGAACCAGAAGCACACACCCACACGCAAGAGACACTAACACACACAAAGCCCAACACCAACAAACACAGCCCGCCGACACCGTTACGTACACAGAAACAGAGTTCTTACACACAGCACTAACTAGAGATTAACACAATGACAGACCCCGAAATAGTCATATTTTATTTTAAAACATATACCTTCTCAGATGTTCAAACACACAAGTGGGTGCATAACCTCAAAACCAGACACAGGCTAGCTCTAGCGCGCGCGCTCTCTGCCCTATCTCTTTTTGAGAAAAACAAGCAGCCACATGGACCCAAGCAAAGGTACACACATGGAATAAACCCACACCCCTTCTCTCCCGCTCTGCTGCAGACAGCTAAGTGAGACACACACACAGGCTCTTTGTAACTTGTTTCTTTCTCTATCTGAATGACACCCAAGAACGCCTGCATGGAAAAATCTATCGGGAGCTTTTGAGGCTTCGTTGCCTGGTCTGTGCCCAGCACTGACTCATAGCCTGGTACCACACTGTGAAATTCACTGAGCAAATAAAAGCATATCTTGGCTTGCAATTGACCGACTTAAATGCATGCTTCCAAAAAGAGCACAGATCAACAGCTACCCCAGCCCCCACCCAAGAGACGGACCTCGGGCCAGGCGACACTGGCAGAACACACATAACCAGAGACAAGTAAGGGAGGAATGGCAATCGGGAGTGGCCCTGGAAACTTTTTTCAAAGTGCCCACCCCCCCCCTTACACTATGTGAATGAGCATAACAGGCGAGCCTAAGTCTGGAGAGTGTTTGAGAGAGTTCTACTTCCGTGAAGCTTTAAAATATATGGTCGAATGGCACATTGAAAAGCACAGGTACCCTGCAAAGCCACCTAGATAGGGAAAAGGCAGAGAGCAATAAACTGATCCTGAAAGACCTGGATACCCAGGCAGAGTTTGATCAAGAGCGCCAGAAAGCTGGTGCCCTTCAAAGGCAAAGGGACGACCTGGCGGCACAGATGCAGACTCTTAGTCGGGAAAGGGACACCTTAGGCCAGGAAGTCTGCCATTTAAAAGAAAAACTGAAGAAAATACTTGGCCCTCCAGGGGCTGGGTGACCTCCAAAAAGAGCATCAGAACCTGTTAGAGTACACCAGGAGGGTGGAAGAGGCTCTGGCAAGAAAGGAGCAGGCCAGTAGGCATGGCACTCAGGAGGTAACCCTCCTGCAGCAAAGACTGGCCCAGCACTCCAGGACCAATCAGGAGGCACAGAGAGAGAATGAGGCTCTCTGCCAGCACAATGATAGGCTCCAGCAACAGGTAGCCATGCAGGAGAGATTGATAGAGTCGAGTAAGGCCTTGGTTGAGGAACTGAAAGCCCAGGCTCTTGCATTGCAAAAGGGAGTAGGGGCTGATAGAGATGAAGTTCGCTGGGAAAGGGAAACGCCTGAGCATAACCTCAGGAGCCCTAGTACCAGAGGCCTTCATCTCTACCAGCCCCTTTACTCTGCCACCCCCATGTTCCCTGGCGCATATGAGCACGGGGCCAAAGGGATGGCAGATTACTATCCAGCTAAAAGTATGGGGCTCATAGGCCAGTACCACCCAGGAATGGAGGGGCGGGCATCCCGGTATGGGCACCCAAGCACAGTGCAATTTAGTGGGGAACCCCAGGAGAGTAGGCCCACTAAGGGCATCCTGAAAACCTCTGCCCAGTTAGGTCAGTGGTGGGGGTACCCATCAAATCCTGGCAGCAAGGAGGGATCTGAAGACTCCTCTGAGCGTCACAGGACACAGGAGACCAGGTTCCCACATTCTGCCAGCCATTCCCAGGCTTGCAGAATTCGGGAAAACCTGGAAGATCAAACGGGCACCTCTGGGAGCAGTGCTTCTGAGTCGGAGGATGAATGGACCAGGGTTACCCGAACCAAAAAGGCCAATAAGGGAAAAAGGGCCTTGCTTAAAGACCCATTGAAACAAATAAAGGCAATAAGGAGTGTCATCACGCCTTATCATAAGAACGCCAAGTATTCTGTTTGGGAACACTTGGAGCTCTATGAGCAAATGATGGAGACTTTCCATTTGAAGGACAGCAGTAGCTGCATCCAGTACGTCAAATGGACATTCTCCCCAGAAGACTTCAGTTTCATTGCAGGGCTGGAGGACCAAAACCATTCAAGATGGTCCGCATATAGGGCAGCCATCTTGAAACATTTTTCTGTTCATAGAAATCCCCAAGAGGCTCGCAAGGCAGCCTACAATTTGCAATGTGGGGAGGATCAGGCCCCACAAGAATTCGTGCAAGAATTGAAGCATGCCTTTGCGCAGACCACCAAAAGGGTGCGCACAGACAGCAAAGAGTTTGTCAATACTTTTTTCCATGCCTTGCCCAAATACATCATGACCCAGCTAGTGAGAGATTTTCACGAGAAGAGGTCACTAGACACTAGACTGGGTCATTGAACAGGCTACCCGGATCTATGAGGTCCAGAAGCCCATAGAAAATAAAAATAATGCGCAGAAAAACCCAAAAACCAACAGCACCCCTGCTGCTGCCAAGGTGGCAGAGGTAAATGTTGCCCCCGTTTTAGATTTGGAGATGGGTGGCCTAAAAACCTGCCTGCACCAAATAACTCTAACACCAGAAGGCCCTCGGGCCAGTCACAGACAGGGAGTCAAGGAGGTAATCCCACAAATGGGGTCCCTCGCTCCCCTGATTATGTAAGTCCCCGCTACAAGGGAAACCGCCCATCCTGGGTTATGTGTGGACTCCTCCAGCCCAAGGGGGGGGGATCCGGCCAAGCACCTAACCCAGGGAATTTCCCTCCCAACTTCCCCGAGTAGGGCAGAAATTCACCAAACCCTGGGCAGAATTTTTTCCCCAGGTATCCACCCAACTTCCAGCCCCAAAATCATCTATCCTTCTTTCCCCAATTCCCTGAGCCCAGACAACCTAATCCGGGAGAGGGGAGGCCAAGGGTGGAGGGGTACCCAAATCTTCCCTACCCGGGGTATTACCAGAGAAGGGATAGCTACCCTTCCCGGGATCAGCCCAGGGGGGAAAACAGAACCCCGTATCAGCCTGAGCGGGTTTCACAACTTGAGCGCCAGGTCCAAAACATGGCACGGGATCTGGGTCACATGCTGAGGGCGCAACAGAACCCTCAGATGGGCATGCCGGCACAGAACGCCCCAAACTCTGGACCTGGTGCTCCAGAACAATGACGGGGGCAGCACCCCGATAACCCACCGGTTCCCAGGGAGGAGGCACAAAGGGAAGGGGGGTGTAAAGCCTTGGAGGAAGCTTCCTTCCTCACTTGTAAACAACCCCTGGAAACCCAGGAACCGGAAATGAAATCTCCTGCCCCTGAAAGTCTGCCTCCAAAGGAGCAGAGGGGGGGTAGGAGAAACAAAGTACCCAAACAGGCCCAGTTTGTGGAGGAGGTACAGACCTTCCAATTTGAGGGAGAGTGATCCTCAGAGGATCCTGGGAAAAGGATCTTCTCCTTTAGAGATGGGGGAACTCCTCCCAAAGAAAAATGGGTCCCAAGGGATTCCAATCCAGACTGGGGAGATATGGAGACTGAGCTACCGCCGCCCATCATCTCATCCCAGAACCCACAATACCGAAATCCCCTGGTTCAAACCCATCCTGGTGACTGCCTCCAAAAAGGGGGGGGCGGCCCAGAACCGGAACCAGGGGAACCCACAATGGCTCTGATCTCCAGTTGCAAACTTTTTCTTTTAGATTCCCAAGGCTCTCCACAGAATTCTGCCCAAATCTCTTCTCTTGCAATGTCCAAAACCAGAAAATTGGCCCACCAGTCGTCCAAAAATGTGCATTATCTGTGCCCCCTAGAGGAGAAGGAGGGAAGATATTATGCCCCGGTACAAGTACAGGGGCAGGGTACAATTTCAGCGCTGGTGGACACTGGATCTCAAGCTACCCTTCTGTCCAGAAGGGCCTTTGATGAACTGAATTTAGGAAGGGGAGAGAATTATCGTATTCCTCTCACCTCTCTTCCTGGACAACTCCAGAACTTTGACAGGAAGGAAATTCCCGTCGATGGGACGGCAGATTTGGACATTAAAATTGAGCGTCACAGGTTGAAACACCTGGTCATAGTAGTGACTCCAGAGGGCACCCCTTGTTTACTAGGGAACGACCTCCTGAGAAGGTTGTCACCCCTAATAGATTGTGTAAACAAGGTCCTCTGGACCCAGACTAGCCGACCAATAAAATTAAAACAGAGTGTCAACCATGTTAGTTTAAATGGCACCTGCCACATGGTTGAACAAAAATCTGACCAAGTAGAATTTCACTTCCAGAACAACCAAATTCCAGACGTGACAGTAATAGCAGTAGGACAACAGACTGGTGGTGGGGGGTCCTCTATTTCTGAAAATCAACCTTCCTTCCAGTTTAAGGTGGTATTCCACACTGGAAGGAAACACTCTGAAATTCTTTACCAATCCACAATCAGACACTCCCACTCCTATAGTCCAGAAAGATGTGAAATCAGCTCAGAGCCTGGCTGATATTCAGCAAATTGGAGATCAGTTGTTCATCCCTGTTCAGTTAAATGATGGGAAGGACTCTGTTCTCGCTCGAGTGTGTGTGAACAACGGTAAGAGCTTCATCAGGGAAGCCATGTTCCGCCAACTCCCAAAAGATCCAGCCATTCCCACATTCAAACTGATAGATAAATGGGAAATGGACCTGGAAGCACCCAATTCCAAACATCTCCTGCCAAGCAGGTGTATGCTCAAAATCTCCATTGGCAACAAGAGCATAGTCCATAATTGTTGGGTCGTGCGAGACGTCACTGCCGCCTTTTACTTAGGCAGTGACATTCTCAATCGCTTCGCCATTAGTTTGGACCTAATAAACTTCAAAGCTTGGTCCCGATTAGCGGATAATCCCATGGGCTTTGATGATCCAGAAAAAGCATTTAGGTCAGCTCAATTGCTACCTTATGCAGTTGAAATTCAGATTAAAGAGGAAGTCACCTTCCCGGAAAGGACCCGACAATTCTCCCTGGAAGTGAAAGTTAAAAGAGGACAAAAATTGAAAAACCCTGATGCTTATATTCATCTAAATGCTTCTCTCCAACAACAAGGGTTAGGGGTAAACCCAACAACATTAGTCAACATAGAACATGACACCATTCCAATAGAGGTGGATAACAGCGACTTACAGAGTATTACTCTAGCCGCAGGCACTATCATTGGAATGGTGGTTGATGACCGACATTTCTCCATTGATTTAGGAAATGAACTGTTAGGACCGATCCCCAAGGACTGTTTTGACAGTGACAGTGAGGACAATACAACACCAGACAGGATTTTCACCCGGCATGGGGGGAACTTCCTGGTGTACACTTCTTGCCCTTATGGTAAGGAAGATGTGACTTGTGACTTCAGAGGGGATGAGGTGATTTTCCAGGTCCATGAGGGCTGCCTTTCCCACCTGAAGCCTCCGGTCCAAATCAGCACTCTGACCAGGGACTTCTCCACCCAGCTGGAGGAGGCCACTGAGATAGCAAAACCAGAAGTCTTTCCAGGCTTCAGGCAGATGGTGGAAGAGAGAGTCAACCTAGTTGATGCCTGTGTGACTCTGGAACAGAAGCAAAAGTTGAAACAAGTTTTCTTGGATTTCCAAGATCTCTTTGCGGTAGACTCATATGACTGTGGTCGCACCAACATCCACACAACAACAATTCCCACGGACCCTGGCATGACTCCAGTGTTTGTGAAGCAATATCGTTTGCCTCTCGCATCCATGGAGTCCCTTACTGAAATAATTAAGAACCTTGAGTCCCGGGGAATAATCCGTCCAGTACATAGCACCTTCAATAATCCGGTGCTGGGAATATTGAAGCCACACGGCCAGTGGAGACTCTGCGCCGACCTTAGGGAGCTCAACAGACGGGTCCATATTCCTGATGGCCTCTGCCCTACATTGACCAAGGGCTGGCCCAGATGCAGGGGTCACAGGTATTCACAGCAATAGACCTGACCAATGGATACTGGACCGTGCCTATCAGTAGGGAGGACCAATACAAACTGGCTTTTACCTTTGGGGGCCAGCAGTACACATGGACCTGGACTCCCCTCGGATACCTCAACTCCGCAATGAATTCAACATTTTCCTACATAAGGCCATGCCCGACCTGGGTGCGAGGGGTAACCTGGCTTATGTAGATGATGTCCTCATCAAAAGTTCATCTGTGGAGGAACACATAGAAGAGATCCGTTATGTTCTGACACAGTTGAGGGCCGCCGGAGAAAAACCTTCCTTTCAGAAAGCACAGTGGTGTAGAACCCGTGTTAATTTCTTGGGGCATGAGATTACTCCTCAGGGTCTCTGTCCCCAGGAAAAGAAAGTGGAAGCACTCCAGAAACTGAAGGATCCCACAACTCTGTGGGAACTAAGGAGCCTCCTTGGACTGACTAATTACAGCAGAAAGTTCATCGAGGGCTACGCAGAGATCACTAGAACCCTGATTCATCTCTTGAAGGGGGGGGTCAAGTGGGAATGGGGTCCAGAACAATCCGAGGCAGTAAGACAACTCAAGAGAAGCCTCTCACAAGCGCCTTGCCTAGCTTACCCTGTCAGAAACAAGGAGTTCTTCCTGGAGACAGGGTTCTCTGATACGTGCTTGACGGCAGTATTATACCAAAAGCATGACAAGGTCAATAAAGTAATCTCCTATGTGAGCAAAACTTTATCCTCTGTGGAGGAAAAATTCAATGATTGTGAGAAGGCACTCCTGGCAACGGTGTGGGCATTGAAGAATTACCGCCCATGTATCCAGGGGGAACACATCATAGTGGAGACTCCACACCAGCCTCTGCAATATCTCCAAAGTGACAGAATCCGGGCCGGAAATGTGAGTAATTCCTGAATTACTTCCTGGATTCTGTCAATGCAAGGCTTTCCTGTGGAGGTCAGATATGGCCAAAACAAGAAGAGTCCCCTCGCGCAAGGTCTGGCAGACTTGCATGATTGTGCCAGAGAAAACTGACTCGAGGACGAAAGTCTAAAAATCAAGGACAACATGGAGGCATAACTTAATTCCCCACACAAAGTCTTTGAAGAAGACAAGTGTGAGGGAATGCCCACTGTCTATGTGGATGGATGCTCTTACCATGTTGACAACAACAGGGAAAAAGAACTTGTGGCCGGCGTAGGGAACGCATGGGTGAATGAGTCCCCAGAACCCTCCGCTGGATACAAAATTGGTCCCCGAAGTAGTCAGGTGGCAGAATTGATGGCTGTGCATCAAGCCATCCTCACTGCTGTCCAACATCAACTCCACGAACTGGTCATAATCACAGATTCGGATTATGTACGGAACGGGTTCGTGGAGCACCTGGTTAATTGGAAAACCAGAGGCATGTTATGTGCTAATAACAAACCCTTGAAACATGGGAAGTTAATTCAAAACATTGATGATCTGGTCACCTCGAATGGGATGACCATCTACTGGAAAAAGATCAAGGGCATTCCAAAGTAGAGGGACCAGACAAAACTGGAAATTACTTAGCTGATCAGCTGGCCAAAACCGGGGCCATCCAAGGGGAGCTAATAGAAATAGAGTCCCTGTTGGGGGAAATCCAGGTCACTGTTATCACTAGGTCCCAGACAAATGCTCACAATGATCTTCCAACTGCCCAATGGAGTAAGGAGACCCCTGATGCTGATTTAATTACAGCTCAGAAGGGGGATCCAATCATTGGTAAGTTTTACCAACACCTTGAGGACCCTGAGAACTTTCCCCTGACGGATACCGATTACATTGGGAAAGAGGACCTAAGAGTGTTGATGAAATGTCCAAAAATGTTCCGAATCCAAGACGGTTTGTTGGTAAGGAAATCCCAAGCTGGCCATGATCAGTGGGTGGTTCCTACCTCATTCCGAAGCCTGATGTTAAGTCACGCCCATGATGCGGCCACCGCCGGTCATAGGGGGTTTCACACAACACTTGAAATCTTAAGAGAGGTTGCATACTGGCCACACATGGGGCAGGACCTCGACCAATACTTGAAGGGGTGTCTTGTGTGTGCACAATTTCAGCCAGCATCCTTCACACACCGTGCGCCTCGCCAAAAGAGGGGGGATGACACTGCCATGGTCAGATTTGCAAATCGACTTTGTAGGCCCTGTAATTCGCTCGTCTAGAGGAAACAAGTACATGTTGACCGTTACATGCTTGTTTACCAAGTGGGTGGAATGTCTCCCGGCCCCAAACTGCAAGGCAGAAGCAGCAGCTGCCCTGATGATTAACCACATCTTTTCCCGTTTTGGTCTACCTCAAAGGATTGAGTCAGTCAGAGGTAGCCATTTCACCAGCGAGGTAATGACAAAGATGTGGGAGATACTGGGGGTCAAAAGGAAGTTACATATTGCTTACCGGCCAGCTTCCTCTGGGGCAGTAGAAGTCTACAACCGAACCATTGTGAGCATCGTAAAAACGTTTGTGGCAGATTCTGGGCCAAGTTGGGATATCCGACTACCTCTGGTCCTAATGGCCATCAGATCTACCCCTTCATCTGCAACTAAAATGTCACCATTTGAGTTGATGACCGGACGCAAGATGGTGCTTCCCCAGCATTTGCTCTACAGGACCCAAGAGCAGACGTTGATAAATGCCTCCACAACTCAAGAGTATGTGGAGAATTTAAGGAAACACCTTCAACATGCTTTTGCCTATGCTCAGCGGAATCTAGAAAGATCAGCTGATAGCATGAAAACCCACTACGACCTGAAAACCACCAGGAAAGTATACGAGGTGGGGGACCGGGTCCATCTATAAAATTTCCAAAGGAACCAGGCCAAACAGCGAAAAGTTTTGCCTACATGGAAGGGACCGTTTGAAATTATAGACAAGATCTCCCCTGTAGCGTATAAGATCCGCATCCCCAAAGGTAGTCTGGCGGAAGGGGAAGACAAGTGGGTACATATAAATCAGCTAAAGTGTTGCCATCCCAGGCACACTCTGCAGCAACTGGAGGAGTCCTCTGCAATACCAGAGGGGACCGCTGCAGATTAATTCAGTTCCCATCCTAAAATATCCCACATATAGTCTCTAAAATATTATGATTGGAAAAAAAATGTTTCATGGTGATATCTTCTTTTTCAAAATAAGAATGCTATGATCTATTCTCGTGATTTATAAAATGTATGTGTCGCCCCACTATATCAATAAGGGGTGGAAAAATGTCTATGAATAGGTATTGCCGCTTTTGCTTTGTCGTCCTATGAGAAAGAAAACCTGGAGACTGGCCAAGGAGGGCGACCGGGGACCGGGAGCAAAGATCCGAGGGGCCTGGGGTATCGCCCAATATTCCCATCAGGACCGGCGAGGAGAACCGATCGATCAAACTGGGTGGAGGAAAAGATGCTGCAATGTGCCATCTACAGAATTGGAAGAAGATAATGCGGACATACCAGCTCAGGGCTCAAAACATCCTTTGCACCCGACTTCCCCTTGACTTAATCAAAGCGCAGTCGGGCGGGGGGGTTTGTCAAGGGTTTTGACCCATGTTGAACCAATAGACTGGGTAGATGTGGGGATGAGCTGTCGCCGCCCATCATTCCATCCCAGAGTCCAGGAGAACTGCGCAGTTGTGCGCACACCAAATAATCGGCTGACCTGCCACCCACCAGTGCGAGCGTGCTGGGTCAGAAGAGCCGTGGGTGAAATGGGGTGCCAAAGAGAAAAACAGCAGTGCCTGTTAGCTAAAAATCACTTTAAAAATCACCCTTTGTTTCTCTGAATGCAAGCTCAAAATGCCCATTTCAAACATTGCGAGATATCCAAAAATCTCACTGAACACCAGCAGACATGTGGCAGAATCAATTCTTGCGTGCATACTAAATCTGGAAAGATGAAGAGCCCAAAACAATGTTTATAACAAAACTGGCTGATCTGTGGATGTCAGCAGCTTAATTGAAATTGGATTTAAAACCACTAAAATCGAAATGTTTAAATTAAATGAGGGACCTACTTTTGAGTGTCACATAGTTTGCAACTGTTAAATGTCATGTTTTGAACTTAGAATCAGCATTCTAGCTGCATGTATAAAAATTGTAAGTTTGATTTAAACTGGGAACAAACAGGACATTTAGCTGAAGCTTGGCTTAAAGAAATTGAATTCTGCCTGACAACTTCCCCGACAGGAGTTGAACTGGCTCAACAACTCTTCCCAGGCCTGGCTGCATCCTGCTGCCCCCACCAAAAGGAGATCACACCTCTCTGATTGAATTAAGGGAGGGGTACCTGCAGACTGCAGGAAATTGAACAAAGCCCTGTCCTGGACTCAGGCAAATGTTATATTGGGGGGGGGGGGGGTCGTAAATGGCTTCCTCTTGGGAGAAACTGGGAGGAGCAGTGCCTGTGAGAGCAAACTGAGCTTGGGGGAAGTGGACAAACCAGAAACTCCACCATGTGCTTGGGGGAAACCACACCCCTTTGGGCCAGAGCATAATTTAAAAAAAAAGATGGATAATTCATAGTACGGACTTGTCAGAATTATATAAGTAATATCATTATTCTTGTGATTTTTCTGTGCACGTTTTAAGAGGTGTTAGGACCCTGTGGTGTATTCTGGGGGGTTGCTAGCGGAAAATAGGGTCTTACTCCAAATGTCTGCATGTTAAAAATCTGACACTTCATCAATTAATGTCCATACTCCTTGCGCACATTTGTGTAATTTTTGGTAAATGTCCGATATTGCTAAACCGACCAAAAAACACAGAATGTTGTCATTTCTGAATCCCAGCTCGCAGGAACATGGGGCTTGAACAGAGACCTGTCATAATTCATCTGTAATATGTACATGTAATGTCAACCACTTGTGTATCTGGGAAATGTGTATTTGAATCAAATATAGATTTGTGGCCAAATTGACCAGGGGAGGATCCTCTGACCCATAAACAGACCTCATCATGATGACAATCCATTTCCTTCCCCCAATCATGGGAGAGGGGAGAATTGGGCCAATGACAAGTAGAGAGGGGCAGGCCCAGGCACACACCCATTTTCTAAACACATAAAAAGAGCCATTGGAACCCAGGTAGGGACATTCACTTTCCACTTTCTTGTGGGACGCTTTGCCGGGAGACTTCAGACTTCACATCCAGAGATCCAGACTTCAAATCCATCAATCTCCAGAACCTGTAGCAGAAATTAACTCCAGAATTTGTAGCAGAGAGGCCTGAATCCACAAGCTGAATCCTCTTCAGCAGGCCTCAAAACCAACCAAACTATTCAACAGCCGGGCGAGCTGTTTGAATTTTTTGCCAAGAACATTTGCAAGAACCTGCAGCAGTATCCAGAAAGCAGTGCTGTATCCGGAACCAGAGAGAACCACAAACCAGACCGTTGTGAGCAGAACCGGTGCTTGACAGACCCAGAGAGCAGAGCTGACCCAGATAGCCGGGACTTCAGAACCACCCGCCGGAAGTCCCGTCCAACCTGACCAGACCTTGACGGCTTATTTCAAAAATATAGTGTGAGTACTCACTGTGCCAAAACCAATCTCTTAGTTTAAAATAATCTAATCCGAACTATTTTAGCCTATTAGAACTGCCTCCTAAAATCGTGTCATTCTGTCATTTTTAAAACTGAAAACTGTCATCTGTCATTCTAAGCTTTAAAATTTCAAATCCGAAAAACTACCTTTACTAAATCAGCCGTATCTCCGGAACCGTTCGGGCTAGGAGCGAGTTTTAACTGTCATCTTAAAGCTAAGATTCTAAGCTAGCCTAGAACTGACTTTCTACTCCTTATATTGCCTCCGTAATTGCGCTCGACGCACGCGACTAAATTTTCCGCGATTTGACATTTTGCTTAATTTCAGCCACGTGTAAAAATATTTGTCCTTGCTTTCCTTGCTGAAATTCGTGTGCAATCTGACAATCATTCATAGAGCATTGCTAAAGTGATCCTGAACTGATTCATAGTATCTATCAACTACCCTGAACCCCCTATAGGGAATTAAAAGCCTTTTTAGCATATTTTTCACTTAATTGCAACCACATCAAAGTATCTTGCCTGTGTTAAAACTCATACCTGTTTTCCTCTAAGCTTGCTAGGGGGGAACTGAATTATATTTGATTGCATTCCTGAGAACTGTGTGTCTTCTTTCCATCTCCTTATATTGCATAAAGGGGGGGGGGGGGTGAATTGTCAAGGAAAAGTGATTACATTGTCTTTTGTTGAAGCCATATCAAGTTATTTTCTGTACTGCATTTCATTCATCATTGCGTTTCCTTGAACCATATAAAGCATTCTTTCCCACCTCATTCATCTGTTCCTATTCATAAGTAACCAAGAACTGTGCTACTGTAGGATTACCTCTTGCTGATTACTGCTCATATTCACAAGTGTACTATCCATTATCAATTTATTTATAGAAGTGTGATATATATATATATATATATATATATAGTTTAATTTTTCAAATAAACCTTTTAAATTTGCAAAACAAGCCTACTTCCTGGCTCAGTGGGGTCAAGGGGGATTCTAAGAGAGGGGTGTTATACAAGGGTTCATCATCCAGATTATAACTTGCCATAAAAATACACAAATAAGGGCTTCCCTTGGGCATCCCAGACAAGGCACTGACTTAGTGGGATTGCTTGATTGGAGTCACTTACAGAGCTGACTCAGGACACGCAGTTCCCGTCTGACCTGCTAGACCTGTGAATGGGAAGGACCCAAGTGCCTTCAAAGAATCCTCTGTCCTTGGTGAGGATGCGGTAAGATGTCAAGACTTCACGCTGCAACCATCTGCCACTGCAGAGCGGGATGCCAAGGCGTCATGTCTGATGATGGAAAAAGATTGCATGAAAGTAGCCAATGGGAATTTTATAGTTAGGGGGGATTGCGTTACTTTGTATTAGTGTTAGCCAATCCGGGGGTAAGAGAGGATTTTGGAACAGAATATTTATAATTATGTAAATTGTTTAAACTGTATAAAAGATGCTATTTTTGTATTGCTCGGGGAACTGGGTTAGTTGTTCAGCTCTAAGGAACTGACTAGCCCCTCCTGATCGTAAGCATGCAATAAACCTGTTTTCTGACAGAAGTGCATTCGTCTGTTAGTGGAAGTCATACTTTTGCATTGGAAGCATTCAGGCACGTCCCAACAATAGTATCAATAAGGAAGGTTAAACCACTTAAGTGATGCATTAATGTATACTAGCAACTCCCCGGACAATACAATCATGTTTCATGTTTGTTTGGCAATTCCCATTTCCTATGAAGGCTCTAGATAATCTAAATCATGAAATCCTGCTCTTCCACCTTACAAAATACCCATGGAGGCACACTGTTATTTTGCCTATTAATTATGCCCCTTTCCAAGGGCAGCAGAACTAGAAATGACCTATATCAGCAAGTCAGGACCAGTCACAAGACCACTCCCTTCTTTGCAGGGCTGCACATATAGGTAGTTCCTTATAGTGAGCCTTCCCCAGTTGACATTGATTATGACAGCTTTACGGGCATCTGCCGCGATCCCAGACTTATGTTGGATTTTTGACACACAACTACAAAACTCTTGAAGTGGAGTTGCCCTTACAACCACCACGAATACATAATTACAGAAGATACCTGATCTGCTGCACTACCAGCAATGCAGAGTGCACAGATGCATTACCCACTACTAAGAACAGGGTTGGTCTAGGATCACACTGAGCATGCTGTAAAGTGTGACCGAAGCAGGACGTCAACAAGATCACTGTTATGGACATCCATCGGTGGATACCTCACTTAACCCAACAAGTCTAATTACAGAGACTATTAAGCACTACTGTACAGCTAATGCATGCCAGAGTACTGCCCAGACAGTTCTGGCTTATTTAGTTCTCCCCCTGAAGATGTTCCCACAGTAAACTGACCAATGGCCAGTGTAGAGGAATATTAATCAGCACAAGAACAAGAGTTGTGTTAGCTTACAATAAGACACCTTGTGTTCTAGAGGTACTTGAACCTCCACACAATTACCAGAGGCATCACCTCTACTGAAATCCTGTGTAGTTTACAACATTTTTTGGTTGTTTGCTCTTTGCTGTATTAACACTTGTGCTTTCTTACTGCTAGCATTTTGTTTTGCACATTTCGGTCTTATCAAATGCATTGTATGATGTTTGAACATTTGTAAGATTTTCTACACGGAAGGTGTTGATCTATCAAGAGTGTTTACTTTGTATGATATATATTTTTTTTTTTTAGAAATTTTAAAGCATTTTTCTATTAATATTAAAACATATTTGTATTGTTAGATATGTTGTGATCTAGGTTTATGCAGTGACAGGTTTAATTTTCCTTGTACACTGTGCTTGCCTATCAACATCTCAGGTGCCTCATCACCAATATGTCCCGTCCCATTCTCCTAGCAATTGACCTGTCCAAACCCCTCCAGTGAGCAGGAGTCTCTTCTTCTTTTGACAGTTCTTTATAGTGCCCCAGCTCTTGGTCTCCAGTCACCTCCTTCTGCATGCCCTAGCAGGATGCATACTATGCCAGTACCACAGCTTGTGTACTGTGAGGGAGTGTCAGCGCTGCCCATCTCCTGTTTTCAAGAAGCAAAACAGTACTCTGCATACTCAGGTCACCGTAGAGCACACAGAGTTCTGATAGTTTTTATCAGATCATTGTTGGGTGTGCACCAATGTAAAACATTCAGAGTACTGTGAGGGGTCAGAAATGAGAGGCGGACACAAAGTGGTAGTGTATTCAACATCAGGCATCTTTAATAAAATAAAAGGCTTGGACAAAGGCCTATGTGTCCCTATCCCAAAGAGTTTCCCTACCCAGGAAACTAAAACCAAAGATCGGTCTGTGTCTTGTCGTCAAAATGATATACACTGTTCTTGTGTCCAAAACACTAATCTAACCCTCACACTAGAAGTGAACAACTAAGGGTACAAGGAAAATGTCTCTGATGTAGGTTGGGTAAAAAGTGTTAAAAAATAAAACAGATAAATCCAACAAAATAATCCTTGGATCCAGAGGGTGGCTCCCTTCCCCTGGATGTCCCAGGTAGGATGGCAAAAGTGTCTCTTTCAAACAACCACTTCTTGCATTGCATTGTTACTAGGTTCCAGCAGCAGCTGTATTAATCAATGTCAAATAATTCAAAACAATGCAGTTAGATCCATCGCAGGAAAATCCAAACGCGACCACATAACAAAAGACAGAAACGACATCCACTGGCTCGCTATAAAGGAGTGTATTAGTTTTAAATCTCTGACAATGGTCCATCGCTGCCTAAATGGCACTGCTCCAGCATACCTGAAAAAGGAATTCAAATGGTATGAACCAAGCCGAAGCTTAAGGTCTGCTAAGCAAGGATTACTTGAATCCGGCCATGCCAGAGTAAAAACCACAGGCTTAGGTAGAGCCTTTCCCGCCAAAGCTATCTCTCTTTGGAATGAGCTACCCTGCAATGTCAGGCTGGAAAGCAACTTCCATTCCTTTAGAAAGCAGTTGAAAACCATGCTCTTTAGGTAATTCGACACACCTACCACCCCTTTGCTCATATCGAGCTCCTCTTTACTTCTACTTGTACTGTCCTGTGAACTCTCTGTCCTCGTGTCCTTGTCGCGCCCTGATGCTTGCGAGCTTCTCGGCGCGTTACAAATATATAAACAAAATAAAATAAATAAAAATAACAATGGCAAAAGTTTCTCTTTCGAAACCAATAACTTCTTACGGAGAACCTACTGGGCTTGTGAATATTTTTAACTGGAGTGGCATAAATGTTTGTCCCCGATATGCTAGCACCACTCAAGGGGTTCGAGTGGGTTCTCCCCCGAGAACTTATTTTAAATAATGGGTGAAAAAGGTGCATTTAAGAGCACACTTTTTTTTAGGAAGATTGGGTAAAAAGCCAAAAGACAGTTTGCAATTGGGTTGTGTAGGTTAACTCATGAAAAAAAACAATAGATACAAGCCACCAACAGTGCACAGGAGCATTTCTCCAACACATTTTCATAATGCCCTTTCCCACAAAATGTGCCAGCATAAAACATTTTCACACTGGCTGTGCCCATACATTTCCATGCTGAATGCACCATTACACGCTATTATTGACATATAAGAACATACTCATGTTTGCTTTGTGCCTAATGCGAGTAATGATACTATAAGAAAACATGTCTATGTTTGTTCTGCCAATATATGGCAGTATCCCCACGTAAGAACATACTCCAGTTGGCTTTACCATTATAAATACATGCCAAATTATGGAAACATGTCCAAACTGGTAAAATGCCAGTCAAGCTACATAATAACACTTATGCTTGTTTTACCAAAGATGATATGATATGATATGATATGGTATTTGTAACGCGCCTATACACAAGTGTTTCAAGGCGCGATGCCTAATATGAAATGCGATGCCACAATAAGAATAATATCACTGACCCTGCTTGCTTTATCAAAGATGCCCAATACAAAAATGTTGTGCCTCAGAAAGAAATTGCTAGACTGGTTACATAAAAAAATGCCAGTCTTACTTCGTAATAACACTCATCATGCTTGCTTTACCAAAGATGCCCAATACAAAATGTCATACCACAATAGGAAATGGCTACACTGGTTGCATTGAAATGCCAGTCTAGATAAATATTAACACTTATCATGCTTGCATTATCAAAGCTGCCAAATGTTATGCCACAGAAAGAATACCACCACTTATCATGCTTGCTTTATCAACCATGTGCAGTAACATATACCATGCCAGCTCCATGGTGTGCTTGCGCCTTGCAGTCAGACATAATCACATTAATGATGAATTTGATAATGTGTGATTGCGAGGTGCTGAGCGCCTAGGAGGCAGATGTATGTCAGGAGCTGGGGTTCCAGGGTACTCATGACATTTTCTATTGGGCATAGGGGCATAGATGGCAAGGAAAAATGGCCATGCCTGCTCCGAGGCCCAGAGCGCCTCAAAGACACACATTAATTGTGTGCATGCGAGGTGCTGGGGCACCCAGTCATGGTATTTCTTACTGGGCATCTATCAGAGGCCAATTAATAAACAGCATTCCTTTCCTCATTGCCTTCCAGCTCCTCATATGCACAGATAATCAATTGTGTGTACATGTGAGGCACTGGGGGGACTTATGGGTCAGGCTTGACATTGCATGTGAGGCACTAGAAATCCCAGCAAACTGAGCTGGCATTCTTCCCTGGGCATACCCAGTAAAACATGCCATGCCTGCCTCTGGGCCCCAGTGCCTCGCACAATGAATGGGATTGTGTGCATGCGAGGCACTGGTATAAGGCATTTTATTTTACTGGGCATCATAGATGTATTCGGATGACATGCCTGTCCCCTGGGTCCCAAGCTCCTCACACACGCACACAATCAATGTGGTCATGTGTGAATGACAGGCACTAAGGGTCCAGGGGGCGGAGTTAGTATTTATTCATGGATATCTATCATAGACTTCCAGTAAAAAAATACAATGCCTTTCCCCTGGGCCCTACAGAGGCAAACGCACCCACACAACCGAAGTGATTATGTGTGTATGTAAGGCTCTGGGGGGGCAGGTATGATATTGTTTACTAGGAGGAGCACCCCCTTGCACATACAGACATGCAGTTCCCCAGCCAGCATTTCCAATGAGCCATGCGAGGCTGAGGAAGCAAACGCCCCCAGCCTTGCATGGCTCTTTGAGCTTGCACGGCTAGGGACTGTCAAAGGGAAACGTTGTTGCCCTTTGACGATTGAAAGCACCCCCTCAGTTGAAAAAAACAGCTAAGGGAGTGCTTGTATTTCCTTGGGCTGGCTCCTCCATGATGGGTGAGAGGAGGCCAATACCTGGTGGGTCGCCGCCCCCACCTATTATGGACAAGCCGCCCCTCTATAGTACCCTGCTAGGAAGCCTCTAGTGGGTCCAACAGATCCCCTGGTATACTCTCCTGCCAGGTATCTGTCCACAATGTCTCATTTCTCGGTGTAGAAAGGATTACCTGGTGTACTCCCCTGCCAGGAATCCCTTTCTGCGGCCTGCAGATTCCCTGCTATGCTTTTCAGACAGGTATCTTCCCCACAAATGCTCACTACCTGATGTGCTTCTTTCACCAGGACCTCTTTTTAATGTTCTCACTGTTTTTCAGCATAACAAAGTTGTATACATTCACTGGATGTGCTTTCTTGGCTTGAGGTACTACTTGTTCCAATTTTCCCCACATTCACATCTCATATATGGAGACTTGTTCAATTTCTCCCTTTTAACTTCAATACTATTCATCTGCTTTTGGTAACACGTGCTCCAACTTTCCCCACATTGACATCTCATATATGGAGATTTGGTCAAGTCTTGTCTTTTAACTCCTTCACTAGCATCCATCAGTTTGTGGCAATACTTGCTCCAAACTTCCCCATATTGACATCTCATACATGAGCATTTGGCAAATTTGGTCTTAGTTTTCTACTTGGTCGGTATTCAAAATAAGTTCTAAATGGCTCATATGCCTGTCGGTACGCACCAGGGTCCCCAACATCTCTGGGCAGACTCACTGGTGTCTGGCACTGCCGTCAGTGCATGGAACATTGCTGTGGTGAAGCTTTCACCTTGGGATGGTGTTTACGACTCTGCAAACCTTCTCTCCGCTCTTCTGCTGGCTCTGCATTCGTCTGCCGGAAAGCCTGCTGCTTCTGGACACGACTGTGCTGCTGGTAGCTTTGCTGTTGCTGCCGGGTCCCCAGCGGTATTCTTATGGTGCCTGTGGTGTCTTCTGTGGCCTTGCAGCACGCTAGTAAGTTCTGCTCACAAGCGCCAGTCTCAGAACACCTGCTCTCACCAGCATGGTCCGTTCCCGCGATTCTTCCTTTTCCTGTGGTTCTACTTTCTTCTTCCATTTGGCTTCTCGCTTTCTTGGTAATGCACCATTTTTAAAAGTCCCACACAGTTGTGTCTCATTACAGCAACTTGCCTGCATGTTCAGCTTAGTGTTTCCTTTGATCCTTATTAACTAATTCCTCCTCTACCTTGCCTGAGTACTTGAAGCTTTATGGGCATTGGAGTCCATCGGATTTTTGGTTAGCACAAAAACATCAGAGACAGGAGATGCATGTGTGTTTATGTATATACAGGTGTGAATGGTATTCGGATGAGAATAGCAAAACAAAAAGGTGATGGCTGGAAGGTTTTGAATTAATCATAACCACAGGCATAGCTCTGGGCAGCCCTGCAGACCATCGTTTTTCAGCCTGCAAAGCCATTACAGAAGGGGAAAAAGCATATGCAAATCAGGCTTGGTCCTACCCCAAAAGGGGCAGTCCAGCCCGAACTGCTTGGTCACATCCCTTCTGCACGAGACCACAAGCATCCCCAAACATGTTTCAGTCTTGTTGGGTATCATCAGTGAGGAGTAGCTGGAGTCTCTAGGCCGGGCAGACTCAGGACCCATGTCTGGGCCTACCCGTCCCACTCGGGTGACTTTAGCAAAACAAAAGGGTGATGGCTGGAAGGTTTTGAATGAAGATGTGGGTCCTTTGCTTGCTGCGCCATAGGGAACCAATCTGCGCCTCATAGAGGAGGCCCAACAAGGCCGAAACATGTCTGGGGTGGCTTGTGTTTCCGTGCAGAAGGGACCTGGCCTAGCATTTCGGGCTGGGCTGCTTTCATTGTGGCAGTACCTGGCTGATTTGCATATGGCTGATGGTGGTGTGGAAGGTTGCCCAGAGCAATGCCAGTGGTACAGATTCATTCAAAACCTTCCACCCATCACTGTTGTGGTTATAATTCAGATGAAAATGACAGTATGCCATCAGGATCCTAAGTATCATAGGTTTTCTACAAAGGTGGGGGGGGGGGGTATACTGCATCTCTCCTAATGGAGTCATCCCCTTCTCCCGATAGTTGTCCTCTCCCACATGATCCTCCCTCATAATACCACCCCCAGAGTGAGGATCAGCGGCTGCTGTCCCATGGTCATTAGTTCATCACCTGGGAATCAGTAATGACTCTGCAGGATTCATCAGAGTACCCACACAAAAGAGGGCCATGGTACAGATCCCTACTAGGAAATCTCAAGACATCCCTGCAGGCAAGTCCACGGCTGGAGGTGAGGCACGGTGCCATCTGTCCTCCACCCCAGCCCAGCAAGACCTGGCAAGGCCCCACACTGCAAACATACAAAAACAAATGATTTGCAAATCCATCTACATTAGAAAGCGGCTTCTAGAATATTCACGCGAAGTGAAACAGAACCGGGTGCATTTATTTATTTATTGTGCATTTGTAAGGTGCTTATACATCAAGTAAATTGTGTTTCCAAGTGCCCAATACAAATAGAGACCCAGCAATGTGTACTAGAACAACAAGTTTAGCATCACAAAATGTTGTATGTGCATACATGAGGAGGCATAATCTTGAGGCATATTTGTAGGCAAAAGGCCTGCTCATAGCAAATAGTGAGTTAAGTGCAAGATTCAAATGCAAAGCAACACTGAATATATGTGCTGTAAAAGGCGCACCATCGGCTACAACGAACCACGGATAAGGTCACCATCAGCAGTGCTGAGGAGTGCGTGGGTGCGAGCGCGCGCGTGTGAAGATGTTCATCAAGATCGGCAGGAAAGAGCCGTGGTTCACCACAGCCAACACAGTGCTGTCCAACTTCTAGATTCATGCAACACTCCTGCATGAGCGGTGAGACTGCTCCCTAATAATCCGCTATGACTTTCTATTCTATACCAGGCCCCGGTGTGTGGGTATTCATGCATGAGTGGGTATGTGACAATATCTGGCCTTGTGTTGGGTTTATCTGAAATCCATATTTTACAACACAACATTTCTGGCAACAGGGATCGACAGTCCAGGATTGATAAAATGCCAGGCCAATAGATGCAGTTTTGTGCATGGTACATACTGAGAGCGTGTTACCCTTTGAGCTTTTGCAGGATCATCACTGAACTACACTCGTATTGCATCTCTCTGTGCATGGGGGTGTTCACCATTAGCCACAGGTGACAACCCGGAGGGTGTTGCAGTGTATGTGGACTGTCCTCTTCGCTTGATTTTTCATACCTGGAATCATTTGCACCATTACACATCAGGGACTTGTCATAAAGCGGGACACCAGAACACACAGGCAGTGACCTACAGCAAGGGGCTGCAGCCTCTGGCACTCCAGATGTTTTTGACTACAACTCCCAGCAACGCTAGTCAGTTTAATTAATGAGTGATCATGGGAGTTGTAGTCTAAAACCACGGGACGGCGGCAGACTACTGACCTCGACCTTAAGCCTAAATAAATACCGGTGTGTGAGGTAAAAAAAAAAACAGTTCCAAGGTATGCCTCATCTTCCTTCCCAAGTTCCCAAGTAAGGCACACACAATCTAATCCCCCTCATCCCCATGGAAGTCAGGTTCTTACTGTAACTCTGCTGATAGTATTGGGCTCAGACAAGCTCTAGTCTGGTTCCAATGGGGTTAATTTCACACTAAGCTCCCAAAATGTGCCGCTTGCACGCAGGAGTCTGGCTGCTGCCTGTGGATTTTGGATTGGATCTGCTGTGCAATAACTTTATAAATAGCCCTGTGTTCAGGGCTCCGAACACTTCCCCAGTCTTCTCTCTCTGCAGCACCGGTCAGTGCTGATCATGAATCGCATAGGCTTCCTTCTCAAGCTCAGTCTGCTGTCGTTGGCAATCCCCATCTTGCAGGCATGCCCCCAATCCTGTAACTGCCCCATGGGGCAACAGCAACATGTGATATGCAATGGAGCCGGGCTGAAGAAGTTCCCCAAGGTGTCGGAGCAGACCCAGCTCTTAAGCATGCAGCGGAACAGCTTCCCTGTCCTGGCCCCCAACTCATTCAAGGAGATGAAAGGAGTGGTGAGCCTCCACCTGCAGCACTGCCAGATCAAAGAAATCGCCAGCGGAGCTTTCCGGGGATTGAACAAGCTAATCTACCTGTACTTGTCCAATAACGAGATCAGCACACTAAGGCAGGGGGCTTTCGATGACTTATCCGAGCTCACCTATCTGTACATGGATCATAACAAGATGGTGGAGCTTCCCAAGGGCATCTTTACACCGCTCATCAATCTCTTTGTATTGCAGTTAAGCCACAACAAAATCCGTGAACTGAAGCCCGGCACATTTACCGGAGCAAAGGACCTCCGCTGGCTGTACCTTGCCAACAATGAGATTACCTCCATGCAGCCTGGCTCCCTGGATGAGGTGGAGAACCTGGCTATCTTCCATCTTGAGGGGAACCAGCTCAGCAGCTACCCAGTGGCAGCCATGAGCAAGCTGAGGGTGGTGGAGGACTTGAAACTGTCCGACAACCCGCTGAAAGCACTACCTGACTATGCATTCCAATCCTTCGGACGTTACATGGAGTCACTCTTCATTGACAACATGGGACTGGAACGGGTAAGTGCACTCTTAATGGGTGACATGGGGCTAGAAAGAGTAAGTGTTATCAGCCCTGCTGCTCTTGAGCTCCTACGGCCCTTCAGGGGGAAGTCACTGGGCCTAGGAGTTACTTCTCCCACTGTCTGCCAACTCCCTTGTAAAGACATATTGAATCCATGGGTTATCAATTCCCTATGTTCATTCCATCTTCTCAAAGAACAATTATCAGGTCTATGAGGTTTCAGGGCATTTTTCCCATTACAGGTTTGTAAGTATGAAGACCAAAACTGTTTCAGATTCCAATGTTCTCTGCCCATTACAGCTCTTTGGGGAATGTGTATATGAGATCTGAGGTACAATTGCCATAGGCCCACCTGAGATTTTCAGCCAACAATGATAAGGTCTATGAGGTACCAGAATCCTCTGTCCACTCCTGCTTCTAAGGGAACATAGACAGCATTTATGAACTACCAGTGGTCTCCCCGCATCCCTGCCTCACAGGAAACAATGATTGGTTTCAGTGAAGTCTCTCCATCCCATCTTCTCAGAAAGCCATGGTAAAATGTGAGTTAGCAGTACCCTTTCCCCATTTTAGCTCCTCGGGAAACAGTTATTGAATGGAAGATATAAGTGCCCAATGCCAAACCCAGCTCTTCAGGGAACAATGACTTGATCTGAAGTCTCAGTCCCTTCTACTCACGCCAGCTTTCCATCGAGCACTGTTTGAGTCAGAAGTACTTGTACCTTCTACCTCTCAGAACTACTTGGCAAGTCATCTTTGAAATGAAGGGGTGTCTTCATATTAGAGCTCATCAGGGAATGAGCAGGTATGATGCATCACTGCTCTCTAACATAATGTCCCTTGAGGGAACTAGGAATGAGTTTGAAGAATCAGCGTCCTCTGCCCATCGTAGGTCCACTGACTATGAAGTCTGGTCTGGGTCATATTCAGTGGACCTATGAAGTCTGAGGTGCCAGTGCACTCTGCCAATGCGAGCTCTTTAGGGAAAGTATATTCCAGTCTCTGATAGCACTGGTCCAACTACCCATTCTTTCTCAGCAGGAAGCCATCTTGTTTGAAATACCAGTGCCCTTTGTCCATCCCTGATCCACAAGGGAGAAGGGCTGGGTGAAATATAACCATTCCTTGTATATGCCAAAGCTTCAATAAACTATGGTTTTAAGAGAGCTTTAAATGCTTCCTTCCCATTTCAGCGTCTCAGGTAATGATCAAGTACCAGTGCCCTCTGCCCATCTTACTCCTCATAGAAAAATAATTGGTTTTTATTATAAATACAATCCACTGAAGCCATGCCAGCCCTAGTGAATAGCCATTGCCCACCCTACCACCTCACAGAACAATTATCAGATTTCAGGCATGAGTGCCATTAGCCCATTTCAGTTCCTCCAGATCATCGCAACATCTCAAAGAACGATAACTAGGCTTGAGAGCCACAAATGGTTAAGATCAACACATCTGTATCGTCATGAAGAGTGAACAAAGGTCAGTGATTGTTCTGTGTTCATGAGGGCAGCCACTTTCACTCAGAAAATGAAGTTCATCAATGTGCTGCATGTATAGTGGGTCACTGAAGAAATGTCTTGCTACACATTCATTGTGCCCGGGCATATTGGTGTCCCTCCGAGGGGTCATCCAACTGAGTGATGGTTCTTTTCAGCATATAAGCTCTTTTGCTGCAAACTCAGTCAGCTCAGTGCTGGTTCTGTGAAAGAAAGGAGTCTCTCAGCTGCAGACTCAAGGCTACGTGAAGGTTCTGTGTGTGTTCAAGGCGCTACCCGGGTACTGATGCCACTCTCTACTGTGGGTCTGACAGGTATCTCAGCCGCAGACTCACCGGCACATGGATGTCTCTAGGTGTCCTGGGAGCTCCTCATGTTCCGAGCCACTCAACTGAGTGACCATTACCTGTAAGAAAAGAAGCTCCTCAAATGCAGAGTTGGCAGCTCAGCAATCACTCAGGGTCTGATGAGCTCCTCCGCAGCACCACACGGCCAGCCCCGCAGTAATAGTCTGGAATTGGCTCTCTGACAGTGCAAGACAGGGAGACACTGATACACAGAGATCGCTACAGGTATTGCAAGAAAAATAAACATTTACAGGTAGAACACTGCCCTCTTGCTCTTTGGCACGCGCATGTAACCCTCAATCTGCCCCTTGTGCTCTCTCTCCCACACAGCTTCCTCCCCTCACTTCACTTTACTGCTGAAATTCCTAGGCTCTTTCCCGCTATCCTATTTTAAATTCCATACAGGAAGGTGTGTTTATTGATGAGCTCTCGGCATAGTTGACAAAGAGTCTCCTGTTCCCATACATGGTGGAGACGGAATGTTTAGATGGCAGCAACTTACTAAAACAGGGCCAGAGACTGGGCAGGCACTGCAAATAGCAAGCAGGACAGCAGGCAACAGCCAGCAAACCCTGGGGTACCTCCAGCTAGCAAAGAACAGGCTCTAGAACATGGAGGGCGCAACGCCCAACAACTCCAAGCAATGGGGCTGTAGTGCAGGAGGATGGAGCAGGTTAAACATGCCGGCATTTACTGCAACACAGCACCCCAGGAAATGGGACATGTCCAGGGTATAAATACTAGTACCCGCAGCAACAAAGTCCTGGATGGGCTGCCACGGCACAGAAAGAAAGGGCTTGACATTGTGCTGGAGGTCTGCAGTCCCAGTAGCCCGGCACCCCTAACCATGTGGGGCGCAGGAGGTGGCTCACGACCAGGCAATGAATGAGGGCACTCCCAACTGCACAGCAACCGAAACAATATGCGCGAGGATGCAGGCGATGGGTCGCGACAGAGGAACCATGAACAACCTGTATGTCCAGGGTATGGGGGCAGCAATTCCAGCAGCACAGAGTGTCTAACTTAATGTGGGGGTATTTACAGGTGGTGAAGATATGAACAAAAACAGGGGGTTGGCAGTGGGGTCACCTGACCAAGGTCAAGGATTGTGCACTCAAGCAGGACAGAACCCCGCAAGAATAATAGCAGGGAACAGAGAGGGAGGCAATGCCCAGTGTATGAGGGAACAACCCCACTCGAATAGTGGCCCATAAACCCCCTGGGGTTCAGGGAGGTGAGCTGTGTCCAGAATATGTAGGACAGTGCTACTAACTGTACTGAATCGCATAGCATGCTCGGGTGAAGCTTGCCCCGTTTATTAAGGATGGCATCCTCATCTGTGCAGTACCCGCCAATACCATCAAAATGAAATGGCAATGTTTGTGGGCTATAACCTTAATAGCATCCCCAAAACATCATACAGGACCAATCCTCTTTTTGAGTCCAACGGGGAGTGCATGCATGCTATTTCCAGAGCGGAGGAACGGTGAACCTCTTTTCAAAGCCCAAGGGGAGAAAGGGGCATTACCAGTATCTAAGGCAGCACTATGTCTTGACCTTGACTCGAGGGAGACAGCAGGCTGAGGTCGCATCCAAGCCCTTCGATCCTTCTCAATATGATGCCGCTGCGCCACCTCTGTACTGTAAGTTGAGTGGCCAAGGGGCGAAACCAAATTCTGAAGGGTTGGGCAGAAAACTCGCCTGGCGGGGGTTAGTGTAAAAACTCAGTTACATCTATGGGCTTACTCACCAGGCCACCGGGGACAGGTTCCTCAAAAAGAAGGGTCAGCTTTTCCCATTGGCTGAAGACAGATTCCCCCGAGCCCAGGCCTGGGCCCTGAAAACATGCTTAGGGCATCACCCTTCTTGCAACCCACTGATGCCAGTGGTGAGCCAGTTCTAGATACAAGTGGCAGGGTTCTCACAGTCTGTTCCAGAAGGTCAATGGGTCTAAGAATACAGAGTGTGTCATGCTGAAAGGGAGATCTTGCAGTACAACATGTTGAATATTACTTCTACTGGCCTGTGGAACTGATCATCTTTAAAGGAGAGGATTGGCAAGTATGGTTTTAGAGACGTGTACTCTTTCCGCCCATTCAAACAGCCTCTACAGCCTGGATAGTGGACAGCAATGAATCCATTGAGACAATGAATTCCAGTTCCATTCCAGGAACAGTTCAAGAAGAGCTGTATGGTTCAAGCTACAGGGACGGAGAACAGCAGCACATCCCCTGACTGGGGCGAAGAGGTGGTCCTCTTTCAGGGAGAGCCCCTGGTCCCCCTCTCTGCTGCCGCTGCCGAAATCATGCTGAATCAGATCTGAGAGGCAAGGCTCCAAGAGTCCTGTGATGCCGCCCCAAGAGGGTGCCTCTGGAGGGACTCTAGGACCAATATTACAAATGAATTGAATAGAGGAAGAGCGAGAGGGAGAGGGATGGGCGAAGCTGGGCCCGCAGCAGCCTGTAGCAAACCTTCGCCCCCCCATCTAACCATATAGCTTCTAAAGTGAGGTAGGGCTGTCTCCCTGTAAATGAGCGTGGAATGGACGTGTTTTGCAAAGCTGTGCCAGCCAGAGGTCTGCCTTTTTAATGGCACCTACTCTACCTCACAGATCTGCTTAAAGAGCCCCCCCAGACATCCCTATAAAGCTGTGCCTTTATTTCCCTGAAATAAATTGTGTTCATCTCAAAGAAATGTGGAACCGAATTCAACAAATAATGACCCCTGACCTGTGTGCCTATTGCTTTAAAAGATGCTTACTGTAGCGATTCCTGCCTTGTATGAGCAAATGCTATCTGGTGCTTTTCTAAATGAGATCAATCACCTGACAAATAAGGGCAAGGTTAAGGCTGGTGTGTTTGGGACAGAGCCATCCTGTGCAGCATGCTTTGCCACATTGCAAATATGGAAAGGGGAAGAAAGGAAACATCCGAGAGCTGGTGTGCATTACAGGTTGAGCCTGTAGACATGGCTACGGTGAGCTCCGCTTAAGAAGAGCAATTTTGGAGATGCTTTTATCTTTGGTGCTGATATACAGATCGTCACGAAAATGTCCCTAACAAATGGATGTTTTAACAAGTTTTGGGAGGTTCCATCAAGAACCCGGCAAAGTTAGAGAGGTCCTTTGACTTTGCTTGTACCCACAGTCCAGACACTGGGTGAATGTGTGCCAAACCTTCATGAGGAGCGGGCGTCTGATCCAGAAAGTGTGCCTCCAGCTAGATCCATGGGCTCAACATGGGTTTCAGACATGGCTTGAGGGCACAAGCCATCAGTGGGTGTCCAGGGACATGCAATGGGCTGCTAAGTGGCCACTGTGCTGCCACTTCGGTGCCCTGGTAGGCTGGGCATTGCCCGAGTCCATACCTTGGGCAAAGTGACGACCAGCCAATGCCACAGACATTGAGCCAGTATCCAATGCAGGTGTGCCCAGTGGGCACATGGCTGGGCATGCCCATGTCCAGTCACTGCCTCTGACTGGAGACATGCAAACACAATAACATGCATGTAGTCACACTTCGTATAGGACTTGAGCAGCGAAAAAACGAAAGAAAATACAGGAGCACCTGCAACTGGTTAGGGTTATTTTACATTTGATGCGATGGAAAACACAAGGAAAAAAACCAGTAAAAAATAATTTAAAGGCGAGATTTTCCAGTGGAATCAGCATGAGAGAAGTCATAAGCAGTGCATGCTTGTGCTGAAGTTATGATTATTTTACTAGCGGTGGCAGACCTAAGGTTGACCTAGGAACAGTACCTTCATTTGTTTGTGTTTTGTTTCCTTGAGTTGTAACCATCATCACTCTAAAAGGTTTTTCCCCCTGAATTTCAATGTTTTTAAAGGAAAACATCAACATAACGTCCCGTCAACCAAAGTTTTTCACAGAATGTATATAAGCACGCGGGGCGGGGTGAGCAGCCAATCAGGTTCCTTGGTTCGTGGGCTGAAACCGCTGATCTTAGCCTGCGTTCCATGGACCCCACAGGCTGCCTCCCCCACCCCAGACCTCCATCTTCTCCCCAGCCTCTGTTCCCTTTTTTGTTTTTAATATCCCACACTTCCCTCCCCAGCCCAATTTACCTGATTGTGGCGGGGCTGATGCATGCTGCCGCTGCTGCTTCTCGCTCTCTACCTCTGCCAACCACAACAGAAATGGAAGAGGGCCTCCGTAAGGAACCCCACATTGCATCTTGGAACAATTTGTTTTATGAATGAACCGGAAGGCACAAGGTGTCCAGTTCATTCATAGAAAAGACCCTGCTATCAGTACCCCGGGTTACCGCTTTGGTAACCCAGGGTGTTAATGGCATTAGTAACCCGTTCCACTGGCTATACTGGGGTGGGGGGTAATGGCCCAGCAGCCCAAATCAAATACCCGAGCAAAGCGAGGCCATATAACGAGAGCACTGGGACATTACGCCCCCGGTATAACGCATGGAACGGGTTACCATTGCCATATATTATAGCCCTACCTGTGCTTCCTCTCACTTTTACTCTTTTTCTTCTTGCTCCACTTGCATGGAATTCTCTTCCCCTGGACATCAGAGAAACAATCCACATCAATTTACTCGAAACCAAACTAAAAGCCTGCTTCCTCACCTCAGAGTTATCCTCTTAACCTACCTCTCACCTGCCTGCCAACTAACATTATTCCCTCGTCGCCAACCTGCCTCTGTTCCTCGCTTTCTCTGTCTCCACTCTAGCACTTCATCCATCATGGTCACATCCCTGGCACAGCTGGTCGTACCACCTACCTGCACTTAAAAATGTCTCATGTGGATTGTCTTTATTCTTTTAAAGTCCACCCATGATGACTGTTCCATTTACTCCCCTCCACAACCTGGTGAGAGTGCCACTCAAACTCACCCCATTCTAAGAAGCTTGCAGCTTCCCATCAAATTCAATTTCTTATCTATTGTATATTCTTTTGTGACCGAAAGATCATCGTTTCTTCTTGTATATAAACACAAATATTGACTTAAATATTGCAGAGTCTGCGGTAGTGACTAGAGTATTGTATAAATTGGAATTCCCATAGGAAGACCACTTTTTTGAGTTGCTTAGAAATATGGCGCAGGTTAACATCTGCACAAAACGTTACGAACAAAACATAGAGGAGACTCCATTATTACATGATAGTTTTGTGAAGGGAAGTTGCACCACAAAACTGCTGAAACCATTGTTACAGAAGAGAGAGAGGGGAGTGGGGCTCTGAACTAATAATATCTGTTTGGCATAGCAACCGTCAATGCCACGGCATGAAAAGGCAGGCACAGTGATTTGTAAGGTTGGATATTGGGCTATTTTGCATACAATCGGGCTATATTGGGCTACTTTCAATGGCAGATCTGCTTTTTAGTCCTTCCAAGGCTGCCACTCTACACCCATCCCCACTCTGTCCACCCCAACCCCCACTCTCTCTAGTCCCACCCACCCCAACCTCATTACATGTGCTGGCTGGGTTTTGTTTGGGCTATTTTGGGCTACGATTGACTAGTACTTTCAAGGAGCTTTGTTCTTTATGTTTTCTGCCTTCAACCAACTACAAGCACTCACCCACCCCACTATCTCTACCCCCACCCACACCACCCCAAACAACTTTGCCTCCACTGTCTACCTCTACCCATCCTTCCTACCCCCACTCTCTTACTCTATCCCCCTCACCCTCTCCCGCTACCCATGCCCACCCCTACTCTCTCTGCTCACTCTCACTTTGTCCACCCACCCTCTAGCATCAGTCGCCCACCCTGCACCCAATCTCTATAGCCCCACCCATCCCCCACTCAACCCCCACCCACCCACTCTACCCCAAAAATCTCTACCCCATCTACTCTCACTCTCTCTTTGCCATACACCCTACCCCTCCTCTCTCCCGCCAGTCAAGCACCCTACCACCTTCCCTCTCTACTGCCAACCAGCCACCCATCCTCTTTACTCGGTCACTCACCCTAGCGCCACTCGCTCTACCACCAGCCACCCACCACAGCCCCTCTTACCACCCCAGCCAGCCCCTCTCTCTACCCCCAGCCACCCAGCCCTACCCCAACACTCTCTATCCCACCCCCACTCTCTACACACCCAACGCCCCATCCCTATACTACCCCCTATTTCCAAACCCACCCACTCTACGCCATCTATTGCCCCACCCACCCTCTCTATTCCCCCCACTCACCCCACCCTCTCCATTACTCCACTCACCCAACCCCCCCACTACTTTCTCTCATACTCCTGCTTTATTTCTTAGCCTCTCATTCTCACCCTTTCTCGTTCATATTTCCTCCTGCTCATCATCAATGGCACCCTCTATCAGTGGCTTCCTGCCTTGTTTTATTCCCCTTCCTTATTCTCTTGCACACCTGCACCTCTTATCGCATCCTCCCTTAAAACTTTGCACGCTCCTCCTTGCACCCTGGTGCTAATAATGCAAAATGCAAATAACCGCACTAAACGACAAAACTATTGGCTTTGCCAATGCTTGTGTTTGGTTGCAGCTATAGGCCCGAATGGATGGCTTTGCATCAAACGTTGGCAAGAAACTGGAGTCTGGTCTGAATCACAGTCCCGTGGTGGTCTGACACAAATCATTCATCGTTTCATATTTTTAACAATGCCTTAATGTAGCCAAAAAGTGACTAGTTATATCTCGGCTTGTCAGGTAAATTACACAGACCCACTTGTAGCTTACCTTGCTACCCGATAGGCTACTTAGTGTTAAGGTTTACCAACTCTCTTCCGAGGTAACCAGGACCCTGGTCTGCCGGCCAAGCAAGGGGAAATCAGGTGGGTTCTCTGAAAGAGCAGTCTAGTGGCCACTTTGGGGGTTAAATGTAGGGCTCAGACATGGGCGAAGGCCATACCATGGGTTCAGGGGCCAATGGCTATGGTCGCAGGCCATGGAAAGTGGCCACTTCAAGCGACTTGGCGGTGCATCGAGCAAGAGCAAAAGGCCGCTGCAGGAAGAACTACTGGGTGGGCTTGCATCTGATTTTTCACTAGGTGGGGTGGCAGTCCAGTCCCAAAAGTGTTCTTTCGAAAACTGGGTGCAAATCAGCCAGTGGTTTGTTTTACATCGGGAAAGAACTGCTCAAAAACGAATTCCCGATATTTGGGGTTGGTTCGCAGGCGGTGCCTGGTGTCCGCTTGTGAAGACTTGTTTAGGGAAGTAGGCAGCTGTGGGGGCACAGAAAGTGGATCCAAAAGCCGCCACTGTGGTTTCTAAACCTATTCTGGGTCTGCGTTTTTCGCGACAAAATAGCCCAGACCTTTTGCCATTTTGGGACATACTGAATCCTTCTGAGATCCCCCTGACCTGGTCTATGGTTGGAAGGGTTCTAGAGGGGTGCAATATTCCCCATGAACGTCAAAAAATGCCGATTTTAGCAGGATATAGACATACTTGCAGGGGAGTGCCCAAACCTCCCTGCACATAAAAAGGGACAAATTGCAGCCTGCTTGGCTGCCCCTGAAGCTAGTACAGTGTAGGAAGGGGCTGGGCCATGGCTATAGTCCATGCCCTAGATACTGGCATGTCTAGTAGCCCACAGAACTGCAAGAGGGGTACAGCGTTCAATTGACCTGGACAGGCCCAGCGGCTATTCTTGTTGGTCTATCCGCCGCCTCGCTTTTGCTGAGCTTTGCTCTACCAAATAGGTCTGACATTCGCCTATAGTATCACAAAACATGCTTCTCCCACTGCATCCCTCCCTCACTCACTCCTTTCAATTTATAGCATCTATCTTCTGCTTCCTACCCTCCTATTTCGACGTACTCATTTTCTTTTCTCCAGCACAGTCCTTTCTGGATCCCCATTGCAGGGGTCTAATGGCTAGGTCAGGGACATGGCCGTGTCCGGAGGAAAAGTGGCCACTGGTGGCATGAACAGGCCATGGCCAGTGGCCCATGGACACAATGACGGTTACATGGCCATTGGGGCGGACTAAAGGACAGACCCAGTGTACTATTCCTCGTGGCTTGGCACGTTGCGGGCACAGTGGCCAAACAACCCACACCAGATTAAAGCAGTCACTGGGACTTGCTGCAGCCGGCCCCAGTGTCAATTTCAAATGGCTTGCAGGGGTCTGGGCATGGGCTTGGCCGTAGGCAAAGTGACTACTACAATGGCGGTGGCCCACTGACCCAAAATAGGTTAAAGCAGCCTCCCGCCATGGCCTATGGCCACTTTGCCCTAGGCATGGCCGTCCCACAGACCCACAATGGTCGTAAAGTGGTCACTGAGCCAGGCTGCAGTTGCGGCACAGAGGCACTTTGAGTAGATTAGTGAGGCCTGAGCGGTGGTCGATGGTCATGTCCTGGGCAAAGTTGCAAGTGAGTCATGGACCTGCAATGGGGACTGTAGGCCATGGCCAGCAGCACACTAACTAGGAACGGGGATAGACTAGACGGGCAGATAACTCAAAGGATTGCCTGGGCTTGGGGCAAGGCCACTGGCCACTCGGTCTTGTGCCTGGCACATGGACCAGAAATGAGGGTTAAGTGGCCATTGGATCTCGCCAATGGCGTAGTTCCCACTGGGCATGGCCCCAGTTCATGCCAGTGGATACTGCACATATGATATTGTATATCATTAAAACATTGACATTTAGTGATAAATCTTTGGTTACAGCAATATTATGGTACAGTTTCCCTAATACACCCTAGGAAATATTAGTGACACCTCTTTTAAAGGGATGTTATGGATGAGTTGCCCTAATAATAAATGTATGTAATCAGTGAAAAAACGTTGTTAAATGGAATTTATGGTCGAGTGCAAGAAAAAAAAAAACAAATCACCAGATCCGTATCTTGGGCACTGATGGCATCACATATGACATCACTGATTGGTACACACACTGCTACAGAAAGTAGCACTAAACAATACATATGCTGCCAAGTGTCCTGGAAGTTCCGTTTAGTGGCTGTGATCATGTACACAATACATTTTAACTATTAACACTATTCCTAACGATCATTATCTAGCTCAGGTGATTCAACAATGCACGTTTCAATGTATTACAGATTAAGGTATCCTTTTAACAAGGTTTTTTCCACTGATATTTCATATTTTTACATCAAGGCAATTTAATCAGAACGGTCCTTGAACAAGGCTTTTTCTCAAATGTATGCATTGAAAAAAAAAATTTGCTAACCGATTACAGATCACCCCCTCAGCATAGAAAGGAGACAAGGAACCTGGAACTTAGTTTGGACTTTGGTCTGGTCTTACTTTTGTAAAAATTGTAATACAATTAAATCAAAATAAAATAAAATAAGAAAAATCTTAAAAATGAGTTAAGGTAACTAACAAAACAGAAATAAAATCAAGCAAAATTCTGTAGAAATAACAGCGTTAAGATACTAAGATATTTGTATTAGTAGGGGGTGAAAGTTTATACTTGGAGTTTCATGGTTTAATTTGTAACGTTATAGTTTTTGTACCTAGTTATTTCTACTGTTTGTAGACTTTACTTTTTGTTACTGTACTCTTGTTCTTCAATCTAATTTAATTGGTTTGTTTGTGGGTAACATGGCATGTAGCATAGGAGGGTATGTCCTATAGGTGTGAACTGTATAAGTGTAAAGCAGAAGAGCGTATGGCATATACACGTGTGCCACATGACTGAATTGCACATGGCGCTTGAGTGTATGATGCATCGCAATATTGTGCATGGCATTTGGGTGTATGGTATGTGAGCGTCTGGCATAGGAGTGTGGCATATGAGCGTCAAGTTTAATGGCTTTTGGTCTATCAGTGTGTGGAGTGTGAGTGTATGTCGTGTGTATGGCATTTGAGTATATGGCCTATAACTTTGCGTATGGTTTATGGCATATGGGTTTATGAGTTTATGGCATATGAGTGTTTGGTATTTGAGCGTGCACACATGAGTGTCTAATGTCAGGTGTATGCAGTATATGTGCATAGCACATCAGTTTATGTTGTGCAAGTGTATGGCATATGTGTGCGAGGGTCAGAGGATGTGGTATAAGAGCATGGTGTAATAGTGTGGCATAAAAAGCATGGCATACAAGTGCATGGCATGTGTGTGGTGTAAGAGCACATGTCTGAGGAGTGTGTGATGTAAAACAACATGCAGCATAGGGGTGCATGGCATAAGAGTCTATCATAAGTCACACTAGTGTTTGGTGTGTGTGTGTGTGTGTGTGTGTGCGGCATGTGAGTGTTTGGCATAAATGTCATAGGAAATGAACATGTCCTAAACGCCTCCTATTCTTATGAAAACTCACATTACATTGAGGTTTGACTTTGATGTGATTTTTATATGTATGGTGAGGCGCATAAGAGTTTTATACTTCTTACATGTACCCAATTTACATCTCCTTTACGTCTCATATACATATGAAAACTGAGATCAAATTCAGTACTGACTTTGATGTGGGTTTTCATAAGTATAGTGGTGTAGTTGTACAAAGTTTACCTCTCCTACATGTACGTGTACAGTTCATATATAAGGTACGCATTAATTCTGCACATGCGTGATATATAGATACACTTTAAAAGTTGAATATCCTAGAAATGGCCACCATGATTTTCCAATTTTTCAGTGACTAAATCCTGATAAGATGTAGGAGCATGCAAAAAAAAAAAAAAGAAATCACTAAAATTGATGTGGACAATTTTGAGAGATTTGGGCCTGAATGTTTTTTCTTTTCTCATTGGGAAAACCCTAAGTTAAATGCTGTTCAAAATACAATTAAAATACCATTTTATTCAACTATCAAGCCGTCCATGAAAACTTCAAAACTTTTCCATGTATGGGCGGATTCCTCTAAAATGTACTGTGATCATTTCTTTAAATTTTCCATGGACATTTTGAAAGGTTATTGGGAATGTTATTTTATGAAACTCGATAGACCAACCAACTCCCCCGCCCCTCTGCAAAAATACATTTGTGGAGATTTAAACATTTCTTGTTTGGACAAGAGGGGAAATTCCATAGTATATTTTGATAGCATGACCAAGGCAAGAGCCGCAGTTTGGTCACTGGCCATTGAACTTCAGAATCTCCACATGTTGAATGGACAAACAACTGGGGACTCTCCAATGAGACCCACCTGGTCAAACGGAACAAAGGCAAAGACTTTAGACTACTTCTTTGTTTGCCAGGACACCAGAAATCACGTAAAACACTTGGAAGTAATGAAAACACCAGAAAGCGATCATTCGCCTTTGAAATTGACAATGGACATAAAACTGGCACAAATAATAAAAGGTTTTCCTCATAAGGACGTAGCAAGAGCTGAAGAAAGAAATCGAATCTATATTCCTTTGAACAGGGCTAACGAACTGCTGCTTGGATACATTATGCAGAATGAACAGCAGGATGGAATAAACCATCTCCCCTTGCTGCTAGATTTCAAGGTTTCGTCCAACAAATCTGAGAAAAGCAGAACACCACACATGCATCCACAGGATGAGGCCATTGCTGAAAACAATCGTTATTAAGATCGATCTAAAAATTCGAGGTCTAGACCCGGAGTGGAAAACAGAAGCCTCAAGGAAAAGAAAGCCGAAGTATAAAAATTGGCAAATTGCGCACAGAGCACAATTAAATCAGACTGACGCAGAGTCAATGCTCAGAGCAATGGCGTCAAGAAACATCAGCAGCATATTGCAACTAATAAACAAAACATCAACAGCTCAGGACATGATATTGACAAATGCAGTGACGGAAGCGAACCGGGTACTCTTTTACCAGAATCTATTTGGATCAAGTGAAACAACAAAACAATTTCTCATTCCTGAACCAGGAGGAATCTGCATTATACCATTTGATGAGATGGATTTGGAAGCCCTAATAAAAAAAGAAAATGGAGCTACCGCCCCTGGTCCGGACGGCGTGCCCTATAGATCTATCAAAGCCGATCCTGCAGCTTGGATACCATTTATTTCGAGACTGTTTGATGTCCTGAGGAAGAGAGAGATGCCAGACTCTTGGAAAAAAAGCCATAGTGGTCCCAATTTATAAGAAAGGAAATAGATTGGACCCAAACAATTATCCTCCAAATGCCTTGCTAGACATCCTAGGCAAGCTTTTTGCAGCCATGATTTTGAAACCTCTTCAGGCATGGATAATAGTGGCAAAATACAAGATCATCGACAATCAGGCTTAACCAAGGACATTGGAACAGACCTCAACTTATTCCTGGTCAATTTCTTAAAATTAAAGGCAATCAAAAATGAAACCAAAATATATGTGGCCTTTATAGACCTCAAAAAGGCATTTGACAGCATCGAAAGAGAACGTCTCTGGGAACAAATGGCAAAGTGGAATTGCCCTCCTCATCTACTGGGAGCAATAAACACACTTTATACGACCACCAAAGTCCAGATAAGGCTGAACTCGGAGGGCATGCTATCAAGAGAAATTCCCACACTGAGAGGATTAAAACAAGACTGCCCTCTAGCCCCAACGCTGTTCAAACATTCAGGTAAATCTGAGAAGAAACGATTGAACAGCATTAGGGCCTTCCCCCCAAGAGTCAATGGATTCCCATTGCCATGGGTTCTCTATGCTGACGATCTGGTGCTGATGGACCAGACACCAATCAGACTACAGAGAAGACAGGCCAGGCTTCAGGAATATGTCCCTAAAAATGGACTACAAATCACTGAAGGAAAATCCAATATTATGATCTTCAAACAAATGAAGGGAAGGCAAAAGAACCTGTGCAGATGGACTTTGAAGCAGGTTGAGCTCCCGGTAGTTAATGAAACAATCTATCTGGGAATCCCTGTAAATTCAAGCATGGAAGACAAGCCGAGACAATTAGAATCGAGGTCACGGGTAAAAACCCTTGCAGCACAGACCTCGATAACAAATATGGCAAGTTCACGCTTCTACCAGTCTTAGATTTTTACAAGATGAAAGTGGTGCCTATACTGACATATGGGGCAGAGGCACAGCTGTCACTCCCATGGAAAATTGGACAATATTAGAAGGCCTTTTCTGGAGACGGGTTTTAAAAATAACCAATACAGTGTCACCGGCGGCCATAAAACCAAAATTGACTTAATTTCCATTCATGGAATAGCTGCCTTGTCATTGTACAGGAAATGCATTATGCCCAAAACTCCAGATCCGTATCTCATATTAAAAAACCACAATCCTCATGCTAATGGATTGGAAGGAAAGATGCAAAGAAATGATGACTTCAAAAGGAATCACGTAGGAGATCCCGATTGCCAACCCATACCTAGCCGAGCGAAAGCTATGGTAGAAGGACTGGCTCCAGACAGAGCAAGCCACCACAGACTGCATCAAAATTGCCTGGATAGAACTCAGAGCATACAATGACCCCCTAAAGTACCTAATGAAATTCCCGAGCCGATTTCATCGAAACGTCTTCTTGAAATTCAGCCTGAACATCTTACCAACGCAGGAATCATTGAACATATTTGCAACACTCCAAGTTGAGCTCATGTGCAGATTTTGTCACGTGAACGGCCTCTGAAATATAACTCAGTTGCACAGGCCTCATACACATAATAACTAATTACTTGGGACTGAAGACAAGTGCAAAAGATTCACCGAAGATTGGAACGATCTGCATGGGGGAAGACTTTAAATTAATTTATGCTGGACAAACTTCCTGACGGAGGTTCTTTTAACGGAGGAAAAGTGCTAGAGCCTGGGAGCAGGACCTCCATAGTAAGGAGCTAATAATGCACATTTGCTCCTAAAATATTGAAAGTCTCTGATGCATGGCTTATTATAATATCCCGGACTCCAGCTGGGTTGCCTCTCTCTATTCTTTCCCTCTTTGAACTATATTAGATATTCATAAGGAATGACAATTGTGGACAGATAAAGATTTTTTTTTATGTATAAAGCATATATCTTCATTTTTTTTTAAAAAGATCATTTGCCCTAACTGAACTATGGTGTGCGCTAAGCGATATTGCATTAGCATAATTGTTTTTTATTAATATCTTCTTTTACTGATTTTACACCAGTTGAGTGAGTAGCTCTCTCCATAGCAATTTTTCCATAAGAATCGGGATACCAGTTCTTTAGTTAAAAAAAAAAAAAAAAAAACTTCCTTTATTGTCCTTTAGTAGGAAACATCACAGCAATCAATGATTAAAAACAGCCATAAAAGTTTGGCACGCCCATCAAGTAACACCAAAATTCAGTGATATATATATACACATATATATGACTAACATTACTTAACCAGTAATGTAAACGCCAACACTAAAACACAAAAATGTGTTGTCATATATATAAATATGTATATATTTAAAACGTTTAAGGAAACAGCTACTTAAGTTGCTACCAGTTTGACCCCATTCGGACAGCTTAAATGAGTTGGATATTTATTATATAAAACACATTGCTTCAAATCCCCCACTCACATATGTGAAAACAGCAATCAGAGAGCAATTCCCTGAGGGAACCAATTCCCAGTTTTGGCCATTCAGACAAGTGTAGATCCCTGAGTGCATATAGAACATAGGGGAAAAGGTGCAAAAGGGAGAACTAAAAATGAGGAGGGGCAGATGAATAACGAAGAAAGGGAAGGTAGAGAGACCCAGGGAACAACGGGGATGAAATGAGAGAACAAAGGGGGTGAAGGGAAGAGAACAAAGAGAAGCTAGGAAGTGAGAACAAAGGAGAAACTTTGACGCAGACACGGGATAATAAGAAAATAAGGAAAAGAGAGATGAAGAGCAGGCAAATAAATGTCCCTCACTGGGTGTGGGGAGGAGAAAAAGCTGAAGTCAAGCAGGTGAGTCACTGAGAGATAAAATGGAGGACTAGGGAAAGAACAAAGAGGCGGGGACAGAACAAAAAGAAGCGGGATGGAGCAGAGAGGAGGTAAATGAAAAGAGCAGAAGGGGATGAAACTAAACACGAGAAGAGTGGGACGGAGGGAGAGAGCAGAGGGAGGGATCGAGGGAGAGGGAGATATAGGGTGGGGAAGGGAGAAATAGAGAGAAAACACTAAGAGGAGGCAGAGTGACAAAAGCGCAGTCACATTGAGCGACCAACGGGGTGCAGAGTAAGAGAATTAACTCTAAATGAGAGGGTGGGGATTACGATAGCTAGAGGTAAAACAGGGGTGGGGGGGTCACTTGCCCAGTGATGTTCGACTTTCAGATGGAATCATCTGCGTGAGAGAGACTGAACCTCCTAACGCGAGCATCTAAAAATAGCAGCCGCAGCCCAGACTTAAGGCATGTGCTCCTGCTTGGGCGGGAAACACAGACACCAAAGACCGAACAGAGGCCGGCCTTAGCAAGGCCTCAGCTGCAGCCAAAAAACATTTCCTTTGGACACCGGGTGGGGGAGGAGGGGACGGACAGAAAAGAGCGAGCCCTTCAGAGAACCACTGCTGTAATTAACTACACTAAGAAGACGCCTGTGTTACATCGTGTGTGTTCATAGGAAAACATCCAAAATAAAGGAATCACTGATGATGTAGAACAGCGAGAGATGGGAGTAAGAGAGGCAAGGAGAGGGGAGAGATGTCTGGAGGGAGGAAAGATGGGAGGTAAGCAGAGTAATGCAGAGGGTGGTGTGCCCGGGTTATGCGCGAGCAAGACTCATTTATACCGGGGAAATGGGCATTTTTATTTAGAACGTATTGGCTCAGTTGAGTAGGACTTTCCTACAGTAAGAGAGCTCTGAAATTGGGGCTACAACTGTGATATTTGGTCGAAAGGTCTATAAAATGCTCCCCCATTTTGGGGGTCATCCAACAAAGTTTCCAGCCAATCATACCACAACATAGCCTGAACTGCAGCCCCTAAAGCGCAACCCCTGGCGTGGCCTGGAAAGACCTTGCTACATAGTCTAGGGGCAGTGGTATTTAAATGTTATCAAACTGAGCCCCCTCTGCCCACTTAGAGTAAATATATTGTTTCAGCTGCCCCCGCCACTTATAACTGTGTGTTTTCTATTAAAATCCAGCCCCACAGTTTGAAGACCACTGCTCTGTGGTTTGGATGCGTCCTCCAGTCCATTCATTGGCCCATTTAGAATAGAGTGGCCAGGAGAGGCATCCCGCAAGGCTTCTCCCTGTCCAGAAAGGTCAACAAATTGTGTAGAGGAATAAAGTCTCCAAAATAACTAAGTATTGCCTCCTATTTCAGGTTTCCGATAAAGCCTTCACCGGGGTCACCACCTTGAAATCGGCCCATATCGAAGACAACAGACTGAGCAACTTGCCGAAAAACTTCCCCTTCGGCACCCTGGAAAACCTGACACTGTCCAACAACCCCTGGCACTGCTCCTGCCAGTTGACACCGCTGCGCAGGTAAGAAGCACCAAGACAAACCTCAGCCTGCACACCAACCCATGTTATTGCACGACAAAAGGAGGCACTGAATCTACACCCACAAGAAATAATGTATACACACGTACCTTGCTGCACACTAGCCCACTCTACTGTTCAGGTGACGACAATGGGTCTACACCCACCCTTGACATCAGATTAAACAATCGCACAGTCTACGCTCGTTCTGAAAATCAACTCGCAACATTTTAAAGGAAAAAGTTATTTGGTCTACACCTTCATCCTACAGCATCATGGGAAACCTGACACCGTCCAGCAACTCCCGACTGTCCCTGTTTACATCAGCTCACATTGCTGTGCCGGTATGGGTTAAGAAGTCAACACCTATACTGTATCGCCTACCTCAGAACCGCACAGCTCAGGGAGACGGTGACTCCCCTGCCCAACAGTTCACACCAACGTGCAGCTTACGGCAGGCCGGCTTTAGGCCTGGGCCACCAGGGCGATCGGCCAGAGCGCCACATTAGCCCACCTGCCACGCCAGCACAGGGGAGTCTTTCAAGGGCTCCCCTGAGCTGACGTAGTGGGTGAAGGTGGTTCATGCGCACTGCCCTAGTGCTGGTGCTGGGCGTGCCAGAAGGAGAGCAGGGTGTTTTTATTACAATAGGGCATCAATGTTAAACCAGCATGGGGCAGCCTTCGAAAGGCAGCCCCATGCTGGTTCGACCGCCAAGCTCTATTTAAGTGATTAACTCCCTGCTCCTGCATGGGAGCGGGAATTTAAGCATTTAGAGTGCCACTGCTGGTTTTGCAGCGACTATTTAGCAGAGCAACAAAAAATATGGCGCTCACTCTTACCCCTCCTTGCCTCCGTCCCTCCCCTTGCAGGGACCCGGGTAGGGGGGGGGGTCCCAGGGGAACACCACATTTTGCTGAGCCCCACACCCATTCCCCGAGTGCTGCCAAAGCTAAGGTTGGCATGGGCTTACAGGTTGTTGTCACTCACAGTTGAGCACAACACACAATAATGCACAGCAGAGATACAGCAAGTCCACGTTCATCCTTCCGGAACACAAACACAATTTCGCACACAAGTGAGACATTAACTTTACAAGTCAAGTAACGTTTTAAACAAGCCCACACCACAGCACAGGCTACAGACACGGTCTCCGTCACTTGTCTGTGTGCTGCTAGCGGCACAAAGCACTGTGGCAGTCAAATTTGACCATGCACTCTGGCTCATGGTACCACACTGCAAGGAAACGCTCAAGCAATACTTATATGTGTGGGTAAATAAAGCTTTCAGGGCCATTAGCCCCCCGTCATGGCGGGGAATCTTTCAAGGTCTCCCGCGCTGGTATGGTGGGAGAATCCATGGCAGACACCCTATTGAAATTAAATGCGCCCTGCTCTCGGGAGCGGGCATTTAATAACAATAGGGCGCTGATGCTTTTGCATCAGCGCCTATTTAAAAATGTGGCACGATCCCCTGCATAACCTGGGGTGCAAATCGGGCAGGGGGGAGGCCTGGGGGACCACATTTTTGTTTTGCTACCTGGGGCCCCGCTGCCAAGGCCAGCCCTGAAAGCCTTGCACTCACCACTGCCGAAGCCACCCTCAGCGTTCTTCCCCTCTTGCAGGTGGTTGGAGTCCAGCCGCACACGGCCCGATGCAGTCTGCGCCAGCCCTGCTCAATACAAAGGCCAGCAGCTGCGAGACACCGCTGCTTTCCGCACTTGCAGAGCACCCATCAAGAGGTCACGGAAGATTAGCCGCCATTAATCAGGTAAAGACCATCGTTCAATTCCATGTAAATGCATTCTTTATCGGCCTTTGGTTTGCCCTTGGATAAATAGAGCAAAGAGAAAGCCCTCACTATGAGATGTTGCAGGAACGCCAACAGTTGTAATGTGCTTGGTGTGAATACAGGCGCTTGGGAATGCATGAGAGAATGTTGGTGTGCTTGAGAGAATGTTTGGCTGTGAGTGTAGGAAAGCCTGTAGTTAAGGTTCCACTGTACGTCAGTTGGAGAGCTCCAGTCTGGGTGATGGGACCCAGTGGTTCATGAGTACCATCTTAAAGAGATTGTGTATAATGGAATAAAGCTTACTTGTGGAACCTCCCCAAGATGACTAAGGAGCTTTATTACACAAACAAACGCACAATTAAGTGAAATCAAAAGCGTAATTGCCAGGCAAAGCGCAAACTAAACGGTAATATATGTAAAAGCCAATGGTACTGTTTGCAACTACTGAAGCTCCAATTACATGTTGCAGCGTTTCCAAGCCTCCTCGCCATCAAAAACATCTGGACCAGATGATCTAAACGTTGAGCCTCGTTTTGTATTAACTATATATTACATTTAGGGGACCACCAAAGTCGCACATTCGACCTTTCTTTTACATTTTCCTCACGATCTTGTGAACAAGTAAACGTAGACTATACTTTGCAGGTGGCATTTCCGAATTATGGAATCCGACTGGTTTTAAGCGGAGCAAAACCGAGGCGAATTCCATAGGAAACAATCAATTGTACGGCTTCATGAAAAATTCATACAGAAGGGCAATGAGGCGGGGCGGAAGCACGGCGGATTACTTGATTCACCTCTCTGCCCCTCCTCCGCCTTGTCACTGCTCCAAAAATGGGGCAGAGCATCAAATGGAGGCATGAAAGCATTACGCGTGTTGCTAGGTCTGGAAAACGCACACGGCTACGCTAATGTCGGAACTGTGGGCTAGCCAGCCTTTTGGGTGTAGCTCCTGAGATTCTATCCGGGGCTACAACCAAAAGACCAGGGGCTATAATCCTTTTAGTCCCCCTCCCGTCTCCTAGCAATGCCTCTGTGCCTCGCTCTTCTGCCTCCATTTAATGCTCCGATGAATTTAAAATGGGGGTTTTTTCCCTTCTGCAAAAAAGTGGAGCAAATAAGTTTAGCATCACTTTTGCTGCATAGATAATACAGGTTGATGCAAACCGGTTTTGTTCAGGTAGGTATATCTAAAAATGTTTCCATTAGGGCAAAAATGGAGTAGAAGATGTATGTGCAGTGTTTGCCACTTAGTATAAAAAGAAATGCAGTAAACAGATTTCTTTTTATTTTACAGCATCAAACATAGCAACAACAAAAGCCTGATTTAATTTGCCCTAGTGTACTTATGTTCAGATAATATGGATTGTGACAAAATCGGTTTGCTCCATTTAGCATTATCTAAGTAGCAAAATTGGTGCTAAGTGCATTTGCTAATTGTTTTGCTTTGGTGCAAATGTTAGATTATCTGTCCCAAAGTATACGTTCTTAAATATCATCTAAAAGTTAGATGGGTATTTTAAAATGGGTTAATGCAACTCAAAATGCTAACTGCAGTTAGTTAAATGATTTATTAAAAAAATTAGTATAAAAATGGCAGCGATGCGTGGTACAAATCCAAATAACATGACAAAAGTCCAATAAGCCGCTATATGTCCTGTGATCCTTTATACCAATCCCAGTGATCCTCTGCCCACAAAGACCCTTACGATTTCAGGAGAAGGAGCTGTGTATAGGTTTATTAAGAAAAACATACTTACGGTGGTGATTAATTTTGGCTACAGAAATCTGGTGTTGGAGAATTAGGGAGTTTGCAAAGAACTGTATTAGGTTTGTAAGACTTACTGACGAGCAACGTTTATTCTTTTCTTTCAGATGGGGCCTAGGTCCGAGCTAGACGTAGGGAAAGAAGAACAAGTTACTTTCTTATCTGGTAACGTTCTTTCGATGGGATGTTCCTCCGACGTATTCCACATCTATGACAGTAATCAACACAGCTGTGCTGCTTCGGAAAACTTTTCGGCGTCTGCGTCCTGCGTCGATGTCGATACGCCCCTTCGAGGGCCTCCTCCGACAGCCAACGTCACCGGATGTTATATGTAGGACGTACAACACCCGTAGCCTCAGTTGTAGTATTTTATTCCCCAGAACATGTGGCACCAATCTTCTGCCATTATGACTACAGAAAGCCTTGCGGAAACGTAAGCTGCAATCCCATAAGAAATTCTGTAGAGGGGCAGGCCTGGAGGGTGCGATGTGTAATACGTCGGAGGAGCATCACATCGAAATAACGTTACCAGGTAAGAAAGTAACTTGTTCTTCAAAGGGATTGTGTCCTCCGACGTATTCCACATCTATGACAGACTCCCAAAGCAGTACCAACGTATGGAGGTGGGAAAAGAATTTAGAATTTTAGAATGCCCAATCATAGAATAGAGGACCGCCTTACGAAATGTTAAATCTTGCCCATGGATAGAATCCAGGGAGTAGCGTCTTACTAAAGTATGGACAGAGGCCCATGTGGCTGCTTCACAGATATTACGAATGGGAACACCCTTCTGCAGAGCAGTAGAGGCAGCCACACCGCTAGTAGAATGGGCCCGTAAGCCTACCGGAGGGTCCTTACCCGCAAGACGGTAGCATTCAGAGATTGTCAAGATGATCCAACAGGACAAGGTCTGCTTAAAAACAGCTTGTCCTAAACACCTTCCAACGTATCCAACAAAGAGCCGATTGTCCACTCTGACCCGGGACATCCACGAGATGTAGAAACTTCAAGCTCTCCTAGGATCCAACCTATGGAGCCTCTCCTCTTCCTTACCAGGATGCGGAGGAGGATAAAACGCTGGAAGAATTACCTTCTGGCTCAAATGAAATTCTGACACAACCTTCCGAAGAAAAGAAGGACGAAACCTAAGGACAACCATGTCCTTATGGATCACTGTGAAAGATGGCTTGGCGGAAAGTGCCTGCAACTCACTCACTCTGCAAGCGGAAGTAACCGCAACTAAAAACGCAGTCTTAAAGGACAACAGTCCCAATGGACAAGAATGTGAGGGCTCAAACGGTGCTCACATTAGGAACTTTAGAACTAAGTTCAAATCCCTTCCCGGCACCTGGAAAGGTGACGGTGGAAACACATTAGTTAGCCCTTTTAGAAACTTAGAAATCAAAGGAATTTTAAAAAAAAAACAGTCCTCAGACGAGCGCTTAAATATGCACAGCGCCGCCAGATAACCCTTACTGGTACCCCCTTGCAGGCCCTTGTGGGCTAACGAAAGCAAAAAAGACAGAACCACAGGAATGGCACATGAAAAAGGATCCACATTCTTTACCCTGCACCAGTCGCAGAACTTTCTCCAACGGCAACGGTACAGGGACTTTGTTGTGGGCCTTCTGGCTGAAAGCAACACCTCCAACATGTCTTCAGGGAGGACACAATCCTTATACCTCAACCTTTCAGATACCAAGCATGAAGGGTGAGAGACTTGACCTCTGGATGGAGAACCTGACCCCCCTCACCGTAAGAGCAGATCGTCTCGGTAGGGAAGACGGCGTGGAGGGCAGATGGACATGTCGAGAAGGTCTGGGTACCACGCTCTCCTGGCCCAGGATCATTCGGGAACCGAACTACCGTAACCTCTGCAACACTTGCGGAATGATGGGGACTGGAGGAAACGAGTATAGCAGTGGGAAGGACCACTCCACTACGAACGCATCCCCTAAGGCTCCTCTTGGAGGAAATTCCTGCGAGCAGAATCTTTCGCACTTCCGGTTGACGCTGGTGGCGAAGAGATCCACTTGTGGGGTCCCCAAAAGGGCGAAGATCTCCAAGAGAACCTCCTGAGCCAGCTCACACTCGTGAGACCGTGCTCTGCCTGCTCAGAGCGTCCGTCTCCTCATTTTCCGTCTCCGGCCAGATGAACTGCCAAGATCGAAATTTCCTGCTGGATGGCCCAGAACCAGAGCTGCATCGCCTCTCTGCACAGTGGGAGAGACCCTGGCCTACCCTTTTTGTTGAGGTAGTGCATGGCCACTGTATTGTCTGTCAGAATCAGGACATTCTTCCCCCGCACAGATGGCAGAAAAGCCTTCAGGGCTAGCCTGACGGCCCTCAGCTCCAACATATTGATATGGAGTCTGGACTCTGACGGAGACCAACGACCGCTGACTGTCAACTCGTTGGCATGAGCTCCCCATCCCGTGAGGGATGCGTCCGTCACGATCATCACCTCCGGCCAGGGTAGCCAAAATGGAGCCCCCTTCATCAGATTGCCTTCGACGGCCCACCACAGAAGATCCTGGGCGACCAATGGCGGCGCCTGAACGGGAGCCTACATCCTGCCGGAGGACTGCGACCAATGCATCTTGACAGCCAACTGCAGAGATCTCATCCGCAGCCTGGCCTCTGGCACCAGTAGAATGCAGGATGCCATGAAGCCGAGCAACCTCAAGAACTCGAACGCCGGGAGACTCTGGGCATGTTGAAACTTGTCCACCATCTGCAAAATGTGATGAGCCCTCACCTGGGGAGGCTAACACTGCCCCAGGGATGTGTCGAGCACTGCTCCGATGTACTGTAGCCGTTGGGTAGGTGCCAAAGGAGACTTCTTTAAGTTGAGGGAGAAGCCCAGCTTGTGAAGGAAGTGGCAGTTGACCGACAGATGATCCAGGGCTTGATCGGGAGAGCGCGCTCTGATCAACCAATGGTTCAGGTAGGGGTAGACATGAATCCCCACTTTACTGAGATATGCTGCCACCACCACCATTTGCTTGGTGAAGACCCTCGGGTGGAGTTCAATCCGAACGGCAGGACCCGAAACTGAAAATGCGAGTCGCCAACCGTGAACCTCAGGTACTTCCTGTGCTTGGGATGAATCGGCACATGAAAGTAAGCGTCCTTGGGGTCGAGAGACACCAACCAGTCCTGAAGTTGTAGGGCCTGGAGGACGAGAGAGAGGAACCATCTTCAACTTGTCCTTCCTGAGGAGCTTGTTCAAACCATGCAAGTCCATGATGGGTCTCAATCCCCCGTCTTTTTTCGGGATCAAAAAATATGGGGAATACCATCCCTTGTTCCTCTCCGCTACATGCACCAGTTCTATGGCGCCTTTTTCCAGCAGGGATTTGATTTCCTGCACAGGGAGCGGATCCGGACTCTTCAAAGAGAGCTTCCCTGGTGGATTGTCGTGAGGCCTCTGCCAGAAAGGAAGACAGTAGCCGTGGGCTATGATCTCCAGAACTCACACACCTGAAGTAATGGCACACCATTCTACAAGATGCTGTGCCAGCCTTCCCCCAACCGGCGAACCATGGGACATGGCATCATGACTGAGCGGAAGTGGCTGCGGCAGTGCCTGAGGGCAAAGAGGCAACTGCCTGAGCAGCTTTGGCACCTCGAGTACCTTGCTTTCCACCTCTTGTACTCCTATGTTTGCCCCTTTGACTGGCAACTCCCCTCAATCTACCAAAGGAAGAGTAGTATCGAAAGCAACCTCCCCTCCATTGCTGTCCCCTAGGATGAAAAGGCGGACGTTGACGTACTGCAGCTCTCAATGACTTTGCTGCAGCTTCGGCGGTCTGCAACCTCTTAAGGCTCTCGTCAGCCTTGTTGCCAAAAAGATGGTCACCATTAAAGGGCATGTTGAGAAGCCGGGACTGTACATCAGGAGCAAATCCCAACTTCCGCAACCACGCAAACCTGCGCATCACGGTGCTTGCCGCCATGGACCGGCTGACACAGTCTGCCACGTCCAGACCCGACTGAACGGATTCACACATGTCATCCTTGCCACCCTGAACGAGGGCAAGAAAACCATCCCATTCCTCCCCTCTGGGAATATGTTCATCGGCCAAAGATACACATTTTCACAGAGTGTGAGTGAATCCTGCCAGGGCACAAACAGAGTTGGCTGCTTTTAAAGCCATACCCCCAGATGAAAACACTTTCTTTGCCCAACCGTCAAAGCGCTTGTCGTCCCTATCCGGAGGGATGGTAGGGTATGCAGCCTGCTTTGCTGGGGCCGTAGCCGCCTGCACCACCAAACTCTCCGGAGTGGGGTCCGTAGACAAGTAGCAGGGGTCGCCACTGGCTGGACGGTATTTTTTCAGTAGCGATTTATTCACTGTCGGGAGACTCTCCGGAGCAGTCCAAGTCACTGCCACCCTTCTTTTTAAGGCCATATGAAATGGCAGCACCGGGTCAGTAGGTGGACCTTGGTCCAAAATATCTGTCAAGTCATCTTGCAGAAAATCCACAGGTGGAGAAGACCACCCCAAGTACTCTGTCACCCTCGACATGAGACGCCTGTATGATGACTCAGCATGTGTACCAGGCTCAGGCCTGCCAAACTCAACCTCCGGAGAGGTGTCCAGACCACTGGCGTCATGTAAGGATTGACGCAGGTCTTTCATCTGGCTATGACCCAATAACAGGTCATCAGGAACCTCAGGAGGAACAAACCCCTCCACATCTGACCCTTCATCCACCTCTGAGATATAATCAAAAGGCTGGAAGAAATCCCTGGATGAGGGCACAGAAAAAGGCTCAAACACAGGTCTCACTGATTTACTCAGGGCCTTCCTCAGAGTTTCCACCGTCCTTCAGAGTACCTCCGGCAAAGCCTCCACAAAAGGCATTGAGGGCGCTGATGGAATCAGCATCGACGTCGAGCAAGGCGCCAATGACTTCGACAACTGCTTTGAGGCCGGACCCTCGAGCATGTCCTTCGACGGCCTCTGCACCGATGGCATTGATGACTTCCTCGTAGGCGGAGCCTCACGAGAGTACCTCGACGGACATGGCGCCAATGGCGTTGATGCCTTCTTCGAAGGCCTCAAAGGCTCCAACGGTTTCGTGGGCGTCGAGGTCAGGGACCTGGAGCGGGCATGGCTAGAGCGATCTACCTTGTCCGATCGGGATCTCGGCGGCTCCCGATGATCGCGCCGATTGCCCGAGCCCAAGTGCATGCGAGCGGTGGCCCTAGCACATTCCTTGCCGGCTTCTCTCGAAGGCGCGGACGGAACAGAGCTCTTCTATTCGAAAATCGCCATCATCTCCTTACGAAATGCATCCCATTCCACTGTAGAAGAATGCTTGTTGGGACAAGCTACCTGCCGCCTGCCGTGTCCTCAGACGGGGATGGGGAAGGCGTCCGGTGATGGCGCTTCTGCATGTTCCTCGAAGAGCCAGAGGAATGGCGGGAACCATTCTGAGACTGAGACTCCCTGACCTTACGCCAACGCAGAGAGTCACCCCTCGAATCGTCGGTCGAAAGCCCAGCGGATTTCGACTTACAGGGTTTGGAAACCCTACCTACAGATAACTTCTTCTTCCGCTCCCGCAAGGCCGTCCACGTCAAAGACTGGCATTCATCGCAATCATCGGTAGCGTGGCTCTCGTTGAGGCACCAAAGGCAGACATTGTGTGGGTCTGTAAGAGACATCTTGGAACCGCAGTCCCGGCACTTCTTGAAACCCGACCGCAGGATAGAAGAAGACAAAGACATATTTCACAAACAAACAAGTCCGAAAAAGTGATTCAACAGAAGAACCGAGGTGCGCCGAGTTTCCGAAGCGAACACGTTCGCGTAAAAAACAGAACTGAGGCTACGGGCGTCGTGCATCCTACATATAACATCCGGTGACGTCGGCCGTTGTAGGAGATCCTCGAAGGGGTGCATCGACGTCATCGACGCAGGAGGCGAAAAAGTTTCCGAAGCAGCACAGCTTTGGTGATTACTGTCATAGATGTGGAATACGTCAGAGGACACAATCCCTTCGAATAGGCCTTCTCTCTGTTTCAATTAAACTCAAATTGTGACATGCCCTCTTGTCCGCCTTCTGAGTGACTTATCACACCACAAAAATGAAAGGGTCTTCTTCCAACACCTCTTTCGCATCTCCCGCCCATGTTATGGTTCTGCTGAGGTCAATATACTCCTGGGTCAAAAGGTGGCAACTGTAAAGCCAAAGCATACCTGGCCTTCTTACCCAAAACTGATGACTCCGCTGAGGGTCTATTCAGAGCAGGAATACATCATTCATGGTCGACCATACCTCTCAACTCACATGCTTTTGCTGGGTGTCCAAATTCAACCAGAACAGGTCTATAAAGGGGTTCCTTCTCAACGTATGAAATGGTGGCTGGCTTCTGACCCTCCCCTAAATGTTTCTCTGGATGTTTCCAAGCCCCTTGCGTGGTTGTACAGTACAAGCAAAATGTCTTGTTATTCTTCCTCATCTTCTGGTATAACAGTCTCAGACTCTTGCAGTTGAACCACGATTTCTCTGCCAAGGAAAACAGTTTCTCTCACTACATCTTGGGGTTTTATATCTCTCACTCCACCCTGGAATATAGTTTATCTTAAGTGACCTTGGGGTCGCATAGGTCTCTTCCCACCTTCTTTGACCCTGTGTATGGGTTTTGGTGGTTCTACCCCTTCTTGGGGCCTGGCCGCTTTCGCCCTGCCTTGGGGTATTGTATCTTTTACCCCTTCTTGGGGTCATTTGGCTTTCACTCAACTAGGGATCCCTAATCTTTCACCCCGTCATGGGATTTCTTCACCGACCTTGGGTTTGTGCATCTCTCTCCCTGCCTTGGGGTCGTTTGGCTTTTACCCTGCCTACGGCTCTTTGGTCTCTCACCCGCCCTAGGGTTTCTGATCTCTCATCCAAGCATGGGGTCTGTTTCCCCTCCTCCGGGAACATCCATGTACCTTGTCTATCATGACAATGTTCCTGAGAGGAGGCACTCTCCTCAGGTGTCACGGCTCCTTTCTTGGTTCCCAGCATTTGTTCATCCGTTGGCTTGTTGTTTGGGCCCATGCTCGTTGGTTTGTCAGCGCCGTAGACTGCAGACTTCTGGTGTGGTCGGTACGTCTCAAACCGCTTGGTTGAGCTTGGGGGGCTACAGTCCACTTCGGAGCGAGCAGCGTTATGCTGGTTTCTGGGCCCCTCCACGCAAAACGCATTCTGCGTCAGGCTGCTTCCTGTCTCTGCCTCCCAAGAGGACCTCTCATCTGGTGGCTCGCTCATTAGGACAACTTCTTCCCTTTGCTTATCTCTTGGTGTTGCTTGTACGGCATCTTTATGTTTCAAGTTGGTACGAGATTGGATGATCTGTAGATTCTTTGGTTCTCGCAATGAGGGTCTTACAAAAGAGTCAGAAACACATCAGCCATTTCTAAAGGGTCATACATACAATTAAACTGGTCAATCCCCATATAGCCATTAAACACATCGGAGTTTTCATGTGAGGGCGGATAAATAAAATCAATTTCTGGGGATTCCTTATCCACCAAGAGGTAGTCACCCTCAGTGGGATTCTGCATGCCCTGTCCCCTATGGTGGTGTTACGCTTAGCGGGCTCCCCTTCCAGGTCCCAAAGGAGTGGCTCCCCCTTAGGTAGAATGGAGAAATTCACTGGAGTTGTCACAGTGGACACCGCCCATGATAATGCACATGGGGGGGTGGTCCTTCAGGGTTTCCAGATGACAGAGTAAGGGGGTTCTGATTAACCCTGGGCCCATTCTCTAGTTCCAGAGAATGGACTCCCCTGCAGGTGGCTGGAGAATAAGCAAAGTGGGCACTCAGAAATACATTGGATCCACCTCTCGAAACCAGAGGAAGTTAGAGTGCCCCTTTTCATAACCAGACCGACTAACACTCATATAGTGGATTAGAACGTGCTCCTGCTCGTCCAAAAAAGGCAGGAATTTGTCAAAAGGGGTAGACTGGGCTTGGTTTAGGGGTCTCAATGTAGCATGACTTCTTGTTAAAATATTAGATGTCTCAGAGGAGGCTACAATTCAGGGTTACTTATTGGATGCATCCATTACCCATAACTAGGCCAACGTGGATGCAAATGTGCCAATTGTGCATGAGAGCCACAAAGGCATCCTTCTGAAAATCAATACAAAACTGTGGGACTTAGTTGAATCCCTTGACTCAGAAAGTGCTGGCTATACTCTGTTTGGGGAGGACTGCCAAAGGACTTGGGAAGCATATAACATATTCGGCCATAGACAAAGTAGACTTCCATGGGGAAAATATTTTACCCTCAGATCTCTGGGAGGACTGGTTGTAGTAGTGCAAGTACGGCCGGGCTTCTATCCAGATCAGCAGGCTTCTTGAACAGACAATTAAGTGGTAGGCATGACTTTCAGGTTCCCAGCGCCACTTTCTTTCCCCCAAACAGGTCAACCCTTTAGAAGCAGAGGATTCAGAAAATACTAAGTCGAGAGCAATTCCCTCAAGATAAGTATGCACATTTTGCAGAGGGAATCCCTTGGGGGATCGTATTTGGCACTCTTTCAGCAATTGGTGTGTGGTTTCTTAAGACCTATGAGTGTTGTAGGCTGTCCTAGGGTTCATAATATACTTAATCGGTCCTCCTTAGGTTACGAGTCCCAGGCGAGAAATCTCTGACCCAGGAAGAGCACTGATTGATTTAGCAGGGGGTGAGGGAGGTGTTTGGCAAAGGAAGCTATAGAAAGCTGCCAGTTCCACTCACTGGGATTTCTCAAATGCTTCATTGTGTAGTGGCATTTCAAAATGGAGACATTTACGCAATCAAGAGAGTTTTTGTGCCTTGGGGAATGGCTTGTCAAACTAGACCTAAAGGATGCTGACCCAATGTTCTGATTTATTGGGAACACAGAAAATACCCCCAGTTCTCCTTGGAGGGTCAGCATTACCGGTTCAGGATGTTGCTTTTCGTCCTAGCATGGGCACCGCAGTGCTTCACAAAACTGTTAAAACCAGTGTATCTTTGAATCTCAAGGAGTAAATGTACTGCTCTAGTTGGAGGATTTTACAATCATGGCCTCCTCGGTGGAGGGAACTCAGAAGCACTGGTACATAACTGTGCTCCTCATGTGCAAATTAGGTTTTGCAATCAACTGGGAGAAGGCAGTTAGTCCGTTCTCGGGTAACACAGTTTCTGGGCTTTGTGATAGATTGCAGGGAATCCACTTTACACCTGCCTCGAGCTGAATTATGCCTTCTCTCCAGAGAGCTGCACGGCGCCCCGTCTCTGTCAGTGCCTTCAATCAGGTTACTAGCCAGGATACTAGGCCTGCTTCTATCCAGCTGTGCTCCCAGCCACCCCCACTACAGGACAATCAGGAGGCTAAAGAGACTGGCCTTGCAAAGAGGATTACATTACTCAAGCTGCTTTCTATCTACAGATGAGGCAAGGACAGAAATATTCTGGTGGCTCATAAACTTAGAGGCATGAAAATGACAAACTGGCTTTCCTTCTGCCCCAGATCTATAATTAGAGTCAGACCCAAGCCAGAAAGACTGGGGTGCATGGTGCAGTCTTTTTCTGGACTAGGGGTGCATGGTCACAGAAGGAACCCAATTGGAACATACTTTGTTTACAGGTGTTGGCAGGTTAATTTGCTGTGATCAGTTTCACAAGGGTAAGGTCCAAATAGGAGATAAACCTTTTGTTGGACTGTAGCTCAGCAGTTCGAAACAAAGTTGGGGGTCATTCGATCCAAGACTAGTAGATCTAGCAGTGTCATTTGGGGATTTTTCCCAACATTCCAGATTACAGTCCAGGCAGAGTATTTGCCGGGCACTTCCAATCAAACAACACATTGCTGCTCCAGGTACCAGAGGGATTCACATGCCTGCAGACTAGACAGGTGTGTCTTCATCACTCTCAACAAAGAGTGGGGAAACTTCTGCTGAAAGTGTTCACCTGGAGACCAGACCTGTATATGTTCACAACAGATGCTTTCTTCTAGAATTGTGGACAGGGGACACTTTATGCCTTTCCCCACATTTGCAATGATTGTATGCGCCCTTCAGTTTGTTTAGAAACAGGGAGCAGAAGTTATTCTAGTCACTTCACGCTGGCCAGATCAGACATGGTTGCTGATAGCGCTAGAATTAGCCTGAGACATTCTGGTCATTCTGACAGGATTCAGGGATCTAATTGTGAGCATAGAAGGACACCCTAATCCGTTGATTCGGTAGGTTCCCCTTAATACATTGCATGATATCTTTCAGGGACAGATGGACCCCATAAAAGGTTTAGGCAGAAGCTGCTCAGTTCTTCTGTGAAGCCTGAGTCCCTAGCACCAGAAGTACACATGTGCTTTAATGGCAGGTTTGAGTTCACTGTAACTGTAGCAGGCCCTTGGATCCGGCGTGTGCAGATGTGATCTAGGTAGGAATTCTTTTGTCCTCTTAATTTCATTTTTGGCATATCATACCATTAATGTGCATCGCTCTGGTATTTCATCCTTTCATGTCCCTCTGAAAGGGGTCCTGGTATATGGTATGTCGCCTCCGCCCGGGTATTCGCATACACATTCCTTCTCAACTAAGTTACATTGGTATTTTAACAAAATGTTGTCCCTTTTCGGACGTTGGCCGGAGAAGGAATCCATGCCCGTATAGCAGTTGTCAGCAAAGTTAGCCCTGTTCATGTGTCTGATTGCTTTTCGTCAAGTAGGGGGTGTGTATGCCCTAGACCTTTCAGGGAGATACTTCACACACGACAGTGTTGCGTTTTCGTATCTCTCATAGGTCTAAGACTAACTCCAAAATTCTCCACACGCCAGTAGGTTCCTTCATTATGTGCTGTGTGTTGTCCAAGTGTTTATGAGCAATGAAAGGCAAGCGTGAGAATGTCTGCAGATCAGTTCTTTTTTTAGTTTTCCTTCCTCTCCGTTCTCCCACTTTGGATGGATAGGTTCAGTGGCATATGCCCATGAGGGAGTTGATATTTCTTCCGAGGCTCATTCAGGGAGAGGTGCTATGGCATCCAAGGTCTTTTGGGTAGTCTCGGAAATACAGATTGGGCTAGCGAACAGGTTTGTTATACTTTTTGTTGCAAACCTGCGATGTATGGAGCACAATGAAGTTCTGCAGGGCTTTGTATTTGTATAATAAGAGCCTACTTGCCGTTCCATAGAATGTCGATTGCTCCCAGTGTCATGACAGAGAGTTGGTCATCCATTGATAAAGGCACAGAGGCAGGTACTGTCGCACCCTGTACTTCCATTTCCGTTCTCCAGGTTCATCAACGGGGGCAAGGTAGCAGTTCTTTTAGCAGTTCTTCTAGAAGTGAACGCCACTATACTTCGAAGTGGGGATGTTGGCTGAGACTGGTGGCCTTTCTATCTGGCAAGGGGGAGATGGGAACTCCTCTCGGCAAGCAAATCGAAGGCCTACAGTGGAGCCATCCAGAACAAGTACTCCCCCCGAGGTGGATGGGAGCAGCAGAGAGGGGCCCAATTCATGTCCCCCTGTTTGCCTGCATTCTTGCATAGAGACCCTTTTCTCCAACCATACCCCATTTCCATGATGCTTGCCAATCCTTCTGTTTTCTTCCAGAGCACCACAAAAAGATGATGCACCTGAGATGATTAACTAACGCCACCCAGCTGGTCCTATCAAGCACAAGAGATAGACAACCGGAAGCACTAGCTACCCTCCAGGACAATGTGCAACTGAAGTCCCATGCCGGCAACCAGGAGACGTGGCGCGTGAGTGAAGCGAGCCGCAGGACTCACGCGACCCCCACACAAGTAGCAGTTCACTACAGCGCTGCGGCGGGTGCCTCAGTATGGTTACTTTGGACACCCTCGACTATCGGGGACAAATTAAGGAAGCTGGGTCCTTCTGAGCTCAAAGACTTACCTTTAAGGACAAAAGAAACAAGCCTCCACATACAAACTCGTACACTGGCCAGCAAGGGCCACCATGTAAGGTTCCCAGCAGGAACGCACAGAAGAAGTGGGTGGATCTTAGTCCCTGATTTATGCCTTTTTCTTGTACACACAAACCTGGTGAAAAAGACAGGGAACTATGGGCTAGGAAAATGGTACCAATTTCTAGAGAATAGGAGCAATATAAGGCAGCAACAGGAAGGGGAAGATGTGGATTTACCAGGTGAGGTCAGAAGTGGAGGATGACGTAGAGACCAGCAGGAGGGAGGAAGGAGTAGCAGATTATAGAGTAGATTGTTGGAGCAGGTGAGGCGATGGGTTTGGAGTGAGAGTGGCTCTAATTTGATTGTGGGTGGTTGTGTGGCATGATTAGAGGAAGTTAGTGTAAGGAGTGAATTTTCAGTTTCTGATTCTGGGTGAAAGAAGTGTATTTGTTTAGTGAGGGGGAGTAGTAGTGTAGTAGCGGGAGGAGGAGTGTAGAAGCAATTATTTATAGAGCGCTTATACACAGGTGAAGTGCTTCAAAGCGCTTCAATGCAGGACGGGAACAGGGGAATTGTCATTCTTAGACCTTGAAATTTCCGAATGATCTTGCAAAAATGACTAACAACTTTGGCCTTACGGCCTTACTACAAGTGCAGGTGTAAGACAAAAAGGGAGGAGCATAGGGGGAGGAGAGGGAGAAGAACATACAGTCTGTAAGCTACCATACTCTGCCAATAACATTTCAAATAGTGCAAGTGCGTGGCAGATGTTAAGGCGCTAGGAGGGGAGTGACGGGGAGGGACTGGAAGGGGAGCAGAAGGACATACATAAAGAGAAAATTACTTCACTAAGCCTGGCGGACCAGGCCCGGTACATTATAGTTAACGTAAGTGCCAGACATGGAATGAAGGGGGGGTGGGAACAAGTGCACCTAGTCCAAGGTCCTGGGTTAAGTGCTGAGAGGTTACCATTCTCAATGAATGAGTAAAGAAGTGCAGATGTGGTGGGTGGAGTGCAGAAGCCTGGGGGCAAGTGTGAGGACTGGCAGGGGAGCCGGAGACTTGTGTGGCTCTGGAGGTGCAGCAGGTGACCAGTTATCAAACAGAGCTGAGTTAGGGAGAAGGGAGGAGGGCAGTAGGCAAGAATAGAGAGGGAGTTAACAAGGGAGAGGGAGAGAGAAGGAGGAAGAGAAAAGGATGGTCTTGAGGTGTTTCCAGAACTTAAGGTGATCCAGCTCAAGACGGCGAGAGGCAGGGAGGGAAGTGCCTGCAGAGGAAAGATCTACCCCCAAATCTCTGTTTTGAAAATCGGTTCACCCCGAGAGAGTTGGAGACAGACGAACGGAGGGCTCTAGAAGGAAAGTATTTAGGGTGAGAGAGTTGTAGATAGTGCAGTCTTGAACCCGATTCTTGCAGCAACGAGGAACCAGTGAAGGGATTTCAGTGCCAGAGAGATGGGGTCCTGGGCTTGGGGCCAAGGATAAGTCTTGCCGTTCTGTTCTGGATGAGTAGAAGAGGTCAGAGAGTTGAAGTAGGGAGATTGAGAAAGAGACTGTTGCAATAGTCCAGTCTAGAAAGAACCAGGATTCTGGAGACCGTAAACCTCTGGGGGAAGGTGAGAAAAAGGTCGAATACCTCTGAGGAGGTGCAGCTGGTAGTGAGATTTTTTAGAGATGTCCGAGATGTGAGAGGAGAAGGAAAGAGTGGAATCGAAGATGAACCTCAGGTTTTTTGCCACACTAGTGGGTGGGGGCGCAAGGCCAAGGGAGGCCGGTCATAGTGACAGTGGGAAAGCGGGAGCAGGCTCCTAATGAGCACAATCTTTGTCTTGCTGGCATTGAGTCAGAGAATGTTCGCAGCACACCAGGACTGAATTGCGGACAGTCAGTCAAGGATGGAGGAGGAGGCCAAGGGTAGCCTGAAAGCGAGCTGTGTCATCCGTATAACACTGAAAGTTTGAGGTGAAGGCAGAGATCATGCGGGCCAGAGGGGCCATGTAGAGATTGAAGAACCAGGGGGATAGGTTAGATCCCTGGGGGACACCCCAGTTCCACCTGGGAAGGACGGTCAGAGAGAAGGGAGGCAAGCCATGCCAGGGCCTGATCTGTGATCCCCATGGTGTCACAGAGACGAGATATCAGGATGTTGGGGTTTACTGTGTCGAAAGCAGAGGAGAGGTTGAGAAGAATGATGACAAAAGAAGAGTGAGAGTCAAGATTTGAGAGCAGGTTTTCACAGGTGTTCAGAAGAGCAGTTTCCGTGCCTCTGGATTAGGAGGAGAAGAAGTGTAATAATCATAGGGGGTAATAGTATGGAGGAGAGTAGGGATAAAGAGGGGGAGTAGTGAAGTGGATTGGGAGGATTTGTTACATCAAAGGGTGGGGGTGAGAAGTAGGACGAGTGAAAAATCGAAGTAATGAAGAACTAGTGGGAGGAGTAAGCCGAGAGGAGTGGTAGTAAGACTCGATGAGACTGCTCGATGCTGGGACCCGAACCGAATCACAGGCAAATCACACACATACTCTGACCAGGGCTTACAACTTGATCCAGCTAGCCCTTGCACTGCCGCCTCATCGACCTGCACATTGATGCACCCAAGAGCAACACTTCACTGGCCTTCACTCACAGACTCAAACTGCTGGAGCAACACTCAGCCTGACCAACTGCTAAGCAATCCTGGGACTGCCCAAACCTGCATCCTTGAGAGCTGCTCCCCGACTGCACAGAGTGACCGTCTTCGCCTCTACTCGATGCTCACTTGCTGCTTGGGCCCACACAGTCCAAAGTGCCAAAATCGAGCTTGATCTGCTCATATCTACATTCAACTCTGAGTCTGATTGTTTCCTCCCACCAAAAACTAAATGCAGGTACTGTTGGCCCTCAACTGCCCCCTCGGTCCACTTGTGCCCTAGAGACTGATTAGATCACAAAGGGTCCTGTTTTCAACCAACAATATATCCTTTTTGTGGCTGGTGATTTACCTACCACCCCTGGAACTACGCTTAGAGTGCTACTTTCTCCAGTCTGTTGCATCTTCTCTGTTCTCCCTTTGGGGTGGGTGTTTGTACAGTATTTGCTATTCATTCTATGTGCACATGGTATATTTGATTGAAGAATATACATTTTTATAGCCCTTGATTGGACATTCCCATTATTTTGGACTGTAATACTGTGTTGTTTCGTTAACTAATAGTGCACCTTCACACACCTATTGAGAGCATAGCCTTCCCTCAGCCCACGTTACCACAAAAGGCAAAGGAGGTAGATCTCTTAACTGTTCCCGTTTTACCTTTATGATTGCATTGTGTTTGGTTGATAGAAGCGTGAGGGCTGAGTGGCCCACTTTTACCCTACTCATCATTGTACTCCTGCGTAGCAAAATCCAATTCATCACAGTAGGACCGGATATCGACTAGGTTTGCAGCTAGGGTGTTTGGTTTGAATTTGCCTGGAGATGGTAGGGTGCAAAAAACTGCAGAGAGGAGGGACAGAGATAGTGAAATTGAGAGAAGGAGTGGTTAGAAGGGAAGGGGAGGGATCAATAGGGAGCTTGGATGAAGGGAGTGAGGAGGAGAGGAATACTAGGTCAAGCATACCCCATGAGCAGGTGCAAAGTTTGTGACTCAAAACAAGGGAGTGTCTAGAGAGGAGTGAGTCAAGTTCGAGTTGGTGGGACGAAGAGATTTTGGGATGCTGAAGTCTTCTATGAGATGCATCAGGTACTGGTCGACAAGAGTCACAGAGGAATTCCAATAAAAAAATGGAGTATAGAATGCCCAGGAGCCGGTAAATTAGAAGGATGATGAGAGTAGAAGGTAACAGAAGTTGGGTGCCAGTGAATTGAAAGGTGAGTGGAAAGAAATCAGATGGTGTAAGGCGGTCAGAGGGATGGCCTTGTTTATAATAAGGCCAACATATCCATCTCTTCTAGAAGAGTGTGAAGAGTGCAGGGAGGAATCAAAGTCAGTGTGAGCGAGGTGTAGCAGAATCAAGGGAAGTGATGCACAGCTCAGTTATTCCCATGGTTGCCAAAGGGGGTGGGAGGGCTGTAGGAATCGAAGTGGTCCACGATGGAAGATGTTTTATTGCAAATCCAGTGGGCATTTTAGAGGCCTATTGTGAATGAGGTTGGAGAGGGTAGAGAGAAAGAAGAATTTTGGAGGGGCAGCAAAGAGCATAGATGAGGTAAGAGGAAGTGGAATTACTAGAGTGCCTTTTGTGTGTTAGTTGACAAGTAGTAATATGATGTGGAAACGATGGGGAATGGAAGAGAAAAGTGGAATGGGCAAAGAGGAGAGATCTGGAGGGTGTGTGAGAGGTAGGGTGGTAGAGAGCCAAATAGTAAGGGGAAGGAGGGATGTATTGTGGAAGTAGGAGTGAGAAGCAAGAGCAAAAGGGGAGTAATGTAGGGGGAGATGTGTGTAAATCGGGAGGGATGATGAGTTATTGTGTGGCATAGGGTATAAGGAGTGGCGCTGAAGGAGCAATGTAGCAGTTGAGGGAAGTGGAACTGTACACAGCCTTGGCCTTAAGCAAACAAAATGCAAGATTTTACCTACAATACTAGTGTGAAGGGCCTCTGGTAACTATAGTTCCCCATTAATGCAACACCACCCCACAATTCCAATCAACCTCACCACACCAACCCACCAATCTGTCCACCTCACCCCACTCCTCTACCCCATCCCCTATAGCCCACCTCCTTTACTTTATTTTATTCATTTATAACTAGCAACCAATGACATATGCACACACATACCATAACATGTAGACAAGACATAACTCAAGACGGCCACTGGCCAGAGACAACAACCCTACCTAAAAGTACACATTATCTGAACTACAAGTAACAATGCAAGATGGGAGGCAAGAAATCCATGCTCCACAGACAACAACACTATAGAACAAAAAAGTTAACAACAATCTTCAAGTCAGATGAGACTCTCGACATATCATTACAGGTGGACAAAAAATATGGCAGATTACTTATACCACAATCCATCAATATACAGTCCCTGTTCTTTTGGGTGCACCACTGATCTACCTTAACCCTTTGAATCATTTTAAGGTCTGACATTCTTACGACTCTTGGCCCAATCTTTTGACGTTGCCATGCCAGCACCTTATTTCTCAAGGCATCCCTAGATTCATGTCCCAATGAAGTCTCCACATTGGCAGTGACGTGTCTATGGTCCATAACAGTTTTCTTCATGAAGTCGTCAGCAAATGGGGGCATACATGTTTTGCCAATACGCACGTTCCTGAGGAGACAATATTTAGGATTAATGATATTCTATTGAGGATGTGATACAGGGTCTAGTGCAACCTGTCCTCCTTCAGTCCGGAAAATAAGCAAAGGTGGTTGAGCATGCTTTCCATCCTCTCACTCTTCCACGACTTCATCACAGTCTACCCCCACTACTTTATCGCACCCACTATACCTCAACCTCTACTCTACACCCGCTTCACACCACCCGCTCTGCTCCCATATCACCCCATCCTAACCCACTCTACTCCCACCTTTTTCTCTCCACCGGCTCTTCCCTATCCACTCTTCATCCCTACTGCATATCACCCGTATCACAACCCTGCACCCTACCCCCACCCGACCTCGCCACACTGTATACTTGCTTCACTCTATCTCCACTCCTCCAACCTCTCTATCCCCAACATCTGTATTACCACCGTCTCTACTTGCACCTGCTTACCCACAGCCCAACCTCACCCTACTCTACCCCATCTTATCCTACTCTACCCTCACTTACCTCAGCCCAATCTACCTCTAGCGTGCCCCACTCAATCTACCAAATTTGCTATAATCCACTCTACCCAACTGTAACCCACCCAACTTCATTCAACACACACGCCACTCTACCCCTCTACTCCTGGCAACTCTATCCCACCCAACCCTATACCTATCCAACTCTACCCTTTCATCGACTACATCTAACCCCACCCTCATCCCTCTCTATCCACACCCTACTCTGCCCCACCCACTAACTCACCTCACCCCTCACTATCATTCACCCCCTCTACTCCCAATACTCGCGCTCACCCCTTTTTCCCCACACCTCTCTACAACCCACCCACTCTTCCTCATCCCTCTCTAGTCCCCTTCCACCATTCGTCGCCCCTCTCTGCACCAACCCACCCTTTCATACCAGTCTACTCCCACCCCACTCTAAGCCTCCCACCTAACATCACCCCTCAATACAGCCACCCACCCTACCTCACTCCTCTAAACCGCACTCTTCTCTACATCCTACCACCATACCTCAGCCCTTCTATATCCCCACTAACCCCACCTAATCCTACTCTACACTAGCCACCCTCGTTGTACTCTCACCCTCCCCACCTCACCACTGCCCACCCACCCAATGGCCACCCTATGACCATCCACCCTAATTCACCTATCTCTACCCACACTAACGCACCCTAGCTCAATTCTGCCTTCTGCCTCCACCCTTAGCTCACGTCTGCTCACAAACACCCTAACTCACACTGTTACCCTAGTTCACTCATAAAATAACTTCACCTACTTTAAAAGTAACAAGCATATCTGCAAGTTAGCGTTTGCTGACATGTCAAATTCATAATACACATAGTAGAAGGCTTGCATACACCACAGTGAAGTATATATATTTTCAATGCATGTCTTTGCAACCTCAGCTTGAAGACCTGTTTACTGTGTAAGTAGAGCCCAAGTATTTTCCTGTAAACTGCAAAATACAACTTGTGACAAATTTAAGGAATTTGTTCATTCTCTCCAAGGGCTAGCTCCCACCCCCTATGAGGCAAGGTAGGTGAGCCCACTCCGTAATAAGCTCCCTAGGGAACGAGGCAAGTGGGACATCACCATGAGAGACCCCCCCTTTGAGGACAAGGACTCGCATTCCTGTGAGGAACACCCTCAAGCGGTACTGTCTATGGCCTATATGGGGTGTTCTAACCTATCAGACCCTGTCCCTGTGACATACCAAGACAGGAATGAAGAAACTACAAGGTCAGAAACTGTGGACTATCAAAACTGGGACAAAGAAACGTCATATACTCTCATGTTATAACAAAAGGTTTTGTCCCTTTAAATGAGGATGCCCAATCCACTGAGACGAGTGTGAAGATAAATGTGCATCCAGGCAGACATGAACGAGAACAGTGAGAACCATGTACACATCAGCTGGGGAAGTCCCCAATCTACGCCAATCTTGACGGAGTAGGAAACCTGGAAGGCTGCAAGTTTCAAACTTGCTTAGCTTTGCAACATAGTACGCCAGAGCTGCAGCGAACACAAAGCACGAAAGAACGGAGAGGTAGGAGCCCATGAGAAGGTTGTGGCAGGACCTCGGGTGGGAATTTGATGTGGACAGCAGACTCAGGCAACACTGCTGATACCACCAGCACTAGAAGGCAGCAGGGTGTCCGGTCATGCAACAGAGGACTGGGACACTGTGAAGAGAGTGAAAACTGCAAGGAGAGTGACATCTCAGAAGAAAAGGTGTCAGTGCTCTGTGAACCGAAAAATGGCCTCAGCTGGGGAAGGCTCCCGAAGATGTTCTCTGACCGCAATGAAGGTAACAGAGAGTACGGGAGCCCCGGGAGTACCCAAGGTGATCATTATACCATACAGTTTACTCTTCCCAGTAGAAAGACTGAAACAGAGTTAAACTTGAAACAAAGGAAGTACAAACATTGTAACTTTAGAGAAAGAACTTTTGAATGGTTGAATTATGAGAACAGAGAAGAACGGATAAAATACCCTGGGAAAAGGGGAAAATAACTCGACCTCCTGTACAATACCAATGTAAGCTAAAAGAAGAAAGATATGTAAAAGAGTTTAGTGAAAGTATACAATTGAACCACATGTCAAGTGAAGACCAACAAAGCTCAGTTAACATTCAAAGATACGTTGAGAACCACAGTCCAGAAAGGAGAACAAATAAGAGAACCGCAAGAGAGACAGCCAAAGTGAAGAGAAAGCCCCATAATATAATTAAGGAACTGAAAAGTTTGATCCAAGAAGTCACAAAAGACTATTTGCGGATTCCGTACTAAAAAGATTGGTCCTATAAGTACTCTCGGGAGAAGGGAGTCATTCTCCTGCTCCAAGTAAATTTTCATATTGGTCAGAAAAGGGTAATTTTGGACAGCGGACTGATTCTTTTTGAACATTCACGGCTGTCTGATGAGCACCTTAGTTAACAACATAGGCAGGGACCACCCATAGTGAAACGATAGGCTTTATCTTTTCACTTTAATAAAACCTTTGACAACATGTCCTCAGTGAGTCTGTGTCTTCCTCCTGATTCGCCGCCAACTGTAAACAAAAACTATTGGCTGTGTCATTATTTGTTGAATGTACTCCAGTGATATACACAATCCTGTGTCCCCATGTTCCAGCGTTCACTTCTTGCACCCAAGTCCTTATGGTTAAAGTATTTTGAAATAAATCAGCGCTCACTGAATGCTGCTATCGAAGTGAGCGCCATGCTAAATGGGATATTCCTACCTAAAATGTGAATGAGAATTGTGCAACCCGAGGGATAACCTTGCAGTCTCAGTATTGCTAAGTGCTGTGTCAAAAACACGCTATTAGCCTGCTTTGCATTATCTTTCCATTTAGAGTTGGATCTCAAATTAATTACCAAAAAATCCAGTTTTGGTGGAGTCAACTTGGGGGCATACCTGCATTCAGATGCCCTATGCCGTTGATGGGAACCCCATAAAACCATGCAATTGGTGCTTCAGAAGCCTCTAGAGCACAGTTTAAGATTAATGTAACCTTTAATATTTCCGCTTTGGGTTAGGTTGGAAGGATTGCATGTGAATCTATACTAGATATCAAGCTTGCAAACCAGTATTAAAGTTATGTTCAATTTAGATTTTTTTGTCTGCTGGAGATTGGAGTGCTTTGCATAAGAGTAGAACATATATAGTTAGGTTTAGGCAGACATGAAAATAAATCCTTAGCATCACTTATTCCATCTGTGATTGCTGTCATGTAGTAAAATAAAGGCACACATACCTGTACCAAATACCATAACAATATTCATCTTATTTCCTATAGGTAATGCCCACCTACACAACTATAGACCTGTAGTTTGAAAATGGAAAGTTGGAAATCCCACTCTGTAAATTAAGTAATGAAAAAGAAAATGTAAAAAATGCAACCTTTTGTAAGCTTTGCATTGTTAATCCTCTAAGTTTGAAAATAGTGTTTTTTCTTCCAGCGTCATTTAATCTGCAAATGTTGAAGTTTTTAAAAGCTTTTATTCTGCTGCCATCCTAGCATCACAATGCCCTTTAGTTAATTTTCATTTTCTAACTTAGTGGGGGTTGCTGTCAATGTAACATTGTGTTTTCTCTTCCTGCAGCTATGCATCCTTCTGCCCTATTTCTATGTTTTTCTTTTAATATTAAAAGGCTTGCCCTTTTAATATATTGCCCTTGTAACCATGTGGCTTCTTTCTCAGGATTATTTCTATTTTTTTAAATTTTGTTTTTGGTTACACAGTAACCTTTACAAAATATGTTTGAGATAATAAAATACATGAACAATCCAACCCCCTTTTTCATTTTTTTACAGAAGAACAAAAAGGAGAGAGAATTACGGTCAAGACATCAATCATTAAACAAATGAATTAAAACAAGCACAAGCTAAAATGAATAGTTCTTGCAAGGTCACAAATTATCAAAAATATTACTTCATCTCTAAAAGATTACAGTTGGAGAAATCACATAACTGTTTAAAACAAGTAAACTTCTATTTCCATATCTGGAGGAGTTTAACCATATATATATATATATATATATATATTATTAAGTTCATACACTTCATGAATATTACTTGATTTCTGAGCAGAAGACAGAATATTCTTTTTAGATAGATTCACACATACCAATTCCTTAATTACAGGCTATGAGAGTTATATACTTAGAATTACATTCCGCAGTGTACTTTCAAATATCTTTACAGCCAACTGGAACTTAATTCTTGTACCATGTAGCATGTCTAGCCATAAAGGTTCAAATCCACACACTCAGTATTCGGTACATACTCGGAAAAGCATCTAATTCGTTCCAATCTTAGTCCCTCACATTCTGTCAAAATATGTTTTAAGTGTTTCCGGAAGGGCACGTGAATCACTGAACACTGGATTCGGCCAGGAAAATCTCTAAAATCAAGAATTCCACTGTGCTACTTAAACATCACCCACTGAGACGGATGATGCATCTCCTACATGAGTAGAAACCATTTGCTCGCCCTATTAAAAGAGGAGGTTGGGAGTGATCTTCCCTAATGGACAGGAAATCGCCCCTACCAACACCTGTTTATTTGGTTGCAGACTGTGGATTCATTTACCACACTCTAAAAGGGCCAGCCATTTGTTGAAGAACTGGCAGAAAGAAAGTGATAGGAAAGAAATACCACCACCTTTGTAAACACAAAGCAATTCTACCCCTGATGAATGTCCTACATTTGTCTTAAGGACAGAAACTTGTACAAGTTGGGTTTGAAAATACACTAATAACATCCAAGAATACGAGAAATTACTCCAGTGTGAAGTTTCACACGGAGATGTGTTATAACCACTTAAAATCAACCCGCAGTATGGGCTTTCCTTGTATTTTGTAAAGTATAGGTTTTATGTGTTTTATATATTGTGTGTTGACAATGATCTTTATGTAATGTAATCATTTTATGAGTGTTAAATTTAAATAAAAATATGTGTTAATATGAACATTTGGTAAACCACCTACCCTTTTTCTTTTTATTCTGCTTTGTGGATTTAGACAACTGTGTGTACATCTTCCTTTTGAATATTAATGAATAAAGTGTTTTTTCGGAAGAGACACTATTTTACAAAATCTACAAATGGAGACAGAATCTATACCTCCTAACCTAATGTCCATAATTTCACCTGTACCAAGGACATTGAAGCAAAACCTCGTAAATTGTTGCCTCTAGAATCTATCAGGGAATTTAAGCAGATATGGTTCAGGAACACCCATCTTTTTAAAATTTGAGACAAGCTGACTATACGATTTTGTATTCAGTACTTCTTTGACATAGAGTTCCAGTCATAATGAAGGAGTAGTTTCTTTACTTTCATTGGATTAGTAGTTAAAAGTTCATGAGGAACCCCTACCTTGTCAAGAGTTCCATGTGCTTCTATTTCCATGTCGGCAAGGTATTTTGAAGAGACCAGACCCTTCCTAATACTGCTTTCCATAATTCCATATAAAGTAGTAGCATTACATGAAGGCAGCTTACTACACAATGAAAGCCTACGCCATTCAGCTATACATTTAATGGAGAAGAGTCCCAGTTCATAAAGAATTGCAGGAAGGGGCACACACATAGGCAGACATCTAACCATAGATTTTAGGATTCGTGACTTGTACTTATCTATTTCACCCCTACACCATTGAGGGGAAAATTACAAACCATAGCATAACTGTGCCACTGTTTCATTTATGTACATACGTAAGCAAGGTAGCATAGAAAATGTCCCATACTTAGTGGCAATTTTCCGCAGATGGCATATAGGTGGATTGACTTTCTTATCCAGATAGTCACGATAATTAGCCTTTTTCTTATCCCCAAATATGGGGTAGCCCAAATATCTCATATCAGAACTTACTGGTAGCATTTCATTATTTAATAACCAGGAGCATTTATTGGGGCTTTTCCTGTGACGTAAACAGAGGATAACAGTTTTACTATGGTTGATTTTTAAGGAGTTTGGCAATGTGTATTCTTTGAAAGAGATAAGGAGACGTTGCAAACCAATGGGGGTGTGGTCATACAGTGTCACATCATCGGCATAAGCAGTCCAAAAGACCTTCACACCCTCCACTTTCGGAGGAGCAAAAGATATATCCTTTAGATGCAAACCAACATCAGAGAAGTTCCAGTTGACAACAATGGGAGCAAAAATGCATCCTTGCCTTAAACCATTATATGCCTTAATCTCCTGCGATAGTGATCCATCGGAGCCAAGTCATACTTTAATTCTGGTGTCTTCATGCAGATAATAAAGTATCGACAACAGAGGGTCAGGCATTCCCAAAGAGTGCAATTCTGTCCATAATGTGGATCTATTTACCATGTCAAAAGCTGACATAAGGTTGATAGAAGCCACATAAATGGGAGAGTTCCCCGCAGTCCAGGCATATTGTTGCATGATATTAATGAGTAATGAGTTAATGAGTAAGCCGCCAGCATCAGTCCCTAAATGCTTCCTGAAATCAAAATGGAATGGAGACAAAATACAGGAGTCATTCATCCAGTCCTGGATATATTCCAAAATCAGGCAGGCAAAGATTTTGGGCTCAGAGTCCAGAAGAGCTATAGGTCTATAACTGGACGGACTAGCCCTATCTCCTTTCTTATAGATTGGTACAACATAGGACATATGCCAACTCTTCTCTATGAGCCTAGTATACATAATCTCCTTAAATCGAAAGAAGAGAATTTTGGCCCATAATTTAGAATTAACATTTAGAACCATTTTAGAGAGCATATTAGGTCCTGCAGCACGGGAAGCTGAACTGCGCATAATCATTCTCTTGATGTCAAATAAAGTAATAGGTATGTTCCATGAACAGCTTTGTATGTTCTTCGGGACAATCCAATCCAAATTCGGGAGACTGTATAATTTGCCAAAATGGCCTTCCCATACCTCAGATGTAATACATGCAGTTTGGGCACTCAGTTGGACATCCTCTCTATTATTAATTAGAGCCCAAAACGTCTTAGTGCTAAAGTCGGTAAGTGAAAGTAGCATTTCTTCCGAATCTTTCTGATATAGTATGGCCCGCATTTGTCTTGCTCTGGACTTCCATTTGTTTTTAATAGTATTCAACCTCGTAGTACAAGAAACGTTCCCATAGCCTTTGTTGAGTACGCACATTTCTCGATTCCTTTCTTTCTTGAGGTTTCTCATTTCTATACTAAAAGAATGTATATGAATACTACTACCTATATGTGATTTCTTTATGCCAGAGGGACTGTATATCACTGAAGAAACGTAGTTCTCAAAGGCATCATGCGCATAAATATTCAGTTTCTTATTAAATTAATGTTTTTCATAGTCTTGCAAGAACATTATATCTACTTTTAAAATACTGTCATTGTGCCAGGAGATTCTATTACAGGGATTATTAACTTCTAGGTTTAGTGGGAAAAAATCACCCTCATGGCTATCAAGCTCTACTTGTATGGAAGCTTTTAGTATTTTATGATCACTGTCCTGTGTAGAGATAATGGGAACATCTTGGGTTAGATCGAACAACCTCCTGTTAACAAAGACATAATCGATACTGGAGCTCAAACTTCCATTAGACCATGTCAAATGGTTCTGAGTGGCTTCCAACAGGGTGTTAACACAGTACAATCCCAAATCTACAAGAAATTGATTCCACACGTCGCCCTGTATCAATTTGTGGGAAGCACAACTATCACCAAGATGTTGAGTACCCCTGTTACCCATTTCAAATCTCCCAGAACAGATATCAGAGTTGAATTCACCGGCAATGACAATATTCAAGTCATTACATGACTCTTGACATTCCTGAATTACTAAATCAATTAATGCTATATGCTCCTTAAGATCAAGATCAGGACACCAATATACATTAACAATCATTAAGTGCATAGGAGACTTATGTAGTCCAAGTTTCAAGAAGACAGCAATACACCACCTATAAATCTTAAATGTCTTTATACATTTAGCATGAGTATTGGTTTTAACTGCGATAAGGAGTCCCCCTGAGGGTCTTCCTTTAGGTTTCTTAATGGCCAGTTCTTGAAACACCAAAAAACCATTCAATGCTAAAGGGGCTAAGGCCCAGGTTTCTTGAAGACAGATAAAGGTAGCATCAGATAGCAGTGAGCAAATAATTGATGACTGTTTAAGTGATCGATTTCCCCTAGAATTCCATGACAGAAAGGTACAAGTTTGTGAGTTTTAGGGGTTATCTTTGATTCCCTGGATCTTAGCGATAGGCTCTCTAAGTGTCAATGCCAACCATCTCAACTCTGTCTCATTAGAGAGCATCTGGGGGTTAGAGCTCTCCTTACTTTGAGCACGGTTTGCCTCATGCATTTCTCTTGCACTCACCTCCTGCTCTCCTCCCCATGTCGCTAAAAAGCCCTTACTAAAATGTTCCAGGTCAAAACCAAATCTTTGCAGGGTTTCTATTTATGAAAAAACGAGTTTGAGTATAGTTCTTGGGTAGAAAACTATCCTCACATAGTCTTACCTAGTTTGGTGTATATAATCGACAAGTTTAATATCTCCATAGGAAATCAGAGATAGTTGAGGAATTTCATTAAACAAGGATATATAATACCCTCCCTCGGTTAAGAGAGGGAGGACCTCGATATGTTAACATGAAATTCAACATAACACTGGGATCATCCACAAAATGGCTGTGTAATGGCATTTTTTCTCTATCCCCTAGAGGGGAAGGGCCCCTGATACCACCACCAGTTATACTCCCTTTAAGTGTACCCTCTTCCCACTCCTTATACTGTGTGTAATTTTTACCCACTTCTTGGGCCCAACCTGCATTCTGCTGTACAGGCCTCTCTTTCGTTGTTTCACTAGAGGTACTGAGTGATTGAGCTGCAAATTGATTCCGCACAGGTCCGTCTCCTGTGTGGTCTTTGCAATTGTCTATAGCATTAGTTTGCATCATGCGCCCCAAACCACTGTGCTTCAATGGTATAATCGCTTGAGCGGCTATATTTTCAGGTTTCTTTTGATCAGCCATTATCTGAGAGACCAGAGGTCACCTCAGAGTATCATTAGGATTACCTGTATTAGGTTCCTCTTCCTGTACCTTTTTAGTATGTAGAGGCAATTGCAACCGGAACTTAGAGTGTTCAAGCGCTTATAGGTCAAAGGATCGACTGCAAAGGGTCGAATGACAAAAGGTTCGAGTCAATAGTCTCAAAAACAAAAGGTTCGAAAAAATATATTTTTTTAATATATTTTTTATTTTTTGTGGGGGTCCCCCTCCAACCCCTGTTTTTGTGGTAAAAAACACTTTTTTTTTACCTACAAAGAAACCCAAAAATAAATATATAAATAAAAAAATCAATAAAAAAATCACAAAAAAAAATCGAACCTTTGGTTTTCGACCCTATTGACTCTCACCTTTTGCATTCCAGCATTTTGTAATCGCTCCTTTCACTGTACACCGTTCAAGCAGATTCATCAGCGCTTGCCGGACTCGATTTTTAATATCCTCACTAGGAATGAGATTGGAGCTGGTGTTTCCATTTATTGCCTCACCGTCCACCCCTTCCTCAGCTTCTACATTTTTCAGTATGTTCCCAACATCTTCAGTATTACGTTCAGAGTAATGGGATGAGGATATGGCCTTCTGGTTATTTATAATACCCAGAGAACCAATATCTAAAGATGTGTTGTTTCTTACCACCGTTGTTTTACAGGCAAAAAATTGTTGGATCCCTGGTCCCCCCAGTTATTCCCTCAGATTTGGTTGCACTCCAACTAGTGTCCTCTTTTTTTTTATATCATTTTTTTGAGTTTTTGTTTTACTGTAGTACATTTCACTCCCCTATGGCTCATCGCATCTGTAAGGGTATTTACAGCTTCTCCATAGGCCTTCTCCGATCCATCAGTTGCTTTATCACAGTCTATTTCAATTATACCTTCCATACCTTTTTTACCAGGGGGTGAAGTGTCCTTCAGGTCTAAAACATTTTACTCTCCTCATCTAATTGTGTAAGATCAAAAACACCTTCTTCTACAGACAGACCGCAAATGTCTAATATTCATGTTTGTGTTTTTTATCTTGAGAGAAGGTAGATTTTTTTTTTTTATTTGTAACTTTATATAGTTCATTAGATTTCATAGCTCTTCTTTTGAGGGCCCTAACTCGCATTTTTATCTCTCTACGAGCAATGGGATGTTCAGGCGTTGCATCATCCTCTGGAGTGGTATCCACTCCCTTGCCATCTACAGAGGCCTGCATCAATTTAGCTTCATCTTCTATAACATCCAAGAGGGCTGATGGGCTTTCTAAATTAATGCTATCTTGTGGAGTCTTGGTAATTAAGCTACAGTCAGATGGATTTGTTGGCCCTGTACGTGAAGCTGTATGCTATCCCCAGATGGAGAATTGCAGATCTCAGTGGCGTAAACATATCCCTCCAATCTACTTATTTTTTCTTTCTACACTTTCAAGTAATAGAAATCTTAATTCTTGTATCTCAACATGTGTCCTTTCATGGCACCTGTCCAGAAGATTCAATGTATAAGTAAGGACTGGGAAGGATGCAGATGTGCATGTGATATCTTCCATATTGAGTCCCTCAAAGGGATGGGTGATGTGTTATGCTTCATGTTCCTGGATAGGTGGTTGATTAGTAGAGGAGGGACTTGAGCATTTTTGAGTATCCACGTTAGATGTACAATGTCCCACCACCCCCAGATTCCCCAGCCCTAGACCTGTGGTCTTCGGTGGACCTAATGGTTATTTAGGGATTTAACAATCATCCATATAGTGATGGGTGGTATTCAATAACCATTGCTTCAAAAGCCACCAGTCGTTCAACAGTTATTTCTCCTATTGTTTTGAGAACAGTTCTAATCTGTGACACTGTAGATCATTTATTGTTCTGATTTTTTTTACATCTTCTTTATTCTATGAATCCTTCTGCTGCGGGTGCTCACCTTCCGTGGTGTTGGGCCGGTGAGCGCACTGCAGTCAGCAGACAAGACAGCAATGGAAAAAAAGAGGTTAAATCTTCTCCTTTACTTTATTGAATAGGATATGAGTAGACCATAAAGTGCCTTTCCTACCTTGAGGCACATTTCAACTGCCACGCCACAGAATCCCGGGAGTCAGGCAGTCTATCTTCCTGGGAGTTCCAATAGAATGTAGGCACAGATTGCAGTGGCCAGAGATCAGACAGAAAAGAGGGAGTGCAGGCAGATGGGGCAGATGGGATAACCAGTTGGTGAGGCGAGATAGATGGGTAAAGAGTACAGAGAGGATAAAACACCAAACCACACAATTAAAGGAGTAACAACCCAAATGCTGGTGCCACCAAGTCCCAACACTTACCTTTCAGTTATTAAGAACTAAACAAACAAGCTAATGTCAGACTTTACGATACTCAGGAAGCTGGGACAACCATTTCTTTGGTCAACATGTTCTGATCAGCCACGTGGATTGCAGTATCTATATCGTCCCTGATGACCACTCTCTGATAAAAATAAAAAGCCACTTTTGCCCCCAGATTTGGGCTTCTTTAACCTCACCCTACTCCCAGGGTCAATCCATAATGCCTTTAACCAGTGTGTGATCTCAAACATCATCTTCACCTTGTCCGCTAGATCCTCTATGCTCCTTTTGATTTCATCATCAAACACCTTGAGGAAAGCCCTTCCCAGCCACCCAGGGCAAGGTTTGGTATTAGGTGTCTGCCCCTGTAACATCTTAAAGGGAGATATTTTAATGGCCAAAAGTGGTGGAATATATGTTCCATAATTGCCCATTTTCTGTCCACATCTGTCCTTACAGGGACACTAATCACATATATTGTCCAGTTGAAACATTCAACAATCCCATAACTCTGGGGATGATAATGTGTGGTTTTTACATGAATAATGCAATTTCTGGTACACACTCTTCCATATCTGACATTAGTTAGGTACCATTATCAATAATTATTTTGTTTGGAACTCATTCCCACCAAAAAAACAAATAAATAGATTTAATAACTCTTATGACCTCCCTGGTATGTATGCCATGTCCCAATACCTACATTCCTTTAATATGATTCCCTTCTGATTTACCTTATTAAATATGTCCCTTATGCCATTTCTTCTTTTTGGTTGCCATTGAATAATGTCTCTTTCAGTCAAGACATTTTTCCACAGTACTTAAACATTTTGCTTGCTCTTCTGATAATGTCCAGCCTCGACCCTCTGGATGAAATCAGTCATCATCCGATTACCTAGAAACGTGTGCAGCAGGTCAACACTCCCTACATTTAACCAATCACTGTTTGTTAAGGTACTATCAATCTGGTCCCAGGCGCAGCCTGACAAAGCTACCCTGCGTATGCTGGATGCTGGTGGTGCCAGTTTGCTCATTCTTCTGGATTTCTCAGCAACATTTGATACGGTGCACCATGAAGTTTTGATTAACATTCCATCCACCAGAATAGGCTTGCCTGGCCCAGTTCTGGCTTGGTACTCCTCCTTTATGGCTAATGCTATTCAGTTTGTACGTGTGGGGTGAGGAAGGACAAACTCTTTGCCCATGTGGTGCTACATTCCTTAGGGATCAATTCCATTGCTGATGCCGTTTAAAATCTCCATGGAACTTCTCAGAGATCAAGTTATTGGTCAACCTCTGGCTGTACCATTACTCTGGTGTTTTTTAGGTTTATGTCAATGTATTCTACTCTGTTGGGATCCTCTTTCTGAGGGACTGCACTGGAGTAATCAAGTAATGGCCGTCTCAGCTTTCTCCTTACCCCTCTAAAACAGTTACTTTTTGCTTCCTCTTCTTCTCGTTCACAAATTCAAGAATTGATTTTTGCACTTGTTTCTCTTGGAATCATTCCTAACTGGTGAATTCTGTGAAATCCACGGGTTCACATTTCATTCAACAAACTTTAAAACCCATATTTGTCGTTTGGCTGAATCCTGTGTTTTCAGTTCTCTTTTCTAAAGATTACTCTTGTAATCCTCCCTCTGATTATTAGCCCGCAAACTAGTGACTTGGTCTCTTCCAAATGGAGGGTGGGTATCAGGCCCAAAATCCGATAACTTCAACTCTTTGGGCCTCATTACAAAACCAGCAGGCTACTGCCGGAGTTGTGATTTTTTCTGACACCTGGCTCCACGGAAACACCGGGGGATTATGACCCTGGTGTTCCTGGAAGTCAGGTGCCGGAAAAATGTAAATACACATTCGAGCCCCATAGGACTCAATGGGGATGACGGAAGCACCGGCACCATTAATAGCGGTGCCGGTGCTTCCCGGAAAGTCTGTGTGCGGGTGCCGCCCCGCCCACCAGGCCAGACCTGGCGGGAGGGACGGCAGCTGCATGCAGACTCCGAGTGTGCCAGTCCGGTAACAACGGTGCCAGTAAGCTTACCGGCACCATTGTTACCGGACCGGCACACTCATAATGAGGCCTTTTGACTTTAAGTAGGCCACTGAGATTGAGGAGGCACATGGGATTGAGCTAAAAGTGGCTTAATAACTTTCTATAAGTGTTAATTTAGGGATTTAGCTCCCAGGCATCTTGCTTTTTGTGTTCTACTGTCTAGAAAACAAGACCAATGTCAATTGACAGACTCCATTTACATGTCCCTGCATTGCTTTCCTTAGGAATTTTGCCCCATTAACAAGCCGCATATGAGGTTTTGGGTGTGCACATGTTTACTAAGGTTGTTCCGTTCTTAGCATTATGTTAATCTGGGAGACGCGTAATCCAGCGGGGAAAATGTTTAAAATGTTGTGAAGCATGGGTAACAAAATAGAGTATTTTCCATGAATTCTTCCCATTTGTTAAATTGCATTGATTGTGTGATCAGGTATGTGCACCGGGAATAGAAAACGGGGTCAATTGAAGCGGCTTTCTGCCCCAAAACATTTATATATTGCCTTTTTGCTTTTAAAAAACAAACTATACATCAATTAATTTATATTAATGCAATCTCTTCTCAAAATAGATACTAGGAGTTTATAAGATCACACTTTCATATAGCGCATCATGCCAGATTCCTCCTGCTTCCAAGCACTTAATAATAGTTACTTATATCAGCCAATTTAATGGTACTCATCTCATTGACCTCAGTAGAATTCATGGGCTGAGTCTGACCTACTGGGATTCGAACTTATAGAGTGCAAGCTAACACCATATCTGAGACAATTGATTTATCTTGTGAGCTATCCATTTCCCACGTCACTGATCCTTTGATGTCGTTGAATGTTAGCAAACTTTTGCAGTTCAGTAACTCAATATCCAAGTCTTAATGGATGTTTTAGTCTTTTTGTAAATTCAATGCATCAGTATCCAGGCCTTAATAGGTTCCTTATATAATGGCTGGTATGAGTCTACTAAAGCAAACACAGAATATAAAGCTCTGTCTGGGTTTGGCTGACCATTTTAGACTATCTTGTACAAGAAGAACCATTCCTTGTGTACAGTTTAGAGATCACGATTTAAAAAAAAGAACATTTTGTTTTACATGTTCACTATTTTGTTAGTTTGGGAAGGAGAGACCTTAAGGTATATATAAGGGAAATCTTAGTAACGTTAGGGCAGGAGCGTAAATGATACATAGAAAATAGAACCCTGACCAATTATCAATGAGAGAAACACTGGTTTTGAGGACTTGTTTGAGAAATTATTCTATGACTATATGTCTTGTTTAACTTATGCTCCATAAATAAACATACACAAAAACCAAGGAGAAAAAGATTGTGTCCCAGTATATTAAGCATGTCAAAATGGACTGTTTTCACTAGTCCGAACCTTCACATATTGGTATATTTTTATCAAAACTATGTTTGAGAGTTGTGAGTTGGCAAAGGAGGCACTGATCCCTAAAATAGGTTTGTGATAATATACATCTCATAACTGCTTTGCGAGTCATCATTTGATACTCACAGGACCCTGTCCAATAATATCTGCACAGGTTTATGATGTTTGTACCCTTTCCTTATATTGTTAGGGAACAAAGAAACTGATCAAAGGCAATAATGTAAGTGGTCTTTGTGACGGATCCTTGGAAGTTGTCCCTTCTCCCCTAGTGGGAGACCCTTTCCATGAGTCCAAGGAGGCGATGCTGCTACTCGATAGTCCCCCCTGGAGGTGGTACTCAGCGGTTGGATCTCATGCAGAGGGATCCCTCCTACAGGACCAGGGACGACTGTCCAGTAAAAACACTGTATGCCCAAGACATATCCCCACCTCCCTAATCCTCCTACACCACACCACGTCCCATAATTTGATACACTTCCACGCATCTTTGTAAAACAGATGGACTGACCTCCCTAGAAAGTACAGGGACGACGAAGAGTACGGATTGCCTCTGAGTCACCTGCAGAAACTTGGATAAAAAAAAGAACACAAGAAACCCAATTGTGAGTAATAATAGCAATAGTGAGATGAGAAGGAGGTGTGGAGTAATGCAGAGTGACCCACAGAATCAACATGAGCGAGCCAGAGAATACGAAACAGACTGGTACCTGCTACAAATAAAAAGGGAAGGACTTTATGAAGAGGCAGATCCTTCCTGGAGATGCTGGGAAATTGAAATGCAGCTGTGGAAGTGTAGAAGTGCAGGAGCGGAGGCACTAGACCACAGGCAGAAGCATCCCCGCTAGACCTGCTGTGGATCAACCAGAGCGGAAGGCAGGAAGAAGGCCGACCAGCTGACATGAGCTGGTGTGTCCAGGGGGGTAGAAGTGAATCATCCAGGAAGAAAGGAACGCGACGAGGAGGCTGTGGTTCCTGTAGCCGCTGTGAGAGACAACAAAGGGGAAAAGAGATTTACAGACAACCGGAGGTCGCCAGTAAGGAGCCTGGAGGGGTCCAGGTAACTGGGATGGATGGTGGGGGCACAATGGTTGGAGAGGCTGCAACAAAGAGGTCTGAGACCCACAGCAAGTAACATGTTGCCTCCAGAACAATATCCATAGTCGCAGTACCTGGCATGAGAGTATAGCAGGTCAAGAGAGGAGAATCTTACGGGTCTGGGATCCATACCCATTTGTAGGAGCAACCTCTGAGTCCATCTTCATAATCACCTGACAGGGTAGTGAACGAGGTGGGCTGTGAACACTGAGAAACGCCAGGGAAAGAACCATACCTCCTGGTGCATTGAACTGTGCAAACCTGAGAAAGGCCAGAGGAAGAACCATACAAGTGGTGTGGTGAACTGTGCAAGCTTGAGAAAGGTCGGGGGAAGAAACATACACCCGGGAGCGTTGAACTGTGAAAACCAGGGGAAGAGGCATACCCCCAGATGCTGTGAAGGAGTCTGGTACATGCAGATAACAAGCCATCGTAAAGCAGTCTGGGACCCACATATAAGAAAACCAGTATGAGGGGGTCTGGGACTCAAATAACAAGAACCAGAGGAAGGAAGATATCCCGCTGGAGTTTGCGAACATTGTGAGAGACCAAGAGACAGGAGTCACTCTCTTGGGGGTCGAGGTTTCGAACTGGAACTTTTGCTCTGGAATTAAGAATTTTCAATCTGGAACTTGGTGTACTGCCTTTGACAAGAATTGCAACCTGGGGAAGGAAGCCAATCCCAAGAGGAAATCCTCCCAGATCACGGATGTGATAACTCACTCCACAGAAGAAGGGCACCCTTCTTCTGTATTAAGAAGACTCACTTACTTTTTAGTTTACTTAGAGATCTAAGCAAAGGAAATAGGTTTTGGGAACAGGACAGTGGACCTTTTAGTTACAGACATTCTGACGTATTGATTGGAGGCAGGGAAACTCCTCTTATTAATAGGTATATTTAGGGTTTCCTTTTATTTTGTTAAGAATCAAAAGTTCATATATCACATGTGCCTCAGTCTCCTCCTTTCACATCCTTACATCTTTTATAGTAGGACAGTGGGGGAGTTGTGTGTGTAGTGGAAGGTGGTAGGAAATCTTAGAGGGTAGTTTTTCAGACAGGGGAAGAGCGCAATGGGTGTTTAAATGTCAAACAACCTGCAACCCTGCACTACTACCACTGGCCTTTTGCAAGTAGGTCACATTGCCACTGCCAACTTTTTTCTCTCTTGATCGCTCTGTCTCTTTCTCTTCCTCTATCTCCCGCCCCCTCTCCCTCTTTTTCTTTTGCCTCAATCCCTTTCATCCCCCCTCTTTCTCTTCCTTTTTCTATTTGTCTGAAATAGATACCCTGGCAAATTGGCAGCAGAGGGAAAAGAGCAGTCTGCGGGCAAGAACATTTGGTTCAGAGAAATGGCTGCTTGACATTCTTTCTCAGTATGTTGGTTGGCAGGCTGAGAGATGCCATAAACCTCACCCTAACAAGCTAACATGCTATTCACAGTGGCCTGCTGGGACTTCTGCCCAACATGGGTAGCATAAGGTGTCGGTCAGGAGTTATCCAGACCGTATATCTGACCGTCTGTCTTTGGACACCGATTTTGAAATACGGAGCTAAGGACTTTGAAATTATACATTTTTAACTACAACGATGAATACTAAGTAACTCAATCGTTTATTTTCAAGGACTTCATGAATAATAATGGTAGTAGAACTTAGTCCATCTCCAAAGAATATTTTGTATTTGTATTGTTTAGCTTATTTAGCCCTAAAACACACATTCAAGAAATTGACAATTTACAAAAACCTAAATTAGACAGTGAGAAAAAATGCTCTTAATTGCTAGCAAAAAAAGTGATAAAGATGTTAGAGGCCTAATAGAAATGATTCTAGTGCTTTGGCGCCAAAACAGAATTAAGAGTGAGCACATGGGGCTCTACGAACTGCAAAAAGAAACTGACTGCGACCGAAGTACAAGCAGGATTATAAAAAGAAAAAATAAGAGTGCTCCAATCACAATATAATTTTCTCTTGATACCAAGCACTCTGCTCTCAATTTTGTAACCTTAAAGTGGTATTTGTGCCTAAAGTGTTCATCAGTGTGCTCTGCTGCAGCATCAATGTGTCCAGGGGAACCTTCCACCCAGTATGGTACTTGGTCGAGGGTCATTGTGCGGGTTCCGTGCGGATCGCACAAGAGAGATCAGGATTCAAGCACACCGACCAATTTATTTTTATTTTAATACCCATAACGCAATACTTGACCCAATTGATAAATGGCAAATTGATGGAAAATAAGTGAATTATGGTTAACGTGATATATGTATAATTTCAAACTAAATAGCATCAATTAAATAATAACGAATGTGTATGTGTCTGTTTGTAGCATAATTTCGCATATAAAATGCAGAAGCAATGACTGTACTGAGTAACATGGCTACTTATATCTTGCAGAAGACTAAATATGTTGTTTTTCATGCAGACTGTGTTGTGGGAACACCACATAGGCAGCAGAAAAGGCAAAAGAAAAGAGGGATAAAGGAATAGGGGCAATGCAAAAAAAGGTGCACCGAAGAAAACAATGGAAGTGCAGTGAAGGATAAGGCAGAAAGGAAAAGTAAACACCCACGGTCCTACATTTGTGTAAAGAAACTGATGTACAAAAGACACACATTACACATACAAGACATTTATTACAATGCATAGACAGAAACATCTGTCCGTTAATAGGCTGTTGCATGTAAAGGCTACCGTACACTCATAATGTTTTCTTTTTCCTGAAGGCTTTGAGGTGACGAGTCCATGTGATTGCCTGCATTATTCAGCAAACTCCTCACTTCTTCAAAGTCCAACAGCAAGCTCCATCCAACTGCCAGAAACCCTCTGGCATTATCAATCATCGCTCACTTGTCTGCAGTCCAGCCTGACTTTGGGACAGACCCTGCTGTTTCAAGTAGGACTCTAATGCACAGAACATCTGGTAAAAAACTTCCAAAAGAGAAGGCTTAGTTCACGAGGAACAATGCCCCGATACCACCAACCTTGAATACATTTTGCAAGCCCAAAGGTCACAGAAGACATCAGGCAATTAAATGATCCATGGGCTAAATACAGCGGTCTATTATTTAACATTGTCTGGGGACTTCATCCTATGACTAACAGGGATTCAGGTGACCATCACACAAACTGTTATATAGGATGAAAAACAATCTTATTGGCCAACATGACTTTCAAGGGAAAATGTTCCAAGGTCTTAAGACACCATCCTACCGACTGGAACAGGGACAGACAGCATAATTCTTTCCCCTCATTCGCTGAACGAATGACAGCATCTTGCAGGCTGCAAGGGGGTCAAAGAGACTATTCACCTGAATGATACAGGGCCTTATGAACATACCACACCAACTGAAGATACAATCCTACAGATCTAAACAGGAATTGAAGCCAACAAACTGCCAATGGTAACACAGCATAAAAACAACATTCTACTGGCCATAACAGATATGTAAGACATCATGGTATGCTGATTGTACCACAGTCTGAAGAAATCTTATCAAGTATAATATGGACCACTGCAATGGCTCTAACAGGGACATAAGACACAAGCCCACCAACTGCAGTTGAACATTGAGGTCTCAGCCTACTGACTGTTGCATGGCCTAAAGACATCCTCTTACCAGCTATGAGGTTGAAGAGACTATCCTATTGTAACATAAGTCAAAAACACTATCCAATCAACTATGGTTCTGAAGTGCACCATCTAACAGACAGTATGACACTCTCAAGGCACCATTCCACCGATTTGCTCATGAACTGAAGCCACATCCTTCCAACTATTATAAGAACCAAAGACACCAACGGACTAAGTGTTACTAGCAGTAACAATACCATCCTACCACCTGGTAAAAGCAGTAAGGATACCATCTATTGACTCCTAGTGTCACTCAAGATGCCATCCTACTGAGTTACAGAGCAAGAACCATCCTACCAACTATTAAAATGGACTGAAGGCAAAATCTGACCAGTGGTCACAAGCCTCACATTTACTTTCCCAATGATTGTTATGGGACTGAAGACACCATCCAACAAACCGTCGTAGTAAAGGCCCAATCTAGCCTGAGCTGGGAAGAGACTGTCATTCGTCCAATACACCCAAGAGCCTCCCTTTGCAACTCCATGTACGCCATTTGCTTTTCTATTAGCCAATGTTATACATCTCCCCCATTGTATCTCATGCCGCTCACCCAGGTCTACTTCAGCGGTCAGCTGAAACTTGATCTCAATGCACCCTCTTATGACCTGCTTACATGCTGCCCATCTCTCAGCTGTGCTAGCCCCATCATCTCAGATCACCGTTTCCATGCGTATTTCTTCTCGTTTTGAAGGTTTTTCCTAAAACATACTGCAGACAAGTTGCTGGCTGGTTTCTGTTCCACATTCACTGTCCTTGGTGCTGTATTTATCTCTCAGATTACTACGGATATATTTATTCTTTTCACTTGGTGTGAATTCCTCCGAGGACATGGCTCCTTTTCCTCCACTTTTAGAGAAATAATCTATTTTCTTATGTAAATCGCTGTGTATAATAAATTCGTTATATTAAAGCAGGCATGCACCGACTCGACGTTTGAATGATGCCACTGTCATACGGTGAGTGGGCATGGGGGAAGTCACAGGGAAAGATGTGTCCACGGTAGAGAGAGACGAGCCACAGGGGTCAAAGGGCAGTCATGCAGGACAGAGGATGGCCACACGAAATAGGGCATACCATTGGGCACAGAAGGCAGCTCAGGGGACAGAAGGCAATCATACGAGACATAGTTAAGTTGTGTTATGTTATGAAATCTCTAGCACAAATCTACCAAGAAGTGGTTCATTCTTGAAACTCACAAAAGCAGAGCGATGGATCATTTACTATATTCAAAGCTAATGGTGGTGCAGATTGGATCCTTCTTTTAAAGGGGAGGAACGGTATTCAGTGAGAAGTGGTTCAGAATTGTGAGGCCATCAATTGACCATGCTTTCCATCTTGAATCTACAGAAAAGGATAGGCATCATTTTCTTTCATGAAAGACCCCACTTGACTGTCTATGGAGCAAGTGATAGAAAGAATGGTGGGCTAATCCATTAGCAGGTCCTTTGGCAGCCGAAGCTAGCACAGGATGCCAGTGGAAAGCTTGTAGCCCTGATGTAAAACTTTGTTTGTGTGTCTATCACTAGCCAGGATGCTGTATTAGGTGTTCTCTGGAGCCTTTAGATACATTAATCTGGCATACCCGGCACAAGGCTGTTGGCATAATCAAACAAAGCACAATGAAATTCACAATTTCTTAACTATGATTTCTTTTACGACTTTCAAGGGAGGGTACTCGTTTTTTAAATTAGCGTTAACCGGAAATACATGAACTGGAAACCGAATTCACCAAGAGATTTTGAGGCACTCAATTGTCACCTAGAAATTCAAGATGCATTACTGATTGGAGTTGGGGGGACACCGAAAGAATGAGGCTTGGAGTGACCAGGACTTGTACCTCAATTCCAGCACCACCCTCATCAAAATTACTGAAATTTCCAACTGGTTTCCCTGCCTTCCCTGATTTGCTTAGCCACCTGATGACCATCCAACTGTAGGGATGGTAGACGGAGGCGCAATATATTTTAAGGGTAATAAGAGAGGAAATATAGAGAATGAATGCATTTGAAAATGTTAAAACAAGATCCTGTGGGTCTGTGATTAGAGAACCACATCATAACTGTTTGGCTTCAATTCAAAGTTGCCCTACAACTTGCCTCCAATGTAGCAAACCCCCTTTTTCATCTGTCTCCCCAGGGTCCCCTGATGGATACACCTATAATCGTCTCCCCCACCTGCCCTCCTTTGCTTCTGTCTCCCTTCGTGGGAAGCTATACATGCCTCCTCTTTTTTGCTTGCCCATTTGTCAGTATTAGCACAGCATTAGGCCGCTTCCAACTAGCTTCTGAGATATTGTGCGTCCACTGCTCCATGCTTCCAGAGAGATCAGCATCCCCCGCATGCATGCCAACCCCCAGATGCAATCTGTTGCGCCAAATGCATTCCACTTGCACCACCTCCCTCCAGCCCGGGAACTCTTCTCATAGTGAACAAAGAGGTAGGACTATTAATAGCTGGAAGACATATTGTAGCAGAGGAAAGACTCACTCAGCTGGTATGATTTGCCAATATAAAACTTATGAATTGCATAGTCATAATTAACTATGCAATTGATAATACTAATGCACCTACAACAATAACAAATATATTCTTAAGTACACCACAAAAGCCTAAAACGTATCTATTTTTAAAATGAATAATTTCAACAAAGATTAAGATGGTATTCTAAAATTGATAAACATGTGACAAATTACTTATTGTAAATGTAGTTAGATCATACATTTCCAAACAGTTGCTTTCTGGGCCACCAGTGTTGGTGTTATCTGCACCCCATTTCTTTTAATTGTAATGGTTTAATTCAACTCGTTTAATATAGATGAAGGAAAAGTGATTGGGCGTTTGTAGCACTTTGACAGACTTGTGCCAAATGAGTTCCTTTCTTCGTTACAGTTTTCAAACATACTTGCAAAGCGCTCTATTGCTTTCTACCTCAAGCTCTAAAGTATTTAAAAGTTTTACGAGTGAGTACTAATTTGCATAACACCACTAGTGACGGCAGGCGATCTTTTACATCCATCATGGTGGAAGGAAGTGCGATCACTGAAAAATACCACTACAGGAAGTGGCATACAATTAATAAAATAAAATGAAAAACTGAAATACATTTAATATATAGATATATAGAGAAACAGATATATACACACAAAAGGGTAAATACATTTTGAGCACCAAGGGCTAAGCCCACGTTCTGAGCAAGCTCTCCACCACTCGCAACCACCTGCCATCCTTCCCACATTGGTCCTGCCGCTTCCGCCATTCACCCACTCTGTCCCCTCACCCTCTCTGGCCCACGCTTATCTTGCTAGAGAACCGCCCTGCACCACCCGCTGTGACCGCCATTGAAATTAGATAAGAGCTCTACCAAGGAGCCCCTCCATATCGATGACGGCTTTGCGTTTTTCTTTTTCTGAAAAAATGGGGTTTTCCAGCCAGCAACCCGGTTAGTAACACACGGTGCTAATAGCAACATTCATGCATAGTCTGGTCTGCACTGTGTGTGGTGTGTTCCTTTAAGAGCCTCATGACATGTCAAGTCACGAGGCCAAGCTGATAAATGGGGGACGTCCAGAGCAAGAGCGAGCAGTGCGAAGGAGACCTGAACCGAGACAAGGTTGTCCGTGTGCTTCATTACCAAGGGTGGAGGGCCTCACCTGGTGGTACCCCAGTCGAGCAGTGTGGTGTGGAGCGGTATTCTGACAAGAACTGGTATAGGGCTTGCCGCTCACACTCTCCCTGTCCATGAGCAATACGGAACATTTTATTTAGGGTCCCCATCCTCTTGGCCACCCCGGGGTGATCTTGCAATGCCAAATCCCTAGGCACTATATGTACTCAGAGAAGTGGCCGCTCTGAAATGGCAGTCCATTGTCTGTGCAGACTTCATCGGGGAGCCATGGGTAGCAACAATCTTCTCGAGACCCGGTATCACATCTTCAAATGAGGTGTACTCTACAAACACCACCTCCGGGTATTGCAACCACTGATTTACAAGCACCATGAAATGATTGTCCCGGCAGGTGGATCCAAAGTCCACATGCACTATTCCCTAGGGAAGGGGGCACGTATGAAATTATCCCGCGACCGGGAGCTCAAGAAAAAGGTCATCCCTGTGGTGCCCAGGCCTGGATTTTGAAACATACGAAACGTTTAGCCCCCACATAATCCTCTGACCAGTGCAGTGGCTGCTCTACCATTTGGTTGCTGTGAGGCACTTGTGTTTGCCAGTGCTAATATAGGGGTTGCAGCTTCCTCCAGGAGTGCGTGGGCTCCCCGCCCTCGCAGGTCTCCACATATCATGACTGGGTTGCATCTCCTACCGGGAGTGCTTGTGCACCCAGATACGGTTCCGGCTGTGCTCCCACACTCTGCCAGAGGCAAATGAACCTACATCTTCGCAGCCAGGAAGGGTGGACCAGAGGCACCCGCTCCCCACAGTGAAGGTGGTGATTGTCACATGTTGGAACACACTGTGTAAGGAAACATGGCGAATGAAGATGATGGTGCACCGGCTGATACCAGGTTGCCACGTCCATCAATGACCCTCGCGCACCTGCAGTAGTGCGATGTCTCCCGGGCCCCTTTGGCCCTGGGTCCCAGGTGGTTGGGTGAAGTGCCTGGAGCTATTTCTGGTGGCGTTGGGGGAGGGTAATGATGACACAAGAAAGTCTGTGATGCTCTATTCGGCTGGCCCTGCCATAAGCAACATTTTCAAGACTACGGTCCAATGACATGTTATTCAAAGTGGCTAAGACGGCGCTCAAGGAGTATTTCGTACCCATGGCACATCTTGACTATGAGAGGTCTCATGAGAAATGCTGTGCAGAAAGAAGGGGAATCCCTTGGCACCTATCATTGCAGGCTACGGCGGCTTGCCACGACTTGTGCATGGCCAGATGAACACGAGATGCGTCAACAGATTACTCAGGGGTGTTTTTATTTTTATATATATATATATATATATATATATATATATATACATATATATATATATATATATATATATTTTTTTTTTTATTTATTCGCATTTATAAAGCGCACAACATCCCTCAGGCATCGCAGAGCTGTTACAGAAAGCTTACCTAGTTACATAAGTGCTTGCAATAACATACATACATACATAAATGTTTCCTAACCCCATGTTACAGGAGGCGGCTTACTTAGTTACTTAGTTACATAAGTGCTTGCAAAGACATACAGTTTGCCCAACCCCATGTTGCAGGGCGGCAGCAGCATACAAATGCAGAGTCAGTTTAGGTGACACAAACATGTTGCCCAAACCCATGTTGTAGGGCGGCAGCAGCATACAAATGCATAAAGACAGAACAGGCGGCTGTGGCTTGGAGGGGAGGGAAAAGGGAAGGGGAGAAAAAGCGGAAAGGGGGGTGGTGGGCTCACACAGCACCCAGGCGAACATAGGAGGGGTGGGAGATTACACAGCACACAGGTGACCATAGTGGGGGTGAGGGGCTCACAGCACACAGGCAACCAGAGAGGGGGTGGGGATTTACACAGCACACCACAGGCAACCATAGGGGGGTTAGGGGGCTCACAGAGCACACATGCAACCATAGAGGGGGTGGGGGGCTCACAGAGCACACAGGCGACCATAGGGGGACTGTGGGCTTACAGCACACAGGCGACCATGTGGGGGGCTCACACAGCACACAGGTGACCATAGAGGGTGTGGGGGGCTTACACAGCACACAGGTGACCATAGGGGGTGGGGGGCTCACACAGCACACAGGTGACCATATGGGGTGGGGGGCTCACACAGCACATAGGCGACCATAGCGTACCTGTAGCAGACAGGTAGCCCACCGGGGCCTTAGGAGTGGGCCTTTGGTGGGAGGGCTGCCAGCTCTCATAGGCTAGTATAAGCAAAGCCCCAGCCAATCACAAGCAGCAGCAGGAGACCAGGCCCAGTCACTTACAAACATATGGCGCAGGCGGCTATGGTGGAATGGCCATGACACAAAGGGAGAGAGTGTGCAGGCAGAGCTGGGTCCAGCAGGGGCCAGTATGAGGCAAAAATAAATCTGTTAAACCTAACAATGATGCAGTGGAGCAGCGCTGCCTACACATAATGAGCAGGTCGAATTTTGTGATGATCCATGAGTTTGTGCTCGATCGCGAAAATGCTTCTGATATGCCCCAGGGCTCACCATGCATCCCAGTAGTGAGGGAACATCGTCGAGGTCTCGCGATGGTGGAGGGAGAGAGGCAGGGTCACCATCACCCTGCAGCTTCGGTGTAGATGGAGCACTCGAGGTGGATAGAGGTAGGTGCCAGGAGTGGGTCTTTGGTGGGAGGGCCGGCCAAGCCTGCCGGCTCTCCTATAGGCCAGTATAAGCAAAAGCCCCAGCCAATCACAGGCAGCAGCAGGAGACGAGGCCCAGGCCCTTACAAACATACAGTGTGGGTGGCTATGATGGAATGGCCATGAAACAAAGGGAGAGAGTGTGCAGGCAGAGCTGGGTCCGGCAGGGGCCAGTATGAGGTAAAAATAAATCCCACCTAACAATGGTGCAGCGGAGCAGTGCTGCCTTCACATAATGAGCAGGTCGAATTTTGTGATGATCCAGGAGCTCGTGCTCGATCACTAAAATGCTTCTGATATGCCCCAGGGCTCACCTTGCATCCCAGTGGTGAGGGAACAGCATCGAGGTCTCCCGATGGTGGAGGGAGAAGGGCAGGGTCACCAGCACCCTGCAGCTTTGGTGTTCCTCAATCAAGCTAAGACGACAGATACTGCGAGAGCCAGGTATTACACTAGCGCAGATACTAGAACTTGGGTGCTCCCATGAACTGGCATATGTCAGTGCAGATAGGATGTGTGCCGCCATGAAGTTGGCGAAGCTGTAGGAAGCCTGTGCATTGGGTCGTCAACAATTCCAGAAAGTGGACAAACGCCCTCCATGGAACAAGAAGGATGGATGGGGCACAGAGATGACCCTGTGTCCCAACAGAGGATATGACCTGCCTCACTCCAGTGACTGCCCAGCAAAGGGGCATACGTGTTAGAGATGTGGCACGAGCAACCATTTTGCATGTGTATGCCGTGTTGTAACACCTTCCACCCACCTGGGGGACAAGCGGGCTCAAGACAACAAAACCAAAGACAGACACAGAAGGTTGCGCTGGTCGAACAGTCACCTCTGGAGAATTCCCTTGAGGAAGTACAGACGGTAGAAGAAGAAACCGCTGAAGAAGATGTATTCCTCATCTCCAGCCTGACCGAATTGAAGGCCTCGAAACAGCATCAACCAAAATGTACTGTTAACGTTTACAACTCCCAGGTTCCAGTGACGATCAATATCGGGGCGTCTGTAAGTGGTAGGGCTGACAAACACTGTTGTGGACTGACAGGCGCTCCACCTCTGAGGGAAATGCAAGTGCAAATCTATACGTTTGGGGCACAGGCCCCACTTCCCCTGGAAGGTGTCTTTGTCATGCCGGTTCATTTCGAGGACACCACCATTAGAGCAATATTCTTTGTCACCAAGGGTACAATGGTTACTGCCTGGGATGGCCGAACAGCATTGACAAGGAACTCCAGTATCTTCCGCAAGATTGCCGACCAAACTGGGGTTAGGTGGCAGAGATAGCCCTTCCAGAGGAAGGGGAGCAATTCCCCCACGGTGGCCAGGCATCGAGAGTGATGGGTCTGACATGGGAGGACCAGAGTTTAGTGATGGAAAAGGGGAACCTATAGATCAATAAGGGGGTATGAGTCTGAGAGAAGAAAGTCCTGAGAGAGGCAGAAGTTACCCAGTGAGAGAATGTCGCCGGCAACCAGCCTACTTCAAAGACTTTGAAGTCAATCTCCCGTGAGGTTAACTCCTGACTTGTCCGGCAGTATTGCCCATAGTGAAGAAAGCTGCCTTAGAGACCCTGGGTTGTCACCTGTTGTGAAAATGTAGTGGGTGTTTTGTTTGGTTATGAAAAAGGAGGAGTGTGGCGTGTTCCTTTAAGAGTCTGTGACGTGTCCAGTCACAAGGCCAAGTTAGTAAATGGGGCACGTCCAGAGCACAAGTGGGCTGTGCAGACAGAGACCTGAACCAAGACAAGGTTGTCTTTGTGCTTCATTACCAAAGGTGGAGGGCCTCATCTAGACACGACCTCCACCCCACAACACTGTGTGGGCCCTCCTCGGAGACCCTCATTAACACTCAGAGTTTAACTCTGGCAGTAGCAGAGCCAGTAGTGGGGTAGGGAGACGCAAGGCAGGGGACCACCCACCTTAACCCCCAGCAAAACCCTGGTGCCTAGTGCACCCCTTTAGCCACCCGCTGGTGCCCTATCATCCACTCTTCCACCCCCACCAGCAAAAGCTGCCTCGGCGCCTGAACACTGGTCCCAGGCCATTACCACCTGGTACAACACAGGGAATGAGGGATCATTTCTTAATTCCGAACTGGCAAAAATCGCTCTTCATTCATTATGAGCTAAAATGGTCCGAGCAGAGACTGCTCCATCACAGCCATCTCAAGTACATTTAATGAAGAGACATCAGAGGGGAGAGGAGAGAGCGGTTGGAGCATTCTCTGGTAGGTTCCGGCACAGAACGAGACAATGGGGCTGATTACAAGTTTGGTGGTATGTCAGCGGTAATACCACCAAACGGTATTACTGCCACTTGGTCCAGCAGTATTACCACTGGCGGTATCGCCTCCGGTGGAAATACCCCTGGATTATAAGTGGCTGTTTGGCAATGAAAATCCCCATGTTACTGGATGGTAATACTGCCCATTTTTGGAGGTAAAGGTTAAAGGACATTTGTACTGCGCACTATCACCACCGGAGTGGTTCCCTGGCACTCTAGTGGATCTGAAAAGGAAAAGGGGTGGGGTGAGTTAGTAGGACTGAGCGGGAAAAGTGCAAGAGAGCATTGATGGTCTGTTGGCAGGTTCAGTTCGGTTAACACAATTCGCTGAGCTTAGGTGTGCTTTTGGGTTGGTAGCCAATGTGTTCTGTTGTGTGAGGCTATGTGTGATTTGTTTTGTTGTTGGCGTGTAGTGAAGTATGTGCGGTCTGGTGTGCTTTATTTAGAGGTGTGGTTGTGTTTGGTTAGCGGTTGAGTGGTGTATGCAGAAGGGTGAGATTTTTAGTGGGTTGGTTAGTAGCATCGCTATCTAGATGTAATGCATGCTAATTTCCAAATTCTTTCTAGATGTGGTGGGTGAATATCTCCACATTTCTGTCTAGATGTGAAGCAAAGCCAATATTCACAATTCGAACTAGATGTGACGCATGCTAATATTCACAATTCTGTCCAAATGTGGCACTTCCCACTCCTGTCTAGATGTGACGTAAATTAATATTCACAATTCTGTCCAAATGTGTTACCTCAGGAGGTAACTCCTCCACTTCACCTCCAAAAAGTGGTAATGTCTCACCGTTCTGTCATATGCCTTACAACTGACTCAGTGTGTAACTTTACTATGATACTTCCGGGTTTGGGTGTTACCAACAAATGAAATAAATAATAAAATAAAAAAACAAGTAACCAACAGAACAGTTATCTTTTATCATCATCATCACCAGCGCCATATTACATTATGCCATGTGATCACAGCCATGCCGGATTCTATCACAGCTCTCAACTTGAGCCATGTCAAGTAGATGAAGCTCATTCCGTCTTTTTTGCTTTTTCGGACTTGTAGTCCTCCTGCATTTATAACAGACAAGTACGTGTACAACTGCCAAAATGCAAAGAATAAAAAAAACAGGACTGCATGGGCTGCACATACCGGACATTGGTCTAGTTGAGAGCGGTTTTATTATGCCCAGTAAGAAGTAACGTACCAGATGCCAATATGCTCGTTAGTACAGCAGTGCCCAATGCTTTTTTGCCAGGATAGTACAGGACGAGCTGCCTCCATTATGCTAAATGTGCACAACAGTGCCAGATTCCATTATGGACAGTATGCAAAGGAAGCTTGACCAGAGACCATTATGTCAACCCACCACAGCAAGGTCTGGTACAATTATGCCCAGTTAGCTAGCAGAGAAATACCTGGTTTCATTATGATTAGTAAGTTCAGCGGGCCTGTAACTATTATGCCAATCTAGCACAAATGGCCTTCCTGCATAGAGCCGGATAGCAGGTGGGTGTATGCCTTTAGTGACACAGCTTGGCCAGATTCCATAATTGTCAATTACAGTAGTAAGGCAAAATGCAACTTCAGAATGGCCACAGAAAAGGCTGCTTCTTTTAGGCCCTGTAGGCACAGTAAGTCAAATCTCCACATTCCCAGTTAGAATATTAAGGCCTGATCCCATTAAGTACACAGAGTAAGGTGAAACATTAACAGTGTGTTACTACGCCTCCTCAGTGACATGAAGACCACCTGCTCATCTCCCCAAGATATGTCTATAAGCGTCCCAGAACTTCCATCCAGTGCATGCAGGGCCAATGCCAGCACACCCAAACCCCCTAAACAGTTTCTCAATTTAGCCATGGTCAATGCCCATGCTCCTGACAGCCGTCACCTTCTGTCAACAGGGAATCTGGATGCCCTTGCCATCACAGAAACCTGGCTGCCCGCAGCATCAGGTCCTGCCTTTGCCACCCCGCCAAGCTACACCATTTTCAGGAGCGACATCAGAGGGGGCGCAGTTGCCCTCATAGCTAAAGACCAGCTACGCATTAGACCTCTCAACACCTCCTCATGCACTGAGAACTGTGGCATCCTGTCACTAAAACTGACCATCTCCCCTACCAACACTATCACAGCCCATGTCATTTACCGCCAGCACGGCCCTATACTGTCCTTTGGGAAAGACCTACTTCAGACACTGAGTCAATATAAAGCCCACCTCACAGGTGATCCTCCTGGGCGACCTAAACCTAGGTTTTAATGACCACACAGACCTGCAAGCAGCCTCTCTAGCAAATTCACTGGTGGCCTCCTTGGAGAAGCGGGCTACTGAAGTTAGGTGATCGCATGAGAATTTATGAACTAACAGTTCAAAAGCTGCTGAGAGAGCAAGTGGTAGCAGGAGGGAAAGCATTCCTGCATCATTAGCGTGGACCAGTTGATTCTTTAAGTCTAGAAGGGCAGTTTCTGTTCCATGTCGAGACTGGTGTGGACTGAAGATGTGGTGTTCTTCTAGAAATGCCTCTTTCTTTTTGAAATAAACAGTTTTAGCAGTAGACACTTTCAGCAGCGCTAAATGTGGGGTTTTGGGGTAAAAAGTCTTTATGTATTGTATATTATATTTACATTTCTTCATGTCACTTGTTCAAAAGATGCAGCTGAGCAGTGAAGTAACATATGCAAATGACATCCTTTCACCAAATAAAAAAGACCCTTGTTAGAATGTTGGGCATGCACTTTCTTCATGGTCTTCATTGTCCTGTTGCACCGGAAGCCTGATCTCACCTTGCGGTTTGCAGTCATGCCATATGGGGGTCTAGGAAGGGATTTCTGCCATGGATAATAAAAATGTCTTAGAGCGAACACTTAAAACAAGTTGATACAAACATCATCCGTTGCATATCTCAATCAAATGTATTATTCATATAGCACTCACCAAAGCTTGCAGGCGTCAAGACACATCAGGAACAGGACACAGTGGGCCTCATTCAAAGTGTGGCGGTCCGGAAATAAGGGTGGCGGTCGCACCGTACTGTGCACCCATTCTGGACTGCCAAACTCCAACTCTGCCTTTCTGGGCCGTTGCATGTGGCCGTTGCATCCTGCCAGGCGCAATGGCCACAGTAGGCAGAGTTGTCACCGAAGCACCGGCACCGTTAGCAATGGTGCCGGTGCTTGTGTCCCCATTCCCATGGAGGCTTGTAATGTCCCGGTGGTACCAGCATATCAGGCGGTGGAAGCAGTGTTACGAGTTCGGGGGCAACATTGTCGGTAGCACCGGCGGGTTACCGGCAAACTCATAATGAGGCCAAGTGACACCAGACACAAAAAGACAATCATTCAATTAAACAAGTTTTTAAAGGTTTCCACTCGGAAAACAGATTTCTTTATTGTCGCAGGTCAGTGGACAGGGAATTACAGGGAAAAGTCACCTGAACCAGGAAGGAACTACCATTCCCCCTCACCCGCCTGGTTCTAGGGCATACCAAGCCCTTGCTATTACTAGAATGCAAGGCTCTTCTTGGTTAATACTGTTCCAGATTTTGTTTAAGATAAGAAGGAGCAGTTCCATAGAGGCACTTATGAGTCAAAGTATACATCATGAATTGTATTCTAGCAATCACTGGAAGCCAGTGCAGCTCTTTCCTGGATAGCTCTGGTATGGTTCACTAAAACAATGATATCTGAGCAGGCCGACAGGAAGAACCTTACGAAAACTACAAAAGGTCCAGAACTTTGTTGCGATTATCTTTAACCTGAAGTTTAAAGACCAAATCATACCCACCATGAAGACCCCACATTGGTTGCCAGTAAACTATTGGATTAGTTTAGGATTCTTTCCCTAGCACGCAAAGCCTTCTATGACCCAACCCAAGGATACTCCATTAAACTATTTGCACTAAGAAGCCTGGGTGACGAGTTTGAGGCTGTCGTCCTTTCCCCCCTAAGGGGAGACTTTTTTCATGGGGCAGGGCGGTGGGGGTGGTGCATCGAGGGATGATCACATGGGGAAGGAACCCCTGTATGGGATTGGGGACGACCATCATCAGAGAACATGGTATGACCCTGCTACAATACACTTAACACCTTCTCCAACCCTAAATCCTCCTACTTCCCCCTTCCCTAGATAGAGTTAATGTATTTTTTGTGAAGTCTGTCAATCCAACATACATAACAAGACTGAAAGGACAAAGGACTATATATATATGATTGTGTGACTGGTACTGTGAAGATCATCACCAAGTTGTCAATTATCACTTTAAAGAAGCAGAGTGAGCACTCAAGCTTCTCAAAACACGTGAATGGCCCAAAGCAGTCGAACAATCCCACACAGGAGTTTGAAAGCAACTTAGCTGGAATACAGACAAGGGAGGGCGATCATCTCAGTGGAAGCCGTGTAGGGAAGCAGCAGGCACGAGCCGCAAGGGAAGCTGTGCCAAGAGGAAAAGGACAACCAGAATGTGGTCCACCACGAGAGAACCACTCGGGTTGCCACTGAGTGAATCCTCTAGTTGTCCCATGCCCAGGCCCCGGCAAAGTGTGGAATAAAGAGAACATGCAGCCGGGAGGTGTCGGAAGACAGCAGAGCCGCTGCAGACCCTGCTGGAAGCCAAAACACTACCGAAGCCTTGTAAAAGGATGCAGCTTCCTAGAAACCACTGATACCTGCGACAAGGAAGGAAAACGGTATGCAGGGTGCCTGGGAGGTGCTGGCGGTCCGGGGAAGAAGCAGAGTGAATATAAAGTCAGTAGCAGAGGGTCTGGGACCTTGAATGAGTTGTATTCTTGACAGGAGAGTGAACCAAGCATATACGGAGTCTGGGACCCGCACCCATATGGGAAAAGGAGATTCTGGGACCCTGTGAAAAAAAAGAGAAATAGACTATGAGAAAAAAGTGGCTTGGCAGGAGAGTGAACCAAGCGGTGTAAAGTATTGCAAGTCTGGGACTCGCAGCCACATGAGAGATTGAGAGCAAGAGGGTAAAGCATCCTGGATTTGACAAAAGGAATCCTATTCCGGATAGTAAACGGTGCCAAGTTGTTAGGATAAAGAGGCACAAACACAAGACGGATTACCTTATGAAGCTCTAAAGAATCAGCTAAAGATGAGAAGTTTAGAGGAAAGGAGCACAACCCTAGCATTGGAATTCTGTATTTTGGAACATAGTTTTTGTATTACAGCAGAGACTGTGAACATTTGCGTTGGTTGAAAACACAAAGAACACTTTTTACTTTGAGAAGAGATCATCCTTGCACAGTTACTTAAGGTTATTAGTGTTAGGGACTTTTTTGCTCTCCAAGAGTGCACGGACAATTATTCATCACCAGTACATTTGTAAAGCAAGAAAATAATTTGAACGCAGGTAGGCGAAGCAATAACTCACAACCAGATACGCAGTTAGCGAAATAATGAGCACTTATATGGCTATTTATTCATAGCTTGGAAGCCACAAGTGATAACACAGAAATAAATCACAGAAAAGACAGAGAATTCAAAAGAAAATACATCACTGTGGGAGTAACTGAATCCCTCATCTCGCCAGAAGCGGCTGGAAGACCCCGGTAACAGCCAGGCAGAGAGCACAACAGCCCACAGGAAGTTCGGAACAAGGCATTCCCCCCTCCGACTGAGGTCTTTGTGGTTTCCCCTGACCTTCCCTATATGCCCTCCTCAACGGGGGTGGCAATTTCTCGAACCTTCTGACATTAGCTTTTGCGCATTGCTGAGTGACTGTTGATTGCCAGCCGGTCAACCGACAGTAACCCCAAGGAGCAAAGCTTCCCTCTTCTTCTAAAACTCAACGGAAAACAATTCCATAACTCATAGTAAGACATAACAAAACCAGCTTTCCCAGCAGAATGTCCTTGACTGGCTGCATACCAGGTTTAGAAAGCATGTCTTTCAGTAAAGCAAGTACAGCTTTTCACTGAGGCATGGAATAAATATCCATTATGGCTCTGAGTGCCCCCAGAATGCACTGCGCACTAGCACCATGTTTTAGCTCAAGCATAACAGGGACAGAGGTAGCTTTTGAGACACGGCAGTGAAAGACCTTTCAGTTTTGGACTTCCAGGCAATTTCACTAGTTTCCATGGAGGCAGGGAAACCCCTCTTAGCTTTAGGGATAGTGAGGCATTTTTCCAACCCTTTACTAATAAATAAGAATTAATACCCAAAAACATGGCACCATTGTGTCCGAGCCTTACTTCTGCACCCTTACACCTGCCAAAGGGCTATGGCAAGCTGCTATGACAAGGTCTACTGCGTTGCTCTGCGGACATCTACTGAGGCAGACACGTGGGCCGGGATCTTCCCAAAGCTAGTGAAGGATGGGCATATGAGCGGTAAAGGTCACCCCCACTAACTCCCCTTAGGAACCATATACCCGTAAAGGATGCAGCTTTTGTATCACAGAAAATGGATTAGAGTAATAATAGTGAAACATTGTCTTCCTCCTGTCCCAACTCAGGCCATTTATCCCTCCAGTGAAAGAACCTACTGACTAAAACTGCCCTTTTAAGAGAATGAGGGTTTCTGCTCACTACGAACGGGTCATCTCTAACTGTGGTCTCAGCCAGGGGAAGAGAAGCCCACTTCAAGACCTAGAAAATAGCCAAGGACCAGGAAACTTTGGGGGTTTTCCTATGGGCTCGTCTGTGAGAGAGACCTAAAGTGAGCAGAGGTTCAGTGTCGCTCACTTCAGAAGCCTAATGAACAAAAAAGCGGTCTGTCAATCTCATGCATCCACGAAAAGCATGCCTGCGATCCTCAGAGACCCAGAATTAAGTCCTCAATCAAAAAGAGAAATAAGGCGCACGCAGATAAACCGTGCACCAGGTAAGCATGCTTGACCTTTATGCAGCTAAGATCAAGCACAATCACACCATGGGGAGGCCACCGGGAGAAGACAAGTGGGTAGGAGTGGAATTCAAAATGGCCAATAAACCGTATACAAGTTCAGTCCAAGCCCAAAGCACAGAACATCTACAGGTGAGACAATTAGGCTTAACCAATAACAGCCTCTCCCTCTAGTACATCCACAGGTACAAACCGTCACACAAAGCTCAGGCCCAGGGGAGGGGCTGCAGGACTATGCACACCTGGTGAGACAGTCACGCAGCGTGGGTGTTTGGTGTAGGAGCTGGTGGCAGATGTTTGGAGAAAGTTGGACAGCGAATGGAGAAGTTGGAGGAGGCTTCAAGGTCGAGTCTGAAGGTGGTTGAAGAGACACAGGAAGGAGTGTGGAGGAGGATGTTGGAAATAAGAAGGGAGAGAGGAGGTGGTAAAGATACATCAGAAAGTGGCAGGGGAACAATGGAAGGAAGTAGAGCGAGGGTTAGATGAGGTGGTAGAGAAACATCAGAAAGTGGAGAGTGAAATAGAGGAGGGGGTTCAAGAACATCTCTAGAGAGAGCATCTCATCAGAAAGATGAGGAAGGTCCGAGAGAGCAAACTTCACCAGGGCAAGGGCAAGGTGCAAAACCCAAGAGGGAAAGAGGGATGAGCATGGTTTGGCGGGTAGGAGGAGTCGTTCAGAAGCAAGAATAGGGAGGAAGTGAATCAGGCAGGAGTCAAGGCGTAAGGTTTCAGAGATGCGGGAGGTCCTCAGGACTCGATAAGCAGCAGGAAGTAGGCGTGTAAGAACCCCTTAAACCAGAGACCAAAAATAAGTAAGGAAATGTAGCGTGCAAACGAATAAGGGGGCAGGAAAACCTTAGACCCAAGTTTGGAAATCGGGAGGAAACTCTGCCACTACATAAAGCGCTTCCATGTCTTAAAATCGAGGCAAAAATGGCTGTGGATACAAAATATAACGGCAAAAATGATGTGGTTTTGCTGCCACAATCATGTAAAGGAAGCATGGGGACACCCCCGCAACCCCTGGACCCATTCTACCATTAAAGGGCAGCGGGAGACACTCCCGCAACCCCCACTCCCCTTAAATGGTATAATGGGATACACCATACTGGGTCAAACCACGATTTTTTTTACCAGTGTCATTTTTGCAGCGATTTTATTACCGGATACCCATAAAGCTAGTGGAAGCGACCCAGTGACACCTGTTTGCACAGAAATGCTACCTTGACACGAAGTGCCACAGGGGAAGGTTCTCCAACCTGTACTTAAAAGCCTTGACACTGAACAATACGGTGGAAGCAATTTGTGATTCGGAGTTTGAATACTTTTTGCATTAATAAAACCAGTTTTACATTCTATCTGTGTTCAGCTTGTTTATGGACCCCATTCACCTCCTGTCACTTTCTAAACCTCGATTGCAACCCACCAGCAGAGATACAAGCATTTTGAGTGTAGATCCTGTCAGTGTCAAGTTTCTTTCGCTGGAACACACTCCCATCCCATATCCATCTCCAGCCTAATCACCCAGAGTTCAGAAGGGAACTGTGTTCCCAACAGGTATTAAGTGAGCAGAATCGCAAAACTGGATTCCTCTGGTGGGGAGTGAGAGGGTAAGACCTACCTCCCAACCGCACAGTGCAAGGGAATTAGAATTACCAGAGTCAAAGCACCATGCATTTAGGCAAAAGATCAGGAGGAATGCCACCATACTTTTCCTAGCTACAAGGGATTGACAGCACAATATTACCAAAATATACACTGGTGTTCTCTTAACTGTAGTCCAAGACCCCTTCCACATATTACCTGCAGGGTGTAGCAGCAGCATGGCTACACATATGGAATCCAGGGCGTATTCACGGTCCATACAACAAATCGAGACGATAATCCAAAAACAGGTTTAAATAAGTTCTAGGTCTGAATACATGCAAGCAACAGTCCCAAACAGGCCAAGGAAAAATTCAAGCCAAAGTCCAGTACACGAGTTCACCACAGCATATCTATCTATCCAAGAGCAATTCAAGAAATCCAAGCTCAGGCCAAATTCATCCAAAAAGGCAAAAGATACAAATTACAGTAAACAATCCAAGCAGTCCAGAGTACAAAGCAAAAAATCCAGCAGCCGATACAGAACACACTTAAGTTGTAGATGCAGGGACCAGGAGCGAGGAACACAGAAGACCAGGCGCTGGAATGAAAAAATGAGGACCAGCAGCAGGAGTAGCAGGAGGCGAGGCAAGGGATGGAGACAAAGTGTTCAGTGTCCAGGAACACCGGGCAGCTCAACTACGCCGAACAATGTTGGAAAGTAGCGTTTGCTAACTTCTGCTCCAATTTCTTCTGGCTGCGAAGCAAGCGTGATACTGCATCTGATGTGGTGATGTCATGAGGCACCGGGGAAGCTGGGATGTGTAGTTTCCCTCTGCACTGCACATTTCTGAAGCGCCAAGGGTCCTGGAAATGGCCTGCCCCATTTCGCAAGTGGTTGGGGGGCAGGGGAGATCATGACAAACTGACAAGGTTTCCAATCCACTTGGTTTACGTTATTTAAAAACGATGCGCATCCAGGGGTAAGTTCCACCCATCCAGGCGAAGCTCCTAACATCTACCCTCACTCTTTTTTCTCTCATAGGCCACTGTTGCTTGCATGATGCGCATTACAATTAAACTAAACAAATACATACATCTAGAGCTGTCTTGTGGAGCATTTGCTCCTTGTGGCTACCTTGTTTTGCTACCTTTCCTCTCTTGCAGCTACGGTGACTTGTATTTGAACTTACGAAGATAATAAATAGAAACATTTCAGATTTCTTTCCATAATACTTAAAAATAGAAAGCTAGTGAGGGAAGAGGGAGGTTTTCTCTGTTCTACCATTACAAGAATCAATAATGTTAGTAAGACAACCCTAAAACATGAATCTGATATTGGAAAGGTAGGCTTTTTTTTATTTTTTTTATTTTCATTTAGTTTATACAAACTTTTGAAAAAAGAAGAGAAAAGAAACCCTTGTCTTACATCATCTTAGAGAGGCAGAGAAGAGGACAACAATAATGACACAAACACTCAACAGAGGAACATAAAGGAGAGTCAAACTAATTATCCCAGTGACCAGCTGCATAGCTAGCTATCCCAGTTCTAATCAGCCAGACCAGTTTTTATTTGGTTCTCTTATTTTTAAGTTTCCTCCGGACGGTGTCTATTGATTTCATTTCTCCATTTGCTTATCAACTGCTCTGCCTTTCAGGTAGTTTCCGTACCCCAGTTTAGCCTCGCTTGAGGTAGGCTTTTTATTCACACTAACTAACCAATGAGATGCGTCAAAATTTACTTGACAAAGCCAGTGATAAATGCTCCTCACAATCAGACTTGTAACAGCAGGGATATTTATTGAGATCAATTCGTAGAGCAACCCCCAGCACAGATAGGAGCCACCTCTTCAATCGCCAACGAACATTTCTCTCTCTTAACATTCCAGCATAGAATGCATAACAGAGTTCCACTGAAGGGTTCTATAACTAGGACACACCAGGAGAAGGCACAATGGAACATCTCCCACCCTCAACTGTATACAACAAAAATTGCATTTAAAGCTATTACATTACAAGACAATAAATATGTACAGCTTCTTTTATAACACTTTGTAAGTCACCTATGCTTGGTGTGGCATGACCTTGCAAGTTACCCCTGCTTGATGCGGGCCACCCGCAACATGTTCCATACTTGCCCTCCACGTACTCACACCACACCCTTTAACACCCCCAGCACAGGATCCGAACACAAAGGCTCCCCTTTCTTCTTCACTACCCCCTTTTTTATGCTTATCGAATTACCTACCGACACCACCCTACTACGCCTACCAGATTTCTCATTCACCTACTCATTTTTCTTTCTGTCAAGCATAAATCTCAACTCGTCCACCACACAGTCGGTCTCTTGTGCTCTTCCAAGCCAGGGAGGCGGCACTTTGGTTTTGGGTTTTATTCCCCTTATCAACTCAAATGGACTCATACCTGTGGCAGCATGAGGTGCCATCCTCAAGGCATATAGCCTATCCCTCACAGCAACTGTTTCATCTCTCCCACACACATCCACCATTCTCGCAGCCTTCATCACACACCTGTTCACTCTCTCCACAGCATCATTTACCTCAGGAGGATAAGCTGTCATTCTCTTATGCTTCACACCACTACACCTCAGATTTTCTCAAAACATCCTCCCCCAAATTGCTTCCCATTGTCCATCAAAATGGAACTGGGTAAACCTTGTACCTCAAACACACTCTGTAGGAATTGCACCAAAGTGGATCCAGTAATATCCCACACAATTTTGAATTCTGTCCAACGTGACAATAAATCATCAACAATTAAAATAAACTTTCTGCATCCCACTCCTAGGTCAAAGGGACCCAGAATGTCGAAGGCCAAATCGCACCACACCGTCTCTGGAACATCCATCTTTACCATGGGTTGCAGATGAGCCACAGCACCCTTACCTGATGCTTCACACTCAACACACTTTCCTAATACTCTCTCCACGTCTCGATCAAACCTGAGCCACCAATATTCACTCCTCAAGATTGCGTTGGTCTTAGTAATGCCTATGTAGCCCTCATGGGCAGCCTCCACCATCCTCCTCTTCAAACACTTAGGGACCACCGCCCAATCCCACCTGTACAGAATACCACTCTTGACACTTAATTCAGATCTAACCTCCCATGAACATTTCTCCTCATCATTGAGTAATCCCTTCTCTGGTGAACCGTCACTCACAAATTCCATTACTCTCCTTAACAGCACCTCCTCCCTCATGGCTCTCTGCCACTCTTCACGGGATAAATGCCATCATATGTCACAAAACCTGTGTCAGTTATGACTGCCTCTGTCGTTTCCACAACATCTCGCTCCACATTCCCACCCAATCTTGACACATGATCAGCCAAAACATTCTCCTTCCCCGGAATCACCACCATGACAAATGTATGTCTCTGCATCCTGGCCACCCATCCGGCAACCCTCCTTGACACTTTGTCCAGACCCTTCTGTTCAAAAATCACCTTCAATGGTTTGTGGTCAGTTCTTAAGGTAAACTCCGCTCCCCACACACAATTCAGAAACTTTTCAACAGCCCAATGACACGCAAGGGCCTCCTTCTCCAATACAGAATAGTTTCTTTCTGCACCTTTCAACATTCTCAAAGCATGCGTGATAATGTGCTCACATCCATCCCCACCAACTTGTGTAAATACGGCACCAATCCCTGTATCACTGGCATCTACAAAAATCACTCTTCCTTCTGGTGTTGAACATGGCTAGGGGCCGAGCCATATCAATCTCACACTTAATCTGGACACATTCATTCTCACACTCTGCATCGCAGCAGAATTTCACACCCTTCTTTAACAAAGTCAGCATTTTTACAGGTCTACCACCAAAACTAAGCACACATTTTTGGTAAAATTCGATCATGTCCAGAAACTCCCCTTTATCCTTTGGGGACGACACCTTCTTTATTGCATGCACTATCTCACATTTGAGCTTCAAGCCATCAATCGAGATTTCATGACCCAAATACTCAACTGTCTCCTTCCCAAACGCACATTTCTCTGCTCTCAATGTAATACCTCTCTTCTCGGATATCTCCAAAACCTCCCTGACACTCTCCTCATGCTTCCCCCAGGTCTCTCCACATACCAATATGTTGTCCTGAAAGCAATGTACATTCTGCACATCCTTAAAAAATATGCCCATCATCTTCTGAAAAACTGTTGAAGCAGAAACCAATCCAAAAGGCATCCTATGAAACTGAAATATTCCCTCATGGGTAATAAAAGCGGTCAACTTTCTTGATTGTTTATCTAACTCAATCTGGTAGTACCCCGAAGCCATATCAAGCTTTAAGAAAAACTGCACCTTTCCAACCATAGCTAACATTTCCGTCATATTGGAAAGCGGATGCCTCTCTGCAACAACACACTTATTGAGCTCCAGAAAGTCCACACACAACCTCAATTCACTGCTCCCCTTCTTCACCACCACCAACAGGGATATCCACTCCACGCACCTAGCACTCTCTATCACACCAGACTCTCTTAACCTTTTTTTTTTTTTTTATTTTTTTTTAAAACTTTTATTTTTGGCGGCAGAGGTATACATTAGACACACTCAATAATCCAGTAAATGAACAGCACAGTCACATTATTACTTGGTACATGAGATGAGCCACTCACAGTGGACGTAACAATCAATTTAGCTTCACATAAGAGAAGTGGGAGAATGGATTCAGGGTGCAGGAGTAGATTCCGTTGGAGTAGGGGACGAGCCCGATCCGGGCGCGTCCTCATCCTGGCTGTTGAGGTACGCATTAAATTCAACCCAAATGTTCTTGGGGCGTGAATGGCCCGGGAGCATTGTCAGATATTCCTCTTCACAGTTTCGTGACCAGCTGAGCAGACGCAGCCAAGTCTGGAAGTCCGGAGGAGAGGAGCTCCTCCAGCCCTGGAGTACGCATTTCTTGGCTACCATACAGCCTATGTTCAAAAACTTAGCCAGGCCCCCAGTGCCGACCCCCCCCACACCCCAAACAGAACCGCCAAGGGATCCGGGTCAAGCACCGTGTCTGTTATTGCAGCAAGTGTTTCTAGGATGCGCCTCCAGAACTCCGACAATCTATCGCAGGACCAAAACATATGTAGATGATCAGCTTTTTGGGCCCCGCAGCGTGGGCAGGCGCGCACAGTGGCATGGGTGAACCTTGAGGTGCGATGTGGAGTGTAATATAGCCTGTTTAAAAGCTTGTATTGCATGGCACGATACCGAAAGTTTAGAGAGACTCTCTGAGTGTGGAGACACATCCTCTCCCAAATCTCATCGGAAATCTCCAGACCCAGTTCGTCCGCCCATTCACCGCGTGCCCTCGGAGCCAGAATCGGGGTAGTGTCCTGTAGGATCCTATACAGAGAGGATACAACGCCGCCGGCACCGCCAGAATTAGCAATGTATGCAACTGCTGGGGCATCCGGGGGCTCGTCTGGGAATGAGGGCCACATGGCACGAAACGCTGCCCGGAGTCTATAGTATTGAAGAGTTTCTACTGCGGAACCAGTGTGCCCCGGTTTCCACGTCCGGGGTTCAATAAACCTGCCCTCGGGGTAAAAGTCGGATAAAGCCAGATAGCCCAGTGAGCTCCAGTGTCGAACCAAGGCAGTATCATGTGTGGGTTCCAGCCCGGGGAAGGACCATGCAGGGAGCCATTTGTAATAAGGGGAGGACTCAGGCGTCGCATTAAGCAGGCGCGTCCATGCACGGAGGGTCATATTAAGAGGATCAATAGGGGAATCGGGTGTGTACTGACGGTGGAGAATGAGGGACATTACGTTGACACCAGCGGCAGCTAGCCGCTCCAGCTTGACATGTGGGCGCTCTTGAGAGCCTGGGTACCAATGCGTGGCGTGTTGGGCTTGGGCCGCAGTCCAGTATAGAGTCAGATTGGGGGCCGTGAGACCCCCTCGTTTGTATGAAAGTGCCATGTCAGTCCACTTCTTGCGCACCGCACCGGAGTGCCACAGAAACTGCGCGCAGAGCGAGTGGAGTTTGGTGAAGTAGCCCTTCCCGGGCCATACGGGTATGTTGGTAAAGACATAAAGGAGCTTGGGGAGTAGGATCATTTTAATGAGGGAGAGTCTGCCAGCTATGGATAGTGAGAGAGCGCGCCATCGCAACAGTTTGGACTCAACGGTCTGCGCCACAGCCGTATAGTTGTCGGCCAGTAGAGCAGGCTTCGCCAGGGAGATGTGGACGCCCAAATATCTGATACCTTCCGGGGACCAGCGAAGAGGGAATTCCGTAGCGGGTTGTTTAGTTGAACTAGTCAGTGGAAAGATCTCGGACTTGGAATAGTTAATTGTGAAGCCAGAGTGGGTGCCGATACGAGTAATGTCCCTCAAAATGGGGTATAGGTGCGTTGTGGGGTCTCTAATATACAGTAGGACATCATCTGCGTACAGAGAGATGATCTCAGGGTTACCCTTCAGCCTGATCCCCCTGTGAGCGTGGCGGGCACGGACCCAGTCTGCCATTGGTTCTATCACTAGGGCAAATAGAATGGGTGAGAAGGGACAACCCTGGCGGGTGCCTCTAGAAAGTGTGAAGGGGTCAGAGGTTAGGGAGTTGACCCGCACCCGCGCCACAGGAGAGGTGTACAGTAACTTAATGAACCGGATCATATTTGGGCCAACACCCATTGTCTCCAGTACCAGCCACATGTACCGCCAGGAGACCATATCGAAGGCCTTCTGGGCATCGAGCGCGACTGCCACAGCCTGCGCGTCCTGGTCCATCCGAGACATAACGTTAAATAATCTCCTGATGTTGTGGGAGGTAGCCCTCCCAGGGACGAAGCCAGACTGGTCTTCGTGAACTAAATAGGTCATGACGGGTAGGAATCGATTCGCTATAACTTTAGCGAAGACTTTGGTGTCAAGGTTCATGAGAGAGAGAGGTCTATATGATCCACATTCATCTTCGGGCTTACCGGGCTTGAGCAGGACCGTTATGACTGCCTCCCGCATGGAGGGGGGAAGAGCCGAGACCCGTATTGATTCGGTCCAGACCTCGAGCAGCCTAGGGGCTAGTATGGCGATGTGCTCTTGATAAAATTCGGCAGTAATTCCGTCTGGACCCGGTGCCTTACCTTTGGGCAGGTCCGAGATGACGGTCACCACTTCACCCAAGGTGATTGGGGAATCTAGCTGCTCCCGGGTGGAAGGGGAGATCTCCGTAGTGGGAATCTGGTCAAGAAGGTCGCGGGTGTTTTGCTCGGTATGCTCTACAGGCTGGGTATAGAGGGAATTGTAGAATTCAGTGAAGATATCTAGGATTTGTTGGTCAGTCCACAGTATGTTCCCATGTTTATCTTTAACTGAGGTGATCTGAGTACGACCAGACTCCCCCCTCACAAGAGTGGCTAACGTTCTCCCAGGTCTGTCCCCCTCACCATATTTCTTGGCGGCCTGCGGGCGGCTGAAATATCGGACCTCACTGGCGGCAAGGGCATTATAAACATGGAGCTCGTCGCTGATCTGAGCGAGGACGGTGGGATCTGTCCCAGTGGAGCCTCGGAGTTCCAATTGTTTAAGTTTGGTTTCGGAGCGGGCGAGGGCGGCCCTGATTGATTTTAATACCCCCGCCTCCCGCGAGATAGACATACCTCTAATATATACTTTGAAGGCGTCCCATCTGACCGCCGCCGAGGTGTCCTGGAGGGAGTTATGGACAAAGAAAGATTCGACATCGGCCAGTGTCTCAGCCCTGAACACAATGTCCCGGAGGGCCTCGGATTTAAAGCGCCAGGTGGGAAACTTGGGGACAGGGATCCCTAGCCCAACGGTCAGTGTAATCGGGGCATGGTCTGAGAGTGTGCGGGGTAGAATTCGGGCGCTCTCTACTCTGCCCATCGCGTCCCCCGACACCAAGAACAGGTCTATTCTGGACCAACTGTTATGCACAGACGAATAATAAGTATACTCCATCTGCTGGGGGTTTAGTGTCCTCCAGACGTCACAAACACTGAGCGTCCCGATGTGGTCTCGCAGTCTGCGGGCAGCTCTTGACAGTGCCCGAACAGCCGTGCCAGTTCTATCCAGGACAGTGTCCAGAATGAGATTCAGGTCGCCACCCCATATTATCTGAATGCCAACATAACCCAGCAATATAGAGGTGATAGTGTCAAAGAATTCAGGAGAGTCGACGTTAGGGCAGTAGGTGTTAACAAGCAGATATTCACTATTTACCAGTGTGCAGTGGAGTATGACATATCGACCCTCCGAGTCAACGTAGCTTTTATGTAAGATAAACTTGATGGATTTGTGAATCAGCGTGAGAACGCCCCTAGTCTGGGTCGAATACGCGGTGAAGAATCTAGCGGGGCCCCATGTCGGGGCTATGGTCCTTGGCATGTGGCCCGCAGAGTGCGTCTCCTGCAAAAACAATATCTTACACGCATGCCTGTTGGCATAAGCCATAATCTTGCGGGCCTTAGTGTGGTTGCTCAACCCCCTGATGTTCCAGGACATGATGAGAGTGGTCATTGCAGTGTCAGGCAGCTAATCCCTTAATGCACAGTTAATGTACCTCCCAAATCCAGCGATAGCATGAGTTACCAACCGTGGTGCTGAGTGTGCAATCATAGCCAGACAATGCGTGCGCCATGCAACCTTGTGTGCCTTTTTTAAATAACACCCCGTTCCCACCCCCCTCCCTCACTACCGCCCAATAGGCAGCAGTGTGTTCATTACCCGCCCTTAACTGTAAACGGCTGGGCCATCCCCAACTTGGCCCGAACTGTCCAAAGGCCCAACCAGGGCTAACACACAACCATAGCATAAAGAACATTGCAATCGCAGTGGGGTGCGCCGTTGCCGTGCACTGGCGCGCTTAAGGCCCAGAGGGTCGTTACAAAACAAGCAGTGGACTGCGGTATCATAGTGCAAGTGTATAGGTCTAAGTCTCAGCAAGGCCTGGCTGCCAGGCCCTGGGCACTGCAGCCAAACACCCATACCACCAGGAAAACTCAAGATTAACATCTCAATAATGCAATTAAACTAGCAGTGAGTATCGGGGACGCCGACCGACATGCAAGCCGTCAGAGCCGCATGCCCGGATAAATGACATAACAGTGGAACCATCAATGCGGTCGGCGGCCAACAGCCCTCCCAGTACCTTGTAAACAGAACAATTAGAGAGAGCAGGGTCCAGGCCAGTTTCAGTCATTGTTCATGAAGTCTTCGGCAGGGCGATGAAGAGGAACATGTGCCTCTATGAATTTCACTGCTTCCGAGGGGACCGTGAAAAAATAGAGTTTGTTGTCGAATGTGAACTTCAATCTCGCTGGGAACAGTATGGCATACGGGATATTTCTCTCTCTGAGCAGCTTCTTAACACCGAGAAATTGCCGGCGTTCCTGCTGAACACCCACTGAGAAGTCAGGGAAAATCCGGATTACTTGCGAATCCAATCTGAGCTCCCCTTTTTCGCGTGCAAGCCGGAGAATCAGGTCACGGTCCTTGAAACTGAGGATCTTTGCAATAATGGGCCTCGGGAAATCACCAGGCTTAGGGCGTGGTAATAATGCCCTGTGGGCTCTCTCCACTGTGAAGAATGGGGACATGTCGGGGTTGCCCAGGAGGTCTTTCAAAAGGTTCTCAACCGCCAACTCGAGTCGGCCCTTAAGCGCATTTTCGGGGACTCCAACAATGCGTACATTGTTCCTCCGCGACCTGGATTCTAAATCGTCGCATTTGGCCTTGACTGTCTTCATGTCCATGACCAGAGTGGATACAGTGCCCTGCAGCGTGGCTATGTTATCCTCGTTAGTGCTGACCCTATTTTCGGCCTCAGTAATTCTTGACCCGTGCTGGTCCAATGTGGCTTTGAGAGACGCTACGTTTGCATTAATATCGTCTAGCTTTTCATGGAAGGCCGCAAAATTCCTGGCCATTGACTCCATCATAGATTGTAGGTCTGTGGGAGGTGTTTCAGCGGCCGGCAGTGAATCCGCCCGGTCACCAGGTGCACGGGGCGAGCCAGATCTCGGGGTGGCTCTTGCGAATCTGTCCATGGCTCCGGTCTTACTAGTATTCCTGGATCTATTGGGCATGGCGCTATACAGCACTAGAGATACATATAACCTCTATGAGTGGTATGCCTGCAAATGATATTTGTCACAAGAGTAGACGTGAGCGCTATCTTGATGAGTCAGTGCAGCTCGAGGTCGAGGTAAAATTGCAGGCAGGCGATGCTGGTGCCAGGAGCCAGGGGTCGGAGGGGCCAAGCAGAGACCGCTAAGAGGATCCGTCAGTGGCAGGGATCACAAGGCGCTCAAATTGGCGGTGAGCTCAGCCCAGGGCCATGGGGGAGCGCCGGGGGGAAGCAGGGGCGGTAAGGGAGCAGCGGTCCCAGTTAAAGTAATCCCCGGCTCCTCACCTGCATCCGCCGAGTCCAGTAAGCCCGATCACCCCCGCGGCCACAGCACACCCAGCGGGGCACAACAAACTGCCAGGAGGCCGCCCAGGAGCGCTGGGGACGAGCGGGGGCCAGCGACCAGCCAGATCCCAGGCGCGGCAGCCGGGCCAGCGCCACTCCGCGCCGCCACCGAGGTAAGCCCGCAGAGATGGCGCGCAGCAGTCGGCCAGCGTCCACCCGGCCCCCAGCCGGCGCACGGCCCAAGACGCAGGCCGCGAGCGTCCGGATCTTCAGGCGGCCCACGGGAGCCGCCGCTTGGTGCAGAGGGACAGGTCAGCAGCAGCTCGGCGTCGCGGGCGTAGGCGGTCGGGCCAGCACACGACCCCAGATGAAGGCGGAGGCAGGAGCGGGCGAACCGCCGCCGAGCGGCCCCCAGCAGTGTAGTTCGGGGCCGCCAGTGGCCCAGGGTCTCGGACGCCGGCCCCGCGGCGGTGCAGCACCGCTCGCGGGTGGTCCGGGTAGGCGACGGCCGAGGCGCCGACACCGGGAGGGCAGGTCCGCAGTCTCTGTGTGGAGGAGCAGGCAGGCGTCCCAAGCACGATGGTGAGGCGGCCCCGGCAGGATGAAGGGGTGGAACGCCACGTAACTCCCGGCCTCAGAAGCCGGCTCGCCGCAGAGGCCCCACAAACACGCCGTATCTCGGCATCGGAGGACCAATTCACGCTCAAAACACACTGACACGTAGCCCCAGATGTCAGGGAGGCAAAGGAGCAGGAATAAGGGCATGTAAGAGTCGCCAACCGCAGATGTATACGGATAGGAAGCGGCCGTACACGGAGCTATCAGGCTAGGCAGCCATCTTGACGGCTGCTCAACAGCGCCCCCCCTCTCTTAACTTTTTTAATTCCATCTTTACCCCTTCCCTCATCACCAATGGCACAGGACGCAACTTTGCTGCAACTGGCACACTCCCCTCTTTAGCGCAATCTTGTGCTTTATACCCTTCACACGTCCTATGCCCCTCAAAAATTCCTTGGGGAATCTCTCCATCACTCCAACACTGTCCCCCATGTGCATTACTTGCTCATCCGCATAGGGATCTAGTCGAATCTTCATCCCTTTCTGCTCACTTCACACCGACAAGGTTTCCCCTCTCTAAGTGACAGATTTTTTCATGTGTTTCTCTCCCTTTGAACTTTAAATGTGCAACAAAATATCCTATGATATCTATCTTATCGAGGTGTATCCTCCGGGCCTTTTATCGGAAGGCAGTAGGTCATGTATCTGTCCACCCACCTGTTTCTCGTATACCTCACAAGACATCAAGGACACCTTTGCCCATGAAACTGCTATCATTCGCTTACACCTACCATTCACGGCAACCTCTGTAAATGGGCTGTCACACTCATTATCTTCATCACATTTGACCATGTTCACCGTTACAATATCCACTTGTTCCTCATCATCTTCTGATGATTAATGACTTTCTCCATTGACATACAATACTTTGCGACCTGACCCAAAATGACATTTTTTTACAATAGTAAGCATAATACCCATCTTCTGCATTTAGAGCATGTAATATTCCTTTCAGAACACACCAGCGAACTAGCAACATGACTGGTACTGGCACACCTAAAACATAACCTTTCATCACCCTTTTCCCCTTCCATCTGGAAGACCTTGAGGGCGTTGCCCACTGCCCTTGGATTTCTTTTTCTTTCCCTTTCCAGCATCCACTACCCTCAATACTTCTCTAATGGGATTCTTGCTCTCTTTTTCAGTCAGTTTAGCCACACAGGCCATTGAATGCTCTACTTGCTTGGTGATTCATATGACTTCCTCTAAACTTGGTTCATCCTTGAGGCACAGCTCTTCCCTTACCTTGTCATTCCAACAAGGTATCATGAATTGGTTCCTTATGTGCTCGTCTTATTTCTCACCAAATGTACATGTAAGGGATAAGTGATGCAAGGCAGTAAACAGTTTCTCCTTCATCTTGCATCCCAACACCAACATTATACCTTTCTAGGATGGTGCTAGTCTTAAGATTGAAGTGTAGGTCCAGTTTATGCAAGGCAGAGTCAGATTCATTTAATACATTCTCTTCATCTGACTTACTTAACTTCAGTAGTGTTTCATATATGCGCTGCCCCTCGTAGCCAAGAAAATTCATCAATAGAGACATCTTCCGATCAGTTGATGTTGTGTTCCCACAAGCAGCTCTAACATAGTGGAGTAAACCCTTCTTCCATTGTGCCCACTTAATTTTAATGGGTCCCGGAGAAGGCATCAATGCTGGAGGGCCTGGGATACCTGGCATGGCCATTATGAGCAAGAGATAATATGGCCAAAGAGGAATACCAGAACTAAACAGTAGAAATCACTTCTGAGGGACCACACACAAAAAAAAATGACCGTATCTTATTTTCACAGCACTTCACTTTGAGCATCCTCCCAGTACCTTTAAAGATAATGTTCCATTATGTTGGTTTCACAGGCACATGTATCGTCTCTGTAATCCAACGTACAATGTTTTGTTAGCTGCGCGTTGAAACTCTGAGCCACGTGTTAGCTTCCTTCACTGGAATGCTGTTGCCCCAGCAAACATCGCGTGAGACGTGAGGCGTAAGCAGCGCTGCAATGACTTTGCAAAATATACAGGCAGATGCGATACGTTTGTAGCCTTTACCGGCACCGCTCCTTCAAGAGTCATGTGAGCCATTACTTTATGCCCCTTCCCCAGGCATATGCTCAGGTGCGTGTTGTTTGATGGTGCGAGCTTCTATGGCTGCAAATCCCCAAAATCCTTCTTTTGGGACCTCTCTGATGGTGAGATGGCACTGCAGCAGCGCTTGACTCGGCTCACAACCTAACTGCTACCCTCTCTCCCCCGCAGCAACACGGCACAGTGTGGGCACCACTGCACACTTTCCCTTTGGCCTCAGCAGCGCCGCTCACCTTCACAGCTCTCACTCTTCTTTGTGTTTAGGGGTTTACCGGCAGCAGCGTCAAGACGGGATATCTTCCGCCAAAGCAAGCGGAAGGGAGGGTTTGGGAGCCATGGGTTGCAGGCATGGGATCAGAGCACCTCGCCACCATTTAAGTAATGCTTCTCACAGTCAGACTCGTGACAGCAGGGGTATTTATTGAGATCAATTTGTACAGACACCCAGCACACACAGGAGTCACTTCTTCAATCTCCAACGGACACATTCCTCTCTTAACATTCCAGCATGGAATGCATAACAGAGTTCCACTGAAGGGTTCTATAACTAGGACACAGTACAACACCAGGAGAAGGCACAATATAACAATAATTTCTCAAGCTCAAATTCAAGTATTCGAGTTTTCAAAATACCATAGCTGCCAGAATAAAGGCACTGAGAGGGACAGGGCGCTAGAAAGCCACTAAAGGATATTTGGACCTCACAACATGGGCATGAATCAATGAATTGGGTGGGATCAAAGCCTTAGAATAGTATTCCAAGTGTAACGGGGACCGGGACAGGGAGCATACCAGGGTGGAAGCCAGAGCCAGCTATGTCCCAGAGGCGGGTAGTGGGACTTGGCGTTAGTCCCTAAAAGCACATCACATGACTTGAATCCAAATGCTGGGACCGCCTTGTGTCACACAATGCCTCTCAGTAACTTTACTGACCAGAGTGCACTCTTTTGTATTCTAGGAACACGGGTACCAGACATCTTAGTGGCAAGGCACGTACAAAGTGAGCAGAAAGATAGGCAGTTCACAATACAAGCTACACAGCGATAACAGAAAGCACTGCAAAGCTCACCGGAGACACACATAACTCACCCCGACAAAGAGAACCCAAAATGCAAGACCAAGGCACATCCCAAAAAACTGCAGACTGACCCACACGCAGGAGGCTGGTGAAAGAATAGCCTAAGATTGGCTAAGTAGGGTGAGTTTTGGAACCAATGGAAATGGGGAGGGGGATGATAGAACCAGGAAGAGAACAGTATAAAAGCAAAACAAATTAATGTGAGAGGGGCTTTTATGCGTGTGGTCAGAAGGTGTGGAGGCTGACAGAGCAGGCAGAGGAGAAGAACGCAGAAGGGAGCACCGTCCTGGTGGAGAGGAATTCTGAGGAATTGGTGGTGGAATTGGGGCAGGTGAGGCGTTAGTCGTAAGAGAAGGTGGTACCATTTGTAAGTTTAACACCGAATCACTGAATGTGAGTGTGTGTGAGAGTGTTTGTATTGAGATGATTGAGAGGGAGTCAGTGTTGGGAGGAGAGAAGAGAGGGATAAGGAGAGAGGATGGAGGAGGAAAGATAAAAGGGGAGAGCCGAGAGGGAAGGGTGAGGAGAAAGGAGAGGGGTGAGGAGAGAGGAAGCAGAGGGATGAAGACAAAGGAGAAGTGTTAGTGGAGAAAGTGTGACCATCGACAGGACAGGGGAGTGACAGAGGGAAAACAAACAAAAGGAATAAGAAATTATGAGAGAAGGGGAGACAGTAGAATTAAGGAAGTAGCAAGACCACATAAAGGGCCAGGATGCCTGATTTTGGTACAATAAAACCAAATTCTTGTTGAGAAAAAAAAGGGCGTGTTAGTTTATGGAACCCTTAGAAGATCCCCAGGGGGAGGACTTGAAAGCCTTGCCTGTAGCTCAACTTAGATAGTAGGTGTTAGCCATCACACATTGGAAAAACTTGGTTTTGGAGACGCCCGGGTTAGGGTGGAGGACGCACATGGGAGGTTGAGAGAGGGCCATTAGGGGAACTTGCCCGCAACCTAACCGGTAAAAAAGCAATACACTTCTGTATTTGTGAAATAAAGACCCTTGAGCAATCCTTCAGAGTACCGGAGTTTGGACTGCCACCCATGACACAAAACATGAAATACAATTCACAAACTTCACATAAGATTTGGATAACTTTGCAACACAGTAGAAAAGATGGACATGACCCAACAATAAAAATAGCAGCCATTGCCTGTGGGAACCTGAACATTAATTCTTGGTGTTTTGTAAAACTATATAGAAGTAACACATTTTTATTTGACTTGAGAACTTGCAACTCATAAGAACTTTAAAAAAGACACAAACTGTTTAGTGAAATTCCTTATGGTTTTGATTGGTCCACTCAACAGAGCAGATAAGTGGCATAGCACCTTTTTTACTCCCTAAAAATACGCAAATACTCCCAACAAAAAATAAGGGGAGTATATATGTGCTCAATAACAAATAGGAAACAGGCCCATACAAGATTGTCCACTGCTTCTACCCACAAAGCTCCAGGAAGCATGTTCGAAATAGTGGTACAAGCAGAGTAGTGCCACAGGAAAGTCCTCGTCTGTTATCACTGGCATATTTGAAGAGAAACTTAAAGGTAACAAATGCATCTTTTAATTTGTCGGATTTAATTGTTACAAAATATTGATTACAAAAAGATACGTGCTTTGGAGATAAAATAAATGTGTACTCGCATAAAAAAATACCCCGGTTATGATTGTGTTTTTACTGACCATAAAATACTTCAAGCTTAAAAAAATAAAGAAATAGAAAGCCAAATACACCCACTTAAAAATCATATGCAGAGCCCTGGGTCCAATGTATCGTGCCTTTCTTACTGTGGTTTTGAAAGAGTGCTTGCATATAGGGCTTACAAAATCCATCAAAAACACACAAAAACAAAATATATTAAAAACATTACACTTCTATCAGTTTGCCACCATTACAAAATATAGCTATAAGGATATAAATTTTAAAAAATCCAAAACTTAAATCTGTCAATTAATTACACGGCTGCCATTATGAAGTGAGCAAGATCATTTAACAAAACAGACGTCATCACACTGCATTACATAAGTCAAACTATCCCTGCGTGTTTGCAAACAGTTCGCTATTAAAGGTGGCCTGATCCACTGCCTTCTGAGCTGTATTAGAAATCTGCAGTCCAGCAGGAAGTGCGCTGTGTCCAGAGCGATTGCTATGAAGGAAAAATGGGGCAAACAGCAACGCTGTTGTAATCTTCACCTTCTCTCACATGCCTGAACCGGGATAGCCAGTTAACTGGACGGGACCTGTGGCAGGCAGGCACTTACATCTTCCCCTATAGGAATGGGGGTTGTCAGGACAATGATGACGGGTACCAGCCACTAGCAAACTATTCAACAGCCTGATATCACTGCATTTTATTTAAATATGAAAACCGCCTGACTGCCCCTAAATTATGGGTTTCCCTACCTAACACAACTAACTAGCTAGGGTGCTCGTTGGTCAGTTGTGTAGTCCAAGAGTAATATACTGTTCTCTGTCCAAATCTCAGCTACACTGCCCTACCACTAATCTCAAAACAACTAAAGTCCAGGAGAATTACTCCCTTCTCCTGGTGCTCCTTTCTGAGCAGGTTTTTCTTTAATATAGACTCTTGAGATAGTTCTTGGGGTGGGGAGTCATTATGTCGAAAAAAAAATGTCGACAGACAAAAATGTCGACAAAAAAATGTCGAAAAAAAAAATGTCGACTCGTTTTTTTTAATTATATATTTATTTTAGGGGTTCGGGAGTAAAAAAAAAAGGGAAAAATAAAAAAAAAATAAAAAAAAGGGGGGCTGGGGGGGGAACCCCCCCATTTCGAAAAAAAATGCATTGAAAAAAAAAGTCGACATTTTTTTTTTCGACATTTTATTTTCGACATTTTGACTGTCGACATTTTTGGTGTCGACATTATGACTATAAACCAGTTCTTGGCTATCCCTCTGATCAGTTCCTTTAGTTCAGTTAGGGGTTCCCACTCCTCTTGGCCTCTCCTCTCAACAATTCTGTTTAAAGACGTTCTGCTTCTCTGTGGGCTTTCTCACACAAGCTTGAACGTCTCTCTTTGTCCGACAACCAACTTGTATCTTGAATATTATGAGTACTCTAACTCTTCTCAGAGTTATCACTCCTCTTATCACTAAACTTGTCACTGGGAGAAGTATATGAACCCAGTGATGGTTCTCACTCTTCTGGTTACTTTGCGTCTCACTGGGGCGAGTATGATTGACCGGTTGGTTCTATGTCATATTTTTGCTTTTTGCATTCACAGAGCGTTCTTTCCAAATCAATCTTTTTTTGCACCTGTGAAAATAAAATTATAGTTTCACTTGGTACCGATTGACCCAGTGATGATTCTCACTCTTCTGGTTCTTTTGCATCTCACGGGGACGAGTATGATTGACCCAGTGAGGATTCTCATCCAGTGATGATTCAGACTCTCCTGGCTACTTTGCATCTCACTGGGATGAGTATGATTGTCCCAGTGATGATTATCACTCTTCTGGTTCTTCTGCACCTCACTGGGATGAGTATGAGTGGCCCACTGAAGGTTCTCACTCCTCTGGTTACTTTGCGTCTTACTGAGAGGAGCATTCTTTAGTGTTTGTTATACTCGCTACCCTCTCCAGGTCTCTCGCTCTTCTCGTTACCTTCGTGGTGTTGGGACTGCATCACGAGGTCGGTAGGTCGCCACTTTGGTTTTTCGCTGTGTGTCAGGACGGCAACTTCTGTTGTCGCATTCTCTCGCTCCTACACCCTCTGCGGTGTTCCCTCGTGTGTTCTTGTGCGGTCAGGAAAATGTTTCCCCCATATCTTTTCCTCTCTTGCCAGGTCTTGATGTCTCTTTCCAGAGTGTTTTGACAACTCGGGCACCAATGCCCCCAGGTTCTCTGTGTGGATGGGAAACCACACGTTCTGTGCTTCTTGTCTCGCTCTGCTGCCACCGCAGCTTTGGACTTCCTGGGTTTCTCTTTCTCTGGCATCTCTGCCTCCAATACATTTGACGCTACGCTTTTTGGTTGGGCTGGCATTAATTATTGCTCCATTGGTTTTCTTTGTCGCAGTACCAAAGCGGTACGTTTCACAGTAACAAATGTATAGCGACTCATCCTGTGTTCTTCCTGCGGGTTGTGTAAACTTGGGTTGCTGGGATATTTTGGCAGGGAGTCTTAGTACCCAGGTAGGCAGTCTCTCCCGTTGAGGTCCTGCTTGGAACATGGTGCTGTTTCCATAGCAACCATGCTCGTCATGGCCCATTTAGAGCCTGCTCTCATCAGCTTCCGAATAACATCCTCTTGTGACTCACATATTTGTACGCCACTGCCTTGGGAAATGTCCTTTACTTCTCGGTTTCTTTAAACACTGTTGTTGACCACACACATTTGCTCCTTCCCAACTCTGCCAACCCCATTCCCAAAAACAAGTGTCCAATTGAGTGAATGTTATTCATTGCTGGATGCTGCTGCATTGCTTTATCCTGAACACAGCTCAAGCAGAAGGGATCTAGCTCTCAACAAACACTGTAAAAAGAAACATTCACGTTCCTTCATGGCAATATTCTCACCTCCCCCTCTGCCAATACCCTCAGGGTATTTTTCAAATATTGCTTGCGCGTCTTCATCACAACAGCAACCTTTGTGCACTATCATTTTTTCATTGGTCACAAACTATGTTCCCAATTAAAGATTCCACTCAACAGTGGCCCATCCCTTTCTTGCTCTCCCACACAACTATTTGCCTATCCCTGCAAACGCACTCACCTTTCTCACATGCACCCCGATTAAAGGTGCCATGTGTGGCAATCTCAACATAAAACATGACCAACTAAAGTAGAGTGCAGAATTGAAATTAAACAAGGTTGAACTGAAACTTCTTTTTTGTACTGCTTAGTGGCACAGCTGTCTCTAGAAACGTTCACTCTAAGTCAGGAAAGTACAGTCTTTATCTTAGTAATGAGTTTCTTAATGCCCCTGGGACTGGCTTCAAGTCCCAACCTGCTGTGAGAAACCTGAAGGTGTCTCACCCGCCAGTCCCCGTGGATCTGCCATCCAGGTGGCCAGGACACGGACACCGCTTTTGGATCCAATTCCTGGGGTGGGAGGAACCAGTGCAGGTGTCACACCTCTGAACCGGAGATGATCCCTGTGGAGAAGGTGGAAAGGGGTTCATAACATTAGCCGTGCTACCCCTAAGAAGGCAGCTAGAGAGTCGTGTGTCGTTCCAGTAGAGAGAGCTTCCGGTCTCTGACCCCTGCCGTTCCTCACAGAAGATATCAGTGTGTGAGATCCATGGAGCAGTGCGTCACTACTCCTTTGTGTACCAACGCTTTGTGAGTGCTTTTGATTCCTAATCACGTATCCAGAGATTCCAGAAATTGCTCACACTAATCCTTTCCTATCCCTCATTAGGTCTGCCCGCTCTCCTCCCTCTTCGGATTCGCTAGCAGAAACCGAACTGGGACATGCCTTGCTACTGCCCATCGGGTATGTGCAAACAGAAACTTTCATTCGGTCTCCTCTGTATCTCGTGCCTCCTTCTAACCTTCCCCTCTTACCTGCAGAGCAGAATCCTTCCTCTGCCCTTGTTTCAACATAGCTCCTGAAGCTGGCTTGTAGTGATCCCAGTTGCGTAGTCATCCTTCCACTCTCACACTCCTCTGATTCATCTCTGTCTAAACACCCCCTTAACACTCATTATTCCACAGCACGAGGCACATACAATCTGGGCCTCCACAGGCAACCAGCATGCAGGCGATCACAGACTCCAAGATGGTATTTTTCCTTCCTTTGCAAGATTATTTCTTTTACATCCCTTGACAAGATTATAACCTGTACATATCCATGATAGCAGGAGGATCACCTGGATGAGGGGTCCTTGGGGAGTGAGAGTGGGACATTGGAGGGTGAGAGGTGGTATCCCCTTACCAATAAAACCTTTTCCCCATCATTGCTGGTAGGATACCTAGCAACTCACTCTCCCCTTTTTCCGAGACAAACACGTTCTCACGGACAGTTCATTTTGAGCGACAATGGACCAACACCAGAGCTGTACACCTGACATGTCCCAACACAAGGATCAGGCAGAGTCAGGCAATTACTGATAATTACACACACCTGACTTCCATCACACTTCCCCACACGGATAAAAGGCAGAGCATGAAACACTCTGAGCAAGGCAAAACACACGAGGAAGCAGCAGTTCCGAGATGGCAGTTTAATACAAGGAGAAAGATGGCAAGACCAGAAAGGGTTGCAAGGAAGGAATTGCCCTTGGCCTTTTCAGAGGAAGGAAACCACTACTTTCACAGGCCCTCATGAATAAGAAACATAAGACTGGGAATTAAAGCTGAAGAATTGCATTGGGTGTCGAAGGTACCTGAGGCTCTCCAACATCGATAGCTGAGGCGGGGAGGAGCGGTTGCCGCTGTGGTACTGTCCTTGGCTCCAACAACAAAGCAGCTCCAGTAAAGTCAGCACAGCTGGTGAGTCGAAGAGACTGATAGCAGACCGGGCTGTATTATAACCAAGGTTGCAAGCAGCAACATTGTATGAAGAAATCAGCAAAGAACAAATTGTAAGACATATGTGATGAGCAACGAAGATATAATTGATGGGAGTGACTGAACTTTTGAAACCAGGCTAGATGCCATATACAGAGTGGTCGGGTGCCACGTGGGTGCTAATTCGAAGGTCTCTGTTAGGTATCCAACTGAAAGTGTATTTTTTTTTTATAATGCACCTATTACCATACCAGAGTTCGGTTTCTAAACGCGTATCCGGGATTCGAACATCTGTTGCTCTGTGTGGTATTGATTCCAAGACCAGCACGATGCTCCTGTGCTATCCTCCGTTCACTGTGTATTGTGAAATTGTGAACTGTGAAATCGAAGTGGACCTGCAACGGGCCATGCCAAACCCTGTGCACATTTGAAAGTCTTGGATAGCTAATTACGAACTGTAATTGGTCCGAGCGTGACTGAGTGAGACTAATTGTGAAAAGGGGATCTGAACCCGACTGAGGGGAATCCGGGGTGAACCGTGAGCCACCCGAGAAAAGTTATACAAAACTGTAATTGGTCCGAGCCCGGCTGACTAATGGGAGGGACTGAGGGAGACTAATTGTGTTGAAAGGATCTGGGCCCGGTGGAGGGGGGATCCGAGATGAACCGTGAGTCACCCGAGAAAAGATTGTGGTACAGAAGGAATCTGAGCCCTGCTGAGGGGGATCCAAGATGAAGAGTGAATCGCCCTACTTGAATACCTGGAAAGGAACTTTTTCATTCGTTTTCATACATCAGGCCTTCTGGATCAAGAGGCTTTTGATAACTTAAGAGACTTGGGGCATAGAGGTCCCTGATGCTTGTAATAGAACTGTGTCCTCGTACCGAAGAATCCCAAGAGTGTGCTATGCTCGACTGAACTGCCTTGTCCTGTGCTGAAAACGTGGGGAAGGGAGGCCAATGTCCTGAACATCCTGACATCATTTTGTGAACACTTTTCTTTTTCATGAAAATTTCCCCACACTATTTGTAAACTAGCAGTAAGGATTGGCAATAGGTTTTTTAGTATAGGCTCTATTATTGTGACGAGACTTCACTAAGACTGCATTATTATTAATTGATGGTCGTAGCTTGCTCCCGTCTTTAGATTTAGGTTTAGATAGGCATTTGTCACACCCTTTATAAAGGCCAATAAACACCCTTGAACTATGGTCACCTGTGTTTGTCTTAGTTTGATAGCATGCCTTACTTACACTGCACTCTATTGTCGAAGTTATCACTTTCTTGGATTTCCATGTAGCTTTGGCTTTATGTCCCAACATACTTTTTTTCTTGAACTTGAACCTGTTCTGCTGGTTCCAGAATTCAGCAACCCTCCTCCAGTACACAGTGTCTCAATGCACTCTTGAAACAGTGGTAGAGGTAATTCTACCTCTATTCCCGCAGTCAGATGTCATTCACTGTCTCTGTGGTTTTTCCATACTCAAACACCAAGATCCAGCCATTTCTACAATGTTACAAAGACTTTCTTTTAAAAATCTGCAGTTTGGTCAAATAGGTTTGGTCATCCTGAAATTGACTTTGTATTATGGGATGACCACCCCATTCTCCCCTGCCTATCATACACCCCAGGCACCTCCCCTCACCTCCCTAATCCCTTACAGCCAGATACATAGGTTCATATGCATGTATGTTTGTGTATTTGGTCGAATTGACCCAAACTGGATGACCAAACTGCAGACTTTCAAAAGTGAGTTTATGTAAGTAGGGTATAACTGGCCCAGCATGCATTCATCTTTCTTTCATTCAATGTACAAATGCTCCAGGAACCTTCTCTGTCAAATGAAGCAGAGGACTTTGTGGTCCTTCCCCACTGTCTGCACACATCATGGAATGTGGCACAACAAAGTTCTTTAAAAGGGCTAGATGTCTTGTGGTAAACTTCTGATCATGGTGTTGGGGTGAGGGATGAACAGGGGATCCTCCCCACATCACAACTATGCCCTGCATTGGAGTGGGTGATGGCACATATTTGCCATGACCAAGTTTTCCCACACACCTGCGGTCACGTTGGGGACAGGGTCACTGCAACCGGCCACAGGGATGCTCTGCCCCTTATCCTTTGTGCAAAACACACTGTGCAAACCTTCACAACAGTCCCCGAGAACCACCACCCTCTGCATAAAGGTGCACACCTACACAGCTCAGCACACTCAGAAGAACCATTGCCAACTGGACCTTGTGACATCAACCCGTTTGGAAGGCCTAATTTTGAAGCAGCTTCTCAATTTAACTGTGTCTGTCCCTATGGCTATCCTCAGATATGAGCTGGGCCACCAATCCTGGCACTCAATATATATATATATTTTTTATAGTATACAGAGTACTCCAAAGAATTATATTTATGTAGCTTTTAGTAAATTACTATCCGGTAATGCGCCACAATCATTTAGGGCTTCTTTAGTGAATGTGATGCAGTGCTCACGCAAATCAGTAGTGGCATTGTGACTGTTCGAAAATCCAAGAAAAATGAAGGGAAAAGAAAATCAAGATTTATGATTGGATTTTACAAGAGGAGGATATTTTACAATATCCCTCTTTTCAAGTATATAGGGTTACTTTTCAAAAGTTTAATACCCTGCCAACATACATAACTATGTTCCCGGATCATAAATCTCAACATATCCCTGAATGGGTAGTCCCTATAGAGGGATACCTAGGGAGCAGAGAATATGTTGTCTGTGTAAATGTAGTTCCTCTCCCAAGACTCTTAAACACTTGTTAATTGAATGTAGAGAAACTGCTAATTTTAGGCAATGTCTATTTGAGGGCTTTTAATACAATGCAGAAACACTAAATTCCGAGTTGTTTGGGCTCTTCTATTATCATGTAATATTATTAAACTGAACATTGCACTGATTTGATGTGCCTTAAAAAGTGATTAACTAGTAGGTGAAGACTTGTTTATTGGATTCTAGTTGGCTGATATGCTTTGTACAGAGCTCTTTAATATCTTTTTGATTACTTGATGAAATGCTTTCCTGGCATTATCTTATTTAATCTGATATGAATATATAACTTGCCTGTATGCTTCAAATCTGAATAAAGTAAAATGAATATGTAATTTGCTTCTATGTATTTTTATTTTTTAGTATTTTCTGACAGGTTTATACACTGTAAATAATAATCAAAACAAATGCTTGCTAAGGAAATATAAAACAATGACAACAAACATGGCTGCTGAAATGAAATGGTTTATGTTTATAGCATACACTGCGCTGCCATTTTTGGGGTTTGCCAAGTATGAGGAGACGTCACAAAAGAAACCCTCTTGGACTCAGTTCTGAGGGTTGAAGGGAGCTTTTTGGTATGTGGCAGTAGGGCCGTGCCCCTTTTATCTCCATCGGGCTACACCCACCCTAGCCCAGGTGCCGATAATCCCGGTAAGAACTATGGCTCGGTAACCCTGACTAGTTGATTCTTTGATTGGGCCCAAGATGGTTTTCCTAAAATGAAGGCTCACTATCTCCCTTGGGACTTTGTAACTGCCCCTCGCCTAGCCCTGCTTAGGTATTTTGGGGATGGCAGTTTGGGACAGTGCCTTGCACTCATTCTGCTGGTCTTTCTCAGACAATCACACACAAACCCTGCTTGCCCTTCTACTTAGGTATCCACCCCACAAATCTTCTGTCCCTCTGATGTAACACTCCTCCCTCCTACCTCCACCCGTAGATATTGCCCTTTCTCTCTCTCTCCTTCTACAAGCTTCTTCACTTCCACTACATCTCTTCCTACCACTAATACCTCCTCTCTGCTGCTACTACTCTTCCCCTTATTTCATCTCTTACCACTGCTCTCGTACTACTGCTTCCTTGCTTCTACCACTACCTCTCCTCTCGACTCCTACCTTGCTCTTCTCCACTCTGCCACCCTACTGCTGCCTCCTCTCCACTACTACCACTACTGCTCCCTACCACCGCTCTCTACTACCACAACCACCTCTCTACTCCTAACACTACCACCTCCTGAATACTACCACTAGCCCTCACTTCCAAAGCGCAGACTCTCTTACTATGCAGTACCCTTTTTCCAATAGTAGCCTCCACACTCCTTCTCATATTCCTCATCTTCATTGTCTTCCAGACGCTTCTGGCCTCACTCTACTAACCTATACATTACCATTTCCTGTCAGCTCCTTATATTTGCCTCACCCTCTCATGATTGGTTGGCTCTCCCGAGCCAATCTTCTTACCTTATTCTGAGTGGGTGTATGAGAAGGGGGCAAAAATCATAAAAAAAGGAGCATAAGCCCCACCACCTTCCTCGCTCAGTTCACCACGTTGGCTTCCTGCAGGTCTTTATATTTGTTACATGCCCCTGGTGGGTTAGTGGTTCCCCCTGTGGTGCAGTACCCTACCAAGAGACTTTTCCATGGCAAAGTCATGCTTTTGGTGGGCAGCACTGCCGCTCGCGGTTCTCACTCCCTCCTTGGGTGCTGCTCCTCCCATATGCATCCTGGGAGGTTTCCGCAGTTTGGGATGCTCACGGCTTTCCACGGTCTTTCCACCGCTCCTGCTTCCACTTAATGGCACATGTCCTCTGTGTTGCCTCAGTGTTCTCCTTCAACAAGTCAGTCTGTGCACAGGGAGACAAGGTGGAGGATATGGATAAACTGCCCTCAAACACTCTGCCACTTAGGAAGCGAATGATGATTGAGCTTCGTCCTTCCCTATTTGACAATGCCTGGGAACAGGCCTTGTTACACAAGCTAAAAACACCACTTCAAGGCCCCCCATGACTTGACCATGTAATGTCGGTGATAATCTTCTACTATGCCTTACCTAGGTCTCTTTCAGTGTGTTGCCACTCAAATGTATTTGGCAATCTGGATCAGCACATCTGAATGGACATCTAGAATCAGGACATACAGTAACTAATTGTCCTTTGACCTCTTCACAAACATACGTTGCAGCGTGAATCGTATGATTGGAAGCAAACATTGCCTTTGAACCATAGCTGCTACTGTCTGTATTTTAACACAAGGTGCATTTTATCTCAAGAGCAGACAGTTCCTTCCACTTTCCTGTTCGAAATCATGCCTTTAAGTCTCAATTGCAACAGTATTGAAAGTGAGTGATCCAGATAGACATCTAATCTGAGTGGTTGAGCTGCATCTAGATCAACACCTTGAAATAAAAAAGGGTTCTCTTCACTGTCCGGATGGTTTTTGGCTTTAGAAAGACCAGGCAGGTGAAATGTTTTAAATATGGTTGATGCCATGGATAACTTGCCTGTGCTTAAGGGACCATTACCAGGGCTGGTGAGAACGAAGGGATTCGGAAGCATATTCAACATCACACGTTTCTTTGAAGGTACAGTGGACAGATGTTCCTCACCCGATGTCTAATATTCTCGGGCAGTCTTCTAACTCTGATACTTCAAAGACTATGGCTTGAATGACTAACCAGTTTTGGATTGTATCAACATGCTTTCCATTACAAAGCAATTTGCACAATCGTTATTGGACATTGTTATCAGCCATCTTCTGGTCAAGAAGCATAGCTCATCGGTCTGCCACAGACATAGGACCAGGCTGCACTTTGCAAATTTGAATCTCGGCAGAGTGCTACAGCCTTACATTAGGTTAATGTAAATACATTGAATGCCATTTAATGGTGTAATATTAACGCCAACTATTACAGCACATAAAGGTAGTAGAAATCTAAAAACGTGATGTTATCTTCTTTTGATATATGAAGGAAAGCTGAAATAAAAGAAATTAACTCATTTCTTTATGCAATGTGTTATTGTGAAACTTGATATGGACACTTCATTCTAGTGTTTACTGCATGATAGATCAGCAAATGCAAAACATTTTTTTTACCAATTAACACTGAAGAAAAACACGGGCAGAGTGATTTGTACATCAATAAAGCCAGAAGTAACCGGGCTGGGGCAGATTCGAGTGAATGTTATGAGGGTATATTTGCAGACGGTTGCTGGACAATGGTCCTCAGGACATTACTTTATGAGGGTATATCTGCAGATGGTTGCTGTACAAGGTCTTCAGGATGTTCTTTCAATTTTTATAGATTTACTAGCAAAAAGTACCAGTTCTCTGAACGGGTCCTGTAGGCAGACATAAGAACACTCAGCAATTGTTGAAAATTAATGATCCTGTAGGTCGCTGTTCCGATTTGCTTTTCGCTTGATGGGCTTTGCACCCTTAAGTAAACTGCACTGAGAAAGGCCGAGTGTGGCTAGCTGACATACCCCAGAACAGACTTTGGGAGGATGCAAGAGTAGGTGTGTCGCTGCATACTGGGACCTTCTGTGCTCTCTCCCTACCTGTCGCCTCACTCTGGCGTGGTGCAGTTTGTTAGTTTGTGTGGTGCATTGCGGTTCAGATATCTTGGAAACCGTGCATCGTAGGGCCTTCAAACGTGGTTGGGACTTCGAATTTGGTTCCTCCTATAAAGAGCGGTCCTTCTTCGACCACATTGATGTTTCGCCGGTTTCATGTAACTGTCTCATGTGTGAAGGTGGTGAAATCCAGGTTAAAGAGTGGGGTGTCCAAATGTCATGTAGCCAGTAATGTCCGGAGGGTCCTAAGAGGTAACTATGCAACATTAGGTGCAGATTGGTGAAACATGTGACATTGTATAAGGAACAACGCTTTGCCACAAACCCAGCCACCCACAAATGTTCACTTTTATAAATGTAGATCTGAACACACAAATAAGAAAAGGAGTAATACAACCATGTGAACTGAAGAGAGCCCTTCTACAAAACCTAACTGCTTGAAGGTAAAGATCAAAGAGGTAGGAACCCTACATACAAGAACAATCCTGATAGATAGGTTTATGAAAGAAGCACCTTACCACAACCTCTCGCATATTTAGCTTGGTTATCATCTTGTTCATGACCTCCTGGGGACATGTAGATCCCGCCACAACTCCTGAAAGAAGGAACACAATGCAGTCATGATATAGTTGCAAGAAAAGTAGTGACAGAAAAAAAGCACAATGCAGAGCTAAGCTAGCTTGCAAGAATAGTGATAGGAAAAAACACAACACAGAGCTACTCAGTCATATAACTTGGCTGAATGTCAAACCTGTAGACACTGACTTATTTCTCACTTTACTAGTTCTTCCTCATGAAGACATACCCCTCTTTGTGTATTAAAGACCGCACTACACTCTGTTTCATTGTCACATGCAACACCAGTCTTTGAAAGCAGTAATAAAATTAATAATACCAGGTTTTTACATGGCACTTAATTCCTGATTCCTCCCGCTCTTAAGTGTTGTAAAAATAGCTGCTAATGTTACCCAATTTAATGGTACACAATTCATCGACCATGGAAGGATGATGGGATGAGTTCTAGCCCTACTAGGATTCATACTTACAAAGCACAGGATTGCGGCCCCATAGCAGTCCCTTCTAGATATATATTCCTAATGAATCGCAAAGAGTGATCATTTGAACTTTGCTTTTTTTTGTCTTGCAAGGCCTTGGGATCATTTTCAGACATGAATCATCGACCAAAGTCTTCTTCATGCCTCTTGAAAGCTTAATTTGGTTGAGGCCTGAATATTGCACCCCGAACGGTGCCGTCAGGTGTCTGGTCCTGTCCTGGCATAATAGGTGCATCCCTGACAAGAGCTGGACTAGTTTCCCGAAACTCACAGCATACAGTAGCCATTGACACCAACTGCTAGGTAATCAAGTCACAAACCATGGTATCCCCATCAAAATCTACAGTTCAATGTAATTCCAGATACTCACATCAGATGCTATCTGTTGCCTTCAAATGCCAAGCACATACAAAGGGATGACAGTCTTTGTGCCAGTTATTCCTATCAAATGCCAGATAATTACATCGAATTCACATAAGAAACATGAAGTAGTCTAGGATCTATAGGCCCCAATGTCTAGGATGGTAATTCACAAGTTCAGCAGCCGCATCTGGCATGGGGCCAGCCTGCACTACAAAAGATTTAATCCTTTTAAGGACGGCTCAGCTCTTCATCTGTTTAAACTGGAACACACTATTATAGCTATAATAATAGCTATTATAGCACTTATACATAGGAGGAATCAGGCATGAAGCACAATACAAAATCCTGTTATTGTCTGTTTAAATTTTATAAACAATTTACCAAAGTAGTCAATTACCCTCAGAAGAAGAAAAGACTGAGGGGATGCTTTCAATGGCCTGGACCATTGGCCAGCCTTTTGCACAAAGACCTCTGCAGTAAATAAATTAAAACTGTGTCTTATATCACCCAGATCTTTTTAGTGTCCCACTTCTATGCAACCACCACCTTATCTCTTTCCTTGTCATGGCTTCCTGTCACGGACGACCTTACAAATCGGCACACCGAGAACAGCGAGTTTCCAAATCTTTTTCTTTCTTTCTCACAATCTCTATAAAGATGGATGGTGGGGAGAACAGTTCTTCTCTTTAATTTAATCGGCAAACCTAATTACTCCTAGTTTGGAAACAACGTCTATTTTCAGGGGAATTAATATAATATAAACACAAAAGGGGATAAGTTATCCTATAGTACCTAATCACACATTCACATCTAAATTACACCAAAATAATGTTATTGTAATACAAAAATATGATTAGATCACAATCAATAAAACATTAAATACATGACAATATAAATGTATAGAAGTGTCCAAACTCCTATATACACTTAAAGGAGATCATCCAGCCTAAAAAAATATTTGAATTAATTTCAATGGTAACCTAAACTCTGTTTTGAAATGCTTCAAAATCAGGGATACACATAAACCTTGAGTTTCAAATTTCAGCTATGCGACTCACTCCATGCCAACATGTTTCTGTCATTTCCTACAAATGTAGGACATTCTTGAGGGGTGATAGCACACGGTTTTTATCTCCTTTGCTCTTGGTTAACCCTCCCAATGGGAAACCAATAGGTACGCAGTCCTTCAGTGTGTCCTTGTCACATATTCCAAATAAGTAGGTCGCAAAGGTACAATCAGGGCTTCATGCACATGAGACTTCTTTTTAAAAACAAACCAGCAACAAACAATTAAACATAGGCGCTACTTCGAACCCAACGGTTCATTCGTTTCGTTAAAATAAATGTGTTGATTTTCCCACACCTCAAAACAACACCATACCTGTAAACTCTGGATGGTTAGGACATCATGAATATGTTGACACTTTCATTGTGTCTGCTCACAGATCATCAGCTTATAAATCTTATCCTTTCAAAGTCCATCTGTATTTTAGAAAACAAATATTGGATACTCCCCAATAGAGATCACTCATAAGATTACTTGCAGTTGGGTTGTCTTTGTCTTTCCTGTAGCACTTCACTTTTTAATAGCCTTCATATATTCTTCTGCTGGGCCTCATTTATTTTAAGTGATCAACTGGTTCATCATATTTTCTTTCCAAACTAGCGTTGGAACAAACTTCTCTTGCACCTAGAGACGCTGTCTAGATTCACTACATCTGGCTCTCAGCTTTGGCTTCTTAATTTATACTGCATCTCTTACGTCTCTCTCAGAACCAGTCTCTTATGTCGATTCATGAACTTTGTTTTATCCCAGGTCTTTCAGTGACCTCAGGTTCCCTTACCATTTTCTTAGATTTTTGAACAACATCTTATTATCTCAGGATGTTTATATGTCTTTCAATCATCGCTGGTTGTCTCAGGATTCTATTACACCAGATCCTTTCCTGGACAGTACACTCCGGGGGATACTCACAATGCTGCCCTCTGGTTTGTTAGGCCTCTCCATGTCCTGTTTTTTCACACCAATCTGACATTGAATAGTTTCCTGCATATTTTAGGTCTCTCAATTAAACATCTCTCAACAACCATTGAGTCTCTCAGGCATCTCCTAGGTCACTTCCTCAGGTTCTCTCAGGCTTCCCTTAGGTGTCTCCATGACATTTGGCTCTCTTGGACTCAGACTTCTTCTCCTCTCTCATTCAGGATGCTTTTGAGGCATACAATATTCTCAATCTCCTGCCAAGAATAGTTGTCCTTAGGATTCTTCATGGAAGCATCCCATCCCTAGTTCCTTTCTTCAATATACCATAAACTCATGCGGTACACATCTGCTAATAAGTGAACTACCTCTTTCTAAGCAGTTTTCACCCTGTGTATGTCTTCACTCTCTCCTCACCTCTCTACACACCCCTTTTATCACCTTCCAAAAAAGGTTCTCTTCTATCTGCGCAAATCTTACCACATTCGCTCCACCCATCTGTTCCAACTACTCTCTTGCTTCACCCCACCTTTGTTACTACTCTCTCCAAACCCTACCATACACAGCCCTCATCATTCTCCAATTCCCACTACACTTCTCTCTCTCTCTCTCTCATATTTATCTATTTTACAGAAGAGTTAAGGTTAAACCAATAAAAATGTGTAGTCTAAAAACCTTAGAAATAATGTTAAGGTAACATACACATTTATTATTTAAATAAAATATCATTGTAACCTTAACTCAGCCTGTGTTTTGTAATTTATTTGGAGGGTTGTAACATTTTTTTTTTACAGTGAAGATGATGCCATTTGTTTTTCTAATATTTGTTTGTATTAGATAAATAGATAAAATTATTGTTACTGATTTGTGTTTTTAATGTGCATGATATTATGGCTACTTTTGTTACTGTTTACATTTTGCATTACTTTGTAATACATTTTTAGTAGAAAGTGGATGTCTGTGTTTATGTAAATTATGACTATTATAATATTAATAAATATTAAGTTTGTAAATTGTAACAGTTGTGTATATATTGATGTTATTTGTTGAAATAAATAGTGTTTATTATGTTGTAATAGCTTTGTTTAGTGTTGGGGCGACTTAAGGTTACCATGATAATTGATTTAAATATCATTATTTTAATGTATTGATAATATATTTGTATGTTGTTACCTTAACATTATTTTTTCTAATGTTTGTAGGCTAAGGGCCTCATTCACAAAACATTTTCCTATTGGATTGCACCATTATAAACACTTCTGTGAATCGGGCCCTATGTTTTCGTTGGTTTAACCTTAACCCTTTGTAAAAAACAATCAAATAATTTCCTGTGTTTTTTTTTAAGGTTTTATAATTTTTTGTAAAATGTTTTTAAGTACCATTTCATTTTATAAATAATATGCTATAATGTATTGAATTGAAATATATGAAAGTTTTGTTAGTTTTGTCAAATGTAAATTAATATTTGTGAAAATGTAAATGTAATTTTTTGACCACCTCCATATTACCCCTTAACCTTTTAACTGTCATGGGTTCCCTCCTCCCTCCCAGTGCCAATGCCTTTTTTGGTGATTTTGGTATTTCGCCATTCAATGCCTTCTACCGTTTTCTGTTTCATTAACCCCTTAAGTGTCAAGGAGGTATCCCGTCCTTGGCAACAGGGAGGTAATCCTAAGGACGAAATACCTTGCTCTTGGCACTTAAGGGGTTAAAGCAGTCCCCTACCTCCTGGGGTCACTGACACCAGGTCTCCTATGGAGTCCCCCACAAATCCTTGTTAACCTTTACATGGAGTCTTTGGGCACTCTCCTCAATGACCCAATATAGCCATCCACCAATACACAGATGATACTCAGTTTTACATGACAGTAAATAGTACGCAGGACATCATTCATCTCTGTGATTACTTTGACATCATCCAGTCCTGGATGTTAACTGCCTACCTCAAACTAATCCCACCCAAGACTGAATTCGTCCTCACCAGTCCGCCTGCTAAAAAGCAACCTGTCCAACAATGGCTCAATGATATGCGCCTAGAAGGATTTGATGCACAACCTTCAGAAGCAGCAGAATCTTTAGGCTTCACTATTGACAGCAGCCTGTCCTTCCAGAAACACATAACGAAGACGGCCCAAATAGCCTCGCTCAGAATCTCTGCCCTTTGAAAAATAAAATCCTTCATCCCACTGCAAGACTTCTGGACCGTAGTGTAGGTCCCTGTGGCCGCACACATCAATGGGGTAAATGCTCTCCTGACAGGGCTGCCAGCTGCTCACTTGGCTCTCATAAAAGCAGTCCACCATGCTGCAGCAGTCTTATTACAGTAGCATGGAAATTTGACCGAATTACCCCCATCCTATACAAACTACATTGGCTTCCACTTCAAGCCAGGATACTGTTCAAGACTGCATGTATAATCTAAAAAGCAGTCACAGGTAGCACAATAGCGTAACTGGCAGCCAGGCTCCACATATCTGGTGACACACTCTCTACGTGCAGAACACAGGTTTGAACCACAACCTGTACGCAAAATCCTTCTCTTGTCAAGCACCCACCCTCTGTAACTCTATCTTGGTGTCTGCTCGAAATGACCACACAATTGTCCAATTTTGCAAATCTCTCACAACATGGCTCTTTCAACAACACCTGACCAAGGACTAATTCCAATGGACGCACATACCGACGCACAGACCTCACAGTATTGCGCTACTGTTTAAAGATGCCAGCCCAAATGCTGGCTACCCACACTCTGTACAGGGCTCCTTTGCTCTCGAGCTAGGTCTGTGCTTTAATTGTTGTTCATGAAAAACAGTACATGATAAAATATGTTAATAAGAACTTTTGAAACATTTTACATTTGAAAAATTCTAATTAGATTTTAGATAAAATAGCTTTTTGAAAAATACCAATTAAAGATTCTCCAAGTTATAACATGAATACTTTTATATATTTGTTACATTTTTTTATTACAAAAATCACCAGCAATTGAGGAAGTATGTAAAAGTAGGCTTACATGTTATTAATATTCAAATAATATACATTTTGAACTAGTGTTTTGTTTTTATTGATGTTGGTAGTTTAATTAGTGAAAACTATTTTTTTGAACAGCATAAAGCAAAAGTTACAATTATACTGTGTTGCATTTTTAATATTAATGGATTTTTTTAAAATTTGGTATTTAAAATTTGGTATGAAGTGCATTTATGTTTGCTTTATGGTTTCATTAATATTGAAACTTATATATCGAGTATGTATCATACGTTATGCAAAACACAGGTTTTTTAAGGGTTTGGAAAATACACTTTTATGGTGGGATTTATAATTATTTTTAAAATATATTTTAGTTTGGAAACATACCGAAATTTTATTTAAATACATTTACTATTATTGTTTTACAAATATTTTATTGTAATATATTTATTAAAAAAGATGGCCCACATTCGTAAATGGGCAACAAAATACATGTGTTAAATTGAAAATAATTTTTTTTATACACATGTTATTTGTAAAAAGAAACCCGGTTTTAAGAAATATTTACTTTTTAAAAGTATGTCTTAAAGGGGAAGTTCGCTCAAAAATGTTCTTGTCCCAATCGTTTAGGCATGTATTTTTAAGCATACTGTAATCGATTTAAAAAGAATTTCCTATGCATCATACCTTAGTTATCCTCTCTTTTACACATGCGAAAACAACGGGTTGGGCGCTGTCATCTGGTGCTAATCTTATTCGTTGATGCATCGCCTTAAATTCAAGTGCCCTTGTGGCAAGAATACAGATCGCCCGCCCCTCAAACTGACATCACTAGACACGCCCCTTTTCACAACGCCAATGCACGCCTTTGGTCAACGTTCTCTGTGCGCAAGCTATTGAAGTGTCTCCATGGAAATAACAGGACACCTCTTTCCTCGACAAGTATAAACAGACCCTTTCTGAGCAGACAACATTGCAGTTGCTTTTTCAATCGTCTCACTGTATTTATTATCAATCATCCTTGATTCCTTTCTGCTCTGTTGAGCTATCTTCCTGGTATGAAGCCCTGCAAACAGGTACTTACACTAGCAGAACTGATTTAGTTCAGTACTTGTGTTTTATTTAAATATTTGTCATATTATGTACCAATGTCTTCACCAAACCTTATTCAATTTCGAAATGTCATAGTTTGTGCCGACTGTGCATTTATTTGCTCTATGGGTATTTTTAAGATTGCAATGTATTTGCTTCTCCTTTAACAGTAGTTGCTACATACAAACAGAATCATTTTTATTTTTCCTACTTGGAAAAAAATCCTGTGGATTGTGTACCTATTTAATTTTCAGAACTATGGCAACAATACAACCCTACCAGTATGAGCCTGAACATTTGGAATAGCGGAGCGTAGCGGAGTGTGGCGAGTGTTTCCTGTGTGGAGACCCTGCTGTTTTTTTTTTCTTTCCCCCAGCGTGGAGCGAGCGTGAAGCGAGAAGGAAGAGGAGGAGCCCGCCTACATAACGCCCAGCTACGCGGAGCGGAGCGTAGCAGAGTGTGGCGAGTGTTTCCTGTGTGGAGACCCTGCCGTTTTTTTTTTTTTTTCTTTCCCCCAGCGTGGAGCGAGCGTGAAGCGAGAAGGAAGAGGAGGAGCCCGCCTACATAACGCCCAGCTACGCGGAGCGGAGCGTAGCGGAGTGTGGCGAGTGTTTCCTGTGTGGAGACCCTGCTGTTTTTTTTTTTTTTCTTTCCCCCAGCGTGGAGCGAGCGTGAAGCGAGAAGGAAGAGGAGGAGCCCGCCTACATAACGCCCAGCTACGCGGAGCGGAGTGTGTCGAGTGTTTCCTGTGTTCCCTGGCGTTCCCCCGGCGTCTCCCTGCGGTCCCGGCGTTTTGATCTTGTGTGGACGCGCTGAACTGTAATCCAGCGTCCTCAAACTTTCAACCTGCACCAAAGAAAACAGACGCGCCACCCGGTAAGCCAAAGACATTGCCAACCCGCTCTATTTCCAAATCCGACATGGCGCAGCAACCCCTAGAGGTAGGGGCCTGCACGGGGTGGGGGGGCGTTAATCCAATCCTCACCGAACCACACAGAACCTTGCATAGCAAGGCAAAGGGCTTACCCCAAGGAGACCTGACTTTGACAAAGCTTTCTCCCCTGATGGTGGCTGGCAGCATTAAAAAAAGCGTAATGAACAGCGGTGATACCGGCCAGAGGAGTGTGAGCGGAACTCACCTGGCGGATGGACAAAAGCTACCCCTCCAGAGACCGGCCTCCGCCCTTCAAGCATCATCACCGCCGAGGATGAACTTAACCAAAAATAAAACAACGGACCAGAGCTCCGCTTTGGCGAGAGGTTTCCCAATGAGAGACACCGAAGGGTGTGTCCCATCGGACCTTGCTCTGTCCCCATGCCCTGATACCGGGGGACCTGCCGTATGGATCCAGGCAGATGCGGAGTCCGAGAGACCTCCGCCGGCAACGTGCCTTTACCCTCGAATTATAACAGATGGGGTCCTTTTACAAGAACAGACGATGAGCAGCCTCTAGACCATACGACGCCTGCCTGTTCTCAAATCAACATAACACCATATAAAAGGGCAGCCTCAGACGCCCTATCTGCAGGAAAACCAAATCCGAGTCGGGACATAATCAGTACCTTTGCCCGAGTCATGAAGCGACCAGCCACAGACAACGCAAAAACCAATGCGAACAGCTCGATTCGTTTAGTCGAATCTCTTACATACCTAACCAACGACAGCGGTGATGGGCCGGACCTGAATTCTTCAGGTCAGATAGAGCCATCAGAGTCATTAAAGTCCCACAAACAAGGTAGCATCAAAAGGAAGTATATAAAACCCCTAAAAAGAAAAAAGATTCAGACACAGAGGTCAGAAAACCCCAAAAACTCGGAAGCAAGTCCCACACCACAGAAACAAAAAAAGAGAATCGGAAAAAACTCTACAAAATTCAACACGGGACAACAAAATAATGGGGCTGAGACAAGAAAAGATCCCACCAGATGCTAAGCCAAATGCATTCCACACGTACTTTAGGAAGCAACAATCAAAACTAAAAATGGAAACAGATGATGAAATTACAGATGCAGAGATTCTAGAGGTGATCGAAGGATCCTTGCCAGCCTTTAAATCCAGACGAACCTCAACAGGGCAGGAACACCACATACAAAGTGTAAACAAGGAATCAACCAAACCAGACCTCGAGACACTCAGTCTGTCAATTAGTGATTCTGACAATACCCAATGCAACGTCAACATAACGACCAAAGATGTTAGTTCCCCAAAAACGGTCCAAACTGATGGACAGAATCCTACCATTTCCATCGACCTTACCGGCGACCAGCATAACCCCTCTACTTCTCAAAGGGGGGGTGCAACCGGATCTGAAGCCTCTCCGTCCCAAACAATTCAGGAGCCGCCACCCATTCGATCCACACGTGACATGATGAGTAGAAAGTGGAATCTTCATGAAAACGTCACAACCGTGATCGACAAAAGTCAACCGAAAGAGTCTCACCAAATCGAAGGAAAGGAAACGGAAAGAACAAGTTCCAATGAGTTAAAAACAATTCGTCCACCCAATACGAGCGACCAATTATGGGCAAAAAACTACATCCAATTGCAGCAAAATAGAGGTCAACTCATTAAGCACGTCAGAGAACGTACCTCGTCGGAGCTCAAGTCTCCGCCCCAAGAGCAAGATCGCGAAGAGGAGGAATCCAGATCAATCGAACCATTAAGTGGCAATCCTTCCTGTACACCTGTCGAGCTAAACTCTAGCCGGATTGTCCAGAACACCCCGGTAAAACACAGAAGACATAGTGAAATTTTGATGGATACTCAAAGACCTTCTCCAACAAAAAAACAAGACCTGACGACGATCATGTCAGCTTTAACCATAGCCCTTGCACCATTTTGCAAATTATACGAATCACTAAATGACGTGTCTAAGGACAACACGGCCATTCTATGCAGATTGCAATCCAAGATGGATTTCCTGGAAGGTTTCATTACTGCGTTTGAAGAAAGGCACAACAAGAGATGGGAAGAACTGGAAAGGATCCACCTAAACCTAGTAAAGAATCAACCAGCAAGACAAAGGCCGGAAACGTTGGCAAAAATACTAAAAGAAACTGCCTCACAAACAATGCCAATACCGGACGCAGGTCAGCCTGAACTAACTCGCAGCAATTGCCCCTATATCCACTCAAACGAAGTACGAGAAATTAAAACATTGAACAAACAGACAAGGGCAACCACAAAGAAAAAGGCGGGCCTGCAGCCCTCCAACGTGATTCCAAATGGCAACCGACCTACCGTCAAAACAGACCCAGTCTACGTAAACACACAGATGACGACAGAAGCTGAGAGAACAAAACCACCTAGTAGCCTCGCTAACGTAAACCACGATGCCATCGAGAATCTGGACATACATGCACAATCCCCAAAATCTCCTAGAACCATAGATGAATTTGTTACATCAAGCCCTCTAATGGATCTCTCGATATACGAAGATCCGGAAGGCAATGATGCCGAAAACATGAGTCTTGAGCCTCAAAAAAGTGACCTGATGCGTCCCCCGACAGCAATCCCTGATGGGAAAACTGACGCAAAAAGCAGAGGGGACCAAAGGGAGGGGGCCACCGCCCTGAAGCGCTCGAAGTTATCTTGGTTCGAGACACCAAAGCTCCAAAACAAACCTTCTAAGGGAGATACCGACGCTTCCCCTCGACCATCACCAAAAGACGAACCCAGGTCAAATCCAACTCCCCGTAATCTGGAGAGCTCAGGAAATGGAAAAAATTCCAAAAGAGAAGTCAGTGTGTTCAAAATAGAACAGACCTCAAGTCAATCGAAATTCATGATTCTGAACAGGAAAACGGTTCTTCATACCCTGCGCAAGATCAGATGCCTTGATCATCTGAGATCGGATGACTTTCCATTAATCGAACCATATCATCGTGACCAAAAAGCAAAGAGTTATATACATATCTACATCTCCTCATTAAAAGCGATGCCAGAAACGGCATACTTGGAACTAAAGAAAGCTGGTTTTACCTTAACAGAAATAAAGACGGCACGGCACGAAAAGACAAACGAAGGCAGATTGAGTGAACAAGTCAAGATACGCCCCCAAGGAGTTAGCCGGACCAATCGTTACAACAGGAAATTAGTAAAAGACAACGATGGTAAACAGAGTCGTTGGACCAGTGGCGAGAGAAGCTATGCCCCGCACGCACGTCCCAGAAGCGAGTCGCGCTCCGGTCGGCAAACGGTACGCCACGATGCAGATACGCGATGCTACTTGGAAACAAAACGACCCACTAATGAACGTCGGGAAGACAGAAACATCACGAAAACAACCTACGAGAAAAAGTACGGCGAAGACAACTGTCAAAAAGGCCTATGGTCGTGGCTAAAAAGTTAGCTCAAAAGGCATAATGAGACATAGCAATTAGAAAGCAGCCATCGGCCGATCTTATCTGCACCTAACGATACCAACTTAAAGAACTTGCCCAATCTGATCTCGATGGCTTCATGGAATACCAGAGGGCATTCACACCTGGCAAACCCGGACAATCTAAACCTGGGGGCATACGATATAGTATGCCTCCAAGAGCACTGGCTGATGGAGAAACCACTGCTTGACGGTTTCGAAATAGCGTTCTCCCCTGCGTCAAAAGGCATCCTGGGCCGTCCGTCCTCTGGCCTATTAATTGCAGTAAAAGCTAGATCAGGAATCTCCTTAAAGAAAACACTGAAGACGTCGCAAGATATCTTAGCCATACAAACTGAATGGGAAGATGCGAGTGATCATTCAAACTCTACTGCAAGAGAAAACCTGGTACTTATCACGGTCTACTGGAACCCGGCGCAAAGTTCCACTGAAGACGTTTGCACTCAAGTTGCTAATACAATTGACGACATCATATCAGATGCACCAGATTCCCACATAATATTATGTGGCGATCTAAACGCAAACTGCAACGACAAGCGTGAACATCTGGTCTCATCGTCCAAAACTCCAGCCGAAAAAAGAGGACGCTCATGGCTGTCACTGATGAAATCGCGCAATTTTCACGACGTTTCGAGGCTCAACTCCTGGAAGATCGGCACCCCCACCTGGGAACGGGGTAAATCCAGGGCTAACATCGATTATTTCTTTGTGTCACATAGTCTGGTGGATCGCATTGTAGACTATTCAGTGGTCCAGACTAAAGAGAGTGACCACAACCTACTGGAAATCAAATGGAAGACACAAAGTTCGAAAAACGATCATTATTCTTATCAAATTGCATCCAACAATCAACAAACACGTGTCCATCTGACAAAGAAAAATCTGGAAAGAATAACTAACGAATACACAACGCGCTTTGGGAGCAAAGAAACCTCGAATCAAAATCCAGATTACTTGCCATTCCTTCTACAACACCAGAAGCTAAAATCAGGAATCAGCCTACAAAAGAAAACAAATCTTCACGCATTTGACGTAAAGGTCACAGAAAAGAAAAGACTACTGAGAAAGCTGAAGAGGCAAGCAAAAAATGAAAACTCGCCAAACACCTGGAACAGATGGAGGTTGGAAACTAACAGATACAAAGCATGGCTCAGATCCCACCGACACGAAATGTACCAAAGAGATGCGGAAGAAATGCTCCAGGTCCTAAGCTCAAAAAAGTCTGGAGACTTTTGGGCTCTCATCAGGAAATCTGATAATAAAATACCCGTGCACATGGCCAATACAGTGTCCGAAACTCGGTGGCTCAACCATTTCGGAAACCTGTTCGAAACTCCGGCCCATATCCTGCCAGCCCAAAACAGGAGCACTTTGCAGACCTGGATTAACCTATCTTCCAAAGATGATATAAAGGAGATCATTCGCAAATTGAAAAAATCAAGAGCACCAGGACCTGACGGCCTTTCCAATATCGATCTTAAACAAAACCCTGAGCAATGGTCAATCTTGATCAGCGCTATTTTCACTCAATGCGCCAGGACTCAGACCATCCCGCCCTCATGGACAAACGCGGTGGTCGTCCCGATCTTCAAACGAGGGAACAGAGAAGATCCAGAAAACTATCGACCAATTGCTCTTCTAGACACAATTGGAAAGATATTCGCCTCCTTGCCCCTGAGTCACTTCAGGAATTGGGCAAATCAATCACCGGCGTATGACCCCCTTCCAACTGGGTTTCCTAAAAGGGGGGAGCACGTCTGCCAATATTCTTCTTCTCAACATCTTAAAAGCTACGGTCAAACAGGGCGCACCAACTCTCTTTTTGGCCTTTGTGGATCTGTCCCAGGCTTTTGACAGAGTCGACAGGCAAAAGCTCTGGAACAAACTGGAAAAATGGCAGTGCCCTCCCGAAATACTACACCCAGTGATGGCTCTTCACACCAACACCAAACTAAGAATCCGACTAAATAATCAAGGTCTTCTGTCAAGAGAGATATCCGTAGAGAGAGGGGTCAAACAAGGCTGCCCGATGGCCCCACAATTATTCATCACCTTTTTAGGAGACATGAAAGATACAGAAGCGGGCATTAAGATGGCACCACCGAAGCTGGGTAATGAGCACATATCACGTCTCATGTATGCCGACGATCTAATTCTATTAGACCAAACTCAGATCGGACTTCAACGCCAACTATCCAACTTGGCTCTGTACATGGGAGAGAACAACATGAAAATCAATAAAGAGAAATCAAAAATCGTGATAATTGGAAAAGGTGGAAAAAAGATCAATCCACATTTCACATGGACTATGGACTCAATTCCTATCGAGGTGGTTACCAGCATTAAGTACCTAGGGGTACACATCGACCGTTCAGCTAGGGAGGCCTCGATGCAACAAGCCCTGTGGGACAAAGCGCGCAACCTCGCAGCCCAAATGAAAACAGTTAACAACAGATTTGGTAAATTTTCACTTAAACCAGCGATCGAATTTTACAAAGGAAAAGTGGTGCCCACACTTACATACGGTATGGGAGCAACTTTGACCATACCAAACAGCATCTGGCGCAGATTAGAAAGTTTGATTTGGAAATCAGTTCTAGGTCTACCAAATCTCATCAGACGAGACTTGGGCCTACAGTCGTTAGAAACAACGGTGATGCTACACGCCTTCACTCTCTTCAGAAACACCTTAATACCAGACAGTCCATCAATCTACAAAATCGTAGCTGACAAAATCGCAAAGCAGCGAACAACGAACTTAACCGCATGGTCAGAAAACCTAAAAGGAAAGCTATCAGACATAGCATGCTCAGTCGAAGATCTTAAACATAATCCGGAAAGAGTAAAAAGAAAGTTAAAGGAACTTGATTGGATCCTGACTATCGAAAGCTCAAACAAACAAACTGACCATGAATCTCCCATCTACCTTTAACAGACTCAACGTACCTATACCATACTGTTCTAAGTTTCCAAGCCAACAGCTAAGAAAATTCTTCATGCAAGCTCGTTTCAACCTCCTGCTGACGAGAGAAATTTTAGCAATCAGATCCAGTTCAACTGACACTATCTGTCGCCTTTGACACAATTCCACTACGACAGAAATCAATCAAACATCTCTTACTTAGATGTCCTAAGGTGAGAAAAATTCGAGCCACCTATCTGTCGACACTGGTCTGCGAACACACATCTTTTGGAGAGGAAGAAGAACTTACGTGGTGGAACAGGTTAATGTCGGGAGAAAAAACCAGATGGACAATTGCGACTGTCAAAATCCTGGAGTCTGCCTTTGAAATGATCAGTTCCAGTTCACAAACCACGAGCGAGAGTAAAATCTCCGAAGCCACCACTCCATCACAACAATGTTGATAAGGGAGATCAAGCTTCCTTTGGTATCTTCTCCGCGTTCGGACTCCTACGTCCGCTTGAGCCTTACCAACTTCATCTAAACATTACATTGACCTGGAAGAGATAAATCCCGTTCTCTCCAGGAATCTGACATAACTACATGAAAGCTCGAGGCGCATCTCATTAAGGGTTGCTGTCGCTCTCAACTGGTTGTAAAAATTCTTTTCATTGAATTGTAAACAAATAAATAAAAAAAAAAAAAAAAAAAAAAGAGAAAGAAGCCAGAAAGGATGGGGAATCGGACGATTGTTGGGAAGATGAAACACCAGAGTCTGAGCATAGTCAAATGGAAGACGTTTCAAACTGGTGTACCTGCAGTTGTTGCAAGGTCATGGCAACCAAGGTGGAGAACTGCTGCTGCCAAAAAAACTCTGGACGCTTGCCTATCTAGCCGAAAAATATATACCACCGCAATACGTTACCGAACTGCATGACTTCAGGGCAGCCTGCCTCACAAGATCCATGTTGCGGATTATGATGGTGCTTATTCACGAACTTCGCGCAGCAGTTTGCCCTTGGAATCCAAGTAACGTGTAAGTATACACTAGATATGATGTAATTTTGACCACTGAGACGACTAAGATTTCATGATGTTCTCCTACATTGTCGTAACTTCGATCAATCACTGACAAATGAATTTAGTCTGTAAATTGAATACATATCACCTACTTATTGCAAATCAGAGTGTTCATCGTTTACGTGTCTTTCACTTTCGACTAACAAACTATATTTCTCTATGGCCCAAACCATTCTGACTTGAATAGGTGTTCACTTTAGTAATGTGTCAATACTTCAAAGCACAAGTTCATTTTTTTCAGAAAGCTAATTTTTTAAGGGCAACTATGCCATCGAATTTAGGATGCATTTTCAAGTAAATTGCACTTATCTGGTTCATTCAATTCAAATATGTCAGTTTCTCCTTCACAGGTGGTACAGGCTGGTGGCCTACCGTTTGTTTACATGATGGATTCATGGGAGGCTTGGATTCCGCGTTTGACGAGTAAAACCCGCCTGTGTTGATCGAGCCACTGGTGCCAAATTCCCCAGTGATAGCGGGCAGTACAGGGGATTTTTAAACACTGTGCCGCAACCTCATGTTTACAATTTGTAGTTTGTTTGTGCCATTAACATCAAACTAAATAAAATACAAATGAGCTTATAAGAATAGTTGTTTGAAACATTCAGTGAGTAAAGTACATGCCCAATCGTCTATGAAGGACATGAAAGAATGGTTGGTGCCCTTTTGCACTGCCTTCGTCCCCATCCATCCCCCGCTAGTATCAATGGCAGTTCACACCTGCGGCCGTGCGCTCCCATTGGGGCTGGGTGGGTGGGAATGCTCAAGGTACTGAACAACATGTACACATGATAGTGATTTTCTGCACGGTGACCATTGTTCACATGGCCTTCCTAGACCTGTTATCTCCAGACTCCCCTCTTCAAGACCCTGTACCTGCAATCAACATATGTTTGTGTCCCTTGAACATTGTTCTGAGCCTGTAGCGCTCGCGTCGTCACGTCCAACATCCATCCCCCTCCCTACTATCAATGGCAGTTAGCACCTATGAACAGGGTCTTACTGGGCCTTAAGATTGTCATGGGTAACCAAAGAAAACGTGGCCAACATTTTGAAGTCGATATTCATTCCTTTCCGGACACTGTTTGAATAGTACCTGAGGGGAAGAATTTCGAATAAATTGTGATGCAAATTGTGCATTTAAAAAGATATTTATTGACCAACAGTGTTCACTAGTACTAGCCGCATACTGAAGATACTCATCAAACTGGCCCACATTGCCCAAAAAAGTGGGGCACTTTGATTTAACAAAAAAGAAAATGGCCCATGCATGCATTTTGCGTTTGTGGTTCAGCCCTTACCCTACAGGCAGTACGAGCATGCCTATGCCTGTGCGCTCACAAAGGGGGCTAGGTGGGTGGGTATGGCAGATGTAAAACATAGGCATCGAGGCTCAGTAGGTGACAACAAACACGTCGCACATTCACTAACACACCCACTTTTCTAAGCCTTTTTAAACAGATTTACCAGGAGAACATCTCTGCAATTCACAAGGTATTTCGACACCGAGCTGTCTTGTCCCCGGCTACCTGTTCCACATCTACTTGTTTCCCAGCTTGCTGAATCAGCACATTTGTGCGCCCAAGTAAGGGTAGGTCACCTGTGTGATTCTGTATGTTTATCGATCGCTGATTTGAAAGTTTCAATCCTTTTCAACCTAATGTACACAGTATTCTAATTTTCATTTATCTCAGACACTATCGATTGTCTGATGTGTTTTGATATCAGTACATAGCACATTGCATCACTCTGAAGTGTAACAGTATGGAATGTTTCCTGGTCCATGTTTGAAAGCATGTTTTCATTTAGTGCTTGAAAGTTCATTCAATGGACCAGTAATACGTCACAATCAGTTCTGGCAAAGTGATTGCCATGTTAATTAGTCTAGGCTACACAGGTTTTCTTTCTTTAGTTAAAACAAACTTTACAGACACAGCTGTGTAATAATTGCTTTATTCACATTCATAAATTACTATTTGTAATCATTAATTATATTTTTTCTACAGATCCTTCAGACTTTTCATTCAAGAATGCCTTCATGTATCGTTTTCGGTTGCACTTCTGTGAGCCATGTCAAAACTCGGGCACAGTCCTGTATATATTCCTAAAGGATATCGATTTAATGAGAAGATGAATTTCAAATTGTGGATTTCCACTCAACGAGGTTGAAAGTTGAGGCCAAGCTGTCTTGGGTGACGTGAGGGAACAACCGATTCCGTGTCTGCAGCCTGCACTTTTCTGATGATATGTATGAACAATCAAAGTACACAAAAAAAGCATTGACCCATAATTCTTCATAAATTGCTTCCAAATGCCATTCGAACTCAATTTCAGCACACGCTGGCTCAGGTGAGTAGTGGACGATGGATTGGTTATGTTTGTTGGTATGTAGGACAGTAGTCTGTATAAATATGTCTTCTCGATCAATTAAAATACTGTACTGAAAAGGTAACTTCATGAACATTATTATGTATATTATTAGTTATTTATACAAAGTGGCATGTATGAGTGTCTCTCAGTATGTACCATCGTCTGCATCTCATGTTTTCAAGTTAATTTTGCTTTTACATCCATATTAAAACAAGTAATATGTTATAGAGGGATGCTGGAATCACTTCCTCGTTTGCAACAGGTCCAGAGTATGATGTATGCGTACTTACATTTTCCTTGCTACAATGAAAGTAAATCCTACAAAAGATATACTTTGAGACTGAAATGCATGTAACCTTCATTGTTTCAAACTCTTCTGTTATGGTTCTAACATTACACTTCCTCCCTAATGTAGAATATTACACTTCTTTCCTAATGTAGAATAGATTTGAAAGGAAACATTACAAAGTAAACTACTTTCAAAAGCAACATTTTAATCAATATGTTTTGCAGGGTGATCTCAGGTTAAGTGTCATCTCAGGTGAAATCTGAAATATATATTATGACCAAATCACATACACAGTTTTCAAGGGTATGTTCATGTGAATGTTCTATTTGTGCTGCAACAACAAACCTTATGGTATAAGGTTCTCAATCATTTAAAACTACTTTGTGAGGAAGTGCTCTGTGCGGTGAAAGATTTTACATTTAAGTTCGATTGACATTAAACTTTTTTGTATGATTCTTCTCTCCAAGGAATGTACTTAAGATGGCGAATTTGAAGAGACACATGGACCAGAGGTATACATAACCTAATATGAAATACAATTGAGGATCAGATTGGATTGGGATTTCAGGTTTATAATGTTGTAATGTTTTGAAGTCCGTCAAGTTGGTTCTGTTTATAGATATATAAATTTATAAAAACGCTCTTTTTCAGCTTGATGTTGCGGTAGGCAAAGCAAAGTAAACGATTTCAAAGCCAATTAAGAAAACAAGGGTAAATAACAAACCAGTTTGTTTTGGAGAAGTTTTTAAGCAGATTTTTTAGTTATATTATGTTTTTAGTTGGAAAATTATATCTTCTGTATGTGTGCTATACATTGAGCATGTTTTTCTATACATCTGGAATATAAAGACTCAGATATAACTGAAACCAAAGCTGTTGCTTGCCAAACGGATTTCACAATGGAGCAACTGCTATTTGAGGCACATCGTGGTCCAGTCAATATTTACAGTCGTGATGCATATGTCCAGTGGCTGGAAAATTAATGGAACCTCCCCCGCGAACTAAACATAGTTACCATGGACCATTGCTACTTTGTGGAAAATCACCCAGACGAAACTGAAGACAATGAAGATGCATTGCAATTGCTTGCAGAGCCTTTGACACAATTTACACCGTCTAAACATTTTCCACCCACCAAACATTCAATGTTACCCGTTTCTCCAATTCATGCAGAACAATCACAGCCCGAACTAACAGAGGTTGAAGCATCAACACAACTGAATGACGAATCTGCTCAAGATCTCAACTTCAGTATGCCTAGTTTGAGGGAATTATTTATTATTATTATTATTATTATTGTTACCAACCTGAAAATCCAGGCCAGCTTCATCCACCTCCAAAACAGATTTTCATGGTCTGCTCAACCAATGCCTAAAGTGCCTGCTGGAAAAGTACTTTGTTCAGCAGCTTTACTGTTGAGCGGATTGACTTTCAGTAAGATTTCCATTTTCTGTCAATTTATGGGACTTGAATTCCTTGCTTACACTCAGTACTACAAACATCAGAGGGAATTCTTGTTCCCCGCTATTAATCATGCCTGGAAACTCAAACAGATAACAATGGACAGTACACTCTCTGGTAAAAGAGTCAGGCTAGCTGGCGATGAACAGTGTGACAATCCAGGATTATCTGCTAAGTACTGCACTTACCACTTCCAAGACATGGAAAGTAACAACATTGTGAGTTCTGTCATCGTGCAGGTGTCTGAATGTACAACATCTGTTGTCATGGGGAAACATGGTTTAATTAAATTCATTGAACTTCTGGAATCCAGGGGATTGCAAAGAGACCTTATAGCCACTGGCAGGCACGCTGGAATAGCAAAGGCCAAGCGAGAGCAGTTTCCACACACTCAACATCAATTTGATGTATGGCACGTTGCCAAATCAATCACTAAAATATTACAGCTGAACTGGATGATCTCCAAACAGCCCTTTAAGATGAGTAGCAGTACCCTTGAGATAGATGGGGATGCAGATTCATACTCATGCATCAAATAATTAAGACAACTCAATAGTTTGGGTGTCCAGTGAAAGGGTCGAATTCAAAAGGGTCGAATACAATACATTCGACTCAAAAGGACCGGAAAAAAAAAATGATCTAATGCCTTTTTTTTAAATGTATTTTTTTTTGGCCTTGGTATAGGGTAAATTTGTGTTTTATGCCCCACCCCCAAAAAGTGAATTCAATTTTTTTTCGGTCCTTTTGATTGAAACAATTGCATTTCGTAACTTTGCATTCAATCCTTTCACCCTAAACCATATTTTGGCAAAGTGAGTCCATTTAATGACAAGTTCATAAAACATCAGCAATTGCTCGATCTTCTTGCTCTCTTTACTTTCAGAAAAAACACAATATTTATAGCAAAAACTCATCATTGCTGACGTACAACCTGCGCATGTACTAATGTCATTCTACGTGACTATCTCAAAACCTAACATGCAACGTGATTTGTTATAGGAAGGTAACCTAATATAGGTACTATATCTGTATATGGTAACGGGGAGAGGGGATTGGATAATCAATGTTAGGTGGGGCATCTAAGCACTCCCTTCAAAATGGCCACTATAGGACCCTAGATTACATGGTCCACTATGATTGGGTTGGCATCACTCATACTTTTCCATCTACGTCTAGCAACATGCAGAAAGAACATCCAGGTGGAGAGAAGCTCGTCTGCACCCCAGCTTCCCACCAATTATGCTACAATCAATCATCACCTCAGTAGTCATGTGTCAATTACTTCTTTGTAGTTTGGCCTTGAGTCTGCTCTGTGCTCTGAGAACTTTTGAGTATGGGCATTGTGGGGATCCATCCATGCCTAGGTGTGAAAGTCTCACTCTTCCAGACGGTCTTTGTCACGTGACTGGAAACTGTGAAATCAGCTTTTCTCTGTGTCTTTTCGTTTATTTGATTAAATTCTACCAGTTCTCTGACGTCTGTGGCTTATCTTGACCTTTCTGAACATGATCTTCTGTTCTCTTCTCTCCTTAATTGTATCCAATGTTGGCTTATTCCAGCCTGATAATCCCTTGGCTTCTTGGCATGGTCATCCTTAGCTGAGTTTTTCTCGGTCTTGATTCTCGATTTTCTTGCTGCGACACACTCCATTTGAGTCCTTTTGTAACCTTTGTTCAATTCTGCTCATATGAATAGTGGATTTGCATTCATACATAAAGTGCTTCCCGAGGTATATACTTGTAAACGTTGGCATTTGCCGCAATCTATAGGCTATTAAGCATAAGCTAGCTTCACGATTTCTTTGCCTCGTGCAGTTACTTGCATCTGTACACGTTTAAACTAAATAAATATCTTCATCATGTATGCGGCATACGTTTCTTCATCTTGACATCAACTTCTTCACCTTGGGCTCAAGATGTCACTTATCTATGGTATCTAATTGGTATTTCTTCTCTTGTCAGTAATCGCAAGTCGTCATACCTTCTATATGCGCGTAAATCCGATTTCTTATGACGTCACCATTCATCTTCCTTCATTATCTTCTTTGGGTATTTTATTCAAACAACCGCCGTATTGTTTAGAATGTCGGTATGGCTTTTTTAATGGATACCTTACTGTCCAAGTTTTCTTAGGTGTCGGTATATTAATAGGTGCTGTCATACTGCTAGGTACTGGACACAGCCCATATGCTGCTCTCTGCTGATTTAACTGTTCTTCATACGTCACATACTTTGGTGTGAACTCAATAGGCAATGGGAGGGGGGCAACTGGAGTGGGGTGATACGTGACACTTCCTCTTCACAGCTGATGGTAAAAAAAAAAGGGGGGGTTCAGAAAACCTTTTAGAATGATCTCAGTCTATCAGCAACCATCTTTGGTGGAGCTCCAAAACTTGTGATGGATCTGTAGAAATTCTACTTGAAAAATGGCATTCATCGATGCACCATTGTTGCAACATACACTCATGGAGAGAAAACGTACATTTCCACAAATGTGCACAGGGACCTTTATCAAAGGAGCAGGAACGTAACAAGAAGTGGTTGGTGTCATGTTCCCCTCCACACACAGCAGTTGAGAAGATTGTGTACGATAAAACGCTTTCAAGAGACCTGAAGGGACTCCCTGAATTCTGCCATACTGGAGATTGATTCCATAATATGTGTCTAAAGTACAGGCCAAAAAGGTTGCATTTCAGCATAGACGGCATGGAGGTCAGAACAAGACTGGCTGTACTTGCGCTCAATGAGAACATTGGGAGGGAACAAGTGAAAACTGCAGGAAATTTCGGGATGCTTCGTTACCTCCTGGCCTTTACAAAATGAAGCAAACAATGGGTGGCCAAGCCAATATACCTGAAAATGGATTTAGAATTTGTGAAAGATCTGACATTGACTGTGTTTGCCATGCATACACATGGAATGGCTCCTGATGTTGTTCCCAGGACACATACAATGCCACAGAATATTGCAAACAAGTCTTGTCCTCCAAAATTGGAACTTGTTGAAAGGTTTACTTCCTGATTTGCATAATTTGTAGCTGTCTTCAAAATCTGCTCACAATCAAATTTTCAATATGTTCCCAAATGTTTAGACAGTGTACAGAAACAACCTAATGGTATTACAATTGCAATTTCAATGCTAGATAACGTATTAAAAATTATTTATTTATGCCGATACAATCGGGTTTATGATGCATTAATGCATTTCTTTTAACTTTACTTCATTTATATTGCTTATCCTCTGTCTAGAAGACAAGTGTCTGGGGTTGCTGTTGGTACTCTTGTTCAGAAGAGAATTGCCCTAGTGTTTCGGTGCTGGACTGCCCATGTGGGTGAGAGAAAGACCGATATGGAAATGGATATTTCCCATCTGTGAAAGGTACACTGAGGCTTGGTGTCTGTCAAACCTTCTGGTAGACCCAAACGCCATGCACACATGCAATCCATGGCACTTGCGCTGGTGGCCTCACCTTAGCAGACGCAATATGTCGTTCCAATAAGGGATATGTTTTTTATATGGACGAAGTGGAGGTGCGTCCTGTCGACACTATAAGTTTGCTGAAAGGGCAATGGAAAAGTGTAAAAAGGATGTAATCACAGACATACAATCTAGCCTGTGGCTCCAGGTGGCTACATGGATCAAATTCAAGACCCTCAGCATCAATTACAAACCATTCTGGGGTCTGAGACCACACAATCACCTACTTTCCTTCCCTAAATAGTACCCTCACATAGCCGAGAACTCCTCTAATTCCAACTCCATGACAGTCAAATACTTCTCCAATCTGAGAGTGGGTGGCAGGTCTCTCTCCTCTGCAGGTGCCTGCCTTCCCAACAGGATCCATGCACATATCAGACTTCTGGAGCACCCGTAACAGTTCTGCAAACTGGTAAAAACGCTTCACTTCTATACCGCTTTCCCTTCACCGGTAATGACCCAACTGTCGTAGTTACCGCTGGTCTGATCCTCATGATTCCCAAAGATTCCCTGGCCCATCTCCAAGTCAATACTACTCAAACCTACTAGCGACCTCAACTAAACTGGCAAAGTTTGGCCAGACTGTGGCGAGGGTCGGCGAGTACTTGCACCACTTACCAGTTTCTCCCTGGTACAACAGATCCCTTTTATGCACAAATATTCCCTAAAGGTATTCGATCTTGGCTGGGTTAGCCTGTGCTCCCTAGCTATCCTCTCCCTTTGAAAACTGTTCTGCCGCCAAGGGCAGATCCTACTCAAATAGTGGGAACCAATTCATCATCGCCTCAAGCCCCTTCCTGACTTGCTACAGCCTTCCCAAGAAGACCAGCTTTTTGCTTCACCTGCGTGATCGTGCGCTTTTACACACAACTGTACTGTTGATCACAAGGCTCCCCACTTCTTAGGGCACTACTAGAAAGTTAGTGAACAACTCTGAAGAATTGTCTAATGCACCTAATATGTTAACCAACCCTTCCCTTTACAGGTTGTGGCTGTGTTTTCCTTATTTGTCGCATTAGGAAACGTATTGTATAGATGCTATATAGTAGAGTATGGTAACACTTTTTGCCGCATAACCAAAGTTTACTTGTGTCTATTGGTCAAGTCGACAATACATGTATAGATATTTTTCATATATACTTGTCTTACAGTAATTTGTGGTTCATTGCTGTGTGTGCTCATTGTGAGCTTCCGATCACGCTCGCACCTCCTGAGACTTAGTCTTGACTGCCTATCAAGCTACCTAGAATGGTATGGCTTGTCCGGAAGGTTCTCCTGTTTCACTAAACTGACAGTGGCCTTGTAAAGTTTAGAAACACATCTTAACACACTCCTCCAACACTGGTACACAGAGTCTCCGGCTTCCATCCCCTTCACTAGCACGGCTGATTGGCACAAGGCCTAGTCAGAGCATTATTGTAACTTACCATTTTGGAATTATTTTTCACCAACCTGCGTTCCCATTTCAGCACACTGGAGACATATTTAGTATGAGCACGCAATGTCACCCTCGTCTCCCGTGATGGTAGAGGGGGCTGCTTCAGGTGGACAAAGGAGCATGAACGGACATGCATGAATTATGGGCCACGCAATATATGCCAAAAGTGTAAGTAGCAAAAATGATTTAAGAGTGGAACAGGGACATAGTAATGAAGGGCGGTAGGTATATAGGACACTAGAAGTAGGGGTATGCTTTGTGCCATGACAGGTGGGGTTTCGATTTAATTTTCTTACAGAGATGATATATCCCAAGAGGCAACACATCATTTTCTGGATTGTTCTTATGTTCCTGTCGCGAAACATATCGCTGTTTGTAACTGTCCTTGGTTTCTGAACCACTTGCCTGAAGCAGTGTCTTGTCCAGTTTTTTGTTTTTTTGCTGCATTCTTTCCCAAAATCGAAAAAACCTACCCGTCTCTGGCTTCAATCACTGAAAACAGGCTGGTATTGTTATTTGGCCTTGAGAAAAAGTCAGCAACTGTTTGTAGGACACAATGGCCCTCATTCAGAGTATGATGGTAGTCATGGCAATATTTGCGCTATGACTGCCTCCCATACTGGTACCGACTCCAGTTTGGTTCAATGGGGACTTACCGGTACATTCCGACCTTGGAGGGACCGGTAAGTCCCCATTTACCAAACCATTCCCCATTCCCATTTGAGCCCCCATATGGCTCAATGGGAATGGGGAGGGCGCAAATAATGGGCCGGCAACTGCCAAGCCCGTTATTTGCACCCAGGTCCCTCAACGGGTCCCGTCCTTAACACCTAGTCAGACCAGACATTAAGGAAGGGACACGCTAAGGGACCTCGTAGTAGGGCTGTAAGGGATTACCGGCACAGGTCTCCTTACCGGTGCCCGGTATCCCCTACCACTCTACTCGGAATGAGGGCCAATGTGTCAAATACCCACAAGAAATTGATAACATTTACTATATTGAACGTGGACATATGAACATTTAGTTTCCATGTCTGCGATCTGTTTTTCAAAGCAATTACTCACCATGATATCGAGAGGATGGAACTTCCTGAAATTATGTAAGCGTAACTATACATAATATTTGTCCGATTAAAACCGGCATGTGTGCTGTATGCATAACTAATTCAGTGACATACGAATGTGCGATTTGACCAAAGAATTGACACAGTACGTATGAACCAGTATGTAGGCTAATGATATCGACACTGCTTTGTCCTGTGGGATATCCTAGTGTGCTTTAACCATTGCATCCTTCTGGACCATTAAGTGGGGGTTAAGGGCAGGGGCAGGACCTTTTCCATGGGCCCTTGGTTCTCTTTTCGATCACTACTCTTACCACTTCCATTATAATGCCATCTGTCTGTAGTTCAACCGAAAACGTTACTATCTCTGTCTTTATTTTCTGGTAGTGCCCGCTATGTGAAGCGGGTGCATCTGGTTCTCCATCCCATTGGAAGGTATACCTACTTCACATCGCTGACCTTTCATGCATGTCGTGGTCCCACCTACTCCCCCAGGTTGTCATGTCTGTGTTCATTCTGTGTGGTTTGAGTTTATAATTAGGTTTCTTCCGGTTCTGAATTGTATGGCACATTGATATATTCGATTACAGAACGGCTACTAAAATATATTGTTTAATGCGGTTATCTACACAGCTATATTGTACCGTACTGTGCATGCCATAGTTTCTAGCTACCACCGGCTGGATCCTTCAATCAACATTGGCAGATAATCATTAACGGTGCTTATTTGATAACCGTTACGTGGGACGGCCGACGGGGACCAACCTGCCCTTTAGCGGTACGAGCAATAAGGAACAACCTGTCAGCGTTTATCATGTGAAAATGTGCTGATGCAAAAGCGTTGCACTTGAAAGTGCAGAGAATACATATCTTCTCTGGAACTGAACACCATGTGTGTCATTAGAAAGTTTTGCTGGTGTATCATAAGGGCACACAAGAACTGGAGTAAAGGGATTGATCGATCGCTGATCGCAATCAGTGTATCATGAGGAAGTTATTAAAACAGATTCGAAGCATGCAATGTTCGCTAGCTATAACTTGTATTGCAAAAAGATATCGTTCAGTTTGTGAACTTCGCTTGTGAGCATTCTTTGCTAAGTAAAAGCATTTGTTACATTGCAGACTTGATGTTTTCTTAAAAATAAATGTTTTTCTCTCCTATTTGGGACCAAAAAGAAATGTTATGCGCTGTGAGAGGATGCGTATGTTTATCTTTCTGGTTCTGCATTAAGTAATGTCATGTCATGGAGTGGGTGAGGACAGGGCACGTTTGGCTATGTTGGCCACGAATGTCATGAAAATAGGTGGAGCATATCGTTTGGACTGGTGATGTCAGTTTGAGGGGCTGGCGATCTGTATTCTTGCCGTGAGGGCTGTTGAATTTAGGACGATGCATCAACGGATAAGATTAGCACAAGATGGATGGCGCCCAACCCGTTGTTTTCGCATGTGTAAAAGTCAGGAAATCTAAGCTAAAATGCATAGGAACATGTTTTACGATGGATTACAGTGTAGAGGAGGAGCCAAGTGCCTCTACCGGAAGTCCCACCCCCCCATTCTGCCTATATGTTGGCAGCCAGAAATTGCGACATGCGCAAAGGCAGTAATGGTACCTATACCGCGAAGAGTCTTTGAAAGAAGGTATTTATTGTGAAAACCCTGTATGTATCCGCAAAGAAATTGTCTTCTGAAGGAAGTTCCAGAAGAAGTGTGAAAAAGAATGAAAGAAGAGACTGGTGACATCACATGAAATAGAGATGATGCACCAAGAGGTGTTGCCAATGAAGAAACTATATAGACCTTATAGAATCGGATGGCGAAATAGCAAATTAAGCAACATTTTGGGAGCAAAATGAAGTTTGCACATGCAGAGAAGCACTGAAGAAAATGCAAAGCCATTTCATAAATGTACAGATGCAGTAACACAAGTAGACTAAGTAATCATAAGGCTGGCTATATGTAGTGCATAGACTGCAGGCAGTGCCGCCAATATCTATATATGTATATAGAATTTGGATGTTGCACGACACAGATTTGGACCCTGTGAATGGAAGGGCTGAAAGTGTAGCGCAGCAGAATAAAATAGCTGACATCAAGAGTCGGGGCCGCCAAGAGCCTGGTTATCTACTCGAGAAGATACAATGAACGTGAGAAGCGAGCTGAGCTCCTGTTTGAGGTGTAACGGAAACAACACTAGAAGTGCCAAGGTTGCTTCATTTAATAGTATTAAATGCAACACAGGAGCTCAAAACGTGGTATCTAGTCACATGGTCAGATGAAAATAGACTTTGGAGCGAGCTACACTGAGACCAGAAGATAAGGCCATGCCTTCACTCCCTTTTATTCTTGGGCACAGTGAGCCTTCGCAAAGGTTGAGTTCAAACAACTAATTGACTGGCAGACAGCAGGAGCGATGATGGATGTTGGGGTAATTGGGTGGGGAGGCATGACCAAGCCAAACCCCTAGCACCTGGGGTACCAGCTTGAGTGCTGCTAGCGAGTGGAATATTCCAGAAGGGTACAAGCATGCCAACCAATTGTAGAGGGCCACGTAGCAAGGAGCCCTATAGTTTGAGAAGCTAATAGAACATTGTGTATTAGTATGACACGGAAGATGACTTGCACTTGGGGTGGACTTAGTTGTCCACCTGACCTTAGACACCCAAGCATGATCTCCACCCTTACACAATGTATAATTAAATGTTCCCTTTAGGCCTATCACCTAGTAGGTTTTCTTATTTTTCCACCTAGTATGACGTCACTTATGACAAACTTTTAGTATAAAGTTGTGTTTTTTCATACTTCGAGAGACTCTTCAGTGAGAATGCAGTACAGCGTCTGTTGATGCCCGCGTACTCTCTGTTTTAACAAGTGTTATCGGTCTGATTATTGATGTACGAGTAAGATCTGCATCCCCATCCATCTCAGATACTGTTACCTCATCTTAAAGGACCTCCGGGTTCAACAGTATGCTTAAAAATACATGCCCAAACAATCGGGACGATACACATTTTGCGCAAACTTCCCATTTAATTTCTGCATTCAGCAGCATTGGTTTCTCCTACTGCATTTATTGCTCCACATTTTGAGCAGCCTAAAAAAGAATAGGCATACTCTGGATCAATACTTGCTCAATTTGGAAGTGACACAGAATCACCAACTTGATATGTTTTGGGAACTTTAGAAGGTACAGTCAGTCAAAATATTTAATTTCAGCTGAACGTCATTAAAGATGCAAATCAATAAATAAATACACTCATTTTGAATAGGTTCATATAACAGTAAAGCACTAAGAAGAAAATGATTTAAGGATTTGAATAAAAGGAGTTAAAATGCACCAGCAATTTACAATCACAGATCAGGTCATCTTTCTACCACTTGTACTCAGGAGTCCCCTGCTCATTCCATCATTCCATAAAAAACACACTCAAACAGGAGCACACAATGGGCAAGAAGTAACGCTGTTTTTTACAGTCGGGCAAGCACAAATCAAACAGAACAGTAGGACAAGTTTGACTGAAAGGAGCTGGCATCTGAGTGCACCGTGGTTATACGTTTTATAAAATAAAAAACAATAGATGGAAACATTTCTAATTTGCCATGTACTCATTCTCGATGTTTTCCCAGCAATTTCATTGGCTGGTGTGCGCCATATCCTTAGTGCTAAAATATACATTAGTGAAATGCAATTGGACCAAACAGTTTATTCCCATCCCAGCACGTCACCTCCCCATGTGGCACCACATCGATTCTCAGGCCCCTGGAACAATTAGTAACTTAGAAAAGTAACTTTAATACACTGCCATTGGTCAGCACCATTAAGGATGAGACACGAGACACCCTGCTTCTGATGAGAAAGGAGACATTCACACGATACATGCTAGATGGCGACCTTCACAAGTCAGGTGGTGGACACTCCAAAGGCTGGCCACCTGCCTGGAGCACAGTAACTTGCCGTCTGATTTGTTCTCCCAGAAACGCCACTTTCTCCAGTGTCCTTTTCCCATAGTCCATTTCCCCTCTACCCCATATGACTGCTGGATTGGCAGACCACCCTGTAATTATGTCACCTTGTGCTATTCTAGCTGCTTTGATTCGCCTGGACCAAGCAACTAGTGCTCCATCTCCCTCCTTCCTGGCTCCTGGTGAGCGGGTCACATGTTTCAGATCAGATTTTCCCTGGTTGGGCCCGCCCCAGGGGTTTTCCATCAAATATGTGTATTGACAATGTGTTTTCCTCATTCTTGTGCTATTTATATAAAGTCCCTTGGGCTATTTGTACACGTGCTGCATATCCACCCTTTCCCTCCCCTGTGAGGTCTTTTATTTATAAATGGAAAGTACCTTTGGCGTTTTCCCCCTCAAGAGGTGCCTTGTCATCTCCCTTTCTTATTCTCGAAGGTGGTAGGTACACCCCCCCTCCCCCCCTATCTGGCACTGAAGTAGCACCTTTAGTACACACTCATACATTAAAAAACATAGCAAAGCATGATGTACAATGCACAGCGAATAATATCTCGCTTAGGGAACTAAAACTCAAGCAGAATGTTTCAAACATAGAAACAGAGGGTTAACATACTCCTATAGCACTTAATTGTCATAACTCCCTCAAACATTTTTTTTCAGTGTAACCTTTGGGTCTTGAGAGCATGACAAGATCCTACAAACAGTTTCTTTCTCTATCTGCCAAAGATCTGTCTTAATAATGTGGAAGTGTAAATGAGTGTTCCCCTGATGAATTTCCTGTTTAATTGTTCTTAATTAGAGTGGAAGAGGAATGAAACATGTTGTGCTGTGTATGAAATGGGTATGAATGAGTGTAATAGAAGTTGTATGTGAAAAGTAGTATTAGAAAAAAGTGTTTCAACTACAAGAATAAAGTGGTGGCTCATAGAGTAACTACCACGTTGGCACTAATGTTAACTCCACGATAAAATGAAATCATATGAATGTCTTAGAAAACTATGACTTGTTTACTAATATGATTAATTAAATTATTTTGAATTGAAAATAGAGAAAAGTCGTGGTTAATGATTGAAAATCAGGCTGAATAATTCAAGTGTATGTACGCTCTGTGATAAGAGGTTATGAAACATTAGGTCTGCCTCTAACGTAGTGAAATGTTTGACACGCAAAAGAAGCCATATTACATAGGGATGAAATCTGGGTTGGCTCTAGGTATGGAAACAGCCTGTGCTAGGCTCCTCTGTTGTCCGAGAATAGTGGGTTATTTTGGCGTTTGCAAGATCACGGGAGCTGTTGGGGTTAAGCCAGTACCCCAATTTGTTGAGTAGAAAGAAAGAAGTTTTTCTCCTGGCTATCTTGCTTCAGTAGTTGAAATAATCCTTCTAACACTTTAGATACATTAATCCAGTGGACATGGGTCCAGCAGTGGACTCTGCCGTGGCTGTCAGTGGGGAGAAGGTCAAGTTCATGGTTTATCCACTGGATTAACAAGGACTGACCCAACACAGACAGGCACAATTATTGCCACCTGGCCTCCTACTCATTACCACCCACCACACCAAGCAATTCACTGCTCATATTCATCTGTGCCCAATTACATCCCCCAACCAGGGTCTCATTAAAGCACAGGCTCACCTGAGCCTGACACAACACCATAACCACCATTCACAAACTATTCTTTATTCATGTGCAAAACTCTTTGCCACATATCCTTTAACATCAGGCACTCGGACATCGCCCACTCCCAGCTTGCGACCCCCTCCCATGAGCTAATACGCCCACTTCTCCAAACACGGCCAAATACTAATCCCCTCGCGCATGCGCAGGCTACATCCCTCGACAATGAACATGCAGCGTACTGCGCATGTGTCATGCTTGCCGCCTCTCTCCCCCATCATGAGCAAGTCACGCATACAGGGACACTACTCCCCCACGGTTGCGCGGTCCGCTCACTGCGTGACTCGGCAACTACACGTAATTAGATGGCCGTCAGACAGACACCACACAGGAGCGGCACAGACCTAGGACACAGCTGCTAACAGGTAAACCCCGGGGGAAACCCTCACCCGCCGTCGCGCCTAGCCACCTTGATATGTCCCATATGGACACCGCCACCGCTCCGCCACGGACGATTTGGCACCTAATTAACTAACCATCACTCACTTAACATGAGTGCAGTTCGGCCCCTCCAGCCACCGCATTGATTAATTGCCAAACAACTCGAACATGGCAGCAGCGCCCTCATCCCTCTTCATGGAAAGAGCGCAGGTTGGCCCCCACAGCCACTGCGCTTGGTCTAATTGTCAAGCCCCCTCAACAGGGAAGCATTGACTGCACATAAGCATCCCATGCCTAATAGACCTTTACTCATGCCTTCACCCACGCATGTACTAGCTAAACCGGACCTCTCTGCTTTCACAGCACGGCCGGCCAGCTGTCTTGAAATCTCACCCTCACTGGCACTCCTTGCTGCGCAACAATACTGCTGTGCCTTAAATTCAGCCCCAGGCACCGCCCCCTTTGCATTTTTGGGGAGATCAGCCTCCCGGGCCACCTTGGCTCACCCTAATCAGCCGGACCTCATCTCCCAGAGGCCCCGCCACGGCCGCCTTTCACCATGGGGAACATCACCTCCACAAACCTGGGAACTCCCACCTTAGTATTTCCTCTAGGGGGACAGCACCCCCACCACTTGGCTCTCACACCTTAGCCCTAACACTACAAAGCGGCATGGCATGCTAACAATACACCACCTTAGGAACAGCCAATCCAAGCCATTGCTACCCAGCACTTTAACAGCATTCCCATTGCCTTTCAGGGCCCAACAGGAGCCACGACTGTCAACAGGACAGCACCCATATCAGGACCAGGCCCCACAGGGGGCTCAAGACCTATTGACAATAGGTAAGAGGCTCTTTCCTCACCACTCCCAACCTTGACTACAACCCTTTACCACTTCCCTGCTAAATTTGTTCTGTTCTCTCTCCTCTTCTCCTACATTGAATTATAATTCATTTCATCAAATGTATGTGCTATGTAACTTTGAATAACGTACCACAAATCATTCACTTCACTCAAACACCACTATTCATGCACTTATACAACCTATGTCACAAATGTCACGAACCACATGATTTTTGAATATCCATCAGCCTTGATAAAGACCCACGGGTCAAAACACGTGTCGGCTGACAAACAAGGCGCACTACTGCCCCTAAGCGTACCTAACGCTTATCTGATGTAATATCAAGAAACAATTCAACACTATCACTAATAAAAGCAAATCCTGTATCGCACTAACTAAAGTGTTAGAAGGATTATTTCAACTACTAAAACAAGATAGCCAGGAGAAAAACTTCTTTCTTTCTATATTACATAGGGATCCACAATATATGACTGGAGGAATATTTTATTTAAGTTTAGTCCATTGCATTGGGGTATTATTCCAACCGGTCGGTAAACACCCTCTTAGTCTCTATCTTTTGTCAAAGTTAGGTTTGTTTGCTGCCATGGACATGCACTTAGTGTGATGGACAGTTTTGGCAGCCTTAATGCCTCGATGGTAGTTGAAGCGAAATGTATTGAGCAAAGGTCGGTCAGCCGGCAGGTAAGCTAAGAGCCAGACACACACTGCCTGCTTACATGCGAGTTCAGATGCCCGAAGATCTGAGGTGTACCCGGGGGCAGAACATATAGCAGGTTTAGCCTGTATTCTTAATCAGCTACCCTGTCAAAAACAGCCTAAAGAGCTGGTAAAGAATCAATGAAAGAATCCGTAGATGACAACAAAGAAAGGCCATCAAGAATCTGTGAAGGTAGTCTTGTTAGGTCTACCTGTCTCCAGTTGCGATAGGCGCATGCTTTAGAAGCGGGGACCACGGAGAGGTGCAGGGCCAGCTAGAGTAAACAGAACCAGAAAGTGGCCTGACCACAACAGGGGCAGTGCACTATGCACTTCAATCACACCGGTTTGTTCAAAAATAAGGACAAGGGTGTGGGACCGTGAACATGTTGAACTAGTGAAGGATCACCCAACAGCAGCAAAGTTTTAGCTACTGAAGTAGCCGAGGGTACACCAGCCCAGGCGTTAAAGTCCCCAAGGATACAGAGCAAGGCATATTTCAGCTGTAAGTCAGCAACAAGGTCTGCAAATCCTTTAGGAAAAGATGCATCAGAGCCAGGGGGATGATAGACGACAAGAAAATCGTAGGTATTTGATGGAGAGATAGATATATGAACCAAAAGAAGTTCTAATTTAAGACAGTGAGACAGTACAATTGTGAACCACTACAAGGTTTTCCTGTATATAAAACCCAGCCCTCGACCAGGGTGGGATGCACCACAGTCTGCGTGTAAAATGGCATAAAATAACGTCTGGGATAGCGAATTCTGTAATCCGCGTTTCCGATGCACAGATAAAATCAGGCTGGTGTGTAGACAACTGGTCCAATACATCAAACCCGTGTTTCATCAGCGAACGAGCATTGCAGAACAAGCCAAACAGAGCGTTATCTTGACGTGAATCAGATGATGGAAGGGTAGCCCAAAAAAGCAGCCCATATAGTATCCTTAGGTGCAAGGGCACAGAGTGTTGTTCTGCTATATGAGTTCAATAGTGCAGGCTTACCTGAGCCCAAAGTAGTGCAAGGTTCAGAGTTTACAGTCGCCCACAGTCGAGTCGGGACCCTGACTTTGATGAGCCGAGATGTGAAATTGAAATTTTCTGACTGAGATGTCTATCAGGGAGGAGTAATAGGCTGGTCATTGCTATTACCCAGATCTGAAAGGTGGCTAACGAACGCCTACGGAAATTTGAAGAGGATGTTAAAATGATGTTGGATCTGGAGAGTGGACCTGAACTTGGCTGTGACTTATAGGACCGTTGAATAAGTGATGTAATTAGTTCTGTTTTTTTTTATGTGGCACAATTCTTACCTATTGGGATATATATATCTCTGTTGTGCCTTTTAGTGATCTTTTTGTATGCTTTGTGTTACCTAAGTTTGTATTTTAGTAGTCTTCTTATATATATATAATTGTGTATGATGTTTTTTCCCTTTCATATTTCTGTATATAAATTTGTGAAAAGTTCTTTGAACTATAACACAATAAAAAATAAAAATATATGAGTTCAATAGTGCAGGCTTACCTGAGCCCAAAGTAGCGCAAGGTGGTTCACAGTTCACAGTCGCCCACAGTCCAGTCGGGACCCTGACTTTCATGAGCCGAGATGGGCTCAGCTAAAGCTAGACAACAGACTGCAAAGCAGCGGTGCGTGGCTGAATGAAAGGAACAAGGGAATAGAGAGCAAGTTCCTGGACCGAGCCCGGGTAGTCCAAAGAGGGGAGGCAGGCATCCTCACCTGCGAACAGTGCGGAAGGTTTACAAGGAAAGAAAAGTATATAATACAAACAAAATAAAGTAACAAAGGTAAAGGAAAAATAAAATGAGTGCAAGCAATGCGCTTTAAGGGGCAGAGGGAACCTAGTTTGCAGATAAAAACAGCAGAAAATAAATCAAATAAGGATTCTTTCACCAGGAGTTGGGTCACAGTGCAATGCTTTAAAACCCCTTCAGCCCCACCCTTTTTCTCCTGGCAGGGTAGCAGGCAGGTGGTCAGGCTGCTTGTTTTCATTGTGGCTTTTGCCATGTGGTGGTGAGTTTTGCTTCCAATTTGATTTGGGCAGGATTTGTGTGTCTCCCCAGCAACCTCTTTCCACTCTGGGTGTTGGGTCTCATCTATGCTTGGAAAGAAAAATCCCCATTCCATTTCTGTTCTCAATTCCATTCCTCTGGTTCTTGTCCAGGTTTTCTTGGTTGAAATCGTAAAAACAACAAAAGAACTCTGACCAGAAACCAGAAACCAGAAACAGTACTGGGAGACATTCTGTGACAAAGGATGGTACCCACATTAACATACAAGGCACCGCCCCCCAACCCCCCACCCCCCGCTCCCACCCAAATCAATTTCCGATCTCTGTGTCAGGGCTGGTTCTAGCTTTCACTTGGATAGCAAAACCACCCCCCCCCCACCCTAGGTCTGGATTGGTAGGCCCCCAACAGGGTGCAGTCCCAAATCCTGTCACAACAGCCAGACCTGTTTCTTGCCCAACAGAGCTTTGCTTTCTGTGACTTGTCATTCATTTTATTTCGAACTACAATTATGGAACAAGAAGCCAGACGAGCAGTGAAGTCACATGGGAAAGAGGGTCACTGGGCATATATGCATTTTACCTGAAGTTCTTCCATTGTTAGTGGACCCACTTTTCCATTGTGTATTTGGGCGCAATTTGGAGTTATTTGACATATCTGCTCATTTTTACATCTTCCCTCATGTACTTTCAACCAACCTTGAATTTAGAAGCATCGAGATTTAGGACTAGGCATAACACAGTAACCAGTGTTCAGTACAATGAGCTCTAATGAGCGAGTTTGATAGCGTAAGTGTTTTATGAAGCTGCTGCACATCCATAAGCACACATACAGGCAAAAGGCCATGTGGAGCCCTGAACAGAATTAATTGGAAGCCACAGCTCGACATGGCCAGATATGGCATGTTTATGCTGCCACAACTTTGATCTTTATTTTAGAAAGGGTTAGGCGTGGCACCTTCTGTGCATGTTTCCACACATTCCAATTTGTGAGTATGGGATGGACATAAAGATGTAAAAACGTCACCCATCCTCTTCTTCACCCCCCTCAAGCCCCCGATTTTCACATTGCGCAAGTGCTGCGCTGATATGGGACATAAGCAGGCTTTGCTGTGGCCAGAATTTCCGAGGCAATATATATCTACTGAGGCACATTATATTAAAATTAAATGGTCAATAATGTGAAAACATGACTACAAACCTATGTCTAACGATGTATTTATTACCAGTGTCAAGCAACCAACAAAAAAAGCTAAAATACGTCAGAGAATTATAGAATATGTGCTTTTGGTTCGTATTTGCAGCTCTTACAAACTGATGTGTAGGGCGCTACTCCATTTCAGGAGTTGTTTTTTCGCTTAAGTATTATTTTCCGTAACAATATTTTCATAGAGTCATTTTTTTACAGAGTACAATAATACTATATTAGAGAGAGAGGGTGGGTGGGTGGGTCGGCGGGGCAGGGGATACTTTTTAGAACCAATGGTTATTGTAAGGGCAGGGGGGTAGGATTAAAATTCAGTTAAATCCCCCGTTTGGCTGGGACTAAAGCCTACGGGAGGCAGTGGTGTAGTCAGGGCAGGGCCTGAGCAGGCAAGGCGCACTGAACATCTGTAAATGCCCACTCACCAGCGCTGTGTGGGCAGTTACAGATGTTAATGATGTGTTATTTACATAGCACCTTTATCCAAAGCGCTTTACAGAGCACATATTTAAATACAATATCACCCAACCAAAATGTATACTCATTTATCGACCTCGGAAGGATGAAAGGCTGAGTTGGCCTTGCCGGGATTAAATCCCGGCTACGCCTCTGAGCGGAGGAGAAGTGATTCGGGGTCAGGGTGAAGAAGCATGGTATGGGATAAAGGGTAACATGTGGGTGCCAATGGCAAGAGGTGAAGGAACTCATCCAGACCTCTTTATTGACTTTGCAATTTGAGATTTGTAGGTTCGCTTTTCCCATTAAAAATGCCATATTGCAACTCCCAAAATACAAAGAAAAAAACACAACTCAATGAGCTACTCACACTTGACATGTGGCAACTCAATTAGGCCATAACCCCCAGCCCAGCCGGACCCCATACATGTTTTTAAAGACATTTCCTGACAAATCACTTGTGGCAAATCCAGCTTTTTCAGGTGGAGGCACTTAATGAGAACATGGTAAACTGTTACCTGAACTGCCCGGGGTAAGATTGCTGGGTAACTACATGGCCTGCCCGAGTTCGCCAACCTGGTTGTTGACAAAAGCAGTCAGTATGGAAGGGTCTAACAAATGTTAAGTTAAACATGTCTGGACCCAAATGGCTCGACTATGGTGTGGCTCCCCTGTCACACATGACCGAGATTTGCCAAGCCATATCCAGATGTTTTTCAGCCTTACACATCGGGGCGACCCGATGCAAATGGCTCGAGTAACATCTCTCATCTTTCTCCCTCACTACTTTGTGAGTATGCAAAGTCCGGCGTACGGGCTTTTGCCGACACCTAGTGGCACAAAAAGAATACGATTATTAGAATTCTGTGTTAGCAACAATAGGGTCTGCGGCGATTTAAAGAACAACGCATACAATAATTCTACATTTATCGATAAGCAATTTAGATATACTGGCTTGGTTTTCAAAACAAATTTGGCTTAAAGAAATAAGACTTTGATCAAAATGAACATTTAAAGCGAGAAACGGTAATTCTAAAAATATGAATTCTCAACAACATGCAACTTGAGATCCAAAAGAATATATAGCCTTGACATTCAATCTAGGTAAAAGGGAAGGAGGAGAGATGAGAGAGACGGAGAAGCAAGAGAGAAGAATGAGCAAAAAAGATTAGAAGGCAGAAGTGTGAATGATGTGTGGGAAAGAACGAGGGCCTTCTCGTGGACAGAAACACCAACATAAGCCCCTGCGTGCAACACAACAGCTGCTATCCAGAGCACACCAACATTGTCTCATACATACCCTCACATAGTGCCAGTGGCGGCTGTTGTATCTATTAAGTGGAGGGGCGTAACTATTTCTCCCAGATATGCCATAGCGACCGATGCCCAAACCAATCAAGTGGAGTTCAGGGGGGGTTCGCTTCGCAAGACATTTTTCAAAATAATGGGTTAAAAATTAGGTAAAAAGCCAAACACTTTGCAATTGGTTATGTAGGGAGAATCATGAAACAGTGCAAAGGAGATTTATCTTTCACATGGTTACATTTGCCCACAATATTTGCCAGTATAAAACATTTTCACACTGGCTGCGCCCATACATTTCCATGCTGACTGCACCATTGTAACCCAGTATTCCCATATAAGAACCTACTCCCGTTTGCTTTGCGTATAAAATGCCAGTAATTATACTATAAGAAAACATGTCCATGTTTCTTCTGCCAATGTATGGAAGCAACGCCACGAACATACTGCAGTTGGCTTTACTATTAAAATGCATCCCACAGTATGAAAACATGTCCAAACTGGCTGCACCAAAATGCCAGTTTTTAGGCAGAATCACATGCAGTAGCCTTTAGGACCACTACATGCAATTAGGACTACAAGTGTAAGCACAATGTCACCTTTGGTACAAGCTTGTACTACACAGTAAAGTGGTGGCGATGGCTGAGCAGCCAGACTTATCTCAAGAGTTTAACTGAGCAGTAGAACAAGTTACACAAAGGAACAATAATGCAGTGATTCAAATAGACACTTACTCAAGGTTTCTTGGTTAAAGAATATACATTTATTTACACATCTGGTTCGAAAACATTACACTAGCACAAGCAGCTCAATATCACACACTAATAAACCACAACATTCCAACCGGCAAGTAAATGAACAAATTCAGCTCCAAAATGAAGTGGGAGCAAAATGGCACTTCAAATACTTAAAAAGGGGAGGAAAAGACAAGGTTATGAGAATAGACATCCCAAATATATTCATAGGCAGGGCAAAGGGTTTCAGTTACATACAACCAGCAATTCTTCTCAACAGGCCTGGGCCAAGGTCAATGGCTCAGAGTCTTTTGTCTAGGATAGCACAGTTTTGGAAAATAATGGTTAAGTCTTTGCCACAGAGATTAGAAGAATTTAGGTAGGCAAAAAGTATGACGAATGTTTAGAGAAGGACAAGCCTTCAAGTTGAAGAAAGTTTCACGCACTTTCTCAATGGCTGTAAATATTTCTGGACCACGTTTGGACAGTACCTTTTTTAACAAAGAAAGCTGTAGCTGAGGCAGTTGTTCCTGGCAGCTCTCGCAGTCCCTGAGCTTCGGTCGTGGGGACAAGAAGGACGTCGGGAGGTTCCTTCACTTCCCAGGGATGAGGCCAAAAGCTGTAGCAAGATGTTTGCTTTAAGGTGTGAGTGCCTTAAAGACCATGAACTGGTTTCCTTCCCACTGGCTATCCGGTTTTCGAGTAGCACTCTGCTAAAAATTCAACCAGTCAGGGACCGTGTCCAGGTGGCTTACGAGTTGGTTGTTCCCACCAAACTCAAGGGAAGAAGCTGACCTTGAATGGCTTCTCTGTCGATTGAAGTTTCAGGCAGTTGGGACCTGCAGCAGAGCTTCACCGGTCGTCCAGGAGTTGCAGCAGTCCTCTTCCTTCAGCTCATGTTCGGTTCTTTCGTTCCAGTGGTCGACTCTGCTTTCCAAGTCCCAGAGACCTGCTTTTAAACAGTTTTCCCCCATTCATTCAGCCTGGCTGTCACTCACCCAGCAGTGTGGCTGTTCTTGCCCGACAGTCAGCCAGCCAATCACACCAGAGTGCATTCAGGTCTCCTAGGAGACTAAGCACAGGGAGTTTCGGGCACCTTCCTCACATCCTGTCCTCGAACAAAGGGACCAAACCTGGTTTGGCGCGCAGAGTGAAACACAAGAAGGACTATTCCTAAAAGAAATGGCGAAAAAAGGTGACTGAGTCAGTTTTTACAGAAAGGTCTGGGGCGCCATATTGAAAAACATGGCTGCTCTTGATTTTGAGCTATCCTTGTTAGAGGTCACGAAATATCACGTTAGTTGATCTAAACCACTGCCATCAGCCATTTAAAATAGGAAAAGGTAACATTTTACTATTACATGAGTGTTTTGACTCAGGGGAAGCTAAGCAACCCCTCCAGCACTCTATGGGAAGATAGTGTGTGCTGGGTCAGTAAATTTAAAAAGACTAGTAAAGCCAATTTAACTTTACATGCTCTGGGAGATGGTAGTCAGTCCCAGAGAAGGTATTTAAACCTTGGCGAGTCTGAAAGTCACCCCTGTGCCACTGCACTGAAGGTGCTGTGTGACGCACAGAAAAAGATGATGCCACTGGAGTTGTTTTAAAACTCCATAACCAAAGAACACAAAAATAAAACACATTGAAAAGGAAAAGTTCAAAGCCCCAAAATATAGCAAAAGAGCTGGAGGGCTCTAAGGTAGAGGGAATTAAGCACTTGTGTGAGAAATCTCCCTAACACTAGTGTAGCTACATAATAACACATATCATGCTTGCTTTATCAAAGATGCCCAATGCAAAATGTCCTCCCACAATAAGAAATGGCTAGACTGGCTGCATTAAAATGCCAGTTATGCTACATAATAACACTCGCTATGCTTGCTTTATCATCCGTGGGCAGTAAAAAAGACCATGCCTGCCCCCTGGTGCACCAGCGCCTCACACTCAGCCATAATCACATTATGAATGTGACTATGTACAAGTGTGAGGCACTAGGGGTCCGGGAAGATGATGTGTGTCAGGCGGTGGGGTCCCAGGGTACAGCCATGTTATTTTTTCTGGGCATTGATGCCATGCCCACCCACTGGAGCCCCAAGCACCTCGCAGGCACAAGATCAATTGTGTGCGAAGTGCTGAGGGCCCATTCATGGCATTTTTTTTACTCCACATCTGTCACAGATGCCCATTAATAAATGACATGCTTTCCCCTGGGCCCTCCAGCAAGGCGCTGGCTGGTTTAGGGGTCCGGCATAACATTGCATGTCCTGCTCTGCCTTCACACTGTCCTGTGAATCGTGAAAGCGCAGTTCAGCACAGCTGATCGCCCTGCAGGTTCACTTTGTGTGAACAAAGCATTACATTAAGGGCTATTAGGGGTTGCTAGCCCAGACTATTGTCCCTTAAGAGATGTGAATGGGGGTTGATAATAAATGTGAAGGGAGCATAACTTTGCATGCTGTGTGAAATAAATACTCCAGCAGATGAGAGTACATTGCGTTGTTGCATTTCTTTCACTGTGAAAAGTTTTTAAAACGTGCACACATTTGTAGGCTTTTACTGTGATCTATTACTCAGGATGAGCAAAATAAAGCTGTAATCCTATTTTTGCTTGAACTCTTTCTAAAATGAATGATATAATGTCAGATTCGTGTTTAATATAATTTGTGTACTTTTAAATGTATTGCTATAAAACAATTACTTAATCTTTTCAAACCAAAACCTTAACAAATACGTATATTAAATATAGGTGGAAAGATATGTGGCCAACAGCTAAAAATCAGCAACTGGGCACGGGTCCTGGGATCACCATTTAAGCAAAGTGTGTGATCCTGGGCATAAGTCCATATGTACAAGATTTACGTAGTATTTTACCTCATTTGTCACACCAAGGGATATTCAAGGTTTTGACTGGCTTGGGTGGGTACCCAGAACAAAACATTTGTGCCCACCACCCCATTTGCTACAATTTCAACAAACCAATGCATATCTGCTGTTGCACACCCACCAGCTCATTGTTTGCTTTATGGAGCAACCCTGTGTCCCTCAGAAGGTTTCAATGGGGATTGCAAGAGTTTATCAGCGACTTCTCTTTAAGCACCCTAGTTTAACCATAGATCATAATTATTCATATATTATTAGCTCCTCTCTCTGCCCCTCCTTTCCTTCAAAGCCTGCCAACTTCTATACAGTCCTACAATGGTGCCAAAACAGGCCAATATCAGTCTGATTGATGAACTTTTTGAGAGATGACTGCACTATCCTTGAAACAAATCTGAAGCAAATGAGTTAAAAGTACCCCATTATACTGAGTTTATGTTTGTAATCGCTTTTTGCAATGTTTTAGTGTGCCAGGGTGCCAAAGCCCAAGCTTGAGACACGAGCAGCAAAGCACACAGATTCTTTTGAATCTCTCTGCATAGAACTTCACCCCCCCACATAACTTCACCCATGCACTCATGACACAATCCCATTATGTCGTTCTCCCAGGCAGACCTACGAGAAGGCACCCCCTCAAACCTTTTCACAACACTCCCGCCAAAACGTGTCTTGAACCATCATTCCAATGTCATTCATGATCCTCCATGTGGACTTGTTACAGGAAATCATGAAATCTCTCATCTCAAACAGAAAGCGCAACAACCACCTAAATGAACAATCTAAATTATGCTCTACAAACCATCTCGCACAGCCTCGCCTCCTGCACAAGCACGCCATGTCAATCCAAAACACTCCTGCACAACACGGTGGCTAAACTTCTGCAAAGCAAGAGCTGACTGATTTCCAAATGTGTGAGGTGACCAAAAAGAAAGCCACCCGCCCCCACCAGAGGGCACCCCTCTATTTAAAAAATACACCAGCATGCTTGTGGACGTAATTAACTGTATCCATTACATCACCAACTCAAATTGCAGCCCATAGTTCACTCATCTCAACCCACAGCATCCCTCCATACACCGCAGCTCTGCACTACTGTGACCTTCCAATACCTGCATACCGACCTGGGTAAATACGCACTTACTGGCACTCTGAGGTTTCTGTGAACACTTGACTTTCGTATTGGACCTGCCGGGATCACACATTTAAGGTACTTTACATTTCAAGGTGAACATTGCTCCACATCTGCCCCGGAACCACGGGCCTGACAGACTCTTCACTGGACGCTGCCTCCTGCAGCGTTGCCTCCTGTTCGTGTTCTTTTGGGGCCGCATTCATTCTTCCATCGGTGGGTTGTTCCCCCTTCTATGCTCTATACAGACATAATCCTTGTCTTATCCTCTCACCTCCACCTATATCGGAATGGTACTGGCTACAGGTGACTGGTTGCGTTCTCTAATGCGTTTAAACAAGGAGGTGTACTTTCATCTCAATTAAGCTCAGGAGAAAACATCCTGCACTAGTGTATCTATCTGGTGAAAAGGCATTGCTCTCCACTGAACATCTGTAACATTCAGGGTTAGCGTAAAATCTCCCCAAATATGTTGGCCCTTATTAGATGCTCTCTTGTATCAACCCAGCGGCTGTTAAGCTGAAAATACCGACATGCTGGCCTTTGCACCCTGTTTTTCACGTCATTTTTCTAAAACCGTACCTGATCAGTACTAGGCTTGCCCATAAGCCACCTGCCCTTTCAGTCCAAGGAATGGACGAGTATGAAGTACAAGCCATACTTTACATGGTATGTGGAAGGGTGTCCCGTTCTATCTGGTCGACTGGAAGGGGTACGGTCTGGAGGATCGTACTTGGGTGCTGCTCTCGAACATCAATGCTCGTCGGTTGTTGCAAAAATTCCATGCTTCCCATCTGGCATCACGTGGGGATGGGGCCCTTTGTGGGGTTTAGGGGTGGCCCCTAATAACCTTAACCCAAAGTCGGCTCACCACCTGAGGAACAAGTGCACGTTTTGTATGAAAAGCAAGTTTATCGTACACTTGACCAGGAAGCAGCTAGATGACTCTCCTGAGCCAAACTAACCCAAGTCTCACTGAACTACATAATGGACACATTATATACAATTTTCTGACAGTTAAAACACTCCCATATATTTTATTACAATATACGCCCCAAATGCGATTGGACAAAACCTCTTCAAAGAAATACCATCTTTCTTCAATTCTTCCATTCTCAATGGCCACTTGTTATCTTAACTACCATCTTCAGATTGTATTCATAGCACACCCCTTCTTGGGATTGGTAAACATAATTCATTGCTAGTAGCAACTGGCCTGTGCCCTTTAACCTTAACTGTAATTGCACATGGGTTGCATAGATACTTTAGGAAATATGAGGAAAGCTGAATAAACAGGATCTCTTTGAACTAACGATAGCTATCTCATCCACCCCAGTTTACTGGCTCCATTGAAACATTATAATGTATACAACTACCATTCCAATCATGCATGGCCTCCAGTTGCACTCTGAAAAAACAATTGAGTACCGGACGTCATGGCTTCGGGTGCCATTTCACCCCACATTTATTGCTAGTCAAACAGATGGCCAGAACCCTCTGTGAGACGTCAATGCACTGAACAAGATTACAACTGTTCCCTACAGAACTACTAAACCATAAAGCTTGTCCTGATCAACGGCTGATCATCTGCTTGGTTACTCATTGACAACCCCCAAGCCTGCAAAACTAGATTTTCCCAGCCACCTGAAAGCCACTGCACAACTGCTGGCTGAGGAGTCTGAATGAATATATAAAAACCCACTATATAAAGATGTATAAATCCCCTTTATGTGTTTCCTCAGTGTGTACGCATGTTTAATAAATACTATCTTTCCTTTACAGTGAGTTCTTCAGGACAGGCCCCCCCCTTCTTCGCATGCGCATTAAAGACTTCCCGTCTCTCAGTTTGTAAGTAATTCACCATGTTTGAATCGCGTTCATATTACGTTTGGTGGTGTTAGCATCTTTCTACGCATGTGCAAATCTAATATGTATCAACTTTAAACAAAGTGTAACACTAAAGTAACGTATCCCATTCACAATTGACTACACTGGAAACATATTGCATTGTAACATTGCGCCCAATTCGCCGCACCCCTGTCACAAATATGGCGTGTGCAACATGAACCCCTCTTGATCCTGGGGACCTTTCCTGATCACCCCAACAGGGGGACTGTCAGCGGTTCAGTTCCCAGACATCCACGGTTCATGGCGCTGCAGGGGTAGCTTCTCCCCTAGCGCCTTGTGCACCATACTGCCCAGAGGAGAAAGGGAACTATGATTACCATGAGAAGGCTACATGTGACAAGGTCACAAAGATGTCGGCATGCTCCGTCAACTTGCCACCAGCAGGAACCACTGTGTTTGGCATTTCCCATATAGAGAGAAGTGCTCAGTGGCACCAGTGCTCCTAAACTACTTGCAGTGAGTTGCCATCTGTGCCTTGTTAGTTTATAAGTTGTGCTACAGCTTCTTTTCTTGTTATCCTGTGTAAGGATTTCACGGTATCAAAGCAAGACAGACACAAGTGACCACAGTTCAAGGGTGTTCATTGAACCTTATAAAGGGTGTAGTAAACAACTATCTTAACCTAAATTTAAAGATGGGAGAAAGCTACAACCATCAAATAAATAATAACGCAGTCCTAGTGGAGTCTCGTCAAAAATAAAAGGGCCTATACTAAAAAACCTGTTGCCAATCCTTACTGCTAAATTACAAATAGTGTGGGGGTAGTGTTCATGAAAAAGAAAGAAGTGTTCACAAAATTATAAGTCAAGATGTCTAGGCTGTTGGCCTCCCTTCCCCACATTTTCAGCATGGGACAAGGCGGTTCACTCGAGCATAGCACACTCTCTGGCTTCTTCGGCACACAGACACAGTTCTAATACCAACATCAAGGCATTCTGTGCCCAAGTCTCTTATGTTATCAAAGTCTCTTGATACGCAGGGCCTGATATAACAAAAACACATGAAAAGTTCTTTTACAAATACACAAGTCAGGTGAGTCACTCTTCACCCTGGATTGCCCTCAGCCAGGCTCAGATTCTCCTCTCCAATGCTTACACAATAGCTTATCTCGGATGACTCACGGTTCACCCCGGATCCCCCTCTTCTGGGCTCAGATCTCTTTTTTACAATTAGTCTCCCTCAGTCGGGTTTGGGCCAATTTCAATTTGTTATCATCCCTCAATCGGGTTCATATTTGCCACAAACAACTAGTCTCCATCAGCAGGGCTCGGACCACTTTCAATTATTTGGCATCCCTCCATTGGGTTCACATTTGCCACAGCAACATCTTTTCTCGGGGGACTTCCGATTAACCTCTGATCCCCCTCAGGCTCAGATCCCTTCTCCACAATTAGTCTCCCTCAGCTGGGCTCAGACCAATTTCATTTTATATTAGCTATCAAAGACTTTCGAATGTGCACAGGGTTTGGCTTGACCTGTTGCAGGACCACTTCGATTTTTACATACTCAGATACTAAACAGAGACCTTTGAAAGAGCACCCACGTGGCGCCAGACCACTCTGTATATGGCATCTACCTCGGTTTCAAAAGTTCAGTCACTCCTTGGATATTCAATTATATTTGCGTCGCTCATCACATACGCCTTCCACTTGGTTCTTTGCAAATTTCTTCATACAATGTTGCCGCTTGCAACCTAAGTTCTAACACAGACCGGTCTGCTATCAGTTTCCCAGACTCACCGGCTGTGCTGACTTTACTGGATCAGCTTTGTTGTAGAAGCCAAGGACAGTACCACAGCGGCAATCACTCCTCCCCACCTCGACTATCGATGCAGGAGAGCCCTGGGTACCTTTGACACCCTCCCAGTCTTATGTTTCTTATTCTCGAGGGCTTGTGAAAGTAGCATTGTAACTAAGCTCCCCTCAAGTAACAGCGCCACAATGCCTGAGGGCTGTTTGTGCGCTATACAAATGTAAAAAATAAAAGAAATAAAAAATGTGTTATGTCCTACCTATAGGACAGAGGCCTGGGGCCATGCTCGCTAAATCAATGTTATCTTCACTACATTGGCCTACATACCTCTGGGTAGCAAGACAATTCAAAGATCATTACCAAGGTATGGTGCCCATTGGAAGGAATCCAAAAGGTGACATTGAAGTCCTCCCTGTATTTTTCTCCCCATGGCATGGGCCAAATGTGTGCCCTGTGAGAAACCAGAAGGTCCTAGACTCCTAGAGGATCTGTCATCCAGGTGGCCAGCACATGACCATCGCTTTTAGATCCAGTTCCTGGGGGTGGACCAGTGCGGGAGGATCACCTGGGTAAGGGGTCTTCGGCGAGTGGGAAGCCAGTTAGTGAGATGCGGTATTCCCTTCCCTGTAACACCTTTAACCCATCCTACCAGGTAGGACACTTTGGAACTCTACCCTTCACAACATGAACAATTTCACAGGGGCAGCACGCTATGGGAGAACACAGACGAACACATGAGCTGTGTACTTGACATGTCCCAATGCATTGGTCAGTTGAGGTCAGGCAATTACTGACAATTACTCACACCTGACTTCCATTTAACTTCCCCACACGAATAAAAGGCAGAGCATGAGAGCACACTTTGAGCGAGGCAAAGCTCACAGGGAAACAGCCGTTTCGAGACAGCAGCTGGACGAGAGAAAAAAGATGGCAAAACAGGAGGGGTCACAAGGAGAGACATTCCCTGGACCTTTCCGACAAAGAACCGTTACTTCCAAGACCCCTCAAAAGTAGAAAGTGGAAGACCAAGAAACCAGTCTGAAGAATCCTGCATTGTGTGTCAGAGATACCTGGGGCTCTTCTGCGTCATTAATCAAGGCGGGGAGAAGCAGCATCCACTGTGGTACCATCCTTGACTCCAAGAACAAAGCAGCATAAGTGAAATCAACACGGCTGGTGGGTTAGACAGACCGATATAAGACTAGCCTGTGTTGAAGCCAAGGTTGCAAGTAGCAAAATTGTATGGTGAGCGCTGGAATGAACAGCGTGTGTGATAAAAGATGCAAGTAAAGTTGGACTGCTAATGAGTGTTTGACGTTGAAAGGAAAAAATACAATACTTTTGACAGAGTGGTCCAGCACTGTGTGGGGGCTCAATCGAAGCTCTGTGTAAGGTATCCAGCTGAGAAGTGGCAAAAGTGAAATTCAAAGAGTTGTAAAGAAGTGTAAATCGAAGTGGTCCTGCGACGGGTCAAGCAAAATCCTGCGCACAGTCGAAAGTCCTTGATTTTGATACAGTAAAGAAAGTTTGGAAAAAGTAGATAAATTGGTCCAAGCCCGGCGGACGGAGACTTATCCTGACATATCATGTCTTGAACACTTTTCTTTTGTATAACATTGTTTCCCACACCATTTGCATTTAGAAGTAAAGATTGGCAATAGGTTTATTCGCATAGGCCCTTTTATTTTGACAAGACAGCACTAGGACTGCATTGTTATTTGATGGTCGTAGTTGGCTCCCATCTTTAGATTTAGGATTAGATCAGCGTTTTTCAAACCCAATTGAAGTTCAATAAACACCCTTGAACTGTGGTCACTTGTTTCTTTCTTACTGTTTGATACCATGCCTTCCTTACACAGCCTGGGCAGAGCAGCGCTGGTTGCCTGGCACAGGATGCATCTGGCAATGATGGTTTCAACAGCTTGTTCGAGTATGTGGAACCGCCTTCGTGTTTGTATTTATTTGAAGAACAGGGATGTCGATTTCGATCAGAAATGACTTTACAAGAACACATTTAGAGATGGATGAAGCATTCCCACAAAGGTTCCTTGTACAATAATGTAAAGATGAGAACAAGTAATGAGCCAGTTTATGATGGTGTAAGAAATTAGGACCTATACCAGAGACAAAACAAACAGACAAAATGTATATTAGAAAACAGGCGATGCATTTGATTTGCACACGCATTGGTACCCAGTATGGAAAAGATGCACCACCCGGTTCGTCAGGGATGCAGTAATCACTATGCCCTTCCCATGTCGCAGCAGCACATATTCAGTTATGGATAGCTTGCACTTTCAGGGGAAGAGGCTCTTTAGGCTTCGCTGAGCTGCTTCTGTTAGGTGATCCTGGACTCATAGGAATCCATTTCACTTCTTGGTGGCTTCCTTCAATTCATCTGTTGGCAGGGCTTTGGGTACACTTCCTATGGTTGCAATGCTCACATATTGTTCGAGGAGGAGAGCCACTCAGGCCTCACTGGCAGCTTCTTCCTGTAGATGATGGGAGAGAAAATCAAGCGTACTTCCCACCTCTGTCCAATATTCTAGGAGAATTTGAATTCTGAAGTTATCCACTTTTCTATTAGAAGGGAAGGGGAGCACCTAGGAATTGGCCACTGAAAATAAAAATGGGAGGCTTGTGGTCTGTCAGCACTTTGAATGGCTGGCCATATATGTAGCCATGGAAATGGTGGCATCCTCATACCAACATGATGGCCTCTTTTCTCTATTTGCGAGCATCTTGTTTCTGGCAGTGTTAGCCCCCTGCTTGCAAATGCAATTGGGACGGCATCCAGTTTAGGCGCACGCTGGGTGAGCAGCGCTTCCAGGCTCTGAAGGCTCACCTCTACAATTGGTTCTGTTGCCAATTTTGGGTTGATATACGCCATCATCGTCCCTGCTGATGGGGCATTCTTCATGTCTTGTAAAGCCTTTGCTGGATGTTTTTCCCACTCCCAGGGTTCCGTTGCCTTGGTGATTCTCTGCAATGGTTCAATAATAGATATCAGATTGGAGATGAAACTCCCTCAGTAGTTAATCATGCCTATGAAGCTGCAGAATTCAGATTGGTTTTGAGAGGCCTGCCCAGTCTTAATGTCCCTTACATTTTGTTGGTCTGCAGAAATTCCTCCTTTCTTAAAAAGAAACCCAAAGAATTCAAGTTTGTTCACATTTGCTTCTGTTCAGTGTAAGCTCTTGATCCTTCACCATTCTAGTACAGCCCTTCATCACTGGCGATGCTCAGTGGGGGTCTTGGCAAAGATTAATATGTCCTGCCTGATACTGATGGCTCCAGCGATTCCTGCAATGAAGCCCCAATGGGGTTCTGGAATACTTCTGCAGCGGAAGATACTCCAAACATAACTGCCTTTAGCGATGTAAGCCATGTGCAAGGAGAATGCAGTGATGTTCGAAAGTCTTTGTGCAGGGGAATCTGATAACCTGCATTCAGGTCTAGTTTTGAGAAGTGTCTCGCTCCCAGTATATTGGCCTGGAGATCATCAATCATGGAGTGCTGTTCTCTTTGCACAGCTTTATTGGGCAGGCACATGTCTTTGCTGATGCACACTTGATCTGGATTCTCCATAATCCCAGTTATTTCCAACGTTCTCCGCTCCTCCTCCACATAAGAATCTATGTGAAACGGGAATCGCTGATGTTTGTGAGCCATTAAGGTGGAGGTGCACCTCGTGTGAGCGCAGGAATCTGATCCCTCAGAATTATGCATCAAATTCCTGCAAGAGATCTTCTATCTCTTCTTTGCAAACCACATATGTGAATTGCACAAGTTCAAGATATTCCTCTGTGTTACAGCTGACAAGGGTTTTTGTGTCTGCCGGCTTGACAGTCCTCCTAGAAGGTGGTCTTCACCAGTCTATCCAGGGAAATATGTCCTTCACACCTGTATACATAATTCTTACTTTTGTGGGTCTCAACACCGACCAGGGATTTAAGAGCCCAAACTGAGAACTTCTCATAATGTTCACTGAGACTCCGGTGCCAATGAGGCCGGGAATGGGCATCACCGAAATGACTATGTGGCGTTGGTGCTGGTGACAGTGCAGAAATGGGGACGATCGCAGGGCCATCTTCTGATTTGCCTGGATTTTCTACCAACGATCTATACACTGGGCGTGCTTTGCAACATATTGCTCTACTGGATTTTGTCACGGTTATGTATGCACCTACATGACATATTGTTCCAAAGTGGTTGAATCTGCCACACTTGCTCTACTCCTTGTGGGATGAGTTGCCTCAACAATAGTGGTAGAGTCTAGAAGTTTTCGGCATCGTGGGCACACCTTCCCCTCGCTGGGAGCTTTCCTGGCTGCCTTCTTTATTCTCCATGCAGGCTTCTTACCCACTACTTTGCACTTTAGATACTGAGGCATTTCAAAATGCATCTTCCATCTTTTTCACCCAGACTTCAGTCACCCTGTGGCAGCAGCTCCAGTTTGTTGGAGTAGCAACCTTGAGTAAGTTGCGCAGATTTGTTTGTTTCAACCGCGAGGGCGCACGTGGGTGCTAGATGTCACAATCTTGCATGAAAATAATCTATGGCTTTGTGCAAAGCTTGCAGTGGCTGATGAATGCAAACTTTAAGATATGTCAGCTCTGCTTGTTGGGTGAATTCTCCAATTCCTGGCGGGCAGCAAGATATAACTATCCATAGTCTCCACTTTGCATCCACTGATGAGGAGGCACCCACGGTTTCAGATCATGGCACAGGTATCGAGGTGGGGTAGGTCCTTTCTGTTATTCTGGCCATGAGTGGTGGAGCTAGATGGTCTCCTTTCTCTTCTGGGTGCACTATCCCACCTTTCTCGCCTGTTATGTCCGAGGCCTGAAGGTCTGGTGGGCCCCTCCATGTCCTTAGAAAACATGTAAATGGTATGAGAAGTGGTTTTGAGCACTGCCGCAATAATGTACCAGAACATCTGTGATTGAGCTTTCCCTTGCCTCCCGCCCATGCGCCGAGACATCTTATTAATGCAGGGACATCCTGAAGCATGCTTGCTTGCAAGTTAGTGCATGGGATGTGCCTACAGTAAGGTGACCCCGAGAGCACCATCACATACTATATACTGCATTCCTTAGCTGTGTATATTAAGCAGTCTCAACATGTTCAACTACTCATGCAGACAGCAACTGGTGTTGTCCAGCAAAAGGCGGCAGGCTGTGTATGGTGTGCGAACATGGAGAATAATATTGAGGCCTCTGCCTATATCTTGCTGCATTTCGTGCAAGCAGTGTGCGCTCTCGCAGTGCTTCCAGGAACCCCTGAACCCCTACCCAGTCTTTGCTTTATGGGGTGGACTGGAGTGCACTCCTGACCTGCAATCTGGGCGTGCAGTGCTACTGCGGAGCTGCTCCTTTCCGTGATAGTGGGTGCTCTCACTGCAAAGTCCAGAACCAGCAGCTGCTGGCTGCAGTGCCTGTCGGTAGCACGGGGACACTGCAGGCTCTGCTTGATACAGGGCACTCTAGGCTTACCACAGCAGGTCTGCATGGCACTCAACCGCTCGAGGCCACCTCCTGATTCAGCTTCTGCCCCTACCGCTTACCTTGAAGCCAGTAATATGGAGGATAGTGCAGCATGGCATTAGTAGTTTCAAGTATGTTTATTGCCCAATAGTCCTCCCTGCAGGGGAGGGTGGACAAGAGCACAGCACCTACTCAGCCTTCATCTTTAGTCCTCTCAAGCAAACTCTCAAGAACCATGCACGCATCCACTTGCACTCAACATTACACACTTTGACAAAGCTAGTATGCCACAACCACAGGCATACCTGGCAGTCACAGAAATGGCGCAGTGGGAGTCTGCACATCCTGATCCACTAAACCACCAGGGATATTTGGAAAGACTTACCAACTCTGTCAAGGAAACGGCTTCCCGAAACACTGTTGCATTGAAGTTGGTACGACACCATTAAACAGCAAACACATGCGGAACAAGTGGGCCGGGCTTAAGCCCTTTTTCTAAGCTTTCCCATGCACATAGACATCCTGGGGCAGGGAGAGCAGCCTAAATTGGCTAGAAGAGGAGGACCAATCACTAGGAAGGGAGGGACATTTTAGGGAAGACATGAACAGAAAGTAGTAGGTGTACAGGGTGAGGTCAGAGGTTGAGGACGACCAAGAGACCAGCAGGATGACGGAGGGATAAGAGGCTCATGAAGAAGATTGGAATAGGCGAGGTACTGATTTATGAGTTATAGTAGTTGTGCAGTTTAGGTGCGCATGTGTGTGTTCCCGAGTGGATAGAAGATTGTGTAAGGAGTGAATGTGAAGTGAAAGATACTGGGTGAAGAGAGAGTGGTTGTGTAGTCAGAAGGGAGGAGTGTAGTAGTGGGAGGAGGAATGTAGTATTGGGTGGAGGAGTCTAGTCGTGTGCAGAGGAGTGCTGTGGTAGGCAGATGGGGATAGTAGTGAGCAGAGGAACCTGTAGTAGGTAGAAGAGGGCAGTAGTGGCCAGACAGATCAGAGGAGTGTTGTTAAATCAAAGGATGGAGGCGAGAAGTACAAAGAGCGAAACACCAGAGGGACGAAGGATTGGTGGTAGGAGTGAAAGGAGGGAGTGGCAGTAAGTGTGACGCTGTATAGGTGAATAGGCCCTACTGATCTAGCCTAATTAAAACCAAGAAAGTGCAAGGCACTTTCAAAACTCCTGATAGAACCCTAACCTGGTGTTAGCATTTGGAAAGTCTGGGATTCCCAGAGGGAGGTAAGATAGCCTGCAATTGGGTAAATCACTGTTAGTATAATTGAAGATCTTAGTAAGGGTTAACAGTCAGTAGCACTAACCAGGGTTAAGGAGTTTGTTTGTGGGCAGATGAGAGAGAGAGGAACGACCGTAGGAAACAAAAATAGAAATAAAACACTTCAGCTGTCTGAAAAATTGAGTGTATTGTCTGTGCCATCTGTGACAACACACACATATAATTCAATGAAAAAAACTTCAGTTAAAGTGTAGTTATGTTGAGCAGATTTAACGCAACAAATCCCTTGAAATTCAGTGGATGTGGGGAGTTATGACCAGCTTAACTCGGCACGATCCTGCTGATGTCCCCCATAAGGCTATGTCCCCATAATGCCATTTTGTATGTGTTTGTGAATCCCTTCTCTTATAATATGTATGTGCTCATGGGCTTTGCATTAGCAACGCGTTGAGTTAAGCTGTTCATTGCTTCCCACATCCACTGAATTTCAAGGGTTTTGTTGCGTTAAATTTGCTCAATGTAACTAAAGCTTTTTCAGTGAATTTCAAGAGTTTTGTTATACCATAGCTTTTTTACGGGCCACTAGCCAGGGCCTTCGGCCATGTCCACTGTTCAGGTTCCCCCAATACGTTTCTTTTCATCCCACTAGGAGGCCATGGCCTTTAGCCATGTTCACAATACATCTCTTTTGGGCCGACTAGCGAGGGCCTTTGGCCCTGCCCCGTGACCATGGACTTTGCTCGTGCCCACTGTATATTTTACAACAGTACCTGGCCACTAGCCATGGCCTTTGGCCGTGTCCATTGTACACGTTTCCCCAATATCTTTCTTTTTGTTCCGCTAGTGTTAGGCAGAGTTTGTATGCAGTACCCTCTGGGACAACTACACACAACTATGACTACAGGTGTAAGCAAAACCAACCTTTGGTATAAATCTGTACCACACAGTTTTTGGTAGCGAGCTGAGCAGCCAGGCTTATCTAAAGAGGGAATTTGAGCTGTAAGGGTGTTACACAGAGGTCTACAATCACAAGTATTCAGATAGACACTTATACTCAAGGTTTCTTGTTAAGACACTTCTTAATTTATTACACAGTCAGAAGACACTCACTAAAAGGAGGCAATCAATATCACACAAAAATATACTATGGTACTTCACACCATTCAGTTCTGTGACACTTGAGCTACTTTGAAATAGGAGCGAAAGGGCATTCAGAGCATTTGAAGTAGGAGCAAAAAGGCATAAGATTATAAAATGAATAGTACAGTTACTCTTAAACAGTGCAAATAATTTGAGTTCACCAGAGGAGTTGATCCAATGCAATAAGTAGGCCAAAGGCAAAGGGCTGGAGTCTTGTATAGGTAAAAACTAGTTCTGGTAGTTAAACTGAAAGGTCTTTGCCACGGTTCTCACAAGTAGTTCATAGAAGAAAGGTTTGTATTCTGGGTCACAAGCTGACTAGGCCTGCAAGTTGCCAAGGTTTCACACACTTTCTCAGTGAGAGGTAAGTTCTCGCTGTCTAGTTTTCACAGTACCTTATTTTGAAGAAAAAGATGCAGCTGAAGACTTTGGTTCCTGCAGATCTCGCTGTTCCTGGGCCTCAGTCGTGGGGACAAGAGGGAGGATGTCGGGGGACTCCTTCACTGCACGGGGACTGGTCAAAAAGCTAGCTAACTGGCAAATCTTCGATTCTGGTAGCCGTCGTCAAGCACACAAACTGGTGTCCTTACCCCTGGTTATTCGGTTTCCTACAGCATGTAGCTGAGGAAAATGCAACCAGCTCCGAGAATGGTGTGCAGGTGGCTTACAAGTTGATTGGTCCCAACAACTCAAAGGGAGAAGTCGTCCTTGAGGGGCTTCTCTGTTGAGATGAACTTGGCGATTCGGCCCTGCAGCAGGTCTTCACCGGGCAAACCAAAGGTCCAGGAGTTGCAGCAGCCGTCCTCTTCCAGCTCGTCTTCGGTTCTTTCGTTCCAGTGGTCGACTCTGCCTTCCAAGCCAAGAGACTCGCCTTTTAAACAGTTTTATCCCATTCATTCCAGCCTAGCTTCCACTCACCCAGCAGGGTGGCTATCCTTGCCAGACAGTCAGCCAGCCAATCACGCCAGAGTGCATTTTTTGGGTCTTCTAGGAGACTAAGCAAAGTGAGTTTCGGGCACCTAACTCACTTCCTGCCCATCCCAGACACTTAGGCGCCAGAGGCAGTCTTTAGTCCTGAAGCACGCCAAAGGCATAGGCACAAAGGGACCAAACCTGGTTTGGCGCGAAGAGACAAACTCTAGAAGGACCTTTTCAAAAAGAAATGGCTAAAAAAGAAGACCGGACCGGTTTAAAGAAAGGAGGCTCAGGCGCCATCTTGAAAAACATGGCTCCTGAGATTTAACGCTACTGGTGTTCGCGGTCGGAAAAATCATCGTAGTTTGTTGCAAAACCACTTCCACCAGCCATTTCGATAGAAAAGGGTAGCATTTGACTGCTACATGAGTTTCTAGACATGAGATACTAGGTAACCCCTCCAGCACTCTATTGTAAGATCGGGTGTGCTGGGTCTAGGAATTTGGAAAAGACTAGTAAAGTCAATTTCACTTTACTTTCTCTAGAAACAGTAGTTTATCCCAGAGAAGGTGTTTAAACCTTGGGACAGCCTGAAAGATTTCCCTGTGCCACTGCACAGAGGGTGCTGTGTGTCACACATAAAAAGATGATGCCTATGGAGTTGTCTAAAACTCCATAACCAAAAGAAATAAACACAGAAAACAAACAGAATGAAAAGTACAGATTCCCAAAGTTCAGCAAAAGAGCTGGGGGTCTCTAAGGTAGAGAGGAATTAGCACATTTATGAGAATTCTCCCTAACAGCTAGGTGCACCAATACCTTTCTTTTGGGTAGAGCCATGCCTACTGGCCATGTCACACCAGAGAAATAGTGCAGTTTTTGAACAACAGTAGCATGAAAACCACAGGAATTTCTGTTATTGGAGATGATTACTGAGTAACGAGTTGGGAAAAAAAAGATTTAATTTCTACAGTGCATCCATCTACTGGGCAGGGGCAATGGGTGTTTGGTAAAAAGATTAATGGACATGGCTAATGTGCCCAAAAGAAAGATATTGGTGCACCTGGTGAGACGGAAATAAACATATTGGGGAACATGTACATTGGACACGGCCGAAGGCTATGGCTAGTGGCCTGGTAGTGTTGTAAAATATACAGTGGGGACAGCCAAAGGCTGTGCTCACTGGACAGGGCGAAAGGCCCTGGCTAGTGTGCCCAAAAGAGATGTATAGTGACCACGGCGGTGGGACGAAATGAAACATATTGGGGCAACTTGTACAGTGGCCCGTCTGAAGGCTATGACTAGAGGCCCTTAAAAAAACGATGGTATAACAAAACCTTTGGAATTCACTGAAAAAAGGTTAAAATGTAGGTAGGTAGAGCAGATTTAAAACAACAAAACCCTTACAAATCAGTGGATGTGGAAAGTCATGACCAGCTTAACGCGGCACATTTCTGTTGCAAAGCCCATGAGCACATAGAAGGGATTCACAATGACATACAAAATGGCATTATGGGGAACATAGCATTTTGGGGGACATCAGCAGGATCGTGCCGAGTTAAGCTGGTCATGACTTCCAACATCGACTGAATTTCAAGGGTTTTGATGTATTGTATCAATACTTAAAAAAAAGCGCAACTACGGCCCATGGGCATCAAAGCACTGGCAAAAAAGCGGAGATTCAAGAGGGGAGAAAGATCAAACAAGCAGAGAGACTAATTCAAAACAAGTGAGTTTTAAGAGCCTTGAGGAAAGGCAGATACTCCTCAATTTCCCTAAAGAAGATTAGTAAGAGCCAAGACCGAACAGGAGCGGCCCCCAAGACGGGCAAGGTTGTAACAAGGCACTTTCAGTAGCACATGGGCGGATGAACGGAGTGACCTAGAGGCATAATATCGATCCAGCTTATTCTTCAAATAACTGGCGCATGTGCCATGAAGAGCCAGATGTGTGGCACATAGGGTTTTAAACTCCACTCGGGCCTTCACCGGCAAACAGTGCAGATGATGTTACAGTCCCACAGATGGGGTCAGTCTGGGAACATTAAGGGTAAACCTTGCTGCAGAGTTTTGCAGTACTTGCAGCTGCTGCACCTGCTCAACTCAATCTGCTCTACTTAAATACACTTTAACTAAAGTGTTTTCAGTACACACACACACACACACACACACACACACACCCCTCCCCTGCTTTACAGTGAACATCCTGGTTCTCTGTTTTTTCCATGAGAGGATGCAGACATATTCACTGCCAGGTCAATGCTCCATGTTGTGGCGGGTCCTCTAGGGGGGAAAACATGCCAATTCATAGTTACACTCCATGTTCTTAGTTACACTCCATGTTCTTAGTTACACTCCATGTTCTTAGTTACACTCCATGTTCTTATTTCATCAAATTATGCTACTTTCTTGTCCTTGATTTTCTCATTGGTTCCTCAAGACTAACGTACTCATGCCACATAAACAACATACAATTTTTTTTTAATAATTTTGTATTGATGTGATGCGAATGGAGATAAAGTGCGTAAAAAATGCTTTCTTTAAATCCCTCTCTGTAAATGTCCATCTGAAAATATTGCAGCGTTTGTGACTATTCTGACATTGTGTGTCTCACTGAGACATACTTTCACTTCTCCAATTATAGACATGATGATGTATTCCCGCAAGAGTTTTTAATCACTTGTTGTGACCTTATGGGAAGCATAGGCTGCTAGGTTACCATGTTTTTGACTTTCACCCAAGTCTGCAGTTGTTTTTTTCCAATTTCCACAAGTCATTGCTGCAGCACAATGTTCTCTCTTCAACACAAAATTCATTTATTTGGGTTATTTATCATCTTCGTTCAACAGATGCAGTTTTTGCAATTAAATCGAGCAATTTCATGCCAGAGGATCTTTTCAGGGGCAAACGCTCCATACTGCTGGGTGATATTAACCTGCTCTGAAAGAAACAATCTTATAATGCTTTGCCATCTTTGTTATTAAATCTTCAGAAAAATGGTTTGTTGTCTACCCATAATAAGCAGGGCATTGTTGAGTGGTATCCCTAATTTTGAAGTTCTTGACTGGCCGGATCGCACCCACATCTTGAAACCACCTCTAAAGACATCTTACGCCCAAATACTCTGTTCAATAGCAGTTGATCTTTCTTTAGGGCGAGGGGGTGGCGGAGAGTGGAGGTCGGCACTAAATACACCATTATACCCAGCCTAGTGCTCTCTGGTTGTCAGGATCTAAAATCTCCCAGAAATGAAATATGTAATAGACAAAATCGGGTACGAACATTGTCCACCTGATTCATTAGTCAGTCGGAAGGTTGTTAGTTCCAGTTATAGGAGGTCTGTATTTAACACTAGTAATGTTTATTCTACCCAAATTGATATTGCAGTAAAAGCAATGAGGAATCCATATGCCCCAAAGTGACTTGAACACACTTCATAGAAATTTCTACTTCTTTCTTGAGAAGATATTCAGAATGATATTCAGTCTTCTGACTTGTCAGTTTTACCATCACACATTTAATTCCAAATTCCAAATGGATATCTTGTGATAGTTTCCCAGTTATATCTGGTTAGAATGTTTGTCCAAATCACTATATAAGTGTTTTAGGTTTTGATCTGACTAATCAAAACTACTTTTGCTGCTTTGGTTACGCTTTGGTGAGCTATACTGAACGCCTCCTTATTTCAGGGAGTTTTCCCTCAAGTTCATAAACCAGACCTATCACCCCCTTTGATAAGAAGGCTTCTCTTCACTCGGAATGCCCATCTCTACTTTGTGTTTCATTGATGAAAGGGGAGCACTCCAAAACAAGTGCTGTACAAGAGAATGAAATGCTTACTAGAGCAACCCCCATATAGGATGCTTTACCTGGTAGCAAAGTGAGGCATGAATACATTAATACATATTGCTTAAGTGTGATTGTAATGGAAACAAACTCAGTACAGTAGCAACAAACATCATAGTGAAGGTTCAGATTATACAAGTAACTGCGTGGCCTGGCCGGCGAACATGGCGACCCCAAGGTAGTCTGTCTCTGATGAGCATGACCAGTACCTGTCCCAGGAGCTACGAGGTGTCCTTTGTTTTAGGTTCACTTCAGAGCTCTTGCTACTCCCCTTGGAAGACGCTCGGCCTTAGGGCTTGTGGATTCTGCAGCCCACCATGCTGTTAGTGAATTGGGGGACGGGGCTGCCACTAGGGGTTGGAAGCTGGTCGCTTTGGGCATTGCAGCTGCTTTGATGAGAGACCCTGTTGAGGTTGCCCCGAATGGTGGTTTGGCAGGCCACTCTTCACGCCTGGATCAAGGTGGCAGGAGAGGGCAGAGTGGCACACTAGTAGTTAATAATGGCTGAGGGGTGCCAATTAGACTGATCCAGCCAGCATGTTTCCCATATTGGCTGACCTCGAGCGGCAGGCCAGGGAGCCTCAGGACCTCGCAGGAGGCCGGGGAATGGAGCTGCTCCTAAAAAAGGGAAGCAGATTGTGCACCTTATATTGAGTGGGACGTAGAAAAGCTGTTCCTTTAGCTTCACTGCACGCATCTGAAGAGGTGAACGAATGGCTCTGTCTTTCAGCTTAAAAGGGAGATGAAAGTTGGAGTGTGGCATTGAGAAAGAAGTCTTCAGAAGCAGGGCTTTGAAAGGTCAATTACACAAATCGATTCTCTGGAAGCCTTCAGTGAACAGCTGCTTTTGAAACAATTAGGTATACAAAATAGGGTCAGAAAGAACCACGTCTGCGGTTGGGGTATCCAAAGCCACATTCAAGATTGAGAACTGGAGAGCTATGTTAAAGGCATTTAAAAAAATATACTCTCTCTTTCTGCAGAGGAACTTTTATAGTGCTGGATCGTACTCAAAAAGTCTACTCTTCCTTTCAAGGAAACAATGGTCTAAGTCCATATGTGCTCAGCAGGGTGAATGCATATGAAGAGGACATCTTGACAAATCCCAAGGCCAAAGGGGATGTTTGCATTAAATATAGCAAATTACTATTGTTCTAGGACCTTGCTCTCTACACTATGACCAAACGCCTTTCCTGTGGATAGGTAACCTCCTGGCTCAATAATAAGGGCAAATACCATGAAGAGTTTCCCTGCTCACTTCACTTCTCATCTAATGATAAGAACTGGATCATCTCTTCACTCTGCAAAGCAGAGCCCCCTATGAATCCTGATAGTCTAGATATCGTAGATAATCTTTGAACACTACACATGACTCCGCCTCTCATCTTCAGAGAGAAAGGAAAGCATATGAGAACTGATCATGGTCTGGGAAACTCAGAACAAATGGTCCTTCACGCAATTAGGAACTGATTCAGGCATCAACAGAATCTCAATCATCAAGAAGCTTCTTTGCTCGACTTTCCATTTTGTATTTACTTAAACTGTTCACTAAGTTAATATAACTCACGTTTCGCTCTTAGCATTCACATTAGTTCCAAATGTGGTCTTTGGCTGGACTCCTTAAAGCTTGTAGACTCCTTCAGGCTCAAACGACAACCCCAATTTATGTGGAGCTGTTCTAAACCGCAAGGTTTGGCTTCTGAATACATTGAAGTATGTTGCACAAGGCTTGCATGGTGCTTCATACATTAATGTAGTCTATGTTAAAGGCATGGTCTAGTAAACATTTTTATTGTCCCTACGGGTCGGCCATGTTTTTTTAAGCCTAAGTGGCTCGATTTTTGAGAACTTTCCTATGGACCTTACCCGAGTTTTCGTCCATTAAACGCACGCGAAAACAGGCACCAGGGAGCCGCCATTTTGTGATAATCCTATAACTTGCCGCATCGCCCTGGCTGACCTGCTTCTGCGGCACTAAATCAATTCCCCCGCCCCTGAGCCTGTCATCAGCAGACTCGTACCGCCCATTTCCCAACGCCAAAGCACGTCTTGTGTCAACATTCGCTGCGCTTCAGCTAATGACGTGTCGCCATGGAAATGACAGGACGCCTCTTTCCTCAATAAGTATAAACAGGCCGTTTCACAACACACAGCAGCCGATTTTCGATTCCATTCCTCTCTCTGTGTTACTTAGAGTATTTTGTGACTCGTTTCTGTGCTCTGGTCAGCTACCTTTGCCGCTTGTAGCCCGTGTGAACACCTGTACCATCTCGATAAATTATTTTACTTTGTTTACCACACAATGGCTACAATAATGCCCTACATGTACGAGCCTGAGTATACCGAGGAGGAACTACTGGAAAGGGAAGCACGCGAAAACGATGGGGATTCGGACGGCAGTTGGCAGGACAAATCAACAGATGAAGAGCCTGGGCCTAGTCGCATGGACCGCGTCTCCACCTGGTGCACATGCAATCGGTGTGAGCTAATGCCAACCGAAGAGGAGAACTGCTGCTGCCCAGAAAACTCGGGATGCCTGGCCTACATTTCGGAAGGCGAGCCACGACCGCAATGCATCACTGAGCTGCCAGATTTCAGGGCAGCCTGCCTCACACGGGCCGTGTTGAGAATAATGATGGTGCTTATGCACGAACTTCGGGCAACTGTTCGTCCTCGTAATACGAGTAAGTATACTCTGCTTGTCATGCAACTCCTATTTCATGGTCTTCTACTATATCCAAAATTATATATTCATATCATAGTAACGCATGAAAGTCGTTCAATAGTGTGTATTGTCTAGATAGCATTTGTCCGTGCAGAATGCCATTAGTTACAAGAATTGTCATTGACAACAAACGTTTATTAAACTTATCTTGGTCATTTAAAAACAGTTTGTTTCATTCCTTTTCACAGGTGGTCCAGGCTGGTGGCCTATCGTTCCCTTACATAGTGGCTCCACGGGAGGCTTGGACACCGCGTTCGAAGAGTGATACCCGCCTGTGCCGTTCGTGCCATAAGAGAAATGTTCCCGAGTGACAGCGGTCAGTACAGGGGATTTTCTCTCGCTGTGCTGCAACCTGACCTGTATAATCTATAAAGTCTTGTATTTTTGTGTCATGAGAATAAGATGCAAAATAAAACACCACATATATTTTAACAACGGTTGTTTCGATTTTTTAAATGAATCTAGTGTGTCTCCATTCAAGGATGGACGTCAGACATCTGTGCTCCGAATGGGTGAAGGTCTGGTCGCTGTGAAGCAGGGTGGTCACTATCTATCTAAGCTAACATAACATATTCTCGATAATGCATGCACTAAATAACACTTGTTCAAAGTCTTTCAGTAGGTTAAGTCACACATATATCTATACTAACAATTACCATTGGATTATACAGGCCTTAGGGTCTTGACCACTATAATACACCGGTTGAAGTGTAGGTCTGTGCTCACAAGAATCTCCGGTATGTGGCATTTGTTATTGATAAGCAACGATATACTATAAAAGGCGGCTCGCACACGGGGATGAGCGCTGGCATGGGGGGCTGTCACGGGCGCTAACGGCCAAGGTGCCAAACAGCATGTACACTTCAAAAGGTATCCCACACCAAGGGGCCATCTGTCACATGGCCTCCTCACACCCCGTGTCTCCAGCCAGGCCTCCCCTTGAAGCAGGCCGCCCCCCCTAATACCACGACATACATACGTCATTCATTCACAAACACACCCCTGTTTCTAATACTTTATAAACCACTTGATATGTCTCATTAGAACATCTTTGTGCTTTGCAAGTCAACTCCTGAACGTGCTACCTGGCAACCACTGAGATCTACGCTAATCTGCTCGTCGTCGTGCTATCCGTGAACTTCTGTGACCGCTTAGAGCAAACCCATCAGTGTGCTACCTGTGGCCACCCACCTATTCTCCTGCAACATACTGCTCTGCTTGCTGAATCCAACTGTTTGTTGGTCAAGGTAAGGCCATGTATCCTAGTCATATTTCGCAGATTTTTAAATTTCTATCTATTTGCGAGTAGAGTACACAATAGTGCTATGTTCATTTGTCTCATTGCTATTGACTTGAGTTTCCATTGCTATGCTATCAATAGATCTATTTATTTTCATCTGTGTCTATTGTCATCGAATTGCATCCTTCGGGGGTCCAGTCTCTAATGTAAACATGTTTCCTTCTCGTGCAAGACAGAACATCCAAGGGACGAGTCACATGTTCAGATTTTAGTCACATCATTTATACATTTCTGCAATTTATGCAAATACTAAGCCGCACATAATGAACTGGTATAGTTCCTGCGACCAAAACAAACCTTGCATTGATCATTGTATGATTCATTTACTTTTGTATCAAATCTTTATTCTTGAAGATTGTATAATAATGTCGATATTTACTTTTCAGATTTATCAACAATGCCTGCCTGTTTGATTAGCGGTTGCCTTCGAAGACCCATGCGAAATCTGAAGGCACTACAATGCATGTATTCCCGAAAACTGTTGATCGAATAAGAGAATGGGTCAGACATTGCGGATATCCACTGGATGAGCTGGAAAGTAGAGTCCAACAAGTCTTACAGGACAAGAGGGGTGATCGATACCGCATCTGCAGCCGGCACTTTTCCTTGGACATGTACACAACATCTTGGGTAACAAAGAAGAATAAACGACGAACGACACGGAAATTGCTCGAAAACGCTATTCCCACTCTATTCGTCCACATTCCGCCACCGGTGAGTCAAGTGTCCGGATTTAGCCTTAGGCTTTGCGGTAGTGTGTAAGTAGCCGAATGGATTAATTGATATTGTAGGTGTTCTATCCCTTGTAATAATTTCGATATTGATATGAGTGTATAGTTTTTTGAATAATGACATTTATCAATATATTCTTTTTCGATTTCATAACCCACAAACGCAATGTATATATATGGGAACAGGGAACTGTGCTGTATTGAGCATTTTTTCAAGTATTCTGTCGCCTTACATGGCTATTTTTAATATTGACATTTCATTATCAATCATTAATTTACCTTTACAACTTCTTGACTATGCCTTGGATCTGAAGCAAGAACTTTCTACATCCTTGACGTGGTCGCAGTTATCAACCACTTCTAGCGCGTATCAGGTAATCTTACTAGGCTAATCCGCTACAGACTTTTTTTATGCATGTCAAGTATTCTATCGTGTAATTATTTTACCGAATGTTTGGTTAGTGCTTTCCAATTGATATACACCTTATTTATCGTCCACTGGTGTTTGTTTTCAGTTATAATTAGTGTTATCCATACTAATGCAAGTACTGTCTTTCAGGGAGATGCTGAAGCGTCCGCAACATCTACAACATTTCTAGATGTTCTTCACCAGCAGGAGGTATGGATACTGACAGCTCCATCGAGCGTCATCATCAGAGCTGGAATTCTTGTCGTTTGATTGTTCTACGCAATGTTTCATTTGTGGTTAGCCGTTGATATGTACCTGTGCTGTCGACCCCAGGTGTGTGTTATGTTTTCACTATTGTAATCCTCACTAATGCAAGTACTATGTTTCAGGCAGTTGATGGAGCGTCAACCACTGCACTTGATGCAGAGCCTGACATTCAAGTAATTCCAGGGGAAGTGGAAGTGGGACCATGCGTATACGAATCTGCGCAACAGCTTTCGGAAGTGCGCACTACATTTGCAACATCCATAGATATTCTTCAGCAGCACGAGGTATGGATACTGACAGCTCCATCATGCGTGATCATATAACGCGATTCCATTTGCTATAGTTTCTTCCCTATTAACGCAAGTGCTGTGTTTCAGGGAGACGACAGAGCGTCCACTACAATCGCAACATCCCATTTAGATGATGCAGATGTAAATAAATCGGAGAAATAAGTCGATGAAATGTGGTCATATTTAGATTTTCCTTGATTCTTTTAGACAATGCATCATTTGTGGTTATCTCTTTATATGTACCTGTGCGTTCGGCCCCAAGTGTGTGTTATGTTTCCAATATTGAAAACCATACTAATGCAAGTACTGTGTTTCAGGGAGATGCGGATGCCTCCTCTCCAATACAACCATTCATGGCAGTCCATGCAGAGCCAGAGGTATGGATACTGACAGCTCCATCGAAATAGATCATCACTGGTCAAATACTTGTCGTTTGATTGTTGCACACAATGTTTAAATCGTGTTTGGCTATTGAGATGTACCTGTGTGTTCGTCCTCACGTGTGTTTTATGCTAACAATATTTTGATACATACAGAAAATAGTCGTTGCAGCGCAAGAGGAAGGGAGGACATGCGGAAACGAATCAGAGCTACAGCGTGCAGATGTTGAAGGTCGAGTCAAAAAACTTGCAAAGAAAAAAAAACAAGAAAAACTTAGTCACAAACAGTTCATAACTTTAAAAAAATGTTTGTGCTGGGGACTATTTTATGTTTTTTTCCAGTCAATTGGACTACACTTTATCTTGTGTTTAAACTGAACATCCCTTTTCCAATCTCTCCTCCAGTTACCCGTGGGTGTCAGAACTATACACACACAGACAGTGAAGCGAATGAGAGATGTTGCTTGCCAGACCATATACACTGGAGGAACTATTAATTGAGGCGAGGCGTGTTCAGGCTCGAGATGCTCATGTCCAATGGCCAGAACATGAATTAACTGTGTTCGGAGAATACAGCAAAGTTGCATTGGACCATTTCTACAGTGCGACCGCACCACCACAAAAAGATGCTATTGAATGTATTGAAGATAGCTCTGAAGTAGTTGCAGATCAATTCACACAATCTACACCCGCCAAAAATTTGCCACCCAAAAACCTGTCGACATTGTTGTGTTCTCACATCAATGTTGAAGTAATAGATGTCGAAATGACAGAGAATGAACCAGCCGCAGCATCCATAGACGCATCAGAACTTGATATCAGCGATATTACTTTCCAATGTGTTGAAATCTCCGCAATGTCACAGGCCGAAACAACATTGACGCAGGATGACAGTCTAATGAAAGAGAGCAAATACATTGTATTCGACAGTTGTTTGATGGAAATTATAAGTATGCTGAAATGTGTGCATTCCGTTAGAGGGGAAGTATGTGGGAAGCCATTGATTAATGTGACTCATCAAATAAAAGGCAGTAACGTCAAAATAAATGCCGCCTGTAGATTAAATTATAGGTTCTCATGGTCTGCACAAACGATGCTGGGGAAAATGCCAGCAGGCAATCTACTGTGTGCAGCTGCATCACTTTTTAGTGGCTCCAGTTTTAGAAAGTTAGAGGCTTTCTTTCAGTTTGTGGGACTCCATTTATTTTCTAAATCGCTGTACTACATATACCAACGTGATTATCTGTTTCCAGCCATTAGTGATGCTTGGAAAATTTAACAATTGTCTCTAGTAAGTACATTCGAAGGGAAACGTTTCAGGCTAGCCGGCGATGGACAGTGCGACAGCCCTGGATTTTCTGCCAAGTACTGCACCTACCACTTTCAGGACATGGATAGTAAGAAAATTGTGAGTTCGGTGGTCGTGCAGGTAACACAATGTACATCCTCAGTGGCCATGGAGAAACTAGGATTTATAAAATCAGTGGAATATCTACAATCAAGTGGAATGCACATCGACCTCATAGCCACGGACAGACAAGTTTCAATTGCCAAGACAACGAGAGAGCAGTTCCCACATATTAATCATCAATTTGACGTATGGCATCTTGCTAAATCAATCAGTAAGAAAATCTCGGCTGCAGGAAAAAAAAAAAAGGTTTTGAAAGTATTTTGCAGTGGTCCCATTCTATCACCAACCATCTTTGGTGGAGCTCAAAAACTTGTGAAGGGTCAGTGGAAATACTACTTGAAAAATGGCGGTCACTGATGCACCACTGTACCAACGTTCACCGCTGGACAGAAAATCAACATTTCCACCAATGTGAACATGGCCCTTTGTCCCCAGAGGAGGCACGGAAGAAGAAGTGGTTGATTCCATCTTCACTGACACACAAAGCCATTGAGAAGATTGTTTTTGACAAAACTCTATCAAGAGATTTGAGAGGACTGACAGAATTCTGTCATACAGGAGATTTGGAGGTGTTCCACAATATGTGCCTAACGTACAGGCCAAAGCGCTTGCATTTTAGCTTTCGGGGCATGAAACATCCCACTCTACTAGCGGTCTTGGCCCATAACAGCAATGTCGGACGTGAACAATCTAGGACTAGGGGTAAAGTAAGGATGCCTCGCTACACTAAGGTGTTTTCAAAACGAAGTAAGCAATGGGTGATCAAACCAGTCTATGATGAAATGCAGTTCGACTTTGTGAAAGGCCTTATTGTTGCTGTGTTAGAGAAGCACAGATATGGAATTTTGGACATTTCTGCGCAGAGCAGTGATCCATTGCCACCGAACATTGCAACTGTGCCATGCCCACCCGAAGCACAGCTGGTTGTGAAGTACAAATCCCGGTTTAAATAATTGCAAATCGATTGTCTTTTTGTAAATAAATGTTATTGTACAGTGTACCTGTAACCCTAACCCCTACCTTCACCATCATGGGTGGCGAACAAGCTGGGTGTCATCTTTGAATTCTCTCTATTCACCTCATATATGTGTATGTATATATTTTTCTCATGTCTCATCTCATGTAAATGTAAATGCTGCGCACTGTTGCGCACTGTTAACGGAGGGGAGGCTTGCGTATTGCAAATAATAAAACAAACAAACAAACAATAAATCTCACTTTTAACTCAACTCCTGTGGTACTTTATACTTTCCCTGACCTTCTGCCAAAAATTAAATGTCTCCATTTGGGCTGCAAAGCTCGCAGACAACAGGGACAAACTTGGGGGCCTTAGAACACGGCAAGCGGGCCGTGGCATTTGGGAGAGAAGCCAGTTCGCATTTGCACATTGAGGCGCACTACATAGAGGGATTCTAAACTTCAAGTTCTCACAGATGCCTTTACTACGTGATGTTGCAAATAAAGAATGCGAAGGACAGCGGCTTTGATTTTCAGCTCGCGCCCAGAAGAGGCCCACAAATCGCACTGGAAGTATAAGGGTCTATTGTTTTTTGACCTTGAGACAGGGACCATGCCGAAAGAACTACATTTGAAGGGGGTGCGCAATAACGTAAGAGACGATAAGGCAGAAAATTCAGAAACTAGACAGTTTCATTTTAGTTCAGTATACGAAAAATCGTTGTCAAGAGCACGGTCCGTTTTACAGACTGCATTACGAAGAGACACAATGGAAATTTCAAATATAATGTGAGTAAATCTTTAGACTCTTTTATACCGGAATGAAGATTTAATGAATGGATGCATGAATAAATGAATGAATGAAGAGCTAGGAAAAGCAAGGAAAACGTGTTCGTAGTGGGCACATGGGCATGCAGGTCCACTGGTCTCACTGATTTCGGTCCTTGGCCCAGCCACTTTTCCCTGCACTGCCTACCTGCACTACGGGACTGTCTCTGTATCCTTCAGCCCCTTCTCCCAGCATTTAACTTGCACTTGCCACCAGCTGGCCCTATTATTTATCTTGTATTCGACTAACCATGTACTGCACTTTTACCCCCCTCCCCCCCTTCCCCATGCGCGATCAGAAAGACACCTGGCCTAGTAGGATCGTTGTCTGTCTGCCCTTGTTCCCCACCTGCCTCGTTGCGCCTTGAAACACTTGTGTATAGGCGCGTTACAAATGCCATATCATATCATTCCACACGCATGTAGACTAACTGTCGTTTATCATTGTGTGTTGGCCTCGATTTATTTCGTTACTTTTCCCATTGATTTTAGAGCCGAACATATTCCATTGAACTATCCTTGCAAGCAAATAGTTTCTGATCGGCTGTAATAAATAAAATGAGTAATATTAATGAAGATCGGCTGGCGAGACTAATTATAATTTTTTTTGTTTTCATAACAGGTATTTGCTCCCCTTCTGCTACTGTCATCGGTTTGAGACACGGGCAGACGGTTTCTTCGTGAGACACCTGCAGCTTTGTGTGAACAACTGGAGCACACTGACAATTTTATGGGACGATCGCCAAGGGCCCACATGTCCTTACGCTGTACTAGAGGCTAGAAGCAACATATCAACCTTTACGATGGACTAGTGCCTAGTTGATGTAACAGCCTTGCTTCCAAAGTGCTTCTTTTAACGAAAAGCAACACCCTGTGTACCATTGCGGATACAGATAAAAGAAAATAAATGGCTTTCGGAGTTCATATGGCAATTGCTGAATATTCTCTAAACATTTAATGTATAATAAATGTACTTTACCAAATGTACCGTGTTGCTGTTTGATTTTATAGTACAGTTTCATATTCCAAATTGTGGCGCGCTGTGTTGTGAGATGGTCTGTGTTGGTTTCCGGGTTCTGTGTGAAGTCGCGTAGAAGACGAATGGGCGCGTTTGCCTACGCAGCACAGTAACGTCACGGAGAGAGGCGGGGAATATGAATGTTTGGATAATGTCAGGCTCAGGGGCGGGGGAATTGATTTAGTGCCGCAAAAGCAGGTCAGCCAGGGCGATGCGGCAAGTGATAGGATTATCACAAAATGGCAGCTCCCTGGTGCCTGTTTTCGCGTGCGTTTAATGGACGAAAACTCGGGTAAGGTCCATAGGAAAGTTTTCTAAAATTGAGCTACTTAGGCTTAAAAAAACATGGCCGACCCATAGGGACAATAACAAATTTTACTAGACCATGCCTTTAATATTCCAGGCACATCGGATAATTCTAAAAAACATATATGACAGGTGTTATAAGGGCCATTTATCTCTCTTTTCATGTTTTCTCAGCTACACATTTTTATCCTTTGACTGCTGTGACCATTGTCACTGCATCTACAGAGGCTAGACCCCCCATTGAAGCAGAGAGGCATACATTCTTATTTGCAACACTTATCTGACCGTTTCAGGCTGGTTAATGCCATCTCTGATCTGCCAATTTTCCTTTGCAGTTATTTGCATCTAGCAAAGTTAAATGGGGGAGAAGCAGTGATATTTCTCACCACAGAGGTCCCTTTTATGAAACAATCTTCACTGAAGGCTCTTGATGGTCAACTTTGAATGATCAAGGGCATTCTGTGCAGTCATCATGTGACATTGATTTTAATGCATCACCAAAATGAAACTCAGGATGTCCTCTTCCATAAGTTGTCTTCTAAAGTAGGTGTTTTTGTTCAAGGATTTATTATTATAGGTGGAGACATCAATTCCATGCCGAACCCCAATTTAAATAAAAATTCTCACTCCCGCTCAGACAGATTTCAGCAATGCTAAGGCCTTGTTAAAGCTTTTAAGAGACGTTAATATAGTAGATGCTTGGAGAGTGCCTCATATGGGGAAAAGGGCTTTACTTTCTTCTCCCATGTCCATAGGGATCCTGCTTGGATTTGCTGTTAATCTCACCAATTCTGATCCTATAGATATCACAGACAGAAACTGGTACCAGAATCCTAACTGACCACTCACCAGTTAAGGCAGGGTTGCAAATTCAATGTATAACCCAGAACCCCCAAGCCTCTTAGGCACTTTAAGGAGGTGACCATCTGTGACCCACTTCCCTGCAAATAAATCTCATCTGTTATTGAATATGTATTCTCAATTAACTCCATCCCAGAGAAGAAGTGGAGTACAATTTGGGATACATTCAAAGCCACCCACAGCGAGGAATTTAGATCTTGAACCTCTGCCTATGTAAAAGAAAACAAGGCACTCTAATCTCAGCTAGAAAGGGAATTGTGTCTCTTTGAACACATTCATAAAATATCTAACTCCCTTAAAGCACTGAGAAATGTGCGCATCTCCACATCAAAGCTGGAAGCGTTGCTAGCCGACCGCACACCCCACTCTTTATTGTTAACCAAATAAAAATACTATTTGAAGGGCAACAAAGCAAACATAATTTTATCCTATAAGCCTCGACATTCAAAGTCCAAAAACTTTAATCTCGAACTAAAGGGTGAAAATAACCAGGTACGCTATGGCAAAGAGGAGAAACGAGACAATGGCCCTCATTACGAGTCACCCGGTCTGGAAATAATGGTGGTGGTAACCTCGCTGCCACCGTTGTTTCCAGACCGGGTGATCTCGATTTCTGCAGGCAGGAGGTGTGATTCCCGCCAGGTCTGACCCGGCAGATTTAACACCACCCGCCTGCAGGCGGACATGGAAACACCGGCACCATCACCAGATGGTGCCGGTGTTTCCACTTCCCCATTGAACTCAATGGGAATGGGGATTTACCGAATTCTGCCTCCGGAATTCCCGGGTCACCAGGGTTGTAATGCCCCGGTAATTCCGGGAATCACAGAGGCGAAATGGTAATACGAGTCCGGCGGTAACTTGCCGGATTTTCTGGCACGGTTACCGCCAGACTCGTAATGAGGCCCAATGTCTATCGATACTTCTCACAGTTAAGGTCAGGGACTCCCTGATAAACTCAGAAAAGCTATACTATTGGATGCATCTTCCTAAGACAGCTGGTACAGAGAGAGACCTTGCCATTTCGAGGGGAGAAGTGGACGCTCCACCCTTGTCTCTTCCACCTAATACCTGGCCCTGGTAATCTAATTATTTTGTTTTTATAATATCTTCAAAAGCCACCTATCACCCGTTACCTATGTATTGAACTCTTTTTTTAATCAATTCTTATTTCACTTAAGCCTGGAAGTCGGAGACAGACTGATTCCTTTTTTTCCGCCCCTCTGCATTGTTAAATACAAACGCAAACATTTACAGGAATACTGGTCACAAGACTGATGAAAGTTCTTCCTTCTATAATTGATACGGACCAATTCGAGTTAAAGATTGATCGGCACATGACAATATCCACAGTACAATTAATTTAATAGACATCGAAATCCATAATAAGGACCTGTTCTCTTTGTTGGCGTTAGACGGCAATGAAGCATTTGTCAGTGTAGATGGTGTTTTGTTGCAAAGACACAAATAGTTTTTAGCATTGACTCCAACTTCAGATCTTGGATTCTAGCTACCTTGTCAGTGCCGTTTACTAAAATGAGGGTTAACACACAGATTACTAATGCAATATTCCTCTCTAGGGAGATACGAGAAGGGTGACCGTTGTCACCTCTCAACTGTACTATCTGAATGGAACCCCTTTTAAGGAGTATCAGACTTAATGCAGATGCTCAAGGTATCTGATGTGTTGAGCATTTACACAAAAGAGCCCATTACGCAGACAATGCCTAATTATTTCTCAAACCCACAGAGATATCTCTCCCCTATGCCATTTAGGAACTTAACAAATTCATTAAGGGAGCACACTAATCAAGCTAATCTAAACAATGAGGTTTTAATAAATCTGAAGTGCAGTTGGGAATCACATCTTTTGAAGAGAGATGCTACTTTAATTGGTCTGACACCTCCCTTGAATATCTGGGTATTACTCTGACTCCATGCAGCAAGGATTTATTCAGATATCATTTTATACCATTATTTAAAGAACAATTCCATGATTTGACTATCCGGTTACCCACAGTGGTTACCTTGATAGGCAGCATTTACACAATCAAAATTAATATTATCCTTTATTACTAGACACACAATTATAATACCAAACTGATTCTTACAAGATACTTAAAAGAAACGATTTGACTTTATTAGGCAGAAGAATCCCCCGAGAATTTTGTGTAAAGTCCTTCATCAGTCTTAAGCCATAATAGGGTTGGGGGTCCACTGTAAAAAAATGGATGAAACTATTGTGTAGAGGCGCTTTATAAATGCCACATCATATCATATCATCTACTTAAGCAGGATGGTGGAATATGGAACACACATCAACCTCCTTATCTTTCTTACTTTTCTTTGGAAAGCCATCTCTTCTGACTGGGGGACACTTTTGGAAGCTACCCTTTCTTCATTACATTACTGGGAATAACCACATATGGTTTGGGAATAAAACCTAGGTCCGTTTTCTATGGTCCTCCACAATCTGGAAATTGTTGTGGGGCTAGATCCAGCAGCATTTCATTGTTGCTTTTCGGGGGTTCTTGGTAATTTGAAGGATTGTTATGACCAGGATCACCCTCTCTCCTTTGAGTAAATCAAAAACTTATTCTCCCTTTTGGAAGGGGAAAGATTTAGATATTTCCAATACCGGCATAGGTTATCAAATCTATGAGTCTGCGTTGCAGGGACAAGACAGCCCACTTCTTTAGAACTGTATTTTTAATCTCATGCGTAAGGGCAGAATATGGTGACTTTATAAACTCCTCGATAGGGCTAACCTGGAAGAAAGTTTACAGTATATGCCTCAATGGCAAAAAGATTTCTTGACCGAGAGAACCTAAGTGCCCTGGTGACACATTTGGGAGAGAGTCTAAAAAAAGCCCCAGATGCACTTGGAATAAAGAATTTTCCCACAAGATTAAACTAAGGTGGCAGAACACCCCTCAGTGTCTTCATAACCTCATCCTTTCTTATTCACTCTCTGCTAGGGGATGGGGGGGTCTGAGAATTAGGCACACTGGGGCACTTGTGGTGGTCCTGGCCACAGTCACAGATTGTTTGGATGGAGATTCTCGTGAAGATGAAAGTGATTACGAATATTCACGCAGTGATATTAATACTAGGTGACATTAATACTGAGTGTCATTATGGATTATCTGGAAACATATCAATCTTGATAACACATCTTATCAATGCAGCTAAACCAATGTTGGCGCAAGCTTGGAAGGTTCTAGAAGGCCCTCATATAACTCTTTGGCATAGCAGTGTGGGAATCATGGGCCAATGAAAAGATAACAGCAACCCTGAACATATCACTTGATGCATTTCTTAAAATATGACCTTCCTTTGGTGAATACTATCAAAACTTATTAGAGATTCCTCATAAACCCACCTTGTTCAAATATTTTTTCTATGCTATAACCGTTCAGGAGACATGTGTATTTTATCACTGCTGAGCTATTGAATGTGGTTATGATATTTAACTTTGTGTTTATTGATGTAATTCGGTGTTGCCTGGAATCTATAATTATCCTTATTGCTTTAGGGAGGTTGTGTTTCATTGATCAAGAATGTGTCTGTTCTGTGTGGCCTTGCACTGTGTGTTGCTTCTTCTGCTAGTTATTTACTCAGCATTTGGTGGTATTTTCAGTTTGTTGTCCATTTTTCTTTTTCCTTTGGATAGATTTAATGTCATTGTTATCGGTGATTTCATTTTTATCTCCGGAGGACGTTCCAGTGAAGGCGGGCAAGGCAGAGAAGAGCAGAAGAAGTGGGATGCCACGCAAGGGGCATGGGGAACAGAGATTATGTAGGTAGCTGAAGAAGAGGAGTGGGGGAGTGGCAGCACGGTAAGGAGGGGATAGGCCATGGAGCCGGTGGCATCAAGCCGCAAAATAAAGGAATTTATCCTTAGAAGGACTGCATTTTAGAAAATGCCTGGACAGTCACCACATAAAATCTCTTGGGTGGTCCTGCAGCACCCAGATGCCCTCCACATTAGCACACTACCAGCCCATTCATGCCTTCTGGGAACAACTCTGAAGCCTGTTGGATTTCTACAACTGGACAGGTCTGTCACTTATGCTCATCTACCTATCACATACATTGGTTTCTGCATCAGTCGCCACAACAAATCTGAAACATTGTAGGCGCTATACAACATGTGCAGTGTGCTCGATGGAATGGTGCCTGTCTTTAACTTCTATTCCTTCCTTTCTATTAAGCCCTTGTTGTGATTGACTTACCTTCCTGTGCCTTGTATCCATCTTGCACGAGGTGTATGCAAGGTGTGATGACATGTGTGGAATGTGAGCTGAAGGATTGGAATGTTTGTGTGTGAATGGAGTTCCGCACAAGGCAGTTGAAAGATGTGAGCTTGGGTGGTGGGAGCCAGAAGGTTCCTAGTCTGTTGAATGGAGAGAGAGAGAGAGAGAGAGAGAGAGAGAGAGAGAGAGAGAGAGAGAGAGAGAGAGAGAGAGAGAGAGAGAGAGAGAGAGAGAGAGAGAGAGAGAGAGAGACTGAGACTGAGACTCTGGGGTAGAGACGGAAGGGTCAGGAGATTTTGGTTTAGAGGTTGTGGTGATGCAAGGTGTATGCAGTCACAAGGTTTGTTGTTAGTGATCAGTGTTGGACTGACCAAGAGACTCTGTGGAGTTATGATGTGTTGTGACCAGTTATAGCCTGGTCAAGAGGATCTTTTGTAGAGTCTGTGGTGACGCATGATGAATGCAGCCACAGTAGTTCGATTTGTTTAAGGACCAGTGGTGGGCTGGTCAGGAGTCTTTGCAGAGCTGTAGTGACTAGTGGTGGCTGGTCGTGTGACTCTGGTTCAGAGTTTGCTGGTGAGGCAGGTGGGTCTGCATTCCACCTAGGATTTATGTTGTTGTTTTTCAACTTTAGAGTTACTTCTGGAATCATCCCGTATTAGTTTTTGGATGGTTCTGGGAGTCTGGGCAACCCCAACATCTTTGTGGCAGTGCCCAGCCAGTCTTGTTTAGTGCTGGGTTTGCGGGCTCGGGTATCTGGCCAACACTTTGAGGCTGTGTACGTTGTGAGTTGGTTGACCGGTGTGTCGATTTGGTTGCTGGTGTGTTTGTGTTGGGAATGGGTCAGGTGAGTGTGTGTTGCAAGTATGTGCCTGATCCTTCAGACCTGGGTTTCATGGTCTGTCTCAGTAGGTTAGAGATGTTTTTTGTAGGTGTTGTAGAGGGCCACATGCCAGTCTGCATAGGTGGCCGTTTGTGCTCAGGTCTGGCAGCCCTGAGGTTTGCCAGTGGAGTGGTGGACGGGAGGTGTTTAGTTTTCTAGGAAGGTTTGGGTTTTGTTGTTTGGTAGTCCAGAGGGGCAGGTTTAGTTGTCCAGTGTGGCAGGCTGGTGACCTGCCAGTGGCAGTGACAGGTGGAAGGTGTTTGAGTCTTTGTTGAGATGGTTGTGTTTGGTTGCAATGTTGGTGTGGTGCCGTTACAAGTAGGTTAGTTACGCCCGATCGGTCAGCCATTCTCATGGTTTAACTAGTTGTTCTGGTGCCAGAGGTTACACAGTGAGGCGCAAGTGTGGTGTCATCTGATTGTGAGGTATGCTTGTTTTGTGGTAACGGAAGGAGGTGTTGAGGCATTCTTTGAGTGTGAGTGTGATGAGATGTTCTTTGATTGTGAGGTGTGCTGCTTGTGGCAACGGAAGGAGGAGTTGTGATTGACTTTCCTTCCTGTGCCTTGAATCCTGCTTGCATGAGGTGTATGCAAGGTGTGATGTCGTGTGTGGAATGTGAGCTGAAGGATTCAAATGTTTGTGTGTGATTGGAGTTCCACACAAGGCAGTTGAAAGATGTGAGCCTGGGTGGTGGAAGCCAGTGGGTTCCTATGTCCGTACTTCCAAATCTCTCAATCTCCTAATGTACCTGATGAGAGCAGATGGACTGAAGTACCTGAATAAAGTAACCTGATCAACATGGCAGCTTGACAGCATATCCTTTGAGCTTAATACCTGAGATCCTGTCATAACAGCCCTACATTCCAATGTGTCTTTCACGGTCTGGTTTTGGCAATGATTCAGGTATGTTAGTCCTGGTTAATTTGTCCGCTTTTGGTCTTCCCATCCCCAACTCAAAGCGGCTTTGCCTAAATGCTATGGAAGGCAGTTTGTGGGAGGCGGGAAGTTTGCGCATGTGACACTCCCACCTCTCCAGTGACAGCAGCTCCACTGGCTGTTCTTTAACCATTTCATCAGCTTTAATTTGAAATGTCTGCCACATGGGGCAGTACACCAAGGCACTCCAGCATATATGTATGACAAGTTATGTTTCAGTGGCAGGAGAGACCTATCGAGTGGGCACCTTATCCATATAGAAATACATAAATGCAAACTATCTGTTCTGAGTATGCATTTCACACTCTAATGTTTCCATGTGATAGAGGCTCCCTGCTGACCTTAGATGCATTATGAACTTGTGTACTTTCAAAAGGGCTTCAACCTTTGGATAGTTTCCTTTCGTCTGTACTTTCTCAGGTGAGGTATTTTGTCCTTTTGTTGCTTGGCAGCAGGGCTGCACTGGCCAATACCATACTCTGGAGATGCACCTTGGGCCTCTTTTGTGTGGTCACCCATCTTATTTCGAAATGTTCTCATAGGAAAAGGGTTGGACTTGCTGAAAATGTGCAATATGGGGCCACCTTGAGAATGATTTCCAGGGCCTCTTGATTCCCTGTCCACCCCTGTTTGGCAGGTGACCCTTTATAAATTGTTGTTTTACATTACATGTTTCCCCATTTTTTAAGTATTTAACTGTGTTAATGCTTCATCTATGACAATGTTAAGATTGTAGCCTCAGTGGTTTGTAAGGCACTCTGATGCACCCATACTTGGTTCATACCTAACATACCTGATGCTATGAAAGTCGAGGGAAAAGATGGCTTGACGAACTGACAAATACAAACTGAAACATGCTTAATGGACAAACACTTGGAGACATACCAGCACGTCCCGCCTGGCATAGGAAATATTCCTATAAGACTCTCGACTACATCGGGGCTTCATGAGAGTTTTGCCACAGGATTAAAAGACTAAACATTCAGAAGTTGATTAACAGCGACCATGATGCTGTGAATCTGTTTTGGACAGTGAAAACAACGCCAATGAGTGAACGATATACAGCACCTCTTGAAATAAATCAGACCCAAAACCGATTAAGATTAAAGCCCAGACAGATAGTCGAGCTAACATCAAAACTGGATAATGACAACTCGGGTGATGCAAGATCTGCTGAATATACTCCACTATTGACTCAATTCATGACAACAAGCAGTGGGTTTCGGGCGGACCATCAAAAACAAATAGCCTTTTTAGTCAGAAAATAAGGGAAGAAAATTAAAAGCTGCAAGATCTGAAGCTACTCAAGAAAGGTGGTTCGGTAGAAGTCTTCCCGACTAAGAAAAAAAAGCGACAACAGCAATACAAAAACAGGCTAATTTCGTTTAAGCATTTCCGTGACCAGGAACAAGCATAAACAATGCTAAAAACAACATTTACCAGGAAGAGTAGAGAGACCTGGGCCATAATAAATGCTGGATCTTTAAATCAGTCTGCAAACATGACAGTGGGAGAGTCTGCCGACTCATGGATAAAACATTTTTTAAAGGTCTTTAAAGCTCCTAGTTCCCAGGATATAGTGCTAAGCTTGAGACCAATTGTCGCTTGGAACTTCGACTACAATAAGGTCGATCTAGAGGAGGCGATTTACAAGTTGAAGAACTCTGGAGCAGTCGGTTCAGATGGCCTGATGAACTTGCAGCTAAAGAAGAACAAAGTCCAGTGGGCCGTATTCAACAAAACCCTATTCAAGAAAATAGTTACGACAAGGACAATCCCATCTTCCTGGCAATCGGCGGTAGTTGTGCCCATATATAAAAAAGGCGATGGGGCTGAATCATCCAACTACCGTGCAATTGCCTTGTTAGATGTAATCAGGAAATTCTTTGCATCATTTCTGCAAAGGAAACTAGGAAATTGGGCAACAGAGGCCAAAATAATCGATGATAGACAGACCGACTTTACCAGAGGGGTAGGTGTGGAACTGAATCTTGAATTACTAAATTTGCTAAAATTAGAAGCCATGAAAACCAACAAAAGTATTTTTCTAGCTTTTGTCGTTTTACGCTAGGTCTTCGACAGGGCAAATCGTACGACCTTGTGCCAAGAATTAGAAAAATGGACGCGTCCGGCGGTGGCGCTGTGGAGCAGCCCAAGATGGCTGCCTAGCTTTTGAGCTCCGTGCGGCTCCGGCTTACATCTGCGAACATCGGAACCTCCTACACTCCTGTCGCGGCTGGCCACTTGCCCCTGTCTACTGGGCAACCCCTGGCGAGGTCCTGGCCTTATTTGGACACTGGGAGGCCGATTACGGCCACGTTTCGTTAGAGGCCTAGGTCTGACTGGGGCTGCGACATATACCCGGGCCTCGCCTACTCTTCCCGGCACGCCGCACCGGTGCCTTGTCTATCCCCCCAGAGGGCCCTGCGGAGCGATCCACTGCCTGGCTGGGAGGCTGGCACTGAGCCAACAACTGCGGTGGTCCCCTCCCGGGAAACGCCGCCACACCAACACTCTGCTGCCGGGGGCCGCCGCCGGAGCGCGCCCCGGCCCATTCCAGTGCCTCTGGGGCTGGAGCCTCCATCGCTGTGCTGGGGAGCCTGAGCGCGGACGGGGGACTGCGCTGTCGAGGTGAGGAGCGGAGGGGGGACGGGCCTTGTAGGGGATGCGGTGCCCCCGGCCTCTGCCCGACCTGTGGCCCCGTGCGCCTGGGCCAGCCCGCTCTCCTCGTTCCACGCAATCCGGGGACCAGATCCCCCTGTGACTAAACCAGCCCTGCCTCCGTCGCTGGACCGCAGCACCTACGTGCTGGATGCCTAGGCGATTGTTCTCTGTCATGCTCACTGATGGTGGGTGCCCTGCGGCCCTGGCCCCCACGTCCATACTGGGGAGCGTCCTCTAACGACGCCGCATCTGCCTGACGCCTGCCACCTCCCCTGGGCTGGTGCCCTCCTGCCTGTGTTCCCAGGAGCGGCTGCGGATTATTGATCGACTAGCGGCCACCCTGTCTTTGCCGCGGCCGGGGCCTGCGTATTCCACTGGGTCCCTGCTGTGCACTCAGCGCACTACAAGTGTCATCTGCAACTACATCGGTGGAGGCCTGGCGGGCCTGCCGTCTGTCTACCATAGCCTGACTTGATCCCTGAGCCCCACGCCTCCTGTTTCTTCGCGGGCGACGCTCATTGACCGTGTTGGCTTTGCCACCATCCAGCATGCCGAATAAACTGAAGGGGAACGCCAAGGGAGGATCTATGGATAAATTTGCTAGAGCGGTGTCAAGGACTGATGCTTGCTCGTCCCCATCCTCGCCGGAAGAGTCTGGGGTGGAGGCACACGCCGGAACATCGGGGCCTGACCTCACAGTCATCATGGAGTCAATGGCCAAAAACTTCGCCTCTTTCCACGAGAAACTGGACGATATAAATGCCAACGTTGCCTCGCTCAAGGCACGGGTAGATCAAGCTGGGACTCGAATAGCAGAGGCTGAAAGTAGGATTTCTACAAACGAGGATGAAATACACGTGCTGCAGTCCACGGTTGCGGCCCTGTCACGAGACATGAAGGCGGTTAAGTCTAAGTGTGACGACTTGGAATCCCGCTCCCGCAGAAATAATCTACGCATTATTGGCGTTCCCGAGAACGCACTCAAGAGGCGCATGGAGGATGCTATCGAGAGCTTGCTCAGGGATCTGCTGGATAATCCAGCCTTGTCACCGCATTTTACAGTCGAGCGTGCACATCGAGCTTTATCCCCTCGACCCAAGCCTGGCGATATTCCGAGACCCATCATCGCCAGGATCCTGAACTACCGGGACAGGGACCTCATCCTACGCTTGGCACGGGAGAAGGGAGAGCTGCGCCTGGAAGCCAATACCGTCAGGATTTTTCCCGACTTTTCAGTTGCGGTTCAACAGGAGAGGCGCCAATTTCTTGGCGTCAAAAAGCTGCTCAGGGAACGCAATGTCCCATACGCTATCCTATTCCCGGCTCGACTGAAGTTGACCCACAACGGAAAACTCTACTTCTTCACGGTCCCTGAGGAGGCGGTGAGGTTCATCGAGTCGGAAATACCATTGCATAATTCAAGAAATGATCCCGCGGCTGCCGTGTAAACACTCCCTGTAGTGCTCTATTCTCCTTACCATTTACCTCCGCTCATCTGGAATGTGATGGTGGCAATACTGTACTACAACCTCAGCAGCTTAGATCCTGTGGGTGGCCATCCGGCCTAGGGTTTGCTTTGGTCCCTTGGACGTCACTCCTTGCCCCTCGTATACTGTTTGGTCCTGCTTGAGTTCATTTACTGTTCCTCCACTACCATCTGATCTCATCTGTGTGCTGGGGAATCCGAGACCTGAACTTGGATCCGTTACTGCAGAACTTGACTCGACGGCACATGCCGTCCTATATGATGCTTAAGAAGCCGTCCGCACGGCTACAGCGCCCCCTTTGCGTTTGCAATGTTTGTGTTTGGTTTGCTGTTAAGGCTGGGTGGCCCCTGTTGGGCCAAATTATGGGCATATCCCTGTTGGGTAGTGCTCTCCGTTCTCCCCCGGTTGGGGGACCCCGGCCTGCCTACTGGCCCTGACGCTGGTTTGGCTGGGGACTCAAGTTTTGGGTGGGGGACAATCTCCACTGCAATTTGTGGGTGGGCAGTGAGGGTGGTGGGTGGTGATGTTGGGAATCTTTGGGATTGTATTAAAAAAGACGGGGGTAGTATGGCAGAAAGCGCTACATCGGGGCACCCCTGTGGGGACTCCATCAAATCACTAGCTGGACTCCGGCAGAGAGTGTGGGATGCACCCTAGTTACATGTAATGGCAACTGTAGTGATGTCCTGGAATGTTCGGGGTCTTAGTAACTATACCAAAGCTCGTAAGATTATGGCCTACGCCAACAGACATAGCTGTAAAATCTTACTCCTACAGGAGACGCACTCTGAGGGCCACTTGGCCAGATGCATGGCTCCATCCTGGGGCCCCAATAGATATTTCACCTCCTACTCGTCCCGGGCCAGGGGGGTTCTGACGATGGTTCATAGGTCACTCAAGTTTGCACTTCATAAGAAATATGTAGATCCAGAAGGAAGATATGTTATTCTACATTGCTCGTTGGATAATAGGGAATACCTGTTAGTTAATACATATGGTCCTAACGTGGACTCTCCTGATTTTGTCGATCGGCTGGCAGCGATTTTACTGGGCTATGCGGGAGTGCAGATTATTTGGGGCGGGGACATGAATTTTATAATGGACACCACACTGGACAGAACGGGCATTGCCCCTAGATTGCTTTCTGGTGCAGCGCGTAGACTCTTAGCGCATAGTGCGACGCTAGATATTCGAGATGCATGGCGGGTGATGCATCCACTAATGCGTGAATATACTCATTATTCCTCTGTGCACGACAGCTCCTCGAGAATTGACATGTTTTTTTTGTCTAGTACGCTCCTGGGTAGGGTGGCTGAGATTCAGATTTTGGCGCGCACCTTATCGGATCATTCTCCTGTTCAGCTGGCCGTTGACCTGGGAGTTCCTGCTCCCACAATTAACACATGGCGCTTCAAGTCTTCAGCCCTCCAGGACATAGTATTCAAGGCGGATATTCTTGCAGACATACAGTCCTACTTTGAGTTTAATCTATCCCACTCCACTTCCCTGGGGGTCCGATGGGAGGCCTTCAAGGTCTACATCAGGGGAATGTCCATATCGAAGGAGGCGGGAGTACTCAGAGCCATACGAGCAGCTCTTACCCGCTCCGAAGCCAAATTACGTGACCTGGAGAGCGCTCATCCTACATCTGTCGACCCAGCTACTCTTTCCCGGATTAGTGAGGAGCTCCAAGTTTTTAATGAACAGGCCATCAGGGAAGTTCGATATTTCAGTCGCCCACAGGCAGCCCGCAAATACGGTGAAGGGGACAGGCCGGGTAGGACACTGGCAGCGGTGGCCAGGGGCGAGTGGGGTCATACACTGATTGCTAGTATTAAGGACAGGTCAGGGTTGGACCAACTGACTGATCGACGGATTCTGGAAGTTTTTACAGACTTCTACACTGACCTATACTCCCAGCCCCCTGAACATAGCGAGTCTCAAATGCGTGACCTCCTCAGCCAGATCCCCACGACACTCATTTCCCCCACAACTAAAGACCAATTAGACTCCCCCGTTCTGTTGGAAGAAATAGTTGAGGCAATATCCAAATTCCCTAAGGGAAAAGCCCCTGGTCCGGACGGGCTGACAGCAGAATTTTATCAGGAGCATGTAGCCATCTTGGCCCCCAAATTACTGGAAGTTTGGAACGAATCGCTCCGACTGGGCACCCTCCCTCCGACATTGCGGGAGGCCGTCATCACGGTTCTCCTTAAACCGGGAAAACCTGCTGATGAGTGCGGATCTTACAGGCCCCTCTCATTGATGAACCTGGACACTAAAATATTTGCCAAAGTGATTGCCAATCGTTTTCTTCCGGTCATGTCTTATATGGTGCATGATGACCAATCAGGTTTCGTCCCCGGGAGGTCGACGTCCCACAATGTTAGAAGATTATTTAATGTCATGGCTCGCATGGATCAGGGTGTTAGTGCAGTGGCGGTTACGCTGGATGCCCAGAAGGCCTTTGACATGGTGTCCTGGAAATATACCTGGTTGGTACTGGAAAATATGGGTGTAGGGCCAAATATGATAGCGTACATTAAATTGCTATATACTTCCCCGGTGGCTAGGGTACGGGTTAACTCCCAGGCGTCAGCCCTGTTCCCTCTTTCCAGGGGCACCCGCCAGGGTTGCCCGTTTTCCCCGATCTTATTTGCCCTGGCAATAGAACCAATGGCCGACTATATTAGGGAGCGGCATGCATACCGAGGGATTAGGTTAAAAGACGCCCCAGAAATCGTCTCGCTGTATGCAGACGACGTGTTACTTTTCGTGAGAGACCCGGATGTGCACCTGGACCCGATTTTACGCGATATTACCCGAATTGGCACATACTCCGGGTTCACCATTAACTACACCAAATCTGAAATTTTCCCCCTTACTAGTTCCACGTCACAGCCCGTTACCGAGTACCCGTTGCGTTGGTCCCCGCTGGGGATTAGATATTTGGGGGTCCAGGTGTCCCGGACCAGGGAAACACTGCTGGCGGATAACTACCGGGCAGTGGCGGAGCAGGCTGAGGCCAAAATCGTGCGCTGGCGTGCCCTTCCACTATCACTGGCCGGTAGACTCTCACTGGTGAAAATGATCCTGCTCCCTAAGCTATTATACATCTTCTGTAATGTCCCCGTCTGGCCAGGCAGGAGATACTTTGCAAACCTTCATAAAACACTTGCACAATTCCTCTGGCATTCTGGTGCGGTACGTAAGAAATGGTCGGACATGTGTCTGCCCTATGACAGAGGGGGCTTCACGGCCCCGGACCTGCTAAAATATTGGACGGCCGCTCAGGCACAATTCGCTTCGTATTGGTACCCTGGACCCCCACCCCGCCCTCACTTCAAGCTGGAGGTCCTAGCGGGGGCGCGCTGTAACATAATGTCCCTGATTCTGAATAGGAAGTACGAACCGGATTCGCCTATTGATCCGGTCCGGGCAACCGTACAGGCCTGGGGCCAGCTGTTTGCAACCTGTGATGAACAACACCCATATTACAAGTGGCTCCCCGCCTGGAATGTTCCCGGGCTGGAACCCACGCACGACACCGCAGTGGCGCGGCACTGGGAGGCATTGGGGTACCGCGCCCTCACTGACTTTTATCCAGAAGGGCAATTTATAACGCTGCAGACGTGGAGGCCGGGACATTCTGGTTCAGTTATGGAGCTCCTGCAGTTCTACAGGCTGCGCGCGTCCTTTCGCAGCGCGTGGCCTGACTTTCCTGCTGAGCCCCGGGACTCCCCTGGGGTTGCCTACATTGCAAATTCGGGGGGTGCACGCGGAGTGGTCTCCTCATTATATAAACTGTTGCTGTCCGTTGCCCCTCCCCGACCATCCAGGGCATGGGAGGATTGGGCCGCTGAACTAGGGACGGAACTTACTGACCAACTGTGGGGAAAAATGTGCTCTCATACCAGTGGGGTGTCTTTGAACTTCCGTTACCGCACTATACAATATAAACTGCTCAACAGGTTGTACTATACACCGGGTAGAATATCAAGATTTGCACGCTCTGATCCCCGGCTCTGCCCTCGCTGTGGTGCCGAGGGAGCTGACCATTTACACATGTTCTGGGCCTGCCCGGAGCTGGCCACATTCTGGTCTAAGATCATGCAGACACTGTCTACAATTATCGACTCTGCGGTCGATCTTGACCCACTGGGGGCATTGTTTGGGGTGTGGAGTCCTGGGGAGCCTAGAGATGTGGTTAAGTTCCTGAATGTGAGTTGTGTGGTGGCCAAGAAATGTGTCTTGCAGGGTTGGAGGAGCTCGACCCCCCCGACATACCAAAAATGGCTGAATCTGCTTACGTGGTCTCGGAACTGCGAGGAGGGATTCCTGGACATGCTCCCGACCCGTTCCCGTCCCCATAATATTTGGTCTGCCTTCAATAGCTATCTGAATAGTTTAAATGACACCTCCTTGACCGGCGGGTCCTCCCGGTCCTCTTCAATCACGTTTAAGATGTTGGTGACTCATGTTTTGTTGCTAATTGACCTCCGTTGCCTACCTTCTGCATATAAGTTCATGTATCCATGTATATGTACACTGAATATGTTCTTATTGTCCCGATGTAAGTGTGTATGTTATCTGCCTCTGTCAGCAAAAATAAAAGTTTAAAAAAAAAAGAAAAATGGACGCGTCCTCCAGATCTACTGCAAATTCTTATTCAATTGCACTTGGAAACCTCGATTAAAGTCACATTAAACACTGCTAGTGAACTTTCGGAAAGCATCGCGACCAAAAGAGGTGTTAAGCAGTGCTGCTCGCTGAAAGCTGTGATCTTCAAATTATACATTGCAGATCTGCCCGAAACCCTTGCCGAATATAACAGGTTTCTACCAAAAATTAATGGTCATCATATCGGCTGGGACACTACACAAATTGTTTTACAACGTTTATTAAAGAAATTGGAAATCTATTTGCAGACCAATAGTATGGAGATTAATGTGGAGAAATCCAAAATTGTTGTATTTGGTTCCCAGCTAGGAAAAAGAGGCAGAAACGTCTGATGATTCACAGCAGGGAAACAAGTGGAAAGAACTGAAAACATTAGATACCTTGGAATCTTATTCAACAAATCAATAAGAGAATGGGAATAGATAGAAGATCTGAAATCCAAAATGACTAATCTATCGCTACAAGGTGCCAAATTGCACTGTGAATTTTGCAAATTCACTCTTATGCCAGCAATTTTGTTTTACCGCCAGAAAGTGGTCGCTGCAATCACATTTGGATCGGAAGGTGGTTTCAACATAAATAATAATCTGTGGAACCTGCTTGAAGGGCGGCATTGGAGGAACGTTTTACGACTGCCTCATAATGTTTCAATATCTGCAATACGATACAAGCTAGGGCTCCAGTCTCTTGGGTCGTCGGTGTTATGGTAATCCTTCTCCTTATTCAGAAAGATGACTATGTCCAACTCTGATCGACTGTATGCGATACTGAAAGCAACTGTAGAAAAAGCATATCATGGGTTGTTAAAAGATTGGTCTACTAAAATCCTAAAGCATCTCGACCACGTGGGCGCCTCTCTTAAACTACTAATTGACAATCCATGTGTAGTAAAGAAAAAGCTGAGCCATTGTGACTGGATTGAGACTCTGGATAAGAGAATTCATTTAAAATCAAGCTTAGTACAAATTAGAGAGGCCCGCGCAGTTAATCAGATTCCAAGGTACTTACAACAATTCCAGTCAAGACACCACCGCAATCAGTTTCTGCGTCTGCGTTTAAAACAGCTACCGACCAAAGAGATGCTCTTCTTAAGACATGAGCTGAACACTGTATTTGTATTTTGTATTTGTTTTATTTGTAACGCGCACCTTCAGGCCCGGAGGCATCACTGTAGATAATTGTTGCCATTTCTGTAACCAACAAGTGGAATCGCTGATGCATTTGGTTGCAGAATGTTCAGCGTTAAAAGCTGAAAGAACATTGGCCCTGGAGAGATTTGCTCTAGCAAATGGCAACATGGATGATTGGTGGTCTGCGTTGTTGTCCGGGAATAACTATATGCTGACGTGTACAGTTATAGATTACCTAGAAAAAATATTGGCAACAGGGCGGTAGCAGTGAAGTCAAATGTCAAAAGGGTGACTTTATCTAATGAAATATACAACTGTCATATTGTCATATGTGGTTGTTTTGGGCGATGTCTTTTGGTTTTATGAAAAATAATTGAAAGGTTAAAGAACAATTGGGCTGACGATGGAAGAAAGAAGCTGGGAATAGTTGAGAGTATTGTTTCATTTTGTAAAAGTTTGTAAATAAAATGACAAAAAAAATGAAATTTGGCCAGCTCAATCTGCAGATCAATAATGGAGAAAGCCTGTCCTGGCCTATTTGTTCCTTGATTGCTGTTGTAAAGATGGCAGGCGGGTCTACAGCTAAGTTACGAATCACCCCTTTCCCAATACACATGTACATTGTGGCCATGACCAAGTGGGATGGACACACAACCAAACTCATCTGGGTATCCAGGCAGCACCCACAATTAGCGTACTAAGGCCCAGCTCAAACTTCCCTAACTCTATAGTCCCCTCATTCAAATCAAGTAGCATGAAACCGCCACAATTGCCTACAGGCCCCTACACCTCTGGTTGGAAATGGACGGTGTGGCAAAGGGACAGGCCTCTCTTCTAACACACTTTTCACTCACCTCCCATAACGGTTGAAACGTTGTAGTTGGAGAAGTCTGGCTGGCCCATTATGTCAATGTACATGGTTGGAGTGCCATAAAGGAACGTGCATCTGTTGGCAAAGGAGACAAAAGGTGAAGTGCTTTGTGTAGTGCAGGTAAATAAAGAGACAGAGGCCAGTGAAGGTCTGCAAGGGTTTATCTGTCAGGCAAATGAGAGCACTCAATGACATCCAGTCTATTACCTGACGACACATCGAACACGACAGAAAAAAAAACCATGATAATTTGCAAAAAAGAACATAAAACAACAAGACTTTCATAGAGATAATATAAGGCACTTCCTTAAACCCTGATGAAGAACAAAGAGTCTGAAACAACAGTTGACAATTACTCTTCAAGGTGAAGTTGATCTGTGCTATTTGGAAATGCACAAAAACAAAGTCTTGCTGTTTCCATATACTAGATCTAATACTGCACTACAGCTGAATCTGTTCTTCATTTATTGCGTGTGTGCCCTACATGTAATTATGTGATGAATTGCCTTCATTGTGTATTGTCTGTATGCAGATTAGAGTAAATTACAAAATATGGGGCAGAGTAGAAAAAAGCAGTACAAGATCAAGCACATTCAGAAGATTTATGTGATCATTGGGGAAGATCGATCCATACCTTCTTGTAGGACTCGATCCACTTTTTCTAACTATGTGACAGAAATGTCCAGCATGGCTTTTTCTTACCTTTTTCATTCTGTGATGAATAGCTAATGAAAAAATCTGTGGGACCCCAAAAGCGAATGTATTGTACCACCTGAGCATAATATGTTCAGAAAGTGCAATCTAAAGGTATAAATATGTAGATGTGATTGTGAAGTGAAGCATGAGCTGGCCACAAATATTGACTACAATAACACAGAGGGAAGAAATACTTGTTCTCAAGCCCCCCCCGCCCCCAACCATGTTCAAAATGTGTGACTGTGTTATCCATATACCTTGCCCAAGAAGTTTCACCGCCAATTTGGGGCTCTGGTATGTTACATTCTCACTTTCCATCCACACCTTTCACCATCAATGCAATCCCCCTAAAACAGACAAGTCCCCACAACCGGCACCTCACCCAGACTGAAGGTGAAAGGTGGAGTGGTGAAGAAAGAAGCCAAAATCAACTTCATTAACCCTACCCTGAGTTCTCTGGACTGGGCCCATACTTATGAACGAAGATGCTCCTTTGGATTTCGAACTTTGCAATACAATTTATGAAAAACACACTGTGTATGAAAGTGAGTTGGTTCTGGGATAAACACGTTATTCTGTAGGCCCATTGTCACAATATCTCCCTTTAGACAATGATCCCTGCGTCCAAAGGCCATTTGCATTTTTTGCCACTTACATACCGCTATCGCAAATGCACTTTACAGAATTGATGAAAACGGTACAATAGAGTGTACAATACAATGATAAAATGAAAACAAGAATGCAACAGAATGGGAAAGTTAAGTGTCAGAAAGGAGGGAAAGTGGTCTTTCAGACAAGCAGGAACCATTGGATAGGAAGGAGAAGCATAAATCAGTAAGAGGAAGAGAGTTCCCATCTTAAGGAGCTAGAACTATAACTGAGGGAAACATGAGAAGGCAGATGGAGGTTTAGGAACTGAAAGAAGGAAATGAGACTGAAAAGCAAGACAACGAGAGGGAGAGTAAAAGGAGATGAGAGAGGCTAGATAAGAATAGGCAATTGGAGACATTTGAAAATGATGAATAGTAGAAAAGCAGACGGAAGCCAAAAGGTAGGATGCTGGCTGAATGAAGGGTGGAGGAAACGGAGGCTGGATTGAAGGGTTATAGAGATGAGAAGGGTTAGATGAGAGGCAGGAGCCCTACTAGGAAGACCTACTAGAAGAGTAGAGCACTAGTCAATCTGGGAAAAAAATAAAGGAGCTGATAAGAAATTGGAGATATATAAGAAAAGCTAAGGGCGGGCACGATGAACATTATAGAGGGGAAGGCAACACATCTGGGCTATTTGTGAAATGCGAGAAGAGAACAACAGTGGAGTCAAAATTGATTTTTAGATTCCAGACAGAGAGAAAAATGAAGTGTCGAAGGAGGAAACGAGAGACAGGGTGAGGTGAAAGAGATGGAGAAGAAAGGGGAAAAGAGGATTTCAGTTTTAGAAGGATTCAGGAGAAGGAAATGAGAGGACATCCAAGACTCGTTAGCAAGAAGACGCGAAGATACATTAGAATGAAGAGTGTCAGAAAAATCAGAGAGCGAGAAGATCATCTGCGAGTCATTGGCATAGAAGTGACAGGAAGGATTGCACGAATTGAGCAGGGCGGCAAAAGGGTATCAAGTGATAATAGAGATTCCAATCATAGAGAATGCTATAAAAGAGAAACAAAAACAGAGAAAAAAAAACATCGAACATTTATAAAAATAGATATGGGTTGGCGTTATTGGGTAAAACCCGTGAGAATGGGGTTGGTTTAAGCACATAGAGAAATGAGGGGTTCGATATTTTTTCAAGGTTATTGTTTTCGCTGAAAAAGCATTCTCTGTTATGTATTCTCTATAATCACATAGAACCCGGCGAGAGGAATGCTGTAGAAAGACACGAATAGGGAGCAAAGAACAGAAGCTTGGGGGACACAACGAGTAGGGGCCCGAGGGAGGAGAGATGACCTGACAAACAGACTGAGTAGGATTGGTCAGAAAGGCTACACTAAAACCAATTGAGAACAGAACCATAGAAGCCAAGGGAGGACTCAGAGAGGAAAGAAGTCTCGGGTGACCAACAGTATAAAATGAAGCTGAGAGAGATTGAATAGAATATGTATAGAGGAACGTTTGTAATGAGCATTGAGAAGAGAGGTGGAGACACGTACAAGCACAGTTTGTGTTGAATGGGCTGAATGGAAACCATATTGCAGAGGGAGAAAAACAGCGCACAGATATATGAAAGAAGAGACTTGGGTATAGATGATTCTTTAAAGGAGCTTAGATCATAATGGGAGAAGAGAAACAGGTTGGAAATTCGAAATGAGAGAGATAGAGGGAGGATTCCTTTGAAGCTAAGGATGATTACATGTTTGGAGGATGATGGGGGATGGAGGAGGAAAGAAATTGAAGTGGCAGGTAAGGAAGGAGCTTAGGGTAAACAGAAGTAATTAGATGGGATGGGATAGGATCAGGAGGAAAAGCAGTGATCTAAGCACGGTGTAGAAAATGAATAGTGTCAGAAGTGAGGGGAAGAAGGAACCCTGTTTGACAGCTACTGTGACAGCCAAGACACTGCCATGCAGAGGCTGCATTTATGTTTGCATCTCTGTGCCATGACCATAACTAATAATGATAAACCATTGTCTGGTGGCAGGATAATCAGGAAATATAAGCCATACAAGGTTCTGATATGGTAAATGATGGTTCAGAAAATTATTAAGACAACTTCTGATTTGCAGCATACCAGCATCGACACTATGAGCTCAGACCAGCTCTAGTAGGATTACAAGAACCTGCCTATCTGCATTCCAGTGAATGAGACAAAAGGCAGGATGCATGCAACTTTTGACTGACTGGAAGGAATGGTAATTCCTCCCTTGCCAGGCCTATAATCCCAGAGTTGGCGATCTCCTGAGTACCTCCTTCAAAAAGGCAATTCCTAACAAAAGGCCTGCCTCACAATACAGGATTGCACACCAGATAGTCTTTGAAGATGCAGGCTGGGTAAGGGCAGAGTTGGGTCAGCGAGAGAGTGGGTTTGAGGTAGGAATAATCATTGTTACTTTTCGGTGGGATTTTATCTCCTTTCTGTCCACCCACTTCCTGCAGAACAAGGCGCTCTGGGTATGGCATCAGGAATCACTTGTCCCAAGGACTGGGATTGGACCCCTTAAAGCAGGCTTGCTTTCATTCCAACCCTGGTGGACTTTTACCTATAAAAGAGTGGCACCCTCACTCCTTTGATTCACTTTTGCATCTTCAAGGACATCTGAAAGAATTCATTTGGATCCTGTTGGGAGAGCAGTCCTTTCCAATGCCCTCTGCCAGAGTTGATAACAGGTGTTCCCAAGGCAGAAGAAAGCTCTGCTCCCACCCCACACCCAGGGCACATTGAAGGTAACTTTGCTGAAGACCAAGGCCTCTATGCTAGCAGACTTCCCTAGTCTGGGAGGGCAGAGACAGAAAAGGTCTCACCATGCTCTAGAGGCCCCTGCAGTAGGACACTCGTCATCCACAGGGTAAAACCAGCCATGTCTCCTGTTTTCGTCACGCAAACCAACTTGAACTGCATTCAAAACATGTTCACCACTTTTGAAAATCCACGACCTGCTGAATAGTGCTGACTTTGACACTCACCTTTGAACTGCTGTTGGTGCATCATCAAACCGGCTCAATGTCACATCACCCCAGCAGAGCCCCGTTACCTGTCCGGTTTGAGCACCAGCATACCATGCAGACAACTCTGAAATGCCACATAGAGCTAAGCATCGAACCACCAGGACTTTGCATCACAACCTAACTGTTGGAACATAAAGTCACATCAACTTGACCCAGTGGTACTCATCACTTTGAACCATGCTTTATCGTCAAACTGCTCTGGTGACCCATCTACCTTCATGGCTCGATGCCACCTTTGAACCGCATGAAGCACCACTTGAACCGAATCGCTGCCTGGGATCAACAAGACTCCCTGCACTCAAACTGGGCTCAACTCACATCTACACAAAGAGGAATCTTCCATGCCACATTAACTTAGATTTACTACAATGTCAAAATGACAGTTAAATTGTTTATTTAAAAAACTCGATTGATAATTATGAATCAATATAGTGTTATATAAAAGTGCCAACCATACATAAAGTTTCCTTTGTCTTTCATACATCAGAAATCACCAGAAATCTGATGCATACGCTCACAATCATGATGCCTAGTAACATGACCACATACAAATAACAAACCACAAATGTGCAAATGGAATAAATGTGCAAACTGCTCAAATAAAGTCCAAATGATTACAATTGTTATGCACTGGTGACTGTAAATATCCAGTCTACAATAAGAAAGTGCAATGTGCCTAATAACTCTCGTTAGACAATATTACATATTTAAGCTACGTCATTCTGGCTTATTGAATAGTAGGTCTTCTTATGTTGGCTTCCCATTCTTATTGGCCCTTGAGTTTCGGCTATAGGGCTCTCGAAAATGACAGCGAATGCAGCCTTCTTCGGGGCGATAGTCTATTTGATTTTTTTTTTTATTACAATTTTTATTCGTTTTTACAACAATCAACAAACCCAGCAGTGTTTGTCATAATACTTTAAACATAAAATAAATATTCTTAAGTTTCCACTGCTTACCCCTTACCCACCCACCCCCCAACTGGAGCCTACTCCACTTCGCCCTCTGCCTTTTATTCCTCTAGGGGTGCCTCCCCATTAGTATTCTCAGGAGGTATCATGATCGCTTGAGCAGTCCTGGGTGGACCCCGACAGAGTGGCCACTTAGTGTTTCCAGGCCGTCAGGGTTTCCGCTTCCTCCTCCCCTCCCCTCCCCCGCTCACCGCTTCATTCCATATCGCTGTTTCCGCTTCGGCCCATTTCTGGAGATCGTTCCACCAAACCTCTACCTTTGGTCTGTTGCATGCTTTCCACCCCATAGCGATTCTGCGCTTGGCAAGTATGTAATCCAAGTCCTTAAATTTGCTCATATGTTTCAATTGGCGCAGTCTAGGAAACCCCCCTACCATGCATGCCCACACAGATTCCACATTTAGCGTGATCCCTTTCTCATTTTATTGGTGGGCTACTTCTCCCCAGAATTTCCCAATTTCCGGACATGCCCAAAACATGTGGACCATCCCTGCGTTCACTTCTCCGCATTTGTGGCATGTTTGTCATTCTGCGCTTTTAAATCGAGCAATCCTCTGGGGCTGCCATGTACGCTCTGTGGGTTACATGGAGCTGGATTTGTTGCAGCCTCGCGTTCCTAGACACTTTTTTATGGTACCCCTGAACCCGCTCCCACAACCCATCATTCATGAGTTCTCCCACTTCCTCCTCCCAGTCCACTCTTAGCAGGGTCACTTCCTTTCCCACCCTGGACATCAGCAATTCGTAAATTCGGGAAATCTTGTGCCCTCCCTCTGCGACATCGTACATTGCTTCTATGGTCGTATCGGGTTGATCTTCCAGCACTATTTCAGACCATGTCTCTCTCACCCGCCATACCAATCTGGTATAAGTGATATACTGCCCTTGGTGTAAACCCATTTCTTCTACCAGCACATTGAATTCCTTTAACTCCCCCTCTTGCCAAATTTCTCCCATATTTGCAATCCCCACCGGTTCCAAATGCCTACGAATCATCTTCCTCAGTTGCTCGTCTCCTCCGGTCAATGCCACTAGCGGCACTTGCAGAGAACACGGGGTCGGGTTCTCCTTGTCCTGGCAAGCCTTCCGCCATATCTTCCATCCTAGTTCCAACATCCCCGGGCGCCCTTTAAGCTCTGGTTTGGGCAGCCATATCCATTCTTTCAAGACAAACGGGGCACATTCAGATCTCAACAGTCTAGACTCTGATGTTGAGTCTTCCGTTAACCACTTAGCCACGTATTGTAGTTGACTGACCAGATGATAAATCTCGAAGTTGGGCAGTTTTATGCCCCGTTTGTCATACATGTTCTGTAGTTTCCATAGGGCTAGTCTATTCCTAGTACCATGCCAAATGAATACCCTGCATATTCTCTGGAGCTTAACAAAGTATCGCTTGGGTATGATATATGGTATGTTCCCAAAAAAAGTGTAGTAGCCTGGGCAGTACAACCATCTTCAACAGCTCCCCCTTTCCCATCATGGCCAAGGGGAACTTAGTCCAGAACCTCATGCTATTCTCAATGTTTGCTACTGCCTTCTCTGTATTATGTTCATATTCTGCCTCCACCGTGTGATAGATATTGATCCCCAGGTATCTAAAGGTACTGGTCTCACAAGGTATTTATAGGACTGACAGTTGTTCCTGCGGGACCCCTATATACCTCCCCAGGGGGAATATGCACGACTTCGGTGGTCGGTCAAAAGGCCGAAAAAAAATCTCGAATAACAAAAATCGCGAAAAAAAAGGCAGAAAAAAAAAATATCGATTTTTTTTTTATATATGTATTTTTTGGGTCAGGTAAGTAAAAAAAAGGGTTAAAATAAAAAAAATAGAAAAAAAGGGGGGTTGGGGGGAACCCCCCCATTTAAAAAAAAAAACATCATAAAAAAACATTCGATATTTTTTTTTTGGCCTTTTTTTCGAGATTTTTTTTTTCGAGATTTAGAACTTCGGTATTATGACTATAAACCCACGACTTCTTAGGATTAACTGCACTGCCAGAGAGCGACGCAAATCGCTCCATTACTTCTAGAATGTATTGCAGATTTTCCTCAGGGTACCTCAAATATGACAAGATATCATCTACGTATAGTGATATTAAGTGTGGTCCTCCTTTTGTGTAGATCCCCACTTCCTCAGACTGTTGTCTCAGGTATATCGCTAGGGGTTCCAGTGCAAGAATGTACAGCATCGGGACCCAAGGGCATCCCTGTCTAGTGCCCCTACTGAGTTGCCACCTCTCCAAAATGATTGCTCCTGTCTTGACTCTGGCTAATGGTGAGCTATACAGTAGTTTCACCGGTACCCGGGTCCCATCCCATAATCTTTTAGGGCCGCCATCAGCCAAGGCCATTTGGGTGGAATCGAAGGCCTTTACTGCATCTAATGATACAATTGCAATCTCGTGTGTCTCTCCTTCTGTTTGCTCTATGACACGGTGAGGTTGTCGGATATGTTTCTGTGCGGTACATATCCGGTCTGATGGGATGTATTAGTCTGCTTATGAACTGTCTCATTCTATTTGCCAACACAGCCGTGAGTATCTTGCTGTCCTGGTTTAGCAAGGATAGCAGTCTGTACGAACCGCAGTCCATGCTCAGCTTATTAGGTTTGAGGAGTGGAATAATGATCGCCTCTCAGGGATTCTGGCAATATTCCTGTTTCGAATGCTTCATTTAACATTGCCATTAGCGGGGGAAGCACTTCCTTCTTATACGTTTTGTAAAACTCACTGGGGAGTCTGTCCGCTCCCGGGGGCTTGCTGGTAGGTAGTTGTTCAACCACTGCTTCTAGTTCTTCCAATGTGATTGGGGCATCTAGGTCCTCTCGCTCTTCAGCACTTCATTTTGGTAGGCCAATATCCTCTGGTGTTCCCATTATCTCACTCCCTTCACCCCCTCCTTCGTGTCCGTACAATCGTTTATAAAATTCAAGGAACTCCGTTCACGCCCTCTTGGGTATCCAATGTTTGTCCACTCTCCTCCTTTACTGATCTAATCGTTGGTCTGGGGGTCTCACTTTTATACAACCATGCTAGCAATCTCCCTGGCTTGTCTCCCCCAGCGTGCTGCCTTTCTATGTATTTCTTGTAGTTTAAGTTGCATAATCTCTCCCAGTGCCCTCCACATTCTTGCTGCAATTGGTTTATGGTTTCATCATCTTCCCGGGAGTTACCTCCTCTACCCAAGACTGTCTCCAGTTTCGCCTCTGCCCTCTGCAGCTCCCGTAGTATGCCTCCCTGCAGCCCTTTAGATTTGGCTATAGCTGATGCTCTCACCACCACTTTAAATGCTTCCCATAGAGTACTGGCCGATTCTACACTCCCAGTGTTATTTTCAAAGTATTCTACAATTTCCTTCCTCAGGTCCCCCCCCGGAACACTGTGTCTTTCAACGCTTCGGCTCTGAGCCGCCACGTTGGGATCCTAGCTCTAGGAGGCACGTACTGCCATGTTAAAACAAGTGGCAAATGGTCTGAGAGGACCCTCGCCTTGTATTCTGATTGCACTATTTCTCCCGTCATCTCCTGAGAGGTGAACATATAGTCAAGCCGTGTGTACAAGTTTTGTGGGGCCGAGTAATGCAGATAATGTCTATCATGTGGGTAGTGTAGCCTCCACATATCCTCCAGCTGAAGGTCTCCCAACAGTGTCCTTAGAGTTTTGGCAGCGGGAGTAGGTTTGTCTAATTTCGTGTCTGACCTGTCCACCCTGGGGTCCAACGTACAATTAAAATCACCTCCCACAATAAGCACGCACCCCAGGTACGGGCTCATTTTACTATAGAGGGTCTTAAAATAGGCCACTGTATCTTGATTCGGGGCATATGTTTTGATAATGCATACTTCTCTATTTTCTATCAATCCCCGTATTGCCACCAACCTCCCGTCAGACTCTGCTGTGGACTGTAGCAGCTGGAAGGGGACATGTGGTGCTACCAAAGTGATTACCCCTCTGGCATAAGCCGAATGCGTTGCACCTATGGTGGCCCCCTTCCATTTCCTCTTTATCACTTCTTGTTTTTCCTTCGTGAGATGTGTTTCCTGTATTAAGGTGATATTTATTTTCTGCCTCGTTAAGTACATCATGAACTTATTTCTCTTCAAGTAACTGTTGAGCCCCCTGACATTCCAGGTTGTTATATTTAGGTCTCCCATCTTTCATCCATACCCAGTCCCACCTCTATCCCTCCTCATCATCCGCGTCAAGCTCAGCAGCGCGTGTGTGTAAGCTCGTTCCCTCACTAATAGAACTGAAAATCCCCCAACTCCCATCCCCCCCTTCCAATCCCCAACTGTTGCCAGCTCCATCCCTGGATCACAGGCGATCACGCATTTAGTCCTTTCTCGGCTTGCCGGTACTAGAAACACAGCAGGGCGTTACCACACTACCGGTAACCTAAATAAACTCTCTATAGGGGTATGATAGTGAGTCTGCTGTATCTCCCGCAATCATGCAACATTATACTATGCTCACCCGTATTCTTCTACTTAAAGCCTAGCTCGTCTCTCAGCTTACGTTTGTCCTATCTTATAATCAAGTCCCAATGCTATAGCTTATACAGCACCTCGGCCTCTGGGACCGCTGCCTCACTTGTCTGTTCTGTCCTCCTTCTGTTTGTCTGTCCCCGACAGGAAATTCTGTGCATCCAGCCACTCTGTTGCATCTTCTGGAGTTTCAAAAAACAGGGCCCTGTTCCTATGAAACACTTTCAGTTTCGCCGGGTACATCAGCATGTATTTAAAGCCCACCTCACGCAGTATCTTCTTCAGTACAGTAGTTCAGTCGCCGTCTCTGCAGTCGCCGTGATCGATGCGTATGCCCTTTGTATTGTACTCCCTTTCTGGAAGAATTCCAAGATCATCTCCCTATCCTGGTAATTCAAAATTTTGGCAATTATCGGTCTTAGGGAGTTGAGGGGGGTCGTGGCTCCCGGCGGTGGTTTTCTTGTCAGGGCTCTGTGTGCTCACTCCACTGCGAACCCTTGGGTAAGCTCTCCTCCCTCGATTTCTTGCAGCAGCATGGTCTCGATGTAATCTGAGGGGTTTAGTCCTTCTTCCCCTTCCAGGAGTCCCACAATGCGTATGTTGTTTCTTCAGGCCGCCCTTCAGCTTCCTCTGCTCTGCTTTCCAGGTTGCTCACTTGTTGCCGCAGTGTGTGGATCTCTGAGGCGTGGGTCTTGCAGACAGCTGTGTTTGAGTTTACTTCTTTCTCCAGTTCCCCTGTGCGTTCTGCTATTTTCCTTACGTCTTGCCTCAGTAGGTTTACATCCTCTTGTACTGCACCAATTTTAAGATCCAGTAATGTTTTGAGTTCAACCATGGCTGCCTCCAGTTTGGTTTCCCATGCTATTTTCAGGTCTGCAATTGCTTCCAAGATCTGCTGATCATACACGCTGGTGCAGTGTCTGTTTGCGGGTTCCTTTCCCTATTCCTGCCCCCCTCCATTGACTGTGGTGTTTTTGTAAATTACTCCCTTGTTGATTGTTTCCCCTTTGTTTTTGGCAGCTTGGATACCATCACGGTGCCGCCAAGTGTATCAGTACGCAGTGGTTGGGGTCAGTCTTACGGGCCCTTCAGCTTGCCCCAGTTCGTCTAGTGCTTGGGTCCATTTGGGGGCTGCTAGTCGCACCTGCGGGGTTTGGGGTGCATCTGCAGTTGTCAGAGCACGCTAAGGTGCACTGGTTAAATGTGTGAGCTTGGTGTCGGAGGTCTCTTACTGTGCATCCCAAGCTTGGTCGTGGCCCCTGCACCTCCTTGCTCTGGCGGGATTATCTCTCCTTAACAGTATTGGTTACTGTTCAGGTGCAAACTGCGAGGTGTCATTTTGTGCAGTTCTCATGCATGCATGGTGCTGGGCTGTGCTTCCTTCAGTTAGTCTTTAGTCGGGCTCATGGGCGTATCAGGCTTTTATTTATTCAGTGGCGCTCCTCCAATTCTCTGGCCAGGTCCGTTCGCTGTCTTCCACCTCCCCGTGCTCCGCTGGTCAGTCCGGGAGTCTTCCCGGGTCTGGTGGTCAGATGCCCTCGTACGTGCTGACCTCCGAGTCTAGTGTCTTCCCAATGCCCTCTGTGACCCAGCTTACTTGTATGCAAGCGTTTTTCAGTTTGTTTTGTGGCTCCGTGCCAGTTGCACATGTATTGCCTCTACGTGGCACTATTCCAGCCGGTTAAGTACTTCCTATAGGGCTTGCTCAAGTGGGCGTAATGCAAGGGCCTGACTAGCCCTTTATATGAGCACATTCCGAGTATATCCCCGGCGCTTCCGCTGCCTCTTAATCGTGGCGGTGCCTGTATGTGCAAACATTGGGATCTACATGTGCCCCAGAGTCCTTTGATGGTGATCTCCTCGGCCGTGTGACTGCCTTTGTCCGAGCCCAGAGTCTCCACTGTGCTTAATGGGGGCACGTAGTGCTTCGTATTGCGAAATGCCCATCTCGCGGGTATATTCTGTCCGGCCCCCACTTCGGTTCATTACTCACTCCATCTCAGCACAGCCTCCGTGTTCACCGAGGACTCTCCGGTTATCTTCACTCCTCCATGTCATCTTGCTCCTCTGCTCCGGAACTGCTTCTGTTGCTGCTGATTAGGGTACCGCAGCCCTGGTCTTCTCGGGTGCATTCGTTCTCATAGTGTTTACTACGGCTGTGGACCAGATTTCATAGGTCTGCTTTCCGGATGATCCCTTTGTCTCGGGCGGTCCGCCATCTTGGGGATGGCTGTACGTGATCCGCAACAGGACTTTCTCAGCTGTTTCCTCAATAACTGCATCAGCGATCTGAGTCAGGATATTCTCATCTGTGCCACGGCATATCACGGGCTCATTTTTGTTTTCTCCGCTCAAGGATCTCTCAACGTGAGTCTCTTTCAAGGATTATTAAAGGATCAGCGGGAGCTTCTACGGATGCACGTCCTATTACATGGCTCCGAAGCCACGCCCCCAGTCTATTTGATATGGGAGTGGTGAACCTGTTCAAATTAGGGAGTGAGGCTCCAATGGTAGTCACTACTATGAAAAGGTCACAAATCTGCCACAGCAGTAGAGAAACCAAGTGCAGGAGGAAGGTAGGGAAGATATCTCAAACTTTGGAGGCAAGCATATACGCGTTTATATCTTCTTCCACAAGTTGAAACAGATCCACTGTCCAATTCTATTGGTCCCTGACTGGACCTTGTCTAGAAGCAGAAAAAACTTCAGCACGACAATTATCAGCGAGCAAGACAGGGGAAATGCAATCCTTCTCATATTTAGAGTCAGTGAGCCTCATCACAAGTTGGGGGGTAGCCCTTAAATGCAGCGGTAATGCTATTACCGCCGGATTTAAGGGTCCGCCCATTTAGGAGTCTGGTAGCATTTACTCCCAGTTATAGGCTATTTAATGCCCATTTGTGGGCGCTATTAGCGCACGCTAATTGCACCGAAAATGCCCCATTGGGTCCAATGGACCCAATAGGGAATGGGTAATACCCATTACCACCCAACCCTTGATACCGGGTGGCAGTAACGCTATTAGCCCGGACATTACTCCTGCAGTAATACTGCCCGGGATACCGCCCAACTCGTGATGAGGCCCAGTGCCACTTAGGGTCCATACGAATTCAAACGTATGCCTGTGTTTGCAACACGCTCTGCTTGCTGCTCACAAATACTGACACCCAGAGGAATGCTTGGCTCGTCCCACGCACATCTACAGCATATCGAAGCTTGGTTCAACACCATCAAACCACCCAAGCATTGGAATAAGGTACCTTTAGGAGACTTTGTTCCCTTGGCCCACTTTCAGGACTTAAGGCAGGTTAAGCCCCTTTTGCACCATTTCTCCTGAAGAATTAGATCCTTTCAAGTAACACTGCTGCATTTCTTACCGGTTTCCTTCCTTCTACATTCTTGTTCTGCATTTTCCGTCTTCTTTTACAGTGGTGGGGTCTTATAGTGTATGTACTAGTTGTGTAATTGATTTGTTTTACTAAAGTATATATATTTTATAGAACCTTGATTGGACACTCTTATTTTGGAATTGCTGTACTACTGCTGCTTGAGTTGCTATTAAAGCCTTCCCTTGACTCATGTTACCCCAAAAAGGTAAATGAGGTTTATCTCTTGGCTGTGCCTGTTTTACCTTTTAGAATGGAATCACTGTTGGTTTGTAGATGTGTGGGGGCTGTGTAGGTAGGTGGTTTAGCCACTCCCCATCCTTATGCTCCTGCAGAGCAGAAGTCATATTGTTACACCAATACTCAAGGGACCCCCTCTCTCAGTCTCTTTTTAAAGCATTGCTGGGAATCTGGACATCAGACCCAGTATCCTTTGGTGTTCCTTTCAACATCGTTCTCACAGTAGTCTAGAAGCTTAGACTTCAACCCCCAACCGTAAAGAAAATCTCTTTTCAGGCTCCTTTTCAACAATGGCTGTGCTTGTCTACTTGTCGCTTTCTCAAAGTACTCTGTGACGTTAGACTTCAACTCCAAAAGCACAATGAAGCTGCTTTCCATCTCTGTCAACAGTGGCTGGGAACTTGGATTTAAAATGCCAGAAGGCTCTGGTGTTCATTTCACTAATGTTTCTTTCTGTAGTCAAGGAGCATAAAAATACAAATTCCAAAATGCAACACAGCCCCTTATTTATTTATAACATTTTTGTGACGCCCAAACCTAGAGGTATCAAAGCCTTTGAAGCAAAATATATGGTGACAGGGTAAATATAGTGACACTTAGCACCATTGGTGGCAAGCGTCAGAGAGAGCAGTGCGGATGTGGTGCAGGCTCGACAAGTAAGGTTAGTCGTATTTATCAAAAAGGCAAGATTTTAGTAGTCTCTTGAATGCGGTATGGGATGGCTGATTCCTGATAGTCGGTGGTAGGGTGTTCCAAAGGGTGGGTGCAGTGACACAAACTCGTGCCTCCAGCTTTGACACGTTTGAAGCGAGGGGTGTTAACTGAGAAGTTGCTTGAGGACTGAAGTAGCTGCTACTGTTTCCTTGTGATGGTGTCATTCAGGTAAGGGGGGGGCATTCATGTAGATGCAGCTGTGGGCAATGGAGAGGGTCTTAAAGTCTATACGTACCTTGATTGGTAACCAGTGTGATTCACGGAGTACTGCAGAGATGTGGTATGAGCGGCAGAGCCCCAGAGCTGTTCGTAGGGCTTTATATTGGAGGAGTTGAAGCTTAGCCAAATTGGAGGCTTAGGTGCCTTGGAGCAGTAATCATGTTTACTGAGCATTAGGGCTCTAGAGATGGTGAGGCAGTTGTTGGTGGAGAGTAACTTTCTGCTTAGGGAGATGAGCTTAGATGTATAGCCTGCTGAGGAGGTAAGGGCATTGACATGCTTCGTCATAGTAAGTTCAGAGTCAAGGTAAACCCCGAGGGTTTTTACTTGTTTGAGGACAGGGATGGTGACACCATCAATATGAAAGGACAAGTAGGAGCTATCCAGGGATTTAAGGTGCTTGGGTGAACCAACAAGGAGCAATTCAGTTTTCTCATCATTGAGACGAAGGTTATGTGTGGCCATCCAGTTTTGTATGGCACTAGATACGTTGTTTATGGTGGTGGTATCCTCAGTGTGGTTGCCTGTGATGAGGATGAGCACCTGTATATCATCTGTGGAATTTGTATAGGTAATGCCCAGGGCATCCAGGATAGTGAAGAGTGGTTTGGTGTAGGCGTTGTACAAGATGGGGCAAAGGCAATAGCCTTGGGGAACACCAATGGGAGCTGGAATAGGGTCGGCGGACGCCTTATTGATGGCAACCCTTGAGGTGTGGCCATAGAGAAACTATCTCTCCCAGATGGCGGCTTCTGTAGAGTCCCTTTACTAATAGTAGCTTGTAACTTGGCAGTTAATTTCCAGCATGTATTGGAGTTTGCTACAATCTCTTTGTTGCTGTGTTCTTGGAACTTTTCACACCTGGTTCCAGCAGCAATCATGCTTTCTTAACATCCATTGCTTAATGTGCTGTAGGAAAGTTCTCTTCCCCTCCGGCCAGAAACATTCTCGCCTTGTTCCAGCCAGCAGCACTACTCCTTTAATTCATTCCACCCATGGTTGAGGAGCGCCTCATCCAAGTTGCAGTTTGCTCGGTATCTCTGTACACTCACTCGCTCTTCCTCACCAAGATCCGGGAACTCTCTGCTTCTGTCATGCCCGTTTACCTATTTTTACCACTCGCCAGGGATGCACATTGATGTATCACACTGCAGCACACCTTATTACATAGAAATTTGCCTGAATCAGCCGCGTCCTACGCAAACTACATTGGCTTCCTCTTCAGGCCAGGATACTGTTCAAAACTGCATGCATCATCTACAAAGCAGTCACAAGTAGCACACCAGCTTATCTGATGGTTAAGCTCCACATACCTGGTGGCACACGCTCCTCGCACAGTAAATTGGCCAGCGGGTTTGAATCACAACCCGTCCGCATACAAACGAGCTGCAAACAATCCTTCTCTTGTCACACACCGATCCCTGTATCATCTCGGAATGCCCCCACAATTCACCAATTTTGCAAATCTCTCAAAATGTCTCTTTTCCAGCAACACCTGTCCAACGACTAATTGCAATGGATGCACATACTAACACACAGACTGCAACTCACAGTGCCCTGGAGGAGGTCCAGGGTGCCAGTCACACCCTGGACATCCTCATTTCTGGTGACATCCCTATCTCTAATCCGGTCACCACCCCCCTCTCCTGGTATGACCACTCTCTCCTTTCCTTCCGCCTTGGGCTGATTGACCCCCTATCCAAGCCACCCCCAGCACTGCCAGCCTCTTTCGCCGTCTGACCTATGAAGCGGGTATCAGTCGCTGCTTTCGCCTCCACCTTCATCCCTCCGACCCCCACTTATGACTCTCCCTCTGACACTGTCCTTGCTAACCTGCACCTCTCCAACACTCTTGACATCCTTGCCCCTGTCATGAGGATCCACCTAAAACCTGCCTCCAAGAACAACAGCTGGCACGACTCTGATCTAGCATCTCTGAAACGCAAGTACAGTGTCGCTGAACAGAAATGGCAGACCTTGGGTTTACCCTCTAACAAACTGTTCTGATTCCTGCTCCAAAGGCAATATCGCTTCTCTATCCACTTCAGCTGAAGTCTCCACCTCTCTCCTTCCCAGGCTCTCTGTGCCTTTTTGGCCTCCCATTTCACATCAAAAACTCAAGGCATCTTGTCCTCACTCTCCTTCACCCCCATCTCCACTCCCCCATGCCCGCTCCCCTTCCTCCTTTGGCCCCCTCCTTCCGCCCCCTCACTTTCCTCCCTCCTGCCCATAGCACCGGATGAAGTATCTAAAGTTGTCTGTTCTATGAAGGTCTCCTCCAAACAGGTGTCCCCTGCTCTTCCTGAATCATTAAGGACAACATCTCCTCTTGCGCCCCTGCTCTTGCTGACTGCCTTAACCACTCCTTTGCCACTGGCGCTTTCCCTCTATCCCTCAAGCACTCCATTGGGCACCCTCTCTTAAAAAGCCGTCTGCTGACCCCTCCTGCCCGGCTAACTATTGCCCTATTTCCACTACCCCCCTCCTGGGTAAACTCTTGGAGAAGCTGGCCCTCCCACAACTGACCCTCCACACTGATCTTGTTGGTTGCCTTCATGACCACCAATATGAATTCCGGGCATCCAGAGGCACGGAAACTGCTCTCCTGAACACCTGTGAAACCATGCTCGCACATCTCGACTCCAACTCCTCTGCTGTTCTCATTCTCCTTGATCTCTCCTCTGCCTTTGACATGGTCAACCATTCTATCCTCATAAAACTACTACACGATACCCTCAGCATCACTGGCTGGGCACTGGATTGGCTGACCTCTTTCCTCACTAACCGCCTTTCCGAGCTGCAACTGGGCCCCTTCTTCACCACCTCACTCTCTGCCTGTGACGTCCTCTAGGGCTCTATCCTATCGCCATGGCTCTTCAATATCTATCTTGGCCGTCTTGTTGACCTGATTCCCTCCTTTTCTCCTCATTTCCAGTGTTATGCTGATGACGCATAGCTTTCCTTCAAACTTCCCTCTACTACATCCTCGTCCTCCTCTCGGATCCCTGACCGCCCGCCATTCAGTCATGGTGTGCAGCTAACAATCTCTCTCTTAATGCCAGTATGACAGAGATCTTTCTCATTGGGACACATGCACCCTCTTTTCCTCCTATCCTTTGGCCACCCTCTTTGGGCCATCTACCCCCACCATCCTGTGAGGCCAAAAACCTCAGGTCATATTTGATTCCACTCTCCTCTTAATCCCACACATAGATCTTACTATGTAGTCCCACTTCCAGCTCCACCTCCTCAGAGGTATTCTTCCTTTCCTCACCTTCCCCCAGAAGCTCAATGTCTCTAGAGCTTGAATCCTCCCCAGGCAGAACTACTACAACAGTCTCTTTCTCAATCTCCCGCTTTTCTCCCTACGCCCCCTCCAGATAATCCAGAATAGGTCTGCACGACTTATCCTTGGCCTCAAGCCCAGGGACCGTATCTCTCCAGCCCTAAAATCTCTCCACTGGCCGTGGTGGCTGCAAGGATCAAATTCAAGACCCTCTGCATCATCCACAAGGCCTTCTGGGACCACACTATCTCCAACCTTCTCTCCCCAAACACTCCCCTGCTAGAGCCCTACTCTAATCTAACTTCAACTCTTTGTCAAAAGCTTCTCCAAGCAGAGAGTGGGGGGCAAGTCTCTCTCCTCGGCTGGCGCCTCCCTTTGGCACGGCCTCCCTAACCCTCTCAGACTAGAGCCGGACCTTAAGTTCCAGAAACTGCTCAAAACTCTGCTGTTCTCTACCTCTTTCCCATCCCTGTTAATCAACCCATAGCCGCTGTGACCGTTGGCCTGATCCTCATGAATCTCACAGGATTCCAGTCCCTTCTTCCCAGTCGATACCAGCACCCTCCCTTACTCTGCACTGCACTTGCTGGCCCCTGCTTGGCAGCTGTGCATCCCCCCCTTGGGAATCGCCTGCACTTGCACTTAGCCTGAGGTTCTCCTCTTTGGCTCCCCTTAGCACTTCACTCCCGGGCCCCCCACCGGTACTTGTCCACTCCTCTGCCCACCCCTCTTCCCTCACTATCGTCAGCACTTTTCCTCACTGCACTTGCACGTCCGAATGCCACAAGCCCTAGTAGGACCATGAATGTATTTTACAGTTTTGCTATTGTTATTTTTTTTTTAAATTTATTTATTTGACTTAATTTATTGTACAATTATTTTTTTTTTAAAAGGTCCAAAACGAAGTTCATTGTCCTTATGAATCCATCCTTTTGGAATAGCACTGTCATCCAACGGAATAAGACAAACAAGTTTGTGTTGAGGCTCCTGGAGTATATAGTTCCTTCCAATTATTCATTTGTCCTGGTGATGCAGGTCAATGTTTTTGATGAAAGACGCTACAGCCAACACACATCGAGTGTCGTCTCTACTAGTCAACGCTGTCCACCAGTTGTCTTCTGTTAGTGTAGTGAATGATTGCATAATTCTACCTAGGAATGCAGATCTTACAGCCTGCGTTCCTTCACATTCCAAGAGGAGGTGTCGACTTGATTCCACTTTGTCCAAGATTTTACAATATCGACACTCGTCTGTCGGTGAGATGCCATTGTTATTATTTCCCCCGTTCCCTTCCCATTTAGCCTTGTGTTGCCCAATTATGTTGTATAAGGCACCTACCAAATGCACAATAAAATAAATAAAGAAATAAAATACTGCGCTCTTGTTAAAAGATGCCAGCCCAGACTCTACCTACCCACACCATGTGCAGAGCTCTGGGGCTCTTGTGCTAGGTCCACGCTTTAAACAATCTCCCCAAGGCTAGTCACGGCTCTTCACAAGTGCTCTTGTGGGGTGGGTGGGTTTTTCCCAGTTTCTTTTCTCTGGGCGCAGGGATGTTCCCTTCTCTTCTCTTCTTTTTTAGTCTGGAGGCTGCTGGATGCTTTGCCCTGTCAGAATGTCTGGGCATGGTCGGATTGGGGAATAAAATGGTCTCGGGCACCAATAAAAAAAGTGTCCCACAGTTGCAAACGGTAATTTATCCCTTTTGTGGCGGACTGTTTGAGTAGTACCCAGGGGAGGTTTTTGATAAAACGTGATGCAAACTGTGCATTTTAAATAATATTTATTCAGTAACACTGGTCAAAACGACTAGCTGCATGGTGAAATAACATATCTAACTGGCCCACACGGGCCAGAAAAGTGGCCCACTTAGACCTAAAAAACGCCCCACACTAGCATTTTGATTTTTTGGCTCGGGCATTGGCCAATTGCCCTATAGGCCAGTCTGAGCCTGTGTCTGCTGCTCCTTTTCCCTCTTGCTCACAATCCTCCCCTACAGCAGTGCCTTCTCTGCCTGGTGTAGACTGTACCCGATCTTGTCCTTGCTCCCCATGGTTTCTGAATCAGACATTCACCAAATTGGTTCTGCTTTGCCTTTCTGCATGGACTTGCAACAACATCCCTTCGTCTCCTTCCTTGGCAGCTCACCCAGAACGTCCTCCCTGGTCACCAACCCCTCTGAAACTGCGATATCCCTCCTTTCTCTAGCACTTTGTGCTGTGAGCCACTTCATATGTTCCTGGAAAAGGAAAACTAATGTGCTCTTCAGTTCTTGTTCTCATCGAGATCCCTTCACCACAATCATTCAAGATGGCTTCCTTATGTACATTACCATTGGTTAGCTGGAAGATCGAAGAGCATGGCCGGTTTTTCAACCTTGAATGAAGGTTTTCCAGACACAGCAGTACAGTTTGAAAATTATTTGAATCACCATTTCATAAGAGCATGCTCTTCGCCTTTTCTTTAAAGAGGAAGAGGGTCAGGTTTAAACAAAGAATTTCCAGGTGGCTTTTCAGATTAGTTCGCACTGCTCAATTCCACAATTAATATCATTATTCTTATAGTTTAACTGTCCTGCTGGTTGGAAGGGGGTGGGGATATCCCCAGCTGAGCCAAGTTGGGCAGGTGGAACCACCTTTCTGTTTCGATTGCTTAGTCTTCTGGGGACCAACCTCTTCCAAAGGGGCTATGAAGCAAAGCGTCAGATAACAATTAGAGGCAAGAGTATTTTACTAACTACTTCTGGAGGTTGGGACAAAATGTTTTGGAGAGAGGGAATGTTGTGGAGTATACAAGTATCACCCATTCTCAAGTGGAGTGTTTATGATCAACCAAAAATTGCTTTGTCCTTTTAAAAATGTTTTGCTATAAACAATGCTTTCTTTCACGTCTGGACATGTTTATCTTTACGACGTTCTTAAGATCATGAAACACATTTGCAGAGCTCGCTGTGGCACGCTCTGCAGATGGCACTGATTTTAACCCATCAATGCAGCAGTTAGTTTAGTTTGTTTGCTTGCTAGGCGCTCATACAGCAAATGAATTCCGTTCCAAATCGCCCACAGGGCAACAGGGAGGGAACGTGGGATTGCAGTACTATTAAAATATACAAAAATACAGTGGGATGGGGACGGCCAAACCTACTATGCCTTGTGAGTGATTAGAACGTGGAAATGTAGCAAGGAAGGGGGCGGTGAGGATGGTGATGGGGTGTCAGGGCTCGAGGGTGAGCCACAGATGAAGAGCAAGGTATGGTAGGTGTTACACAGCCAGGTTCCATGTGGGGTGGAAAGTGACAGTCTCCAGTGCGAAGGGTGAGCCAAAGCAAGTGCTGAAGGTAGACAGAAGCTGGGGATGATTGAGTGTGAGTGGTCAAGGGCCCCGAGGATGCATAAGGGTCCAAGACTCCAATCACAGCAACTGTGAGATTAGCAGAGGAGGAGGGAAGAAGGGAAGGAGGAGGTAAAGAGGAAAGTCTTGAGGTGCTTTCGGAACTTCAGAAGGTCCTGCTCAAGACGCAGAGGGGGAAGGTGGCTGCTCCAAAGGAGGGATCCAGCGGAGGAAAGTGAACGGCCTCCTGCCCTCTGTTTAGCGAAACAACACACAAGGAGTTGGTGCCAGAGGAATGTAAAGGTCTGGTATTTTGAAAGAGAGATTTGCAGATAGTGTGGTCCCCGGCCCTACACAGCAGTGTAGGGCAGGCACCTACACACAATTTGTCCCGATCATATTTATTTGGCAATATTAGCCAGATGTTATGGAGTTCAGCTAACAGGTATGCTGCTTTTCTGGAGCCCTAACAAGATAGTCTTTCCATACATAGAGCGCAGGCACAGAATGGGAAACAGTAGTGCTAGCTTGCATTGCACCCGCAACAGCTGCATGATGCATTCTCTGGCCTTCACACACTAACCGACATGCAGTACTGCATGGGCCTATCAGTGCAAGTGCCCTGGTTATCCAGAACAGGTCAAAACGGTGGGCACCCAGCAATATTGCCACCTACAAGGAGGCATAGCTCTGCAGGGGTACAGCCAGCAGTGCAGAGGTATAGGAATAGGTATAGGCGAGGTACAGAAATGCACAGAAGTAGAGGAGCGGCAGCAAGGGAGCAGAATGAAAGAAAGCAAGAGAACAGGTGACTATTGAAAAACAAGCACACATGGGTAAATAAGAGCATATGTCCATACATACACGGACACGTGGTGGTGTCTGGGTCCCCAAAGAGCATTGAGAATACTTGATGTGGATTAGCTGCCTACTTGCCTTTTACACAATCTGGTGACAACTGCGTTGACATACATTTCATACAAAGGAAATGACTCACTTTTCCTCTTCAATAGTCTTCAGCGTGGCTTTGGCATCAAAGCCCGGTGATGGGAAAACCATGGTTACCCCATGGGTGGCCATCACCATAGTGCCCCCTACAGAGCCGAGGCAGTGGAACAGAGGTGGCGAGAGGGCACATCGGACATCCTAAAGAAAGGTAAAAAGACAGTCAGCTTCTGCAGGACATTAAATAAGGCAAACGGGTGAGGAGAGGGAAGTGTAGCACAAATAAACAAAAGGAGGATTATGGGGCAGAGAGCAAAGGAAACGGATAAGGGGAGAAGTGAGAATATCTGTGTACATTATTATTTATTTAATGCGCTTAGTTTAGAAAACCTTTCGCATCATAATCCACTTCACCATAAAATACATTAAAATCCAATGTAAGTTTAAAAAATGAACCATCATTTGTACTTTCTGTCCTGCAGCCCATCCTATTTCACTCGTATTAACACATTACAGTTAAAATATCACATGAAAGCTATGAAAGCTAATATTGATAAGCAATTCAAATGAACCCAGCCGAGTTGTCACAAAGAGTCAAAGACCATTATCCTGTCACAGGCGTGGCTTTTTCCACCATTACCACTATTATCTGGCACATCCTAAACAATACAATGTTCATATGCGTATTACTTGAATTTTATTGTGTCTAGGTCAAGCACAGATCGTCCCAAATAAAGCATATACACTGGGCCTCATTACAACATTGCTGGTGCAGTAATTATGTGCGGGTAATACCGTTGACCACCCATTGCCGCACCAGCAAAGTACAAGATTGCCTATGGGGTGGCTGGAATTACATCCAGCTAAACGCTGCAGGTAATTCCGCACCTTGCTGGCAAAAATAGCTGGTATTAATAGAAAATCTCCCATGGAGTCCTATGGTACACCATTAACATCATTAAACTGCATTTGTAATCCGGTGGTAATTTCGCCGGACCGAGTACTGGTAACAGTGTTACAGGTTACCAGTATCCTGGCGGTAACCTTGTAACGAGGCCCACAGTGCCTAAAGTTTTGCACCTTGTCATTATATGTCTATTCGATTCTGTTAAATGCCTGCATTTACACAACATACACCATCTGTCTTCCCGTGGGATCCCCATCCTTGGGCCCATAACAACAAATGTAGGATTGGTTGAATCGCATCAGAAGTATGAAACGGCACATCACACGCGAGGGGGATAGTTCCAGGTATTTTTGCGGGAGCAAGTATGTATGTGGTTTGACTTAAGCAATCATTATACGTTTTTAGTTTTGCCAGATAGCCATGGCTATCCTGCCAATCCCATGATTTTAATTTACTGGCAAATTCTTTTATGAAATGTTAGAGATCATGGTCACAATTTGGTTCCCAATTGATTTTCTTGAACATATCTTTATTTCATGCGATGAAATCGCTTGTAATGGTTCAAATCTGGAACTTCATATTAATCCCCAAGAGAGCAAGCAGGCACATAGCAGGTGAGGGGCGACACAAACGATACAGACGGGAAGCAGCGTATTGGCCAAATCCTCCACATCTCAGTAATTGGGTTGAAGCCAAAGCCTACCAGAGAAGTAGTCGAGGACCCCAGCCCCAAAGCCAGCGGGAGAGTGTCAAGCTACAGTGCTGTTCACAAGACCACTGACCACCAGCCAAGGGTCGGGGATCCCAACCCACAAATCCAGGGACTGAGAGAGAAAGTCCCTCAGCACAGTAGTTGGTCACAGACCACTGTTAAAGCTAATAGCGAAAGGGGTACAGATAATCAGCTTCCTCAGCAAAGTGGTTGGTCGCAGACCACTGTTAAAGCCAATAGTGAAAAGGGCATTGGAAGTCATCTTCCTCAGCACAGTAGTTTGCCGCAGACCATTGCTAAAATCAAGTATAAAGAGAGGAATGCAATTAATCTTCCTTGTGGCGTACTTGGCAGGATAGTGAGCCAAGAACGCTGAGTCCAAGAGGAGAAACACCGGGTAGAAGATCCAAGCCCAAATAGAGACACAAGTCATCTTCCTCGTGGCAGTCCTTGGCAGGTTAGTGAGCCAAGTCTGCAGACTCAAAGAACAACAACCTGGGTCTGTGACCCAAAGACCATTGGAACTTTATGTGATATTGAATAGAGGAGACACTGAGTATCCGGGTGAAGGAAGTAATTCCCCCTAGGTATAATGTGATTGGCAAGTTGTAACAAGAAGCATCAGGTGGAGGAAGTCATCCTCCTGATAATAAGCGGAGGAAGCAACGTCAAGCTTCCAGCCAGAAGAAGGGAGTCATTCCCCTTAGCCTTTTGACTAGAAAGGGCCAAATGAACCTTTTTTTATCAGGATAAGGGAGGCATTCCCTCTGATACACCAATGACCCGAGACAAGAACAGTTGTTGGGTTTGTTTTCTTTTGTTTGTTGGAGGATATTTGCAACCAGGGGAAGGAGGTCATGCCCCCTGGTGAACATTGTTTGAACGTTGGTGTGTTGAGAATACGCCAACCAGGGGAAGGGAGTCATTCACCCTGGCGAACATTGTTTGATCTTTGCTGTGCTGAGAAAATGCCAACCAGTGGAAGGCAGTTATTCCCCCTGGTGAGAACCGTTTAAGTTCCTGAAGTGACCTCTTATCACAAACCCAGGAGAAGGGAGCCATTCTCCTGGGCAAGGAACACTTTAATCTCATCTACTTTAGTTATAGGTGTGAGTGACAGAACTAGGGATTTTGACACAGGACGGTGGACATTTAAGTTACACTGAAATTCTAGCAGATCCTTTTTAGTCTTTAGTTGAGGCAGGGAAACACCTCATAGAAATAGGGATAGTTTGGCCTTTTTTCTTTCATTGAAAGAAGAATAAAGGTCTTTGCCAATCGTCATGCCACCTTTGTGTCAGTCTGCTTCTACACCCACACAATAGTATTTTTACCAGCATGATAGGCAAATCCAATATGATGAATGTTCTTAAGTGTGGATACCGACTGCATTGGTGCAGCCATTATAGACATGTTTTTTCACACCGCCAGCATGAAAATGTTTTTATGATTGCATATATTGTGAAATTGTGTTGGGAAATGCTCCTGTGCACTGTAGGTGACCAGGCATCTATTGATTGTTTTCAGGTGGTACCCTACAAAACCGATTGTAAACTGTGTTTTGTTTATCAACATTTTTACCGAAATTGTGCGCTTTAAAATGCACCATTTTAACCCATTATTTAAATAATGTCACATATGGGGAGAGATGAGATGGGGTAGAATGCTTCTGCCGCCCACGGATGAATTTGGTTATGGCCTGCAGAGGAACACAAAGAGGAGACAGACTAGATGGGGTCATGTTGAACACTCTTATTAGAAATTATAGAAAAATTCCACACTATTCATAATCTATGGATTTCCCTGCCTAACACAACTAACTAGGGTGATCGTCGTCAGTAGTAAAGTGCAAAACAAAGTCCGTCCTTAGTCCAAAATCTTAACTACGCTTACCCTACAACTAATTCACAACAAATAAAATGCAGGAGAATGACTCCCTTCTCCTGGGACAGCTTTCTCAGTTCAGTTCCTATTGGTAAATAATATTTGGATAGTTTTTAGCTATCGTTTGCACCAGTTCATTCAGTTCCTCTATGTTTTTTTCCAGCCTTCTGGTTTATTCTTCCCCTGGTGTTGAAAGGTATAACTAAATGTCTCTCTTTCTCTGGTGGAGTCTTGCTCTCGTGGTCACTCACTCTTCCATATAAACGATGACAGTAAGCCCAGAATTGGCTTTCACTTTCTCGGTCACTCATGTGCTTACTGAGATGAGTATTATGAACCCAGTATTTATTCCGACTCTCTTGGTTATTGACCTTCTCACTGGGAAGCGTAGGATAAGTACGGTATTGATCCTTATTCTCTGGACCACTCACGTTCCCACTGGGACGAGTATTCTGATCCCAGTATAGATTCTCGCACTCTTGGTTACTCGTTTTCTCTCTGGGATGGGTAGGATAAACCCAGCATTGCTTTCCATTACTCTCTCTGTGTTTACTGTCTCAAACACGGTTATGCCATGTCTTGACTTCCTCTATCTTACTGGGGTGAAGATGATGTCCCCACTTGTTATATTCGTTTCTCTTGCATTCTGTTGTATAACTCTGCCACTAATGATTGCCTGTCCCCCCGGGTCTACCGCTCCTCCTGTTACATTCCTTGTACTGGGGCTCCGTCACCGGGTCGGCGTCTTCCCTGGGGAAGTCCACATCTGTCAGGATGACTTTCTTTCTCCGTGCCTTCTCTCATTCTGACATGCTATGGCATGCTTTCCAGTAAGCAGTATCAGCTCCCAGAGGGGTCCCTTCACTCTTCTAGTCTCAGCCACCACTTCTCATGTTCCTTGCCTGTTATTTTGCTGACACGCTAGCTCATACCTTTCAATACCCTTGATCTGCTCTGAGTGAGGTTCTCTATCTCGCTGTCTCGGCCACCACTTCTCTCTCGCATGTCCCACCAGAGACCACCCTCGACTTCAAAGACGTGCTCGACTATGTGCCTTGGAAAGTGCAGCTTGGACACTGATTCCGGTATGCTCCTCCCCTGGGAGAGGAAGCATTCTCCCGAGTCTGCCAGCTTCCCTCACAACTCTGGTTTGAAATTCCAGGTCTCTCTCCTTCCTGATTTCCCTCCTCCCACTTTTATGACACTTCTCTGGGGCTTCACCAGCATTCTCGTGGGAGTCCTCTGTTTCTCAGAGCCTTGGACATATTCGTTATTGTTCTTGCGAGTTTCTTTGGCACAGTACTGGGCAGGTACGGATTTTCAGATTCAACACCACCATAACAAGTGTCCACAGATTTCTCTTGTTCTCTCCACTTGCCTCTACCCCTATGGAGGGAATTGTGTAGCAGGCTCACCTCCCTAGCCAAATAAGGAAAGGCACCCCGCTTGGGAGAAGTGACTCAATACCTTGATTTGTCACAGGCTCCACTACTACACAGTCACTTGTGCACATTTCTGAGAAAAGTTTACTCCCGTCCAATGCCCGTCCATAAAAAAAAAATCACCACCAACACTGGAGACTGTGAAATGCACTTAACCTGACACATGCAATGTAACTGCTCAGCTGGGTACCCAATCCGAACCCAACTTCCTTCTGCAAACAATTAAGCAAGCAGACATGCTGTGAGAAACTCATGGTGACAACAAGTAAGACAGACACAAGTGTTCACAGTTAAAGGGTGTTTATTGAACAATGAAAATTGCATGCGGGATGAAAACAACACGTATTGTAAATCTGTCTAAGATGGGAGCAAACGTCGACCATTAAATGAAATATAAAGCAGTCCTTGTGGTGTCTTGTCAAATAAAAGGGCCTACACTAAAAAAAAAAAATTGCCAATCCTTACAATAATGAAAGAAAAATTGTGGGAAAGGGTTTTTCAATAAAGAAAGAAGTGTTCTTATGAAATGATATGTCATTTATAACGCGCCTATGCACAAGTGTTTCAAGGCGCGACATATCATTCTTAAATGATATGTCAGAATACGGTAGCCTGGGTCTTCCTTCCCCACATTTAGTGCACAGGGTAAGGTGGGAGCTTAGAGCACAGTACTTTCTCGGGCTTCTCCAGCACAAGACGACATTTCCAATGGCAGTTCCCAGGACTGGCGATGATCAAGTCTCGGTTCCTTAGAAAGTCTCTTGCCTGCGGGCCTGATGTGTTCAGATAACCAAAAACAAAAGTTCCTTTAACAAATGAAAGTTAATTTTCAAAGTTCCATTTGGGTGAGGGTTTCACCGCTGGGCCCCACTCTTCTGGGTTGACCCTTGTCAATTGTAATACAAAGTTTCAGTTAGGGTGATGGTTTCACCCCTGGGTCCCCCTTTTCTGGGCTGACGCCTTTCAATTGAAATCCAAAGTTCAGAGAGAGTGACGGTTTCACCCCTGTGTCCCCCTCTTCTGGACTGAACCTTTACGTATCATATTAATTACGTTTATAGGTCAGTTCCTTTTCTTAAAGTTTGGATGACAGCTTCACCCTTGGATCTCTCTCTGCGGGCTCGGACCCCTCTTGACTGCTAGTACTTGGATGATAGCTTCATCTCTGGCATCCCTCCTTCGGGTTCACTCTTACCATCTCTTTACTTTCTGCACTACTTTTGCTCAATGTCGGGGTGACAACTTTTCACCCTTAGATCCCCCTCCGCTGGGCTCCGACCCCTTTCGATTCTTAGCCTCCCTTCACCGGGTTTACTATGGCTCTTGAGCAGGGTGATAGTGGCTCACGCCTCTTTACTTTCAATGTTCCCCTTTATATCTTTTATATAGTTCCAAGGTTTCGGGATTCACTTCCCTTTCTTTCACAGTGCTTGTAGATCAAAGTCTTTTGATTGTAAAGGGATTTTGCTCGACACTCTGTATGGCCACTTTGTCCTATTTCACTGGCCTTCCTAGGGGCTGCTGGTGTCTGTAGTTTCTCAATATGGGGCTCGGCCAGAGTCTCTTGAATTCGTGCCTGCGTGGTGCCTGTTTCCCGCTTCAGCCGGTCTCCCCTTAACCACCATTTATAGTTCAATAACTGTTCAATCAAATATGTTCAAACCTGCCACTCTGCTATTTTCCTTCAACACAGCACATTGCTTATCAATTCTCCCCTCGACTCAGTGGCACCGCTTGGCCTTCGGCTTTCTCTGGGGTCAAGGCCGGTACAGCAGGCGTGGGAGTTTCCCTTTCTCCTGCTCATTGGCATAGGCTTGCCCCGTGTACCATTGACAACTGTTGCAGGACACTTGAGCTATTGTTCACAGTTTTAGGCTCTCTTCCATGAAGGTTCCGCAGGCCGGGGATAAAAAGGACAAGGTTACTTCTTTCCTCGTCACCCTCTTGATTTTTGCCACCTTTCTCCTTCTCTTGAACTGCCACGTCGTAGCCGTCTAGTCGTGCTGTCTGCTGTAGTTGCCTTCCCCGTACTGTGCCCTCTTGCTCCACTTTTTATCCCTGTGGGGAAAAGGGAGGGTCATCAGGTGTGTGTGATTTAAGCCAATTGCCTGACCCTCGGGTTGAAACATGTCAGGTACACAGGTTTGACGTTAGTCTGTTGTCTATTGTGTGGTGCAAAGGTGTTTGTGCCAGAAAAGGGGGAGGAGGCAGTGTCTTTGAATGTTGTACCTGAGGGAATGGAGAAAAGGTGTCAAATGAAAGGGGATACCGTGTCTGACCCGTCGGTGTCCCATTCCTACACCTCAAGGACCCCCTCTCCAGGTGTTCCTCCCTCACTGGTCCACTCCCAGGAACTGGATCCAATAGCGATGGCCGTGTCCCGGCCACTTGGATAATGGGTCCTCGAGGTTTAGACAGGGAGACACCTTCACTTCAATGCTCACTGATGCAAAAGAGTTCCAAAACTGGGCAACTATTGGCGAGCCACTAACAGTAAGTGAGAAATCAAAGTGTAACAGACACTTGAGAATGTATTTGTTGTGGTCTTCTGTATCGCTCAGAAGAATTATACATTGGCCTCCTGACAAATCAGTACCAGAAACCATTTCTACCTGGGAATGAACCTACTTTCAAAAACCTCTGTAGCAACTGGAACAACCACTGGGTGTGTATTATCTCTATTGCTCGTCCAATTGAAATTGAGAGTTATTCCAGCCCAAAGAGTAATTTTCTGGCAAGCAATGAACTCTAGGTATACATATGAGGTTAGTCCCTGCCCGTTGTGGAAGGAACCATAAAGATCTCTTCCCCTTAACCGACTAGTTCTTTCTATTTTGCACGAGTCACAAATGGCCAAAATAATCCACAGGCCACAGTAATGTGTTTTAAGGTTTTATTAAAACTCAATCAATAGTTTTTGGGGAAGGTGTGATTTGGTCAGGCTAAGGCCGTCCCGACGGCTTGGTCTAACTCATGTGTGGGCTCTCTCCACCCTAGCCCATATCTCCCTAATCACCATAATATTCCCTATGCTAACCAATGCCAGGTAATTCAGTAAGCCCTACGGTTTAGTTCTAACCTTGTCTATAATGAAGGGCCAGAAGGCCGAACCCTTTTCCAACTAATTCCCACTGGGACTCCCTAAGGATTCTTAAGCTTCACAATCTTTTGAAGGTCGATTCCAGATGTTCTCTCCACTGTCTCTGACCACTTCCAACTTTCTCTTCTCCTATCTTCCCCCTCTCCTTACTATTCCTTGCTCTCTATCTTCCCATTCCTCCCCCTTCAGCATCTGGCTCACCCTTCTAATGCTTCACTACTCCCATTGTCTCACTCCCTCTCGCCTTCCCTCTACTGTTCCTTACTCTTTCCCCTCTCCTACCTCACTCACTCACTCTCTGCTCCCCTGGCCACCTACTACCTTGCTCCCCCTACTCTCCAAACTCCTACTTACTTTCTTAACACCCTCCTGCCACATTCTTGCACTCTCTCCCTCCGAGATAGCTACACAGTTTCCACTCACATATTTTCACACCGTCTAACGTTCCTTCTCTCTGCACTTACTCCCCTATTTCTCACACCCACTACATTTCACACTATCCAAGTGGGACGTCAGTTTAGAAGCACAGAGCCGTGTTTTTTTCTGACTTTTCTTCCGTATTGCGGTTAGGTGTCAGGGGATTGGCTGCCCCGATGCCATGCGTATGTACATAGCTGCTGCACAGGAGTCTGGGCATTGTAGTTCTTTGGGCATGTTTTAGCTCTCAGTCTCCATGGGAACTGTCATTCCCACACACTGCCCTGTAAAGTGGCATTGCCCCACGATATAGCCTCCAAGCTCTGAGAAAGATCTGAAGAGTGATCTGGGTGGCATATCCCTGGATGCAGAGTGTTTGGGGTGCTACATTTCTGAGAGGATCCTGTGGAAGCTGTAGGCAGTGCTAGTGGGGTGCTGCATCCCTGGATGCAAAGTGAGAACCTTGCGGAGACTGAGAATTAAAGCAAAAAGCAAGGTGGGTGCTTCAATCCTGTGATTGCTAAATCAACCAAAATCAAGCAAGAATCATATTGGGTGCTATAATGCCTAACTGGGAAGTGAAGCAAGTGAGTATTATGCTGGGCACTATAACCCTGAAAATGTAAAAAGCATGCTTTGTGCTATAACTGTAGGATGAGAAGCAAAGCAAGAAGCACACTGGACACCATAATGATAGCTAGTTTCTGGAACCCTGTGAGGAAGAGTACCTCTCAGGCACTATACTTTCCATTGTCCCTTGTACCTTATGAGAAATGTAAAATCCCTACTTGTTGTTGGGGCACCCAACAGTTTCATAGATGAGATAGTTTAGTTCAACCCATCTGGACTATAACAGTAAATATCAGAAGAATGAGAACCTTGTTGTAGTAGTTCTGTGTTGATCTCCAAAGACTGGAGACATCCTATCAATCTACTGGCAAATAGACTTCCCCATCCCTCCATTGTTCTGATCTCTGTCTGTTATTCAAAATCAGGTCAGAGAGATGGTCCTCTTGACCTTAGTAGTTTCTCAATTGCTGAGGAAATCATGGTTCTCCTTTCTGCTCTAGATGCTAGTTTGGCACCTTCTCGGCCTGCTTATACTCTGAGATGGCCTTGATTGCCAGGAGTGAATTTACAGCATGGAAAAAGGTCAGTATGGAAACTGAGAGGGAGGGTTTAATGTTTGTTTGTTTTATCATTTATAAACTCGAGGGTATCAGGGCGCAGGAAGCAACAAGAAGGTTTTCAGCTTTGGTTACATTGCTTTGCAGTCATAAACAAAATATACAAATTATATACAAACAGAGGGGTGGCAGAAGGGAGTGGAAGGGAAGGGTGAAGTAGGTAGGGGTCAGAGCATTAACAGTCATTTTCCTTGATCAGGTGGATGAGGTTGTGTCTAAAGTGTGGGTAAGACTGATCTACCCTTAGGGCATGGGGAAGGGAGTTCCAGTGTTGTGTGGATTTTACCGGGAAACTGCTTCCTCCAGTTTTGACGCATTTGAATCTAGGCACTGTCAGCAGGTTGGAGTTGGCGGTTCTAGTGGGGCGGTTGGAGGAGTGTCTCTGGAATCTGTCGATGAGATAGTGTGGGGCAGCCTTGTTGAGACATTTGTGAGTGATGCTACTTTAAGTGAGATTTTGTCTTTTGTGGTGAGCCAGTTGTTAGCTGTCCTTATGTCGGAGATATGAGCTTTTTTGGGGATACTCAGTGCTGCTCTAAGAGCATTATTTTGTAGAATCTGGATTTTGTTAGTGATGTATTTATTGCTCCCTAGATATAGGGCGTTACAATAATCCAGCTTTGACAAAATGAAGGCTCTTGCCACGGTGGTGCAATTGTTAGAGGGGAGGAAAGGCTTGGCTGCTCTTATTAATTTGCATGTGTCTGCGGTAGAGGAGGCCATGGAGTTGACGTGTTTTTGAATGTGAGGGTGGCATCCAGGTAGAAGCCTAATGTTTTGACTTCTTTGGCTACTATGATGGTGTTATCATCTATGATGAAGTTGGAATAGTTATGGCCACGTTTATTGATGGTAGGGGTGGTGCCAAGGATTATGAGTTCCGTCTTGTCATCATTCAGGCATAGACCGTGCGAGGCCATCCATGCCTGGATGATGATGTACACTCTGTTCACCAAGGCCAAATCCTTGCCGTAATCTCCCGTCAACGGTAAGAGGATCTGGGTATCATCGGCATAATTGGTGCAGGTGATACCAAGACCATAGAGATCATCGAAAAGGGGCTTCGTAAATATGTTGTACAAGGTGGGGGAGACACATGATCCTTGGGGCACTCCGCAGGTGATGGGAATGGGATCGGCGGATGCTATTGTTGAGAAGAAGTGCATGGTCCTTTTGTTTAGGAATGATTGTATCCAGCCTATTGCTTCTTGCGAGAAGTGAATGGCTGAGTCCAGATGGTTACAGAGGATTTTATGATCTACTGAATCAAACGCTGCTGATAGGTTGAGTAGTAGTAGTAGTAGTGCCGCTTTGCCATTGTCTCCAAGTGAGTCAATTTGTGCCTCAAGGTCAATTAGCGCCGTCTCAGTCCCATGTTGGGGTCTGAAGCCAGATTGGCAGACTCCTAAGAGATGATTTTGTTCTAGGTATTGTTGTATTTAAAGGTAAGCTACCTTGTCTAGAATTTTGAAGACGAAGGGGATTGTGGTGATGGGTCTGTAATTAGTGGGTATGGATGGGACCAGTGTTTGGTTTTTGAGCAACGGGAGCACCCAAGACTCTTTGAGGTTGCTGGGAATGATACCGGAGGAGAAGGAGGAGTTAATGAGCTTTCAGATAAATGGTGATAAATCTCTTGCTGGGTCCTTTATGATTTGGGCTGGGCATGGGTCACCTTGGCAGTTCGAACATTTCAGTGTGAGTATGATTTTTTCGACCTCGCGGAGGGTTACTTTAGAGAAACTAAAGCGGAGTGGAGGTTTTATAGAGGGTTTAGGAGTGGGTGAAGTTTTGCTGGCTGCAGGGGTTGAGTGACTGAGGATTTCTTTTTTGTTGGCAATCTTAATTTGGAGGGCAGCTACTTTATTGGAAAGGGCATTTTGGATGCTGGTGCACCCGGTTCTATCCTTCACGCAGGTGTCTGGGACTGGGATGGGAGTTTCCAGTTCTTTAAGGATGGAGAAAAGTTATTTTATACTTGCGTTTGCTTGGGATATTCTTTGATTGTAGGAGTCTTGTTTAGCTAGTATAATTTCTTTTTTGTAAAGGGAGGTTAACTTATTGATGTTGGTTTTGTTGTCATCAGTAAGAGATTGTCTCCATGTCTGTTCACTTTTTCGTTTTTCAAGTCTAAGTGATTTCAGGTTCGGTGAAATCAGGCGTTCAAGTGCTTTTTAGGTTTGCTCTTTCTGAGTTTTGAGTGGAGCTATGGAGTCTAAAGCTGAGGTCATTATTTTGTTATACTCATTGACCAAGGTGAAAGGATCAGTGGAGTCTGGTAGTGAGTTCAAGGTAGGTAGGATGAGGGGGACACGTTTGTCGGCTGAAATGGTTCTTTTGATACTGGTGGGGATGGCGGGGGCTAACGAGTTGTTAGGAGGAGTAGGTAAAATGGCCTCAAGAGAGAAGGTTATGAGGTGGTGATCAGACCATGGTTGGGGAGAGATGGAGGTGATGGAGGCATGGCAGTTAAAGTCGGCTACCCAGTCGAGAATTCTCCCTTTGTTGCGGGTGGGTAGAGTCACTTTTTGGTTGAATCCTAGTTCTGCCAGTGAGCCAGCAATTTGTGCGGCGTGCTGGTGTTTGGGGTCACTAAACCCCAGGTTGAGGTCACCTAGAAAAAGGCAATGGGATATGTTTTTGAAGTTATCAGAGAGGATGGTGGTTAGGTCCTCCTCAAATAGTCCCAGAGGGCCTGGGGGTCTATGCAGAAGGTGGATAGTGAGAGTTTGGGTATCAGTGATGGATAATTTAGCTGTGAGGGATTCACACGATTAAAAATTGTGTGGTGGCGCGAGTCTCATGGCTAGACCACTTTTGGCAATTATGGCGAGGCCTCTTCCTCTGGAAATGGTTCTGTCCACTCTGAGTAGAGTGTAGTCCTCAGGGATTGCTAGCATGAGAGCAGGACCTGCTGCAGAGTGGAGCCAGGACTCCATAATGGCTAGGAAGTCCACTTTTTCGGTTCCATGTGTTAAAATCGCTGCAAAAATGGCCATGAACACAAAATATTGCAGCAAAAAGGCTACGGTTTTGTCACTGCAATCCATGTAAAGGATGCAGGGGACACCCCTGCAACCCGCGGAGCCATTATACCATTTAAGGGGAGCAGGGGACACCCCCGCAATCCTCGCTCCCCTTAAATGGTGTAATGGGGTACACCTTTAACGGGTCAAACTAGAGCATTTTTGCCGCAATTCTTTGTTCAGGTGACATTTTTGCCACGATTTTATCACTGCATACCACTTTTTCTTGTTGTAGGAAGTCCACTATTTCTGTAACATGTGCTACTAAGAAGCAGGCATTTATTAAGGCGCATCTGATGTTAGGCTTTTTGGTCTTGGTAGTAGTTTTAGGTGTTTCCTGATTATTGAGAGTGCGCGTAGATGGAGAAGTAGCATGTTTGTTCTGTTGGGGGTTCTTAGGCAAAAGGGTGTGGGGAAGGTGGGCAGGTTTGGTTTGTGGGTAAGTATTCCTGATGTTTCTTATTTTGGAGGGGGGCGTAGCCCTGGCAAAGGGTTCAAACAGTTTGGGTAGTCTAGCGCGAAAGTTGAAGGTTTCTGTAGGTAGTACTACATGGTCTAATAGTGAAGAGCTGGTTTTGGCTGTAGGTGTTGGACATGAATGGGAGAGCAAGAGTCATGTTTTTAGGTGGTGGTGCTACTATGTTGGGAAGAAGTGTGATACGTGGATTCGTGTGACAAGACAACCAAATAAGGTCAAGGATGGTCTTAGTAGGACTGTGTAAATGTCTGGCATATACATAGTGGGCAGTGTCTGCAGGGGAGTGATGTTCACTGTGGGTTAAGAACAGCTGTTGTGTTGGGCCAGTGGATACATACATACATTTTCCAAGATAGGTATTAGGCTGGTGGGTACCTACATACAGTTACGAAATAGATAGGTTCTAAAATACAGTGGGTAGGTACAATTCACTGCTGGGTAGCATTAGTCAAAATGGCCGATTTGTTAGGTGCATGCACACAGTTACTATGATAGGCTAATTCAAGTGTGCATGAGTAGGTAAAGTACACTGCTAGGTGGATATCCCTTGTACAGTTTCTATGAAAGGCTGATTCAAGTGGACATCGGTAAGTACAGAGCGCTTATTATTTTAGCTGGCTTGTTAGATGGATCCATGCAAATTCTATGTTAGAATAGTTCAGATGTGCACTGGGGTGGGTGTAATACACTACTAACAGTGATCGATTTATGGAGAGTAGGCTGGGTCAGGAAGCCTCAAGACAAATGCGAGTGCACAAGCTTCGACTGCAAGTACAATTTGGGAATACTAGTGATGGTGCAGTCCGCTGATGGCGGGACGCAGTGGATTCGTTTGGTAGGTTAGAGCTAGGAGAAGCGCTAGATTAGGAGTGCTCAAGGCAAGTACGGTACAGGTAATAAGTGACAGTTACAGGATAGGCTGGAACACTGGGAAACATGTAGGGGTATAGTAAAGCGGTAAGGGTTCACGGGGCGCGAGGGAGGTTAGATTCAAGAAATGCAAGGGCACAGGGCAGTTGAGATTGGCAAGCGGAGTGTGTGGTCACAGAATGGTATAAAGAGTATACGATTAGCGTGACACACAGGCTTTTTACACAAGTTAAAACAATGCTGTTTTTTCAAAAAATGGTAAGTCAGAGTGTGTTAATGACAAAAATCAAGGCAGGAGGCAACATACCAGATACATATAATTGCTGGAAGGCACTTGAAATCGACAGACAGCAACTCTATGGGCTTAGGCGTTGCAGGGTCGCAAGTCTGTGCTCTCTTCCGTAATGCTCTGGAAGGTCGTTTCTTGGTTCAAACAGGCAGGTGGTAAGAGTTGTATAAAAGGGTTGGGGCAGAGCTGCGGGCCTCCTGTGGCGAACATGGGCAAACAGGGCCTTATACTGGCCTTAGATGTGGCCGGCTCTTCCGCATGCTGCAGATGTTGCTGTTGATAAGTGTATCATTGCTTAGCAACGAGGACGAAGCCGAGCCTCATTCTCGTGCCGCATTGCGCCCGTCATTTTGTTCAAATGGGCAGATCGGCGTGTTTCGGTTTAGGGAGGGGATTATGGCACAGAAAAGTGGTTTATGGGGCAAATTTGCATCAGGAGGTGCCCAGGCAGGGCTGAGGTGAGGGTCTTCTCACCATGTGTGCGCTGGTCTGCTGGAATCTGGCATCAGGTGTCGAATGAAAAGGCAACGGGCTGATGTTGCAGTGGTGTTGGTGGGCCTCAGGGCAGCCTGTGGGGCTCCTGCCCTCTCCACTGCAGGACTGGCAAATGCTTAATGACTAAAGGTCTGTGGGCAGGGGTAGATCCAGACATCCATCTTCGCTTACATCACACAGCAGGCTTTTCGGTTCATTTTTCTTTTGCTGTGCACCTAAGGGGCTATTTCCTCAATTGTCTCATGGCCCCTTTCGGATTCTAGAGGGTTATGCACCTCATATCTTGAGGATGGTCCTCCTGTACGTCCATTAGATAATCAGGGTAATTCATAGATTTCAGTGCAGAGGCAGCGCACGCGAGCAGCGCAGAGAGCTAGCTTGCGCGAGCGTGCGCCAGCCGTGTGCGCTAAACAGCATTCTGGGGCACCGCGTATTCATGGAATATCAAAGCCATTTTGAGCGCTGGCACAGAGAACATCCCGCTGTGCCAGTTACGCCCCCAAGAACACCCCTTGCGCAAGGATAAGACATTGAAATCCCCAATGCAGCGCAAAGGGCCGCGCTAACCCTACACCAGTTCACAGGGCTGGTACAGTGCATTTGGGGGGTGCGCGGGAAGTTTCACACGCGATAAGGCCTTGGGCGAACGGGGTACGTGTATTCTGAGGGGTGCGCGGGGAGTATCACACGCGATAGGTCTTGTGCGAGCGGGGTACGTGTATCTTGGGGTGCGCTGGAAGTTTCACACGCAATAGGCCTTGTGCGAGCGGGGTACGTCTACCTTGGGGGTGCGTGGGAAGTTTCACATGCGATAGGCCTTGCGCGAGCGGGGTATGTGTATTTTGGGGTGCACGTGCAGTTTCACACACGATTTCGCTAGGCGAGCGGGGTACATGTATTACTGGGGGTGCGCGGGGAATATCACATGCGATAGGCCTTGTGCGACCGGGGTACGTGTATCTTGGGGGTGCGCGGGAAGTTACACACGCGATAGGCATTGTGCGAGCAGGATATGTGTATTTTGGGGGTGCGTGGGGAGTATCACACGCGATAGGCTTTGGGCGAGCGGGGTATGTGTATTTCTGGGGGAGCGCGAGGAGTTCCACACGCGATTTTGCTGGGCGAGCAGGGTACGTGTATTACTGGGGGTGCGCGGGGAGTATCACACGCGATAGGCCTTGTGCGACCAGGGTACATGTATCTTGGGGGTGCTAGGGGATTATCACACGCGATAGGCCTTGGGCGAGTGGGGTACGTGTATTACTGGGGGTGCGCGGGGAGTATCACACACGATAGGACTTGTGCGACCAGGGTACGTGTATCTTGAGGTGGCACGGGGAGTATCACACGCGATAGGCCTTGGGCGAGCAGGGTATGTGTATTTTGGGGGTGCGCGGGCAGTACCACATGCGATAGGCCTTGTGCGACCAGGGTACGTGTATCTTGGGGGTGTGTGGGGAGTATCACACGTGATAGGCCTTGGGCATGCGGGGTACGTGTATCTTGGGGGTGCGCAGGAAGTTTCACACGCAAATTGGCAGTGTGGGTCCTCCCAGGTGTGCCCTCTCCCCCCTCCCCAGGCCCTGCAGGCAGCCCACACCACAGGGGACTACCCTGCACCCCAGCTCATGCCCCACAGGCAGCCCATCCACCTTGGGCATGCCCTGCAGGTAGCCCATCCACCCTGAGCATGCCCCCCAGCCAGCCCACATGTCACCATGCACCAGTGAGCACCGACTCATGTCCCCGTGCACCCCCACCCACCCAGCAGTGACAGGCACCTGGCAGCAGGCCCCGACTCATGTCCCCCTGCACCCCCACCCACCCAGCACCGACGGGCACCTGGCAGCAGGCCCCAACACATGTTCCCCCTGCACCCCCACCCACCCAGCAGTGACGGGCACCTGCCAGCAGGCCCCGACTCATGTCCCCCCCAACACGTCATCATTATCCACAATCATGGGCCTTATGGCCACCCAAAGCCCACTGCATGCCACCCCTGTCCAAAGAGCCAACCAAGTATTCCATCCACCCCACATTGAAATGCCCATTACATGACACAACCCAAATGCAAGTATGTACATCAACACATGTCCGTCACACACACACACACAATGGGTGCCAGTGAATGTGAAAACCCACATTGTGACATGCATGAAACCAATGAGAGAACACCACAAATTGAAGTACCAAACAAAAATGTATTGAACACAAAATTAAAGGAATTAAATGAAAACACACAATAATGGAAATAAGAAAAAAAAGCAGCATGTCCCAAAATGAATAAAATATATATGAAATCAGAATCAAAATAAATCCAAATGAAGATGTGTCCAAAGTCTCCGTCCAACAAAGCAAATCCAAAGGGAAAGAAATAAAAGCAAATCCAAAGGGAAAGAAATAAGTAAAATCCATTGCTCCATGGTGAAAAAATAAATGAATGATGATTAATCCACTGTTCAACTATATACAAATAACAAATCCAGGGTCCATGAGCCCAACCATTGAAATCAAACCTACAAAAAAAACTACCTAATAAAGAACTATCTACAAAAAGGTGAGGCATAGTCCAAGCGCCCCAAATGAAAGAAAAACATAAATGAAACCTAACACTAACTAATTATATACAATGGTGGCGGGCAAATCCTACGGCTCACTTGCCGATTTCCCGGGCCAGGGCATCATCGAACTCCTGTTCTATGTTCTATGTCCTGGAGGCGGGCCTGTTCCATGGCCCCAAGGTTTCACAGGGATAACGCCATGTCCAACTCCGACCCACCTCAGCGCCCTGCGCATGGAGTTCTCCGCCCTGACCATAGTGAGCCGTGCCTCTTCTGCCCGCCGCCGGTCCACATCTATGTGCTGGCCCAACCGCTGCCACACGGAAGATACTCCCAATCCAGGGTCCTCCTGCCCTCCGGCCGATGCCTGCCCCTCTGATGTTGATGGCCCCTAGCCATCATCGCTCCCACGTTGAGCCTGCTGCTGCTGTGCCTGTGCCCTGCCTCTTGATGCCTGCATGTCCTCCTCCTGCTGGGGTGCAGTTGTTGGTGTAGCCACCCCTGCTGGACCTCTGACTCCCGACTGTGGCAGGGATGTGTCCTCCACCAGCCTGGCCGCTGGGTCAGAGGCAGCTCCACAGGGTGCCCAGGTGATACATGGGCCGGAAGATGGCACGGAGGACGACTGGCGGATAGGGGGTTCAGGTGAGGAGGGGGTCGGTACAAGGTCCAGCACACGGAGGAATCCAGCACTGGTGACCCGTCCTAGTAGGTCGACGCGGTCAAAGAGGCATCCAAGATAATGTGCAAGGTCTTCACGAAAACACTGCAGGTCATCCTGCATGCCCCGTTGACGCAACGCCATCCCAGCCAGGACAGGCTCAACACGGTCCCGGATTGCCACGTCCGCAGGGAGAGGAAGGCCAGTGCGCTCATCCCCTCCCTGAAAACGGGTCTGGACGTAAGCATCCCTGCTGGTGCGGGATGATGCAGTCACAGGATCGGGGACAGGATTACACACAGGCAACTCCGCGGCGGCCTGTGCTTCCTCCTGTCCCTGCCCCTGGACTGCACCACCAGCACCAGTGGAATCCCCCCTCCAGACCCCGTGTGTGTCCCTTCCACGGCCTCCTCCTCAACCAAACCCCCCACCAACCTGGATGACTCCGTGCCATCTTCCTCCATTAGACCCCGTGGGGTCTCAGCTACCCCTTCTGCTGCCGAGGAGTCCACCTCCAACCTCTGCCTCTTGGACCTACCCTCGGCAGCTGCAGCCACGGATGCGGCAGACTCCTCACTCCCCAACGAGATGACAGCATGGGAGGAGGGCCGGGCCTTGAGTCTCCGGCTGGGGGTGCGATCCCCGCCTCCCTGCCGCTTTGCTCCACAGCACCGTCTCCGCCCTCTTCATCAGTTGACGCTGCAGACAAGGAGAGATAGAACACAGGCATCAGGGCACTGTACAATGGTCTGATAAACACAACAGTTGTACTTGAGTGGCAGTGTCAAACTTCAGACATGGCATCACACTCCCCAACACACATGTCATTTGAACTCACACACATGAGCACATCAACAGGAATGTTGCACCAGGCAGCACCATCCATACACAAACAACAGCATGAACAACCGAAGGTGAGCCTCACCTCACCTCACATGCAACACGGGGAGTGCAGAACACATGCACACACGCCACCAGACATACATGCATCGGTACATCTCCACCACCTGTCGCAGTGATAAGATCGCCATCCATGTCACATTTGGCAATCAGCCTCCTACATGTCACTGTCACATGCATCCATGGTGCATCACAGTTGCACACTTGTAAAATAAACACACATGCACATGTACATAGTGCAGATACATGCAGGTGGAACCACCATTCATGTGTGACACCACAACCATGCCACTGTACATACACAGAAATGTAAAAATGTGTGCACCCACACCTGCATTTGGCCAGCATGCTTACCAACACATACACCATCGATGTGTCTCACACATGAGAGGACTCACATGTGGCAGGCTCATTTCCCTGTACATACACATGCATACATGGCCCTACACAGACATATGTACAACCTGCACACTCCTGCCACACCTCAACATGCACAGCGTCTAATCAGTACGCATGTACACTTACCACTCGACTCCAGACGGGTCTGCCTCTCAAGGACCTGGAGGTGGAGCGCTGGGCGTATACGTTCCAGGACCCTCATCTGGTTGTTGGTTAGGTGGACCCGGCACCCCTTGGCATCCGCTGCCTTCAAGAGGCGCCGGGCCTTGTTGAGGATCCTGGGCCTGAAGTCCTCCCAGCGCTTCCGGACGTGTTGAATGTCGTGGACTGCCACCCCCTCCACGTTGATGGCAGTCACGATGTCCATCCAGATCCTCTTCCGTCCTTCATTGTCGGCGCGCAAACTTCCAAAGAGTGCATCATACTGCCCCAGGACTCGCTCCACGAGGATACCAACTTCACTGGCACTGAAGCTGGTAGCCCTCTGCCTCTCTGGCTGGGGGTTGCCAGTGGTGCCAGATGGTGTGTCCGACATGGCAACCCCAGAGGCAGGTGTGGGTGGGCAACTGGGTCCTGGGGCTGGGCTGTGGAGCGATGGTATACCAGTCGGGAGTCTTCTGTTCCAGCAGGGGTGGTCACAGCAACTGCACCCCTGCAGATGGCTGACGTGCAGGCCCCAAATAGCAGGGCACGTGGGCAGCAGGCAGGCAGGCAGCAGCAGATGGCAGGTGGGAGCGTGCTCGGGGCTCTGGGGGCAGGAAAATGGCCTTCTGGGCAGGAGCGTGGTCTTCCGTGTGTTGTTGCGTGGCCAGCTTGATACGGAGTGATTTGGCACATGAAAAAACGGCACGTCTGCGTGTAATTCAAGGAAAGGCCCTTAGCACGTAAGCGCTTCTGTGATGTGACGCGCAAGGGCGTTTCCCTCAACACGGGTTCATGTTGATTTTACACGTGCAAAAACTGCACATGCAGTTGTTACTGCATGCAATTGGAGGAAAGGGCCTTAGCGCGTAAGTGTCGTTGCACGTGTGGGCTAGCTTAAAAGGTATGTGTAGGACGCCATTTTCTTGTACGTGCTTTTTGTGGAGAGCGAGCAGGTGATTCTTGTACTTCTTGTCAGTTCATGCGCGATAACTTCACAACGGTTCCAGTTTGTACTCCCGGTTTACTCAGACAGCGTTCAATTCTTCTTTTGGCGGGGGTGTTGCCAACGTGCACACGCGTGTCTTTTTCATGCTCTTTTTCCAGGCAGACGGTGAGTCGCGCACGTATTTTCCAACTGTGGTTGCCCCCATGTGTCGCATACCCATTCAGAGGTCATTGTAGGCTGCGTATACCACGCATACGCTTATTTTTGTGTTTCTGGGTGCCACAGCGTAGTGTGGGTTCATTTTTCCACGCATGTGGTCTACCAGGGGTTGCGTGCACGTTAAATATTGTTTTCGGGGTGCCTGTGCGTTGCGTGACCCGTCATCTTCCCCCAGGGGTCACAGACAGCCTTGCAAGAGCACTAGGGTACGAATTACATCTAGTACCCTACCCCTCTGACCCCAATTGCCCAGGACAATTGTTTACTGCAACTCCCATACGCACAACATCAGTGCCATGGTTGGGAGGCGACCAAGCAGTAAGGGAGGCAAAGGTGGCCGACCTTAAAGAGGTGGGCACAGTAGGGGACGTGGCCAGGATGTGCAGGGTGGCCCAAGAGGCCAGTGTGTGGAGGACCAATCAGGGACACCTTTGCCCCCCCCTTCCCTCAATGGTTCGGGGCGATGTAGCTGACACCATCCAAGTTCAGCCCTTGTTAAACCGGCTCATATTGTCAACAGAAACGGCACAGGATGACTCCCAGGCTGACGTCCGTGTCACCAAGTCTAAGCCACGTGTGGCGGTGAAAGTTGCTGTTTCCAGGCCACGTGGATCTGGGGCAGCAATGTCATCTGCTGCCCCAAGTAGCCAGGGTGAGGAGGCTGCAGGGGCAGCTGCAGCTCAATCCACCCCAGCTCCGTCTCTCCCAGCCAGGACAGTGTCGGTCCAAGTCAAGTCCATCACACCGAAGTTGGTCCTGCCAACATCACCCAGCAGCCAATGCCTGCAGTGAGACCTTTGGTCATCGTGCCTTTGGCAACTTCCAGTGCCCAGTGCACCTGCGCTTCTGCCCCTACCAACCAGAGCGATGTAAGCCACTCAGGGTCCGCAACACCTTCCAAGAGGAAGAAGGGTGTTCTTGCAGTACAGGCTGGGACCCCAGACACGGCTACCCACTCCGGCACGTCAAGGAAGCCTAGTTTCAATGATGCAGAACTAGATGCACTTGTGGCCTATGTGTCGGCCCATGGCCGCAAAATGGTGGTGACTGCAGGGTGCAAGACTACGACTGCTCAACGTAGGGCCCACTGGCAGACCATCGCGGACCTCATTAGTTCCCTTGGATTTGTGAAGTGCCCAGCTGATGATTGCTCTAAGCGCTGGAAAGACCTGAAACGCTGAGCAAAGAACAAGCTGGCTTCAAATCATGCCTCTACTCTGGTGACTGGCGATGGGTCACCACCAGAGGAGGAACAACTCACTGAACATGAGTCTGTCGCTGGAGCATTCATCACAGAGGATCAGATCCAATGCGTGGGAGACCTACCAGATCTTGTAGCAATGTCCGCTGAGTGACCATGCATGTGTGTGCAATCCATGTGTATGTTGCTTGGGTGATGTGTTCTGATTGAGTGCCAGATGAGGCTGTCTAGTCATGACTGCTATGGGTCACCCATGTGGTCCCTCAAAACCATTCCCCGGCCTTGTGTTTCCGTTTTACAGTATCCCTTCTGACCACAGTTCACTTTTTGCACATGATTAATCCACTTGGCCTTCAGCTGTCCTCTTGCCACAACATTGTTCATACTGTTTTCCTCTTCATTCAGCCTGATTGATGAAATGATTAGCATATTTACCAGACATTTTTGTGGCCTACTGCCCCAAATGTGACATACTTCTGTCATAGATTACACCACACAATGGCCCACATTTCTTGACTTATTAGGGGAAAGATTTCTACAATCAGGCTGATTGAGTAATGTGCACCTACACATGGCCTGCACACTATCATTTTGGGGCCCTGTTTGAATGTTGAACATGACAATTGTATCCTCTCATGTCGAAGTGACCAACCATTGATGTATCCATGTGCCTGCCGTCACTGCATCAGTGAACACTGGCTTTGTTGCAGCGTGTGGCAGATGCGTGTTTTCTCACTCTTTTTTATATGTTTTATTTCATGATGTCCATCTCACATGGATGGGTGACAGTACTGATTTGCTACCATCTGGGAGTCCTTGTCAAATCTGCCATGGCTATGCTACATGCCGTCTGTGTGCTGACATGTGTCATCTATGTGGATTGTCCATGCCACTCACAGGCTAATGTTTGATGCCAGTGCTATCCAGCATGCAGCACGTGTTGGTTTTCCATCTTGCAGTCATCAGTGTGCTTTTTGCCTCCCCTTCCAACTCATTGACAGTGCATGCATGCCAGAGTTATTGTCATGTGGGACATGTGTCATTTATGTACTGGATCTCTGCCTCGTCATGCCTATGTGTGTGTGCTATGGTGCTCATGCCGGTTTCCATTTGTTATCTTTCATGTTTTTGCAGATGATGAGGCACTTGATTCTGTTGAGGAGGAGGAGATGGGGCAGACCCAGGAGGACTCACAGCCACAAACGGGCATCAGTGGAGGACGTGGGGTGGTGGTGGGTGAAAACCCATTACTCCTACAGACCATACTGTCCACGGGTGTCTCTGGGTACACCTCCGGAGACCTCTATGAATCAGGTGCTGAATCGGACATTGAGACATATGTGCCGTCGCAGGTGAGTGTTTCTGGCAGGGATGCTGTTCTGTCCAACCCACCTGCACCGGGGGTAGACCCCTCTATGGGGATTTCAGTGTTGGAAAGTCTGCCTGTGGCGGTTACGGATGCAGGGTCACACTCCACAATATTTGCTCCTGTTCCTGGGCCAGCAGATCAAAGGAGGAATGCAGTTTTGCAGCCTTGTGCTTTGCCAGCACAGAAAGCTGCACATCACCTTGCCCCAACCAGGTGTGGTGCCCGCCAACGCGGTGGCCGTGCGCCACCAGGCAATACTGTGTGGGAGAACTCCATCTACACTATAGCAGCACAACAGGGGGAATCGTGTGAAATGATGGCTCAGGCAATGGATAGGGTGGCCACTTCCATTCTCCCCCCTGAAAGGCATGTGGCGCTCCTGCAGCAGGCAACAGACTCTATTTGCCACTCACACAGGGAGGACATGTTGGCGTCCGACAGGGACCGACGGGCTGGACTGGAGACTCTGCGCACAGCCATATCTGTAGAGTCACAGGCCCACAGGAAAGCCCTCAGGTTAGAACACAGGTCCCTCAGAGATACTCTAGGTGAACGTGAGGTGTCCCGGAGTACAAGGGCAGAACAGCAGCTGGAGCAGCTGACACGTACACTCTCAGCTAAGCTCCAGGCAACCCATCATGTCGGTCTAGGAAAAATGGACACCTTTCACGATGGATGGCAAATGCATTTTGGTGGCCAAAGGCCAACCGTCTTATGTACGAAACAATAGAAATACAGGTTTCCGAGTATGACCAATGAACGGCCATTTTGATGTAACAAGGATCGCCATTTTGTTTTCTAACGATTGCTCATTGCTTTCTGTTCAAATTGCTTTGCAGCACATTTCTGCTTACACTGCTCGACTGTTAACATTGTTGTCTGAACGTGAAAGGACAAGGCCGCAAGGCAGCGAGGCTAAAAGGGTTTGTTGAAAAACAACAAAGGCAGCTCCAGAGAGGAATGCCCGGCTCCCTCCCGAATGTAGCCTTGAAGCAGAGCCGCAGGGCATTTAATCATTTCACAGCTGCCAGCCAATCTCGTTATATGGTAGAAGATGTTAGAATAAAGCAGCTAAAGGCTTGAATTATGCTCTTCTTACGGCACCCCTTTTCCGAGCCCTGTAGAGAGTGTCGGCTCCCAGGACACGAATAGCACCTCATAGATAGCAAGGTCTGGAATGTGACTCTTCCCCCGTATGTAGCTCGCTTACGAGAACAGAAGCACTGTGTTCTGTTCAACAAAGAAAAGATGTCTCTGCACTTGCAAGGTTGCATATTGTTACTAGAATAGATATTCGTTGGAAGTGTCCATCATCAAACCGAGTTCAAAGAAACCCAATAAAGGGGTGTGTTAAACATGTCACAACTAATTGTATGATATGCATTTTGTATATATGTAACTGATGTACGTAATTCGCTCTCTTGCGTCCCTCGAGGTCTAGAGATGCACATCGCGGGGCGTGAGACCGAGTTGGGCACTGAGACTATTTGCTTTGCAATAAACCCTAGCTTTGGGAATACAACCTCGTGTCTGGCATATCTATCGTGTGTGGTGACTTGCCTTGTTTCCATAACGCGAGGGACCCCTAGGGTTCCCTTTCAGTCAGGAGATCCAGGCATCACGCGAGGCCATGCAGGCAGAAATGCGTGCTACCCGTGAGGTGCTGCATGGGGATCTCCGTGCCATCATCCTGCAGAACCAAACCTTTCAGACCTGCATGCTTGCTGCCATGGAGGAGCATGCCAGGGCTTTGTGTGGTCTGCCTCCCATACCATGGTCACCTTCTGATGTACCACCACAGGGTGATGACAGTGATGGCAGTTCTCCCAGTGTAATGTAGCCGTGCAGGCCATGAGCCCAGGGAGGTATTTTTGTTTTTTCTCAACATCCATGCATGTGGGTGTTGGGGTGCACCCTGTACCTCGTCCCTCCTGGTTGGCCTCCCCCCCAGCCCCCTGGTCCACACATGGCCATTTTTTCTTTTTTCTTTTTAATATATATTTTTTTACAGTATGTTGCTTTGTGTGGCTCCCATAGGCATCCACTGTGTATTCCAGCTGGGCGGATGCAGACTTGTCCTGTCTTTGGGTTAGATGCTTGGATTCCTGACACACACACCCCTCCTGCTTCCTCTTTCCATGGGCTTGCAAAGGGTGTGACCAAGTGACAGTAACTTACACAGTGACATTGGGCTCCCATAAATTGTGTGGACAGTGTGTAGTCAAAACTGTGTATACATCCCTAGTGGGTATTGTTGTAGAAATCTCCACTGCATGGTGGATTTATGTATGGTTCTACATACAACCCTGACTTTTTCCTTATATACATGTACCTTCTTCATGTCTTTACAAGCCCATCTACTTTGCAGATGCAGTTCATGTTTTATGCAGTTCACTGATACATTTGCCTTCCAGTAACAATCTGCAGTTGGAAGGGGTCGATGTGCTGCCTTAGTCAGGTTGTGACACTTGCACTACTTTTATTTTTTATTGTAATATATTGCCACTGTTTGATCATGTACTAATGTTTCCTCTTGCTGGTAAGTATTTGTTCATGTGTGTTGTTTTTTTATTCATTATTGAGAGCAAATTGTCTGTGGCCGGTTTCCATTTAGGACAGTGCACTTTGTGACACTTGTGTCATGTGTTGTGCATTCATTTGGTTGCTTTCACATTGCATGCCATGCCATGGTGTTTTGGGGAGGTGTTGGGTGACATGCCACTATTTTGATGTGGTATTTTGCAAGGGGGTAGTCCTTCATGCTGCATGAATTTGTGCCTTTTTGTGACACAGCATTGGGTGTCTTTGAGTAGCTAGGGATGCACACAATGTAGCACTTCCAGGTGAACAATCTCAGGCTGGTATTGTTGTGACAGTTGACTGTCCCTTTTGTCATCATCATTGATTGTCAGCTGGTATGTGCCAGGCCTGTGTGCACTGCGCAGGGGTGGGATTTTAGGTGAAGTAATTTGCCACAAGCTGGGTCTGGGCTGCCTCACCACGTGCCCCTTCACCTCCCATGCGCAGCAGGCGTGCATGTGGGTGGGGATGTGGGGGCACCACCATGTCCACTGGCACGCCCCGCCGGGTTCCAACGTTGTGCAGGACACATGCTGCCACTATGATCCTGCACACTACTGGGGGCGCATATAGCAGCTGCCCACCAGAGCGGTCAAGGGAGAGAAAGCGTGACATGAGCACTCCGAATGTGCGCTCCACTATGCCCCGGGTTGCAATATGGGCTGTGTTGTATCTTACCTCGGGTGGTGTGGTGGGGTTCCGAATTGGCGTCATCATGTAGGTGCTCAGAGGGTAGGCACTGTTCCCTGGGGAGGTGATAATCGTTGTCATTAGTGGGGTTTTCCCATTTCTCAGTTTGTGACATGCATGCATGTGCAGAGGCATTTATACTCACCAATTAGCCATGTGTCGCCATGCCGGCCACCTTCCAGGTCCTGGTTTAGGGGTGACATTCTGAATATGAAACTATCATGGCTGGACCCTGGATAGTTGGCATATATTGAGGTGATGATTCCCTTGGCATCACATACAACCTGCACGTTGATGGAATGTCAGTGCTTGCGGTTCCGATAGATATGCTCAGTGGCCCTGGGTGGACGTAGAGCCACATGGGTGCAATCAATGGCACTTAGGACTTTGGGGAAGTGTGCCACCCCGTAAAGTTGCTGGACAACAGCATGCCTTTCTGCAGGTGTTCTGGGCATGTATATGTGCCTGCGGACTGAGGGGCGTGCAGTCATGATGGCCAACACCTGGTGAAGGCAGCATGACTGCGTGGCCTGTGACTAACACCCCACTATGGCACTTGTCTGCTGAAATGAACCAGTAGTCAAGAAGTGCAGTACATTGAGCACCTTTTCCAAGGGGCTCAGTGCTTGCGAGCACATGTTGGCTGATGAGGTCATCCTCCCACTCCCTCACCAGGTCTAGGATTATGTGTGGTGGAAACCTGTACCTCCCATACACCTGGTCATCAGGCATCCCAAAAAGGCTGGTCCTGGGTACAAAAATGCGGGGCCTGGCTATCCTCCTCCTCCTGCAGTGGCCCACAACCACTGCTGCGAGGAACGGTATATTCATCGTAGCGTCTGAGCTTGTTTGTTGTTTGCGTGCACTTATGCTGCCCAGGGCCGCTTACGCCTGCTTCCTGCTGGCGTACGTGTTTCCGGATTAGCGCGTCTTTTTTGGCGCACGCCTTTCCCCTGTTCGATTCCACGAATACGTGTTGTTAGCACGCGTGTGGGCGTTGCGAGCAATTACCTCCTGTACTTCCCCTGTAACGCCCACATTTTCATGCGTTGTTCCCCATTCCGCGTGTTACGCCCGTGTTCCGCCCACTTTTCTTGTGTGCGCTACGCTATGTGCGCTTTCCCTGTGCACGTTTAGTGACGTATGCGCTCGCGTGGACCACCCACGGATTTGGCGCACATCCCAGCTTTTACTAGCACAGCACATTCCATGAATCGATCAACGGCTGCGTGCGCGGCTTTGGCACCCGTGCGTTGCGATTTTCACACTTGCGCTCCCCTTTTCGGAGCACATTTATTCCATGAATAACCCTGAATGTGTTTCTTTGTGGGCTTTGCCTTTGGTTGTCAAGACGCTTCAGTTTGCTCCTTTCGAGCCTCTAAAGGATATGCTGCCTAAATGACTATGTCCGAAGAAAGGGGTGTACTGAGAACCAAAAGTGGCTTTGTGTTATTTTTCAAATTGGCTCCATAGTACACTGTGCAAGCGAATATAGCCAGCAAGCCCACACCCTCAAAGAAAGTTTTTATTTGGGGGTGGTCTCTCCTAATACAATTTGGAAAGAATGGGCTAAAATTGTGAATCGCAAAGCACATTTTCCGTACATAGGTTATTCTACATTTTAATCCCTAACAAAAAAATGAACCTCTAGCATTGTTTTATTAATAACGATGAAAAACATACTCGATGCTTTATAACAAATTCTTTGCTCCAAAGCGGTTTGGGGGATGAGGAAAGAGGGAAGGAATGAAGCAGGTGACTGGAAGAGAGGGTAAGATGAGCAGAAAACCAGGCAGCATCCTACTTTGCAGATGTAGCACTTAAGACAGCCAAGACGGCAATAGATCAACAGAAGGTGGCCACCTATGTTTATGATTATTAGGTAATGAGGAAGGAGCATTCATTAGTGTTGCTTGTTAAATGGTGTGGAAGGCAGATTCTTAGTGTCTGTTTACCATAGACCGAACTTTCAAAGTGACGACAGAGAGACACTGTCTGTGGTATACTATGCCAAAAGTTGACATAGCTGACAAAAGAGAATAGTGGTAGGTTTCAGAAAGCACAGCATAATTGTTAAATAGTTCATCCCTGAGCGAAAGTGAAAGTAATCTTTACCAAAATCGCTGTTAATGAGGAACCTGGGCCTTGTGATCCTTAAGCCTGTTTTTACTGCACACGACATCCTTAGAAATTCTTATTGTAAATGTTTTTGTTACTTCTTGAATTTGTTTCACGACTAGGGAAGCAGGACTACATTCTGATACTCTTGTGGCCTGTGTCTCCTTAGGACATCATTTAACAGGCACAAGGGATCTGCATCAGTGCTGGCATAAAACCTATTTGTGCCTCTTGGAGACTGTTTGGACACACGGTGGTTTACTCTGAATAAGTCTATTTTGAAGGTAACGCAATCTGATTATTCCGTTCGTATTCTGTTTTTCTGGCAGACAACAGCCACTGCTGTGTTGAAGCCAAGGAAATCTTAAATAAATGCCTGGGCACTTACAGATGCCAGGATTTTGTCCTCACTTTCTGTGCATGCTCCCACCGAAAGCCATAAATCAGATTACTGTTCGACATCCGTTATTTCACTCTATCCATTTCCTTTATCAATTATACTTAACCTGCTTCTGAGGGGTCCTCCAATTGATCATTTTAACTCTTTTCCGATAGACCAACGATCATATTTATTTTTTTGTAAACCTTTATTTCTGAGACGGACAAGCAATAAACAGTAAGCATAGCGCCATATAGTAATTATTACAAAGTTCTTGCAGTGCAATACACGTAACAGAGTATATTGAAACTTAAATAGCGAACTGACAACATCACAGATATCCCCGTCACAAACTGGGGGAGTTTTTTTTCCGAATATGTAATTTTTTAATGTACATGTTTTTTTGCTTTTGTGTGTTAAAAAAAGGGGGGTTTTTGGGGGCGGAACCCCCCCATTTCGAACAGAAAATAAAAAGACATTAGAAAAAAAAATTTCGGCAATTTTTTCTTTCAACATTTTTTCATTGACATTATGTAATTCGAAAATGTCACTATAAACCGTTGTAAACACATAGCCCTGCTTATTTTCGTTAACATATATAAGTTCACAATACCATTCATCACAACTAGAGGGATATTTGGACTTCCAATGTCTAAGTATACATTTCTTCACCTACAGCACAGGCAATGGTAATGAAATGCAGTGTTACACAGACCTTCCCAAAGTCCCCGGGCAAATATTTAAGAGGTATAAGTGATGGCGGGATATCCAATATTTCATCCACTAAAGACGCAATTTTGTGCCAAAACAACTGAATTGGGGGACACTCCCAATACATATGAAACGAGGCAGCCTGCATTTCACTGCACTTCCTACAGTCACCATTTACTCCCGGGATAGAATGTGTCCATTTTGGACGGGGTGTAGTGCAAATGGTTCAGCACCTTATACTGTATCGGTCTGAGACCTGAATTCATTGAGACAGTTTTAGTCAGCTGACAACACCTACTCCACTGAACATCATCAATTTTTAACCCCAAATCCTTTTCCCATTTGGCGCGTATCGTGTTTTTGGACTTGATATGAGTCTGAAGTAGGTTGTACAGCCTAGACACAACATGCTCTGTCCCATTTCCCGCCACAATCGCGGTGATGCATTCATGGGTTTCTGGCTCTGCTGGGAAAGAAGGCCACTGGCTGCGAAATGCTGTCTTAATTCGATAATACTATAGCACCCCAAGGGGCCACCACACAACATTTGTAGTGAAGTCCTCCAGGGACACAAATTGACATTTCGAGAACATGACCTGCATCGTCAGCTGACCTGACATATCCCAGGACCCTCTGAGCTATTTATCGAATTTAGGGGAGATTCCGGGAAAGTTCCATAAGGGAACAGTCTTCCTATATGGTGTTTTGATATCTAATTCACAAAATATTCTGGACCAGGTATTGACTGTGGTTCTAAACGGGTCAAAGGTGCAGGAGTCAATGTAGAGATCACTGAATATGACTGATGAACAATCATATTTCTAAACAGTACTTAATGGGAGACCTATTGACCTTTCCTGAAATTTAAATTCCTCTGATTCGGGAGCTGTCGGCCCCTGATTCTTCTACCCTCCAGAACCTACTTATTTTAATTCCACCACATGTTTACCTTAAAATATGTTAACTCAGACACAATTTCTAATCCTAATACGTTGCTAAACAGGGACATTACAAATTTCTTCATTACCATTAATTCATTTTTACAAACAAAGCTCACAAATCCTGTCTCTTTCATCACTTATTGCAATGCCCAAAGAACTCAAACCCCAAAAGATGAAATGCACCATTTAACTGGCTACCGATATTCAGCTCCCAATTATCTGCACCTATTCACATTGATAAGAACATCTTCCAGGCTGCACTAATAAACTGCCAGTCTGCTACCTTGTTTATCCGAAAATGTAGATATTAGTGAATTGTTGTCATCGGACCTTTTGTTCTAATGGTAACCTAGTTCTCATCATGCTTAGTGCAGTTTTGATAAGCTAGTTGCTGAATATGCTTTACTTTTTCACATAGATCGGGTGGAGGGTTGATCTATCTTGGAAATAATAACCATTCATTAAACAATTTATGACTGCCACATTGTTTTCATTTGTACTCCTGTCTGTTGATTTATTTTACTTCTTTTGAGACATGTTTTTTCATTTAATTAATTGTTCTCTAGGCAAGGCTAAATCCTTCTTCGAGGATTTTTCAAATTTGATTTCTCAAGTAAATCTATTCCTTTTGTGTTATACCTTTTTAGGTGATTTTCATTTAACTAATAATTATAATGGTACAGATGCACTATCCATTGCTAAGTATCAAGATCTTCTGAGACCATTTAATTTGAAACAATGTGCCCAAGTCCTGAATGGTCTCGTGCCAAACTATTCGATCTCATTGTAGCTTCGGATTCCTACTTCCTGCAATTTAGTCTAGTAGTAATTGATTGATGCAATCATTCCTTGACTCAAGCTCAAAGTTCTTATCAAATCAGACAGTTTGCTGCTTCTAAATGTGCTACTTGCAACACTGCTAATCTCTTTACAAGAATTATCTATCATGCATAGATCTTACTGCTTATCATTTGATAAATGAGGTGATACTCTTTTCAACACATTTTATCACTCCATCTATGCATCTGTGAATTCTCTAGCACATTAAGTGTAAAAAAGAAATACAAGCCTACATTTAATCCCTGGTAGTTTTCATAGTTATCTGAAAACAAAAGATTAGAGAGGGCAATGGAGACGTCATCATTCTGGACAGTTCCTGTTCCAACTCAAGATTACTTGGCACAAACCTAAGAAAGTTTAGAAAGGGAAAGCCACTGTAAAAAACATTTTTTTAAAACTTGTTCTAATTCAAAGAGTGGTTTTGCTTCTGTGTGGCATTGTTTGAGACCTCGTCCCGTTCCAGTGTCTAGTTTTAGGGAACACAAATGTTACAATTTCGATTCATTCTTTGTTGACAAAATGATGAATATTCTGACTAAGATCCCACTACCTACTGTTATGAATCCTGTGGTGTCATCACTAAACCCAACCTAATATCTCCTCCTAGGTGGCCAGGGGAAGGCAGCTGCTACCTGATCCAAACCCTGGGGGTGGTAGTGGGAGAGGATCACATGGGAGGAGATATCTATAAAGGGGAAGTGGTGACTCCACTGAAAGAGGCACAGTATTTATCTTTTTGTGAGGATGAGAATTTCATCATTCCCAGATGCCTAATGCCATGTTGTCAATGTGCAGGTCCCTTCCATACAACTACTCAAAGAACTGTTCTGGAGAGCCATCTAGACAGAATGGAGTTTGTGCCTCAGAAGTTCAAGAGTTAAATGTGAAATCTTTGAATTGTCCCAATTCTGCATTGGGTAGAAATCTTTTCTGTAATGTTGGGTCACAAACTTTGTTGACAACCTTTCCTCACTCTAAGAATTCTCAATCCCATCCCCTTATGGATCACAGTACCCATAATGTGTATGGTAATGGGACAAGGAAGGAGGACTCAGAGGCAGTGAAGATTCAGAACGCTGTTTACGAAAAGGTGCGGTTTAGTCGTTTACAGACCAAGGCACCTGAGCGGGATATTTTTACCCCAAAATGAAGCACAACTGCAGAAAGAGTAGGAGAAGGTGAAAAAGATGAAGGCGATGGAGAAGGCATAGCTGAAGCAGAGGCTGTCCTAGGCGAAAGAACTGCTCCAGAGAAAAGAACGCAAACTAATGTCATCGCGGAGAGTAAAGATGAGCGGCATTGCAGAGGACATGCAACAGGAGACAGGGTGTGTAGAAGGAGCATAGCTAACAATGGGATATGCTCCCAACTGACCACACAGCAAACCCATGAGAGAGAAGCTGTGGCAGATCAACAGAGCTGTCAAAGCTCCCGAAGATAGACACGCAGCTCACCGAAGGTACGCAGATGCAAGAGAGAGCGGGCAGGATGCTGGAGGTCCTCCCCATCAGTCGACAGTGACAAGGAGCTGCCGAAGAAAGCTGGTCAGTAGGCTAGATGTATGCGCTGACTGCGGGGTGCTCCACATAATGAAAGTGCTACAACCAAATAATTTGAATACCAAACAATTAATGAAGCATAGAAGAAACCCCATACAGTTGAATACCAAACAATTAAAGAAACAGAGTAGAAGTGGCAACATATAGGGGACTGCAATTGGTAAAAAGCTTATAACCAGCTTTGCCAACAGCCAAGAGGCTAGGAGAAACTGCAATTGGGGAAAGCTTATAACTAGCATTGCCAACAGTCAAGAGACTGTGAAACCATATAGAGGTGACAAGGACACAACTCTCCCTTTATGGGATATCAACTGGGGGAAACTTGTAACCCAACAGCAGTCAAGAAGATGTAAAGAAATAGTTAAGAGACACTTTGAGAATAATCCTTCTATATCAAGTTCTCAGTTTGGGAAAACTGGAACACACATGTTCAAGAGTCAAGAGGCTATAAGGAAATGCAGCTATTGTGCAGCCCTCCTTCCAAGAGACATTGGCATAGAGACTCTTGGAATCAATATTGCCACCAAGACTGATTGTAGTGGTAGGAGTTTTTTTTCTGGTAGGCGAGTACACCAGGAACGGGATTGTAGAAGTTAGTCCTGACAGCAGAGTATACCAGGAAAGAAGAGGTTGGTTTGATGAAGTATGATTTTGATAAAAAAGATGTGTTGAAAAGACCATTGTTGAATCAAATAACGTATTGCCCTTATTATTTGCTTCACAAGCTGTGGCATCACCATCGGAAGTTGTGGTGCTATCATGACAAAAGCAGTTCATTTGAAGAAGATGTGACATGGTAATTGTTGAACATTTTGAAAAGGATTGCTTTGGGTTTGAACTTGTGTTACAAAAGAAAGACATTTACCATTACAAGTAGGATATTGTGGAAACACCAGTTGTTTTGAATTGTGAACAAACATTGCGAAAAAGCTATTGGCTGTGTCAAGGGGAAAGAAACAGTGAATGGAAGAGACCTTTGTGTTACCTTGATCAGAACTTTGTTGTATCAGAATGGTGCTCAAAGTATTCCTAAATTGATCCAGGCCAAGGGAGCTCAACCCTGGTCACAAGGAGTGCTTTCAAAAACCTTCAAGTTTGAATTGAGAAATTGTCTTGTTGAACTAAAATTACCCACACGCTCTTTGTATAGTTTTGGTGTATGTATTAGGGTGAGGGTCTGAGACTTTTTAGATACTAGGGCCATCATTAAGGATGAGTGGGTCTGGTAAAAATGCCAGTCCTACTGGCTCTGGCATTTTTACCAGACCGGCTCACTCCTGAGTCTGCCCTTAGGGGGCATTGAACTACCGGCAGGCCCAACCTGCCTTGAGTTCAGGCTGCTACCAACAGAGAAATCAATGAATCACCGGCACCGTTCACAATGGAGCCAGTGATTCAGTAGTTCCAATCCCATGGAGTCCTAAAGGACTCCATGGGATGGGAATTTATTGCTGTTTCCGGCACCCGTAATATCCCAGTAACACTATGATATTGGGTTCCCGTAACGGTAAGGCAAGTCTGACGGTAGCCTGCCGTTAGTACAGGTGGGCTACCGGCAGACTCGTAATGAGCCCCTAGGTCATTTTTCTTTCGTTTTTGTTTGCTAGGCAGGGACCTCCTTGTTACGAAAGGACAAGATAGGCATTTATCCAACCCGTCTTCATTTAATAAATGGCCAAATTTGAGAAAACCTTACCTTTGTGCCCGTCTCACATTTCTAACCCCTCACACTACATAACCCTTATTCACTCTGTGTAAAGTATCAATTTGGAATTCTTTCTATGATCCCTCCGAGAAATAACTGACAAGTTTCTAGATTCCCTTAAACCCCTTCTTTCAAATTCTGATGATTTAATTCTAGCTAGATTTTGGAAGGAGCATCCTTTTTTAGTACTTTCCTCTCTTTGACTAAAGGGACTAAAGGGAACTCGCCTTCTTTTTGAAAGATAGGTTTGTTCTCCCCATTATTAAAAAAAAAACTTCACAAATTGATGTTTTCAGTAATTGTTGGCCCAAAACTAACCTCCCATTACTAGGAAATGTTTGGAGAAAACAATGGTGCTGCAGATGATTGATCGGTATCGGCTTCTTCGCACTTACCAATCTGCATTCTGCCGATCTCATAGCAATGAATCAACAACACTACTAATCACAGATGCTATATTGAATGTGAGAACACGTTTGTTAGTCTTATTCCACTCAACAGTGTTCAAAACAGTTAGTCATGAGGCACTGTTATCTATTCTTGCTGCGCGGCTTGGGTTAGAAGGAATTGTACTTTATTGATTTTGTTACTTGACTTGCCAGTACTGTTATACATGTTACATACATGTGCTGGTCCTCAGTGTTATAGGTTTTCTCCTATTCTTTTTAACGTATACATTGGAACTTTGGGTGATATTATTTTAAAGTTCATCCTTCATCAAAATGCCAATGACACTAAATTGAATTTTAGGATGTCATTAGCAGAGAATCAGATGGTATTATCTAATCTTAAACACCTTAAAATGTTAATGTATTCTCTCTGCTGTATTAGGCAGTTATTAGATAGCATTAAATACTGACTGCCATCTGTTGCGAAGGGTGGCATTCCCCCTACTATTTCTCCAGTTGCTAAATCACTTGGTTTTTGGGCTGGACAAACAGTCCCAGAATGAAAACTTTGATAAAATAATGTCAACATGCCAATCATCACCTCATCCTCCTTTGAAAGATCAAACCCAATAAATTGTTACGCTTCTCCAAGCGGTCATGCAAGCTCTGGTTCTTTCATATGTGGATGGTGGTTATGCTACCTTGATGGGTGCATCTAAATGTATTCTTCAGTCCCTAAAGTAGGCCCTTCACTTTGCCACCAGTTTGGTGTCTCAGAGGAGGAAATTTGATGTTATTTCTCTTATATTGGCATAGTTGCACTGGCTTCCAGAGGCTTACATTTGGTTTAAATTAGCTTGTATTACCAACAAACAGTGGTCTTGGGTAAGCTACCTTATTTGGCCAATACATTTGTGATTTGAGGGTGCTGCAGACTAACTGGTAGCAAAGGTGTTCATTGTTTAAACATACCCAAAGTATCACAATCCCAAACTGAAAAGCAGGCTTTTTATGCTGCTGTACCGGGTCTGTGGAACTTGATAACATAACCCCTTTCACTTATCTCCGACAATGTAGACATTTTGTAAGGGCCTAAAGACTTTCTATTTCCTAGTTCATCTTAATAGTTCTACAGTTTTCTAAAGATTTATGATCTTCCATAACTGGATAACAGTTTTGATATGTTTGCAGATTATAAATAAAAATGAAGGACAAGCAGTATCTGTCTGACGTATTTGACTTGTGAATGTGAAGCCGCAAAGTGCCTTCAAATACACCCTTCTCCATGCGAGGGTAGAGGGTGAGTGAGATATCTTATCACTACAAACATCAGTTAGTGCAAGAGTGGAGTGACCGGTTTCAGGTCCTGTATATATGCGTAAGTTACATAGAGACCCCACCTTTGGTCTTGGTGTCTTCTTAACACATAAGTGTATCCTGCAGCATTGGTAATACCTACACTTAGGCTACAAAGAGCAAGTGCAAAGATTGTCCCACTTTCAGGTGGCACTCAACTAGGACTTTCTAATAGGGGTATAGGTGCCCATAACCATGTATTTGCAGTTTAGGACAAAACTCCATTTTTATGGGGTCAAATAAAATAAATGGTTGTTAGTATATTATTGATGGTTTATTTGCCTCTGATATAGCCACACACAATCCCTCTAGAACAGGGTTTCAGCACTGTCTGCAGCTATTTGAATGTTTCCTAATACAGCGATTAATCATTTTCGTATATCCATGAACAGAGACTGAACTAATGTCACTGTACTGTACTGCACCAAACTGTTCCCAAAACTAGCCTCACTCACCCAGGAAGCAACATTGTCTGCATGTTAAAATTGAGTTTGTAATGCATTTGGGGTCTGGCATACCTAAAGTTGAATGTGGGGCGGGGGGTTGTATGTTAATACATGTTTGGCTTGATCAACACTAGATTCATGCATCCATTCACATGGAAAGCTATCATTGTGTCTAGAGTTTGTCTTATTCTCATACTAAATAGCATCACATATTTGTATACTCCTCTAGGCATGGGTATTGCATGGGTGTTTAAAAACAATGATCTAGTAGTATGCATGTATGCGTGGGATTTATAAACTGCAAAACCTAGCTAGGAAGTCGCAGAGAAAGGTACATAGAGGGCTCACCCATGGGGTTTACGGGTAAGGCATGGGGTTAGCAGAGGACCTGGATGAGTAGGAGAAGCGGGGGAGGGGAGATCTGCAGAGGGCAAGAAGTAGGGTTGAATAGCTTGTACAAATAACTCAAATGGTCTTCTACTATTAACTGCATTAGGCCACGTGATTAGATTTACATGCTTGTATCGCAACTCCAATTTCCTTTAAAAGTTCTAGAGAAGACGGTGGAATGGGGTCAATCTCACATTTCCTGGATGGGTCATATAGATGCCCTGAAAATGAACTTCCTTCCGGGGGTTCTATATATGTTCCAAATGTTACCCATAAAAGCCCCGGAGAGTGGGATATGACACCTTGGTTCTACCTAGGAGCGCAGGGGTGTGGGGGACTGCCATATCTGATGCTATATTATAAAGCCACACAGTTGTGGGCGATGGTCCCACACTTGCGGGAAGACCCAGACAAAAAAGGGGTTATCTGGAAAATTACCACAGGCGCCCGGCCACAGTTGGGGAGTTGCTTTGGGTCCAGAGGGAGCGGATCCCTAGGAGAATGAAGGAACACAGGATATTGGGAGTCTTTAGGGAAGTGTGGTGGAAGGGGGCGGAGACACAGGAGGTCACCACATGGCCCTCGCCGATGAGTCATATTTGAGCCCTTCCAATAAGGGATGAGATACCAGAGCTGGAGAGATATCAGGGTTGGTTCAAGGCAGGACTGGCTAGAGCTGGACAGTTGTGGGTGAAGGGGCGCTTTATAGGGATCCAGGAGCTGGAGTCAGGGTTGAACATTGGGAAATGACCAGTCTTCGTATACCTTAAACTAAAGGGTATCCTCAAAGCTGGGAAATGGAACGACTCTCTTCAAAGAGACCTCACACCCGTTCAGAAGATTCTAGACACACACAGAAATGAAGGAACTCATTACATTACTCTACAGGGCGTTGATCGAGACCGGTAAGGGCACAGTTGAAGGACTCCGGCAAAAGTGGGAGAGGAAACTTAGTTGGGTTGGATGAGCATTTGTGGAAACTGATGTGCAGAAGGGCCTTTAAGACATCAGTGACTTGCCAGTATAAATTGCATGGTCAGATGTTGTTGCACCAATAGCAGTACGACCCAGTACGGGTCTAAAAAATATTCCCATCTGTAGGCCTGATGTGTTGGCATAGTTGGGGGGAGAGAGCGGACTACTGGCATATGTGGTGGAAGTGCCCAAAGGTCCAGGTTTTCTGGGCTGAGATTCTGGGATGGGTCCAGGAGGTGGAAGGGAGGGAATGTGTTTTGGACCAAATGTTGCACCTTGCCCCATATGACACACTTTGTTATTCCTGGCCAGGGCATGCCTGGCCAGATACTGAAAGAGAGGGGAACTTCCAGGTTTGAGTGGGTCACTACTGCAAAGGACACTTATCTTATGGAAAAGATCACAGCAGCGATCCACGGGGAAGCTTTGGGATCAAAGGGGAGTGGCTGCAATTTTGTAACAGATTCATAAGTGTGAGTTTAAGGGGAAACCACCCTTGGGGGGTCGAGCCCGGTTTCACTGGAGACAATTCAAAGTATACGTTGCACACCCGGCTGTTGCTGTGCTGTTTGTATGACCTCTCTAAATTTCTGTTTTTGTTATGGGCTGTAAACTTCAAGGGCACGTTTGTTGTCCCACACGTGTAATGGGAAATGGGGGGTTTGGATGGCTGGTATGCGTGGGGGGGCTAATAGAGGACGGTAAGATTTTTCAAAGTTGAGTAATGTGTCATTCTAAACTGTGTCTCTGAAATTTCTTGTGAAAACCAATAAAATGTATTTTCAAAACACAATCGTGCCTCACAGAAACCCTTCATCCAGGCACCCCACTAGTATCCTCTCTCACAGGACTTCTGAATTAGAAATCCCCTATCTTAGCAAGACAAGAAATGTCACAGAATAACTCTGTTCTCTGCAGGGCTGCATATACAGAGCGTTTCCAAATAGTGCCCCTGATATACGCTTCCGGCCACCTCTGTCTGCCAGCCCTCATGTATCCATATAATGCCATTGGAAGGCAGGATAAGTGATTACCAACAGTACTCTGTGTATCCCAGCCACTGTAGGGTACACAGAGATTGCAGCAGGCAACAGTCAAACTAAGACAGCAACCGGTTCCACATTCAAATGCACACAGTTCTAGAACACAACATATCTTCCCCCTCATAGAACAGAACACGTAAAAAGAAAAGGGATAGGGGGAAAAGGAGAGCGGGGCAGGATTGGAGAAGAGAGAGAAAGAACAACCCACACAATAAAACAAACAGCTGACCAGTGGAAGTGAAGAGATAACTGATACAATAAAAAATAAACAGAATGACAAAAGGCAATACATTACAGGACCTACCCACGCACAAAATCCTTAAACAGATGTGTACACTCCTCAACCTCTCACTTTCCCTGGCACTTTGACCAAGACCTGAATCACTCGCAAGGGCACTACTACCAACCCCAGCACTACTACCAACCACACTTCCCCTCCATAAACCAGAGTCATTCCTGAACACAGCTAGCCTTCCTTTCAACCACACTTCTCCTCCTTCCACCACACCATTTTTATAACCTCTTTACAGGGCGATACTCACCATACATGCCAACCCCATCCAACCAGAGCACAACATGGTGGCAGGTTGCTGACCCTCCAAAGAGACAAATGGGACGTTTCGTAACTGAGTGGGGTGTAGTACAGTAACTTCTCACCATCTGTCTCAAAACCATCTGCCATGGCATCCCAGACTTCATAGCTAACTAAATCTCTCCTTTAAGAAATCTGTTAACACGCTCAACCAACCCATTGGCCCTGGGATGGAATAGCACGGTTCACACATGAACAATGCAATATTACAACAAAAAAAACTCTTCATTACATCAGAACAAAATTGAACACCATTGTCTGTGACAATCTGTGTGAAAACCCTCCTGGAAAAATACCTCCTCAAAGAACATCACTAGCCCCACAGTGGCGGCATCTCTCACCGCCTTCCACTCAATCCACTTCTGCCATGGCTGGGATAAAACTCAGATAGGAAGGAGTGGTGTCTACCGAACCACCTTACTTTTGTCACTCATCAAACACTCACTACAATTCCACACATTCCTTTCCACATAACTGCCATCATCGGCCACCAGTAACTTTGGCGCAACAATCTCTTGGTACCGTTTGCCCCAAAATGTCCTTGATGGGCAATCTCCACAAGCCCTTCTCCGATACCCTCAGGGGTAACTAATTTGACCCCCTTCCTGAGCCCCCCCTTCCCCCAACGACAACTCATCCTTAACTTCAAAATACGGCTCACACTTCTTCTCTAGAATGTTCCTACTGGGCCAACCAACCACTGTCCACTCCAGCACCAACCTCAGAACCTCATCCTCAGACCCTGAAAGCTCCCAGTCCTCCTCCCTCAGAGCTTCCGGCTCCAAAGTGGCCACCACCACTTCCTCTGATGACATTCTTTCTGCCACACTTCCTGTGACAAGCAATCCACCACCACTTTTTTACTCCCGGTAAGTGCTTCCGTCTCCCCACTCCCATGGAGTCCTATGGGACTCCACGGGAATGGGGGGGTTACAGAATCTGCCACCTGCCTACCCGCTCTGCCGGGACGTGTAATGTCCCGGTAGCACTGGGAAGTCGGTGGCGAATTCAGTGTTTCGGGGTCGGTGCCAGCCCACCGACCTCGTTATGAGGCCCTATGTCTATGCAGAAGACAAGAGCCAGGTCTTCCTGAAAGTGAGATGATCCTCTATGCGGCAGATCGCAAACGAGATTGAGCTCCAAATGGTGGGTAATTGGACTGAGAAAGAGGATCCACTTTATTCTGGTTGATTTTGTCACTGGAATGATGAGGAGGAGAGCTGCGTCTATCTGAGGTTTCTGATCGGCCTGTAGCATGTACGTTTATGCTGCAGATATTCTGGTCCTGTGTTGTGGAGAGCTCGGGGGTGATGCACTTGGCCTTGAAGGTGGATTGTAGTCCGATCGGCCAGCCAGTGAAGCACACGAAGGGTGGGTGTGATGTGCTCTCTAGTGCCTAGGGTTAGAAGGAGCTTTACAGTAGTGTTTTGTACCTGCTGGAGTTGTCTAAGTTGTGATGCGGGCCCCCAGGTATAAGGAATTGGCTTAGTCTAAGCCTGAAAGGGTGCACGCAACGAATGCAGAGAGACTGTGTGAGAAGATCAGGTAGGGAAAGATATGGCAGAGAATGATCATGTGGAGGCAGCAGCTTTTTGTCAAGAATTGATGTGATGCGATAAGGTCAGGTATGCATCCATAATGCATATGTGGTTTTTTACTGTGTTGGTGGTGGAGGCGAATGGGCCTAGAGAGAGCAGCAAGTGGGGTGGGTTGGGGGAAAGAGGGTGGTCTCCCCGCAGAGCATGATCTTAGTTTTTCCTGGGTTGAAAAGGAGGCTGGAAAGGAGTTTGATCACCCCTGCTGAGTGAACTTCTGGAAGAGTGTGGGTGTGGATTCTGCAACACTGTGGATTGTAGGAATTGTTCTGTGGATTAGAACACACATTGGGAGCCTCGCCAAGTGAATTGGAGTGATGGAGGAAACCATAAGGCTCTATCTGCCTTTCAGGCTATGCCAGAGTAAACTACCATTTCATGAGTCCAGTAGAAAACGATTTTTGATACGTACCTCATCGCAATTGGTGGGAAGGGGTTTGAACCAGAGAGGTAGCAGGCACTCCTTTTCAATTGCATGGGTGTGGAAGGGCGAAGGATCTTTGAGACTCTGCCTATGATTCCAGTTGGAGAGAGGCAGGGTGATGCCCAGGATGTATATCAAGCTGCTGAACAGGCCCTGCTTGCCCAGTTTGGCCCCTGCATAAATTTTGTTATGGAACGTCATCTGTTCTTCTCTCGATCGCAGTATGCGCTGTCCTGCCATGGATTGTTTTATGCAAAAAATGCAATAAGAAAGGGCACATAGCAAGAGTAAGCAGGAACAGAGGGGACGAAAGATATGTAGGAGATGATTTGTAACAAAGAAGGTGTGGGTGATTTGCTGATTGTGGATGGTGAGGACGTGGCTGCCCCTTGGTGTGAAGTGAAGAGTGATGGACGGAACTTGAGGGTGATGGAAGACTCAGGTTCCAAGTACACCGTTGTGGGAGTAGATGTTTTCAAAATGCTGGGCTTCATTGTGGAGGACTTGAACACTCCAGATATATGTCCCAGAGGGTATGAGAGCATGCCAAATAACACTGTGGTGTCAAAGTCTGTCGAGATTGCATTCAAGGACAGGGCTATAAGGGATGTGTTGTATGTGGCAGAAAAGGGGTGTCGCTACTGACCTGGAAGCACTAGAAGGAGTTGCAGATCATTGTGAACCCGAATTGTCCAGAGCCTGTTATGTTAGTGGAAGATGATCTGCGTGCTTGGCACCACAATGTGTTTACTGACCACCTGGGCTGTCTGAAGGGGTTTTTCCACAAGATGATTTTGAAGGAGGAAGGCAAAGCCTGTGGTGCACAAGGCTCGTGCTGGTCCCTTATTGCTGAGAGAGAAGCTCAAATTCAAGCATTACAGACTGTGTGAGAATGACACGATTGAACCGATTGAAGCTGCAAAGTGGTTACCTCCTGTGGTAATTGCGTGGAAAGGAGACAGAAATATGAGAATGTGTGTGGACCTTGGGTCCCTTAACAATAACATTTGAGTGGATCGTCATCCCCTGCAAAAGATGCAGGAGATGATCTCCCTTCTGCATGGTTTTGACGATAGACTTGTCAAGTGCATATCATCAGGTTTTGTTGCAGCCTGACTCTAAACATCTGACGTTGTTTGTAACGCCATTTGGGGCATAGATGTTCAAAAGGATGCCATTCGGGTTGGCATACAGGAGTGTTCCAAAGAATCATGGAGCAGTAGTTCTAAGGGTTGACTTTTGTAAAGTGTTTTCAGGAAGATATTCTGGTGTTTGTATCAGAACCTGAGCGTCATGACGAATACATGTGTGACGTATTGAGCATTTTGGATTAGGCTTGTTTTACGGTTAAGAAGGAAAAGTGCAAGTTCAGGATGATGTTGTAGACTGGCAAGGCATCAGGCCCAAAACCAGTTTAGTGAATGCCGTGCGGAAAGCCCTGGTGCCCCAGAATAAGGACACTCTGAGTATTAACGTAACTTAATAGAGGGGTTTTCTAACATATGAAACACTTGTCTACAGGCTCGTTTTAAATGACTTATCATATCATATGTACCACGTTGAGGGAATTGTTAAAAAAGAAAGTCAAATTTGTGTAGAGCACTGAGTGTGAGGGAGCGTTCTCGCAAGTCAAAAATAGCATTGTGAGGGCCCCCACGCTTAGCATGTTCAATCCATGTTGAAAAGCTATTCAAATGACTGATGCTAGCACGGTGGGATTGGGCTTCCTTGATGCAAGAGTGTGTGATTGCATTCGCTTCCAGGGCGTTGTCAGGTGTAGAACAAAACTACTCTGCAGTATAGCGAGAAGCGCTGACTTGTTCCTGGGTGATCAACCATTTCAAGTATTTTTTGCGGGGCTTGCCGTTTACTTTGGAGACTGACCAAACTATTGGTTAATGCGTTGAGTGGGAAAAGTGTGTGGGGGGGTTCCTCGAAGATCAATCATTTGGTTCTTGCCCTTCAGGAACACAGTTTCTCTATGGTCTATATCCCAGGCCCATGGAATGTTGTGCCGGATTGCCTTTCTCGGCTTCCCCTTAAAGGGGGGAGGACATTTTGTTTGTTTGTTTGTTTATTTAGTATTTATTATGTGCACCGAACCATAGAGTATAAGGGCACAGAAGATAATAAGATGTAGAGCTTAGAGCAAGGTTACAGGTTACAACGGTCATAGGTTACAGGCAAGTAATACATGTGGCAGGTAACAGGCAGGAGGGAACAAATTCATGCATTCATTTAACATTTGTTGTCGTCAACCAGTTAATCACATTTTGCCTGAATTTGGTAAAAGATTGTTCTAGCCTCACAGTGATGGGTAATTCATTCCATAATTGAGCAGCTTTGACTGGGAAACTAGCTCCGCATATAGTGGCAAGTTTAAATCGGGGTACTTGGAGGCGATTGGTGTTGGCTAGTCTAGTTTGTCTAGTGGAGTGAGTTCTGGTGAATCTGTCCTTTAAGTATTGGGGGGCTTTATTATAAAGGGATTTGCATGTGAGGGATGCGGTTTTGAGTCTGATTTTCTCGTGGGTGGAGAGCCATTTGTGTTTCCTTCTTGTTTCAGAGATGTGTTCTCTCTTGGGAATGTTCAGTGCTGCTCGGAGGGCGTTATTTTGCTGTATTTGAATTTTGTTAATGGTGGATTTAGTGGCTCCTATGTACAATGTGCTGCAGTAGTCTAGTTTGGATATAATTAGGGCTCTGGCTAATGTTAGACAAATGTGCTTGGATAAGAAATTGTTTACCTGCTCTGATTAGTTTACATGTGTAAGCTGTTGATGAGGCATGGGAATTTACCTGTTTGGGAGAATGATAAGGTGGAGTCAAGGTAAATACCTAGCGTTTTTACTTCTTTGGCTACTTGTATGCAGTTCTCATCGATGATGAAGGAAGGTGTAGTTTGTATTTAGTTTATTAATGAGAGAGGCGGTACCTAGGATAAGAAGATCAGTTTTATCATCGTTCAGGCATAAGCCATGGGTTGCCATCCATGCCTGAACGATGCTGTAGGTTTTGTTCACCAGTGCTAAATCCCTTTCGTAGTCTCCTGTGAGTGGGAGGAGGATCTGGGTATCGTCAGCGTAATTAGTATACGTGATACCCAGATGGTCCAGGTCATCAAACAGGGGCTTAGTGAAAATATTGTATAGCGTTGGTGAAACGCAAGATCCCTGTGGCACGCCGCAGGTGATGGGGATGGGGTCTGCAGCTGCTGTGGGTGAGAAGACTCTCATGGTTCGGTCGCTAAGGAATGATTGGATCCACACTATAGCCTCCGTGGAGAAGTGTGCTGCTGATCTAAGTGGTTGCACAGGACTTTATGATCCACTAAGTCAAATGCGGCAGATAATTCTAATAGGAGGAGAAGTGCTGGTTTTGCAGAGTCTCGTACTTTATCTGTTTGGGCTTTTAAGTCAATCAATGCAGTCTCTGTGCCATGTAGTGGACGGAGACCGGATTGACGGGAGCCTCGTAGTTGGTTTTGTTCCAGGAAGTTCTGGATTTGAATATATGCCACCTTGTTCAGGATCTTCAGGAGGAACGGTACGGTGGTAATTGGTCTATAATTAGTGGGAATGGCCGGGTCTAAAGTTGCCTTTTTAAGGAGAGGGAGCACCCAGGACTCTTTCAGGTTACTCTGGATGGTGCCCGTGGTAAAGGAGGCATTAATCAACTTTGTGATAAACGGTGCTAGGTCTCGTGCAGCATCTTTGATGAGTTGTGCTGGGCAGAGGTCTCCTTTGCAGTTGGACGTTTCAGACCAAGTATTACTTTCTCCACCTCTAATGTAGAGACTTTGGAGAAGTGGAGTTGGGTAGTTGGTTTGAGGTTAGAGAGCGTCTTAGTAGAGGGTAATGTGGCAGAGGCTAGGGTCTCTCGTTTTAGTTCTATTTTCTTTTGGAGGTTTAGGACTTTGTTAGATAATGCTTGCTGGATTTCAGAGCGCCATTTTTTATCTTTAAGGCAGTTATCTTGAGGCTTTATGGGATTTCTGAGTTCTCTAAGTATGGAGAACAACTCTTTTGTGCTTGAATTGGCTTGTGTAATTCTGTTGTTGTAGGTCTCTTGTTTAGCTGAGATAATTTCTTTTTTATATTGAGATGAAATGTTAATTAATTTCAGTTTATTTTCCGGAGTGGGGTGAACTTTCCACGTATTTTCCCATTTCCTTTTTTCTAATCTAAGATTTTTTAGGAGAGGGGTGAACCAGTTATTCAGGTGGCTCTGTGGTTTACTATTTCTAAGCTTGAGTGGAGTGATATCATCAAGGGTTTTGTTCATAATATTATTAAATTCTTCCACTAAGTCGTTGGGGTTTAGGTTGTTGGGTAGAGCGTTCAAAGTAGGCATGATACCGGGAAGTAGTTTGTCTAGTGTCATATTTTTTTTGTTTCTGGTAAGTGCAGGTGGTGCACAAGGTTGTTGTAGTTTGGGGGTTGTAGTGTCCAAGGAGAATGAAATTAGATGGTGATCTGTCCATATTTGAGGTGAGATAGTGAGGGTGGAGATTTTGCAGTTATGGTCAGCAATCCAATCTAGGGTTCTCCCTTTGATATGTGTAGGCTCAAACACTCTTTGGGTGTAGCCCAGTTCAGTCAGATGTTGGATGCTGCTATGGCTTGTGGGTCATTGATATCATTAAAGCCAATGTTAAGGTTGCCAAGTAGTATTGCTTGGGTAGTGTCTTTGAGGTTTTCTGAAAGGATGGTAGATAAGTCTTCTATGAAAGTCTTGATGGGACCAGGAGGTCTATAAATCAAGTGGAGGTTAAGAGTTTGAGAATTCGCTGTGGGTGTCTTGGTAGACATTGGGCCTCATTACACAGAAGGCGGTAAGGGTTAACGGTCACCGGTAATGGTACCGGTGACCGTTAACCCCTACCGCCTTACTACGAGGTCTCTTTGCGGGTAGGTACTTTAACGACTGCTGTTTAGAAGGCGTTAAAAACCAACCCGCAAAGGGACCAGGGTACTAATTACGGCACCGTAATTAGAGCCTTCCCCATTCCCATAGAGCCCTATGGGGCAAAAATGGGAATGGGGAAGGGCAATGGGGGAAGGGGGAATTACTGCCCCGCCAACCTTGGAATAGGGCGGTAATTCCCCTTTCCACCAGGGCGGTGCCGGTATTTTACCGGCATGGACCAAGGTGCTAATAGCACCTTGGTCCTCCACCTACCGTGTAATGAGGCCCATTATCTCACAAGACTCAATGGTTGGTGAAGGAGTAAGTCTCATACCAAGCTTAGATTTGGCGATGATGGCTAGTACGCCACCTCGTGCTCCACATCTATCCATTCTGAGGATAGTGTAGTTGTCAGGAACAGCTAGGGATAGTGCTGGGCCTGATGCCTCATGCAGCCATGTTTCTGTTATGGCTAGGAAGTCGTAGTTTTCAGTAGGGATGACTTCGGATATTTCTATGGCATGGGCGACTAGGGATCTAGCGTTTATTAAGGCTCCTTTAAGTTTGGGTGTGGATTTTGTTGGTGGGAGTGAGATAAGGTTTATAGATGCTGTGGCGGTGAGGCTTTTTTCTCTATGTATTTGAAGGTTGTTATGCCTATAGTAGTTGTGAGAGCTAGGTTTGGGTTGAGTGGGTTCAGTGGCCATTTTGGTTTGGTGGTTATTTGTTTCATATTTGATAAGAGGATCGAAGATTCTAGGTAGTCGTGCTCGTAATCTTACATTTCTCTCGGCTATATTGCATTGTGTCATAGGTTGTTGTGTTGTTGTTCCTGTAAAGGGCGACATAGTGTGTAGTCCCAGTAGTATGGGTAAGATGCCCACGTATACTAGGATGGGCAATATAAGGTGCATTATATAGTGTGTGGGGTACTCTATATCTAAGTGAGGGGCTAATTAGTCTAATTTTCTAGGTGGGCAGGTGAAGTAGCGGGACATGGAACCTAAGTCTGTAGGCACGTCTGGATTAGAGAGTCGAATACAGCCAGGATTAGAATGCAGCTATCAGAGGCAGGCTAAATGCTACTATCAAGATACATCATAGTGGCAGGCAAAATACAGTTTAAGGGCAGGCTGAATACAGCTTTAAATACAGCTTGCAGGGGCAAGAGAAATGCAACTTTCAAAGGCAGGCTAAATATAGCTTTTAAAATACAGCTTGCAGGGGCAAGTTAAATGCAACTTTCAAAGGCAGGCTTGATACAGCTTTAAATACAGCTTGCAGGGGAAAGTTAAATGCAACTTTCAAAGGCAGGCTAAATATAGCTTTTAAAATACAGCTTGCAGGGGCAAGTTAAATGCAACTTTCAAAGGCAGGCTAAATACAGCTTTAAAATACAGCTTGCCGGGGCAGGCTAAATGCAACTTTCAAAGGCAGGAGCTTGCAGGGGCAGGCTAAATGCAGCTTTCAAGGCAGGCTAAATACAGCTTTAAAATACAGTTTACAGAGGCAGGCTAGATGCAGCTAGCAGAACAGGCTGAGTACAGCCTTCAAAGGCAGTGTACATTTAAGAGTTCACGTGCAGCTGTCATGTATAGCGCAGAAGCATGTAGATGCGTATGCATGTGTAGCTGTGGGCCATACAATGGGTGTGCCTGATAAAGGGTGGTGCAGTAAGTGGGTGGCATTAGATAGTAAACGGCATAACTTGGGAGCAGTTGTCAGGAGTTTGCACCCAGGAGGGCCATCTAGTATCACATTTGTAGTAACAGGTACTCGGCGTTCACATATAGGTTAACTCAATGTAGTGGAATACAACGGTGGAGCACCAGGAATATGGTGTACTGCGAGGGTCAAGTCCAGTGGATAGTCTGTGTAGGTTCTGGAGCCTGGGGGTGTGATGGTAGCAAGCAGGGCAGATGAGGGTTAGGCTTAATGTCCTGGCGCAGCCTGCAGCTCAGTCAGGATCGGAAGCCTTTTCCTGACGCCTTCTCACGGCGGCCAGCTCACGCCTTCCGGTTCTCTGATTGGCCTCTTGACAATGGAGGGAGCCAATCAGGGCTGGTGGCTACAAGCTTGGATGGGTGGAGGGGGTGCAGGCACTCGAGGCGGCCATCTTGGAATGGCAGAGAGCCTCGTATGGTGAACAAAGGCCAAATGGCACCCAGTGCTCGTAGAGTAGATGCAGCACCTTTCTAAGGATTAGGGGCTGGATGGAGGCTTGCAGAATTCAGGGATTACGTCGTGGATGAGGAATAATAAAACTGCAAATTTTCAGCAGTTTTCACAGACGCTCATGCTGGGCTGGGAGCGAGTGGGGTGAAGGTCCTTGCTTCCCTGCATGTGTCGGCGGTTGGAAGAGGCATGGTCCATGATTGCGCAGGTTGGTTAAGATGATGTGTTGGACTTGACCAGGTAATATGAGGAGAGTGGGGTAGATGCTGAAATGGATAGCGTTCACGACCTGTCGGAGGGTGGCTGGCCTAGAGGGCCCCCAGATGTTTGCACAGTTTGAGCAAGTTAAAGCAGATTTATGGATGGTGAAATTTTATGTAGGGGTGAGAAAAGTGTTCCCCCAAGAAGGATGACGGGGTCTCTTCATGGAAATAGCTAATAAAGGGCATTGAGGAAGGAATTTAACTAAGAAGAGAGTGAGGGAGATGTATTGGTGGCCGAGCATGGATATTGAAGTGGAGCCTTTAGTGAAGCTAGCAGTCACATGTGGTGGCCGTACCTCCTTTGTGTCCTATGAGGTCTCCTAGCCGTGGGGGAAGGTGGCACTGGATATAATTGGCCGTTTATCCAAATGGTATCAAGGGAAAAATTTCAAGTTCATGTTCATGGAGTATTTTAAATGTACTTGTGTGGGCTGGTGACACGAAGCTCCAGAGAAGTCTGTAGTGGAGTTTCTTGATGCAATGTTTAGAGTAGAGGGGTTTGCAACCACCCTGTTTACTGTCAATGGTGTGCAATTTAAATCCTGTGTGGTGGCTGATTATTTGAGAGGGGCAACAGTGCTTCAAGAGAATACGGCCTTGTATTGTCTGCGGCAAAATAAAATGGTAGAGTGGTTCAATAGGGTAGTGAAAGGGACACTTCAGCTATTAAAGATGTCCAATTTGAGTATTAAAAGTTTAATTCCTGATGATGCCCCATTCCACAATAGGGGTCACCCCCTTTGTGGCATTGAGGTGCAGGAAATCGGTTGATGAGTTAACCCCGGAGGGCTGGGCACCTCTGGTCCTGTTGCAGCTTACAAAGAAGAGTTTATTAACAGGACAGAAAGGCACCGGGAGAGACGCAAACAGTGGTATGACAGTAGGAAACGTGTGCACACGGAATCGTTTGAGGTTGGTGACTGTGGTGAGAGGGTAGGGTACTCCATATCTGTCTGCTCCCAGGATAATCTGCAGTCATGAGTACAGTTCTTTTGGATTATGGCACTAAATGGAGTTTAAGCCAACTTGTGAGAGGTCATGAAACAGCAAGCAAAGTCTGCAATGAGGGTGGAGACATGTACCAAGGGTTGCTCCAAAAGTTGCCCAGTGATGGTGGCCCGAATGGTGTGCTTGTCAAGGATGACCTTGTTGGATCTCAGGAATGGAGTAAGAGTGGTTACAGTGCTGTGGTGTTGGGTAATTCCCAGATACATGCGGTGGGTATGGAGAGTGGCAATACTGCTGTTCAGGGTGAAAAGTGGAAAAGGGGAAGCTACGAGCGGTTTGGAAGGAACTGCAGAGAGGCAGGTTGAAGCTTGTCTGGAGGAGAATAGTAGGCTGAAAACTGAAGAATGGGATCTCATGTGCGGTGCAAGTATGCAACGTCCACTGATCAAGTTCAAAGACTAGGAGCCTCATTACAAGTATGGAAGAGTGGGAACAAATTGGCAGTAACTGAATTGCTGCCAATGTTCCCACCAACAAAATTGGCAAAATCGACAGAATTACTGCAGTGGAATTACTGTTGCAGTAATTCCGCCAAATAAGCCTCATGGAGCCCTAGGGACTCATAATAAATGGGGATTTACACCGGACCAAGTGGTGGTAATGTAATTCAGTTGGGCGGTATTCTGCTGGAATTACCACTATAATACCTCAGAATGATGCCCCATGTGTTAAGTATTTTTGGTTAAGGGGGAAGCTGTGTAATGGTTTGCTGTATTTGAGCGGCTGCGTCTACACGCTCTTGCTGGCACGCAGATGCTCGTCGCTGTTCCCTGTGCGCCGGTACGTACAGGAGCATCCTTTGAATGCTCCTGGGTGACGCACTGTGCCGGAGTCAGTTGGCCCGCAGCAAGCCTGTTGAATGGTGAGGCTCTCATGTCGGGAGTTAGGCTTGGGTGAATAAAGCCTTCCAATATACCTGCACTGCCTCCACCTCATATTTCCTCCTTCTCTTCCTGGATAGCCCTCAGGACACAACACCCTTCCTTCAGCAACTGCTAACTCCCAGAGGTCTAATACACTGTGTAGAGTATACTATCAAGAGCCTGCCCCCAATAAACCAGTCGGACAATTATATAGACGTATATATGAACCATGGGTGGTGCAGGTTTATTTTTTTTACAAACATTATCCTGAAAAGCTGTTACACCCAACCATATGTTTAGCATGTACAAAGCCGTTTTAGCTCTTAATCTAGCAGTGTGTAAGGGCAGCTCAGCCCACCGCACTCAGTCAGCATGTGCGTGAGGCCAAGGATATCGTCAGTTGAGTAAACAGAGACCTTGCTTTTACAGTTTTTCCAAGTGCAACCTTATCTCCGTTTCCAGGTTCACAATATATCCTTGTCGAGTCAGAAAACATCAGAGAATATCCTTTGGGTTTCCACACTTGTTGCTACCACATTGGTAATGGGATCTTCTTGATGGTCGTGTTCACAAGCATTTCACACAGATATGCCTTGGGCATCTGCCCGGCCCTTCCCCAAAGTTCTCTGTCATTCTGCATTATTGGGCCGGTCGCTTGGCAGGCCAGGCGGAGCACCCCAGTCTGAGCCTTAACACCTGACAAGGTGGGGACACCGCGGACAGCAACAGGCCTTGAGTTGGTTCCTCCTCTTCTCCACCGGAGTTCCCGTGTGCAGGACAAAATAGGACCCCGCTCTATCAAGCAAGTCTGGACTGTTTTTAGCAAACAGTGCTGACATGGCTGCCCACCACAAGCAATTTGGGCGCCAGGCACGTAAGAATCTCCCAGACACTGAATCCACTGCCCCTGGCTGTCCCAGGTGAACTACTAGATCCCAGAAATCGTAGGCCACACCCAAGGGCTAAGCCACGCAGCCACAGCTTCTCCCCGATATGCGCTTCAACCACGAGCACCCACATGTGCAGTCAGTAGACACCTTTATCCAACCCAATAAGGATAACTGAAGGATATTTACTTATTTAAGGGAGAGGTGGTGCAGAGCTCACAGGAGTGTGCCATCTTGGTTGGGCTCTTGGGTCACTCCTCCCAGCAAGAACTTTAGCATTTACAAAATGTGTTTCTGGGAGATCCCCCTGTGGCAGCCGCCATTGTATTTCAGGAACGACTGCCTGCTGCAGTGGCACCTGGAACACAACCACAGCATTGGCCTCATGTAGAAACATGGGAAAGGCACCACTGATACATGTCCTTGTTTGCTCTTGAGAGGAAGGAATGTCCTGGGATTTAAAGTACATGCCAAGACCTCTTCGGGAATTAAATCACATGCTGGGGATAATAGAATGGCACATGTTAGGAATGGTTTCTTTAAATGACACAGTTTGGTACTGCTTTGCTATGGCAGATAATGGAACACCACCTGTCAGGGCTGCCCTGGCGATGCTCCTGGCGATGTTGTGGATTTCACAATCGCGCTGGCCTGCGCTGAGAACACAGGCTCTGCCCCACACGCTGGAGCACCAACAACATATTGAGGCAAGACACACTGATGCGTGTTGCTATTCTTGACTCCACCTCTGAAACCTGTGAAAAGTATGATGGATGCACTGAGGTACACTGCACCATTATGGAAAAGAATTGCACTGCCCTGTGGTTAGATATGCATTTCTACTTTGAAAATTGAAGCCGATTACCTGTGATGATATACAATCGTGTCTGCGTCCAAACAATGAATGTTAATTTCAGGGAAAATACCAAACTACTTTAAAACAAATGAGACAATAAGGTATTTAAGTTGCTGTTGCGTTTACTTACTAGCGAGCAGGAGTGGAACATCAATGAGCTGCCTGTGTATTTGAATTGCTCGATTGCCCTCAGCAATACACTGGCTCAGACTCAGGTGTACCTCAGCAAAGCAGTGAAGCCACTAGTCAGCCTGAATGAATTGAGCTCTTTAAGAACGGCTGGTAATCCTTTCCCCTGAACGTTTTCTTTGCCATGTACAAACAGAAATAGCATATTTACTTTATCAAAGGCTGGGCCAGGTATATTTTAGGATCTTGCTCTGGGATATTTAACTCTGTAATGATTTAGCCTCGGCATGTAAATATGGTATGTGTGCGGTTTATTATTTAATACTTGCAACTTTACCATGACCCCCACATCGCCCTGCAATCCCTCCAACCATCTCTCCCCCTCGTCCCTAACAGGCGTAATACGTACTACCTACCATTCTGGAATGCCACACACCCATTGGGCTGGAAGTGTAGCTCAGGTGCAATGCGCGTGCTTGTCTTGAAAGCAAGACAACTCAGAGCTACACCAGTTGGAATCCGGTCCCCGCACTTACAGACTGGACCCCAGGATTTAGCGCATTATTAAAGATTAATGTATGGATGTTACTTGACCTGATGGAGTAATGTGTGTGTGTGTGTGTTGTTATGAACCGAAGAAGGGAGGAGGGATACGTTGATGTATATAAATGTTATGTTAACTCATACTTGTCTTTGAATGTTCCTCTTGGGTCTGATGATTCTATTCTATTGACATTTCCAGTCTCTTTTACACCAATACCCATGCCTATACCTTTCTGCACAGTATTGCTATTTTTACTGTTCCATGCATCTAACCTTTTGTCTCATACAAGTCCAGATTTAAGAGTTTCATTCCAGCCCTTCCCACTGGTGATTTAGTGTACTCTTATTCTTCCAAAACCTTCCACCTGGGGTTTAACTAGCTCAGTGGAGCAACCCGTTACCTGACATGGTTGTGAGCAAGCATGCACGTGAGTTTTCATATTGTCTGGTAGTTTTATGTGAACTTCGCCCCCTATTCTGTTGTGTCAAACAGGTGGCCGTACGCTACTCAAATCCAATTTTGTTTCTCGTTTGTCTATTCTTTATGTTGTCCCTTATCTTGTGTATGTCTAATTCTCTCCATTGTGACCTTTCCAACCAAGGTGGACACACGGTAATGTTTGGTTTTCTGCCCTTCAAAAATTCAAACAATAACACGCCTGTGGTTGAGTGGGGTGTAAACCAAAATGCCACAATGGTGTCAATAACCTCCTTCCAGTCCTCTCCCGAAAGCACTTTGTATGTTTTCTTTAATTACTAGATTAAACCTTGTGACGAATCGAGGGGATTCGCACGTTCGCCGGAAGGAACAAGGCTGACGGAAGCATTTTCCCCCATAATAGAAGGTAACAGGGAGAACGGGTATAACGAGCTGACAAGAAGGGATCAGCATGTTAAACAAATAACTTGTCTCAGTAAAATCCACGAGATAAAATGCCCCATTGAAGAAAAACTTACATTATGGTGATATAAGAGGACAGAATAACACCAAAAGAAAAGAATCCTGAATAATAATACACTGGGAAATGGGGAGAGTTGCAAGCCCATATATACAAGAGAAAGTGAATATAAAGATAAGAGATTGCAGTGAATCTAAGATTAAAGAAATCCAACATCTCAAACTGAATAAAAGGCACATAGATGAAAGTAAATCAAGCCACAAATGGCCAAGAGGAAAAGGCTATCCTGACATAAAGAGACTCAAAGAGACATCTGAAGAGAGAGGAAACTTGCAAATTGCAAGGCATCACCAAAGACTATTTAAAGATTACATATTAATGAAGAGTCCTATAGACTTGGACTAGAAGTACTATTAGGAGAAGGAAGTCATTATCCACATATAAGTTAATTTTCATATTGGTAGGGTCAGTTTGGGTAGTTGGGCCTCATTATGACCTTCGCGGAACGGGTTAACGGGCTCCACTAATGGAGGCGGACCCGTTAAACCCGTTCCGCGAAATTATGAGGTCCCTTTACGGGACCCGGTAAGGACGCCTGGTAAACCCAGGCGTCGTTAGCGGGTCCCGCAAGGAGAAGAGGGAGCTAACAACGGGCCGGTCGTAATCTGCCCATAGTTAGCTCCCTCTCTCATTCCGATTGAGCCCTATGGGGGCTCAGATGGGAATGGGAAAGGTCCGGGCCCGGGTTCCCAGAGGGAGGAATTACCGGGCCCTCCGAACTAGGAATGGCCCGGTATTTCCCCATTCTGGGAACCCGGTAAAGGAGCCCGGTTTGGCGGCAGCCATGGAGCCAATAGCTCGATGGCTGCCGCCAACCTCGTAATGAGGCCCTCAGTGTCCTTCGTCTGACTCGCCAGTCCCTCTGAACAATATTTGCCTACAGGTGATAAACTGTGCTTGTGCAATGTACTATACCACTATCTTTTAAATATGCTTTCATTTCCTTCAACACTAGCTGAACACAACTGTCCATAGGAATTACAGTTTGATACCCTTCCTTTTTGGGTTATTCATCCACAAATGTCATGACATCTTTTGTGCAAATTTTCTCGAAAAAATGTAAATGTACCCATCTAGTCAAAAGATCTACAAGCACCATGCAATATGTATGCTGTATCTGGAAATGTATGGATCTACAATGTCAAATCCTACCCGCCGCCATTATACAGCAGGGTTACTACTAAATGACATAGTATTAGTATGAGCCATACAGGCTTTCTCAATACTCAGCCATGCAAAAAAATCTCTCATAATCCTCTCCACTTGTACATCAAACGCGGACTACCAAAAATATGGTCTTATTCTTTTTTTTGTCTTGGTGATTCCCTGATGTCCTTCATACGTTAGTTCACTAATCCTTGACCATATTGTTTTGGTGGGATGATTTGGTCACTGCCTATGATGAATCCTTGTTCCAAATGTAATTAATCTTTGACTTTGCTAATTGCCTCTTAGTCCGTACACTAGTTGAAAATATCAGTGCTTCCTCGATCCTACTAATCATTTTGGTATTTTCAGCAGAGGGTGTCTGTCGCACACTATACTCTTATTTAGAGCTCTCAGGTCTATACAAAGTCTATGTTTTCGATTACACTTTTGTATAACTATGAGGGTTGACACCCAATCAACTGATTCTACCCTTTATTACGCCTTTATGCTCCATGGATAACAATGGTTCTTTCACTTCCTTACTTAGCGATATTGATTTCCTTCTATGTACAAATGGTTTGGAACCTGGTCTCAGATTAATCCTTTGTACAAATCCTTTTACATACCCTATATTTTCTCTGAAAACTGCATGGCTAGTAATGGCTTGTGTCATGCTTCCCAGTGTTTTCGAAGGATTAATACTTTCTTCCAAGGCAGAACCCATTTCTTCTGCATTAAACTTAGCAGTTTCTGATATGACCAATTTAATATTGGTGCGTTTCCTTTATTTGACCTGTAAACTTTCACGTTGGCCACTCTATATGAAAACCCTCCTAGTAATACAATTTCTTTACCCCTATGCTACTGGCTTATCATCATCAACAAAGTATATTTCTGATTGTTACAGATCCATAAAACCATCATAATCATTCACATTTCATGCAGTCCATAAAATAAGTTACATGCAACAAAGACAATCTAAAATTGATCAGCAATGATAAAACTTCTAACACCCAGCATTCTTAAATATACCATGATTTTAACACTGCAATCCTATCCCGGAAGATTGAAAAGCACCCATGATTCTATCCATCAGATTGGTGTATCTCCACCAAGCATTTTTTCTTTTAAAACAAGCAGATGCAAATATAACCACCAACTTAGTTGAGTCTAGCAAAAATATAATTGCCAGATTGTTTTCCACTTTCTCTGAGTATATTCCATCAAAATGGTGCTTGTATATCATAAAGAGTGGTCAAAACACTACAAATTGAGTCAGTCTTACAGACCCCACACAAACATTTACATTTAAGCCCCCCCTACCCCACAATACATTTAGATAATTTCTGCAATACTGGCCTTAATGGGAGTATGTTAAATCTGGCTTTAGCAAGATGCAAATAGGAGTATGTTAAATCTGGCTTTAGCAAGATGCAAAAGCACAGGCTTGAAGCAAATCTGCTGTGCACAGGAGCTAAAGGTACCTGTGATTCTGATAATCAAATGATCTTCCCTCATTTTTATCTCAGTCTTAGAAATGTCTGCAATTCGTACTGTGTCGTCAAAATATGGTTTTATAGCATTCTTTTTGAATAAACCAATTCCACCATGAATTTGTAAATCCTTTCTAGCAGCAGGGTATATTTTGTATTGTATTGTTTATTCATTTACATGGCACTCCCAACCCCGAGTTATCTGGGCACAGTACTTTTAATGGTTGCAAGCATAATAGATAGAATCCAACTTACGGTTACATTATTGGCAATTTACAGATTATTTACTATATTTATCATTTTTCCATCAATGCGTACGGGAGCCATGGGCTCAGTGTTTGCATCTTCATTTTGTATTGCTAATCCTATAGTCCTTTTCTCCTACTGCCTTATTGTCGGCTTTCTCGTCCTCTACAGTAAATACAAATTCATCCAATTCTTTGCATAGTTCTTCTACGCCGTCACTGTTACTGCAGCACCAGGAAAAATGTAATTTCTTGTCACACTGTCTACACATCACTCTTAGTGCTGGACACGTTCTCTGAAACACTTGTGTACGAGCGCAATATAAATAAAATATCATAAAAAATATAACATATTTCACTGCTTGAAGTGGAATGGGCTATCACAACAATAGCATCTTTTTCGTTTTAACATCATTAGGATTAGTTTCTGGGGCAGGTGGGGGATCTTCTATACCATCCTTGAACCAAATGGGTGTCTGTAGTGGCCTGGGCTTCTTGAGTCTTACCATCAATGAGACCTTTCTTTTTTCAATTCTTTTACACAATAGTTGGTGTCCTCTACTTCCTTCACCTGCCTTAATACTTCTGCTAATGAAGGATTTTCTTTAGCCCACAATGCGTACAGTAATTTACTGCAGTGTCTTAGATGTTCTTCTAAGGTGGTACCAAATTCACACGAGGATGCTAAATTTCTCAGTGCTGTAATGTTTCTTCAATCCATTTACCATCAAGCTATACACTCCTGCCAATGTGGTATTGTGCCCATATTATACTTGTCTTTTTTCCATAGTGTTTAAACATTTTGACACATTTCTCATTCATCTGGAGCCTGCGTCTCAGGTTGTTTCAATGGGGGAAGATTTATCAGCTAGTCTTGCCCCCCTGTGCCTATACAGTGCATATGAAGTGTATTTCTCCCTTTCATTTACATCATTTGCTTGCACACAGAGTTCAAACCTTTTTTTCCACCTTTTCCAGGGTACCGGTGGTTAACCATCTGTCAACAGAAACATATTTGAGCTAGGAAGTCCTTGCATGATCACGTGTTTTCCCAGTTATTCACACCCCCTTCTTGTTTGTTTTATTTTAAGCACTTGTCACTGTTCTTATGCTGATGTGCCACAATACATTGAATCACTTTGCTATATACCTTTATTTGCTGGATGTGGCGATGTTCTTTGCTTTGGATTATTTCCTCACTGATCTGCACACTTGTTTACTTGTGTGTGTGTGTCACTGGGTTTGTGCTCCCCGTTACTTTGTTCATAGGCGTTCATTACAATTGTGTTGCTAAGAAGCTTCCATTGCATGCTCCAAATATGTTTTGCCGTTCTCGCTGCATACCGTATGGTTTTTGGTACCTGGCGCTTGTACTCCCTTCTGTGGTACAGGTTTCTGTGTCCTCACAATTGTTAGATCCGCCCCCAAAACAATCCTTTTCCATCGCCTTCCACACAGCACCACCCATCATTCCGCACGTCACGCAGGTTTTCGGCTGTGATTGCGATGGGGCGCGCCATGCCCATCCTCATCGCCATTGTAATGATCTAGACTTGGCACGTAAATATGTATAATTACAAATTTACCAAGAGCCACAACTCATTCTGCAATACCCTCCCCTGCTATTCCTTGTTCTTCCTCTCACCACTAGCAGACATACTTCCCTTCTAGAATACCACAAACCATTTCATCCCTTTATTTACATGCACTTTGCTATCTCTCAAGCACTTAATTGGTTTATTGTATCATCTCTTTTACCTGATTGGCTGTTTGACTAGAGCAGCCGGATGCTACAGAGTGTGTGTGTGTTGACAACGTGTCATGCTTTTTTAAAATCCATTTATTGGCGTAACATCAAATACAAACATAATAATAAACACAGCTAGTGTTTCGTAAATTAAAATGGCACAGCATCAATGTAGAAAAACCTTAGGGCCATAGAAGATAGTCTTGAGGCCGATGCATATTTAGTAGCAGCAATAATCAAGCCAAGTGGAGCTGTACATGCTCCATAAGTAATCATGTACAATAGTGCGTCTGACTAGAGGTTTGTGATATCCACAACATCTATAATTCGAGCTGGCATTTCCTATAAGAAGCAGATCATTGCGATATGGTGACCTGATATCGAAAGGTTTAGATGCAAGTATCAGAGATTCACAATAAATCTCCCTAATACACCAATATGCCAATCCTCCAACCAACCTGACAGTAGGAAGACCATCTCTCATCCTGCCTCCAGCAACAGGCCTGCAAGCCAGCAATAATAAAGCCTCTACTAGAACTCTCCAATCCAAGCATGGGAGAAGGCAATGTTGACATTGCCAGCATTTTAATTGGCCTCACAAAACATCTCCAGCCAGAATGTATATAAAGGAGGGCAGTGGCATGACAAATGGAGGAACCCAGCACAATCCTGATGACAATGCTCACAGGCATCTGTGCGCGGGGGGAAGAACCCATGCAACAATTCTGGTGTTTTGCAAGTTTAGTGGACATATTTAAAGTTCAATATCTTAAATTAGTATTAAATCAGTAATTAAATTAAACATATTTAATTTCTCTCTCATATTGTGCCCTTGCAGCATTCAGTGACTGCAAATCACTCATGATGACTTTTGAATGCAGACATGGCACCAATTTACCATTACCTTGTGGTTTAATGGTACAACAAAGGGGAACAAATTCCAGTGGTAGTATGAGGGATCAGAAGGTGGCTTCCAAGAACATTACAAATGCTGAACTATAGGAAAATCGTCATAACAGATGTGCTACCAAGTCCCTTACATAAATTTACAGATAAAAAAAATGACTGTCAGTAAATAATCTCCAAATTACGTAGGTGAAGTTGTTTTTATTGTTTTCGGAACCCTTCTAATGTACTATCATATACAAGACCCCTAAATTTACCAAAGAAATATTAAGGTAGCAGAATATTTAAAAGGTTCATTTAAATCCATGCAGGGAAATTTGGGCAGAAACACCATTTTAATTAGAGAAAATCTCCCAATTCCAGAGAGAGTAGTTACGACTTATCTATTTGCTTTTCAGTTTTTTGAGAGCTACCTCAAAATTAGATCAAAAGCCCAAATTGGTACGTGCAGTTACCTCCACTGCCAAATAAAGGAGGACATCTTATTGCTTTTTAAAGCCAAACACGACGCTGAGGTATCATTAATGGGAACAATTGAGACTATTTTGGATTAATCAGCAAAGGCACCAAATTGATTCACATCAAACAAAATATGGTTGAGATTATCTTGCAGGTTCTTTACAAAAAAGCATGATATCATCTGCAGATAAGGAAATTACAAATTGTTTATATTTAAACTCTAGTCCAAGTGTAGGTGTGTACCGTGGATCGGACTGCAAGACCCTCAACAGCCAAAGCAAAAAGTAGAGGGGAAAAGGACACACTAAACGAGTAACACATTCTATACTAATGGTATCTGTTCTTCCATGAACACTAACTTGAGTGTAAGAAATCAGGGAGGCAAATGTATAGCCTAATCCATGAAGGCACGCCTCTGTACGCTCACAGCAGAAAAAATACAACCCGCTAGGGAAAAAATGGCAAGAGATTTCTTGCAAGGATAACGCTTTAATCGCACAAAAATAAGGGTGCAAGCAAAGAACTCAGCTGCTCGAGAACATTCTGCTGAAAATTAGTGCAAGCAGAAGCATATAAGGCACCACAGCGTCATCACTTTACAGCAAAAACCTGTGTGGCTGGTTGGTGAGACCCTATACATGGGCCTGCTCCAAAGGGGATGCCAGGCTGCGATTGGTCCCAGTCTCATCCATCCGTCTTCCATCATGTGGGGTCAGCTGGGCTCATCTCTCCACGATCTGAAGGTCATGCTCCTCGTAAGTTGCTATTACAGAGTTACTATTGCAAGATAATGCTACTCTATCATTATGGCATGCAGGAACACGATCATGCTAACCCACAAATTCTTTGCTCAATACATATCGCACTCTCTGCACCCAAGGCTTCCACCCTCGCTTTGGACTATCATTTATTCCTCCCTTTTGACTCTGCTGTTAAACACTCCTCTGACATCTGCCAACTCCTAGAAGACTTGTGTGACCTAGACATCCTCGCCCTCACCAAGACGTGGTTCAATGCCAGCTCTGTCACTGCTTTTGACACCCTTCTCCGCAAGGGCTGTAAATTCATCTCCATGTCCAGGCCTAACTAATCTGGTGGTGGAGTGGCCCTTATCGTCCCTGAATGGGGCCCTGCTTCCATCATATCCACTCAAACCTACTCCTCCTTTGAATGCCCTGTCTCGAAGCTCTGTGTCTCTCCTACCCTCTCGCTCACCCTCAACACTATCTACAGGCCCCTGGACTGATCTCTTTCTTCCTGTCAGAGTGGGCTGACCTTACCTCCTCTCCTGACCTCTACCTCTAAGATTCTCCTCCTCAGAGACTTCAATATTCATCTTGACTCTCCTGATACAGCCCCCTTACTCTTCTGCAACCTCTGTGACACTCTCTCCCTCACCATTCTTTCCTTCGGTTGACCCATTCAGCGTGGCACACCCTGGATGCGCTCATTGTAGCAGACATCCCTTTCCCTTTCTCTAATCCTCTCACTACACCTCTCGCCTGGCCTGACCATGCTCTCCTCTCACCTAGAGCTCTTGGGCACCCCGGCTGAGCCTCTTCCTGCACTGCCATTCTCATTCTCCTCTGTCATTTGACCGATGAAGCGAGTGTCAGTAGCTGCCTTTGCCACCTCTTTCATTCCCCCTCCCACCACTGCTACTCACTCTCCCACTGACTCAGTCCTTCATAACCTTCACCTCTCCATTTCCAACACCCTCAACACCCTTGCCCTTTCCATAAGGATCCGTATGAAGAGAACAAGACAGAGATCCTTCTCATTGGGATGCCTGCTCCTAGTTTACCCCTCACTCTCTGGCCAGATTCCCAGGCCCACCTCCCCTCACCCACTTGTGAGGCAAAAAACCCGGGGATCATCTTTTACTCCTCTCTCTCCTTCTCTGCGCACATCACAGACCATGCCAAGAAGTCCAATTTTCAGATTCATCTCCTCAGGGGCATTCTACGTCTCGAGAGCCCTGGTTCTCTTTAGGCCGGACTACTGCAATAGCCTCTTCCTCAACCTTCCACTTTTCTCCCTTCAACTCCTCCAACTAATCCAGAATAAGACTGCAATACTTATCCTTGGCCTCAAACCCAGGGACAGCATCTCTCCAGCCCTAAATTCTCTCCATTTGCTCCCAGTGACGGCAAGGATACAATTCAAAACCCTTTGCATCATCCACAAGGCTGTCTGGGGACCTAGCGCCTCCCTCTGGAACAGCCTCCCTCCTCCCCTCAGATTCAAGCCGGATCTTCTCAAGTTCCAGAAACTTCTCAAGACCTTCCTTTTCTCCTCCTCCTTCCCTCTCTCCACCTGCCACTGTGACTGGGGCCTGGTCCCTTCAGAGTCGTACAGGGACCAGACCATCCCAGACCAGTCCCTCACAGCATCCTTTGCCAGCACTTGTCCTCCGATACCCTTTCCTAGACTATCCCAACCCAGTCCTCCTGTCCACTGCACTCGCCCCCACCCTCTTCCCCCTGGCACTTGACGTCATGGCCTGACCAGCACTTGCCTGCACCTCACCCGTGGGGGTACCCCACTCTTGCACTTCTCCCTCTTCCCCCCACCCCCTTGCACTTATCACCTTGTCATGCACTTGCACAGTAGGATTGTCACAAGGTCAATATAACCGTTTTTGTTCTTTGTTTTTTGTATTCTTATGATTCCCATGTCCCCCCCCATCTTGTCTTGTTGCACCTGGAAACACCTGGGTACAGGTGCCTTACAAATGTCTAATACATAAATAAATAAATTAAGCCTGCTTCCAAGTGTAATAATTGGTACGATTCCAACCTTGTCTCTCTGAATAGCAAGAGCAGGATCGTGGCACGTAAGTGGTTGGCTTCTAGCACATCCTCTGACAAACTGGCATGTCGCCTATGCCAAAGGCAATACAGATTCTCCATCTGTTCCAAGAAGCGGGCCCCACAACCAAGCCTGTCTCTATGGGGTGTGAGAAACCTGAAGGTATTCTCCTGCGTAGACCTCGAGAATCTGTTATTCAAGTGGCCCGGAAAGGGCTGGCACTCTCAGATCCCAACACTGGGGGTGGACGAGCGAAGGAGGATCACCTGGGTAGGGGAGCCTGGGGTTATGCTTGGGAAATGCCCTAGGCGAGATGCGGTACTATACCTCAGAAGAAGGAGAGGACGAGATGCCGGAGACCATTGTAGGCTGTACCACATCTGTCTCCCTTCCTCACAATAAAACACTCTTATCCGGATCCAACAACCACTCTCAATATGACAAATCCCCTAGGAACCCAAACCCGGTTGCACGTGGAAACCATCTCTCCCAGAATCCCTATTTCCATGTGTCCTACCCGAATATTCCCAGTCATTCTCCTCCACATCCCATTGATTATTATTTCCCGAACTTTCAATATGCTTTGACAAAACACCACTGTTCCCCCTGTTCATTCCACAAACCCTACCAGATCCACCCTTCTGAATTCACCTTTTCCCCATCCTACCCAGTAGGATACTTAGAAACTATCCCTCCCCTTTCCCGACACAAACACTAGAGTTGTTTTCCTGACATGTCCCAACACGGGTCAGGCAGAGTCAGGCAATTGACAACCAGGCCCTTTACCTTCCGCACAGGGATAAAAGGCGGAGCACGAGAGCACACTTCGAGCAAGGCCTATTGCACGATGAGACAGCTACACCAAACCGGCAGTTCAAACTGATAAAATAGGCGGTGAGACCTGGATGGACGACGAAGGGGGAGTTACCCTTGCCTATTTCAACTCAGCCCCGTGAAGCCTCAGAAAAAGAACTCATAAGCCCGGGAGTTACAGCTGGCGTACGAAGCAGCAGACGAGAATGGTACACAGGGGCCTCCCACAGTGATAACGCAGGCGGAGGAGCAATCTGGCTACCGTGGTACTATCCTTGACTCCAGAGATCAAAGAAGCCAATGGGTTCAGCACAGCCGGTGAGTCGGAGGAACCTAATAGCAGGCTGAACTGTGTTGAGCCCAAGGTTGCAAGTAGTAACACTTTGAACGCATGAGAAAGAATTGGTGTGTGTATTTGAACTTTAAAGACAGCCCAGCGCCACGTGGGGGTTCATTCGAAAGACTCTGACCGGGACATGTTTCTGAAACTACAAGAACCAGAAGACCTTAAGAAAGGAATGGCGGCAGGCGTCAGAGTGGTCCTACAAAGGTCACGTCAAATTCCTTTTACAATTGAAAGTCTCTGACCCATTGCCAGAGGAAAGCTAGGGGACGGAAACCACGCTTTCTGATAAGATTGTGAACTGTGGAATAAGGCAAGTGTGAACACGGCAGAGGGATGCCAAAAGTAAGCTGGAAGAAGGAAAACCCTGCTTTTTTAAGAGATTGACTAAGGCATGAACTGTGTTAAAAATACATGAACTGAGTTAATGAAAGGCCATAGTGTACCCGATGAAGGGAAGCCCAAGTTGAGAGAATTAAGCCAAAGCAGAGTTAACTGTGAGCAGTGTGTTCAAGCGGCTATGTGAACCCGACAGAGGGATGCCATGGGGAGAGCTAACAAAAGTGAATCCCGCACCGTGACAAGAACAAGTTTAACTGTGTGTCTGACAAGAGTGTACCCGACAGAGGGCTGTCCATAGTGAATAGTTTTTCAAAAAGGACTTTGAGACTCTAGAAAATTGTAAGCTGCACTTGAAAGGCCGTAGTGAACCCGACGGAGGGAAGCCCGATTTGCAAGGAGGATCAGAACCCAGCAGAGGGAGATCCTGGGGGCGAAGAGCAATCGTCCAAGGTGCAAGATCACAGAAAGAACTTGGTTTACTTGTTTGTTACTTTATATTAGCACTCCTTCTAAGGCAAGAAACTTTTACAGGAAAGAGAAGTAGCCTCTGAAGGTTTTGATATCGTTGAACTGGAACTGTGAACCTCGTACTGATGAGACCAAGGAGTGTACTCTGCTAGAGAGTCCCGCCTTGTCCCGTGCTTCAAACATGGGGAAGGGAGACCCAGCCAAGCCATCCTGGCCTATCATTTGGTGAACACTTCTTTCTTTTCTGATGAACCTTATCCCACAATCTTTTTGTAATATAGAAGTAAGGATTGGCAATAGTTTTTTTCAGTATAGGCCCTTTTTATTTGCTCCCATCATAAATTTAGGTTAGGCGTTTATCTCACACATTATGAAGTTCAATAAACACCCTTGAACTGTGATCACTTGTGTCTGTCTTTACTGTTGCCACCACACAGTTGAACTCTTTAAAATATGTAAGGAACTTGCCAGTCATTCTGCAGTCTCCACCTCTCCTCTTTCTTCCCAGGACCTCTGTACAGCCATGGCCTCCCATTTCATATCCAAAGTCCAGGAGTCTCTCTCCTCCATCTCACTCCCTCCTTCTGCTCCTACTCTCAGGCCTCTCTTCGCCGACCCTCTTCTACCCCTTTTTCTCCACCTTCTCACCCACAACACCCGATGAGGTTACCAAGACAGTCTGCTCTATGAAAGTCTCCTCCAAACAGGTGCTTCCCTGCTCCTCCAGAACAGTCAAGGACCACATTGCCTCCCTCACTCCCTCTTTGGATGAGATCTTGTCTGTTGTTCAGGCATGGTGTGCTTCTAATGCTCTCTGCCTTAAACCCAGTAAGACTACTGAGACCCTTCTCATTGGGACATCTGCCCCTCTTATTCTCTGGCTGCCCTCCTTGGGTCCTCTTCCCTCGGCCTCGTGTGAGGCAAAAAACCTGGGTGTCATCTTTGACTCCTCTCTCTCTCTCCTTCACTTCTCATATAGCTTCCCTTGCCAAGAAGGCCCACTATCAGCTTTACCCTCTTCGAGGCATTCTCCCTTTCCTCATCTTCCCCCAGAAACCCAATGTCTCCAGAGCTCTGGTCCTCTCTAAGCTGGACTACTGCAACAGCCTCTACCTCAACCTGCCTCTTTCCTCCCACTACCATCGCCAAATAATCCAGAATAGGATTGCAAGACCTACCCTTGGCCTCAAGCTCAGGGACCACATCTCTCCAGCCCTAGAATCTCTCCACTGGCTCCCGGTGAATGCAAGGATCAAATTCAAGACCCTCTGCATCATCCACAAGTTTTTCTGGGTCCTGAGACCCTGCTACATCCAGCTTTCTGTACCTAAATACCTCCCTGCTAGATTCCTTCGGTCCACTAGCTCCAACTCTCTGCAGATCAGATGTTTCTCCAAGCAGAGATTGGGGTAGATCTCTTTCTTTGGCAGGGGCCTCCCTATGGAATGATTTCCCAGCCTCTCTAAGAGTTGAGCCGGATCTCCTTAAGTTCCGAAAGCTCCTCAAGACCTACCTTCTCCTCCTCCTTCCCTCTCGCCTGCCATTATAAAGCCCCCTGAATTTACGACTGGTTCCTTGTCCCTCATGAGTCTCATAGGGGCCAGGTCCTGCTCGACCAGGCCACCCCTCCGCAACCCCTCTAACTAGCACTTACCCTCGGCACCCTTCCCTGACTAGCCTACTGAGTCTGGTCCTCCCATTTCACACTAGTCTTCCCCTACCTCCCCTGGAACTTGCCTTCTTGGCCTCCTTAGCACTTGCCTAGCCCCTGGGGTTCCCTCCTCCCTGCACTTCCCCCTTTCCCTCTTCCCTCATCCATGCTTCCTCCCTGAACTTACCTCTCCCTGTGTACTTCCTATTCTGCACTTGCACGATCCGAATGTCACAAGCCCTAGTAAGACCGTTATTGTTTTTTCTCCTTCTCCCCCCGCCTTGTTGTGCCTAGAAACACCTTTGTTGTATAGGTGCCATATAAATGTACAATAAATAAAATAAGGAAATAAAATAAATTCTCCTCCCCAAGACCTTAACTTGCCAGCCTCTGCTTGGCCTCCATCTCTCAGTGTTCAAAGCAAGGTGATCTTTTCTTCTGGATAAGCTTAATAACGCTTTCAACTTATTCTTTCCTGGTGTGCCTAAACAAGATCTTTGGCTTCGACAGTTAAGGGTTCCCTGGTCTAGGCATAGTTGTCAGACCAGACGGTCCACCCATTACAGGTTGCGCAACCAGGAACCTTAGGCCTTTTGACCCACACAGGTTCTTCTGCTTTTGTTCCTATGTGGATGCTCCCACTCACTTGGCATCTCATTGTCAGTCGCTTGACTTTGCCACACTGTGTTACACAACTTGGTCCAATACTTGGCCTTGCCACACTGTAATTAATTACAAGAGTACCACATTTCCGTTATGCCCGCTTGCAATCTTCCATTGTTACATTATTGTCTTTTACTTGGCTTTCACAAAAGTTTAGTTGTTCATGTGCATTTATCATTTGTCATAACTTTGCTCATAAAAATTTCATTCAGTGTGGTATTCAATACTTGTTCTATTTGCTTTGCCGTTTCTATTTCACCTAACCCGCTGCCTCGGGTTTGTTTCATCAATTGTTTATGATTTCACTTGTTCAGCGCTTGCCTCTCATTCCCCACAGCCCCCAGGAGCGCCCCGGTCCAAGTGACTTTCCTTCTTCACTCACCGGTCTTGTGCGTTCCTTCCTGAAAGCTGATATGATCTCTGTAATTTATAACGTGCCTGAACACAAGTGTTTCTAGGCGTGACAAGACATAGGGAAGACAAGACAAACAATCTTACTAGGCCTTGTGTCATTCAGATCATGCAAGTGCTGCAATTTAAAGTGCAGGGGGAGTGCCAGGGAGAGGGAAGGGGGTAAGTCCAATCAGGGTAGCATTGCTCTGCATACGTGCAGCCAAGGCAGCGCGTCTCTGGGTAAGTGCAAGGAGTCAGGGGAATGCGAGTAACAGTTACAGCCCCCAAGTGCATGGTAGAACCGGAGGCATGGCAGGGGGACTGATCATGGAGGAGCCTGGTACCCAGTAGACTCTGAGGGTAGACCAGCAACCAGTCGGCGCAGGAGATAGGTAGGTCAGCAGGGGAGAGAGAGAACGAAGAGGAGAAAAGAAAGGTCTTGAGCAGCTTCCGGAACTTCAGGTGGTCCGGCTCTAGTTTGAGTGGGACCAGGAGGCTATTCCAGAGGGAGGCACCTGTAGAGGAGAGAGATCTACCCCCCAACTATCTGCCTGGAGAAATGTATGACCCTTAGAAAGTTTGAGGTAGCTGAGCAAAAGGGTTCGACAACAAAGGTATTTTGAAAGATAAAATTGGATGTAGGGTGGGCCCCCGGCCCCAGAAAGCCTTTCGGACGATGCATAGGGTCGTGAACTTGATCCTTGCAGCCATCGGGAGCCAGTGGAGAGATTTCAGGGCTGTAGAGATACCGTCCATGGGTTTGAGGCTAAGGACAAGTCTTTCAGTTCTGTTCTGGATTAGTTTCAGAGGGCGGAGAGTAGAGGAAGGCAAATTGAGAAAGAGGCTGTTGCAGTAGTCTAGCCTAGAGAGAACCAGGGCTCTGGAGAAAGTGAGCTTCTGGGAGAAAGTGAGAAAAGGAAGATCACCTCTTAGGAAGTGCAGCTGGTAGTGGGCCTTCTAGGCAAGGTCCGTGATGTGAGGAGAGAAGGAGAGAGTGAACTCGAATATTGTTAGGCAGAATTATATGCAGTACCCTTTGGGAACACTACACACAATTAGGACTACAAGTGACAGTACAATTGCACCTTTGGTACAAGCCTGTACTACAGTTATAGGACACAAAGGACAGCAATTACTATGGTTCAGGTAAACACTCACTCAAGGTTTCTAAGTAAAAGAATATATATTTATTTACTCAACAGTTGTATAACATTTCACTATTCTAAGCAAGCTAAAAATCACAATCATAAATACACCACACCACTTCCTTAAATCCCAGACAAGTTAAGCTCACAAAATGAAGTGGGAGCAAAATGGCACTCCAGCAATTTAAAAGATGGGAGAGACAACGTTATAAGAAAATAGGCAAAACCAACAGGGAAGGACTCAGGGCAATTTGAACAAGAGAGACTACAGTGAGGAGACCAGATAGAAAAGGCTCAGGGCCAAAGTCAATAGGACAAAAGTCTTTTGCTCAAGATCACACAGTTCAGGGTAGTTCGCAGTAAAGTTCGTGGCACAGATTCCGGACGAGGTTGGTTGGTAGAAAAGTTAGTTCAAAGAGAGGAGAAGGACAAGCCCTCGGATTGGAGAAAGATTTCAAACATTTTCACCACGGCTGACCAAAACGGACAACCGGATTTGCACAGTACCTTAAAACAGAGAGGGAGCTGTAGCTGAGGTCGACGTTCCTGGTGGTTCCTGCAGGCTCACGGTTCCTGAAGCGACTATCGGACTGACATGAAGTAGGAAGACTGGAAGGTCCTGCGCCACCCAGGGTGGAAACCAGCAGCAGAGCAAAACAACAAATAAAAGGTGCGCTCCTTAAAACCCAAGCAGGGTCCGACCTTCCTAGCTATCCGGCCCACTGTAGCTCTGTTCAGCAAATTCAAACAGAGGAGGGGTCCAGGCTTGTAGTTTGGGTGAATTGGTTGGTCCCACCAGCTCAAGGGAATAAGTTTCCTGGAGGATCTTCTCTGTTGTCAGATTCAGAGATTCAGACCTGCAGCAGGGCTTCACCGAGCGGTTCAGTCGTGGTAGGGGTCCTCTTCTTCCAGTTTCTCATTGGTTCTTTCGTTCCAGTGGCGATTCTGCCTTTCCAGTCCCAGAGACCTGCTTTTTATGCAGTTTTCCCCCATTCATACAGCCTGGCTGTCAATCACACAGCAGGGTGGCTGGCCTGGTAAGCCCTGTCCCCTTAGCCAATCAGGCAAGATTGTGACTTGGGTTACCAAGGGAACCCATGGCAGGGATCCGAAGGTCCCTCCCTCACATCCTGCCTACCTAGACTATCAGGTGCCTTAAGGAGGGCTTCTGTAAAAGAAACCCGTGCAAAGACAGCGAACAAAGGAATCATCCCCGGTTTGTCAGACAGAGAAAAACACGAGAAAGATTTTAACAAAAAGAAATGGTGAACAAACCTAGCCGGAACCAAAATAAAATGTATTTGGTCAAGCGGGTCTATGTTCGAGGCTAATATAATAGCCTGGAACAATACCACGTTTATATAAGATAATCGCGGTAGAAAAGTTAGGGTACTTACCACTGCCACCAGCCAAGTCTTAATGTTAAGGGAGCGAAACAAGGGCCCAAGAGGTACAGACAAAAAGGGATAAGAGTTAACCCTTTCCAATACTCCATGTAAGATGGGGTGTACTGGGTCTGTGGTTTAAAGTGACTATATAAAGTTAATGACAACTTCAACTGTTTCTGGGGGACAGTAGTCAGCCCCATAAAAATTGAGTCAGTGGGAATTCTCAAAGACAACCCTGTGTCACTGCACTGAAGGTGATGTGTAACACACACACACAAAGTGATGCAGATGGAGTAGTTGAGGCTCCAGTGCCCAAGATCACACAAAAAGTTAAAAACACACACAGCAAAACCCATGTAAGAGTGGGAAAACGGCTCACACTCTTACCAGGTGAAAAAAAAATCCTAGAAATCCAGCAAAGCTGCTGGGGGACTCTTTAGGTAAGGGAAATCAGCCATTTATGAGAATTCTCCCTAACAAAGATGACACCAAGGTTTTTTGCTTTGCAGCAAGGCAAAGGAAGAGGGCCCTAGGAGGGTGGCCAGAGTGACAGAGGGAAAGTGAGAGCAGGGGTCCCAATGAGAAGGAGCACTGTCTTACTGGCACGAAGGCAGCGATCACTGGAGGCACACCAATCATGAATCGCGAATAGATAGTCAGGAATGAGCGAGAGAGAAGAGGATGCTGAGGGGAGCCCGAAAGAGAGCGGAGTGTCATCCGCATAACACTGAAAGTTAGAGCAGAAGGTAGAGATCAGGTGGGCCAAAAGGGCCAAGTAGACATTGAAGAGTCAGGGTGACAGGATACAGCCCTGGGGAACACCACAAGTGGAGAGAAAGGACCCTCACTTGCTGATTTTGTTTTGCTTGAGAGCTCTGCTCGCTCTCCTGTGGCTCTTCAGTTCTCGCTGTCAGCTCCACTCTGCTTCCACGGATGCTGGCAGCTTCCTTCCTTCCTCTTCTCCAATCGCAGCTCCGGCTGCACTGCTTCGACCACAGAGGCTCCCAAAACTGCGGTTCCTTTACGGCCCGCCTGCTCGCGGGCACCACAAGTCCTTAGGGCCTCCTACCCGGCATCCTGGCTGCATTGCAGCACCCAACACGGTTGCCTCTTTCCAATTTGGACTCCCAGCTGCACTCTCCTACACAGACCTCCCTATTGGGCTCACTCTCTATGTTGCTGGTTACCTCCCTTTTTATACACCTGCAGTTACTTGACAGGTTGCCGGTGTGAGTCTTCAATTAGAATTGCCTGAGTGCAATTAGAATGGCATGCCTGAACTTCACAGTACTGTGCAGGCATTTTCTTCGTCCCAGTAATAGAGTGGTGAAATAGGTTACTAGTATTCAATACTCCTAGTCGCCTCTTCCCCGTCCTAGTACTGTAATAGGTTGAATGAGGAAAATGGAACAAGTTACTTACCTGTAACTGTTGTTCTCCAGCATGGGTTGGCATGGATTCACATGCTCATGAATATTCCCCGTTGCCAGGCTGGGAATCCTCGGTAAAGAAAAAATCAGTTTCAGTTTTGTTTCTGAACTGTCTTTCTACTAATAACCAATCACTGGTCTCTGGCTCATACTGCCCCTAGCCAATGACTGCCCTTTACCTAAGCCCCTCTTGCAGCCATCTTCAAATTTGGTAGCACGTAAAATTGCAGTAGGACCAAGAGAAGAGGGGCTGGAGGAGGTGGGGGGGGGGGTTTGCATGGAAATCCATGCCAGACCCATGCTGGAGAACAACATTTACAGGTAAGTAACTTGTTCCTTCTCCAGCATGGGGTCTGGCATGGATTCACATGCTCATGAATACAAGAATACATAGCAGTGCTCAACATTAAGCATTTCAACCGGCCGGGCAATGCTCGGTTTGCCAACCGGTGACAGTGCATGATGCAGCCGGAGAGCCATCTGGAAATGGATGCCTTCGAGAGGGCCTTCCCTTGGTTCACAGGGCCAATGTTCACAAACAGATGTGATGTCTTCCTAAAACTCTTTGTGCAGTCCACGTAGAACTTCAGTGCTCTAGCCACATCCAGCGAGTGCAAAGTCCTCTCAGCCGGTGACGAAGGCGACAGGAAGAAAACAGGTAACACCAAGAGCTCGTTGAGATGAAGTCTGACGGCACCTTGGCCTTGAAGGAGGGGTGCGTCCTTAGCACTACCCTCGTCTCGTGGAATGTCAGGTATGGAGGTTTACAGGAGAGGGCCTGGATCTCTCCCACTCGTTGTGCGGAGGTGATGTCCACAAGAATGCCGTCTTCCACGATAGGAACTTCACCGGTGCTGAATGCAAGGGCTCAAATGGGGGACCCATGAGCCTGGTCAGCACCACGTTGAGCTCCCACGGCGGGGCCGGAGCCTTCACCGGCAGGAACGAGCGGAACAGTTCTTTCATGAACCTCTTCACCAGGCGGTGAGAGCACAGCGATGACCGCGCCAGAGTTCTAGTGTAGCGGGAGATAGCTGCCAGATGGATCTTGATTGAGGCATGTGCCAGCCCTACCTTGGCCAGCGACAGCAAGTATGGCAGCACTTGAGGGGCTGTAATCCGTAAAGGGTTGATCTTCTGTGCACGACACCAGACAGAGACCCTCTTCCACTTATGTCCATAGCACTTAAGAGTCGAGGCCGCCCTGGCCTTTGCAAGTACCTCCTTGCAGTCCGCCAGGATATCGTAGCCTCCAAACTCTAGTGCTGCAGGAGCCAGGCCTGTAGGTTCAGCGATCCCGGGTTGTGATGTAGGATGGCACCTCCTTCCCTGGTGAGAAGATCCACGTCCGTCAGCAGTTTGACTGTGGAGACGCTGACAAGTCCAGAAGGTCCGGGCACCATATCTGCCTCAGCCACGCTGGTGCAACGAGGATCATCCTGCACCGGGACCGGCTGAGTTGACTAATGAGTCGCAGAAGCAACGGCAACGGTGGGAATGCATACAGGAACAGGCCGTCCCAGGGGAAGGAGAATGCATCGCCCATGCCCCCGGCTGGGGAAAGCTGCTGGTGAACTTCCGGCACTTGGTGTTTGCCGCCGTCGTGAACAGGTCGATCTGGGGACTGCCCCATCGTCAGAATAGGAGATCCACTTGATCCTGCCGAAGTTCGCACTCATAGCAAGAGCCCAGCTCCCTGCTGAGTTAGTCGGCGACAGTGTTTTTCACTCCTGCCAGATGAAAAGGTACCAGGAACGTTCCCTGGGCGATGGCCCAGTGCCACAGGACCTGCACTTCCTTGGATAAGGCTGGGGATCTGGTGCTGAAGGGCAACCATCCAGAACTTCTGGGCTTTGATGTATCTGTTGAGGCACCGAAGGTCCAAGATGGGTCGCCAGCTGCCAGTCCTCTTTGGGATGAGTTCTATCCTGCCCTTTCTCAGCATGGCTCGTGCCTCCAGAAGCAGCTGTGGAATGTGGTTTTCTTTCCTGGCCACAGGAGGGAAATGGGGGCACTTTCTTTGAAACTGCAGAGTGTGCCTGTGGGCCAGGGCATCTAGCACCCAACAGTCATTGGAGATGGACTCCCACACGCCGACTAAGTTCGCCAGCCGGCCTCCCAATGGGGTGCTTAGGGGGGTGCCCAACGTCCCGGCCGGTTCAATCCTGTTTGGCATTCTGGGATCCTTGGTGACGAGGACAGTATCCACAAAGTCTTGCTGCGGCCTCTGTAAGCTTCCTGCGACGAGGAACGGGCAGCTTGGCGGTACGACGATGAACTGCCGCCGAATCCTTTGGAGGCGCCTTGAGATTTGCCTCCGGGGGTCCGAAAGGACGGCCATTGTTGATGAAGAGCGCCTAGGCACGGGCCGTCTCAGTGTCCGTTTTGATGACTTGTAGCGACACGTCCATCGCTTTCCTGAATAGGTTATTTCTATCGAAGGGCATGTCCAGTACCCTGGTCTGCACATACTGACGGAAGTCGGTGGCCTTGAGCCAACCACCCAGGCAAACGTTGTTGCCCATCTGGTGAAAGCCGGTGTCGGTGATGTCCGTGGCCACCGTGATGGCGTGGTCTGACGCCACCTCGCCTTCCTGCAGGATTTCAAGCGTTTCCGCCCTCTTGTCTGGGAGGAAGTCCAGGAGGGGAGTGATCTTGAACCACAGCTCCCTGTCATAGTGCACCACGATCGTGAGGGCATTGGCCGCCTTGACCTGTCATCCCATGGCGTCCAGCTTCTTCCCCTCGCCGTCAGGTGGGGAAGTGGAAGTAGATGTTGTCGCCCCGCCAATTTCTTCTTGGCCACCACGGAGACCACCACATCCGGAGATGGCTGTGCCCTGAGGCACATAGGAGCGGAGTCTGGGACCTGGTACTACTTCTCGTACCGGTCCCTCTTCGCAGGGGCCGTGGACGGGGTCTTCAGCAGGGACAGTCCTTCGTCCCAGATGTCGTCCAATAACGGGACTGAGAGGATGGTCTTCCTCTTGGCCTCCCGTCGTTGGTAGAGGAAACCTTCCTTCTTCTGCTCTTCGGGGCATAACTGGAAAAGCTCCGATGCCCTGGCGATCAAGGCATGAAATGAGACAATTTTGAGAGGAGGGGAGGTCCAAGCAGAGGGTGATGGGAGATCCATCCGTCATATCCGTCATCAGCACCGTCGTTGTCCGTCCCCGCCGCCTCTGTTCCCGTCTCATCCCTCGGTGGAGGGGATGGAGGTGAAGGATGGAAAGGAGGGGGAGGATGGATTCGCCTCTGCTTGTTCGGTGGGCTCCCCGACAGTCCAGGCGCCGCTGGATCATCCACTGTGGGTAAGGGCAACCTTGTCCTTATCTCCATACACAGGGTCTGCAAAGCCATCAAGATTGCTCCTGAATTGTCCTGTGGCATAGGCATCGGTAGCGACAGATGGGGCGAGGGGTCCTCCGTTTCATCCATGGCCTGCGGCTCCTCGTCGGCTCCACCGTTGCTCTCTACGTGTGCCTCCTCAGGATCCCTCCAATAGGCCTTGAACTTCTTGTCCAGGATAGCTTTGACGCCAGCCAGGTCATCCTCAGAGGTGGTATCTGTGTCTGTTAGGGCTACCGTGCCCCCCCTCTTTCTCGTCCCAGGGTTTCACGGGGGTCTTCTCGATAGGCTGCAAAGATGATTCCCTCCAGGGTGGCAGGGAAAGTCTAGGCCCGGAAATCCTCTCCACTGGGGTAGGCTCCACAGGCTTCGCCAGGGCCGCCACAACTCGTTCAATCGAGGCCTTCTCCAGGTGAATCAGGGCATTCACGACCTTGGCCGTGTCTGAGGCCTTAACCTTAGGGGGAGGGTCACTGCCTCGCCCCCCCCCTGGGCTTTCTCCGTTGGGATCGACCGGGGTTTCTCCCGAAGCTTACCCGGGTTCTCAGACTTCCTTTTCACTGAGCCAGAGCGTTGGCTCATGGATGATGGCGTCTGTGACATCACGCCCTGCCTGGCAGCCGAGGAGCCCGAACCAACGGCGCTCCCAGTGCCCGCGGACTCACAGTGCTTTGCCTTTGTTGGGCCCCCCTAGCCGGAGCGCCCTCAAAGGTCTTAGAAGACCGCTCAGACTTCTTCTCACCTGCTGCTGGCTCTTCGCCTCCAGCCAGTCAGCGAGACGTTTACGATGGTCCGGACAGACATGTTTTTGCAGAACGCACAGTCCTCCTCCACATGTGACCTGGCGTGTAGACAGTAGAGGTACCGAGAGTGCTCGTCCTCCTTAAAGACATTCTGCAGTCCACATCCTGGGCAGTTCCTGAACAGTTTGGATCCAGCAGGTGTCAAATCTCCTTTGTCCTGGGCCATGTCCAATGTGGGGTAGGCCTCAAAGACCTTACAGAATCCTCCAAGAAGTGCAATTCAACGACAATCCGCCCTTGAGGGACGCTGAAAAAGTCTGAATCGGTGGAGCTTGAGGCTCCAATTGACCAAAAAAATAAGTGTAAACTCTTCGAAAAACGCAATACGCAGTAAAAACTCGAGAGCTATAGCCCGAAGACTCCCAACACTTGAACGTGCAGTAAAAATCTGAAGATGGCTGCCAGAGGAGGGGCTTAGGTATAGGGCAGTCATTGGCTGGGGGCAGTATGACCCAGAGACCAGTGATTGGTTATTAGTATAAAGAGAGTTCAGAAACGAAACAAACTGATTTTGTCTTCACCAAGGATTCCCAGCCTGACGACGGGGAATATTCATGAGCATGTGAATCCATGCCAGACCCCATGCTGGAGAATGAGGGGAACTGTTGTACAATAGCCCATAAAGGCCAGGGGAGTGTTAGGTTGGCTTTTACAGGGAAAGGGGGATACCATGTCTCACCTGGGGGTAATCTGCTCCCAATCCCTAAGGGCCCTTCACACAGGTAATCCTCCTTTGGTTCTCCACCCCAGGGTCGGGATCCAAGAGCAGTGGCCTTTCCCTGGCCACCTTAGCAGAGGATCGAGGGGGAGTAGGAGTGAGGATACCCTCAGTTTACTCACAGAACCCCCTCCGAATTTGCAGGCGAAATCTGCTTTCCTTGCTTCCCGGCGTCCCTTAAGTGAACACACTTCCTCATGAACTGCCAGCCTCGTGAACTTCTCCTTCTGCTACTACTGTCACATACATGCCAACATTCTGTGACCAAAAATCTGTAGGAATCTTAAAGGTTCAAAAATTGTAATGAGCATAATGATGACATCACAGGAAATGATGTCACATCAATTTGACCCAATGAAATGATAGGGCATGTGACATGACTTTGACCTTATGACATCACATCACATGGTTCTTTTCTCCTGCTAAGTGAATGGGGGCTCGAGGGAAGCACACGTGATGAAGGGGACCCATGACACCCCGGCCTCTCCATAGAGACAGCAGTGGCAAGAACAAAGAGACATCGGTCCCTCACTCAAAAAACAGCATTAGCTGCTGCGGTGAGTACACAGCACTGACCAGGCCCTTGCTGACTGAACCACGAGCAATGAGATGTGGGAGTCCAGACGAGGATGGGTCCACGATTAGTGTGCTGCAGGGGCTGCTGTGCTGGACGAGACATTGCTGGCTTGCTGGGGTGCCAGGAGGTGGGGGCACATTTTCAGAGTGTTATTATGGCACAGACCTTACTGCTGTGTCTGATTATGAGGGCTGACTTTTTTTCCTGGGGTGAACCGTGGCCATACAGTGGTCTTACGGGACAGACTTCTTCGCCAGACACACGTCAAGTGACAACATAGTCTGAAACATGTATACAGAGCATAGCATACAACGCCAAGAATATACACAATAGAAATATACACAAACACTTAAAAAACATTTCCAGATCCATGGGAAAATAAACAACAAACTCTAGCATATGCAAATGCACAGTATACAGTCACACACAAGCAAAATAAACTGGAATGCACAAACAAAAGATAACGTGAACTTTGAAATACAAGCATGTAGAGAAAAACAAACACACAAGCTCACACACTAACCAATACAAGCCCAGCATACTGAAACACACACTATAACAACTCTACAACGTGAATGCATTAATCAAAACACAAATGAAAAAGGACGGAAGACAAAACCCCCATTCAAAATGAAGTTGAAATCACAAATAACCAACGATGCACAAATTCAAAGCATACAACGGCACATACAGATTAAGATCCAAAACATGGACACAAATAAAGTTTAAAAGTAGGTACGTTATGACAACCAGCGTTTTGCAGAGCAGCTAGCAAGCTCAGTATGTTCTGTACGAGACACCTGGCTGGCAGCTAGATGAGAGGCACGAGATCTCACAGCACGTCATGCTGACGGCTCTGACACTAGACTGCCTTGACCAGTGGTGCTCAGGGCAGAGCCGGAGTGTCTGTTTCACGCAGGCCTGGCCAAGCGCACACCTGTCAATCAAAATGATGAGATGGGCCATTAACACGCCCCTTGGATGCTGCAGTGCTCTGCTCTCTGGGCTTCAGGCAGTCATGCCTGTAAAATCCGTAGTGCTGACAGGAAAATCGGTAGGTCGTAGGACTGCTTAAAAAGCAGTATCCTACCGCCTAAATCGGTAGGGTTGGCAAGTATGCTGTCAGCCTTCCAGCTCCATCTATCTTCCCCCTCTTGCTGCAGCCTATACACCTCTTAGGTGAGGCAATTGATTTCAGGTGTAGGTCGTTATTGTGAATTGCCTGACCTTGAGAAGGCTGTTAGGCCTACTTGCCTGACCTTTACTTCTACATGCCTCTTCAGCCCGTTTCTTGGTCTCAGTCCCTATGGGATTCTGGGACATGTAGTTCACTTTCTTAAAGTGAGATTTTTCTACTTAAGTATTTTTAAGGGCAGGATTAATTCCCTTAACACTTTTAACAGAGGGGTTATAGGATGTAATGTTATTCAATGCAGATGGTGTAGAGCAGGATGTACTCTCACTATTCCTTGTAGTGTACCTTTGGTATTGAGGACGGCATTTGATTTTAGAGATAAAAAGATTAGTTATTTTGGTGTAATAGGTTTGAATGTTACAACCTTAGGTTTTACCACCTTAGTTTTAACATGAGGTTGAGAGATATTAAAATGACAGTAAGACATAACCTCTTCTGGCATAGTGGTAAGAGTATCCCTTTCAGAGGAAAAATACCATAGGCCTCATTACAAGTCCAGCGGTGACCATGGTGGTGCTACCGGCGGGTTGCTACTAGAGACATAACATTTTACCGGCACCTGACTTCCCGGTGCCACCAGGAGAGTCTAGGTCTGGCGGCCCGGGGAATCAAGCGCCAGTAAAATGTAAGTCTCCACTCCCATAGAGTCCGATAGGGACACAGAAGCACTGGCACTGTTGATAATGGGGCTGGTGCTTCCGTGACTGGTGTGCCTACCGTGGCAGCTGCGCTCGGCAGAGTCACACATGTCGGGCAAAGTGGCCATGGTAGGCAGACTCCTAGTTTGCTGATCTGGAAACAAGGGTGCCGCTGAGCTTACCTGCACCCTTGTTTCCGGACCGGCAAACATATATAATGAGCCCCCATGCCTCATCCCACAGAATCTCCTCACCACCCTGAGCCCTGTCTCCGCCCCCAGGATTGTGATCAGGAAGCACCTGCCCCCTCCTGGCCACCCGAGAGGAGACTTTAAGCAGGGTTTGGTGAGGGATCTGCAGGATTCTTCACATAAGGGACCTGCCAGAGCCGTTGAGCCTCTTGGAAGAAGGAACCCAAAGGTGCCATTGAGCCTATCTCCTGAAAGCAGAACTCTTTAGCATCTTCTCTCCTGCCTCATGGGCAATAAGGCACTGCATCACGGGGCAGAGTAATCAGAAGGCCTGTAAGCGTCAGTGTTTTGGGCCAGTGTTTAGATTTACCAGCAACATCAGCGATGAGTAAGACCAGTTTGCAACAAAGAGAATGCCAATACCCCAGTGGGAAATAATCACACACAAATGCAGAAACAAAATAAAGAAACAAGCAGTAATATAGCGCTGCAAGTGTAGTGTCCACACACTACAATGCTAAACTGCTATGCCCAAGGCTCAAGAACACAAGGTGCAGAGAACACAGAAAAGATAGCCACTTGCGTCTGACAAGGAAACTGCATCAGTCAAATAGGTTGTACATATACATCTTTTGAAGTGAAGAAGTGCATGTGCAACGGTCTGATCCATATGGCGTTCAAAAGAGTGGCATACTCACCATTCATATTGGAGGTTTAGAGTGAGGCAACGTCACAACACGGACTGATGAATAATACTGTAATAAGCATTCAGGATCACTGCAAAGACTAAATAGGACACATGAGGCTACAAAGGACAGCCCTGTGGTGCATGCGATGTGAAGCACAGAAGGAATAGTTAATTCCAACACATACACTGAATGGTTGCAAGTCAATAAATATGCCAGGTGGAGAATGCAGGGTGTGGAGGACCGATGAAAACACTACTGTACAGTACTGTAGTACTGTAGTAGTACTGTACTACTACAGGCTACTGCAGCACAGAATGCAAAAGAACATTAACATGGAGCAGAAAGATGTGTGCAGTGTGAGAAACCGGACGGTGTCTCCCTGGCTGGTCCCTGAGGATCGGTCATCCAGGTAGCCAGGACACGGCCATCGCGATTGGATCCAGTTCCTGGGGGTGAACCAGTGAGGGAGGATCACCTGGATGGAGGGTCTTTGGGGAGTGGGACACCGACGAGCGAGGCGCAGTATCCCCCCTTCTTTGATTACTGTTTCCCCATCCTACCTCATTGGATATTCTAAAACACTGCCTCCCCTTTTCTGACATGAACACTTTCCCACAGCATGAACGACAACAGACTAAAACCGGAGACGTTTAACTGACATGTCCCAATACACAGTCAGGCAGAGTCAGGCAACTGACCGGAATCACGCACACCTGACGGCCCTGTCCCTTCCCCATAGGGATAAAAGGTGGAGCATGAGAGCACAGGAAGAGCAAGGCAGACAGCACAAGGTGAGAGCTAATTCATCCCAGCAGTTCAAAAGGAGGAGAAGGGCGGCTTGAGTCGAGAGGTTACCAAGGGGAGAAGTGACCTTGCCCTTATCAATAGAGACCCACGAATCCTCAAGAGAAGGAATCCAAAGACAGCAAACCATAGCCAGCATGTGGTGCAGCAGATGTCAACGGTACCTGGGCACCTCCTCCGCTGACAGCCAAGCTGGGGAGAGACGCATGGCCCAATGGTACCGGCCTTGACTTTAGAGACAAGTAAAGCAGTTGATCACAGCCGGTGAGTCAATGGGAGAGCCGATAAAGAAACAAAACTGTGTTGAATGAAAGTAGCAAGCGGCTACTACTTGAACTTTGAATAAACGAACAACTGTTGATATAAGAAAGGGGAAAGCCAGCATAGCGGAATCAAGCACCACATGGTTGTTCACTCAAGACGATTACCCTGCTGCTGAACTACAGTTACCAGAAGGCATTGGGAGAAAGGCGAGAAGAGGGATCGAAGTGGTCATACAGGGGTCTTGTAAAATCCTCTCTATCGTCGAAGGTCTTTGACCGACAGTTGATTGGGAAACTAAGGGAAATGAATCCTGCTTGGTGAAATCAGCGCATTAACAGTGAACTGTTTCATAAAGGAGGTTGGCAAGAGTGATGCTAACGAGAAAGGGCAAAGTCTGAAGTCCCCATGAAGAGTTTATTGACAAAAGTGAACTCTACCAAGGGATGTGCACAGTGAACTGTTTTGTAAAAGGTGGCCAGAGTGAACTAGGCAGAGGCCGACAAGCAGGGGTGAATCTTGAGGAACTATTTAAAAAGCCATTAAGATTTTTGAAAGCAAGACGTATTGCAAGACAAGGGGAAGTGAAGTGTCCCACTCGTCATTTTGGGTCCGAGCCCGGCCGGGGGAGATCCAGGGGTGGAAAGTCCTCACCCAAGGTTCATTGAGAAAGGAACTGTTGAATTGATTTGTCAAATACGACTGGTGAGGGGTCTGTGCCCGTAAGAGGGGGACCTATGGGTGAAGCCGTCACCCAAAGCCATATGTGAAACAGAACTTTGTATTTGTTTGTTGGAAATATAAGGCCCTCGAAGGCAAGATACTTTTTATTGAAAAGAGACTTAACCATCGATGAACCTGATAGCTGAAGCAGAACTGTCGGCTCGTGCTGGGAAAGCTTGAGTGTGTGAGTGTGACTTATTATTTGTGAACACTTCTTTCCTTATTGAAATCTGTGTCCAAAACACTTTCTAGAATTAGTTGTAAGGATTTGACAATAGTTTTTTTTTAGTATAGGCCTTTCTCCTTGACAAGACGCCACAAGGACTGCCTTATTTTTCATTTGATGGTCGACGCTTGCTCCCATCTTATATTTAGGTTATATTAGGCATTGTTCCAATCTGCACATTGTTTAAATAAATATCCTTGAACCATGATCATGTCTGTCTGTCTTTGCTGTTGCCACCATGAGTGGACACACCAAATGAATATACTAAATTGGGCATAACCGATCATTCATGTCCTTGGGAACCAAGGATTAAAATGCACAGATTACTAATCTAGAGGAATAATGAGGACATCTCCATTTTCAGGCAATGCCGGTGCCAGAGGGCGTGATAAAGGTGTTTGTTGCAAAGAGGCTACATTACCACAATGGTGTTCCAAGAGAACCTTCCTAGCCTCAATGGGATGACTATGCACCCCTCACATTGCAAATCACAGTATAAAACAAAAACTTTGCATGAAGGACCCACAAGCATAAAAAGACATTAATAAGGCAAGGAATGAATAACCAAAGACCAGCTCAGTAAAGGTATACCAAACAACCAGACTGAAATACACAATAACTATAGTAGGCCCAAATTTTCTCCAAGCGTTTTCCATGAAAGGAAATGAAGACAGGAAAGATCGCAACTTAAGGACCACACTCTGATCTAGATATAACAAAAGACAGCATGTTATGGCTAGACAACACAATGATTTGTGTGATGAAAACACAATTTCGATTACACTCCTTCCACCCAAACAATGTTAATGACAAAAACCCACCCCAAAAATAACCCACAAATAACCCAAAGGCCTAAAAAGACCAATAAAGATGGCACACACAGTAAGGAACATGCGATCGATCCAATCATGGGACATTCAGCATATGACATAAAACAGATAAATTAACATGTGTACTGTGACAATTCGCATGCATCCATCACTTCTCCCGAAGGAGGAGCCTTTCCCTGTGAGGCTATGGAGGTGTGCCTGCTCCGCAATACCCTGCCTAGGGGTAGAGGCATGCAGGCCCCCCTGGGAGAGACTCTCCCTTTGGGGACTAGGGCTCCCGGTCAGAGGAAGTACTCCCTAGAAATCATACCACCAACATAACTTTAATCCATCTAATGAAGAACATGGTAAAATCTGTTATTGCCGTCAAAATATGCCGATTATTCCTCAAAGTGAAAATCCACTTGGTACGGAGACAAAGGAAAAGACCTGGAGAGAAATCCAACAGAGAGAAATTGCTGTAATGTTACGCTGGGAAAGTCCCAGGAAAGTGTGATAAAGGAAGTAGGTGGAGACTGGAACAAGAGTGAGAGAAACTGCGAGAACAATGCTAATAGCACTTTGTTACACCAGAGAAGAACCGAAACAGTGTATCCGAGAGAGCAGAGACCATATCTGCAACCGCTAGATTTATGAGACCAACTTCACAAGTGGAAAAGGAAGAGGTAACGGGGAACACCGGAGACCAGGGAAAGGAACTAAAGCGAATCATTACTGCCACACTCATACCCGTCCCAGTCAAGATTCTGACATTGAATGAAGAGAGAGAGAATCATTACTGGCACGCTTATACTCGTCCCAGTCAAGAGACAGTCTTAAGAGTGAAAGAGAGAAAAGAGAACTATTGTTGGAACCGTTATACTTGTCCCAATCAAGTTAAGACATTAATGTGGAATGATAATCATTCTTCAAAGGTTTGTGAGACAAGAGATCAAGGAGACAACTCTGAGATATTGCTGAATGAGAAAAGCTGTGAGAAGAATATACAGATAAAACAGAGTTAAGTAGAAAAGAAGGATCAATGCCTAAGTGGAACCAAAGATGGTGAAATAAAGCTTAAGAGCTTAGAAAGCCAAAAGTTACGTTCTAAGTGTTGGATAAACCTACCCTATCAAAGGAAAAAGATAAATACAAGCAAAGTAAGCCAAGATAAGATTGAGATAGAACGAATGAGTGAAGAATGAAAAGAGACATTGAAAACCCCAGTAATAGAACTGACTGACTTAATCGAAGTAAAAATAATAATTTAGCATTTATATAGCGTTACAAACCCTCAGGCATCTGAGCGCTGCGGTGTGTGGTGCCCATTTATCGACCTCGGAAGGATGAAAGGCTGAGTTTGGCCCTGCCGGGATTCGAACCTGCATCAGCAGGGTCTGCACAGATGTCAAACCGAGCGCTCTACTCACTGTTCTATCGGACCGGCTAGTTACCAAAAACAACATAAGGCTACTTTATTAAAGGGAACTTGGAGAACCAATGCACAGGAGAAGGGAGTCATTCTCCTGAGTTTGTGTTGTTCTAATAGTGGTAGGGCCAATGGACTGACGTTGATTTTGTGGGATATATTGACCCACTCAACGGCATTTCCCCACATCACTAAGCTGCATTTGCGCAAGAAACAGTAACCTGGCGGTGCTGGCTCCTGTGTGCACCAGGACCTCAAAACTGAATTTTGGCAGAAACAAAAAGATGGCTGCACCATCCTGCCTAACACACTTCAGGCAAGGTGGAACAAGGGGACATACTGAAAAAGTATGCCAGTGTGTTCTGAGACATATAAATGGAATCAAGTGAAAAAGAAAGCCTGCCATTGCTGCAAAAGCCAAAAATCCCCTTCAAAATGAAACCTTTTCACCTTTAAAAATAAAATGCTGCTCTGACGCTAAATTCCCTGTGTTTCATGAAGCCACTGTGATGAAAAGGCCCTGCCTTAACCAAAACCAGGCACAATTCCTGAGTGACAGGCCCAGTTAAATCAACTCTGAAAGAAATCAATAAGCAACTTTACTTTCACTCGCACGAGAACATGTGTTTATTTCTTTCCAAAAAGGATCCAGGCTCAGCAGTTCAAAGAGACTTTAACTCTCTGAGCCAGATCAGTGTCAAATGTATCGATGCTTTAGATAAAACTCCTGCATTCAAGGAAATTACAACAGCTGCAAAGACAGTGTGGTCATCTTAGAGAGCTGCCAAACCGAAATAAAAATTGTAGCAGTTTTTAACACATGTGACAAAATGGTTCTTTGCTGACTGAAGAAAAAAAAATGGCCTGTTTAAAAATAAATTGGTGAATGAAAGCCTGCTTACTTAGCAATGTAAAGGGATGTTAGTGGCGATAATACACACATAGGCTATTTTCTTTCACAAGTTTGTTTTAATTCAGGACTCAAAATTAGAAATTAAACAGTTTAAAACACATGGCCTGGAGTTGCAAGCTCTAAAAAAACAGTTCTTCCAGTTGCCAGCCATGAAACTTCCCCAAGGAAGGGAGACACCATAAACTTACAGGACACGAAACTGATAATTACCAGCTTGAAAAACTTTGAATGGACCAGGACAAAGAAAGTTCACAAGCTCGTCAGACATTCGTCTGTGCTCTAGGCTGGGACAATAGCAGTCCTTGTATGCTCACCTGTCAAGTGTGAAGGGGCAATAAAACCTTCAATTAAGATGAGAAACCCCCACTTTGCCTTGAAGGAAATGACAGTTGGTTGCAATTGGAGGAAGGAAAAAAAATGATCTAGTGACAATGGACTGCCTTTTGGTTCCAAAGACTATTTTATAGATAAACTTTAAAGACTTGTTATCTCTGCAGCAAAAATTAGTAAAAATGTAAAAAGTTCGCAGTTTCAAATCTAATTTTATGAGCTTTCTTTTAAGACTTGGTTGAACTCATTGCCGCATAGGATCAGAAGTTACAAAATATGACAGATTACAAGGAAAGTATTAATGTTGCGAACATACAATGTTGTGTATATATATCCCTGGGGATAATTCGCATCTGGGTACAAAGTTATAGAATTTTAGGCCAAATCGTTCATGTTTAAAATACCAAAATGTATCAAAGGCGAAACAAGGTCGCACAGACTGGAGGATTTGACTGATATGTGCTGCACATAATATGTAACCTGTGCGTTTAATTTGCCAAGAGATTGCAAGTGTATAAATGTAGGTCTTTGGCAAAATCAGATTTTCAGTAAAGTAAATGTGGGAGTTGTTGGACATTGTAAAACTCACCTCATAAACCTGACATCATTCCCTTGGAAATCCAACCAGTTGAGAGCAAGCCAGAGATTAGCACCCCTGCCCAATCCAAGTAGTTTGGGGGGGGGTGCGTAGTTCACTCTGCCAAGCCTAAACTTTGATAATGTCATTTTTCACTATAAATAAATGTCCCTGACAAGACTCTAGACACACACTCTTCCTGATTTCCTACGCTGCGTTCCTGTACCCGTCATCTTCCAGATCCATTGCTGATCCTGGCTGATCCCATTCCCAGCAAGGCCAACAATACAATATAAAGAAACCCACTAAATTTCCCATTAACAAGGGGAAAACTGTGGTACCTTTGGCATCCTGACCCAGCTTGGCTTGTCGCCACTCACTGCATGCTGCTGCCCTCCTGCTACCCTGATGACCTATATTATCCAGTGACCAGAATTGCCAGTCTAGAAGTGCTACCCAGTAACGAGAACTGCTCAACTGATCCTGTCCTGCTGATTTTGTCCAGCTGTCTTTTGTTAGACCAGATCCATGTGGTGACCAGAAGGCTGACTGTGTAAAATCCCAAAACTAAAAAGTGGACTGTATCAATTGGCACCCCATCTAACCCATAGCCTATCTAGTCTTTGTTCTCATCCCACTCTCCAAGTCACCCTTATCCTTATCCTGATACCTTGTTCAAACTGTCACAATCATTCTTGCCACCCTGTCATTGATTTCTAGTGCTTTATGGCCAGTTTCTTTTTAGTCATTTTTTCTTGTGAAATCCTAAGCAATTAATCCTATTTCGAGTGATCGGAGTGGTTCCACCAGGGCGGCGCTGGGGAGCTGGGGTTGAAATCGCGAATCAACCATGGAGCTTACTGTGTCCCTCTTTCGTGGCTAATACTCTAGTGTAGAGTAAAAGTGTTCTTGTCAAAACTGATTTCCTTTCCTTTTTCAACACTCCATTTTTACTCAATACACACCTTTCTAGATCTTGTATAACTCATTCAGTTTACCAGCTAGAGACTTAATTTCACTTACATATTGTACCTACGATCTAAAGCTACACCCCAACACAGAAACCACACTCTAAATCATGTATTTCAACCGTTTTTATTAAAAACCGTTTGGGTAATTTCAAGCAGGAATTGCAAAGTTTACAAAGTTTCAACATGTCATTTGCTGGAACATGTTTTAAACCCTGCCACTCATTGAACTGTATGCTCTTGCTAATCCATTGCTTGTGATTATTTGTACCTTTACATTGTTGCTTTAGTAAAGAATTATATTTGCTCCAAGGTTTTTACACACATTCATTATTTGATTCATTCATTTCCGAGCGTCATTTTTAGCATTGCCAGGGGTTTGAAATCTGTTTTTCTCTCTTATTTGGGGAAGGAAGGTCGGATTTCAATTCTGTTTTCCATTTGTCATTCCTGATTACCTGCTGTTTCTGTTATCCATTTCGAATTGATTATTTGTGGGTTTAGGGAACATTGCAGGGGGAAATTCTAACTCACGTGCTATCTTTCCTAAAATCAAAAAGTGCTTTTATTCGCTGGTGTTTTGTAGATGTCTCAATAGAAGGTTAAACTAAGTGCATTGCTCACATTCCTATTGTTCTTATCACCCCATTGGTGATTGCTGCCACATATTAAAAATGGTATGATTTCTTTAAATTTTAAAATAAATAAATATTACATTTTATCAACCAGCCTGGTTCATGGTCCATAGTGACCTGGGGTATTTGAAAAGGGGGTGTGATATGAGTGGTGTACCATCTCAATATTGAATCTAATATGAAAACATAAGCATTTCAGTTGTGCGCTGCATACTGGGCAGAGAATAAGGTGTGCGTCGCCTGATTGAAATCCCTAACAGTTTAGACTCTCACTGACGACTGACGAGCACCTTATATAGTTTGGTCAGGTAGGGGAAACCCATAGCTTAGGGAAAGGCAGGCATTTGATTCTTTCAGTTAATACTGGGATACCAGTGACATGCAAAGTCAAAGTCTGTGTCCTTCTTCTGACCCACCACAGTACCAAGTATAGGTTGACTCAGACTTTACAAACATGTACTGCTGTACTAGTACAATTACATTTACGAGTTCAACTGAAGTCAACTCAAACTGTAAATCAACTAAGGCCTACCAGCTAAGATACTAGACTCTGCCTAGCTCTGGTACAACAGCAGGTAAGCAAACCAAAGAGAAAGCAAATCAGAAGAGCAACAGCATAATCAGTAACATCTGAAGTAACCAAGTTGTAATAAGTGTGATGAAGTACCCCGCTTGCCCAAGTTAGTAGATGGTGGGGGTCGCAAAACGGGCACTTCACCATTGGATTATGGTTGAAAAAAATCTTGCTCCTTAAAGAAAAGTAAAGAGCAACGTTCCTGGGGAGCCAACAGCGTTGGTATGCTTGCCTCCCCTCGCACGGGTGCTGACATCTAGATCAACTTCCACAACGTTAGTCTGGGGGTTGGTGGTAAGCCAGATTGGCCCATGGTAGGTTCCTTCAACACCCCCTATTCCCCTCTATCTTGAAATGTTATTTTGTGCTGAACTTTCAACAGGCCACCCACATTTATTGCAAAGAGAATTTTACAGTGGGAACGTGCAAAGAGAAGTATATTTCACACAGGCTATCAGCAGAAATCACCAGCAGCGCACATGTGAACAGGGCATCTTCCAGAGGATCCGATAGTCAAGCCAAAATCAAACCAAAATCAGAGGATACTCTCCCCCTCTCAGAGTACCTTCATATGGTACAATCCAACAACAAAAAGCTACAGGGAATTGACAGCAAGTGTATTACAAAGGAAGCACCAGGCTGCCACACATTTCGTCGCGCAACACTCACAACCGGGAACTCCAAGATAGGCAAGAAAGTCAAACACTCCAGCCCATAAGTAAAAGATCAGTGCGGGGTGGCTAGGCAGAAGAGATGTGGTCCTCGTCATCAGTGTAGCCATGCTGGAACAGCTGCTGTAGGCCCAGCACTGCCCCCCTTTGCCCATGGAAACAAGGTACCCAAATTGTTGTCCGCGGATGTGTCTGTTACTGCTCTCTCTGCCTCCACAGCCAGAGTGGGACCCCTCTGCAGCCAATAATTCAGTCTGACTGGTATGATCAGCAGGAACATGAGCTAAACATATCTGGGCATTGGGCAGAGCTCCCAAAGTAGCCCCTAAGAAGACTGGTCTTGCAAGCACCCTTTTGATACCCATTTTATTGCATGTATATAATACTCTATTGATTGATTGAACACTGCATTGCAGACATGGATAGATGGTTAAACTAGCCTTATGGCAGATTGTGCAATGCTAGCCAATAAGTTCAAATCCAAGTCATGATATTGCGTTCGCATAAAGCAACTAAACAGATTTTTTTCTTAATGGTGGCAAGCTTTCCAAAGTGACTAGTTTTGAAGACCCGAGTTTATGTTTAACCAGTAATTATGAATGGGTTAACCACTATGACAAGATCAGTACCATGGCTTTTCCTGTTGGGGATGGGGATCCCCTCTCAACCAGCGATCGGAGGAGTATCAGGGTGAAATCAAGAGCCAGTCTTACACCCAAGGAGGATGGTGGCAGTTAAAATGGTCACAATTCCTGTCCCCCACCTGGTGCAAATTCGTTTATGTGCAGTACACATTTGCCTCACCCTGTGCCTTTTGAGCAAAATAATATATTCTGTATTGTTCGTAGGAAGAACATAACGGACCTCTCCAGCAGATGGAAGCAGCAGAGAGCCGCCATCCAGTGCCACAGGTTGCACATATGCAGAAGCTAAAGAGTGAGACCCCAGCCAAGTGAGAGCAACCCTTCGGCTGATCCCACCTACTGCAACACAATGCCTGAAGCAGAGGGCAAGTAGAAAGGGAGAGAGTTTACATGGAAATAAATACACCTACCCAGTAGAAAAACCAACTGTGTTACTCTCCCCAGCGGCAACCACAAACACTGTGGACCCGCAACTAAGCCCTATATCACCAGTGACTTAAACAACAGGGTGCAGACCAGACACAGATTGCTTCAACCTCAGGGGACCTTAGACCAGCCCCTCTAACAGGGTGCAACATTTCCACTGGCTAGTGATTTTTGACTCTTGGCTAGGAAGAAATGTTGTGCTGTGTGTGTTTATAGACTTGAGGCGGCAAGTTACTTTTTCATGGATGGCTAGTAGCTTCCAACTTGAATCTTTGCTCCTTGCTTCTATCATGAACCTGGACACTGGACTATTCGAGTTGCACTCACTATCCTGTGACGGGTCCATGCAGGGAAAAAAGGTGGGGCTTAGCCCACTATTTAACATTTTGAATGATTGTCGCATCTCAGATTCAGACAGGTTGGGGAAAAGCTGTCAATGGAAGGATGAGTGGAAATGTAAAGAGGCTAAGAGGAGCCAAGAAGGTGTGGATTGTTCGGGTGATGTCAAAGGAGGAGGTGGTGGCAGACCAAGTGACCAGCAGGAGGCAGAAAGGAAGGAGAGGCGGAGTGTGGAGCAGATTTCTAGAGAAGGCAAGGCATTGATTAGTGAGTGCACAGGTACTACATTGTGAGTATGCGTGAGTTAGAAACAAATGTGGCTAGCAAAGAAAGTTAGGGGTGCTTTTGTGAAGTGTGTGGGAGTGAAATGAGGGCTTCTGAGTGGGAGTTGGGGAGTTGGGGAGGAGTGGTGGTAGCAGTGTGCAGGAGGGAGTAGGAGTGTGGTGCAGAGAGTGGTAGTTACGACAAGGGAGTAATAGAGTAATGGAGTGAGGGGTAACATCAAAGAGGAGAGGCCTATGAGGAGCGACAGAATCAGAGGGACAGAAGAGAAGGGGTCAGGGAGTGCAGGTAGAGGAAGTTGGAGGAAGAGAATAGCAGTGAGTGATAGAGAGAATAATATGGTCATGACAGAAAAGAGACTGAGTTGGCCAAAGTGTCTATAATGCACAATCTCATATCCCTTTAGAATTCCAACGATATGAAAGAGTAGGGACAGATTTACGAGGTCCCTGAGGAAATTTAGATAGAGGTGGCATTCTGGCTTTTGCCGTTTCCATCTAGCGGGAGTATGGTCCTTGACAGTAGTGGTTACTAATCAGTATCTACTAATCAATGGCTAGGGACTCCTTGATTAGGGAGGAAGTGCTTTGCAAGACGAGAGAGACGGCTATGGGACACATACAAATATTCATAAAAAGCCACGAACGTTAAGTGTTAGTACATGTATTTAGGACTTTGGTGAAGTTGGGCTTTGTCAACCTATGTACTTATGTTTTCTTTATTATGTCAATAAGTTCAAAAGAATTGGTTGGATGGAAAGCGATGGTGAATCATGAGGATATATTGTACGAGACAGGCAGAGGTAAGCTGCTCATTCTAACTTATCGTCCGTCGGTTTGTAAAATATCATTTGGATTGGTCTCATTTCATCTGTATTTAGAATTACTAGGCCAGGACTTTGATTACTAACATTGGATATTAGTCATCTCCCATTATGTGAGAGTTAAAGCAGTTGGGAAAGGGATGTGCTGGTGATGTTATATTAAGGGAAACGACCATGCATCTTTATTTTTCTGTAAATGGCATTCCAAACCCAGCTAACCATTTTTAACACAATTTCTTCTGATTATAGCATTGTCTACCATCATTTATTTGCATAATGATGGCAAATGAATTTACAGTATTTTGGTCCCTTAAACGATTTCTTGACTGGGCATTGAGAACAAGATCACAGGAGGTGCTGATTTTAAGTTAAACTGGTGTTAAATAATAGATTTGAGTATGTATTTATATGGAAGATAAAGTCATTGTATGTGTGTCAGGGACCTCGAAATCAGCAGATTGGCTCACCTGTGGCTTCTTGATTGAAGGCCTCTTTTGGACCTTTCCTTGGCTAATATTCCTCCGGGTGTCATGCAGATACGGGCGTGTCTCTCCAGACGCCACCCTGCCTGTAAGGAAACCTCAGCTAGGTGACCTGTGGAGAAACTGCCAAAATAAAACAGGAGAAAAAAACCTTCTCAAAGGAAGTAAAAACCTACGTGGAGCAGCACAGAGGGTGGATAAATGGCCATGCAGATCAGTGTCCAAAGGACAGGACTCGGATTAAGTAAGACAGCGAGCAGACTCAATGAAGGAGAGTCCCAGATGAATGCAGCAAATGATCAGAGAAGGAGCCTCCACAAGGAAGGAAAGGAGGGAGAAACTGGAAGGTAGAACAGAGTGGGACCAGGAAGGAGAGAAAAAAACCTTGACGGCGGGCCGTAAACAACAACTGGCCTGCTGATCACAACCGCCTAACAGGCTGCTAAGGACTGGGTTTACCCCTTAGATAATCAGGGGTAAACCCGCATTTAAAAATCAAATATGCCACCTTGAACTTTACACTATCCTCTACGGCCAGCCAATGAAGCGAACGACGAGCGGGGGAAACATGAGCGACGCTGCCTAGAAGGCAAACCTTTCTGATGGCCGCATTCTGGGAGCTTTGGAACCTTGCAACTGTTTAGCTGGGATGCCAGCCAAGAGGCTGTTACAATTATCCAGATAAGCATTTACCATGGCCCCCACCACAATTGCTTGATTTTCACTTGGAATGAAAGGTAAAACTTTGCGTAAAAGATGCAAGGAATAAAAAGTAGCCTGCACTTTGGCGCTAATGTGGCCCTCGCTTTCGAGATTATCTTGCCAAACCCACCCCACGTGTTTTACCCTAGAGACAAACCTAAATTCAGCACCGAAAAGACTCAAGGCGCACTCTAGGACCCCCCCAAGAAAAGTCTTCTAGTCTCTTTGCAGTCCAGTCTTGGACGAATATTCATTTTCTACATTAATGCTTCAAAAACTGAGATATTGTTCTTTCCTGTCACCACCATTACTGCTTCGGAACCCCGTCCCCCTTTTCATTTTCCCCCCTCTTTTCTCTATTTATCAACATCAGCTCAAAATCTTGACTCTTTAGACTAGAGTCTTTGCTTTTTCCCCTCCTCGCAAATTTCCAATACAACTCACTCCCGCCGTTTCCAACTGCACATATGTAAAGCTTGTCCCTTCCTTACCTTTCACGCTACCTTCATTTTCTCTCAGCCACACTATTGCCCCTCACTTCGTATTTGCCTCTCAGCCTCTCAACTTGCTCCCCTACGTTCGTTTATCAACTCTGTTATCTGCACTCTGCGTGGACTTTCTTCCTGTGCCTTTATCTTTTCTTCTCTTCACTCTCTCCCCAGGAATCCATTGTAAATGCCATCTGCAAAGTTTAATGCGTAGGCAGCATTTACATTTCACACAAAACAGAAAGGGAAAATAAAGGGCGCTCTTTACTGTTGAACTCGTTTCACAACAGTTTGACATTTCATGGAGGGGGCACAACAGCACACAAGTGGTTGGTGGCCTCCTGCATGCAACATTTATTTAAGCACAGAGCTCCAGAGAAGGATTTAAACAAGCTCTCTGAGGTAACACTTATGCCCTATGACACCTACATTTTAGTCTTCTCAACCGTCTCACTTCCTTTGCACAAAATAATAAAATATTGTATCAATTATATAGCGCTACGAAACCTCAGGTTCAGAGCGCTGCATATTACGTGGCGCTTATTTATCGTGCGTAATTACTGACCTCGGAAGTATTAGTGTGGGATTCGAACCTGTCATGTTATAGGGAGCGCTCTACTCGCTGTGCTATCGGACCTTCAGATATCTAGCTCGTCTTGATAATTACAGGTAAGGAGCTCGCAACTTTATAGATTCACCAGCGCGTCATTAATTCGACACAGTTGTAATCGCAACCTGGGACTTTGTGCGTGCGTTTGACTCATATCAAGCAAATAGACATATAAATCCCATTTCAAGGACACCTCCGTACAACCCCGCCGCCTATGATCGTGAACATGGGTGACAGCATCCCAGGGATGGCATTTGCATCTGCCTATTCCGGTCGATTTCACTATTTCTAGTCTGGATTCTGGTGCCATTCTTTCATCCCAATTACTTTGTATTATGCATTTCAGTTTAGTTTAACTTTCGCGGATGCAGAAGTGACAGCCGCTTAGGAAGATGTCTGCTATAGAGTCACATCATATGCATAACCCTGCCACCTAGTGGTTATTGTGAACTGTGCGTTGAAAATGCCACTTCCTGTTTTCATGAAATCTGCATTTTTCTGCTATACATGGTTGCATGCAATTAGAATGCATGCGTCAAACAGAATCAATAATTTTCTTTCAAGTTTACTTACAAAACGTATATTTTAACCTGTTATACCATCATAATGATTGCAATACAAAAAGAAATATGTTTTTACCTTGACTGTGCTCACACAATTCATAGTTACCTTCTCTGCACTGTAATAGGCAATCAGACTGCTCTTCCCTACAAATTAAGCCTATTTCTAGTAATTCTATAGCTGCTAGGGAGAGGCACTGTGACGAATCGGGTATTCATCCCTTCTCCGTAAGGGGGAGCACCTCCTGTGAGGCTACGGAGGTGGCCCGCTACGCAAGATCCTCCCTAGAGGTCTGGGCAAGTGGGACCTCACTGGGATGGACTCCCCCTTAGTGTACAAGGACTCCCATTCCGAAAGGGAACTCACTTTGGAAGACACGTTTTCCGCTTATATAGGAATGCCCCATATCAAAAACAATGAGTCTTACTCCTATTTTGATGCAGATAATGCTGGCTCAAGTGAGCCACGGGATGAAGAGGGGCATACCGCTTTAAGAACAAAGCACTTTGAAAGTAGGATGCGGAAAATCGAAAGGAGGAGAGAGACGAATGCGTGGGACAAACCCTCTTGCTTCAGAGCGCCTTGGAGCGGTGGAGCCGAGCAAGGGCACATAACCTGTAGCACTCCAGGAAGCAAAGTATCCCCATCGGCGATGCTGGTGGGTTGGAGAGGCGGACAGTGGGGATGCCGTTGTCCGAGTGAACGAGCAAGCAGCGTCCGAAGTGGCGGCGTGACCATGGGCATCCTATAGTGAACCTGACGCCTGTACAACGACGCTGAGACCAGCAGGGCTGAGAGCAGCACTAGCTCCCAGAGACCACCAGAGTACCATTGAATCCAGCTGATAGAGAGAAAACAGCCTTCTGTATGTCCCAGGGCTTATTTTACTTCACAGTCCTCCACTTTGGTGCCCACTGAGCCGCAGCCACATTTCAACGGCTTATGGACAGACTCTTAAAACTCTACTGTGGAGCCTATCTGGACGACATTGTAAATCACAGCAACAGCTGGCAGGAGCATGTACATCATCTCTATGAAATCGCCTGTGCTCATAGGAAAGCCAGCCTAATGGCTAAGCCATCTGGCACAATCGGCCGTCAAGTAGCTTGGATATTTTGTGGACACTTGCTTGATTCAACCGCAGTCTGAGAAAAATAAAACCAACCAGCAAACCCCAACTCCCAAATCCAAAAGGGATTTGCAAGCATTTCTTGGACTGACTGGTTATTAACAGCGATTTATCCCCACTATTCCACCTTGGCAGCTAACCTCACGGATACGTTGAACAAAAATATACAACCACAAACACTGACCTGGGATAAGAGGGAACAAGCCAGCTTCGAAGGCCTAAAACACATCCTTTGCCAGGAGCCTGTGCTCAAGATGCCGGAATTTAATGTAATTTGTCTCGGGAGGATAGCTCAGCAGCAACATGCTCGCCTTGGAAGCAAGACGACACGGAGCAACACAAATTCGATCCCCGGCTCTGCGCTTAGAAACCTCTGGGTATTAAGCTGGGTACTAAGCGCGTTATACATATCATATCATATCATTGGTATAGCACCTTTTCCCACTGGTAAACTGACATCTACAAAGTCGGTTTGGTTGCAGTATTGTTCCAAGAACGTGACAGCATTGAACATCCAATTGTTTATACCAGCAGAAAGCATATTATTGGAGGCGTTGGACACATATGTTTAGTTATGTGCAGTTTCAGATATTATTGGTTAGTAGAGTTCTTGGACACCATTTGTGAAGGTGCCAGTGTTGAGGGAGTGCGTGCCAGGTGACTGGGTCACATGAGGTTTGAGTGCTCACGCAGTGACAAAGCTGTTGGAATGTTTTGGAGGTATGTCTATACCAGGGAACCTACCCACATCTCAAATTTCAGGTGTGAAGCATTTTGAGAAGCATGCTGAACAGACACACACACACACATATCCACATATGGCAGGGGTAAGCATGGCAGACCACATAAAAAAAATAGTTTTGGTTAAATGTATATTTAATACTTTTTACATTGTTTTTACCATTTGTATGTATTGGTTATTTATATGGTGCTTTTTACAACAAGACAGTGTTTCAAAGCGCTACAAGGCAAAAGGGAAGGGAGCAAGGGAACAAATAACCAGTGAAAAAGGCAATTACTAAATAAAAAACAAACAGCGGCCCTACTAGGCCTCGTGACATTTGGAGCATGCAAGTGCAGAGAAAGAGAAAGGGGCAAGTGGGGTAAAAGCTAAAAGGGTCTCCCGGTAGGGGGAAGTGGCAGAGGTTCCTGTTGGGGAGGCAACGCGTAAGTGCATGGGTGGAGGCATCACAATCCAAAAAGGGAGGTCTAACACCCATCCGGTAAGTGCAGGGCTGAGCCAGACCACCCAACTGGCAGGTGTGGGCCCACAGGGCAGTGGAGGGGGCAGATGCTGGAGGGGATTCAGCTGATGGCCAGGACCCTAATGAACTCTTGAGGGATCAGGCTGCCAATTTCAGCAGATGTGGGTATGGTTAGTACGGGAGGGAGAGAGGTGAGGAGGAGAAGAGAAAGGTCTCGAGTTGTTTTACGGAATTTGAGGTGAACCGGTTGAAGGTGGAGAGAGAGAGAGGGAGACTGTTCCAAAGGAGGGAGCAAGCCGAGGAGAGGGATCTTCCCCCAGCTCTCTGCTTGGAGAAGTGTTTGACCAGCAGAGATTTGGAGCAAGAAGATCGAAGGGATCTAGAGGGAGAGTATTCAGTGAGAGAGAGTTGCAGGTAGCATGGCCCCAGGCCTCAAAAAGCCTTATGGATGATGCAAAGGGCTTTCAGTTTGATCCTTGCAACGACCGGGAGCCAGTGGAGAGATTTTAGGGCTGGAGAGATATGGTCGCTGGGCTTGAGGCCAAGGATAGGTCTTGCATCCCCATTCTGGATTAGTTGAAGAGGGCAGAGGGAAGAGGGAAGAAAGAGGCAGGTTGACAAAGAGGCTGTTGCAGTAGCCCAGCCTAGAGAGGACCAGAGCTCTAGAGACATTGAGCTTCTGGGGGAAGGTGAGGAAATGGTGAGTGCCTCTAAAGAGGTGAATTTGAAAGTGGGCCTTCTTGGTAAGGTCCAAGATATGGGGAATGAAGGAGAGAGGGGTCGAAGATAAACCCCAGGTTAGTGGCTTCAGTGGAAGGAGAAGAAGGGGAGAGCCCATAGAGGGCGGCCAGAGTGCAGGAGGGAAACCGGGAAAAGGTCCTGATAGGAATTATCTCAGTCCTACTGGCATTAAGACAGAGATCATTGAAGGTGCACCAGGACTGGATAGCAGACAGGCAGTCCGGGTTGATAGAGGAGGAAAAGGAGGAGGGGTGTAGCTTGAAGAGTTGTGTCTCATCTGCGTACCACTGGAAATGGGGAGAGTAGTTGGAGATCAGGTGAGCAAGTGGTGCAAGGTAGATATTGAAATGCCAGGGCAAGGGGATAGAGCCCTGGGGAACACTGCACGTAGAGCAAGTGTTGGTGGAGGAGAAAGAGCCCAGTAGCAAATGGGAGGGGCGATCAGTGAGGAAAGAGGTCAACCAACCTAATGCCCATTGTGAGAAACCAGAGGTGTCTCACCCACTAGTCCCCGGGGATCTGTCACCCAGGTGGCCAGGAGACGGCCATCGCTTTTGGATCCAGTTCCTGGGGGTGGACCAGTGCGGGAGGACCATCTGGGTCAGGGGTTTTCGGGGAGCGGGATACCGGATGGCGAGAGGCGGGATACCCGACCAGGTGGGATACGTAGGAACTCTAACACCCCTTCCCCTTTTCACTTCCACACGGACAGTCCGCTTTGAGAGAAAACAGACTAAAACCTGAGCAGTATACCTGACATGTCCCAATGCAATGGTCAGGCGAGGTTAGGCAATTACTGACCATCACACACACCTGACATCCATTAAGCTTCCCCACACGGATATTAGGTGGAGCACGAAAGCACACACTGAGCGAGACAAAGGAAACAGCAGTTTTGAGATGGCAGCTGAACAAGGAATGAAAGACAGTGAACTACGAGGGGTTTGCAAGGAGAGAAATTCCCTTGACCTTTCTGGAAAGAAACTGTTACTTTCAAGGGACCTTGAGATTGCACAGCTTAAGGCCTGTAGACAAGTCTGAAGAATCCTGCATTGTGTATCAGAGGTACCCGTGCTCCTCCGACATGAATCGAGTCGGGGAGAAGCCTCAGCCGCCATGGTACCGTCCTTGGCTCCAAGAACAAAGTAGTGACAGAGAAATCAACACAGCCAGTGAGTTGGGGAGACCGATACAAGACCGGTCGGTGTTGAAGCCAAGGTCGCAAGCAGCAACACTGTATAACGAGCGCTGAAACGCACATTGCTAAAAATGCGTGTGATGAAAGACGCTTGTAAAGTTAAACTGCTGATGAATGCTTGAACTTTGAAAGGAAAGATTCGATACCATTGACAGAGTGATCCAGCAATGCGTGCATGCTCAATCGAAGGTCTCTGTAAGGTATCCAACCGAGAAGTGAAAGTTAAAGATTTATAAGGAGAAAGAATTGTGAATCGAAATGGTCCTGTGATGGGTCAAGCAAAATCCTGTGCACAGTCGAAAACCTTTGATTTTTGATACAGAAAGGAAAGATTGGAAAATTAGATAAAGTGGTCCGAGCCCGATTGAGGACGGGGCCGCAACAGCAAAGACCAGGAACCGCTGAAAGGCAGCAAGCATAGAAAACTGGAGGAGAGAGCAAGATAAGTGACAGGGAATTCCGCTAAGAGCGAGAGCGAGAGTAAACAAGGACAACGAGAGACAGGAGCGAAGGAACCCGGAAGAACGAGAGCTTCCGTGGTAGTTGCAACGCAGGGACCGCTGGGTAGGGAGGAAAGATATACTCCCAGGGGCCCCGCGTTACCAGGGACGATCACGGCATAGACACAAAGGAGGGACTAGAACCTCCTACCTCTATGTCCCAAACTCCAACTCGGAAGAATCCGCCAGTCGGGACGCCTGCGGATGACATCGGCAGAAGGCCTTTTTTGGAGGGTGTGTACAAGGGAGTGCTTGTGACAGAAAGGGAAATAGCCAGAAGCTAAGGAGTGATTGCAGAAGTCCGCAAGAGCCGATGCTGTTCTTAAAGGTTCTGGAAGAACAGGGAGACACCTGTTTGGAAGAGATCTTCATGGAGCAGACTACTCTAGAGACCTCATCCGCTGTGATAGGTGAAAAGGAGGAGAGAGTGTCGGTGGGGGAAACCAAGGGAGGCAAGGGAACAGGGAGAGGAGTAGAGGCGGAAGAAGAGAGAGTGGTCAGAATATCATGAGTTTTTGAGGAGAAATGGGTGGCCAGTGCAGTACAGAGGGCCTGAGAAGGAAGAGGAGAGGTAGAGACTGCAGATGGATTGGCTAGTTCCTTGCAGCTTTTGAAGAGTTCGCCATGTTGATATTGGCTCCGGAGATACAGGCCTGAATGTGGGCCTGCTTCTCGGAGCAGATGGAGAGGAGGTATTGCCTTTGGAGCAGGCGGCAGGCCAGTTTGTTAGAGGATGAGCCCGAGGTCTGTCATGGAACATATCCACATGCCACATTTCAGGTTTATAGCATGTTGAAAAGTATGCTGAACATTTCAAAGACACACACACATATCCACAAATGTCCCTTTCATATATAAATATATATATATATATATATATATATATATATATATATATATATATAGAGAGAGAGAAGAGATGATAGAAAAATGGCTCACTAACCCTAATCTATGGATTTCGCTGCCTACCACAACTAACTAGGGTGCTCGTCGTCAGTAGTGAACACTAAAACAAAGTCTGTCCTCGGTCCAAAATCTTAGCTACTCTGTCCCTTACCACTAATACAAAACTATAGTCCAGGAGAATTACTCCCTTCTCCTGGGATGTCTTTCTCGGTTCAGTTCCTATTAGTAAAGAATCTTTAGATAGTTTTTTGCTATCTTTTGCACAAGTTCATCCAGTTCTTTTCCCAGCCTTCTGGTTTCTTCTTCCCCTGGTGTTGACGTGTCACTGGGGTAATCTATGTAGATCGATATCAATGTTAGATTTATGAATGTGCCATAATATTGTAATACACTTTTGTTTTTGTATATTATGTATACTATGCACAATATATTTTTGTAAACACATGTTATGTTGAAAGCACTTTTATGCAATGCAATTAAAATGAACTTTACAGTAATCTTTCTCAATTAGTCGACTGAATGGGGTTTTGTGCATGTTGTTATGTATTGTTCCCATGTGATACTCTGATCAAATAATCGGGCTTCCCTCGCTATTTTCTTTGTGATTGTGCTTTCCCCCCTCTGAATTGTATCTCCATTTATTTCTTTTTAGTTTGAGCTATTAGGTGGTGCTGAAAGCGCTACCTTTAAGCCAAACTATTGTCATTAAAGTAAGAGCTTTATCATAAGAGCTTCAAATATGGGCTTTGAATGAGGGTCTGCAATGCTTTTCCAATGGTGATGACATTTGAGGAGGGATACAAAGTGGTTATGTTATTGAATCCCTCCCATTCCCTACCCCTAGCCATGCTAATCCCTATAGCTAATCCCACCTATTCCTGCCCATCTCAGAACTCTTTGAGCTCTTCCATGGAGGCAGCCATCTTGGATGTCTGTCTCAAAGGAAGCTCTCTGGAAACAAGCTGAAACTAGCGGCCATCTTTGAATAGGAAAGATCCCATGCATCTTCCAAATAAAGTGATACATTGAATCATACGAGTATAATCTTTTTAAAAATAGCTAAAGTAATTTACAATACTTTCGACAGCAATAATTATTTCTGTCCTTTCTGCGTTTCATTTCCTTGTTTTTAAAATATAGCTATGGCTGTTGCTTGTCTTTTTTACATCAGCTTTAATATGTATCAATGTCTTACAACACAAAATTGGCAATGTTATGATACATGTCATGTAGTGCTCGAACCCTTACTGGCTAAATGATTGCCTCTGTTAGCTGAGAAGGGTCATGCTGATGCTTGCCCCGCATGGTCCCACAATCTGACTGGTTTTGCTTGGTTTCACACATAAATTGTCTTGGCACACCCAGCCTCTATAATTGTCCTTTGATGCAATCCATTTTCCGTTTTTTTCCTTCCTTGCCACTTTTAAACCAACTGTAAAATGTTCAAATAAGAAACCTGCAATAAGGCATGAAACCCCACAGTGCTCACGTGGGAGAGGACATCAGGGTAACCCAGAGATCCTCTCCCACGTGAGCACTGTCCTCTGTGTGTTTGCAGGATTTTGCTCGCATTCAGGATTTCTAGCTCCCCACTGCTGGCATGCACCGCTTTGCAGACAGCGGGGAGCTAGAAATCCGAAGTGCAAGCAAAATCCCACAAACACACAGAGGATAGTGCTCACGGATTTTGAGCACTGCCCCCTTTGTGTTTGCAGAATTTTCTACACCAATCACATTGTAAACTGAAATTATAATTATATAAATGCTTATGTGAACCAAAAATGGTATCAGGTAATATTATCCCCATAAATGTCACCATACATATAGTAGTCGTGGGGGTTGCGGGAGTGTCCCCCCTTCATTTAAACAAATGTGGAGGTTGTGGGGGTGTCCCCCGCAGGTTCCATGTGGTAATATTGCAGCAAATAAAACGACGGCATTCTTGTATGTCGAAATTTTTGCAGGGATATTATCACATGGAACCCCAAAAAATAGTATGGAAGTAACTTTGTTCTCTCTATTTGGAATGGATGAATACAAGTATATGAATGCAACATTATAAAAATCATCTGTGCATTATGCAGCTTTTCAGTCAAGTCAAAGACACACAAAAACAAAAGAGTGTGGCAATACTATCTGTGAGTAAACAATATAGGCCTGATTTTAAAAAAAAGAAAAAGCAAACTAAAATCAATGGGGAAATCAATGTCAATGCTTCTAGAATAAATTAACTGCTTGCAGAAGTGCCTTCTTACCGCTTGGGAACTGTCATTTAAACGTTCCACCTGCTTGAGAAATGGTAAGCAAGCATTTCTGTTGGTTTAGGGCAATTTTGACCTTGCTGGGTGGCTCCCCTTTTCTCAGCAAGAGAGTCTGTTGGTTAGGGCGGCTTTTCGCCTGTTCTGAAGCACAAAGACCACATAACAGAGATGCAATGTGTGGCTGGTGAGTATTGCAGGTAGGGCAGGGCAGACCCCGGGACATGTTTGCAAGTTATTTTTGATTTTGTGTATCATTGATTTGCAACCTACTTGATTGAAACACAATAGAGGAAATGTTCATCTTCCCCTCGCTACCCCGTGAGCAAGGTGTCCCCCCCTCCTCCACTAGGTGACTCTGAGAACCCGATGAAGACATGAGGATGAACTCTTGTTGCGGTTTCACATGAACACACAGGAGACTTGAACCCTCCTCCAATACCCTCCACGGGACAGTATAACAGAATGCCAGTAAGTGTGCAGGCTCAGCTCCTGGAAATAATTTCTGGGTCAACCAAAGGTGGTTTCTTGGCCATTCTGTGATGACGCAAGGCTTTATGCCAGTTACCTGGACTAACAAACTGCGTTGAGACTTGTGCATCTTCCAATGTCCCGCGCCTCAATCTTATTGGCTTGCTTGTGCAGCAGTGGTCTCTGGCGTAGCGCTTTACTGGAAGGGACACTCTTCAAGCAGGCGCTTCATGCATCTTGTTTTCTCCTTGGCGGGAGAACACTCAGGATTGCAGGGTTGCTTGTGTTCCAGTCAGCAGGCATAAATGGCCAATCTGGAGGCTTGCCAGCAGTTTAGGCTCATGTCCAAGCCACACTATCTCTGCACCTTCGCTGCTGCTCCAAGGCTGCCCCCCGATAAGTGGACATACATAGATTAAGGAAAACCAACATTGTACATTTTTAAGTGAAGGTAGGCAGTACTGCCAGCTGCGCTTAGGATGTGACCATGATTGGTGAAGTGGTAGAGTGGAGGCAGATAAAGTGAGGGACAGAGGCAGATTAGAGGTGAGGGAAAAATGTTAGCTTTGCTAGCTAGGATAGATGGATGGGCAGAGCGCATGCTGCTGACTGAGCACATAATGCAATATATATGTCACATGTTTGAATCCCATTGAGGTGAAATCAGGATTTCATCCATCTGTGATTGACCAAAATTAGGCCAATCACGGAATATTTTTATCTTTTTCGTAGCGCATAGCTGAAACCTATGTTTTTCTTGCAGGCGCATGGCAAATGCTATTTTGGTTGCTAGCTTATCTTGCAGCCAAAAAGAGCCCAGAACTGATTACATGAAGTTGCGGGCGCTCCCCTTCTGGTGCATTTTGTTGTAGCTCTTCGGATTGTGTGAGTACCATATGTTGGAGACGACACAAAGCTTGTAGGTGTTTGATTATTTGCCCACCCATTGATTGACCATGTGTATAAAGTATTAGGCCTTTCACAGGCACTGCTATTAGATGCCCACAAAATCCCAAACTGTTGGCATTGCCAATGCTTCTTTAACTCAGGACTCAGCCTGCTAGCATTGTTCAAACCAAGTGCAGTGTCTCTCTTGAATCACTGTAGAAGGGGACTCCCGAACCCCTCACCTATATTTTATTCAACTCAAAAAGTTCAAATGACTGCTGGCAGGGCATGGTTACGCCACAAATCTGATTTCTGGGTTGTTCCGTGGAGTGGTGGGGGAGGGGCGAGAGCACAACGCCCACCTGAAAGTGCAGAGAGTCAAGAAAGTGCAGCGAAAGTGCAATCAATTGTACCTTTGACTTGGCTATCTGCTGCCATCTGCTTTCTGTGTTGTTCTTTCGAGTGGGGAGGAGAGATAGCACACAACCCACAAAGTGTAGACAGCTGCAGTCCGCTGAAGGAGAGTTCTGATATCCTGTCCTCTCGGGTGAAAATGTTTTAGACAGGACTTTCTGCGTATTAAAATGTTTCACTTGTTGGACTCCAGTAAGCAACATTAAGTGGAAGAAAGTGCCGGAATTGGTGAGCTTCTGGAGACAGTGTTTTTTTTAATTGCTCAACCCTATTTCATTGTCGTACGCACAAGCTATCATGGGTTGAGGGTCAATGGAAGATAGCACAGGGGCAACAGAGGTTTGAATCCCAAATCCGCGCTTAGAAACCAAACTCAGGTATGGTATCAGGCACGTTATAAAAAGCCAATTAAATAAACATTCTAATATGGGGCTGTATCGTGGTCAATCCCACATACAACCTGACTTGAAGGCGTTTGTTTCCCTTATGACCATACTCATGTTATACCTTGTCTACAACGCCTCCTGTGGCTCTGTCCATGCCAGGTTTGGTGGTAGGGTGTTCTTTGGTGGAAAGCACAGTTTTTGAGTCAACTGAAGGATATTTTGGGCAACCGACACTCTGCTCTGTTGTCTCAGCCTCCTGGTCCCAGTAAATGCCATCCACCACAAATCGGGCCAACCTTTACAGTGCTGCAGTTGCCATCACTCCAAGCTTGCATCACATTCATGGCAGCCTGATTCACCAGCAAAACGGAGACAACAAAGGCTCCCTTCTAGCAGGCCAAAAATGTACCCATCTCTGGAGGGAAGTGCACCACAAAAAGCCATGACAAGGCGTCATGCATTTCAGGAAGTACATGAAGGATCAATAGTTTAAAGATCAAAAAGCTTTGTGCAACAGGAATCCCTTGCATACAAACAAACATGCATGCCCCACATAAATTGTGCCTTCGGCTCCTGAAATCACAGTGGGTGGCTATTCAGAGATCCAAGAAACAGTCAACTAATGGAATTTTCGTTGTAAGGAGCATTTTCGTCACGTATGCTCTCCTGAACAATTATTTTTAATTTGACCATGGTGTTCGCTGGATTTAGGATGCGCGGCAAAGGGGTGGGTGTTATTTCACGTACGGTGTGCCATCTGCCAAGGCCAGAATTGATTGCTTAACTCACATGGAAGTATGGCTTCATAAAGAACTGGTAGTTGTTGAAGGTTTCGTCAATTTGGATAGGACAGTGTTAAACAGGTGGCCTAATTAAGGACAATGTGGAGTGCATCAAGGGGTACCAAAGGAACTGTTGAGGACCATCCTAATCAGACTACGCAAGTCCATTTCAATAAGAAATGTGAGGTCAGGATGGTAAAACCACTATGAGAATCATCGGGCCTCATTACGACCCAGGCGGTAAGTTACCGCCTGGGTCGTACCCTTACCACCATGGTGTAAACTATGTTTACACCATGGTGGATGGCGGATATACCGCCCCATTCCACGGTGAGTGGGGCGGTAAATCCCCATTTCCCATTTTACCCTTCCCCATTCCCATATTTGCCCCATAGGGCATAATGGGAGTGGGGAAGGCGCTAATTACGCCACCGTAAATTACGGTGGCGTAATTAGCACCATGGTCCCTTAGCGCCACGGATTTTAACGCCTGCAAAAAGCAGGCGTTAAACTCACCATGGCGCTAAGGGACCTCGGAATCAGGCGTTAAGGGTCGGCGCCGTAACCCCTTAACGCCTGATTCGTAATGAGGCCCATCATCTTGCAATTTTCGTGCAAAGCCCACTGTCACATTACTCTTTGTTAACCGAGTCCACCAACATACTCATTTCCACATATAGCCACACATCACCTCTTTCCAGTCGAAGCCCATCCGATGTCCAATCAGGTTTGCATTGTTAACAATGTTGTGGTGGGAGAGTGTGGCCCCCTTCGGGTATCCGGTTGTTCCCTAGAAAAGAAGAATTATGCGAGCGTTAAGGATACACATACAGGACTGATTAGGGCCATACAAGCATCCACTCCAGCGGAAATCTGATAATGGCAAGTTGCTTTTGGACTCTCATTGAGAAACAACATTTCGAGACACCCAGAGACTGTAGAGTGCACACCCAGCTAGGGTTGAATGTTGACCACATGCAAAGAGGACTTGCTGGTACACAGACTTAAAATTAATATCTGAGGTCCGAGGATGGCTATAAAGGTTTAAAAAAAGAAAAAGTTTACTTACCTGGAACTCCTATTCTCCATTATTGGTATCTTTCATTGATTCACATGCTCATGAATATTCCCTGTTGTCATGTTGGGAATCCTTGGTAATAAAAAAGCAGTTTTGCTTTAAACATAAAAAATTGCTTGGTAACTTGTATAGCCTTTTGCTGTCATTTTGGGTCATATTGCCTCAGTCAATGACAGTGGCCCTCCTTATCTCCAACCCTGGGGGCCATCTTCAGATTTAAAAGCGTAATGTGTCAGTAGGAACCAATGAAGAGACAGAGGGGTAGGTGGCAGTGTCGCATGTGAACCCATGAAAGATACCAACGCTGGAGAACAAGAGATACTGGTAAGTAACTTGTTTTTTCTGCAGTATTGGATCGTTCATGGATTCACATGCTCATGATTACATAGCAGTACATACACAACAATCAATGGGAGGAGGTACAGATCTCAACAGAAGCAATGGAAAAGACTCTGGAACACTAACCTCAAGCAAAAAGGTTGCGAAGCAACATTGGCCAACAAGGGACTGCTCCCTGCTATCCCTGTCAACAGTAGAATTTTGTGAAGATGTGGGTAGACCTCCACATAGCAACCCTGCAGATGTGGAGCAGGGGAAAACCTGACAGGAACACTGTAGTAGAAGCCACGTCTCTGGGGGAATGCACCCTTGGTCTAACATGGCAGTTGTCTGTTCTCCAGCCAATGACAAAAGATGCAGCCAGATAGCCACCTAGAAACGGAAGCCTTTGACAGGGCCCTCCCTCCCTTTTTCAAAAGGTCCAAATGTTAAAAGAAGTTGTGAAGTATTGGCAAAGTCTTTTGCGAGTGCGATATACAACCTCAAAGCACGGGCAACGTCCAGTGAATGCAATTCCCTCTCTGCCGGAAAAGTTGGAGAGCCAAAATACACATGTAGGAGTAGGACCAGCAGCTTGTTCAGGTGAAAGCTTGATGGAATCTTTGGCATGAATTAGTGCGCAGCACCAGCCTGAATTGATTATAAAGTCAAATCCGGTGGCTTGCAGGAGAGAACTTGCAACTTCCCAACACGTCTGGCAGATGTAATAGCCACCAGAAAAGCAGTCCTACCTCCATGAGAGAAACTTTAGAGCTGTTTGATGTAGAGGCTCAAAAGGCAGGCCAATGAGTTTGGAGAGAACCACACTGAGCTCCCAAGCTGGAGCTGGTGATTTTAATGTCCGGAACGTACCCTTGAGGAACTCTTTTTTTCAACTCTTCAATTTAAATGTTCATACAAAGCAAAAAAATAAAACAAATTGCATGGGTTCCAAAATTATTCTAGCTCTCAAAGTAACAAACATATTATACCCACATTATTATATATTATGTCACAAGCTTTACAATTAAATCTTTTAAATTTAACTATATACCAAATCCAGCGTCCATAGACATCAAGATATAATGCACAACTACACAGACAAGACAGGAGAAATCACAAAGGAACCCACACCCCCATGCACATATACCACCACCAAGACTAACACGCATACATTTAATCATAAAGATGCTCTGAATTACACACATCCATACATATCATTAAAAAGCCCCCATAATTCCAGATAAGTCTCCTCTCGATTCTGTTTTAATAGCATGTGTTTTCAAAAATTCGAAAGAGTCTGCATGTCTTTGGATAAAAGCGCTATATAAGCTATAATAAAATAATAAAATTCTAAAATACAAATGTCTAATATCCAACCCTCCGCAAGTAGCTTTTTTCTTGTTTTACACTCTCTGGATTTGCTTGGTCAAGTAGGGCCTTATCAATCCAGCATAATGAGTTACATGCTATCTCACATCTGCCCTTGGAAGGGAGCAGAACCACAGCTGACAAGGACATTGGGAATTCCATACCCAGAACCGTATCCAACCTATCAAGCACATCCTTCCTGAAGTCCACAACTCTAGGGCAGCCCCACAACATGTGCACCAATGACCCATACCCAACTCATACATCCGCACCAGAGTCCAGTATAGATGACATGTGATCCTTTGGTGGGTATAGCGTAAGTTCTAGTACATCTTAGCCCTTGTGGCCACCTTCCAAAGCCCCTCTTATTCCTTCACTGATATATTTCTGCCCAGCTCATCCACCCAGGCTTGCCTCAGTTTATCCCAAGAGGTTGTCAAGGAACCTTCCACCGGCATTGTGTAAAGAAAGGTTGAGACTGTAGAGGCAGTTTATTAAACAATTCACAAATCTTGGGGTTTTCTCCCATCGACATACTCCGCTTCTTTTGCCTTTCAGATAACATGCCCTTCAAATCCCTGGATCTCCCTAGCTTCCTTTTACCTAGGCCATATTTGCACAAAAGATTTTCAAAGGGCATAATGTTTCCTTCCTGCCAGACATCTCCAATCTTCAAGATTCCTTTTTTAACTGAGCTACGCCGGTTCAACATTTTATTATCTATCAGAAAACCTGGATTATACCAGATTGAAAGCCATAATACATAAATAAATTCTGCCCACAACCCAGAATCCACAATGTCAAAGCTGCCTTAGTAACAGTAACGGTCTGTAATTTCGCTGGCAGCTTGGGAATTTTTCCAAATGAATATAAGCTACTTAGACAATAAGGCAGTAATCTCTCCCTCTCTATCGACACCCACAATGGCTCAGGTTCCTCGTCCTCAGCAAAATAATAGACAGATTTTTTCAGCAAGAATCCTCTGTGATAATTCTCAAGGATAGGGTAGCCAAAGCTGCCCTCCCGGACACTACGCGTCATGATGTATTGTGGGATCATTCGCCTCTTACCCTAACTCCACAAGAATTCCTGAAAAACTATCAATACGCTTAAGCACATTCTTAGAAAAACTCAAAGGGAGTGACTATATAACATACAATGCTTTGGGCAAAAGCATCATTTTAATAGCATTTACTCTTGCCCAAACATTCAAAATCATACGCTCCCATTTACGGATATACTTTTGGAGCACTTCTATCAGCTACTGACATTGTAGTCCACAATTTTCTTTAGATCACAAACAAGGTAGATCGCTAAATATTTTACACTTGTTTTTGCCCACTGACAATTCCAATCTGACGATCCTTTGTGCGAAGAAGCCTCCTTAAATCGGGAAAACCACAGTTTTCCCCCCAATTTATTGTGTCCAGAAAGAAGACCCACTTCTTCGATTAGATGTTTCAAAAGTGCCCCACCCTCTTCCGGATTCACCAGAAGTATAGCCATGTCATCCGCATAAGCCAGATCCTTTGTCTCTCACACGTAGACCCCGAAGACCTAACTCTTGCCTGATATAGGCTATCAGTGGCACCAGTGCTAGATTGAAAAGAAAAGGAGACAGCGGGCAACCTTGCTTCGTACCCCTAATTGCAGGAAGGATGATGATAGTTTATCATTCACCCAAATTCTAGCAGCAATTTTAGATTTCTGCGTTCCAACAGCATTCAGAAAAAACTGCCCAAACCCCATTTCAAGCAGCGTGTAGTTTGAAAAGGTCCAATTCACACAATCAAATGCTTTTTCAGCATCCGAAAAGATCAATAGCATATTTTCCACTTCAGCTTCAAGAAAACGCATGCTGTTTATTATTGTTCTAACATTATCGTATCCATATCTCTGCCTCATAAATCCCACCTGGGATTGATCTATTAGATAACTCATATATTTGCCCAACCTATTGGTTAAAATTCTTGTGAATATTTTGGCATCTACATTGAATAGTGAGATCGGACGGTAATTACTATATTTGGTATTATCTCTCATTGGCGTTGGTATTGAGGCAACAATCACCCCTCTCATGGAAGGACAGTGCCCCATCCATCATAAATCAGTTATATAGGCCACAAAGTATAGGCGCCTGTTTGGAACTAAAAGACCCATACAATTCCACAGGTAACCCATCCATACCTAGGGATTTCTCAGTATTTAGTTGATTTATTGCCATTAAAATGTCAGATATAGTAATTGAAACATCTAACATGTTCCTGCCCTCTTCAGGTAGGCGTGGGATTTCTATTCGATTGAAAAATTCAGACAGTTTTGACGATGGAGGAAGAAACTCTTCTACATACAAAGAAGCATAGAAGGACCAGAAAAATTCACACATTTCTTTTCTTTTTAATAGCCATCCCAGCCAGTCCATTCTCTATCCTTAACCAGCTTGTGAGACCACAGGGGAGACTTGCACACTGTGCAAGTATAGCAAGAGATAGCCACGAGATGCACCTTTATGGATGCATGTGCCAACCCTGCATTTGCCTATGATAAAAGATATTGCATTATTTGATTATCCTTTATTCGAAGTGGGTAGAGTCCTTGTGAATGACACCATATAGTGAAATGTTTCCACTTTTGCTTGTACCAGCAGAGAGTGGACAGAGCTGTAGCCTTTGCCAGAATTTGTCTGCATTCCAAAGGCAATGCGACATGTCCAAATTCTAAGGCTGCAGGAGCCAAACTTCCAACTTCGGAGACGCTGGGATGTGGTGCAGAACAAACCCTCCTTCTGTGGAGTGCAGGTCCAGACGAGGAGGCGTCTGATGCAAGGTGCTACTGATAGATGCAGAAATGATAAATTACTCACAGTAGTGACTAACGTACTCTTAGTCCTAAGTCTCCTTTCCTCCACACTGCATGAACACCAGAAAAAACCTTCTTCCCCTATAAATTTAGAGGCGCGTGGGGGTTCGGTCCTGGGAGCATGCACTGCCCTGACTTCGCCCTCCAGAGCCACACATCAGTCCCATTGACGCGTTGAGAATAGATTTAACATTGCCTAATGACACCAGTATTATTAGGGGGGAGGATGGTGGGACGTATGGAGGCAAGGGGACTAAGGACTAAGAGTACGTTAGTCACTACAGTGAGTAACTTATAATTACTCTTCCATCCCGTCCCCTTTCCTCCATACTGCATGGGCGATTACAACTGAATGTAGCCCCAGGGTGGAGAGGAGACCCTCCTTAAGCAAATAGGTCCTGAGAACCGCCTGTCCAAAAGCTGCATCAGATCTTGAGCCGCCATCCAAACAGTAATGCTTGCAGAAAGCTGTCATGGTGCATGCTCCCAAACATCAAGAACCGACCAGCCAACCCCGGTTACTGGCACCCATGAGGACTTATAAAGCACCAAAAGGTTGCATTAAGATTTCCTGGAGTCAGTCCTGGCGCCGTTGGCTCCATCTTGTGGTAAGCTACATGGGGCAACACAGCCCAGACTAATGGAGCTGAGCCATTTGGCCTAACTTGGGGTGTGGCTCGAGGGACTACTTTACCTGGAACTACTTAGAGGGCTATTTAAACCACACCCTACAGACAGAATACGCTTCACGTTATTCTGCACTGCTGCCCCGTAACACTCACCGTGTCTGCTCAGCTCCTGTACCCGATCTTCAGCAGCCACGCCTGTTCTGGGGACCTCGAGCCATCGGCATCTGTGAAGAAGGAAAGGAAAAGAACAGGAATTAGAACAGCGATTGAGGCCTTACCTGAAGCTGTCCATCCGAAAGGTCTTGCCTTCAGCCGCTCTCCGGATCGTCGAATCTGCAGAAACGAAGGCACTCGCATTGAGAGCCAATACTCATCCGGAGGCTGATTTCCTCTTGAATGCCATTGAAGCGGTTCACCCGTTTGCCGCTCCAGAGTTGGCACGCACCTGTATTGCAGAAAAGAAACAGTAGGTTAGTCGCGCACAGGAAAGAAACCATTTATAGACATTTCAGCGCCATGCACTCGCGCTAATACTCACCCGCAGGAATTCTGCTCAGCGACTTAGGAAAAGACAATTCTGCATCAGGAAAACCCCAAAACACAGCGCCTGAAAGAAATAAAGAAGAATAGTGAGAACTTTGGCAACAAAGACATTTAAGCAAACTATACCAAGCATCCATTGGCATAGAGACTTACCTACTGAGTCAAGTTATTCAAGACTCCGCTACAGTCCCACAGGATCAGTGAAGCAACTAGATCCAGAGAAGAGGCTAGAACTTACCGTGCCCCTCCGTGTAGTTGCAGGACAGAGAACTCGCCATTGAAACACCCAGGGTGAGGCATAAACAGAGAGGGGCACTAGGAGGTTACGGGAGGTGGGAGCCAAACCCGCTCCTCATGGCTGGTTAACATCTCGTTTCGACAAACGCTTCCTGGGAAGTGATAGTGAGAGAGAAGACATCCAAACAATCATCACTCAGCCTCGTGCAACGCGTGTGCAGACGTCCCTCTTGCAGCTTTGTGCGACGCCCCCTTGGAGATCAGGTGAGCATGATAAAAGCCGAGGGAGTGGCCCAAGTGGCCACCCTGTTTATGACTTGCCAAGGGGCATGGCGCTGGAATGCGATGGCTGTTGCCTTGGCCCTGACTGCGTGGGCGTGCATGTTCTGGCCCTCGTATGCTCCTTTGATGGCCGAGACCATCCAGTGGGATATGGAGGCCTTGGAGGCCCGCTGGCCTGGTCTTGCACCTCTGAAAGTGACAAATAGGGCGTCTGCTTTCCGGATGCCCTTGGTCTTGTCAAGGTAGAATTCCAGGGCACGCCTGATATCCAGGCAGTGTACAACTCTATGTGCCTCATCCTTAGGATCGGCAAAGAACGTAGGAAGGACTATTTCCTCGTTCAAATGGAAAGCAGATGGCACCTTAGGCAGAAATGCTGGATGTGTCCGCAGGACTACCTTGCCCCTATGAAAGGTATTATATGGTTCTGAGGCGGCCAGCGCCTGGATTTCGCTGACTTTGCGAGCCGAAGTGGGGCCGACTAGCAAGGCCGTCTTAATGGTGACCAACCTGATGTCTGAGGATGCCATTGGCTCGAATGGTTTGTGCGCCAGGGCGCCCAAGACTATGTTCAGGTCTCACACAGGGTGTGGCCTCTTGATGGGCGGGTCGAGCCTTGCGAGCCCTGTCAAATGCTTCTTGACAATCGGATTGGAGGAGAAGAAGACCCCCTCCTCCGAGTTTCTGTAAGCCCCGATGGCTGCGAGGTATGTGCGGCAGAGAAGAAGAGTATGTCGTCCAGAGTACATGCCAGGGGGTCAATATCCCTGCAGTCTGCCCAGTGGCAGAACCTGGTCCAATTACTTTTAAACTGGGCCCTGGTAGCCTTGCTCCTTGTACCCTGTATGATTTCCAGATTAGCCTGGGAGAGGCTGAGGTGTCTTAGTGTTACCTGCTCAGGAACCACGCTGTGAGGGCTAGTTTCTGTGGCGCGGGGCGGATGACCCTGCCCCCCTGCTGCGCCAGCAGATGTGCTGGGCCCATCGGAATGTGAATCGTTGGCATCTCCGAGAGACTGAGCAGCTCCGAGAACCATGGCCTGGCTGGCCACCATGGAGCTATTAGAATGATGTTGAGCTGGCAAGACTCCTTGATCTTGCAAATCACTCTGTGAATCAGGGGAGTGGGCAGAAAGGCATACGCTGTCATGCCGTCCCACTTAATCCAAAATGCATCGCCCAGGGAGCCGGGGCCCTGTCCCTGCCAGGAGGTAAACTGAGGGCACTTCTTGTTGTGCCAGGTGGCAAAGAGATCCACCTGGGGACGACCCCATCTGTTGAAAATCTTCTGAATAACTAGGTCGGTTAGCTGCCACTCGTAATTGTCCACTCCCAACCTGCAGAGCCTGTCCGCCTCCTGGTTGGATTCCCCCAGAAGGTGGACTGCCATGAGGTATATGTCGTTTTCCAGGGCCCACTTCCACATGCTGATTGCCGGGTCTGCACAGAGGAGGGGATCTGGTGCCTCCCTGCCTGTTGACAAAGTACATGCTGGTAGAGTTGGCTGTCTGGATGAGGGCGACCTTGCCCCTGAGAAGTGGAAGGAATGCCCCGAGAGCTAGCCAGATGGTGTTCAGCTCCAACCAATTGATGTGGTACTCCTGCTCCTGTCGAGTTCAGGTGCTGTGGACCGAGAGAGCGCCCAGGGTGGCTCCCCTGCCCTCAAGCGAGGAGTCCGTGGTGATGGTGACCTGCAGGGTGGGAGGCCCGAAGGGCTTGCTCGACCGTAGGTTGCAGTCCAGGGACCACCATGTGAGGTCCTGGTGGAGAGATGGAAGAACGTTGATCATGTCGGATTGAGAGCCCCACTCCTGGTTCCATGAGGCCACAAAGTGCAGCTGAATCCTCCTTATCCTTAGTCTCATGTGTGGGACGGCTAGTAGGACCGCCGCCAGGAGACAAAGGAGATGCTGGTAGCACCATGCCAAGGTCACCTCTCTGCTGAGGAAGTGGGCAGTGGCCCTCTTGATGGCCGAAATCATGTCCTCCGATGGAAACACCTTCTCGGAGCATGTATCCCAGATGAAGCCCAAGAACATCAAAGTCTGTGTGGGCTGCAGCTGCGACTTCTCGAGACTGAGCAAAAAACCCATATCGTCCACTGTGTTCATAGGGGCATGGAAAGAGTGGTGAACTGCTTGCGGAGATGTAGCCCTGACAAGCCAGTCGTCGAGGTATGGGTAGATGTGGAGGCCCTGCGCTCTGAGGAGGGCAGCCACAGTATTCATGAGTCTGGTAAAGACCCTGGGGGCCAAGTTGAGGCCAAAAGGAAGGACCTTGTATTGGAAATGGTAGCCCATGATCCTGAACAGTAGGAAAGAACAATAGTGGTGCTAAATCGGGACGTGTAGGTACGCGTCCTTCAGATTCAGGGAGCACATCCAGTCTCCCTTGCACAATGTCTCCGCTATAAAAGCTGGCATAACCATCTTGAATTGCTTTAGAGATAAGGATAGGTTGAGGGTGGAAAGGTCCAGCACAATTCTGAGGCCCGCCTGGTTCTTTTTCCGAATGGCGAAAATCCTGCAGTAAAAGCCCAAGCTTCGCTGGGAGGCCTGGCTCTCTACGAGTGACAGGATCTCTGCCAGAAGAGTTGCTGTCCCAACTTGAGGGAGTGGAGGGGAGGAAGGAGGAGAGGCTGGGATGGGTAGGCGGTACCCTGTGTATACTACATAGAGGATTCAGGGGTCTGCGAAATTCTGGTGCCAGAAATGTGCATGGAGAGCAAGCCTGCCCCCCCTCTGGAGACACAAAGACCTCGGGGGTATGTCATGCCTTTTTTCTCTCTGAGGCTGTTGCAGAGGAGGGGGACTGGAAAAAGCCCTTCCCCTGACCCCCTTTTTGTTGCTTGCCCCTATTAGGAGTCGGTAAGCGGTCTGGCTGCCTGGATCTCCGTTCCTGGAAGCCGCTAAACCCTCCATATGTACGCCCCATGTCGGAGCGCTGCTGTCACTGGGTGTACGATTTGGGCATGGTCTTTGTCAAGATGGATAAAGACTTGGCCTTCGTGAGCTGTTTTTCTTTTTGTCGAGCTCCTCGTCCGTGGTGGAGTGGAAGAGGTGCCCCCCATGAATGGCAGGTCTAATATGCGTTCCTGGAATTTAGTTGCCCGGTGCCAGGCTGTCCTTCTCATGTCCGATACAGATGGCACAGCCAGAGGTGTCAATATGGGGCATGGTGGATTCCATGAGGTCCTGCGCCACCAGCTTGGCCTCAGCCAGTCCCGCCTTAAAACAGGGTTTGCTCTGCATAGGGAGTACCGACAGGAAGACTGGAATTTCCCCGCCATAACCTCTGGATAGCGGCAGCCAGCATGGCATCAGCGTTAGCCTGATGACAATGCAAGGATGCGTTGGAATACAGCTTCTTCCCATACGCCTCCAAGATCTTCTCCTCCTTACATAGCAGCATCGCAGAGGAGGCGGCTGAGGACGACTGTGGCTTGGAGTATAGTGACGCCGCAATCACCGAGGAGTGTGGCTGAGGATGGGCCGAAAGCAAGAGTGTATCCCCTTCCATCTGCCTTTACTTGGTGTCCAGGCGTCGATTGACCGGCTGGACAGAGTGGGGCTTGAGCCAACCCTTCTTGGCCAGGGAGACGACATCGGTCTGCAGTCGAATTTCTGTTTGTCCGAGGGGCATTACGTGAGAACTTCAGCAAGCACCCTCTCTGCCGTTTGCGCAACCTCGGGTTGAGGTAGGCCCAGATACTCCACCAGCCATGCAAGAAGTTCATGGAAGGCCCTGGCTGAAGATGGCCTCCTCATCGGTATCCTGTGGGTCCAGAGGATCCTGCGCAGGTGGAGGAGTAGCGGGAGCCAGAGCCTCGGGTACAGGGACCGGAGCTGACGGCTGTGGCAGAGGCTTGTACCAAACCACCTGAGGAGTTGGCTGGGGAGCCGGAGGCAGAGGCTGTGCCCAGGGTGCCGGCAGAGGAGCCTGTGGTGCCGGTAGCATCAGAGGGAGCACGACCCTGATGGCCTCCCCGAGGATAACCCCCATCCAAGGGGACTTCATGAGCCTGAGGAATCTCTCCAAAAACTTGTCTTCACAGGCCGGAGGAGTGGTAGGGGATACAGATGGGGTAGCGGGAGGCTGCTGGAGCTGCTTTGTACCCTGCCCGTATGGATGCAGAGCGAACCTACCCTGCACAAATGAAGGATAGGCTGTAGGCCACGTACCTGGTTGAGGCCAGTCCCACCTTGACACTCATTTTTCACCGAACTCCTGCAATGGTGTCGGACTGCCACGTGCCTGAATCGTGTTGCTCGGCTCGTTGGGCCCAGCCTCCTCCAAGACTCTTGAGTGTGGATCACAAGGCCTACCCTGCTCCTCGGGCCTATACCCGGTAGGTGTGGCATCCTCGGCCCGTGGGCCAGTAGAGCTTCATTTGGGCGCCCCCTCGGCTGTATTGCCAGTACTATGGCGTGGCCCCTCTGACATAATACCGGTAAAAGAGAGGAGCCCCTCAGGTGTAGACCCGGTCAAAGAACCTTCCGGTCCCTCAACACCATCACCGGCAGTATCCCGTGCGGAGGAGTACTTGGGAAAGAGTCTCCCTTGCGGGGTGCTATGGAAAACAGAGGCCCTACCTTGGGCCTGGCTCGATGTTTCACAAAGTTCTTGAGGTCCTCTGGAGGCGACTTCTGGAAGAGCTCCCTCCACCTGGCTAATCTGTTCTTCAGCCGCCATGATGAAAGGGCGTTGCACGCTGTACAAGCTTGCCAACTGTGGTCTGGGCCAAGGCAACTTAGGCAGACAGCGTGGGAGTCTGAATTCGGGAAGAGAAGTCACAGGAAGGTCACCTGCTGAACCTTGTGGAAGTCGATATGCACCGGGGATAAAGCGCGATGCCCGAGGACCGAGCGCCTGAATGATAAAAAAGACAAAAAAGAGAAGAAGTATCCGTGCATGGAATTACATGGCCAAAGCCAAACCCAGGAGCGCTGGTGAATTCGGCCCGTTCCCGTCGACGCGGAAATGGGGACTGAGGTGTCGCGCCGGAGGGCGGAGTCAGGGCAGCGCATGCTCCCAGGGCCGCACCCCCACGCCTCTAAATTTAAAGGGGAAGAAGGTATTTTCTGGTGAAAAAGGTTCCGTCTCCCATCCCTTGGAAGGGACGCCCATGCAGTATGGAGGAAAGGGGACGGGACGTAAGAGTAGGTTGGAATACCAAATTTGCTGTGGCATTGGTTCTTTTTGATTGCATTCATTACTTGTAGAAGAAGCAGGATTGGAGGGAATGTGTATAGGAACAGGCCTTTCCAGTGCATGGAGAAAGCGTCTCCAAGATCCTCCCTTACGGGTACCTGCTGGCAAACTGGTCACACTTGGTGTTGGACGCTTTGGCGAGCAAGTCAATCGGTGGGCAACCCCACCTTGAGAAAAGACGAAGAACTTGATCTTGATGGAGTGCCTGTTTGTGGCAGGATCGCAGTTCCTTGCTGAGGGAATCTGCAATAGTATTGTGGAACCCTGCTAGGTGAAAGGGAATGAGAAACATGCCCTGGTATGGCGCCCCGTGCCAGTGTCTGTGCCTCCCTGGACAGAATGGGAGAGCGAGTCCCTCCCAGTTTCCTGATGTAGAAACAATGTGGTGGTGCTGTCTGTGAAAATACAAAATACCATACCTTGAAGCTGGGGTTGGAATTACCCGAGAGCCCAGAACACAGCTAGGTGCTCCAACACATTGAAATGCAATATCTTCTCTTCCACCTGCCAGAGTTCTCTGGTGTGGAACCTTCCGGTGTGTGCTCCCCAACCTTTCAGGTAGCAGTCTGCTGTCACCGTAGTCTGATGTGCCGGTGGGCGAAAGGGGGCGCCTTGCGTGAGGTGCTGTCAAAATGCAGCCACTAATGCAGAGTCCGGCGAAATGCTACGTTGAGTGAGATCTTGTCGTTCCAGGAGCTCGACAAGTGTTTCCACCTGGTATCTAGGAACTCCTGGAGAGGTCTCATGTGCAGTCTGCAGTAAGGTACTTGCAGGAAGCATGAGGAAATCATCCTGAGGGTTGACTTGATTGAGTCAACTTTTGTCAGTTGGAGAAAGGACAGTTGCAGAATCTTGCCAAGTATGGCCTTGCCCCTCTCCTCCGAAGGGGTATCTAGACACTGCAATGTGTTGAGTTGTGAGACAAACAACAGGTCGTTCTGAGATGGTGACACACATGACACAGAAAGTTTATGGAGAATCCCAGTGAAGTCAGGCATTGGATGGTTTGCTCAGTGTGTTGCAGGGCTAGTGGGTGAAACTGCACACAGATTAGCCAGTCATCCAAGTAAGGGCAAACATAGATGCCTACGCAGCGCAGATGGGCAGCTACTGGTGCGAGGCACTTGGTGAATACCCTTGGTGCTGTCTCTAGTCTGAATGGCAGTGCCTTGAATTGATAGTGCTTCTTATGCACCACAGAGCGAAGGAAAGGTCTGCGCTTTCGATGGATGGGTATGTGGAAGTAGGAATCCTCCAAATCCAGGAACAAGAGGAAATCCCCGTTTCACTTGTTCCAGCACATGCTAAAGAATGACCATGCAGAACCTTTTCTCACCGGAAAGTATCTGGAGTACACTCCGGAGCGATGAAACAGCTTCTATGGCCCCTTTTCACAGCTCGGACTGGAACTCTTGAAGGAGGAGTGGAAGGTGTTATTCATGCCTTGATAGTGGGGGAATGGAGGGCCATTTGCCTTGAAATTCCAGCATCTGGACGATGTTGAGCACCCATTTCTCTGTGGTGCTGTTTAGCCATTGCTCGACTAACTGCGATAGCTGGCCTCCCACTGGGATGCTGAAATGGGGGCTCAAGACCCGACATTGGTCAGGCTTCTTTCAGGGTTTGCGTGCGGGTGAAAGCACTGCGTTGCCTTTGCGTACCTCCATACACCTGCACTCTTCCTCTGTATGCCTCCTGAGAACTGGTGTGGGATGATTGACGATTGGTACACTGATAATCCCTGGATGCTCTGGAGAATATGCCCCTCCTGCGGACCGAATTGACCGTCTTCTCTGTTGAAGGGTACTCATAGACCGAGCAGTATTTGTGTCTGTTTTCATGGCTAACAGTGTCTTATAGACCTTTTTCTCAAATCGATCCATCCCATCAGAAGGCTTGTCCATAACCTTCGACTAAACATCAGGGTGAAAGTTTGTGACATAACTACCCCTGGCACCCTAGGACTGCTCAGTTGCACATCTGGCAGAAGCCTGTGTCAGCAATGTCCAGAGTCACAGGGATGGCATGATCTGAGGCTGCTTCTCCCTCATGGGAGGGAAGCAAGAGTCTAATCCTGTTTATCATCAGGCAGGAAGTCCAAGATGGGACCCATCTTGTACCATCATTCCCTGTTGTACCTGGAGAGAATGGCCAAGGAATTGACTGCATTATTGGTAGTTGTGGCTGTGGTAATTTACATGCTTGCCTTCCTTGTGCAGGGGCACCATGCAAGGGGAGGACGGGTTGGCAAACTCTTTTCTTGTGGCAACAGATACCACAGAGTTGATGCCTGGCTAAGTGCGAAGACATTTTGGAGCGGAATCTGAAACTTTATATTTTTTCTCCAGTCGGTCTTTCTTTGGAGGTGCTAAGGATTCTTCATGCTCAGCAGCCCATCATCCCACATTTCGTCAAGCATTGGGACGGTAACGACCGATTTTATGGAGGCTTCCCGCCTCTGCAAAAGGAACCCCTCCTTTCGTTGTTCCTCTGGAACAAGGTCGAAAAGCTTCACAGCTTGCCTGAGCAGAGCATGGAAAGAGACAATTTCGTCTGGAGGCAAATATCTGGAAGGCATGTCTTGCACGTCTGGTGGCTCGCAAATCAGGCAGCACCAGGTCTTCATACTCATCAGTAATAGTATGTCGGGTCTGTAGCTCAATGGACTAATGCACCAACTCCAGGGACCTGTGTTTGGCCTCATGGGCACAGGTTTGAATACGGGCTAGTCCACTTAGCCCTTCAACCTTCCAAGGTCAATAAAATGAGTACAATTAAGGTTGGTTACAATAAACATCTGCTATTGGTCATTAGCGCCAAAGTCACCCACTGGGTGTGAGCGTGCGCTCTACACAATGTGAAGGCATCAGGAAGTAGACACAGACAACAGAGTTAAGTTTGGGCTATAAACTTGTATTAAAATCACAATGAGGTGAGCATGCCCTATGCTAAGGTGGGATTTCCCAACATAAAGAAAACTAAGGATAATCTGTGTCAGGAAGTCCAGCTTCTTCCAGCTCTTGGTCATAAAGGGGCTCTCCCTTCCCCAGGATTCCAATCAGTTCAATGTCACTCAAAAGGGGTTCCATTCCCCAAGCATTCAAGTCTCTCACTGTTTTCACAACAATTCCTTGGGATTCTTCCCAGCTCTCAGTCTCTTGGCTCTCATCAAAATCATAAAGTTCAACTCTAAGTTCACAATGCACAGGCTTTTCTGTATATTCAACCATAGACTTATAGATGCTTCAAGTGGCTTCTCCTTAGTGGTGTGTGTTTGGTCTAGGTGCTGTTGTCAGACCACATGGTCCACCCATTATAGGTCAGGTAACTAACACACCTGATTGGCTTCCTTTTCTCCAGTTGCACCACCACAGTTTCAGCTCAACAGTGGTATCAGATTTATATTATGTCAGTCTTTTCCAACACTTGTCTTACCACTATTCACTTGTTGAAGTATTACACCCTTTTCGTAGTTTTGCTATAACTTGCACAATTCCTCTTTTCCTTATGGCTTCAGCCAATGCTTGCCTTTTCTCAACTTCAACAATGCACGGTTCATCATATTCATTACAAATGCTTGCTTTCTTCAGTTTATCTGATTCACAGTTCCTTTGTATCATGGAACGTTTTCCTCTGCTGTCCATGCATGTGCCATTCAGGTATTCAAAATGCTTTTCATTCATATTCAAAACAATGTATTAGCAAATTCCCAGTTCACTCTCATGCTGGAAATGTGCGCCCTGCTCACAGGTTTCTCATTGACTTTCAACTTTACTTCTTTTCTGGCCCTTACGCTGCCTTTTCAATAGCTTCACAGTTCGGTTTTCTTAAACCGCTCTTTTCATAAAGTTCATCAACCTTCACAACATTGTTTGCATCCAGCATCTGTGTTTTACCTTTCTGAAGCGGCAATCGCCTTGCCTCCGTTTCCATATGCGGCTCGTACCACAGTATCCCGGAGTCACACAGCCTCACTTGGCTTACCGGGGATGCTGTCTTCTGGTGCCTTTCTCCACTCTGCTCGGTTGTTTGTGGCTGCTGCTCCAGGCTCGGCAGGCCCCTCTTCTTGGGTCTCGGACACCTCGGGCTGCTGGGGAGGGACTCTCCTCGACTCCTGGAGGTCGGCAGCCTGCCCCTTCCACTGGAGACCTTACGACAACGCCAGGCACAGTCTGCTTCTGCTGTGATATCTCTGCAGCACCATGGCACTACAGACACGCGTCTCCCTGCTTCTTCCTCTGGCCTCTCAGTCTGCACACATTCCACAGGAGCTCCGGTTATCTCTATTTGCCTCACCTGAGCGTGCCATTCATATCGCCCCTTTGGCTTCAGTTGCAGGCTGTCCATGTTGTTTACCCAACATTCTTGGTACTCAGCATCCCTCTTCCTCGTCCCAGTAGCAGAGTGGTGTTTGTGTGTGTTTGAACTAATAAAGAATGGATGTGTGTTCATATGTGGTCTATTCCTTGTCTCAGTACCATAGTGGTATATATTGGGAGATGATTTTCTAACACAGTAGGGAAGGGGTTGGAAATACCCAATAAAAGCCTGGGGCACATCCGATTCCTGATGAAAGGGAAATGGAGATATTGTGTCTCACCCTAGGGTGTCTCACCCCCACCCCCCAAGTCTCCTCCTCCCAAGTGATCCTCCCACACATATCCACCCCCAGGGTCAGGATCCAAAAGCAATGGCCTTTCCCAGGCCGTCTGTGGGAGGATATGATGGGTAACAAAGTGAGGATGCCCTCAGATTCCTCACAACAAGGGAAAGGCGAGGATCCTGATGCTGTTAGACCTCAGCGCAGCATTTGACTTGGTGGACCACCAATTGCTGCAAAAGGCACTGGATAAAATAGCAGGTTGTTCTCCGGCCACTTTGGCATGGCCGACATCTTTCCCAGCGGACCGGAAAGCAAGGGTGCACTGGGTGGAAACATTTTCCGAGGCCACTTTTATCAAATTTGGAGTCCCTCAAAGGGCAAGTCTATCTCCTATATTAGTCAACTTGTATATGAGATGCCTTGCAACCTTTTTGAAAGCGTTGGCGTGTTTTTCACAAACTATGCCAACAACACCCAGCTGGTCTTTGAATTGGAAGGTGATCATCTTAGAGGCAGTGCCAGAATAACTGAAATATATAACATCATAGACAAGTGGATGAAACACAATTGGATGTGTTTGAATAATACCAAGACGGAGCTGTTGATTTTCGCAACACACCAGGCCAGAGCAAAATTAGGCGTAGAATATAAAGCCTTTGTTATTTAGGAGGCAATCATCCCAGTAATGACGCAGGTCAAAACGTTAGGGATGATGGAGGCATCAGTGGGGTCTGAGGTACAGGTCAAATACCTTCATAAGAACAACGCTTATACCTACGCCTACTGAGAGCCATCCGTCCTTTCTTAAATGAGGAAAACACGGCCACGATTGCCAGGGCCATTATTCTATCACGATTGGACTACGGCAATGCCTTGCTGCTAGGTGCCCCCAAGAAAGAAATTGAGAAATGCCAGGTTATGGAAAACAACACTGTTTGTATCATCAAAAGGATAAGGAACCGAAAGCCAATAACGGAAGGATAGAAATCACTGCACTGGTTAAGTATAGAGGAAAGAATTGCATTCAAATCCATGACCATAGTACACAGATGCTTATATGGCAAGGCCCCTATGTATCTTATGAAATAATTCTCTAGATACATTCCATCGAGATATTTAAGATCAGAAGATCAGGGTTGGATGAAAGCGCCACGTTTTAGTCGAACAACAGGTATGGGGAAATCCTTCCCGGTACAGGCAGTGAAACACTGGAATAAATTGCACCTGACCCTTCGGCTGGAAAAAAAATCACCAGACATTTAGGAAACATCTTAAAACTCGTTTGTTTAAATAAGTTACTGTCATCCAAGCGATTGCCCCAAATCAGTACCCCCAGTAATTATGTGTTGTTTGTCCTTAGGCTGTTCTGTTTTGTGTTTCACGTGCCCCGATGCCTGCAGGCAGTATCTGTGTCTGTGAGCATAGCTGCAGGGCAGCAAACAACTGAGGAGTTGGTCTTGGAGGGCATGATGGCAGAGCCACTGCCTCACATGAAGGCCATGGAGAAGGACTTCTACTTGGCCTACCTGGGCCAAGTAGTGGGGCTGGAAGAGGTAGGCCCTGCTGCAATTCAGTCACAAATTTTGTAGGGTAGACAGACTGTCTACAGACATACCTCTGGGTGGTGCTGGTGTTCCCATGGGAACTGTAGGCACAGCCACTGGTGGAACAGCCACTGGTCGCTGGGGAGGTGCTGGCAGAATTGGGTCCAGTTCGTCCTCCATTTCCTCATGTTCAGACAAAGCCTCCAGAGGCTCTTCATCTCCTGAGAACCCACTCTCTTGCATTTACTGGTCAGGAGGTCTCACTGGCACCAGGGCGAAGAATAGTTTAGTTTTAGTTGGCCACTGTAGGAGAGAGAGAGAGAGAGAGAGAGAGAGAGAGAGAGAGAGGTGGGGTTTCTCCTTGTGCACACTTGTGCTCCTAGTAAATTAGGTGATCACTGGTTCTTTGCTGGCCTTGGAGGCAGGGCAATCCTGGACACTGTCATAGTCATCAAGCATTAGTCAATGGAGTAGTCGTCGACGAGGTGATAGATTTTTGACGATGGACCGTCGACAGGGTTGTCGACGGTAATGTCGTTGATGAGGTAGTGGTCGAAGTAACTGGCATCAATAACAATTTTCACCTGTGGCTCGTAGACTGGGTAGACGTTGTGTGTGTCGAAGGACCTCTCGTCTCAAAAGAATGAGACGAGTGTTTTGACGTCACCGTGATTGTAGACGACACGGCTGTAGGCGGGCCAGAGATTGGGCCGCTGCTGTTGACGGGAGTGGGGGTTAAATCATGCGACTTATGCCCCCTTCTAGGTTTCTACCCCAGGGAAGTGTCCTCATGGGATATCAACCTCTTTGTAGAGGGAGTCAGATCTACGGGTCTGCCAACCATGGCAGAGGCATGACTCCAGACCGAGGCAGAGTGAGAAGCCCTGGCACCCTCTTCCAGCCAAGCCATCAACCTTCTGTGGCGATCCTTTAGAGTCTTCATGGAGAAGGCTTGGCAAATGGAGCAGTTGTCCACATCAGTGCATTTCTTGTGTTGATCGTCCACAAATATGTTCTTGAGGCAGCACTTAGAGCAAGGCCTGAAAAGGGTTTTCTTGCAGTCGTCTGCTATGCCTTCATGGAGAGGGTCCCAAAATTGAGAAGAGGGCCTCTCTGAGAAGATCGTCAGATGTTCATAAGATCATCAGATATTCAGGACTTCACCAGCAAGGGATCCCTACTACCAGCGGACACAGCATTGGCTGATGATGAAGATAAAGTTTGAAAATGTTCTCAAGAAGAGACGAAAAAGCAAACATTTCGAGGAGCGAAAAAACAAGGACTCAACACGTAAATGTGCAGTAAAAATCTGAAGAGGACCACCAGGGGCGGATCTAAGGAGGACCACTGCAATTGACTGGGGCAGTATGACCCAAAGTGACAGCAATGGGCCATATACAAGTACCAAGCACTTTCTAAGTTTAAAGCAAATGTGCTTTATTATTACATAGGTTTCCCATCCTGACGACAGGGAATATTCATGAGCATGCAAATCCATGAAAGATACAAAGCCGGAGAACCATGTGTTATGCTTTTTGCATGATTGTACACAGATTTCAGCACTGAAGGGCATTTTCCTCAGTTTCGCTGCCAGAGCAAGGACATGGATCCAACTGCACCTGTCCACCAAAATCATCCGCTCCACCTGCCAAATATGGACAACATTTCTGGCAGTATCACATATTAATGTTGGCAGAAAAGCATTTGATTCCTTTGAAATCTAAAGACTGGTGGTTTCAATAGGAATGCTTATTAAATGCATCAGGCTATGCTTGCATTGCTGGAGAAATGTAAATTTGTTTGCACTATTAAGTACAAATAATGAACACAAACTCAGCTCTAGTAGGGTTTGTGTCCATTTTGCACTTTGCAGTGCAAACAAGGAACACTGCACAGAGGTGGCTGTGCACAAAAATTAGCCTGTTAATCTTGAGTGTTAGAGACCCTCAAAGGAGGTCCAACTGCTAGTGAGACTCATACAAAGCTGAAAGTTTATAGCAACCAGCCAGCAAAGGCAGATGCTAGGAACACCCATGGGGATCGAATTTGTTATTAGGAACGACGTTGGATGCCAGTATAGGATGCCAGTATCTTCACGTAAAGGGACGAAACTACGGGTTGACCCGATAGTCCTGCTTGACCTTACTGTTGAGCAGTGGTCGAAGTGTACCAAAAGAAGTAGTGGAACTATGTTCCCTGCTGGTCTGCCCCGCTCCCAACAAACCCCATCGCCACGCCACCTCCCATTCGCAATACAAACCCCAAAACACAAGTGCCTGCTGTTTAAGGCAATGTTCAGTGCAGTGCACTGAAAGTGCAAGTTTCAACAGTTTTTTACACTTTTATTTTAAAACAAAACCATTCCGGAATGGTTTCTTTTTTAAAATAAAAGTATAGGAACGGTAAAACTTATTTAGAGGAAGTAGAGGAGTACCGCTCCCGACCGCTCCCGCCCACTTCGACCACTGCTGTTGAGGGTGTTTTGTTAAAGTAGTGAAGCATAGAGACACTAACTTAACAGTCCCAGTCAAGAGTTGTGTGCGTCGCACTACAGAACAGCGCTAAGACTTTTTTAAATACTCTACTGATGATGAATGCATAACACCCAAGTAGTAGCTGGTGCTGCGCCATAGTCTCCATGTTCATATGAAAACAAATCCTAAAGTTTCTCATCACTGTGAAGCACCTGACGTGGGAACTTTACTAACCCTGGTTCACTTGTCACACATTTTGTGATGATATTCACTAAGCTTCTAAAATGGATTGTGCCAAAAAAGGTTTTCTTTTCTCTGTGTTTTTTAAATAAATATTATATGTTGTTGAAAAAGTCTGAGAGTGACTCTTTTTCAATTGATATTGGCATCAGTATTAAATGTTATATTCAAGTGGGTGTTAAAGGGAGGGCTAGTCGGTTGTCACCATTTATACACTGGTCATTTTATCCCCACCTCTGTGACACCAAACCCCCATTAAAAATAAATTGGGGAAGTTCCAGTTTATGTATCATGTTTTAGATCAACCAATCGGTTGGAGGATCTGTATTCATTACACGTGTTTACATTTATTGATTGAAGGGGGCGTGCCTAGCGTGTGAGCGATGAGGACGTACCCCTCCGGCGCTCCCTTTGCCGCCCGAGTATTATCCTGATAAGAATCATGCTCCAGAGTCCTGACTTCGGTACACAACACTGTTTCCTGCACCGGAGCACCGGGAGAGCAATCTGATCGCGGCTCCAACCTGTACTCAGACACCAGAAGCCCTGATTTTGCATTGCTGTACCCGCAAGAAAGTGCAGTCAAGAAGTACAAAGATGGCCGCCGCCCGCTCCGTCTGAATGACGGCTGCCTACAGGACATACTACAGCCAGCTTGCTGCGAGCCGGCCACAGGGAGCGGATCTCCACCAGTGGATGATGTGGGAACTCCCCTCCCATTGTGAGAGAAAGCTGGGGGAAGTAGGGGCCCACTGGAGGAGGCAGAGAGGATGGGGCCACAGTGACACCTTCCCCCACACCAGCCAAAGTGTGCGAGGAGAAGGAGAGGCTCGCTGGTCCCCATAAGCAGACCCTGCCATTGGCAGTTGAGCCTGGCCGTCTCATAACGCACTGTAGGAGGTGACATGTGAAGTGACGTAGACGCGGTCAGCACTGCCTGGGGATACACACTGAGGTAGCCCAGGCACGCTGCAGCTTCAGCAAGAGCAGGGCTCAGGCAGGAGTTTCTAGAAGCTTGGACTGGCTATGCAGTGGGGAGAAGTGGAGCACATATAGAGGCAGCGCCTTCTTAACTGGGGAGGGGGAAGCCTTTACATGGACACCCCCTTGGAAGACAGTGGTGCTGGACAGGGGACAGTGGGCTGATGGCCCATCAGTGACTGGACAGCCTGTTCTTGATCCAGAGAGGGGCCGGAGCCCAGCAGGGGTGGGGGAACCCTACAAAGTGTGAGCCTGCTGCTGGGCTGACTTCTCTGGGAGATGTTGTGGATCTGGGGACGTAGGGGACACAGGACTAAGGACATCGCGTTATTGGACGGTTCCCAGAACCCACCCCTCAGCAACAGCACCCCCCGGGCCAGAAGCTCTTGGGCCCTGCAGGAGATAGCTGGGACGGAACAGACCTACATAGAGGGCATCAGCATTGTGGATTTGAAGGGGGCTCTTGTCCCCTAGATCCAGGCTAGCAAGTACGAAGTTGGAGCCAGCATCACTCAGCAGAGACAACCTGGAGAGCTCCCCAGTGACGCCCGCCATGGCATGCACCCCACTCCTGGGCACTACACTCAAGGAGAACATGGGAGGAAAGGGGTGCCACCATAAATGGACTCTTTCACGACCCCTGCGCCGGCAGCCTCCCTGACAAGGAAGGCTGGACCAACATTGATGCTGAATGAAAGAATCTCAGAGGTTCTCATTGGTGGTTTACAATTCCAGGATGGCCCTGGAGCGCCAAATCGGCTACGTCGTCAAGGAACTCAATTTGTTGCGTGCTGACTTACAAAAGACGTCTAAAAAACAGAACAAAACAGACATCAAAGTCACCTCGTTTTGGACGAGGTGCAGACACTCAAAAGACAGGTTTCCGAACTTATGCAGAAAACGAAAACACTAGAAGCAAGAGCAGACATTGCAGAGGGTCGCTCCCGAATAGAAACAATATTCTCATAATAGGACTCAGAGGGCCAGGAGTGAGAATCCATGGGGCCATTTTTGGAAGTTGCTGCAGGACAAACTGGTATCGAAGGCCCTCTCAAAGTGGTTGACGATAGAGAGGGCCCAAAGTGTCCCTGCGAGCCATCACCGGGTGCAAGACCTTGTCCAGTGATCGCTACGATCTTCAACTATAGAGACCGGGATCACATTTTGCAGATGGCAAGGTGGTGTGGCTCGATGTTCATGGATAACAGCTCGGGCTTAAATTACCCAGATCATACGAAACAAGTCCAATACCAGCAGCAAGGCTACAAGGAGATTAAGAGGACACTAAGAGATAACTGAGTGCACTAAACATGCTACTTTACCCGGCCGAAATAGACAGTGTTTTTGCAGCTCTCCAGAAGAAGCCTGGCACTGGTGGGAGACAGTGGGGAACTGGACTACGGTATCACCAACACATCATCGCGGCCGCGGGAATCCGGATCCGCTCCGATAAGTCAGCTCAGAGACGGAGGGAGCAGGTGCTTGGGTACACCCGCAGAGGCAGGATAACAGTGACGAAGGATGGCTCTCTGTGAAGAGAAGAAGTGGATGCTGGAGGAAAAATGGCTGGAACCAACTCAGTGGATGATCTTGCCTATAGAATAGAGTCTCCAGAACAGACAGAATCCTCCCCCGCTCAGGACACTTGAATTAGAATAATACATTGCAGCGGTTGGGACAATGTGAGCGACCTTAAACGGTCGAAAATCGGCGCCAGCAGAGTGGTGTGGGGAATTGTGATTAGAAGGGGTAGCAGCCAGCTACCCGAGACCCGCACGCTCCCAGATGGGCCGCCCACCTTCTCTGGGGTGAAGGAGGAAAATCTACCCCAATTGCAGGCTGGAGGTTGTACCCCCTCAACCACCCATGTGACCGAGGGAGTGACTGTCCAACCAGCACATTAAGTGGAGGTATTTAGTGCATAAGCCCTTTGGTTGAGGGCTAGTTTCCAGATGTTGTTGAAGGTTGGAAAGTTAGAATGTTACAGGGCGAGGGTTAAAGGGGGAATGGGGGACATGTTCAAGATCTGAATTAAAAGAGGGAGAGGCGTAGATGGAGAGGGAGGAGCAGGTATTTGGTGGGGGGATCAGAGGGAGGGTAGATCTTCGATTACGATTATCAACTATACTGGATACAGTGCATGCTAAGAAATGGAGAGAGATACTGCTCCTTGATGAGGTGGGAGTGCAAGTAGGAATGTGCAGGAAACTCACAAAAGTGGGGTTTGAGAGTGGGAAAGCAAGTTTGGGGGATGTGTATGGGTCGCACTTCTCCAATTACTCCAGAGGTGTGTTAACATAGGTAGCGAGAGGGACTCCCTTGCAGATCACCAAAGTCATATGGGATGAGGAAGGCAGAATTCTGATTCTCCTGGGGATCCTAGCCGGGAGGGAGATTTGCATTATTAATTCATATTCTCTGAACATGGACAATGATTCATATTTTGTGGGGGTGGTGCAATTGCTAAGAGGTCAGGTATACATGGAGGCAGAGTGGGGAGGCGACTTCAACTGCCCTATGAATGCACCGTTTGACAGATCGGGCACCGGCATGGTGCATAAACCGATAGCAAAGAAGTCTCTTCAGAAGACAGTGTTGGGCCTCCCTCTGGTCGACCTCTGGCACGAACGGGGCCGGGGGAGAGGGTTACTCCTTTCATCCCCACCCCCACAGCACTCACTTGCGCATAGACTTTTTGATTGTCAGCAAGGGATCACTTCATGGCATACCATGAGCCAACCTATCTGGGGATAAAGTTGTCAGATCATGCCCCCTTATGCACCACAATGAGGTAGGGATAGAATAGAAGTACAGTGCCACATGGGGGATTAGGACGGAAACGCTCAGAGACACACTCTTCAGGAAGGGGATAGGGCAGGCTATTATTGACTACTTTGATTTAAATGATGGGTCAGTGGGAGACTATGGGAACCTATGGGATGCATTCAAGGTCACCATTAGGGGGAGGAGCATCATCACCACCCATGGGCTAAGAGCAGAACTCCTAACCTGCTTGTGTGATTCTGAGCCCTGAATACAGCAGCTGGAGGGGGACTCAGCAGGGGCTCCCTGTGCGGCGCAGAATTACTGTGGGAGCAAAGGCTTAGGGCTGAAATGCAGGAGACCGCGACTGTGCCCAATATATTAAGAAGGTTCATGGGGAAGGGGATAAAGCGGGGTGATTATTGGCCTGGTTACTGAGGAGGGAAAACCCATCTGAAATTGTTACCAGGATCGTCATGGATGGGGAAAGGTGATCACAACACAGGGGGATATTAACAAAGCCTTTTGGGATTTTTGTACTGGATTGTATACCAGCAGGGGGCCGTTAGATATGGATGACATGAAGGAGGTATTAAACCAAGCCTGCCACAGCTGATAGCCTAAAATGTGTTGCCTAAGGCTTGAGTGAAAAAGAGGTGGAACGCCCTTGGCTATTATAGAACAACAATGTTTATCAACTACATGGCTACCATACCTTCAGAATGAAATCTGAACTTGTGTGTGAAAAGTGTGGTTGCATGTTGTTAATAGCCTTAGGCAACACATTGTAGGATATCGGTATCCATTATGACCTTACACATTAAACATTACTCACTTCGGTATGATCTGGAGCAATACCATTCTTATATGCCCGGTACAGACTCTTTATTGCATTATAAGCCCCTTATACAGGGCAGTGCATTAGACATGATTGGTGTCTATATTTACAGTAATCTCCACAAGTCTAGAGGTTTCACGCCGAATGCCCACATTAATCATTACATTGCGGTCTATTCATATCTAATAACATATTTGAACATCAGCAGATTTTTATTATAACCGCCAGGTATTAACAACAGGAGCATATGTATGTCCTCCGATTCATTGAAGTTATACAGAGGAACAGCAAGGTAGAGCCCTACCCAAGATGGTGACCGGCAGTGTGATACGCCGGCAACGCCCCCAAATAGAGACACTCTAGGACGACGTCCATAGAGACGCCAGGCGGACGGGACACACACACACGAGAGAGGTTCCCTCTGAGTTTGAGGCGGCTTTCGCTCTGTTTCCCTTAAGGTAAGCAGCGAAGCATTGAGCGAGCGGGTCACATCTCATGAAATAGAATGGCAGACAATGCTACATAATGGGATACTTAGATGCCTGTTGGTATTCCTTTATGTGTTTCAGTACGCGCATCGATCAGCGTTGTGCACTGTGGTCTACCACAATCTGATTCAGAAGGAGTTAGCAGCAATAACACGCATCCATGAGAACATAGAACTCTGGGTAAGCAATCGTATGTAGATACAAAATGATAAGAGATGTTTTTCGTATATGAATACTGATGCCAACATATATATTGATACGCAGACTGAAACCAGCGGACAGCTAGGTATCCAGATCACGCTGGAACCACTTGACCGTCAATATCGCATCAAAGTAGCACCCAGACCAGCAGCGGGTATGTAGGAGTTGACCCCCTGTACATCTATAGGTGCAGCACGGTGCAGGGAGCTTTATAGACATAAGATGTAAAATATAATAGCCTCTGGTGATTGGTGGACAAGACACTAATATGCCACTTTCCTTTCTTTCCCTTCACTTCCCTTCTCTACCCAGCCCTTTTCCGGGTACCAAGCATGACATGGGTGCACCTGAGGACTTTCATTTAGTCTTTGACCAGCACAAGCACCATCACTATTTGATAGATGTTACTAAGTGCACAACCAGTAACCTGTAGCCAGAAGGCTACTAGATTACTTTCTAGGAGGGTCAATCACCCATTGTCCCTCATCTCTTTCTCTCTCCCCAACAGGAAGCGAAGGGACCTTTGAATGATCCCAAAGAAGATGATTTAAGTTGTTACATCATCGAAACCGGTCGACCCTACTCAGCATGAGTGATCTCATGTCAAAGAAGATGTCCATCAACATATGCCTGCGACACATATAAGAAGCAATGGTTTTATGTTGGGTTGCTGACCAGCACCAAACTTACTCGTCTCAGCTCATGCAGACTATTTTATTGACTCTATCAGCATTATGTCAACAGTGGTTAGTGCCAGCCTGTAAACTGGTGAATAAATTCAGTAGGAAATACCAGACAAGGATATGTCACTAATACGATCACCAATTTTGAGAGCTCGTCTGAATCTAATGCCCACACGTGAAATCCTCTGCATCAGATTCCAGTCGGCCTCCAAAGAATGCAGATTATGTCACTCAGCAGATGAACCTGAAGATCTGAAACATCTGTTGTTGCACTGCAAGGCGCTTAGTCAAGAAAGAAGCACCTATCTCTCACCCCTTGGGATGTCACTTTCAGTTCTAGATGAAGATGTGTGGTGGCACAGATTGATGTCAGGGGAAAAGTCAAAATGGACTATTGCAACAACAAAACTTCTGACAATCATTTTTGACAAAATGAAAGCACATGAAACAGAGATCAGTAACAGTATCTACTTTCATCAAGTCATCTCTATGAAGTTTGCCTCCAGAAACGTTTAGAAATCTTCAAAATTCATATGAAGCAAATTGTCTTTGTAAAAATCACAAGTTGATTATATAAAAATAAAAGGAAAAAAAAAAATAGGTGATATTGGGTCTCTGCATAGTTAATTAAGTACTATTGATTATTTTTCTCTTGACCTTAATCTGATTTTTATGTTGAAAAACTGAGTATGAATGAAGGTTAGATAGGGTGAATCCTTTGACTATCCCTTTTAGATAGGCGATACAACTCCCGTTGCCTAGGGATAGACCTGTGGTTAAGATAGGGAGAGAGTGTGCCTCCTATATGACATCTAGTATGTAGGTGCAAGAGTGAAATAATTTGTTTGCAGCATTGCAGCTCATGTGTTCTTAAAAATGACTTGTCATACAGGCAATTTTTACGCTTACAGATAAATTGTTCCTCCATGACAGTTTTTGATCTGCATATTGCTGACCTTATCGCTAGACTGGGTGCAAGAGGATATCCAAAACCAGTAATATGTGATGCAAAAAAGAGAGCAAAACAACAAAACCGAGAACCCTGTTTGACAAAGTGGCAGAAAACTATACAGGAAGACAAGAAGGCATGCGTCACTACCTACAGCTCTATCAGTAATGGACTGAGAAAAGTTATTCTCAAACATTGGAAGGTTCTGGCCACAAAGGATTTCAATCCAAGCAAACCCAGATTTGCATTCAAGAAACCAAAAAATATCAAAAAGTCCATTACACACGCCTATGAACATTCACCTGAAAAAGTCCAATCGAATACATCTATGTGGAGTAGGCTTCCGATAATAGGACACCATAAGTGGGGAAACTGCTCAATCTGTCTCATGATCAGAAACACGAAAAGCATTCAACTATACAAAATCCTTTGGGAAATGAAAGAATTCACTACCTGCAAGACTACGTGGGAAGTATACAGTATAAGATGCCGATACAATCTCACCTTCATAGGTAAGTGTGAGAAACCTGAGGGTATTCTTACTCCTCGACCCCTTGTATCCTCTACGCAGGTGGCCAGGGAATGGCCATCACTATTGGATTCCGACCCTGGGGCCGAAGAATCAAGAGCGGGGAAAATCACCTGGGTGGATGGTCCTTGGGGTATAAGAGTGGGGTGCCCTTGGGTGAGACATGGTATTCCCCCTTTCCTGTTAGTGACCAATCCAACCCTTCCCCTATCTTCATGGGCTGTTATAGGCCTGTTCCCTTCATTTCTCCCCATTTGACCGTACTCGGACAAAGAAGAGACAACTAGGAACAATGAAGATGACACTCATTTACCAGAATGGTACTGGGACGAGGAAGATGCCTGCTAGGAACTGTAAAGGTCAGGCAGGTCTCATTAATTGTGGTCAGGCAGGGCTGATAGCACAATCACACCTGCAGCCTGCTAAGGGGCTGCAGGTGTATAAAAGGAGACCAAAACAGCAGAATGAGAGGCAATGGGAAGCCTATTCATGGAGAAGCAGCAGAAAGGCAGGTGTGAGTGTGGTGTGGGAGCTGGGGCTCCGTACAGCAAGCCGAATGTAAAGAAGGGAGCCATGCGGAGAGGCTGTCCCTTTTATGTGTGCTCAAGATGCTTGTTACCCGTTCCCCTGTGCTGAGACATTTATTTTATTTTATTTATTACATTTGGATACACGCCCAAACCCTTGGGTATCATGGCGTAAATTACATATATCTTTGTTAGCAAGTTAAGGTTACATACATCTTTGCTGATAGTTGGGAAACCTATCTTAGTTATCATGACAGGTTACATACATTTTAGTACGGCAGTATAGCAGGCATATAATCTAATGAACGCAATAGCAATGTTCTAGTTTTGCTAGAATTTGCCGTCTGGAGCAGGAGGTATATGAGAGAATATTAGTACTTGTTGAACAACCAGGATTTGAGTTGTTTTTTTAACTTGGGTAGCAATGTTTCATTGGATAGGTGGGGTGGGAGAGAGTTCCAGATGTGGGGTGCTGCGATGGTGAAGCTAGAATTACCTGTTCTTGTGGCGGTTAAGCGGGGAATGTGCAGTTGGATATTAGCTTTGCATCTAAGGGATCTCAAAATGGTTTTGCGTGCAATGCAGTTGTTGAGGTAGGTAGGGGCCGTGTCTGACAGGCATTTGTGCGTGATGGTGAGTGTTTTATGGAGGATTCTGGCCTGTACTGGGAGCCAGTGTGCCTCTCTTCTGGTTTGCGAGATGTGTTCTCTTCTTTTGATACCCAACACTGCTCTGAGGGCTTTGTTTTGTAGGAGCTGGAGTTTGGTTAAGTTAGTTTTAGAGGTGCCTAGCAGTAGGATGATACAGTAATCTATTTTAGTTAGGATGAGGGCTCTAGCAAGTGTCAAGCAATTGTTAGGAGATAGGAGAGGCCTGCTGAGTGTGATGAGTTTAGCGGTGTAGGCTGTTGAAGAGGCGAGGGTGCTTATAAGGTTTGTTGTGAGATTTGAGTCAAGGTATACACCCAGAGTTTTGACTTTGTGGGAGATGTTGATGCGTGTACCGTCAATTATTATGGAGGTGTAGTCTGGGTGGAGTTTGCTGAGTTTTTTGGGGGAGCCAACTATAAGGATCTCAGTTTTGTCTCCATTGAGGCAAAGGCTGTAGTAAGCCATCCAGCTTTGGATGTGTGAGTAAATTGTGTTAATGGTGGCTATGTCTTGTTCCAGGTTGCCTGGGATGGGGATGAGGATCTGTGTGTCGTCTGCGAAGTTTGTGTATATTACTCCCATGGCGTCTAATGCTGCGAAGAGTAACTTGATGTAGGCGTTGTATAGGGTGGGGGAGAGGCAGGATCCTTGTGGTACACCTAGGGATGGGATCTGCTGCAACTTCTCCTATGGATACTCTTAAAGTGCGGTCATATAGGAATGATTTTATCCATGTGGTGGCCTTGTGGGAGAAGTGAAAGTTGGTGGATAGAGTTTGGCAGAGTTTGTCGTGGTCGACCAATTCGAAGGCCGCAGATAGATCTAGGAGTAGGAGGATACATAGTTTGCCGGAGTCTCTGATGGCATCCATCTGGTTTTTGAGGTCTAGAAGGGCTGTCTCTGTACTGTGGTTGGGGCGGAAGCCTGATCGTCTTTCCCCTAGCATATGATTCTGTTCAAGGTGGTATTGTACTTGGGTATAGGCTATTTTGTCAATGATTTTTAGGAGGAAAGGTACTGTTGTTATGGGCCTGTAGTTAGTGGGGATGTGGGATCCAGGGAGGATTTTATCAGTAGTGGTGTGACCCAGGCTGTTTTGATGGAGGCTGGTATTTCGCTGGAAGTGAAGGATTCATTCACAAAGTGGGTGATGGTTGGAGTTAATATGGTGGCGCATTCTTTGACTACCTTGGCTGGAGTGCTGTCACCTTTGCAGTTCGAGGGCTTGAGGGATGCTATAGTTTTAAGGACTTGTTGAGGGGTGACTTGTGTAAAATGGAATTCCAGTACATCAGGGCTGATGGATGTAGTCGAGGGGTGGGGAGGGCGTGGTGGTGAGATCTAGTAGGTTTTTTTGGGCAGCTATTTTGTTTTGGAGAGTGGTCACTTTAAAGGATAAGGCATCCTGAATGGTGGTGCACCATGCTTTACTTGGAACTATGGGGTTGGAGGGAAGTATGGGTGTTTCTAGTTCTTTGATAATAGTAATAGACATGGACACAAGGGGGCCTGAGGGTCAGGTGCGAGACCCCTGACATAAGGAGCAGAATGCCGCACAAACCACGCAGCTGTGAAGCCTTTGAACGTGACCAGTGAGTTTCTATCCATCGAGAAACCTGGGGTGCAAGAGTTAAACTTGGTTGTTCGAGGAATACTTTGTATCCGAATGGTCACATGTGGGAGAAAACATGTTTTCAAAAGTCTCTGAAGGTTATACTTTACTTTTGAAGTGAATTGACAAAATATTCCCCACAGTTGACCGAAAGGTGTTCTGAATATAAACCATGTTCTTTTTGAACATTGAACTGAATGAAAATCTTAACAAGTGCAACCTGTGCCTATTGAAGACCAAACTTTAAACAAACTATATTTCAATGAATATCGAACTCAATGAAAATCTTAACAAGGGCAACCCCTGTGCTTATTAAAGAACAAACTGAGTACAATGTATGTTTTTTTGAATACAGAACTTAGTGAAAACCACACAAAGGAGCATAACTGTTACATACTAAGTTCAGAAGTAAAACGGAACTTAACATTCAAATTAAACCATTAAATTCTGCATACTAAAATGAATGATACTTTAAATCCAAGTGAAATCAATTGTGCTGTATCTTAAAGTGAAAGAGACTTTAAATATTGAAACAAAGAAAGGCATATTGAATACCAGACTACGTGAAAACTCCATCTAATACAAATACATAAAATAAAGAGCAGAAATAACTAATGCTTGAAGATTATTTCAATACAGTCACAATTTCTACATACAAAGAAGGCACAAGAGTGACAACAAACTTCAAAGAGACACAGTATATTTTTGTGCTGAAATTAAGTCTTGGCGAAGGAAACCCAGGGACTTGAACCATTTAATTGACTTGAGACGAAGGTTCTTTTGTGCTTGGAACTGTGTTACTTTGAACTTGGGGAAGGTAATCCCTAGTACTGGTTAAAACTGTATTATATTGAACTCAAGAGAGGTAACTTGGAGACTTTTTGTTGGAACTGCTTTATCCTTGGGCAAGGGAGCTGAAAGGAAGCTGTGAGCTGGAAGAGGCTCAGACTTCTAGGTTTTAAACATTTGTTTGGTGGCTGACACCCCTACAGATTGTGTAGATTAGTTGTGAGGGAAAGTATAGGTTTTGGACGTTTTATTTAGGTAGGGAAATCCCACCACAGCATAGGGCAAGTTAGGCCTTTCTCCATACTGACATTTCAGTTAATAAAAGTGTTTTATGCAAATATTGAATCTGTTGTCTGTGGCTTGCTGCATGATGCCTTCACACAAGACAAAAAGAGAGATCAAACAAAGGATCTGCGAACATCGGTCATGTCTAAAAAATGAAGTACTTGATAAGCCCATGGAGAATTCACACAAAAAACCCACACGTATACTGATTTTTTCTGGTTTGTAATCCAAACCGTCAAACCACACCCTAGAGTTGGCGATAGAGATAAACGGTTAAAACAAACAAAGCAAAAATGGATAAAAAGATTGCATACTGTGTGTCATGGTAAGAATAGAAGTATTGAGTGGTCACTATTTCTGTAAATGTACTCAATTGGCTCACTCTGGGTCCACAGTGTCTAACTTTTCCCAACCACTTAACAACATGGCAGTGGTACTCTCCAATAAAATCCAGTCGCACTGCATGGACAGCGTGCTCCTTGCAGTGCAAGTATTTCATTTGATTGTATCCACTTTTAATTATTAAATTGTCTTGAGTGAACCGGATGTAAACTTGAATTAAAAATCTTGAGGCTTTAAAAGACATTTGTGTGAGGACTTGCGAGATGTTTAGTTCACTCCATGTGAAGGAGGCAGCTATCCCTCAGCCATTTAGTCATTGATAGCTGTGCCCCTTCCAATGTGGTTGCAATGCTCCTACAACTCTTTGCTCCAGTGCGCACGCGTCATGCTATTAAACACATTGCAGAAGTGGAAATGCACTGATATATATTGGCGGAACTGACTTTTCCAGGCACCGACCCTGAGACACATCTAGATGTTTTGATTAAAGGGCCGCTGAGGAATCAGTAAGTGCAGTTATGCACATAGATCAGACAGCCGCAGCCCCGGTAGCACTAGGCTCTTAATGCCAGCCCACGAATGCTATGCAGGCGTTCGGCAGATGGGCGCTGCGTGAAAAACATGGGTGCTTTATAATAGCGTGTTCAGAATGCTATTTTTAGCACATATTGAGCTCTTTACTGTGTTTCCACAGATTGGAGATGCACTCCTGCCTACACATCAAATCATTGGCGAAGTTTCAATGGCACACGTAGCACAGGTCAGTAAAATAGTGTAATCAACTTAACTGCATTGCTTGCTAAGAAATATGCTAAAGCAACATACTGGCATTTCTGACAGAGCGGTGCTCTAAGAAGAAATATCAGACACACCAGTAGAAATTAGAAGATTGAAGTAATTTACTAGTACCTCAAGATATCAGCCTTTGCACAATCAATCAACAAGTCAAGGGTAGTAGTAACATGGGTATGCAAATAGGTCACTAGATCGAGTGGACCTCTCACTAAGCTTCATTTATACCTCCATTATGTTGTTTGAATTGTGCATTCACCAGTGGTCTCGAAAATATTGTTGTCTGCTGAACCATTTGCCGTCCTGATAATGGCCCAGTCATTGTTATGAAAAATGGCATTGGGTGCCACTATCTTCACGAAGTGCAAAAACACAAAGTGTCGACCAGATATTCCTGCTTATCCTTAACATTGAGGGTCTTTTTCCTGATTTGTTAAAGTAGTGAAGCATAGAGACACTAGCTTAAGAAATCCCTGTCAAAAGTTGTGCGGGTCGCACTACACGCGACGACTTAAAAAAAAATACTCTACAGAGGATGAATACATAACACTCATAAATAACATCTGGAGCTGCACCATAGTCTCCATGTTCATATGAAAACAGATCCTCAAGTTTCTTATCACTGTGAATCACCTGATGTGAGCACTTTGCTAACTCTGGTTCACTTGTCACACACTAGGTGATGATATGCAGTAAGCGGCTACAACGGACTTTGCCAAAAAAGTTTTTCTTTTCTCCATGTTTTTGAAATAAATATTATATGTTGTTGAGAAAGGCTGAAATTGATGTTTTTTTAATCGATGTGGGCATCAGCATTCTAGGTTATATTGAAGTGGGTGATAAAGGGAGGGGAAGTCTGTTCTCACCATTTGTACATGGGAGGTGAATAGGGACAAACAGTGAGACTGAAGTGCTAAGGACCGGGGAAAGGACAACGTGATACACACCTAGATAGACAGACCAACAAGGACCAAGTGCAAGTGACACCCAGAGAGAAGGTTGAATGGAAGAGCAAGGCCCAACTAGAGAAGATTGATTTCTAGGGACATCTCATGAGTGTGCAGTCTCAGGGACAATCAATGAGTACTAGGGACAACCCTGTATCAACAGATTAACCCTTCCAGTACCCTTAGAACGACTACATAGCCGTAAAAATGAGTCTTGTTTTTCCCATTGGGCTTATATATATAGATCTATATCGTTATAAATTGTGGTGGGGGCTTTTAATTTTACACTGCCTATTCTGTGCTCCCACAAAGTCGGAGAGAGGATGGAGTACACAAAGGTTTACACAAAGGTTTGAATTCTAGAGACACCTGGTATGACTTAATAGCTAGATGAATTGGTAGGGACACCAAGAGAGAGCAGAGGACTAAACATGTGTGGGATGCTAAGCAAGGACCAAGGGGTAGGGAGAGTAAATAAGGATTGATTGGAAGTGATACCCACCCAGGGGTTAGCATACCCACAAGGCCCTGAGTGCTAGTAACACAAAGACAGAGCTGAGTGATGGGCACAACTGACATGTGCTGAGTGCTAAGGTCACCCAGAGACCTCTTAGTGGTAGTGACACCAAATATTAAGTGGAAGGGGCCACTGAATGAAGAGTGATTGTCAAGTATGTTTTATGAATGCTATGTGCTAGATATGCATCTATCAGGGCTAAAACTAGTTATTGCTGGCATTGGCTTAGTGGCAAGTATACACAGCAATGACAAAGTGTTACATATACTGAGTGAGAGTAGAGAACAGTGGAAACCTAGAGAATGCAGGTCGATTGGGTAAGTGCTGGGGGCCAGGGAAATCATTGGTTATTGCATCCTAGGGATGCCCGGTGATGGCCGAGTGCTCAGAATGTCCAGGGAAAAATCAATGTCAAGGACAGCCAGTCTGGGGAAGAGGGCTAGAGATGCCTCAGGAATGAGTAGTATTGAGACAGAGAGAGCTGGGCCATAGTGACACCCAGACAGGGCTGAGTTCTGGGAATGCCCAGAAAGTACTTAGGAAATTTAGCAACCACTGAGTGCCTATGCCAAATGGCGGTCTGAGCCCTATGGATAAGCAGTACGAGGTTGTACCAGAGCACACAGCAAGGGTGGAATGCTGAGTATGATCACGGTTCCATTTTTTGGAATGGATCTGGGGGCGAAGGATGGCAATGACTTAAATCCTTGCAAAAATGTATGTGGTCAGATTTGACTGCCCCCGTCAGCATACATGTTAGTCTTGTACAAAATGAGGGCCAGCGCAGAGGTGCAGAAGCAGAGACACTCACAGATGTGAACTGGACATTTATGGGGTCATCACAGCTCAGTTTTCTTTCAGCGTCTCGTAGCTGCTCCACGTAGCGAGTGCTTCCGGCCTGTATCACTTCACTGAACTGGAAGGTGCCTGCCATCTTGCAGTCAGTCATAATAACTGTTGTCAAGTCAGGAAGCCTGAAAATAAATAACAGTTTTAAGAATATGCACATGAAGGAGCAAACCATCATGCAGTCCACCCCTATCATTTATAATGAGGTTTGTTGTCCTGCAACTCGTATTTCATTTCCCATGGACAAACAGACTCTATCCCACAGGAAGTCAAAGAGTAGATAGCATTGCCTGTTCAGTTCTGTGGGTTGACCCAGCATCCCTAGGAAAGATCTCCAGCTACATTCCAGTAGCTAAAATGTAATGAAAATAGAATATCTACAGTTTGTAAGCCCCAGAGTTCACAAAACGATCCAGCCCAATGTTATTGGCCTAAATACTCTGTTCCGTAGCAGTAGAGAAGCAAATCTACAAAAGGTGCAAGGGAAGAGAGCGAGAGGTGTTCCGAGTCTTCAGTATATTTTATTTATTTATTGTGCATTTGTAAGGCGCTTACATATCAAGTAAATTGTGTTTCAAATTGCCCAGAGGGCAACAGGGAGGTAACACGGGAATGAAAGGCAAATATAACAATGAAAGAGAGGTGGTCTTACTAGGCCTTGTGAGCATTCAGAACGTGCAAGTTGGTATGCAGTCTTTCCATTGGAAAAAGTTCAATCGAAACCTTTTCCATCGAATTTTCTGCAATGAAAAAAAATCAATTGAATGCATATTTCTGTAAGGTAAAGGGTTGATTTTGTTTGGGGTGGGTTTTTAAGGGTTCAAAATGCAGGGTTGCAGCCCCATAAAAATAAATACATTAAAAAAAATGCATCCGATGGACTTTTTTCATTGCAAAAAATTAGATGGAAATATGGCTCGATGTAATGTTTTCGATGCAAAGACATGTAACTGTGCAAGTTCAGAGAGAGAGAGGGATGCGGGAGGGGGTAAGTGCGAGGAGTAACACGTAAGGAAGTGCTGAGGAGTCAGTTGCAAGCAACTGTTAAGTGACTGGCAGAGATCACTTGGTAAGAATGTTCAACTGCCAATAAATAAGTGCAGGCCTGTGATAGCACAGGCCAGTGGGCGCCCAAAGGCAAGTGCTGGGAGTGAGCGGAGGCTGAGCCGATTAGGGGTGGGAAGCCAGGACCCAGGTGGACACATAAGGGACCTGGTCACCAATCTCAGAGACTGTGGGGTTTAGTAAAGGAGGTGGGGGGGGGGAGAAGGTGAAAAGGAAAGTCTTAAGGAGCTTCCAGAATTTGAGTAGATACGGCTCAAGACCAAGAGGAAGAGGGAGGCTGTTCCTTAGGAGGGAGCCAGCCGAGGAAAGAGATCGTCCACCAGCTCGCTGTTTAGCGAATCACTTGAAACGCAGCAAAAAGATCTGGAGGGAGTGTATTTAGTGAGAGACAGATTTAGATAGCATGGTCCCTGGACCCAGACAGCCTTATGGATGATGCAGAGGGATTTGAATTTGATCCTTGCAGCAACTACAAGCCAGTAGAGAGTTTTTAGGGCTGGAGAGATGTGGCCCCTGGGCTTGAGGCCAAGGATAAATCTTGCAGCCCTATTCTGGATTGGCTGGAGGGGACGTAGAGAGGAAGAGGATAGATTAGGGAAGAGGCTATTGCAGTAATCAAGCCAAGAGCGTACCAGGGCTCTAGAGACATTTAGCTTCTGGGGAAAAGTGAGGAAAGGAAGGATTCCTTTGAGGAGGTGGAGTTGAAAGTGGGCCTTCTTGGCAAAGTCCTGGATGTGAGGGAAGGAAGGAAAGAGAGAAGTCGAAGATGAATACAAGGTTTTTGGATTTAGATGAAGGAGAAGGGGCAGAACCCAAAGAGGGTGGCCATAGTGAGGGGAAGAAAGAGGGAGCAGGAGTCCCAACGGGAAGGATCTCAGTCTTGCCGGCATTAAGGCAGAGATCATTGCATGCACACCAGGACTGGATGGCAGATGGGCATAACCTGCCAAATACTTGCCCTGCTGGTCTATTTGTCTCATGGGCATGGTCTATCCATTTGCCTCGTTGGGGTCCAGGAAATGCAGTACTCATGCAAAGTGTGTTCATTGTGCCTTTAGGACATACGTATGATGTCTTGATGTTGGAGCAATGCATACTCGTATGCAGGCTAATGAAACCTTTCTCCACAATGCACAGGTTATGGTTTGCACTGCAGCTAATGAAGAATGTACAAATGATTCTACATCTCAGAGGAATGTACAGTGATGAGTCATCCTTTAGGATACATATGGGCTATTTAAAAAGAAATGTACTTGTGATGCCACAGATTATGTCTCTAAATAAGATGCACTAAACACTAAAGCTAATATTGAATTTAATATCAATTTTGTTTTTGATGTCATAAATTGTGAGGGCTTCATTTTCAGATCTAGAGGCACCCATTCTCACCAAACATCCCTAATTTCACTTCCATAAACAGTGGCATGACTGGTAAGCGAGAGATGTTAGGTGGAACTTGGAGAAAGGCACAGGAAGAGATTTCTAAATCTCTTTCCCAGGACCACCTATCTCTAGGCACTGTCCATGATCTGAATAAGGCAGGTGTTCTGGTTCTACATGACACAGTTGACCTAAGAAACACCTCCTTGTAAACAAACAATTGCAAAATATGTTTGATTGGTCTTTGATGTTTTGGTGTCTGGAAGCATCTCAATTCAAACCGCTCCTCCGGTGAGAATCCACTCTTGAGCCAAGTCTCAAGCACAGCTTTAATCGAAGCTTTAGGGTAGCAATTTAAACCTAGTAACTGACAGTCTTGAGAGCAGATTGTGAATACTTATGTCTTTTTACGTTCAAAATGTCAGTGATCTAAATTTCAGATTTCTGCTACCCCTCTTCGCCCTCTGTGTTCATCTCCACTTGCCTCTTATTAAATGCACTCATAGGGGTTGCACCTCGAGTGAAAACGATCCGTAACCAGACGGATCCTTTTAATGTTCCCCTTGAATCATTTTCAGCATAATGAGGTCTGATAACACAAGAGGTGGGCATCTTAGTTTTGTGAACCGCTCACTGGTGGTGGCAGGCTGCTTAGGCATGTTAGGGAGTAAGGTCACTTTAAGGTGCTTGTACTTACAATGCATTTTACAGCAGCAGGGCTGTTTCCCCATTTTGCTATGTAGGCGATCCACCTTTTGCAACCCCGGTCTAAATGTGTGTAGCTGAGAAGGAAGAAACTGTGGGGTGCAAACTTGTGATACACATTGTATGATAAACACCCTCACAAAAGGCACCTCATAGGATCTTGGAACTCTAGGGCTCAATACAGAGAGACTGACTACAATAATGTTGATTACTTTATTATAGGATTTAAAGATCGTGCATTTGTCAATGGCATTAAACCAGGAAAAATATCCACATCCAAGTACCTAATGCACCAATTTCACTTCTGAATCGGAACATTGATATTAAACAAAAACACCACTAGGCAAGAAACTGATTGCTGAAAAAGAGATATATTGTTTAAATCAATAATAGATGAAAGAACATCTATTGTTTATTTACAAATTATATACATGCAGGGTCAGATCTAGTGAGTCTTCTCCTTCTGGGAGCTAAGGTAAACGGGTGATTTAATCACACATATACATACTGGCATCCAGCGCATTGACTTCAGTGATATGAAGGCTATGATGACCCGTCCAGGGTTGGTGCCTGAGACTTTAGGGTACACACAGATGCCAGAAGCAAGTGATGGACTTCCTGAGGCGAGTGGCTGTCTAAATGGCACATTAGCTCAATTAACCAGCTGAGCCAGTTGACTGGCTGCCTGGGTGGCCGGTTACCCGAGCTATCCCTAAAGTATTGGCCCTTCCACCTAGTCTCATGGGCTGGTGCCACACTGTAATGACAAACCTGCCAGATCCCACCATTTCTATCTTCATCCCACCCTCACCGAGATACTCCCAGCTTTTCATATGCTGCATCCTGACCACCACGGCTCTGCCTAAACTAGCTCCAACATACCTCATCAAAGGGAGTACCGCCAATCTCAAAATCATCCGCCCAACAAAAGTATCAAAATATGTCTAGAAGAAGAGAAGAGATACCGACAACTATTACTGCCCGACTAAAGGGACCAGAAATAGTGAAAAACTATTAATGTGTTAAATTCATTTCTGAGACCTAACCTTCAGGCAAGCCTGCCCAATCTATCCCCAAGAATCATCGGCAGCTCGAAGGTCACTGCCACATCACCGGACAGCAACCACATTTTAATTATTTGTATTATTTATTCACAATTTTTCTATAGAGTGAACAAGGCCAGAGCATCTTAGCGCTGTACATCATACATATATAATAAAAACACATACAATGCAAACAACAATGAAAGTAATATATTAACAAATAAAAAGACCTAAACAGGACAGATATAAAACAGAATAACATAGATAATTCAACCGCATTCCAACACCATGCTTCATGTACTTTTCTAAATCTAAATATTCTGAATATTAACTGACAACACATTCTAGTGGCTAACAGCAGCATGAGACACACATCCTTTCGACATGTAAACATGTCTAAACTGAGGAACCTCCGAAGGAAGACAACAAGGCTCCGAAGGCATCAATCTCACCTGAAAGCTTTAATTCCCCTTTAAAATATGATGGAGTTTTCAAAGTGCTTGGTGCATTTATCCCACAATACATATCTACATCAACTGAAAGGCAATGATTCAAGGAAATTAGGAACACTTGAACATATCTGACTTATTGAGGAGTGTTTGACATTTGCTAAGAAACATGATTTCCATCACTGGTATTGTCTTACACTTCGAACATTGGCCATGGTGGTGTTGACCGAGCTGGGGCCCAGCCACCTTCCCAGGACAGAGACTGCATCAAAAGAACATGATGCCATGGTGCACCTCCAACAAGATTAAAAATCCTCATAACCACAATATTAATATTTTAATTGCCATGCCCTGAGTCGAAACCAATGTCATTCATGTTGCCTTCCACGTACAACATTGATCAAGGGGAAACATTGCTCAGTGTCATACTTTGCTTCCATAAGCAAAACTGCACCTGAAGCCTAACATACCCTTGGGCGCTCCAAACAGAGCCAAAGCACCACCGTTATGTAACATTATTAATCACACTTCCTAGCTCACACTGATGTCTGCCCTGTTGGCAAAACTCATCGAAATCCTCTTGTGTAACAAAGGGAATCTCCACTGCTCCAAAGGATATTCACTGCAATCTTTCTTTGCAAAATGCTTCTTCCTGGAATCTCTCATCAATTCCAGATCCAACATCAAATATGATATAAACATTCCGAAACGGATCAAGTATATCACATATACACCACTTGCCATCACAGACATGGCTCAACAATACATCAGCAACTATCATCACTGATCGCCCGCCTGACAATTACAAAATCACCCACAAAAGCATGGACGAGGGCAGAGGTGGAAGCATGGCTATCATCAAGCAGGAACGCGTGTCTTTTAAGGAGATGTATTGCCCAAACTATGAATCCATCAAATACATGCTACGGAAAAGCATCACAAGCTCAATTAATGTTTGCATGCGAGTTATTATAACCCTCACCCAAAAAGTAACATTTCTTCCCAAGAGACATCTCTGTCCTTGCCAAATACATTCTCATCTTCATAAAATGGGCAATCATTCGGGGCAACCAAAATATCTGAGCTGCTGACTATGGCCACACCTACAGGCAAAACATTATGAAAAGTATGGCCACCACGGGCTTCGTACAGATGGTTATGTAATCCATATGCATGGGTGGTTATATTCTAAACCTCAAACTTCTGCAATGAAGGGGAACGGCCTGCTAATTCTGGATACAAATATGAAACTCATCTTTCACAAGCAGAACCTGGAATAAAATACAACCTGACATTCATAACAAAGCCTTGCTACATTGAGCAATCTTTGCAGGCCTCCACATTGATATCCTTACCCTTGATGAAACTAAAGTCCACCCTGAGCATTTATATAGTGCACTAGGCCCGAGGGCATCAAGCCGCATTGATATAAACAATAAATACGTAAAAAGAAATCATTGACAAACTTGAGTGGTATAAAATACAGGCTTGAGGAGACTGGTCAGAGGTGCATGAGGAGGGACGTTGCTATGTAACTTGGGAGAAAGGCAAGGTTTTAAGCCGCTTGCGGAATGACAAGTAGTAGTGTTCAAGTCTCAACGATGACGGGAGAACATTCCAGCTCTTGGCAGCGATGACCGGGAAGCTCGCTCCTGCAGCTCTTTGAAGGCGGAATCTGGGGGTGTTGAGTCGATTTGTGTAGGTTGAGCGAGTAAGTCTGGAGTTTGAGGCTTTTGAGAATTTGGAGGTGAGGTATCTTGGAGCGGAATTTGACATACATTTGTGGGTTATAGCTAGAGCTTTGAATCAGATGCGCTCTTTGATGGGAAGCCAATGGGCATTTCTTCTAACCGGCAAAATTTGCTATTTTTTGGCAATTTGAAGGCTGCTCGTAAGGCGTTATTTTGTATGCCTTGTAACTTGTTTATGTTCCCAGATGAGGTGCCTGCAAAGAGGGTTTTGCAGTAATCCAACCTCAACCCTATTAGAGCCCTTGCAATGGTGAGGCAGCTTTCTGCTGAGAGGAACGGACAAGTGCAGATAGGTTTAGTGATGTATGCTGCTGATGAAGCGATGCCGTTGACTTGCCTGGATAGTGATAGGGTAGAGTCTAGGTAAACTCAGAGGGTAAGACCTGTGCTATGGAGGAAGTTGTTTCCAGTCACCTGCAAGAGAAATTAAGTGTGAAAAATACAAGTACCAGGCTGTCATGATGCCTACTCCCGGAAAGCCAGTTCAGGCCCAGCGTCCCCAAAAGCAGACATGTCCCCAGGGAGGAACCCAGCAACCCCTTATAGGGGCTCTTTGGACATTGTCCTGGCGCTTTTGGCGCCAGGCTCATAGAAGGCATCAGTACTGGCACCATAGGCGCCAGGCTCATTATGGGAGTGCTTGGATGGACTTACCTGATGCAGACCATGCTGCCGGATCCAGACCTCCTTGAGGTCTGAAAGGGACTATTTTACCTATGGGACTATTTTACCACTCGGGCGTGGCTGAGGAAGAATGCTTACCTGGAACTACTTTGGGGGCTATTTAAACCACGCCCATACAGCAGCTCACGCTTCGCGTTGTTCTGCATCTAGCAGCTGGATCCTCACTGTGTCTGCTCCTGCATCCTGGCTCCAGCCATGCCCGCCTGCAACCTGGAACACCTGAAAAGGAAGGAAAGGAGAGAAAGGTGAATAATTGAACTTTACCTACCTCCATCCGGAGTCCGGAACCATCACTCCGACGATCCTGAGAAAAGACATAATTTTTAGAAGCGCATCGCATCGCTCGCTGCAGCGCCGCGTTCCACTCACCTTCACGAGGCGCCCTCGGGCTCTTCTGCGACCATTGGCACCATCCGCCGCCTTTCAGCGCCTAAGGAGAAAAAGAGACAAAACAAAGGTAAGCGAAGGAACAGATTGAGGAAGGCCTGATTCTTCCACCTTAAGACTTACCTGATTATTGTTGGGACAATCTTTCCTCACCTCGGGTCGGTGCCGCCTCTTTGGCACTTCCGTACCCCGGCCCCTAAGGGGAAAAAGACACACGCATTAGTGGGTGAAAGCAAGATCACTAAGGGAACCATCCATCAAAAAGACTCACCAGAGTTTACCTTTGGCGAATCCATTCCTCTACGCGGATTCTTCATCCTGCATCTGAAATAGAGAAAAGGACAACGGCCAAATAAGGCTTGAACTTTTGCAACTGAATACTTACGGCCTCATTTCGGAAAAGTCAAGCGGAGTTAAATACTCACCAAACCCGAGATCCAGTGAAGTAACTGGAAATCAATGCGCCCCTGCATCGGAAGCAGGATGGAGAGCTCGTCCTTTCAGACCCTAAGGTGAGACTCTACGGGGAATCGCGGAGGGGGTTCGAGGAGTGTGAGCGGGGGAAGGGAGGAATCCCACACATTATCCAGCAGACAGTTAATCCCCTTTTCCATCTACAGAAGGATTCTTCTACGGGCCAGACAGGCGAGGTTTGGGGTTCCGGTCCAGTCCGTCTTCCGAGTCCTGCGCATCACCTTAGAAGAGGTCATAGCAGTCCAGAACAGGTCGGCGCCTCCGTGGGAATCAGGTGAGCGTTACAGAACGCGAAGCCTACCTACAATTTCCCACCCGGGCGCTATGGAGACTTCCGAGACAGACCAGCTGGCTCAGCTATTGGGGGAATTACGGGCTGAAGTTCATTCCGCTCACCAGGAGACGAATGCCCTCAGGAGAGAGTTAATTGTATCTAAAGAACGAACTGATGATCTTGCCAGACAGCTATTACAAGGTCAGGCTGGTCAAACTCCTTTACCAGGTTCTGGGGGTAATTCCGCCCCAGTGGTTTCAAATAACCCCGTGCAAATTAATCTACCTGAAAATACGCCACTGGCCCCACCGGAACGTTTTGCCAGGGACCCCAAAAGGTTCGCCGTATTCATGAATCAATGCCGATTGCACTTCCTCTGCAGACCCTGGGCCTTCCCTAATGACCAAACCAAGGTCGCTTTTGTACTATCATATCTCAGCGGCAGTGCTGCGGATTGGTCAGTTCCACTGGTTACTCAAGATGACCCAATTCTTCGGAACTTTCAAGCCTTCCAGACAAGCATGGAAAGACTTTTTGCGCGGCATTCTCAGGGACAGGCCCTGGACAACGAGCTTCTATCCCTACGACAGGGTAACCTGGACCTCTTAGCCTATATCGCGACCTTCAATAGGTTAATTGTGGAGACTGGATGGCCGGAGGATAAGAGTCACGTTATTCCATCGAGGTCTACGTGGAGAACTTTAGGATGTCCTGGCCCAGGTCGTAAATCCACCCCAAGACTGCTCTGAATATATAGACTTGGTGGTCCAATTGGATCACAGACTTCAAAACAGAAAGGCAGATCGGTCCAAGTTTGAGACCCGGGTTTTGGTCAAAACCCATGTTAACCCCAAGGGTGCCGAAGTTACTGAACCTATGCAAATTGGAGGGGTTAAAGAACCTTTAACTCAAAAAGACCGTGAACGAAGACGGCAAATGCAATTATGCCTTTATTGTGGGGCTTCTGGACACTTTTTACGAGATTGCCCTATAAAACCGTCTAAGAAGGCGGTAGGAGTCGCTGATAAGAACCTGATGGAATCTGAGTCGGGAAACGACCACGCCCGACAAGCGTAGAGGTCCGCTTGCCGAGCTTAAAAACGAACTCTCTGACTTCGCATTTCATCATGCCAATGGTCCTCGTAAATCCGAAGCAGCCTGGGCGGTTACATGCCACTAAGGCATACATCGATAGTGGGGCTACAGGAAACTATGTGGATCGTGAATTGGCTTCCAGGATCAACCTCCCTCTTTGCCCTAAAACCAGTAAGGATGTCATCACCACAGTGGATGGAACCGAAATCGCCTCTGGGCCGGTAACACACTCCACTACTGAAGTGACATTGTTGGGTCAAGACGGACATCGGGAGGCAATTGTGTTTGATGTAATCAAGGCTCCGCAATTTCAAGTAATTTTAGGAATCCCTTGGTTGGAAACACATAATCCTCGAATTGACTGGCGAGCAAAGAGGATAACCTTTCCAGATTGTGCACAAACCTGTTATGCAAGAAATCCAAATATAGGCCTAGCTACAGTAACCCCTGTCATTTTGCAAATACCGCCAGAATACCAAGAATTTCAAGACGTTTTCCAAAAGGAACAGGCCAACACTCTACCGCCTCACAGGTCGTACGATTGCCAGGTCGATCTATTGCCCGGTGCACAACCCCTTTGCAGCAGGATCTATGCCCTTGCTGAACCCGAGAATCTTCATTTACGACAATATCTAGATCAGTACCTAGCCAATGGTTTTATTCGCCCGTCTAAGTCTCCTGCATCCTCGGCTTTATTCTTCATGCCTAAAAAAGGCGGCGACCTCAGAACTTGTATTGACTACCGTGCATTGAACCAGATAACAGTTAAAAACCGATACCCTTTGCCCCTGATCCCTGAAATCCTTGACCAGGTGAAGGATGCCTGCATATACACCAAGTTAGATCTCTGGGGGGCCTACCATCTGGTGCGAATAAGGGAAGGCGATGAATGGAAAACTGCCTTCCGCACCAAATATGGGCTATTCGAGTACCAGGTGATGCCTTTCGGATTGTGCAATGCACCGGCTGCCTTCCAATACTTCATAAACAATGTCTTTCGGAAACTCATCGACGTTTGTGTTGTCGTATATATCGATGACATTCTTGTGTACTCCTCTTCGGAATCTGATCATAGAAAACATGTCAGGGCAGTTTGAGAAATTGCGCCAACACAAACTATTTGCTAAACTTGAAAAATGTGTTTTCCATGCCACAGAAGTCAAGTTTCTTGGTTTCATCCTGACACCTAAAGGAGTCCGCATGGACTCACGAAAAGTGGATTCTATCCTCAAATGGCCATCGCCTAGCTCCGTGAAAGGTGTTCAAAGCATGCTTGGCTTTGCCAATTTTATCGCAGGTTTATCCCGGATTTTCTCATGAGGTTCAATCCATCACTGCGCTCTTAAGGAAAAATAAACGTTTCGAATGATCTGAAGAAGCCGAGGAGGCCTTTCAGGAACTAAAAGCTAAATTTACCTCTGCACCTGTATTGAAGCACCCGCGCCCAGATCTCCCTTATGTCGTCGAAACTGACGCATCCAGCCTAGCCATGGGAGCTGTCCTGTCTCAAAGAGATCCCGAAACTAACCAACTGCATCCCGTTGCATTTTGGTCCAGAAAATTCTCGGCACCCGAGGTTAACTACGCAATCACTGACAAAGAACTGTTAGCCATTAAATCCGCCTTTAAAGCCTGGCGGCATTATCTACTTGGCGCTAGACATACCATCACGGTGATCACCGACCACCGGAACTTACAGTATTTAAAGACTGCCAAGGCTCAGTCATCTCGACAGCTCCGTTGGGCTTTGTTTTTTGCGGAATTCGATTTTGTAATCACCTACCGTCCTGGCTGAAAGAATGGCAAAGCGGACGCTCTATCCCGAATAGGAATGGGAGAAACTGATACTAACTCAGAACCTGTACCGATAATTCCCGAACAGAGAATTTTGGGCATAACTTCTTTACAAACACTTGAAGACATTCAAGCTAGAGTTAAACAACTCCTCGACCCTACAGACTTACAGGATTGGGTACAAAAGGGATCTGACTTTACTATAAATAATGATTTACCTTATTTCCAAGGGCGCTTATTTCTGCCACACAAGGAATTACAAGAGCTCGTTATTTCTCGTTATCATGATACACTAATAGAGGAGCACCCCGGTATTGCCAAGACGGAAGAAAAGGTGAAACGACAATTCTGGTGGCCTTCTTGGCGAAAAGATGTTAAATCATTTGTGATGTCCTGTGGTGTTTGCGCCCAATATAAAGGCCAAAAGAAAAGACCAGCCGGTCTCCTTCAACCTTTAGACATTCCGCCAGCACCTTGGCACACCCTGTCATTGGATTTTATTACGGACTTACCTCCTTGTTCAGGATATAACACTATTCTTGTTATTGTGGATTTATTTTCCAAAATGGCCCACTTCATTCCATTGAACGGTTTACCTTCAACTTCTGTTCTAGCCAAAGAATTCCTTGAAAATATTGTTCGTTTACATGGATTCCCTTCTGTACTAATCTCAGACCGGGGAAGCCAATTAATTTCCCACTTTTGGCGAAGATGTTGTCAATTGGCACAAATCGATGTAAGATTATAGACTAGTCACCACCCTCAGACCGATGGTCAAACCGAGAGGACGAATCAGACCCTTGAGCAATATTTACGGTGTATGTTGCAGCAATCTGAAAGTAACTGGAAAGACATTCTTTGGATAGCCGAATATGCATATAATAATTCGGTACACTCTGGAACTGGGCAAAGTCCTTTTTATACTTTATATGGGCATCACCCTCTAACCTCAGACCTCGACTCGCCTCAAGGCCTCGGAATGCCCGCAGTGGACCATCTGCATTCTACAATTCCCCAAGCCTTCAAAGAAGCAACTACACATTTACAACAAGCCAAGAGAAAATACAAGAAGAATACTGACCTGCATCGGAGTGAAGCACCTCAGTACCAGATTGGGGACCAAGTATGGCTGGCTACCAGGCACTTATTGCTCAAGGGACCTCGAACTTTTAATCCAAAATATCTGGGGCCTTACTCCATTACGGCCATAATCAATCCAGCGGCCCTTAAACTTGTTTTACCAGCTAACATGTGAATTCACCCTGTTTTTCATGAGTCACTTTTGAAACCAGTGCAACCTGGAACCAGACTAATCAAGCCTCCAGAACCCATTCAAATAGATGGAGAACCTGAATTCGAGGTGAAGAACATTTTAGATTCAAAGATGTTAAGGTCAAAACTTTTCTGTCTAATCGATTGGAAGGGATACGGGCCTCAGGAGAGGTCGTGGGAACCCAGTGACCATGTACATGCACCTCGATTAATTAAGAAATTCCACCGGATCTTCCCAAACAAACCAAAACCCCCGGAGGGAACAATCTTGGGAGGGGCCTTGGGGGAGAGTGCTGTCATGATGCCTACTCCCGGGAAGCCAGTTCAGGCCCAGCGTCCCCGAAAGCAGACATCATATCCCCAGGGAGGGACCCAGCAACCCTTTATAGGGGCTCTTTGGACATTGTCCTGGCGCCTTTGGTGCCAGGCTCATAGAAGGCATCAGTCCTGGCACCATAGGCGCCAGGCTCATTATGGGAGTGCTTGGATGGACTTACCTGATGCAGACCATGCTGCCGGATCCAGACCTCCTTGAGGTCTGAAAGGGACTATTTTACCCATGGGACTATTTTACCACTCGGGCGTGGCTGAGGAAGAATACTTACCTGGAACTACTTTGGGGGCTATTTAAACCACGCCCAGACAGCAGCTCACACTTCGCGTTGTTCTGCATCTAGCAGTTGGACGCTCACCGTGTCTGCTCCTGCATCCTGGTTCCAGCCACGCCCGCCTGCAACCTGGAACACCTGAAAAGGAAGGAAAGGAGAGAAAGGTGAATAATTGAACTTTACCTACCTCCATCCGGAGTCCGGAACCATCACTCCTACGATCCTGAGAAAAGACATTATTTTTAGAAGCGCATTGCATCGCTCGCTGCAGCGCCGCGTTCCACTCACCTTCACGAGGCGCACTCGGGCTCTTTAGCAACCATTGGCACCATCCGCCGCCTTTCAGCGCCTAAGGAGAAAAAGAGACAAAACAAAGGTGAGCAAAGGAACAGATTGAGGAAGGCCTGATTCTTCCACCTTAAGACTTAGATTATTGTTGGGACAATCTTTCCTCACCTCGGGTCGGCGCCGCTTCTTTGGCACTTCCGTACCCCGGCCCCTAAGGGGAAAAAGACACACGCATTAATGGGTGAAAGCAAGATCACTAAGGGAACCATCCATCAAAAAGACTCACCAGAGTTTACCTTCGGCGAATCCATTCCTCTATGCGTATTCTTCATCCTGCATCTGAAATAGAGAAAAGGACAACGGACAAATAAGGCTTGAACTTTTGCAACTGAATACTTACGGCCTCAAATCGGAAAAGTCAAGCGGAGTTGAATACTCACCAAACCCGAGATCCAGTGAAGTAACTGGAAATCAACGCGCCCCTGCATCGGAAGCAGGATGGAGAGCTCGTCCTTTCAGACTCTAAGGTGAGACTCTACGGGGAATCGCAGAGGGGGTTCGAGGAGTGTGAGAAGGGGAAGGGGGGGAATCTGACACATTATCCAGCAGGCAGTTAATCCCCTTTTCCATCTACAGAAGGATTCTTCTACGGGCCAGACAGGTGAGGTTTGGGTGTCCGGTCCAGTCCGTCTTCCGAGTCCTGTGCATCACCTTAGAAGAGGTCATAGCAGTCCAAAACAGGTCGGCGCCTCCGTGGGAATCAGGTGAGCGTTACACAGAATCCTTAGAGACACTATAGTCAATTAACCTGCTACACCTGAAAAGGAAATGAAGACACGCCTGAAAAGATAAGGAAACACAGCCTCCCTGAAGATTGATGGAGCCATGAAAACGTGCGTTTGGAGGAGAAGTCAATGCAGGAATACTTGACTGGCAACAGAGTGCGCGCCTTGTCACTAATTATTAACCATTCAATTCAGAGGGTTTTGACACTGCTGGCTACTTGGATAGTAATGCCGTCAATATCAAAGGATTTGTATGCTGGGTCAAGTCTATTTAGTAGGGTTTGTGAGCCGACTATGAGCAGCTCCATTTTGTCATCATTGAGGTAGAGCATGTGTGATGCCATCCAAGCTTGTATAGTTTGATACACTTATTTCAATGAGACCGAGTCGGTGGCGTAGTCGCCGGTCAAGGGTAGGAGTAGCTGCGTGCCGTCGATGTAGTTGGTATATGAGATTCCCTGGGCATTGAGTAGTTCGGAAAGTGGCTTTGTGAAGATATTGTAGTGTCAGTGACATGCAGGAGCTTTGTGGGACACCACATGTGACGGGAGTCGGGGGTGCTGAAGAAGTGGTGGAGAAGACTCATTGTTCTGTTTGATAAAAAGGAAGAGATCCAGGCGTTGGCTTTGGTAGAGAATCGGGATGAAGTGAGAAGGTACTGGCATAGTATTTTATGATCCACTAAATCAAAGGCAGCTGAGAGATTAAGCAGTAGGAGGAGGGCAGGTTTGCCTCCGTCTTAAGATCCGTCAAGCTGATTTTTTAGGTCCAGCAGGGTTGTTTCCATCCCGTGGCCTAGTCTGAAGCCAGACTATTCCAGGCCAAGAAAGTTGTTGGATTCCAGGTGTTGTTGGATCTGCAGATGTGCTGCTCTGTCCGATATATTTAGAAGGAATGATACCGTGGTGATGGGATGGTAGATTGTTGGTATGTGGGGGTCTAGTGTGTTTTTTTTTCAAGAGCGGTAGCACCCAGGCGTCTTACGTTAGCTGGCACAATGCCTGTGGAGAATGAGACATTGATAAGGGAGGAAATGAATGGTGCTAGAGCTTCTAAGCAGTCTTTAATGACTGGGGCAGGACAGATGTCTCCTTGACATCTGGATGGCTTGAGTCCCTTTATTATTGTTCTGACATCACTTTCTGAGACAGGTTTGAACTGAAATAGAGGGATGCTGGGTTTGGTGACTGTGGGTTCCTGGTCAGGAGAGTTTTTGGGAGCAGGCAGTGTGTTTTTCTTTTGCTGGATTTTACATTGAATCATAGAGATCTTACCCATTAAGGCAAGTTGGATGTTTGTGCGCCAGATGGTGTCTTTGGTGCAGTTGGTATTAGGCGGGGCTGGGGGTACAAGTTCACAGAGTATGCTGAAGAGCTCTCTGGTGCTGGAGTTAACTTTTGCAATTCTGGAGTTGTATGTGGAGCTTTTTGGTTTGGTAGATGGCACTCTTTTAGGCTTTAATTGTGGATACGAACTGGGTTTTGTTCAGTTGATTGGGGTTGTTTTTCCATGAGGTTTCAGCTTTGCGTTTCGCAGTACGGAGAATTTTCAGTTCATGTGTGTACCATATGTTGACATGGGCACAGGCTTTGGCTTTCTGATTGGTCAGTGGGGTTACTGCGTTGATGACAGGGGTCAAGGGTTGATTTCATCGATCTACCAGGATGGAAGGGTTGCTAATGTGTGTGACTTGCTATAGGAGAGGTTTTAGGAAGGGTAGACTGCTTGCATGTGTAATGGTCCTAGAATTTCTGGTTTGTATGGAGGGCAGTGGGGGAGGCTAAGTGTGTTGTACCTGCATGGGTATTTGGAAGGTGAGGATGTTGTGATCAGACGCGGGGCAGGATACATTAGAGAGGATTGTGATGCTGCAGTTTAAGTCGGCAAGCCAGTCTAGGATTCGACCCTTGTTGTAGGTAGGGTGTGTGATACATTGTATGAATCCAGCGGTGTCCAGGGTGTAAGCCAAGGAGATGGCGTTAGAGTCAGTGGTGTTGTAGAGGACTAAGTTTATATCTCTGAGGATTAAACTTTTAGAGGTGGGTTTGGAGTTAGCAGAGAGGATAGAGGATATGTCATCTTCAAATGACAGTAGGGGGAATGGGGGTGGTAGATCAAGTGAATGGTTGCTGTGCCTGTATGTGAGAGGGAAAGTTTGACTGATAGTAGGTCTCCAGATTGTAAAATGTGTCTCTGATGGGGAGATCTTAGCTATAATAGCTACCCCACCTCCTCTTCCATCTGATCTATCTTTGTGGAAGATGGCGTAGTTTTGGGAAAGAGCAAGAGCTTGTGAAGCCAAGTTTCCAAAATGACTAGCAAGTCTAAGTTGTTGACAGTAATTAGGTCGGCAATGTGCAGGGCATGGGCAGTCGCAGATCTAGCATTCATTAGGGCTCCCTTAGTGGAATGTGAGTCTAGACAGCATATGGGGGACATGTGCAGGCATGTTGGTAGCCGCTGGCTTCGTCAGGGGTTTAGCTGGGGCCCCGGGTGGGGGAGCAGCAAGATTAAATGAGCAAGGAGGCAGAAATGTAGATGGGGTATGGTGAGTGGGCCAGGCAGTACCAGTGACAGAGAGAGTGCGCCTGGGTTCTGGGAAATTGGTAGGGCCATGCGTAGTTTGAGGGTGGTGCCTGTATAGGGGCTCTTTCAAGGCTAGATGAGGCCAGGCAAGGGAGGTTATCATAGTCCGTAGTGGTGGACTTTTGTGGGTGGCTGGCATATCCTGCAGGCTGCCCGACTCAAGCTCTTTTATGGGCGAGTTGTGCAGAAATGTTGGGGCAGCCATTTTTGAGTTGCTGATTGGCGAACTCCGATAGTTGGTATTGGAGGTGTGATTCAGGCGTGTGCCTTGTCCATTGCGACTAATGGGAGAAGGAAAGATATGAAACAGGAGAGCTCATTGTTTTAAGGGATAGGCATCTTGTGAACTCGCTGGGGTATTTGGAACAGGTGGCTTCTCTCAGGGCACTTATAGAGACCATTAGTAATACATTTCACGAGAGCGATTCGTGTTGTCAGAGTGGGTGGAATTTATGCAAATAGGAAAGGGCAGTAGTCAGAAAAATCGGACACCAGACAGGTTTGGGCAATGCAGTTAGCAAACACGAATAGGTCAAAAGGGAATCTACGTGTCTTTCTCTCGTCTTCATGTGCTTAGGTATTTTTAAGACAGACCCGTGTGTGTCATTAATAGGAATTCTGTTGTTGAGTAACTAAGAGGCAAGGCTGCCACCAAACATGGAGAGGTTTTTGGGACGGTGTGTGTTGAAAGTGTAAACCTTGTAATTATAAGTTTTTAGGGGATTGTGTTAATGTCTGTGCTCAATGAACTGTGTGGGTTTTAGATTTCTCTGTACAGGGCAACCAATCATGTTTGGGGGAGATGCCTTTTTAACGGTATCTGGGGGCATGTATTAACTGTTGCAAACTGTATATAATGTGATTTCTTTGTGTGGTACAGGGAGACCAGGGTTAGTGTGACTGTTAGATGTCATCTAAGCCTCCTTCCGGCCATCTGTACAATAAACTTGCTTTATGGACAAAAGGCACACTTACTCATTCTAGAGGTGGGCCTAATTTGGGTAAATGGGCGGAGCTAAAGGTCCACGCCTAGAGTTGTAAACATGTCCATCTTTCCTATTCATATGGCATGCTGTTCAGTATGTTTGCATGTATGAGGTAACGAGTGCCCAGAGTATGGGATGCCGTGTGAGTGTGCAGCTTTTCCTGCGCTATTCTAAATTCTTTAATACACAGTTATGAACCCTCCCAATGGTATGTAGTTTGCCAACCTCTGAAGCATGAAAAGTAGATCCACACAGGCTTGACATGTGGCAAACATTGCACCAGACCTGCAGGTGAACTGGCGTGCTTTTAAATCTCAGTTACCAGTTTAATGGCATTCACTACAGGGTGTAATTTTTTTTCTGACTTTGAGAACAGACATCTGATTGCTCATTTTACTATAGCCGGTAAGAGAACAATAGCTGGTAAAATAGCTCAGTGAGTTGAGCCCTCGCTCACTGCTGCGATGTGTGTGTGATCTGAAGGTTGCAGGTTCGAATTCCAGCAAGGCCAACTCAGCCCTACATCCTTCTAAGGTTGATAAATGAGTACCAACACAGGTTGGGTGATAGTGTATGTATATTTGTTCTATTTAAAGTGCTTAAGAGCAAGTGTTATATAATAACACATCATTATCATTTGGCCTTGGACATCTGCTTGCATTCACAGTAATATGGGCCTATATGCACTGATATTAATGATACATATGGTGATCCATTCTTGTATGAAATGTATATCACATTACAGTGATAGTGTACTTAGGATCAATGCTATGTGATGTGTGAGAAACCTGAAGGTGTCTCACTTACTAGTCCCTGGGCATCTGTCATCCAGGTGGCCAGGACACGGCCATTGCCGGTCAAGTGGCACAGCGAGTAGAGCACTTGCTTTGACATCCGTGCAGAGCCTGCTAACGCAGGTTCGAATCCCGGCAAGGCCAAACTCAGCCTTTCATCCTTCCGAGGTCAGATAAATGAGCACCACACACCGTGGGTAATAATAAGCAGCGCTCAGATACCTGAGGTTTCGTAGCGCTATATAAATGCCAAATTATAATTATTATTATTATTATTGCTATTGGATCCAGTTCCTTGGGGTGGACTAGTGAGGGAGGATCACCAGGATATAGGGTCCCCGGGGAGTGGAAATGGGGCACCGAAGGTTGAGATGCGGTATACCCTTCCCTGTGACACCTTTTCACCATACTGCTTATTAGGATACGTAGAAACTCTACCCCCCCCCCATTTCCAACACAAACTCTTTCTCACAACGAGAACGACAACAGACTAATACCCGAGCTGTTTACCAGACATGTCCCAACACACGGGTCAGGCAGAGTCAGACAATCACCTACACACACCAGACAACCCTTTCCCTTCCCCATAGGGATAAAAGGCAGAGCACAAGAGCACACTCTGAGCAAGGCCGAACACACAAGGAAGCAGCCATTCCAGGATAGCAGTTCAAACGGAGAAGAAAGGCAGCGAGACCTGAAAGGACATCAAGGAGTGAATTGCCCTTGCCCTTTTCAACCCAGACCAGCAAAGCCTCTGACGAAAGATATACAAGGACGTGAATCGCAACTGACAGGTGGTGCGACGGATGTCAGCGGTATATGGCACCCTCCTGCACGGATTGCCAGGGCGGGGAGACATGTGGCCATCGAGGTACCATCCTTGACACCAGCGGAAAAAGGGAACCGCCAACGAGCTTAACGCAGCCAGTGAGTCGGAAGAAGCTGATAGTCAATAGGCTTGTATTAGGCTCAATGTTGCAAGTAGCAACAGTAAAAGATAAAATAGACAAGAGGTCTTGTATGAACATTATGAGAAAATACAAGTACAAAGAGGCCATAGGTAAGGCTGATATAAGGTGGTCATAAAGGGGTTGAGCCAAATCCCCTGTACACTCAAAAGTCCTTGACACATTTCAGAAGGGGAACAGGCATATGCGCCCAGTTGAGGGGAACGCTATGTGAACTGTGATGGTGTAAAGCTTGCACTTGCCATAAGCCAACAGAGTGACCCAGCGAGACAAGATTGCCCTTTGGTAGTATCTGTTTACATTGGCAAGTGCTCTGGTTGGTCTGAGCCCGTACAAGGGGGACCTACTGTGAACATAGAGCAATTGTTTAAATAAGACATTAAGACTTACGATTATTATAGGACAGAAAAGCTAAACAAAGCAAGCTGTGTTATTGGGGCAAATGTGAACCAGACCGAGGGATGCCTGTGAAATCATAGTGATGATAGAACTATGTGAAGCCTGACTGGGGGCTATGAGAAAGCCTGACTGTGGGCTTAAGTGGAAGCCTGACTGGGGGCTGGAAAACCAAGGGAAGTGAATCCTATATAGTGTTAAAACACCCATTGTGATGACAAGTGTGAACCCGACTGAGGGATGTCCACAGTGAGTGGTTGGTCTGAACCCGACTGAAGCTGACGTTGGAGAGAAGGATCGGAGCCTGGCTGAGGGGAATCCAAGGGTGACAGGTATTCACTCCGTGTAAAGATAACCTGAAGGAACTTTTGTTTTGTTTTGACCTATCATGCCCTATGAAGAAAGAGACTTCGCATGAGAAGAGACTTAAGCACATAAGGTCCTGATACTGGAAAAGGAACTGTAACCTCGTGCTGGAGAAGACAGGAGTGTGCTGTGCTCGAGAGTCCCGCCTTGTTCCGTGCTAAACACGTATGGAAGGGAGACCCCCGCCATAACATCCTGACTTATCATTTTGTGAACATTTCTTTCTTTTCTTATGAACATTATCCCACACTATTTTGTAAAATAGCGGTAAGGCTTGGCAATAGGTTTCTTAGCACAGGCCCTTTTATTTGACTAGCCTCCACTTGGACGGTATTATTATTATTATTTGATGGTCGTAGCTTGCTCCCATCTTCGATTTAAGTTTAGATTAGGTGTTTATCTCACCCATTTTACAGTTTAATAAACACCCTTGAACTGTGATCACTTGTGAGCATCTTACTTTGATGCCATGCCTTTCTTACAGATGCCACTTTGTTTTGTCACGGGTAAAAGGTGTCCCATTGCTTCCCGTGATGACACTTTGGGGTGCGGTCAACTGACATCACTTCCTGTGATATCAGCAGAGGTCAAGGTTCGTGTGATGTAACTTCCACTACCCATGGCATTTTGGGGAAATAACGTCCCTGGACAGAAAGAGACAATTGGAGGTCAATCTTTCCTTAAACTTGCACTGAAGTCAATTGGTGGGTCTTTTAAAGTTAATTATGAGTGGCTGAGACATTTAGGATTGTAAAGATAGTTCCAACAAAGAAGTTAATAATAAATAATAATAATTTCACATTTATATAGCGCTACGAACCCTCAGGTATCTGAGCACTGCTTATTATTACCCACGGTGTGTGGTGCTCATTTATCGACCTCGCAAGAATGAAAGGCTGAGTTTGGCCCTGCCGGGATTCGAAACTGCCTTAGCAAGCTCTGCACTGATGTCAAAGCGAGCGCTCTACTCGCTGTGCCGCTTGACTATGACTATACTTAGTTATACTTTTATAATAAAATTAACAGCAAATCCCATTTCTTTGGAAAGCACTGGGAAAAAAACAGCAGAAGTAATAAACGCAGAAAAAATGAAACACTAAATCTATATTTATCTAGATGTGTTTTTATATAGCGCTAAATCAAGCGTTCACGTAAACAGACAACATAGTACACAGCATGCCTACAACTGGGATCTAATATCCTAGGCGTGAAACAGAGTAAGCAGTTCGCCAAATTGCTCCTTCATCGAACAGCCGGGTCTTAAGTTTTTTTTTAACACAGTGAGAGACTCACTGTTCTTAAGCATAAGCGGCAGGGAATTCCAGACCATCGGTGCCCAAAAAATAGAATTAGTGGCACCTACTCTTTTAAGGGTTTGATGTGGTTGATACAAATCATGATTATTATTACAGCGGAGGTCTCTTCTAATGGGTGCTTTCTTTATCTTACTAGTAAGGTAATTCAGTGCAGTGCCAACTAGGCATTTGTAAACTATAACTGCGCCTTTAAATTTGATCCTCTGTTGAACCGGGAGCCAGTGGAGCTACCTCCTAGCTGATGCGATCTTAGAGCGTCGGCTCAATCCAAAAACAGCCCTGACCGCTCCATTCTGTAATGTTTGCATTTTTGTGATATTAGTCTTGGAAGTGCCCATCAGTACACTATTGCAATAGTCTAATTTCGAATTTATTATGGCACCACCGATCAGGGCAAGATTTTGCTCAGTCAGATATGGGCGAATTTGCCACAGTAGATTAGAGTAAAAGGCACAGGTTGATTTTAAATATGATGTGTGCCTCTTAAATGAGAGATGTGAGTCCATGTAGATTTCTAGTATTTTTACATGATCTGATACCATAATGTTATTATTAATATTGAAACTTCTGCATTGGTCAACCAATTTCTTTAGCTTTTGGGAGGTACCGACTATCAAAAGTTCTGTTTTTTCTTTGTTTTGCGCTAATGAATTTGTCGCTATCCATTTTTGGATAGCGCAAAACAACCACTTGACTCTTTGAGCGTCCTTTTCGAATATTCCGGACAGCTCAAAGACCAGTTGGGTGTTGTCGGTGTAGTTGGTAAACCGGACACCCAATGCTTGCAACATGTTGCACAGAAGTTTAGAGAAAATATTAAAAAGCAAAGGGGACAGACATGACCCCTGGGGGGCACCGTATGTCAACAAGGTGTTAATTGAGGTGAAATGCCCTTTTGCCACTGTCGTCATTCTGGGTCCCAAACAGGATTTAAACCATTTGGCTGCTGATGGGGAGCATCTACCAACTGTTATTAGTCTCTCTGCAAGAAGATCATGGTCTACAAGATCGAACGCAGAGGAGAGATATAACAGCAGATTTAAAGCAGTACTCCCTTTTTTGATATTAGCAATATTCGCCTGTAGGTCTAAGAGGTCTGTCTCCGTACCAGGCTATGCTTGAAAGCCGGATTGTTGGATTGTTTACTAGCCAATATATTTTTATTTTCCACACATTTTTGATTTTGTAGGTATGCAATCCATGTCATTATTTTGAGTAGGAACGGCACATTTGTAATGGGCCTAAAGTTATCCTTTTTAATACGTGGGGTAATCCAGGCTTCTTTTATGTCTCCTGGAACATATGCCTTGTCAAAAGAATGGTTCACAATCTGGACAACCCATGGAGCCAGTCTTTAAAAAGTTTGGCAGGAAAATGTGCCCTTTACATGAAGAGGGCTTTAAGTTGTGAATAACCTCTTAATCCTCCACCTCCCATACCCTTTCAAATACAAAAGATTCAAGGTGCTCATGCTCTGGAGAAGCCACAGGATCAGATGTTATCTCAGTATCGGAGAGTAAACTTTTCTGCTGTCTGATGGCCTGTTGGTTTTTCGTTTTTTTTTCAATAAACCCATCATTTATGGTTTGACACCATGCATTACTAGATCCTGGCAGCTAGCAGGGGTGTTTTTTTAATTCCTGAAGAATCGAGAATATATCCTTTGACTGCGATTTGGCTTGCTGAATTCTCTCATTGAATTTTTTAGCTTTAGCTCTAACAATTGAAAGGAATCCTTTCTCTAGAGACGTTCTGCTTTACCCTTGATGTATGGTCCAATTGATACCCTTAGGGCATGCAGATTTTCCACGTTTGTCAGCCAGATTATGCCTTTATCAGAAGCTTTTAGAGAACAGCATTTTCCTCCATGGTGAAAGCAAAATGTCTGCATGCTGAAATGGAAACGACTCATTGCATCCATGAATACTGTTACCACATGCGCACAGGAGAGAAAGTGATGCAGTGAACATTTTGAAAAACTCCATCCACTCTGACTCGACCATTTCCATTAGAGCATGCAGACAGCCACCTAACAAACAAGAGAGGCTCTGAAAGAGGTGGTGGCGATGGCCGCCACTGAACGGTCAAACTTTCCAATGTGGAGGTCCTGGCAGAGGGTCAACACACCTGATTATCCCTCCACAGTACCAAGCCCTTACCCAGAGGGGCAAAGGGCAAAACCCTGCTCAGAGGCTCCCCAGGTTCTGGTAACACATCTTGGACAAGAGTGCGGCCGTCTCCACCCACCGCTGTACCATCAATGAGGTGAAGATGTGGTTTTGTGAGAGTGAGGCAGATGCTGCCAGTGGAACTTGTGGCGGTATAGCAGCTGTGTTGCAGGTGGGTGTGCGCTCACCATTTGTTGCATAGTTGTTGCACTGCCCTTTCACCATGCATGTGCCACCTCAGTATTGGAAAGAGTCTGTTGCTGAAGAAGCGGGCGCTGTTTCACCAGTAGCCCGTCATCTTTGGAGAGACTTACAGCAATCGTCTGTGACCCACGTGCACCCAAAACATACATGTTCAGTCTAACATAACATACCTATTACTAATAGGCTATTAGCCCCAAAATGCCCAGTATAATGCAGTTTTAAAGCATTGAAATCGACTGCAACCCATACCACCATGTCACTGTTGCTATGTGAGACACACTGAAACAAATCATTTACGGTAAAAAACATATGTCCAGAAGCAGAAGGTTCTGCTACACCATGTTGGTCTGCAATTTTTGAAGGTATCTGTGTAAACTATGCTGAACACAAGCATGTGCTCAACCCACATGTGAGAATGTCACACAGCATGATAGTCTGTTATATTCCATGCACACGAGATACGCATTCACAATTGTCCAATTGCCAACCAAGACTATGAAGCCTTCAAATGCACTATGTATCTGGAACATGTATGTAAAGCAACCAATGATGTGCGATCCGAAGCATCCATTGACACCGATGTAGAGAGGACCAGCTGGGAACATGCTGAAACCACAAAACCCCCTTCAACACAGTCACCGCCGCTGCTATCACCAGTTCCATTGCCACAAATATAAATACCACTAGCAGAAGCTCCTCCAATCGCAAACAGCCACTGCCTCGGCCTCTCCACCCACCACTGCAGCATTAGCCCCGACAGGTGCTCGGAGACTATGCTAGCACCAATTGACCCAAGAAAGCCACCTGCCAGGGCAATGATGTGACTTCCTAAGTTGTAGTTGGTTTATAGGCTGATATTGGGCTGAGCTTACCTACTGTACCTTCTTGGCTCACTTGGAGGCCATAAATTCAGCCCATTGTATGGAATAAGCTTTTGGGTGGTGCTAGGTGGTTTTCAGGCAGTTTTCCACCTTAAACCTAGGTAGGAGAAAACCTGTGCTGTTAAATAAAACAACATTTTTTCAGATGCTTCATTTGTACATCTGTGTGTGTGGAAAATACTGCATTCGTATTTAACTGGTACTGAGGCTTTTAGTAATAACAGGCTGTATGGCACATGCTGCTAGTATTTAATGTTATTGGCAGATTCGTAATGCTGGGCCTCATTACGAGTTGGTCAATGTGGGGAAAAAAGTGGAGGTAATTCCGTTAACTCAATGTTTCCTGCACTGCCAAATTATTACCACTGGTGGAATTACTGAGTAGTAATTCCAACAATTTCGGGAGGAAAAGTGGAGGATTCACCTCATGCATCATGTTGGAGGTGAACTCTCCATTCTGCTGATTTCTGGAAGGTAAGTGATCACCCAGTAAATCCGCCGGTGGTAATTCCATCAAAAATCCCCAATAGAGTCCTATGGACTCCTGAAAATGGGGATTTACACCGCCTACCAAAGCTAGTAATTCCGTGGAGAACCCACAGGACCAAGTGGCGTTAACAGTAATTCCATTTGGCGGCATTGTGGTGGATTTACAACCAAACTCTTAATGAGGCTGTTTAGGAAAAAAAAGACTTAGGGCCTCATTACACGGAAGGAGCTAATGGTTAACGGCCACCGTTAATGGTAACGGTGACCGTTAACCATTACCGCCTTACTACGAGGTCCCTTAGCGGGTTGGTGCTTTAACGCCTGCTTTTTGCAGGTGTTAAAAACCAACCCGCTAAGGGACCTCGGAGCTAATTACGGCACCGCAAAATTACGGTGCCGTAATTAGCGCCTTCCCCATTCCCATAGAGCCCTATGGGGCAGAAATGGGAATGGGGAAGGGCAATGGCGGAAGGGGGATTTACCGCCCCTCCAACCTTGGAATGGGGCGGTAAATCCCCTTTCCGCCAAGGTGGTGCCGGTATTTTACCGGCATGAGCCATGGCGCTAATAGCGCCATGGCTCACCGCCTTCCGTGTAATGAGGCCCTAAGTCACCAAAAAGAAAACTTTACTACATATCCAGCTGCTCCTAGCCATACTATACCCTGTGGCAAGCAGAGTGCAGAGATGCTTTCAGATATTAAAACAATTGGCAAACCCAATATGTTAGTCTTCAGGTAAGGAAACACCTTTGGCCATACATATTGCTCCAAAGGTCCCAGTTTTGACATTATGTACTCTGTCCCAAAACCCTTCTTGAGAGACAATTTCAGTGGGGTCAGTGGGAGGGGCCAGAGACGTTGCCTGTTGTACATAGCACCTCCTGCCATGAGACGATGCCTTCACGAGAAGTGGGATTCAACACAGAGCTTGGAATGATTTTTTTTTTTTAGGTGCAAGCAGCCCAGGCAGTGTCCGATTTATTTTTGATTTCTGGGACTTGTAGGATTTTTATTTTTTCACAATAATTCAGAACTACAAGTTCCAGAATGCTATGGCCACTTCCAAGTTCCCAAAACATTTGACCTTTTTGCTTCTACAGTATCACATGTGATAGAGCAACTGCAATTTGCACTTTGGTTAGCATTAGACAATTAGGATCTGAAATAGCAGGAATTTGTAAAATAAGGTGTGGTCAGGAGACTGCAATGCCAACCAACATACCACTTTGAATACACTGGTTTCTGAACAGAAATTCAGTATTACAAGTTTTCAGGATCTTCTCTGTAAAATAGCCTCTTGTGCTCGCCTGAGAGTTAGGTGTCACTGCGTCATTGTCAATCGTTTAATCGGCAATGTTAGGTTAAACCACTGCTAGTCCAGGTCTTTCTCTGGGATTTCTCGCATCAGCCGGTGCCCTTGTTTTTCAGTCTATAATTCTTGTTTTGGGTCTGCGCCCTTGGGAGTATTTGAGAAACAAGAGGCACATCTTCCAATATGCCATGCACCCTTGGCTCGCTTGACTACAAGCGCCACTATGCTTGGCTTTGGCCTCATTGAATCACAAATCACAATTGCCAGTATATCATTCATTTGTATGTATGTATGTATGTATGTATGTATGTATGTATGTACGTATGTATGGGATTCATAAGGCACAAATCTAGCAGAGAAGCAACAGAGTTTGGTACATAGTGGCTATCCAATATGGTATTCTTCACTGGTTCTCATGAATTGATCGGCACGGCTTCCTTAGGCTTTTGAAGTATTAGAACCACAATTCCCGCTATGCAGCTCTTGCTTTGTTCCTTAACATGATCAGCACAGTTGTGGTAGGGGTTGCGGGTACTAGAACTTCAGTATTCAATGCACAATTTGCACCTGGGAAAGGCAGATTGACCAATCACAATCCACCTTTCCCGGGCACGATTGTGCAGTCACTGCCCACGGTGAAAAAAAATGTCAATTAAAATGGCTGCCACTCGGTCCCTTTTGGGATGACTGTGGCCATTCTGGAACCGGTTTTCCATGTCCGCCGTCATCCGAAAAGGGACCTAGTCCCTTATCTATGTTAATGGTCACAGCCATTCTTTGACTTTTTTTTCATTCCTACGGGGGATGTGCTCGCGTTCAGCGCATCTTCTGTCGGGATGACAACTATCTGCACCCCAGGAAATCGCGGGGTGCGAATAGCTTTCAAGGCCCGACTGGGGGGTAGACATGGTGTTTAACAGCCCGTAGCCCGAGCTGAGGCCCTCGCTTTTCTTGGCCCTACCAAAGCTTGATCTGGCAGGCCGTTAAACGACATGTCCACCCCCAAGCCAGAACGTGATACCTACATTCTTCATTGCATCCATTGACTTTGTCAGCACCACTGCACTAAGTGTTTGGAGGTTGGATCCACACTTAGCATTATTATGATTCATCTCTGGATTTCTTGGTTTCGTCAGGGGCATTGGGCTATTCTTTTGGAGTGTTAGGGATGCAATACCCAATATAAAATATGTCTCGGGCTCACTCGGTTTGTCGGGGCAATTGCATTAGGTTTCTGAGTGTTAGAACCACAACGCTCAGCATGCAATCTGCCTCGGCTTCCTTTGAATTGGTCTGCACCACTGCACTAGGCGAGAGTCAAAACGAAAGCGCTAGTATTCGATGTTTATCAGTGCCATTGTGCTAGGCTTTTGTAGTGTTAGAAACACAGCTCCCAGAATGCAATTGGTCTCTGGCATCTATTTCAGCTTCCTGTCTCAATTTCCGCCTCAATTCTTCACCTTATCTCAGTCGTCTTGGCCCCCAGTTTTTTACAGATTGCTTGGTCTTTCTTACTGCAAATAAGTTGGCAAGTGTATGCTTGCCTCGCTGATTCCCACACTTTTGTCAATTACTCTAAAGCTGCTTGCATTGTGGGCGAACTTGTTGGTATCCTTCTCCTCAGTGGTGTAGTCAGATACTGATTTTAGTCGCCCATCAAATCTGGTTTGTGCCCAAAGCCATGTACTGCTGAAGTTCTGCTGTGCAGCTGTCTGCTTTTTGTCTTCCTGCTCACTGCTCATCTCTGCCACAACTCGCTTGACACTTCTCTGGCCATCTTCTGTTTCTTAGCCACATGGCTCCACTCGCAGGGTCACATGGTCCTCCTTCCCAAAGAGATACCCGTTTTCTCCCATAGCTTGCATGGTAAATGGAGTTACTGCCTCACAATAAAACACCATGAAATAAAGGTGAGCTAATGGTAACCCATAGTCAGTCCATGTGAATTTGGATTTAGGGCCTTTTGGCTGTGGTCACAAATATGAGAAATTCTTAATACAGAGCGGCTAATGATATCACTGTTTAAGATTCACTACAGGAACCCACTATCATCTCCTTGTTTTATGACTAATAGTAATATTGAGAAACAAGCTACAATGGTTAAGAATCATTTTCCATCGTTTTAGTTTCTTAGGGAGAATTATTAAGTGGCATGCTATTCAAGCAGGAAATACGCTTTCACACAAGAAGAGGCTAGGAGTAGGGTGAAAACTCAGAGGTTTGGTGCATCTGCTGTAGGATGATCTGTGCTACGCATCAATCACGATGGCTCAGCTTTTCATCTTTCAGGGGTGAATTCAAATGAGTAGTGGCCCATAAGAAGGTATGATTAAGGACCAATAAAATTAATCCAAAATATGTTTATAAAATGCAAAAGATGAGACAGAAAGGCCAGGTCAATAGAGGGACATTGCTGAGGGCCAAGGAAGGGTTCTACGTTTTTGCGCCCTCCAAACCTCTACTTAAGGACTCAAGGCCAGCTCCATGCAGATGGCACTGAGGAGGCTTGAGAACCACAAAGTTAGTTTTCTTAACTATTTTCTTACTCAGGTTTGCATCTCCATTTCTTATAATATTTACTAAAGTAAGGTTATGCAAATCAGTATTCAGACTGGTTCGGGAATTAGGGAAATATTCTGCGTTCCCCGAATTTGAGAAAGATGTGTAACCGTCATGCATGTATCCCTTGAAAAAAACATTCACTGTACCACATTTTCATTCCATAGTAGTTAAAGGAATACCAGTTAAATTAATGCCCTAAACATGTTGTTAAACATTCACAAACACACATGTATTCGAATCATCATGGCATAATCGCACACATGCACTCTTTCGAGTCATGCCACGTAATAACATTTGATTTTCAAAATTGACACATTGCAAACCAGCCACAAAAATACATACTCCACAAGTTCATGCCACACAAAAAAAGGCAGAAAACATCACAGCATTGCTCAATTCTATAAATTACCACCAAAAAGAAAATAACCAAGAAACAACTAAGTTAGAACACACGTGTTTGACTAATATGAATATATTTACAGAAACACCCTCTTCAGAGCCTCAGTAAAAGAAAACCTCTTGGGAAGTTGAGAGGGAAGCAACTGGACGGTGACTGCCCAACCCACCCATGACACATATGGCTCTAACCACTAACCTGACCTTTCTATTTAACAGCTTACATAGCACACACAACAAACAGAATGTTTATAGGCACTATCGGGCAACAATAGCAGTGACAAATTATAGGCATAGTACAGGAGAGACTTTTCGGATGTGAAAAGGAAGCATGTTCCAAAGGGCCAGGGTTGCCACAGAGAACCTTCAAATGACTCTGCTGATATGTATGGAAGTTGAGAGACTCAACTGCAGTTGGCCATTGGAAGTTAAGTCTTTGGTTGGGAGGTTTGGCCGAATCCTGTTGGTCAGAAGGGTTAAAGAGAGGCCTTTTCCTAAGTGAAGCCAATTGAGTTCTCTCAGAAAAGGGCAGTGGGGAGCTGTTTGTGAATGCTGGCAATGTGACCACTGGCAAAGTTATGGAACAACTGTAGACATCTGATGTTGATGGCGCAGAGGTTAGCATAGAGGGCACTTGCGCCTCGAAACACTTGTGTATAGGGGCGTTATAAATGCCATATCATATCATTAGCGTAGTCTAGGGGCAGGCTTTTGGGGGAATTTGTTCATGGAACCCATGGGGGATGAAGGGGCGGATTTTCTCTAGGGGCTTTAGTTGGAAAAAGCATTATTTTACCACTGCACTGATTTTCAAATTCATGCCGAGGTTGGCAACTCAAATGAAACAAAGGTTTGGAAGGAGTTTGGCACCTTTAGTTAGAGGTTGCCAAGGAGAAGGATTTCAATTTTGGTTTTCTTTAAGCTTTAGACTGTAGTTCATCCAGTCCTCGAGTGCAATTAGGTATCTATATAGATTGTGGAAGAGGTTTTCATAGATGGCGATTCGCAGATATTTTTACATATTGTACAAGTAAGGATTTAACTTGATTTTGTCACCATGGAAAATGTCCATAAGGGGTTTCACAACAATGTTGAAGAGGAGACGGAAGAGTCTTAGGAAAGTCTGTTAGGAACGGGGCAGCAGGGTGACAGTCGTCAAGTCTGACACACTGATGACTGATACACAGGAAGTCACAAAATCAGTTAAAGTTTTCCTTGTCACACCAGCAACCATTTCTAGTCTTTCCAGGAGGTGAGATTGGCTATTTGGGTCAAAGGCAATGGGCAGGTCCTGTCAGCAGAGATGGTGAGCTGTTGTCATCGTCTTCTTATTGGGTGGCACTGTGTAAGTAGAAGTATAAAGCGGATTTACGCTTTGCTTCTTTTGATGTGATATGAACCTCTACATCTCATCCCATGTCCCCTTCTCTCCAATCTACTGAAGAATATTTCCCCACCGATTACCATCAGCCATTTTATTCACAGTTAGCATGTCCAAAACACATCTTACGTTGGTCCCAATACTGCTCAATTTTAGCCTTCTATAACTCTCTCTGCAGCAAGAAGTATGGCATCTGGAATTTGGGTCAATAATGATTTGGTACCATGTTTGGGCCAAAAGCCGGATCGGCAGGGATCCAGTATGGAGTTGCTTCCAACATGAAGTTAAAGTGTTTTGGTATCAACTTGTTTGAGGATTCTTGTAATCTGGAGGGAGTCATCTTTAGGGCAGTGGCGAGAAAGGGGATTAAGGTTGGTCGTCTTGGAAGAAGGAAGTAGGCCTTAAGAAGGGCTGGGAGGGAGCTCTGACGTAGTAAAAGGTTCATGAAATTAGCCACCAAGTGTGTAAGGATATATGTGCAGTCAGCAGCAAGAGCTGTGGGGAAGAAGTCACCAGATTCTTCAGCTGGCATGAGACTCTTACTAAGAGTCCGAATTTCGTTAGCGTGGGCTATCAGAAAAAAAAGACTGCTGTAGGATTGGGAGCGGGATAGAAATCTGATGAGGAAAGCAAGACACAGCTGAAGCTGAGACACTTAATGTTGACTTCTGTGGTCGGAAGGAGTTCAGATTTGTGCACAACTTCCGAGTTGGCATAAGAGAAAATTGAGAGTATTCTGGTGGTGATAGTTTGCTAATGATGTTGAAAATGTCTTTTGGTTGACTGATGGTGTTAAGGATTTTGAATGAAAAATCCTTATTTTCGGGCACTGAGGAGAGCTTTGAAGCATGATTTATGTGCCATTTTGAAGTCTGAGATTTTCTGGGTAATTGGGTCTGTGTGCCACTTAGTGTTCCGGTGTGAGGCTAATTCAGGGCTGAACCAGCTTGAGTGAGTATCCCTACGATTGACTGGAGGCACATAGTCAATGATGGCTGTGCAGCTGGGTTTAGGGTTCGTTAGGAAAGTGGAAGCTGAATTTGCCCTGGACAGAGATGTGAAGGCATCCTGGGTCTGCAGAGAAAAGCTTCCTTTTAGAATGAAATGAGTTGTTGGGGTGATCCTTTGATTTGTGGGTATTGGGCCAGACCATGTTAAAAAGACTGGATAAAATGATGGGATCACATATGGGGAAATGGAAAGAGTGTAGAGCTGCACACCATGACTTCATTTTAGATCAAGCCAATAGCCTTTGTTACAAGTAGGGACAGAGTTGAAAATGTTGAAGTCAAAGGATTTTTATAAGCTGCAGTAGACTGCTCAGAGAATGACATAAGATGAGCAGAGTAAGATTGCCAAAAAGGAGAAGACAGTATAAAGAATGAGGCTGGTGTCGCCTTAGGGCTGTTGGACAATGATCATGATGTTGGGCACAGTCATGGTGGAGAGCTCCACGAGGAGGAAATCAAAGCTGTGATTGGGTTGGAAAAAGGACTGGTGAGATTTTGAGAGTGGACCTTAAGATGAATGTAACATTGCCAGATATGCCTTTGAGGCAGCTGGTGAAGATGAGCTGAGGTGGGGGAACAAGAAGGTGGAACATGGATTTTGAAGACTTGTTGAACCAAATTCCGGCGATGAACAAGCAGTTGAGGTTGTTGTCGAGGATGGTGTCATGGACGACATGTGTGGCACACTGCAGACCTAGCATTAATCGGGGCACATTTTAAAATGTAGGAGAGGGGTCTGATATAGCGACTGATAGTCGCAAAGTGAGTTGGCGATAGCTGAGATGGTTTAGTCCGTGGTGCAGCAGATTAGGGCAGGAATTTGCAAGGGATGTTTAATCAAATGTAATCAGAGGTTTTTCGAGAAGGACACTTGTGGAAGTAGAAATGGGAGGTAGCCAAAATGCAGTCGCACTTAGCTATCAGTATTACAGGAGGAGAGCAACCGTTGGTTACTGGGACTTCCCGTTTGATTGTTGCAGCTCGATTTGACAAGTTATATATTATCCGCCATTGTGGCATGATACTCACCTTGCCGGTAGAACATCCTTGATTGTTCTTATCCACTGAGCCGTCCTAACACACGGCCTGCTATCAGGAGCTCTTTATTTGAATTTCAAGTGCACCTTGAAGACGACCTGTGTGTCGAAACACGTGTCGGCTGTTGTGAATTAAATATCAAACTACTTATCAAGCCATTTTTTATTGTACTAGTGTAAAGCGCACACTCACCCCCTCTCCTCCTGTAATACTTTAATTCTATTCCAACCAGGGTGGATTGGTTGGCGGGAGTTGAGGTGCTGCTTACACTATCTCCTCAACTACTTTTCATACCATAACTTATTAGTGACTACTAGCGCACAGATCCTTATTTTCGAATCCACACCTGTTACTTGCACTTAGCTATCACTTCTGGTGCACTTTTTCTTACGAAAGAGGATTAAGAAGTGAGATATCCTTCAGGCACCTAGGTGAAAGATTTAAAGCAGGTTAAAGTGTAGATTTGACGATAGGAGGGGAATAATAATGTACAAAGAATGTGAAGTGGTGAGTACAACAACCTTGGATAACTAGATGTCAGACTTTCAGCAGTCTCATAAGGCCCAGACCAGTGCAGCGTGGGACAAGTTTAGGGCCCTGACAAATAGTGCTGGGTGATGTTGCTCAGAATGAAGGCAGAAACAACAGCTAAGGAATTGTTAAAGAGCCCATTAGCATAGTATAGGCAAGTAATCGTGCACCAGGATGGAGCCAGATACGCTGCAAGAAGGACACCAAGAAACCGGGGCATGCAAGATAGCACAGTCTAACAACAATTTGGTGGAAAAATATAGCTATGTCAGGTGGGGGCGTATGGCTCACTGTAAGCACTTAGGAACATGAAGTAGACTGACCACACCAGCAGGCACCGGGAGCAATGTACAGCCAGTACAAACCGGACCAGCAGAACCCTAGCATTTGCACTGGCAGGAGTTCACAAAAGTCCCCAGGAGAACTGAGGCACCAGGGCCAAAAACTCCCACACAGAAAGGCCCCCCCAACCAGGGGAGCCAGCTGATGGTGAATCTAAATGACCACACCCAAATGAAACACTTGTGTATGAGCGCGATATAAATAAAATATCATATCATCCTAAGCCTGGGCTACAGGATGTGAGGGAGCTCAAGCAACCACATCGACCGTCCGACGGAAGAGGTCCCGTGACGATGAGCGAGCGCAGGCAATACGCCACTGGAGTGCACATAGCATGCACCCGATAAACTGATGGAGGGCAAGTGCCATGTTGATCCTCGCCAGCAATGGGCAGAGATCCTCTGGGGCCCAGGACTAGGGAGGGTAAGAAGGAGTAAATGGTAAGGTGGTGGGAAGAAGCAGAAAAGTGGTGGCGAGATTCTTTTCACCTTGCACCCATAGTGCTGTAAAACATACAGTAAAGGGTCCATTTACAAATACCACATCAACACAATAACAAATGCCTCTTTAAAAATACAGTATTTCCCTTTCTCACACCACGGGAAGAACACAAGTCACATATGAAACCTCATTGCCATCATCACAGTCAGTAGAAATGAAAAATCAGTACAATTTCTTAAAAATAACTCCTACGTTACGAAATACCTATAATAGCACGTCCGGTAAAATAGCACAGGGGCAACGCGTTTGTCTTCCAAGCAAGAAAACGCAGAGCAAAACACAGATTCGAATCCCGTCCCACGCTTAGTTACTGGTCTCCGGTTATTATCGTGTTACTAAAGATTAATTAATACCAGTAAAAGCTGTTCATACAAGTAGAATACTAACATGCTAAGTAACATCAACTAAATGTTGTACTATAACAACTGCACATTAGTAGAAAAAACAACACCTTGTCAAAACTGCAACATCACTATCCATATATTAACAGTTTTAAGTCATGGTAGGCCCCATTGAGAGATGCTGGCTAAATCGGGTGATCGGTGAACAAGAAAAGCCAGGATGAAACTGCAGAAAATCCCAACCAGCTGGAAAACAAGAAAAGTCAGGGATACCTGTAAAATGATATAAACGAGAGACACAACCCATCACAATAATCATACAAGCTGCCAAAAGACATGGAACTTGCAAGTTAAGGTTCTGGGCCAGTGAGCGTGCAAAAGCACAGCAACAACAAAGCTACCAGTCTCCATAGAAAGTACTATAAACAACAACATAGCCACAGGTTGAAAAAAGCCTTGACTATGTTAATAAAATGGTGTGACGTTACAAACAATGTGTCTCTACAACACTATAAATGGACGTATATTTACAGAATCAGCTTCTCATCGACACACGTGTCTGACGGCAAAAGGCTGCAGCGTCAGAAAAAAAAAAAAATCAAGCTTGTAAGTAGACATGACTAAATACAAAGCACTACCCACCTAAAAAGATATAATGCTAATAGGAAAACTGGGGTTACTGAACAAACAACAATAGTATAGGAAACAAAGCAATATTGCAAGGTTACTCAAGATTAGTAAGAACTAAAACTTAGTATTTACAAAAGGTAAGAAAAAACATGGGAAACAGTGACAGGTAAAATTAGCCAGAGACACCCGTATTTCTCCACACCCGAGTGATAGCAGCACCGAGGAACTCCAAGAAACTGAGGTTACTACAAGCCAGTGCGCTGCAGTGAAATACTTGACAACCACAAAGGGAAGGCTTCCTGTATACATTTTCACCAAATGTCCATTAAGAAAAAAGAGGGAGATAGCAACAACAAGCACAATTTCAGCCTAAGTACAGTTCTAGAAAGTTCACACTGTTCATTGCCAATGTCAAATGGACAGGTTAATTACATTTAGAAGAACCACCAGCAGCTGCTGCTCCAAGTCCACTTTAAACTGGCAAAACAACTTCCAACATGACCTCCTGAATCCTGTAGCCCAAATAGGATCAACTTCCCTGCCAAAGAATGGGCGGGGGGGAAAAGATTCTAAAGGTTAAAGAAGAACTATTACAGAACGGTTAGGAAAAAGAAGAGAGAATGAGAGAAAGAAGGAAAAAAAATGACTGCATGGAGGGGCTGCAGTCTCTAGTGCGCCGCGCCGCGCCGCCCTCCCCCCCATGACTTAGAAACATTTTATGGCCAGGGAAGCGTGAAGGAAGCAGTTGGCCTGCCCAGCGGCCAGATCAGATGGGCCCAAAGGAGACCCCTCGGCGGTGTGCATGGGTGGCCATGGGGGAGGGTGGCAGAACACACCACCCTGTCCAGTTGGGACAGGCCCAGCATTCCAAGACCACCCAGGCCGCCTGCCAAGAGCGAGACAGAGTAAGTCAGCCCAGCCCTTGATGGGCGAGACAGTGAAGGAATGCCTCGGCTGCCAGAAAGGCCCAGGTGAAGGAAATGTTCTGGCTCCCCCATTGTGCAGCCTGGGTGAAGAGAAGTGAAGGCCAAGTAAGGTTGGGGCTATGTTGGGGAGCCTTGGTGAAGAAAAGTCCAGACAGTCATGGTAGATCAGCCCGGGTGAAGCAAGGAGTTCAGGCACACCGGCTGGAGCTCCTTGAACCGCGGCACACTCCCTGTGTCCCTACGATGCAATGCAGTGGGGGCAGGGCGATACCGAGCTATAACAGGGGCGCCATCTAAAGCCAAAAGGGCATAGCGGGCGTGGTGGTGATTAGATGCCCCCCCAGATCATCGCACTGCCCAGAAGAGATAGAGTGTCTGCAAGAGTGGTGGGGAGCAGGCCTGGTGTCCCCCAGGCTATCGGAAAACCTGAAGACCTCAGCGGGCCGCAGGTGCAGCACCAGTCATGGTAGGACCTCAGCCAGGCATGGGGAACTCCTAGAGTCTGTTTTCGGATGCGGGCCATACTGGGTGAGATCAGGTAGCCCATGTGGTGAACAGGTCCACCAAGAAGAAAGGAGAGTTTGAGGGCCAGGCCCCAAATGTCATCTGGAGCAGATCCCCCTTACACAACAAAGACAGCCCAATGAAGGTACTGTGAAGGGGTGGCTGACTGCAGCAGTCACATCTATGCTATATAAGGTATCACATATTTTATGTCAATGTTTGTTGTGTATATTTATATGTAAATTCCTGTTCATAATTATAAGACTGCTTAGTGTATAGAGTAGGTTAGTTTTATGTAAGGTTTATGTTAATTAGGAGGGATATTATGTAAGTGCATGTTACTAGTGATAAGTAGAAGGGATAGCAGGGCCCTATAATGAGGTAAGTGACGAAAGTGGCAGCCTACCTGAGGCCACCTAGGGGGTGGCATCACCCATGAAGGCCATTCTCTGGCCTCATGCTTGACTGGGTGGTACCAGTAGGACAGGGGTCTGTTTCATCAGTCTCACCCTATGGTTCTCTCTGTGACCTCGGCAAGTAAGGGTCAGCTAAGGGCGTAGATCCCTTTTTAGAAAGAACTCACATCAGGGGAAATTTCAAGGGAAAGAAAGGTTCATTATAAAAGATTTAAGTGTTTTTTTTTATAAATAAAGAGGGGTCTCCATTGGATCCCTGTAATAGTCACCTTGATGTCAATACCAATACGTGATATATATATATATATATATATATGGTAAGAAATCAAGGCGTACCCCATCTTCTGTTAACAGCGATTTTATTTTGCATTTGCAGCACCCTTCCCTGTCTAGCTGGCCTGGGGGTATGGGCGGAGGGTTCCCATGAGGACTGTACCTGCCTGTAAGCAGGGAAAGTGCAATACCTGGGGCAGGCTGGGGCCAAAATCAGGGGTACACCTCCATTAACAAAGTCCACTAATCTAAGGAAGCTGTATGGCCAATGTCATTAAATCCAACAGAAACTAAGAAAATGCAAATGACACAGGAACACAGTACCTAAAAAACATTTTAAAACCCCACAAAATATACCCAATAATAAAACTGATGATTACACATTTACTTCCTTGCCAAAATCCTTTATATACAAGGACTCTTCAAGGATAGCCTACAGTCATTTTTAAGAACCCTCACCTTGTTTCTTAAATGTGTGTGAATACTACCATGCCAGTCCATAAAAGGAAATGCACAAATAAAAACAAGGAAATGCTAATAAATGAATTGAGGACTCTGTCAAAACATTAAAAAGAACTGCGACCCACAAAGTACGTCTGTTACCAAAAATAGCAAAGTCAATAAAAGTACACAAAATACATAAGCCAAATTAAAAATAAATCGCTCATCCTATTTCCATCAAATTGGCCATTTATGTTCACACGAAATAGAAAAACCAACAGATGTTCAGAAAATGAATGCTGTAATCCATTCTAAATTTGTTCCCATGAATAACAACAAATATCAAAAGAAATGACAAAACATTCAAAAAACGACATTTTAAAGTATTACGAATTCTCCATCTTCCACCATACCCACACGAGTGGCCAACCAGTATGAGCAAGCAACAAGCTCCAGCGTACCTGCAACCAAACAGTCCCCATTTGGGTCAGCAATCTACCTATTCCGAATCCAACTCTCCATTAACCCCAGCCAGCAGTCAAAACTGATATCAAGGGACTCCGCTCATATGCTTCCAATATACTAATGCTAAACACACGCATAGATGAACAAGTCCACTAATGGGGAAAGAGGAACATCTGGAACGATAGGTTTTCAATTGAACAACTCTCACCCGGAGGGTGGTCAATCAGAGGGTGGACAGTTACTGCATGATGGAGCATCAGAAAATCAGAAAGATGCTGTAATGACTGGCTCAGAGGTTGCATGATCGGGCGATTGGTAAAAACAAGTCAGCATATTTCAGGAAGGTCATGGCCGCAAGTAAGATTCTTGGCCCTCTTGCGCTAGACATTATTTATTGACATGTTCAGAGTGATGGTGCATGATTCTGTAAGGGCAGGGCAGGACATATCGATGCCACAACTAACATGAAGGATATAATGATGCTATGAATACAATTACAAATGCACAAAAGAATTTTAGCAGGCCAGAAGACAATCTGATGCATTTTAGCTGGAGTCTGTTTGAGGGGTGTCCGTGCTGTTCCAAGATGGCTGCCAAGTTAAGTATTTTCTGGACACATTAAAACCAGTGACTAAACCGCAGAACGTGGATACAGATGCCTCTTGCAGCAGCAATTTCGGTATAAGTAAACCCAGTGGACAAGTTGACATAAAAGGTAGGGGGAAAAGCCATCATGTGTTCTATGGATGAGAAATTGTAGAATAGCAGTCTACCGTGGATTGGTTTTGCTGCCTCCTTTTAGTCTTAGACCTACTCTTTTGCGTGTACCACAACGGTCAACCTTATTCTTTCAGATGCCTATGAAATTCTGGCCTTTTTTTATTTCTGTGGGAGCAGCTGATTGTAAGGACAGCTAAATATCCCTATCCAAGTTGGGCTTCACTCAGATCCTAACTCATCGAACAAGAATGCTGAAAGAGACCACAGTTGGCATGGTTTGGGTGGGGAGAATACAGGATATCACAATGAGTATTATATTTGTATCTTATTATTTTATTGTTTCGAGCATGTGCCTAGCTCGAGAGCAAAAGAACGCTGTACAGAGTGGGTAGTCAGCATATGAGCTGGCACCGTTGAACATTAGCCCAGTACTGAGAGTTACGGTCTGTAGTTTTTCCATTCGGCAGTTGATTTTTATTGAAATAATATGAAAACTGCCCCACTTTCCCTAAACTATGGGTTTCCCTACCTAACAAAACTAACGGAGGTGCTCGTCGGTCAATTGTGTAGTCTAAAAGTAATCGTCTGTCCTCCGTCCAAATCTTACCTACTCTGACCGTACCACGATTGCAAATCAACTAAAGTCCAGGAGAATGACTCCCTTCCCATGGGGCTGCATTCTCAGCAGGTTTCCATCAATATTGAATCTTTAGATAGTTCTTGGCTATCTCTTGAATCAGTTCGTTTAACTCCCTTAGGGACTCTTCCAGTTCTCTTGGTCTCTTTTCTGTCTTTTCAAATTCCTCTTTAAAGCCATTCCTTTCCTATAGTTTCTCTCTCTGACTTCATCATATAAACTTAAAAGTCTCTCTTTATCTGATAGCCAACTTGTATCCTGAATACTATAAGAGACCTTATTCTTCTCAGAGTTCTCAATCCTCTTATCCCTTTGCGTTTCACTGGGACGAGTAGGATGAAGCCAATGATGATTCTCACTCTTCTTATTACTCTGCTTCTAACTGGGACTAGTATGATGGTCCCAGTACTGACTCCCACCCTTCTGATAACATCGCGTCTAACTGGGACGTGTATGATTGGCCTAGTGATCCTTCTCATTCTTAGTTACTTTGCGTCTCACTGGGAAAAGTAGGATAGACCCAGTGATGATTCCCTCTCTTCCTGTTACTTGGCTTCTGACTGGGATGAGTATGATGGACCCAGTACTGACTTTCACTCTTCTGGTTACTTTGCCTATTAATGAGACGAGTATGAGTATCGTAATCATTATACTCACTACCCTCTCCGGATCTCCCTTTGTGTGTTGCTGGTTCGTTGGTATTCTACGTGGGTCAGAACGGCACCTTCAGCTGTCTCTTTCTCTTTCTCGGTCTCCCTCTGCAGTGTTGCTTTGTGCATTGCTTCGTGGGTGGAATAGGGCTTCCTGGTATCTTCTCCTCTCTCGTCAGGTCTGGGGTGTCTCTTACCAGAGACCTGAATTCGTTTGGTCGAATCTTCAGACTTTTGCTGCTTTCTGGTGCGACTCGGGCACCACAGCCTCTAGGCTTTCTCCCTGCATAGCAAGCCATGCTTCCTTCTCCTCTCCTCTCACTTCGCTGACATCACAGCTTTGAACTTCCCGGGTGTCTCTATCACTGGAGTCTCCGCCTCCAATGCTTATGACGCTACACTAGGGGCTTCCCTTGCATAACAGTATAGTCCGTCTTTTGTGTTGGACTTGTGTTCATTATTATTATATTGGTTTTCTTTGTCACAGTACCAGACAGGTACTCCTTCTCAGGTGAAGTATCACAGTGTCCCGTTTTCTTCCAGCATGTTTCACTAACTTTGGCTGTTAAGATATTTGGGCAGAGAGTTCCTCATCAGAACGGGAGTCCTTGTCCCCATGGGTGGATTCTCTCCCGGTAAGGTACTGCTTACCTCTACCCCTAGGGAGAGTATTGCGTAGAAGGCTCACATCCCTAGCCTCACATGGAAAGGCTCCCCATTGGTGAGAAGTGACAGAATCACAAGATTCGTTTTGAGAGATTTGCAAAATTGGAGAATTTTGGGGGCATTCCGAGCCGATACCGGGATTGAGTTCCAAAGGGTGGGTGCGTGACAAGAGAATTATTTTGTTCAGGTCCTCTCTTTGCGGATGCGTGACAAGAGAATTATTTTGTTCAGGTCCTCTCTATGCGGACGAGTAGTGATTTGAGGAGGTTCATCGATTTGTTGCGAGAGGACCGTGTGCCACAAGATGTGTGGAGCTTAGCCACCAGGTTGCTGGTCTGCTACTCCTGACTGCGTTGTAGATGATGAATGCAGTCTTGAACAGTATTCTGGCCTAGAGAGGAAACCAATGTAGTTTGCGTAGGACGGGGTGATGATCAGTATAGGCTTGGGCATTTAATTGGTGGATAGAGATTGAAAGGACAGGCTGTGGGCTCCCACCAGTGATGTACACCAGTGGGTTGCAACCTTTGGCTCTCCAAAGATTTTAGACTACGACTCCCATGATCTGTCACGATTGACTATGCTGGCTAAGGCTGATAGGAGCTGTACTTCAAATCATCTGCACAGTCAAATGTTACACATGCCTGATTTATAAAGTAATCCCAAATGTTTGGTTTCAGAGGTGGTGTTTTACCCATTTACAGTAGAAATAAAATCAAAATGAATGTTCAATGACCAAGATACAAGGAAAGGGTTTGCCATAACTACACGAATAACTTGCTTTAAATTAAGTTTGCTTTTTAGCTCTGGCACTCTTTGTTGTTAAAAAAAATCAAAAATTAATTTTCATTGATTAGTGCTACTCAGCACAACCAGTGCAGGCAGGTTTCTGTGCTCTGGGGCAGGTATTTGCTTTTATCTGAAAGAGAACGGACTGCAGCTTATAGCACGAGAGGATTATTGGATTAACTTCTCTCCATCTTTCTCTAGGCAACCAAATGAAAAATGTGCTGAGGTGCACAGATTGCAAAATAGCATGCACCGATGTCAGACCACATGTGATGCTGGAGGGAAAGTCACAAGTGCACAGTGTAGAACTTTAGAAAACACCCTGCAAGAAATAGAGGCCCATTGGCTGGGCTCCTGTCTCCCGTGATCTCATTGCATTGTGGCTCACGCGCAAGGTCATCCTTTATAACTTTGGCCCACCTGCCTTTCATAGAACTGGCCATCATTTTCTGACGGAGCACAAAGAGTTGGGTACATTTGTCTCAAAGCAATCCTTTGTTCTTCCTTTCTGATAGTCAGTGTGGTAAGGTGGGATCCATTCTCTGCAGGTGCATGTCCTTGGTGGAGAGCCCCAAAGATTCCCTCGCCCCCTCCCCCTCGCTACCTCGCCACAACCCACCTCTGTATTCAATCAATCAGTGGTACTTTATTTTCAGCAGTGCGCATTAAAAGCAACATAATATAAATACATACAACATGAATGCAATGTATGAATATACAGTACACACATACATCATAAATTAAAGTCCAAAACATGGTCCTTGGACAGGACTCATTTCTGCCTTGACATACTATCAAATTGTTTAAACCCTATAACTCGACCATTTTCGAAGCTCATCTGCAATTTAACATAAGCTGCAAAGTGCTAGAATGAAAATTGTTAATGGTGCACATTTTCTCTGGCGTTTTCCTCTGTGACTTAGAGAGGTCAGCAGAGACAGCGAAAACCACATCAATGTGGCCCCATATGTGCCTGCTGCCACTGCTTCGGCTTTATACTTCCAACGCTGGCTTGATAAGAGTTATAATGAAATAAGTTTGCAAATCTTAAGACAGCATACCTCCTTTTCCTCGCAACCAAGTTAACTTTATCAATGTGCTGGCCCCACTTCCCATTCATAGTCAGCCTGACCCCAATATAGTCAAACAAAAGACTACTTCTTCGAATAACTGGTCTCTAAGGTTTTATTTTATGACCACACCACATTACTTGAGATTTGTCTCTGTTGATTATCAGGACTTTCTATTACAACATTTGGAGAACTGGTCTGTTAGTCTGACCAGGCTACCTGATGTGTGTGAAATAAGGACCACACATCAAAATATGCATCTCCCCACCAATTCTGGGGAGTCTACCTAATCCACAGCTAGGAAATCACTGACATCATCAAAATATACCAAGAAGAGCGTGAGGGCAAGGACACGTCCCTGTCTCGCACCATTTCACATGTACACATTCCCCTCCAGTTCCCCATCTGAGGCGGTATTATTTAAGCAATACACCCTGAGCGAGGGATAGGGCATCAGTTACAGGCCAGAGTAAAGCAAGGCCTTAAAATAGAGAGAGAGTAGGGGTCTATGTGATACATAGCTATCTTTAGTGAGCGAGCATAGCCTGAGCTACCTGTGCAGTGACATCCTGGCACCATTCTGCTATGTTTTGCTACTATGCTTTGACTATTTCCATAAAACAGACATGCTTTTTTGCATGCACAGCGCTTTATAGTCTTACAGTCATAAATGTATTGTAGTAAACGTGGCGGGAAGAATCCACTGCTACCAGCTGTGGATGACTCACTTGAATGAAGAACAGAGTTTGGGAATTTTTGTTCCTACGTGCCTAGCTAGTGTGGTCAGGTGTTTTGTGTTCCTGTCTCAGAGTTGGAGAAACAATTATTCTATTAATAGTTGCAAAGCTACCTCATTGCTGGCACACACCGACTTCAGCAAAGGCTTGTTTGTCCTCTATCCGGTGCCTGGAGCTTGCAATTACATTTTGGTGGTCTACATCGACGCCCTTTGGACTCGACCACGCAAACTGCGATATTAAAAATTTCTGATTTGGACTCAAGTTCTTCTGCAAGAGCGCGTCGCCTGCAACGAATCGCAGAATTAAAATCCAAAATACATTTCCCCCAAAAATCAGATGACCAGCAAGCTAGTCAGGCAAGTACGCCTCACCCATTGAAGGAGTTTGTCTATGGAGATACCCATCTGTCCAACTTAACAAGAACTCTATCACCAATCAACGCAAAGTTCCACTTGGACTGCTCAAACGTGTCCTCAAGTGAGGAACAACCCTTGACCAGCAAAGCCTTGTCCGTGAACATCCCAATGGAAGCTCTTACACAAATTCATAATAATGTTCTTGCGGCATCAGCAGTGGCACTGGCTCCGTTCACTAAATTATACGAAGCTCTACACGGGCAATTAAGTGATCAAGGTGCAATCATCCAAAACTTGGTCCAAAAAATAGAAAAAATTGATCATTTCACGAATTTCCTTCAAACAGAAATGGAAAAAAACGCTGAAATATCTACAAGATGGCAAGAGCGGCTAGGTGATTTGGCCACTAGACATCACTGTCAAAACAACACTTTATCAGAAGGTCTTTTAGATGCCGTGAAATGGATGAGAAAAAATGCCACTCAATATACTCAAACCCTCGTCCCTCCTGTCACGGCCCCAAATATTTTAGTTACTCAAAATGTGGATGCAAGACTACCAAATGTCATAACCTCTGATTCTAATTCTGCAGTGTCGATTTTGAATAAGGTCCACCCTGCCTTACCTCAAAATCAATCTTCTCAATCTGTATCTGAGCCTCCCAGCGTAGTCGAAAACATTAGCGGGAGCGTTGACCGACCACAAAATGATCTCCCTCCAATGAAGGATACTAATGAGATTCAAGAGGTTGCCGCTGGTTCAGTGATTTTCAAATCCACTTCGTTCGATATCTTAAGTGGCCAAGCTAAAACTCTAGAGTTAACCAAAACTCATATAAACGGTCCTAAGCATGATGGAAAACGACCAATTAAATCTGGATCAAAAGATGCACAACAAAAAAATAAACGCACAAACGTCAAAAAAATCATATGAACCTTTACAACACCAAAAAAAACAGCGTTTGTACGGGACAATGTTAAACCACATGCTGAATTAACACAATCTCAAGGGCCAGTCCAAGCAATTGATCAAAAAAAAGTCTTGTCTAAATTACCAACTAAACGCCGTCGTTTGAACACAGACTCTGAATCCTTGGATTGCGCCAGCGAAGTTAGCTCCATTGACTTATGCGACTTATCTACGTACTCTATCAGAAGCGAAATTAACAACGACTTTTCTTCTGCAGCTTTGGCACCAAATGACAAAGGAAACCAGGCAAGGAAGAAATCCCTCCTGAAACAAAATGTGACTAGACGTCACTCTAGGGAACCCCGAAGGAGGGAAAGTCCTACTACCTTAAAGGTCCTGCTTTCACCTGCCAGTTGTAAACTAAATCCGAAGCTAACAACAAATCAAAGGAAAAATGATCCACACTTTCGCTCAAGAACACACGACAACCTAAGTGCAAAATCTACAATAAGTTCATGGAAGCTGCGTCTCCAGAACATTTATTCTGATGGACATGAAGAAAACCTGAACAGAGCTAATGTTTTAAAACTATTTGCCTGCGTTCCTCAACTCAGAACAATAACCACAGATGACATCAAGATTGTGGAGTACGCAATGGAAAAAACAACTGACCAAGTATTACTACATATAACATCGTCTGTGGTAAAAAACATCTTACTGCAAGCAGTCGAAGAACTGCTAGTATATGGATTCGATATTACCCTCAAACTTGACTTGTCAATCCAAAAAGAAGTTCCGACTAGTCAATCAACCTCAGGAAAACCTCAAAGTTCAATCTGTCGAACATCCTTACGGAAGTCACTATCTTTTTTCCACAGACCACAAAATGACACGGACTACAAACCAAGTAATAGAGGATCCAGACAGAAGACCCATCGCTCCAATAACGACACCCAATAACAATGAGCGAAACGGATGTAGCTAAAGCTACTTTCCTGGAATACTCGCGGATTCTCTCATCTGTTTAATAACTTTACATAATCGCTCGATGGGGTCTTCGCAATTTGCCTTCAGGAAACATGGATATGCGATGCTCCCAATCGAGACGGTTTTACTACTCATTTGAACCCAGCCAAAAAAAAAAACAAGGGTCGACCTTATTCTGGCCTAATCACCTTATTAAAAATTCAAAACTGGATGACTCCCCTTGAAGCGGTCAACCCCAACCCGTTTGTACAGGGTACGATAATTCAAATCGAGAAGATGAACTCTGGAACACACAGCCATCTACTCATAATCAACAGTTATTGGAACCCGGTAATGATCACAACCATGGACTTTATCGAATCGATCACAACTCTGATTGACAATGCTTTCCTTAATTATCCAGATCTTTCTGTGCTCATATGCGGCGATCTGAACTGTAGCTGGTTTCGATTTAACCATCAAACGATGGAAAATAGTGTTATATCTGAAGACGAAGTACCAGAACGAGGGAAACTATGGTCACAAGCACTTTCGTCGCGAAACTGTCAGATGGTTAATGGCAATACAAAAGGAGACCAACCCTGCAAGACAAGCTGGAAGCAATCTCTACTTAGAAACACTCTTGATTACATTTGGGTCTCTCGTAATCTATTTGAAAGAGTTGTTTCACTTGAAGTAGTTCAGAAACACGTAAGCGATCATGATTTGCTTCGTCTATCTCTGGATTTTGAAACTTTGACACAACCAGAGCCTTATAAAATGCCACTGGCCATAAACGCAGCCGGAAATCGGCTGAAAACTACCGGCACAAAAATTCAGCAAATAGCGTTGCATCTTGAAGACTCAAATGATGTGGAATATGTTCCTTTGTTGTTCGCAGGTTCTCAACAATATGCTAACTCAAAATCCCACAGCCTTATGTCGAAAAATCTTTACAGTTCTGAAATAGCAGCAGCCAAAAAGTTAATGAGGAAAGACCTACGAATACTAAGAAAAACACATGGTAATCAAATTGACAATTAAAGAAGCATAAAGGCTCGACGTCAGGTATATAGAAATTGGCTAAAATCCCACTCTGTCATAATTGATCAAAACAGAGCTGAAATCATGTTAAAAGGTAATTATTACAAAGAACTCCTGAGAAATTTGGGCTATCCTAAACAAAGGAAATACAAAAAGTAGCCCAGTTATCTCAAATGCAATTTCAAGCTCTTCATGGGTGGATTATTTCACAAAGGCTTACGAACAACCTCATCAAATCTCCCAAGTTCACTGTCTGCCCTCCACTAAAGAATGGGATATAACCCCATCACATGTTGACCTTGAATTAGCAATTCAAAAGCTAAAAAATTTGAGGGCAGCAGGACCTGACCAAATATCCAACATCATGCTAAAAAAACACAAGCATCATTGGGACAAATTTATGGAATCTCTGTTCCGTCGAATTTCAATCTTGAGGAAAACACCTGAGTCCTGGGCTAAGGCAATAGTGGTACCAATTTATAAGAAGGGAAATCGAGATGATCCGTCGAACTATCGTCCAATAGCCTTGCTCGATACCATGGGCAAAATCTTCGGCTTGTTTCTTCGCATGAAGTTGACTGCTTGGGCACATAAGGTGAAACAAGTGGACTGTCGACAAACTGGCTTTACGAAAGATGTAGGCGTTGATGCCAATCTGACCATACTAACCATCTTAAAACTTGAAGCCCTAAGAATGAAAACAAAAATCTTTTTGCCTTTGTCGATTTGAAACAAGCTTTCAATGCAGTTCATCGCGAAAAACTGTGGGCTAAGCTAAGCGAGTGGAATTGTCCATCTCAGATTCTTGATCCTCTTATAGCGCTCCATTCCAACACCTCTATTCAAGTAAGAGTGAACTCTTAAGGTGACCTGACTGACCCAATTCCCACGTATAAAGGAGTCAAGCAAGGGTGTCCATTAGCGGCCGACCTGTTCAAAATATTTATCTCTGATCTACCAAAATGGTTGGACGCTGCACACTGTTTTCCCCCAAAGATCAATGCAAGGCCAGTTAATTGCCTCGTTTATGCTGATGATATTGTGCTGATTGATCACACTCAGATAGGCTTGCAAACCCTGCTGTCGAAGATGAATGAATATCTAAAAGTAAATGATCTGCAACTAAATACAGGAAAAACTAAGATCATGTGTATTGGCAAAACTGTTTCACGGAGAGATAAAAACTTTCGATGGGCCATTGAGAAAGTCCCGCTTACCATCGTGACATCTATACGATACCTAGGAATAATGGTTAACAACTCCATCTGTGAATCGGCCTGGACAATTGACCTATTGGAAAGAGCAAACACACTCGGCATTCAAGGTGCAAAAATCAATAAAGATTATGGAAAATTCTCAATTGAACCACTAATAACATTTTACCTGCAGAAGTTCATTCCCACTATAACTTTTGGCGGAGAGTCAGGATGGAACCTCGATTATAGGCTATGGCAGAAGCTGGAAGGCAGGTTCTGGAAACGTGCATTGGGGCTCTCAAAAGACACTTCAATGGTGGCCCTGAGATATGAATTAGCATTGAGCTCACTTCATATGACAATAATTTGGAAAAGTTTATCCTCTCTGAGGAAAATGAAGCTTGGTCTACAAATCTCAGCATATGAAATCTTTAGTAACGATAACGTAAGTACACAATCGTGCTTACTTCAATCATGGCAATCTGTTTTGACAAATATCATGGAAGCTGCCAACATCAGTATCGAGGATCTAATCGATCGCCCACAACATGCAAAAAAAAATCTTTGGGACTGGATTCTAACCTCTGAACATCGTGCATCACTTAAATCCACTCTACCAGGCTCCAAGAACATGTTGAAATGACACTCTCTTCCGAAATATTTATCATCTTGTCCCTCTTGTCATCATCGGATCCAATTCTTGAAATTTAGAATGAACGCCCTCGCCACAAGAGAAACCCTCTGGCGACGACGAGACAAATCCATCGAGTCCGAGAAATGCAGGTTTTGCATGACAGGAGAAACCGAGTCATTAAAACATCTTATAACTGCATGCACAGGGCTCAATATTTCTCGTGAACTACATCTTGGTTCCTATAAACCAATTTGTTATGATGCAGACGACTGGTGGGAACTTGTCTCGATTGGGAGAAACATTATGCTTACATGTAGTATAATAAACTTTTTAGATATGATTTTGGTCCCTGAACAAAAAGAATGTTTACCACCAACATGTTCAAACTCAAGTGCAAAGACTTTTTGAATACTCTAATGCACTTTAATGTCATGTTTTCGGGTGCGGCTCACATATGCACTCTTACTGGAGCTCATTAGCTGAACTTTGGGATATTGTAATGTAACAAAAGTTCGGGTGTGGCCCAAATATGCACTCTTACTGGAGCTTATTAGCTGAACTTTGGGATACTGTAATGTAACAAAAGTTTGATTTTATTTTGAACTGAAGTTTTACAAAAAAAAAATTTAAAAAAATTACATTTGCAGGCTGTGCTTTTCAAGTAATTTAACATAACCAAACCGAAGGCTTTCAGGTGGAGACTGATCATTCATAAACCAAGGGACGGAACTCGGGTACTAAGACAAGGGGCCTCATCATGACTTCGGCGGTAACCCTTAAATCCGGCGGTAGCGCTATTACCGCCAGATTTAAGGGTCTGCCAAATCAGGGCTTCGGCGGTTTTCGCCCCAGTTCTGAGCTGGGGGGAAATCTGCCGAAAATTCGCGCTATTACCGCCGGCGGGAAATCCACCGGCAGTATTAGCGCAACGATTCTCCATTGAGCCCAATGGGGAATGGGGCATTCTCGAATGGGCTGAGTGGGGAATGGGGACTTACATTACCGCCGAACTCGTGATCCGGCGCTATTAGCACCGGGGAGTTCGGCGGTAGGGCTAATACCGCCCGCGCTAATAGCGTTACCGTTACCGCCCAAGTCGTGATGAGGCCCAAAGTCTCTGTCACCGGGCAGGTGAAGCGATTCAGCCTGCTGCTGGGCAGGGTCTCCCTCCGCTGCTGCAACGACTATCGCCAAAAAACAGATTCCTGCCCAGAAAGATTACCTTCAACTGCTCCAAAGACAAAAGCACACAGGCCACTAGAGTGACTCTGATCAGACAGTAGGCTTCTCACTAACCTCTTCAACGAGCAAAGCCATGCATGCCTCTGAGATATTCAGAACTACACCATTTTGTACTTAGCACACTCTGCAACGCCACCCTATCACTTAAAAGGCACTATGTAACAAGAGATTGCAGACACCGCTAGGCGTGCACTTTTAAAAATTACCTACCTGAACCATTCGGGAAAATTTAAAATGTTAACTTGTATTAACTTGTATTAATACAATTACAAAACATCTCCAACTTTAACACTAGGCCATATACACATATGACCAAAACTGTATGCACATTAATTTCTCCAATTCTGGTACACCAACAGAAAAAACAGTTCTTTTGTAAACTGAAAAAGGAAGAACAGCATTTATTAAACCACGAGACATAGAAATATGTACTGAAGTCTCACAGGCTGCCTTAGCAGGTCTTCTTTCGTATTTGTCTTTACTGCATAATCATTGTATTTTGACGCCATATCAAACTCAAACCAGCGAAGCCCCTACGCACGCACGAACACACTACCTGGCCCATCTCCCTTATCCCATCTATTTCTGGAACCATAACCCATTATCTCTGGGTTTACAGCCTGGATTCCCAGCCTTGGTTATTTCCCCATTATATTTTTGGTTCTCTTCTTTTCAATCCCCAACCAGCTTTCAGTGTCCTCCTCGTCTCTCGAAGCAGACATATCCTTTGTCTCCCCCATGTATTTTACAGAAGTTTATCTTGCCGGAGTTCATTAAGCCAGCTTCTTAACCTTTCCACGTGGTTAATCTCCTACATCTTCTGTAACCATTTGTTCAATGAGAGCAGTCATCATCTCTTCCAATACCTTGCTAAACACTGGGTCATGAACTGCAGTGATGCATCTCCATCTTCTTTAGGTAGGAACCCAAATAGCACTAGTAAGGGAGTCAATGGTCTGTCTATCCCATTCAGCTCCTTCATCCAACATAGAACTTCCACCCTATAACATATCAATGTACAGCTCCACTATATGTGTCAGAAATGCATTCTCAGAAAGTCCTCCCCCTAGAATTCTAGATCTAAAGGCGGCCTTTGATAGCGTTAATAGTTATCTCCTTTGGCATTCTTTGATAAATCAAGGGTTTTGCACATGTAAAGCAGCAGCAGTAAGGTGGGGGCAGGGTGGAGAGAGGACAGATGTTTCTAGAGGGGTAGTCAAGGGTGTGTGATGGCTCCCAACATTATATCTCTTTTTTATAAATGATTTATCCAATTATTTGCTGCAAGTAGTAGCAGATGCACCCACTCGTGAAGGTAAAACTTGATATACTATTTTTTTGCAGACAATGCTGTTATTTTATCCACCACCTGAATGGGTTTACAGACATTTTTTTTATGAATTTGTGGTCTTGTGCAAGGCCAAAGATTTAGTCATCAATATGTCAAAGACCAAAAGAATGACGTGCATTAGAAAACCAGTGGCACCAGTTGTACTACACAGCTTCATAATAGACAATGTTAAACACTGACTGTTCAGGATTACGATTTAACAAGAAAGCCACTTTGCAAACACATAGTATGAAGAGCAATTTAGTCATGCAGAGTAAAGCCTATGTGACATTAAGCTTCTCAAAGAGGTACAGAGGGTGCATAGTCAAGCCCGCTATTACTGTGTTCAACACACAGGTCCAATCAGCAGTTCTGTATGGAGACAAATAATGAGAGTTTGGCAATTTAAACTTCCTGAATATCGGTGCAAACACATTTTATAAAAATGTGCTTGCATTGTCTCAAAGCACTCCAAATATTTCAGTGACGATGGAGATGGGTCAAATGGGGATAGATTAAACGGCTCAAATTAGACTTGTCCTTTTCTGAATGTGATTATGGCCCACTCCAGAGTTTACAGAGACGCAATGAACGATGTACTAGGAGGGAATTTTTCAAAGTCTTTGGGATGGTTTTCTAAGGCCTGGGAGGGTATCTCAGGGGCAACGTGTTTTTCTTGGAAGTGAGACTGGTTTGAATCCCGGTCCCAGGCTTAGAAACCGTCTCAGGTGTTATAAAAGAACAATTATATAAGGAATACTCTTTTCAAGGTAAACCTTGGCCACCTGTGGGTTAATCCTGAATTGATTGAATCTGGTTAAAAAGCTAGATTGGGAGTGGCTCTAGTTGACCTGCTGCATAAAGAAGAGGCTAAACTATTAGTTTGTAAATACCTGATGCAAAATCAAGTGGCAGGATTTGAACATTATTTCAACTGAATTTCTTGTCCTAGAGAGAAGTATGTATTTCTGAAACCTTGTCTAGGTATTCTCCTTCTAAAATGTTTTATGAACTTATGGGGCACTTTAAATTCAATGAGTTGTCCAATGTGTGCACGTAATAAGGAACCCACTTTATTGTTCTTACCTAAAAGATCTCCGGTGCAGGTGGTTGATCACACTTCTCAGAACCTACAATATAACTATATTGGCTGCAGTTCTACTGTTTTGCAAATCGCCAGTAAATCTACTTAGAACGTCTGCTATTTCTAGTTTCTTATTTAGGGGCTGCATTAGAAAAATTAAGCATTTGAAATCTATTACTATTTCATGCAACTGTGCAATAATATGTTGTGTGCATTATAATAGTTTTCTTTTAGCTATTATGTGCATTTGACCTTTTTTGTTTTGTAATGACTTGTTTTATTTGTGCAGCTTTGATGGTTATGCCGATATAAAGCACCTTTTGGGCTGTGCCAATTTCACTGTTACGATTGTGATCACTGCTGATGTAGTTGTAGTGTGGGGCTGAGTAGGCTTTTTAGACACTATTGATCCGTGTACACATGCAGAGCAGTAGTAATTTTGTTGCAAAACAGGTTTCACTCTGAAAAGAGGGGTGGTCTACTGGCTTCGGTAATGCTTGTTCTTCGCTTTAAAGCTTTTAGCCTCTTTCTACTTAAAATAGTTTAAATGTCACTTCTAGACACAATACAGAGTTTAATCTTCACGGTGACAATATAATAAAGCACACACAACCTGTATTTCAGGCAGTTTCCAAGGTTTAAAATTGATAAAAAAAACCTTGCTTTCCGGTGTAATAGCAAAGAATGACGTTCAGGCTTCGTTCGGGAGTTCTAACTAGACACATTCGATTTCCCTTTATATAGTTTTCACTCTCTAAAGTTTTCCTACTTGTAACTCGTGTATAGACCAAGTTCTGTATTCGGTAATGTTTAGGTAGCGTTCTTTTAACTGAATAAGAGACATGCGACTGCTTTGTTGTACATCAAACAGTCCCGGATACATCAACAATGAGCTTCAAATGATTTACCTTCTCACGCGAACAAGGATCTTTAGCATTATACGCGAGTGCTACAGCATTACTGATGAAAAGACTTTAATACAAGGTTATCTCACATTAACTCTAACACGAGTCAATTAGGAGCTGGTTACAGTTACCGGCAAGGCTTGTGTACCTAACGCTTGTGTTCTCTCAACGGGTTCATTGACACTGGTCCTGCAGGTCGCACTGCTTCTCCGACTTACTCCACTTCTTCTGCTACTTCTGGCCTGCTGGGGGCTCCCGTCTCCAGGACAGGTGTCTTCGGTCCAGCCAATTGCTGTGGGACTTTCCTTTTCTCCCAAGACTCTGAGCTTGCCTTCTACTTCAAGCCTTCGTCTCCTGCAGCACTTCCACAGCTCTGCAATCACTGCAACGCAGCTCAAAGCAGGAAAACTCAGCTTTCTGCACATCTTCCACTGCGCAGCCTCTGCAATTAAGAGTTTGACAGAAAAAGACTCTCAGAGCTTGCAGGTGAAATCTGCTGTCTCCACGCTCCGGTGTCCATTCTATTCTGCCACTTTCTCATGATTTGCCACCCTCATGCTTCTACTCTACTACTGCTACTCCAGCCAGCCTTCCAGTCCACAGTCCAGCTCCTTCTACTACTTATTTCTGGCAGAGGCCTTTTTTGCCTCCCAAATTGCTTTACAGGCTTCAGGTGTGACCCATTAGGTTCAATTGCCTGACTTCTAAAGTGGCTGCTAGGCTTGATTGCCTGACTACTACACCTGCATGCCTTTTCAGCCCTCTTCTTCCTCTCAGTCCCTCTAGGATTGCGGGAATTGTAGATTTTCCTACATAAATTTGGTTTTTCAACTTCTACTTATTTTTTAAAGGTACATGTGATTCACTTAATATTTTTATCAGAGGGGCTGTGAGATTTAACTTTTCTAGACGGGCTCCTGCCCCTGGCCGCTTTAAATCCAGTCAATGATCCAGAAGCAGAGCACTTCTGCAGTGTAAATGGGGCATACCAAGTGTTGGAACGCCTGGGGTATAGGAATCCAGTCACAGCAGGTGGTGAGCGGATTGGTGTCTCCTGCTGGAGCGGAGGCCACTCAGTGAAGATGAGGGGCCGGCGGAGGCTGCAAGATGGCGGCCAGCGCACGGAACAAGAGGCAGTGAAGGCAGGACCCCGAGGGGAGGACCCAGCAGCGACCTGGTGGCCCAAGAGTGGCTGGTGACATTTTCAGAACCCTGCGGGGGCCGGGGATGCACCAGCCCATGGAGCGCAGCAACGCTTCCTCCGAGCTGCAGAGGAGTGATGCTGGTGGCAAAGGAAGGATGGGATACCCTGGCGGGACACGCCCCTGATCATCAACGGGCCCGGGAAGCTTGGAAGGCACCCCCCCACACACAGACTCCAGGAGTCAACTGTAGTCAGTCCTGACAGAGGGGGAGAGCAGCCCTGCAATTGGGCAAGCCTGGGCGATGCTGCAGCTGACATCCTGAGCAATCCAGAGGGGGACGTCAATATAAGGTGCAGGTGTCATAGCTGGCTGGCAGACGTGCTGACTGGTGGAGAGATGCTTGGTGCAGCTGCGGGGGGCAGACAACAGAGGAAAGTGAGGGGCACCTGCAGGCAATACCAAACCACTGAGCATACTGGCAGACAGAGGGGACATTACTGTCAAGAAACCGGCCGAGCAGGGGTGAAATGAACTGGGCTATGGAGTGAAGGTGCCGGGGCAAGAACCAAAATGAATTTCTGAGCGGGTCGCAGTATCGTGGTCACCCAGGACAGCAACATCGGCCCCGCAGCGGGACACATGCAGAGGGCAGTACATTACCAATCTATCAACCGGCAGAGTGTACTGTAGGAGAACTTGGCACTCACGGTCTGGAATAGGAGGGACGTGCAGGTCGCCAGACAGTTGGGGACACAGCAACAGAGTGGGGACTACATGAGAAGTCAATAAAATACTGAAGAGGAAGAGCATAGGGCAAGGCTACTGGGGTTTGCAGGACCCAGAGCCACCATCATGCTGCACCTTGAGGGAGACATCGGGGCGCCCTAAAGACTGACCCGCAAAGGTACCTTCAGGAGCTGCAACAAAAGAGTAAACTGAACTTTCAGTCGAATGAGAGGCGGAAGAGCCTACTGAGCGAGAGAGGAGCACGTCCAGCACCACAAACCGAACATGAAAGCGTCAAAATCCACCGACAGACGCAATCAGTGAACCTCCAATGCTGGTCTGTGCATTTTGGGAGGCAGCACCATGGTGGAGGGTCAGCAGAAAATCGAGCATTATGCTTCCCCTAAACAGAAGTCAGCCATGCCGACATTTGGGAAAGTGAAAGCTAGGAGTCGACGTTTCCCTTGTACGAGCAGACCTACGTAAGATGTGTGAACGGGTGACAGAAGTGGAACAGCGAGTGAGCATGGTTGAAGATGACCTTGCTATGCTCAAGAACCAGGTTCAAGGTCTCAAGGAGCAGTAAGAACACTAGATGCAAAGGGGGAGGATTCCGACGGTCGATCCCATCAGAATAATATCCACCTGGTGGCGGTCCCGGAGCGAGAGGAAGGGCAGAGCACTGAGCTATATGTTGAAAAACTGATCCTGGAGAAGCTACGCATAAGGGGTGTGTCAAACTCTTCACAGTGGAGCGGGCACACAGGGTGCCAGGCAAGCCTCCACCACCAGGTGGGCAGCCCAGAGTAATGGTGGCCAGATGACTAAACTTCAGGGATAGGGGCAGGATATTGCAGGCAGCTCGCAAAGCTGGCCACTTCGAGGTTGATAGCACCTGGATACTTATATTTCCAGATCTGTGTGATTTGACCGTGGCATAATTGTTTGCGGCGGAAATGGCCGTAGTCAATTTCACTGCAACCCCAATTTTGCTGCAGCCAAAAATCAACAAATCCATGCCTCCCTCCAATACATGCCCACCCTCCCCCACTAACCTTTCAGCATCCGATTTCATTCTGACTATGCAGCGCCAGTTCCGTCCCTACAACGCGGGTCAGCACTGAGGCCGCAGCGACCCTTTCTCAGATTTTTCTTTTTTTTAAAGTCCCCTGCTTCAAATGTCCCATAATCGGGGGACACCCCCCGTTCCCATTATAGCGAACAAGTGGAGCGGGGGACTCACCCGCAACCCTCGTTCCCCTTGTTGACTATAATGAAACCATATGGCCTAGTTGACCGAATTTTTGGTTGTACGATCATTTTTTACAGCCTAAATTCGGTCAACTAGTCCATACACTAAAATATTTTTGGTCAAATTGGCCAATTCCATAATTTCCAGACTTCACACAGGAGGTTCAGAAGAAGAGGTGGCCATTTGATTTGATTCAATGCAAGATTAGAGACCTGAACCTTCTATACATGACAATCTTCCCAGCGAAACTTCGGGTAATAGATGACGGCAGATCTTTCTTTTTCACATGGCCACGAGAGGCTTGGGATAGGCTATAGCAAAGGACACTGAAGACGGCGCAAAGAGGGACCGGAGCTCATTCCCTCGGGGGGGAAAGACCACAGTTTACCAGGAGACCATGAGGAGTCAGCGGCGGCAAGTTAATTTTGCTTCCCGCTGGGGACTTTGGTGTTTTGACCACTGCAGGAAGGTGAAAACCCTGTGGAGCCGCTGGAGTGGGCACATACACCCCCCCAAATTTACCCAGACCGCAACTGAAGTCAGGTGCAGGATGGTGGGTTGTCTCAGTTGGTGAAGGGTGAAAGTGGGAATGATAGGGGAGATGGTGAGGGAGGGAGCATAGGGGAGGGAGGTGGGGGGAGGGTTAAGGGGGGTGGGAAAGGTAGGAATTGGTGGGGAAAGTTACATGTTGATGCGGAAGTTATGGCAGGGCTATGAGTAGGGGATAGGCGAAGTATACAGAGATGTGGGAGAGGTCTACAGGAGCTCAGGAAGGGGAAACGGACCCAATGTATACTGCAGCACTGGCACTGGACTCCTTAAAATAGGCATGTTGAATGTGCGGGGCTTGGGCAAAAGTGGGAAGCAGCTGCGGGTAGGGCAGTACCTGAAGAGACACGCAATACAGCTGGCACTACTGCAGGAACCATTTGCAGAGTGCAGATCTGAAGCAGCTAGAATATAAGTGAGGAGGTAGGGTATTCGGCTCCTCATACTCTACATTTTCCAGGGGAGTAGTGATCTGGGTGGCCCAGTGGGCCCCCCTGCAGGTGGAACGGACGATAGGGGATACAGAAGGGACAATGACAGCGGGAGTGGGATGTCTAGACGGTCAGCATGTGTTTGTGATAAACTCATACACCCCGAATGTGGATGACAAGGACTATTTCCCTTCTGTACTGAAACGGACAGGAGGTTACAGATCTGGCCTATATATTTGGCGGGAGAGGGGGGACTTCAACTACGTTTTGGTTCCGGCGTTCGATCCGACTGGAGGGAAGGGGCCTGTGAACGAACTAGTGCAGGGAGCATTGCGTCGAGTCATGGAAATGTTGGACTTAGTGGAGATATGGCGGGAGGTGCATGGGGGAGGGGGGAACTGGGGTATTCATATCACTCAAAGGTTCATGATTCATTCTCAAGATTTAACTACCTTCTGGTGGGGACAGAACACTTTCCATCAGCAGCTACTCCAGAAGACCTGCAAGGGCAGCCAACCACGGGGTGGTTGTGGAGGATTAGAGAGGGTGTGCTGGAGGACAACACAACTGTGCAGACTTTGCAGGAGACTGTCACTTCCTTTTTGAATTAAATGAGGGATCGGTAGAGAATGTGGGAATGCAATGAAAGGCATTCAAAGTGACTATCAATTTAGCAATGTCTTAGAAACAAAACAAGCATCCTTATTGCAGTGACGGATGTATGTCTCTCCATTAGACATTTATAATCCACCTCTTAAAACTGCTGTAAATGAGGTGACGAGCTGTAAGCACTTACTGCTCCTTGTACTGTTATACTCAACAATTTCTTACAGAGGAAAACCGGGGGTCGACATCCCATAAAGTTCTGCAATGTGTGTCTATATAATTTAAAACAAGACAGAGAAAAGGGGCAACCCTTTAATTCTAACTCACAGTTTAACTTCCTGAATGCTTAATGCTATATTCACGAGCGAGTAGCAGTATCTCACCTTGTGTCCTCAAATGGTCACTATGTATGCAGTCAAAATAGCATGCTGCCCATCTGCAGTTAAGCGATCAACTCGCATTTGTGGAAATCAATAACTGTTCAGTTCTAGAAAATCTATAACCAAAGCAAGACACAGTGCTCAATCAACTGCTGCCTTACACTAAATTAGGTATTTATCTAGTGATCGCAGTGATATATAGTTCACGCTAATTTTTATTACATTTTACTTGGTCTGCACATGAGTGTGCACAACATACAAACGCAGGTTTCCCTGTACCACGCACGGCCAACAGCTGGTGCTGAGCCTCTTGTTTAAGAGCGTAAAGCAGATGCGTATATGAAGCGGATGACCACGTGGTCGCTATATGGCCAGGGACAATACCGTGTAGAAAATGTCTATGTGCACAGTGGCAGCCATCTTAAGATTTGGAAGACTGCCTATTTCTTTGTATTGGTATACACAGGCATATAAAGCATATTAATCACAATCCAGAAGGATATCTGTTATTTCTCCACTGCTGAAATAACTAATACACACCACTGCTATAATATGCACATCTGCACTGTTCACTATGACTATATGAGCATTCTTATGATGCATGCAGTTTGTGGACATTAGTCTAACCCAGTATTTCTACCTACGAGTACAGCTAACCTGGGACGTGAACAGTTTCCTATTTATATTTGTTAATATACGTGATTGTCTGTAAAAACCACATAAAACATATTGTTTGCAAACCAGAATGCTACCCGCTATTTCTCCTAAACTGTGATAGCTAATAGTAAACGTCATTAATTAGCTGAGGATAAGGACTTTTAACTATGGGTATATATACATCATTGTGATACATACATTTTTGTAAATATTGCTCTGATGTTGTGTTGGTCAAGAAAATCGGGCATTGCTCTAGCTCAAAAAGTCTCTTTTTGTCATTGGCTTTATTTCCATTAGGATGAATCTTCAGCAATACAGCCCAGTGCCGTTCCTCAGAACAATGATCCATATTTAAGAAATTACCAACCCTGGGTGCATTGAGTACCTGTTTTCTTATGCAACTTCTATGTTTGCATATTCTGAGTTTCACTTTGTGTTCGGTTATGCCACCGTAGAATGTTCTAGATGGACACCAAATGGAGTACACCACCATCAATGTGTTATGGTTAGATAATTGTTAGGCAAAATTTGAATGCAGTACCCTCTGGGAACACTACACACAACTATGGCTACAGGTATAGGCAACCCAACCTTTGGTATAAGCTTGTACTACACAGTTTTGGTAGCATGCTGAGCAACCAGGCTTATCTCAAGAGGGGAAATGTGAGCTGTAGTGGAGTTACACAAAGATTCACAGTTACAGGTGTTCAAATAAACTCTTACACTCAAGGTTTCTTGCATAAACACTTATTCATTTATCAGTCCGTTGATATCATAATTATGGAGAACACATATGTGGGTATTTGTAATAGTGCTTCAGCCTTGTGTGAGTATGCAAAAACAAAATGGCCTTACTATTAATTTGAAGAATAAAAACACAATTCATGGCCTTTGTATCACATTGTTGCAAAAAATCGACCATACTTTGCTCCCTGGGAACTATAAAGAAAGTTAACAGCTATATATACCTGGGTCAGGAGATATGTGTCGAGAGAAAGAAAATGAATCCGTTAGTTCAATTTAGTAAAAGAACCAAGATAATGGCAACTCTAACAGCTGTTATGAGTTTCTCTAAGAAAACTGCTGGTTTTAGTTTGCTGGGAATTTTCAATAAATATAAGCAAAAGCTGGTTGCTATTTTCCTGTATGCACTGGAAGCCTCCTTTTCTGATTGGTCTGACTAGGCGGATGTGACAGAGGGTGTGATCTGGAGGAGACTATTTGGTCTCTCCAACTATACCCGATACAGGCCATTCGGTTAAAAATGGGGCTGATCTCTTTATCTGCTCAAATTGAATACAAAAGGGCAAAGCTATTTATTAAAATAATGTTTGCGCATCAAGGTACACTGCTATATATCCTACGTGAAGGACTGAAGGGTGGAAACATGGTGGCTTTGAATACCTTCCAGAAGAAAATTCAGGATACTTTTGAAAGAATTGCTTTTGTCCCAAAATGGGAATATGGTGAGGGGGTGGTACTGAAGGCCTTGAAAAATTCTTTGGAAAAGTGGGATTGGGCCTGTAGCAATGATAGGGTTGCTGAATTTAGCTCCTTATGTACATTCGCAAAATTACCAATCCTTTATAAGAAACCACAGTACTACCTAAAGTTGATGCCCTGTAAGGTAAACCGGAAAATATTCCTGGACATGAGGCTTAACTGCATCAATGTTCTAGGGTTACGGGGAGCCTGGTTAAAAATCTCAAAGGAAAGGAGAATGTGCAGATTGTGCTGTAACGAAATGGAGGTGGAAACTATCAGACATGTGCTCACCTGCTTTCAAAATATGAGTTCTATATATGAGAAATATTTTGCAAAATATGAATATGATCTGATTTATATTTCCGGCGAAAATATTTTGGTTGAGATGCATAGAAAGATGGAATAAGAGCGTAATAATTGGAATAACCCAGATTTGGAAGGTGGCAAACTCTCACTTTAGGGAATTTGAAGGAAATGTGAAGCATTAGTTGAGCTATAATGGTACTGCGTTTTCTCTTTGGCGGCTGTAATATGTCATAGTTTGGCTATTTTTTTTCTGTCCTTGAGTGAGAAATAGATACATTTAGTGTCCCTACACCAAGTATCTTTGTGGTTTTGTTCTGTTTTATGCCATTGCTATTTCTGTAATTATCTTTTAATAATTTTAATATTGTACTATTGATGTTTAATCAATTGTTGTTTGTATGCTTATTTCTATTTATTTTAATTGATTTGTTATACGATTTGTGAAAAGTTCATTGAACTATAACACAATAAAAAAAGCCTTCTTCAGAAGGGAGCAATGTAATAGTAACACACAAATATAGTTCAAGACTGTACACTCTGAGTTTCTGAATCAGACAAGAACCATTCGGGGACGGCCCACAGACACAACCTACACCCACCAATGACTTCAGTAACAAGGGTGCAGGGGACATTAATATCTTACTGTTGGCATTTAGAACACTCTTTAAAAGTTGGTAAAAGGCAAAGGTTATTAGAACACAAGAGACCACAAATATCCTTAAGCAGTGCAGATACTTTTAGAGTTCACTAGAAGAGTCATTCAATTCAATAGGCTGAGTCAAAATAAATGGGCAAAAGTCTTGGATAAGGTAAAGCACTTGTGGTAAGTAAATGGCAAAGTATTTGCACACGTTCTTAGGAGTCTTTGATGAAAAAAAGAATCAAATGTAGGGCCACAAGCTAATTAGACTTGTGAGTTGTGGAAGTTACAAACACTTCTAAGAGAACTTACCTCTTACTGTAGACTTGTTTTACAGTACCTTGGTAAAGAAGAAAAGATGCAGTTGATAACCTCTGTTCCTGTGCAGCTCTGCAGATCTCACTGTTCCCGGGCCTCAGTCTTGGGGACAACAGGGAAGACGTTGGGGGACTCCTGCACTGCACTGGGACTGCCAAAACCTGCAACCGGCAAACTTCACTTTCAGTGGCTGTTTTGCGTTTCAGCTACCGCAAATAGCAACAACGCTGTTCCTGGCTGTCAAGGTGGACTGTCCTTGCTTCTGGGGTCCCGCACTCGGCTGAGGGGGGGGCTCAGGCTTGGTCAGTCCTGCTTCGTGGGAGTCCAGAGGATCTTCCAAAAGCTTTAGGCCAGCTTAAAAGTAACACACACAATCTGGTGTCCCTCTCCCTAGATATACGGTTTCCTGCAGTAACTCTGAAGAAATTCACCAGCTCCAAGATGGGTGTCTAGGTGGCTTACTTTGGAGTTCGTTGGTCCCACCAACTCAAAGGGAGAAGTCGTCCTTGCAGGGGCTTCTCTGTCGATGCGAACTTGGCAAGTTGGCACTGCAGCAGGGCTTCACTGGGCAAACCAACGGTCCAGGAGTTGCAGCAGGCGTCCTCTTCAAGCTCTTCTTCAGTTCCTTCATCCAGTGGTCGACTTTGCCTTCCAAGCCAAAACACTCGCCTTTTATTCAGTTCTCTCCCATTCATTCCAGCCTAGCTGTCACTCACCCAACAGGGAGGCTGTCCTTGCTGGACAGTCAGCCAGCCAATCACCAGAGAGTGCATTTGGGTCTCCTAGGAGACTAAGCACAGGGAGTTTTGGCCACCTCCCTCACTTCCTGCCTACCCCAGACACTCTGGAGCAAGAGGCGGTTTTCACTCAGAAACCCTGCCAAAGACGAAATGAACAGGGACCAACCCTGGTTTGGCACCCAGCGAAACTCTCTAGAAGGACCCTTCCACAAAGATATGGCAAAAAACAAAGACCGGGGACCATTTTGTCAAAGATGGCTCTGCGCCATTTTGAAAAAGATGGCTTCCGCGGTTAGCGTTACCGGAGCTGCAAACAGCCGCGGTATATCCAAACCATGGTAGTTCAGAACGAAACCACTGCCACCAGCCATTCTGTGGGGAAAGGGTAACATAAAAATGTTACATGAGCATTTAGACACAGGGGATACTAAGTAACCCCTCCAGCACTCTATTGTAAGATAGGGTGTGCTGGGTCTAGCAAGTACAATGCTAAGTAAAGTCAATTTCACTTTACTGCTCTGGGAAACAGTAGTTTATCCCAGAGAAGGTATTTAAACCTTGGGAAATCTAAAAGACTTCCCTGTGCCACTGCACTGAAGATGCTGTGTGACAAAGTAAAATATGATGCCTATGGAGTTTGTTAGACTCAATAACCAAAAGAAACACGGAGGTAAAATTCACATTAAAATACATGAGAGAGTGGGAAAAAGGGTCTCACTCTCTCCAGGTTACAAAAATCAAGTCCTCAAAATCCAGCAAAGTTGCTGGGGGTATCTAAGGTGGAGGGAATTGCACATTTTTAAGAGCTCGCCCTAACAATAATGTCTTCTGTGACCACAATTTTGCCAAGCATAAATCAACAGTAATTTGTATTTGTATTCATTTTATTTATATAGCGCACCAGGCCCATCACTTAGTTTCAGGCATGGTACAGACAAAGCATTTGAACAGAGTATACAGAATATACAAGCTATACAGGAAATTTACAAATGTACAAGGACATGTTCTAACAATAAGCCGTTAACGCTATAGTTATGACTCTAGGGGCAATGGGAGCAGGGTCACAGCAAGTCTTGGGCAGACAGCCAAGCTTTGGCTTTGCGCTTGAAGGCCGGGAAGGAGGATTCAGCTCTAAGAGGATTAGGTAAGGAGTTCCAAAGCTTCGCTGCTAGGACTGGGAAGCTGCATCCGACAGATCTCTGGAGGTTGAAGCGCGGGATAGCGAGGCAGTTGGTTTGGGCACTTCTGAATGGTTTTGCAGTGGTATGTGGTGTAAATCTGCTGGCTAGGTAGCTAGGGGCTTGGGCGGCGAGACTTTAGTGTGTGAGCGCAAGTGCTTTAAGAGAGACTCTTTGGGAGACTGAGAGCCAATGAAGACTCCGTCTAGTGTCAGAAATGGGGAGCTTCCTAGGAATGTTTAGAGCCGCTTTAATTGCATTATTTTGGATGATTTGTAGTTTAATATTGCTTTGGTTGGTGTCCAGATAGAGGGCATTGCAGTAATCAATTTTGGATAGGACCAAGGTCCTGGCTACTGTGGTGCAGTTGGCTGGTGAAAGGAAGGGGCGGAATGCTGTGATAAGCTTGCAGGTGTATGAAGCCGCCGATGATACTGCATTAGTTTGCCTGGATAGTGAGAGAGTGGAATCGATGTAGATACCAAGCGTTTTTGGTATCCTTAGCCACTTTGATGGTGTTACCATCAATGTTGAAGGATTTAAACGATGTGTCAAGTTTGCCAAGTCTCTGGTGGGAGCCAAGGTTGAGGAGCTCAGTCTTTATGTCATTTAAGCATAATTCATGCTGAGCCATCCAGGCCTGGATGACTTGATAAATGGCGTTGATGGCTAGAGAGTCGGTTTTGTGGTCTCCTGTGATGGGGATAAGTATCTGGGTGTCATCGGCGTAGTTGGTATACGTGACACCCAGTAGATCCAAGATGTCAAAAAGGGATTTTGTGAACACATTGTAGAGTGTCGGGGACACACATGATCCTTGAGGGACTCCACAAGTGACAGGTGAAGGTTCAGCGGTGGCCATGGGGGAGGAGACCCTCATGGATCTGTTATCCAGGAAGGAGGTGATCCAAGCTGTAGCTTTGTCCGAGAAGTGGGCGGCATTTTTAAGGTGGCGGCATAGGATTTGGTAATTTACTAAATCGAAGGCCGCAGAGAGATCTAAGAGGAGTAAAAGGGTCAGTTTGCCTTTATCTTGTAGGTCTTCAATCTGAGTTTTAAGGTCTAAAAGAGCAGTTTCAGTACCGTATCACGGATGGAAACCAGATTGCCTCAATCCCAAGAGATTATTGGTTTCCAAATAATCTTGGATCTGCAATTATGCAGCACGATCAAGAATTTTTAAAAGGGAAGGGACCATGGTGATCGGTCTGTAGTTAGTGGGTATGTTAGCTTCCAAAGTGGTTTTTTTCAGGAGAAGAATAACCCAGGCATCCTTGAGATTGTCCGGGACAATCGCAGAGCTGAATGAGGAGTTTATGAGTGTGGTGATGAAGGGCGCTAAATTATACAAGGCCTCCTTAATAATGGCAGCAGGGCATGGGTCCCCCTGATAATTGGAGGGTTTAAGGTTATTGATAATGTGTTCAACTTCAATGATGGAGAGGGGAGGGAAGCTAAATGGTTTCAAGGATCCAGTGCTGGAGTTGATATTAGCCTGAGGGGTATTATGTTGCAGGCTGGGCTGCAAGCTGTTTTTTTCTGTTAATTTTAGTTTGGAGAGTGACGATTTTTCCAAGGAGAGCCTTTTGAATGTTAACACACCAGGTGCTGTTTTTGGAGCAGGTGTCTGGGGGGGTGGCGGGGGATTCTTTTAGTCTGGGCACAACAACTGCAGTGTCCACATGGAGCGTGTCCAAAGGTTTGGACATGCCCCAAACTTCTGTGATACTCATTTGTCTACCTGGTGATAAATATATGTCGTTCGTAGAAAGCAGGTCTTTTAGATTTTTGCCTCTTTTTAATGCACATCTTCCTCGTCTGGACCTTCCACTCCCACACAGGAAGTAGGACCAGCATCGAGGAATCACCTAAGAAGAGTGAAGAAATCAGGTACGTTTGTGCAGTGCGCTACCTATACTCGCCCCTCTTCACAGTCAGCAAATGGTCACTGGTAAGAACTGCTGATTTGGTGAGGTGATCCTGTAAAAGCAGACTCTCTGTATGTTTTAGGGCCAGTGCCCATTCTGTACATGTTCTTTGCTAATTAAATTTACATGGGCACTGTTCAGGCTATGCCAGTTGTATCTGTGAGAGGAGCATGCACTGGCTCTGCCCAAGCTTTACATGTCCTCATTTTTAGTTGTGTCTGAAAGAGCACGGATACAATGTAGGTCAGCGTGTTATCCTTCATGTAAGGCATTCAGTTGCACATCAATTTTTAGATGACAAACAGAGGCATCTTTGTTGTATTGCAAGCCAAGGAGAAAAACACCAAACACCCAATAGCACTGACCGCACTAACCCAACCCTCCCTCCAGACCCCTTCACTACATAGGTCACGGGACACCTGACCATATTGAAAGCTAGGAAAATTCGAGAAGCGACTACAAAGCCTTCTGTCATGCTTATTCTGCTTCCAAAGAAAACAAACCCATCCAATATGCAGTTCCTCTCTAGTGTACCTCTGGCTATGACATCATATGTAGACTTTCAGTTTACTGATGTCTTCCAGGGGGGATTGGACCTTTACCCCTAGGATGACTTCCAGGTGCTCATGAGTAGTCTCATTACCCGTACCAGTCCAGGCTTGTTTATTCCACAGTGGGGGTGCCTTTGTTCTTAGCACATTAACCCCACTCGTCAGCAAATTGCAGTTCAGTACTGTTCATAAAGAGCATGGCCAAATTTGTCTACAGGTAAAAAAAGCAATGACAAAGCCAAACGGGACCAGGAACTAAAATGTTAGCTACAAAAAAAAAATTTAAGGGGCATGAACGGGGACAGAATGGCGTGTGAACAACTTTATCCAGTTTATATTCAATGTTCACCTGCAATTCAATTTAGCTTTATTTTATTTGTATGTATTTTCAAATTTCATCCATTGTGCAGTGTTGGACACCTCATGAAAAAACAATCAATAAGAACAAGCATTCAAAATCATCCAAATTAAAATAAATGCGTGATCTGAAAATAATAAAGTTAATAAATATTGTATATTAAATAATATATCAATATGTTCCTCTTCATCACTAATGAAATCGAGATAAAATAGTAAATCATATAGTCAGAATTGACAAGGTGCATCACAGAACAGGATGATCGAAAAGCCCCTCCTTATTCTCATCGCATCAGAGGCATAGACAGGGTAGGGCCTGAGGGGCAAAGCCCTCCCCAAATCTGTAAATGCCCACTCAGCAGCGCTGTGTGGGCATTTACCGATGTTAACGTGACTGCGGCGGGCCCAACTACATTAGCTTCAGGCCCCACTTGTTAGTAAATCCTGGCTACGCCTCTGCATAGCAGTAACCAGATACCATTCTAATGCAAATCCTACTGATGGTGGCTTACACAACATTAGGAAGAAATGGGCAGGACGATGAAATGCATGCCCCTTAAAATCAGAAGAATTTTTCCCACCCAATTAACCTTTTAAAATGGGCAAAATATCATGTGCCACATCTTCCACCACTGCAGCTCGCATTTGCACCCACACAAACCATTTTCTGAATTACTTCACTTAGATGTTCCATGAGACTGCATTCAGTAGTTTGATGGTCACGGGAATGCCAGTCAGTTGCTCCACAAACCATCAGGTTTCGTGCCTTCCAGGCCAGCTTCAGAGAAACCGCATAGATGAGCTGCTGGTCAAGTGACTAAGTCCTGCCACTCAGTTGCTCCAACCATCAGGTTTCACGCCTAAGTACTCCAGGCCAGCTCCAGGCAGACAGCATTGAGGAGGATGAGGGACACGTGACCAGGTCCTGCCACTCAGTTGATCCGCCCACCGCCTATTTAACCAGTCCTCCTTAAGCACAGCGGCATAGTCATACCACTTGACTGGTCTGACCACAGCACCATCCAATTATCAGTCACCCACTCAACTATGGCCTACAAAGGTCAGGCTAAACATCCCCTCATTCGACGCTGCTCATAGAAAACTTTCCTGGTCAATGAGCTAGAAGAAAAACGTACAGATTTCCCCACCACAGAGAATGCCTGGGGATTTCTTGAATTATTCAGCAACTCTGCTATGCAGCTGATGGACACTCATGCACCCGCTAAAATCCAGCTGAACTAAGACCAAACCGTCCGCCCCATGGTACACCCCCAAGTTAGCCTCCAACAACTTCTCAATCAGAGCCCTAGAGAAACAGTGGCGCAAAAACTCTAACCCGGGAGACCTCACAAACCTCAAATCTTTAATCGCAAACCGTAGGATTCCGATTACCAAACCCAAAGCTGCTTACTACTCCACTACCATTGCAACAGCCTCTAACAGGAGGAAAGCCCTCTTTGAAGTAGTAAAGCATTGTACCAAACCCTCACCCGACCCCGAGTTACCAGTAACTCAGGGAAAATGTGAAGGAATCAACATATCTTTTATTGAAAGAAAAATAGACAAAATCTGAGAGACCATTGAATCAACCTCTTATAGCATTAACATCCCCTGCACCCAAGAACACATGCTGCCCCTCTGGACTAAATTCTCCCTCTCCCACGGATCTCCTGAAAATGATTGCCTCCCTCAAACCTACTTCTTACTTTGATGATATATTCCCTGCCTCCATCATTAAAAAATTGAAGGGCCTGGTGCTCAATGCGCTCCTAAGTATAATAAATGCCTCCCTCACAGAAGGGTCATTCCTGGACGACCTCTTTTGAAAAAAACAACTTTAGATCCAGAGGACCTAGCCAACTACAGTCCCATTACAAACCTCCCGTTTATTGGCAAAATCTTAGAAAAAGTAGTTGGTTCACAACTACTTGCCAGAATCTATGAACTCTACATCCTAAATGACTATCAGTCAGGGTGCCGTCTGTCCCAAGTGTATCATAGAGACAGCCATCATCCAGGCGGTGGATGATGCCCTCCAAATCATGGATACGGTTGACTCCTGCCTCCTCTTCCTCCCAGCTGCATTCAACGCCATCGACCACTGCATCCTTCTCACCCTCCTTGCTGACAGGATGGGATTCTCTGGCACTCTACTGAATTGGTTTACCTCATTCATCTCAGGCAGACACCAGGCTGTACAGGTGCTGTCATTGTGTTATAACAAACTCCAGGTCTCCTGCGGAGTCCCCCAAGCCTCCATCCTCTCACAAATCCTTTGTAACCTTTACTTGGATCCTCTGGGCACTCTCCACAAAGATCTGAATATAGCCATCCACCAATAGGCAGACAATACCCAGTTGTACATCAGAGTAAATAGCGCACAGGGCACAATTAATCTCTGTGATTACCCAACCATCATCCAGACCTGGATGTTGACTGCCTACTTCAACCTAAACCCATCCAAGCCTGTATTCATCCTCATCTGTTCGCCATCTAAAAAGCAACTTGTCCAACAATGGCTCAATGATACGTGCCTAGAAGGATTTGATCCAGAACTCTCAGATTCGGCAACATTGTTGGGCTTCACCATTGACAACAGCCTGTCCTTCCAGAAACACATAGCCTAGAAGGCCCAGATAGCCTGGTCAGATCCTCTGAAAAATCAAACCCTTCATCCCGCTGCAAGGGCCTGGTGGTCTTGCACACTGATGGAGGAAATGCTCTCCTGACAGGGCTCCCAGCTGTTCACCTGGCTCCCTGAAAAGCAGTCCACCATGCTGCAGCATGTCTTATTACATGAGTATGAAATTTGACCGAATCACCAGCATCCTAAGCGAACTCCATTGGCTTCCATGTGTGGTAGCTAAGCTCCACACATCTGGTGGCACATTCTCATGCAGCAAATCAACACCCCGACTCGAATCATAACTCCCCCACAAAGAGGACTCGCAAAAATTCCTTCTCTTGTCATGCACGCACCCTGCGGAACTCGATCGTGGCTTTTTCAATGACACCTGACCAAGGAATAATCTCAGTGAATGGACAGACCGAAGCACAGACTAACTCACAGTACTGCTCTACTGTTAAAAGATGCCATACCATAAACTGGCTACCCATACTCCATACTGTGATCCGCTGCTCTTGAGCTAGATCTTCGGGTTAAACAATAAAATTAAAATAAATGTTTCGGTTTTCAGCGGGAGAATGTGAAATGTGAGTTTTGGAATTGGAGAACACCTATACTCTATGTAACCCAGAGAAAAGGCTTGAAAAACTTCCTACATTTCAAAATAACATGGGTTTGCACCCTTGGTTTCACTTGCCCTTGTTCTTCCTTAAGAAGGCATGGTATCAAACGGTGAAGACAGACACAAGTGATCACAGTTCAAGGGTGTTTATTGAACGTCAATTGGTTGGTTAAACGCCTATCTAATTCTAAATCTAAAGATGGGAGCAAGCTACGACCATCAAATAAAAAACGCAGTGCTAGTGGAGTCTTGTCAAAATAAAAGAGCCTTTACTAATAAACATATTGCCAATCCTTACTTCTAATTACAAATGGTGTGGGAAACAATGTTATGTAATTGAAAAGTGTTCAGGAAATTATATTGCAGGATAGTTGAGCAGTTGTCTTCCTTTCCCCATGTTTTCAGCAGTGGACAAGGCGGTACACTCAAGCTTTGCACACACTCTGGCTTCTTGCCGTGAGCATACAGTTCAAACATAAGTAGCAGGGCCTTCTGCGCCAAAGTCTCTTTTTTATTTAAAACTCTTACTGCAGAGGGCCTGACGCAACAAACAAATATCAAAGTTCCTTTCTTCTCAGGATTTTCAAATTCACCACATTTCACATGTTCTCAGTGATTTTTTGTTCAACCCAGGGTCCCCTCCGGTGGGCTCAGACCCCTTCAGAACAAGATCCACAATTGCTATTGGTCTCCCTCTATTGGGCTCAGACCAGGTAATCTCACTTACTAAACGTTCCTCTTTGTATCAAAAATCAAAGATTTTTGACTGTGCAATGGATTTTGCTTAAACTGTCGCAGGACCACTTTGATTTACTACTTTAATTAATTTTCTCATTCAACTTTTGTTTCTGCCCCTTCTTGATTGGATACCTGATAGAGACCTTCGATTGAGTACACTTACGGTGCTGAACCACTTTGTTAACTGTATCATATCTTGTTTGAAGTTCAAACATCCATCAGCAATTTAGCTTTACTTGCTTTTTTCATCACACATCTTAACAAGGTTCGTTCTTACGCTCGTTATACAACTTCAACACAGACCGGTCTTGCATCGGTCTTCCCAGCTCACCGACTGTTAATCTCTCTGACCCTGCTTTAATCATGGAGCCAAGGACGGTACCACAGCAGCTGCTGCTGCACCTCCCCGACTCGGTCAGTCACACGGTAGGGCCCCAGGTATTTCCAATACACAGTGCAGGGTTCTTCATTCTGGTTTCCTGGCACTACGCTTTCTAATCTGAAGGTTTCTGGAAAGTAACAGTTTCCCACCTGAAAGGTCAAGGGTATCTCCCTCCTTGTGTTCCCTTCTTGGTTTGCCGTCTTTCTCCCCTTGTTCAGCTGCCAACTGAAACTGCGGTACCTTTGTGTGCTTTGCCTCGCTCAGAGTGCACTCTCGTGCTCTGCCTTTTATCCATGTGGGGAAGCTTAATGGAAGTCCGGGGTGAGTTGTTACCAGTAACTGCTGGACCTTGCCTGACCACATTAGTGGGACATGATGGATACACAGCTCGGGTGTGTTCCTGTTTTCTCCCAAAGCGGGCTGTCCGTGTTAATGTGTTCGTGTAGGGAAGGGGGGGGGTGATAGGTAAATCCACAAGTATCCTTGTGTGGAAAAGGCGTTACTGGGCGTGGGGGGGGTACCGCATCTTGCCATCTGGTGTCCCACTCTCCAAAGACCCCTCATTCAGGTGATCCTCCTGCACTGGTCCACCCCAGGGTCTGGATTGAAAGGCGATGGCCCTGCCCTGGCCACCTGAGAGTGAGAGATCTTTGGGGGCTAGTGGGTGAGACACCTTTGGTTTCTCACACTTCCCTTTGCCTACTCCAGAATTCATAGTGAGTGCTTTTAAGCATATTTGTCAAAGTTGCACTCATTGATCGTGGATTTGCAAACCATGCCCCAGGCACAAAGTTGCCAATTGTTTTTGACATACCATAGCCAGGGAACCTTTTTAGCCACATTAATTTTCCATAAATCATCTAAGATACTATGGGCCTCATTACACGGAAGGCGGTAATCCAGGGTGCTATTAGCACCCTGGACCATGCCGGTAAATTACAGGCACCGCCTTGGCGGAAAGGGGATTTACCGCCCCATTCCAAGGTTGGAGGGGCGGTAAATCCCCCTTCCGCCATTGCCCTTCCCCATTCCCATTTCTGCCCCATAGGGCTCTATGGGAATGGGGAAGGCGCTAATTACGGCACCGCAATATTGCGGTGCCGTAATTAGCTCCGAGGTCCCTTAGCGGGTTGGTACTTAACGCCTGCAAGAAGCAGGCGTTGATTCCTCCAACCCGCAAAGGGACCTCGTAGTACGGCGGTAAGGGTTAACGGTCACCGTTGCCATTAACGGTGACCGTTAACCCTTACCGCCATCCGTGTAATGAGGCCCTATGTGTTAGAAAAGCCAGAGAGTTGGGCCACAGTAAGATCCATAGCAAAAGTGGTTTTAGCCTCAGATAATCAGATAGGAACATGGCACCCAGTTCTAAGTGAACTGAAAAGGTTGGGGCCCCCCTGTGGTACTCCTAGTACATTCCTTAGGAAATCATGTTTACATGATTCCAATGGCTCAGTCCTGAAGTAGCCCCATATGCTAAGGTTTCTAGTTTTTGTTATGTAAACACGTAGGATATGGTTCACAGGGGATGCAATGTTCTATGCAAAGAAGAAACGTGGAAGCATTCAGTTGCTTCATACGGGCAGATGCCTTTTAAATATGGTTCCACCATGATAGTGATCTTGAAAAGGTGTTATATTGAGATATTGGCATTAAAGAAACATCTCTACACTGGGTCATCTCCTTCATCACGGGTAGACCATACACCACTATCTTGGGCCCCTACAATTCCTGGCCTCACCCACTTACCTGCAGAGTATCCCAAGGATCCACACTATGGTCTATACTTTTCAACATCTACATGACAACCCTACAAGAAATCATCAAAAATTCTGTTATATCGTGGAACAACTGCACGGATTACACACAAATCTACACATTTGTGAACCGCACATCACTAAACGCACAAGACATTAAAAACTGCCTTCTGCAGGAGGCTGCATGGATGACAGCAAACAGACTAAAACTCAACTTTAGGAAAACAGAACTGATGTTCTGTAATCCTGCAATTTCTAACTCCACCACAATCCCTTGTACCATGGCAAAGAATCTTGGAACGAGAATGGCCAATACCCTCACTCTTGAACCACAGGTCAAAGCCATCGTCAGAAGCAGTTGCTCCCAGCTGCACATGCTATGGTGCATCTTACATTCATCCACAGCGCCATGTCCATAATTTCTTGAATACTATCCATACTAGACTATGCAAACAGCCTGTATCTGGAACTCCCAGATTACCTAATGAGGACCTTCAAATAGTTCAAAATGCAGCAGTAAGACTTCTCAGAATTAAGCGATTTGAAGATGACATATCAGGTTAGCAATATGTATTCTCCACTGGCTTTCTATCAAAAAAAGGTTTAATTTCAAAACCATGTTCATACCACAGAGGGGCCCTTATTCATTCAGAAGTCAATTTCAACACTACACTTCTTCTAGAACACTTCGGGTTCAGCAATGCTGCATTAGTATTAGTCTACAATTTCTACAAGAAATGGCAAGGGGAACTGCATCGTCCGCCTAAAATAATAGTGGATGCGGGCGACCAGCAACCCTTTGGACATCCCTGACACTGGTGAGTTCAATTTTCAAATCATCTATATAAATAAAAATGTAAATGTTTGTTTGTTCAAAATCTTAAATCTCCGAAAGTTCTTCACCGATTGCTTTGAAATTTTGACACAACGTTGCATTCGAATGGGCACGTGTTTTTTAAATTTTTTTATTGTGTTTGGTTAAATCAAAATTTAAAAAACCTTTACAAAATTGACAAAATAACGTAATTTAACATTAAGTCTAAATAAACAATACTTAAAGCAATGAGCATCCAATAGAAAACAATCATTGAATTAAAACCAATATATAAAAGAAGAAAATACATATTTGATAAATCTGAATTATTAAGAGGTAAAGAAAAGTTAAAACTTTGAAATAAATCAAGGAAAAAAAACTGGCGATAAAAGTAAGTATTAAATAGAGCCTAAAGCAGGGACAAAATCATCTGACAAAATCAATATTTCAGATAATGCCTTATAGTTGAAAATAAAGATCATAAGTTCTTCAAATTAGTCGCACATACAAAAAACTGAAAACCCTATTCATTTCTGTCTAACAGAAACAGATACAAGAGAATAAAGATAATTTAAGTGGTCTGGGTTATCAATAATAAATCAGACAACTTAGGTTCAATGATAGCAAGGAATTCAATCAATTTCAAAGTAAGCCGTAGACTGTTGCCCCCATACATCGTTTCCACAATGATTCCATGGCAATGTGTGATTGAGTAAAGGGACCCAAATCAAAGATTCGAGCCCGAAAGGGCTCGAAAAAGGTACAATAAATTACCAGATGTTTGAGGGTTTCACTTTCCTCATCAGAGTCACAGAAACGACAGCTGCCAGAGCTGATAATTCCCTGCGATCTATACCAGTATTTGGTTCTTGCATATGTTGGTAATTGATTTAACCTGAAACGAAGATACGTTTTTCTTGCAGCTGAGAAGGGAAATTGAATTAAGTAATTTGGATGATCCCCCCATTTCCTACGAAATAATTTATATTGATAGTAGGATGAATAGGTTCCATACATATTTGACATGAGACACCAATGGAATGTTTCGTATTTTTTCTTATATTCAGGAGTTTCATTAATCATTTCAAGAAATTACTCCAGTTTTACAGTTAATTCTTTCAATGAACGAATACTTGGATTGTCCAGAATTTTATTGAGCTCAACGTAAAGAGTATTGTTTGGTGGATTGACCATTTTTATGCAGTTTTTTATAGTTCTCCAGTTTCTCTTTACAGAAAGAGGGATTAAGTTGATCTCATGGCATAAAAGAGCGTTCGGAATAGTTTGTGCTAGCCCCAAAACAGTCTTCCACAATTTCCCCTGTAGAGAATCAAGAAACACATCAATTTTATGAGTACAGATATAAAGAGAGTAAAGAAGGGTCGGTTCATCTTTAAGTAAATAAAACTGTAAAAGTGGGAGTAAGGAGAACATACAGTATTTGTGATATATAATTTTCATCTGACAGGTGAGAATTTTGATTTTGTTATTTAAATAGGATTTCCACATAGTTAGAGAATAGGTATTGGTTAGGGTGTTTTTATATACCTACTATACATAGATGTCACAACTGTGACAGGTAAAAACATGCTTTTTCTGAAAAACAGCGCAATCTGTTGGACGTAAAAGCAACACACGCTGGCTCAAATACGTGCCGAGGAAGCAGCAGAGCGACGGGCAGCCAGACTTTAGGATGCATGGTTCAGATCTGCTTCGAACGCGACAGGCTGAGAGTGGCTGAAAGATGTCAACGAGAAACAGCAGATCAGCGTCAAACACGACTCCATGCTCAGCAATCACGCGATTACAATCCCCTTGCATTCCGGTGCAACCCAGCTGATTATTATAGTTTGAGCCGGCATGTTTGTTTGTTTGTTTGTTTATTTATTTATAGCCCGCGCCAGACCGGGGAGTATCCGGGTGCGTGTTCAAGAATACTTTAAGCTTACATGTTACAGTTACACATTTCAGGAAGGTTACAGGGTGCATTGACAGTAATTGATGACAATATACATGGTTACGTACACAGGTGATTGTACACAGGGGTGTGTACACAGTATACATTGAATGTCGAGGAGCAAGGTAGGTTAAGCAGGGGGATGAACGAGGTATGCGTTCAGCTGCAGATTAAAAGGTGGGTCAGATGTGAGTAGTCCTAGTCTAGTCAGTTATAGGTCGTTTTCTTTGAGCCATTTAATGCGGTTAAGTCTGAAGTGTGGATAAGATTTGTCAGACCTTAGGGATGATGGGAGGGAGTTCCATAGCTGGGCCGCTTTGACAGGGAAGCTGGTGTCTCCGGCTGTGCTCAACTTAAATGGGGGCACAGCTAGTTGGTTGGTGTATGCTTCTCTGGTAGGTCTGTTAGAAGTTCTTCTTTTGAATCTTTCTGTTAGGTATTTGGGGGCTAGGTCATTAATACTTTTGAAAGTCAATGATGCTGTTTTGAGTTTAATTTTGTCAGCTGTGGATAGCCAGTTAGATTGTCTTCTGACGTCTGAGATATGCGCTCTTCTTGGGATTCCTAGGGCGGTTCTCACCGGCACCATGACTGAAGTGTGCCCTTATTGGAAGGCTCTGAAATTTAATGGAGAAACTAAAGGAATGGGTTGTGCCGCCGGGAAAATTAAACTGCCTCAACTTGGAGAACCGCCAAAGCCATTCAAAACTACCCACAAGCATTGTGAAATTAAACATATTACAAAACGTGTGCTTTCTCTTTTCTTTCTTTTCATTTTAACCCCACTGAACCACAGCAACACATGGCCAGGGACAGCTGGTTGATATATAAATTAATAAGAAGTGGTGCTAAGACAAAGCTTGGTTGTACTCCTCTCTCCAAGGAGAAAGGTATTGATTACTTACTATTAGGACCAGACTTCATCTTAATAGTCAATTCTAGATATAAGCTCCTTAAAATATTTTATAGTGCTGTGGGCATACCCTTGATCCCTTGATCCATAATAGTGCCGACAATGTTCCCCTATCCACACACTCAAATGCAGACGATAGGTCGAGAAGTGCCAAATATATTGGAAATCCTTGCCCCATTGATGCCTTATTACTTAATAGGAATAGATGTAATGCCTGCTCAAATGTGCTTCTTAATTCTTAAAATCATATTGAATGTCAGCGATTGGGTAATACTGCTTTGCCCACTCAAAACACCAACTGTGAATTAGTCTCCCAAATAATTTAGCTTCTGCTTCTACTAAGGATATAGGCCTAGGCTGGACCTCCTTTCCTCCTTCTTAAAGATGTCTACCAATATTGCATATTTCCAGGCAGACCTCCACATAAGCACCATACCAGGCCTTTTTATGCATTTAAATCTTGTAAATATGACAGCTTTATTATTTTCCTGCATATCATTTACGCACTAGTTTAAAGCAGAAGGCAGTGCAAAGGTCAGCTTACTTGACAGAAACCACAACGCTTCTTTTGATTTGTATCTATATGGATTTCATTGCAGGCCATGGAGAACAGCCTCCGAAACAGACATTGGGTCTCATTGAGAGTTTGGAGGTAGCCGTGCCATTTTTACCAGCATGGCTACCCCCAAACCTGGGTCCGGTTCCCGAAAAATAGGAATTACCGAGCCATTCTGACATTTGCGGGCCCGGTAACGCCCATTTTCGGGACCCGGACCCGGTACGTCCCCACAATGGGAATGGGGAGGATGCCAACAACGGTCCCGTTAATTACGGGACCGTTGTTAGCACCCTGGTCTGCTTGCGGGTGCCGCTCTGGACGTCTGGTCTGACCAGGCATCCAGAGCGGCACCCGCGAGCAAACTCAATGTTGCAGCGAGGTAACAACGGCGCTGGTAGCACTACCGGCGCCCTTGTTGCCTCACCGTAACACTTGTGATGAGGCCCATTGTTTTTCTGAAGCCTTTCAGAAAGAAAGCGCACACAATGATAAAAGTAATTGGTTCTATCTGTTCAACTTCTGCTGTGTTTTTTGTCTTTGTGCTCACAGAGGTTTTGTGCATATTTATTTTCCTAGCATTTTAGGATCATATAATTAATAAGATCGAAAACTCTACCATTGGGAATTATCCTTTCTACCAAATTATGCTTATCTCCAGTGAAAGCAAACCAGTATTGCACAGAAGTATTTTTCAGAGTTCTTGTTGTCTGTGCATTTGTCATCAAGATGTATCTATACAGTGGATTCATACACATTATTGTATGGGAGAAGTTTTCACAAATGTAATAAATTGTTTGAAACCAGACATATTTGCTGAACAACTGTTTTGTTTCTAATTGGTCCTATTCATTTTCAAGTTTTGTCATATTTTGGTTGCTTGTTGCATACTTTTTACACTCTTGCAGAGTCTAATCATGTTTACTCTTATAATTTAATGTACACTCTAATTAGAAAAACAGTGTGTAAAAAGATGAGTATGCAAAGTCTAGTTCACATCCATTCAACTTTAACTTGAGGTCAATGGGGTACAATACTAGAAATAGTCAGTGGCAGCAGAGTACTTGCTCAAGGGTGAGTGATTATCATTACACCAAACACATGGGTTACAGCCTCTTTCAAATGTTCAAGACTACAATTAAAATATTCAAAATCTGACTCTCCAGCCAGTGCAAGTGTTGTTGAAAACAAACCAAAAGGAAACCATTTGTAATTGAAATAGAAATTCAGCAAAACCTGTACCTGTGTGATAATCCTGATAGGTATTTAACTTTATGTAGCGCTTCATTGCATAGTTCGTCCAACTTCTAGGCCTGTGAGTATTATACCTCAATCGATAGTAAGTTTACCAACCTCTAAAGGATTGTAGCCGTGCAATAGCTCAGCCAGACGAGCACTCACTGCTGGTGCGATCTGTGCCTTATCTGTAGGTTGCAGGTCCGGCAAGGCCAACTCAGTCTTTTATCCTCCCGAGGTCGATAAATGAGTACCAACTGCGATTGGGTGATAATTGTATTTATTTATGGATTGTTCATTTACAATGCGTTTAATACCAGCAAGCGGTTTCTAAGCGCTGGATCAGGAGTCGAACCTGTGCTGTGCCGCGCTGTCTTGCTTCCAAGACAAACGTGTTGCCCCTGAGCTATCCTTCCTCCCCAGTAATCTTGTATGTAAATATGTTCTCTGAACAGCGCTTTTGCACTGCTGTATCATTACATTGGCACACCATTAGGTAGTATTAGTTTCAGGAAACAAGGACATTCATTAATCTAAAAACAATTCTGCTATTGAACATCAAACACACAAAACAATTCAAGTTTGCTCTACTGCGTAATTGGCTAGGGTTTTGTGTCTTAAAAATGTAAATATATACATAAGAGATCAAATGGCCAAACCTTAGAGAAATAATGAAAGGTGCATGGAGTGACTTATCACTCTGTATGATATTAGCATCCCCTTCTGCAACATGTTTAAGGAAGTGAACCAGCTGCAGAATGCCTGGGAATTGGTAAAGACGTCATTTGTTTTTCTAAGGCTGAATTCCTTCGAATTATGGTTTACTGAGTTCTACTATGCAAAGCTTTTTTGATGAAAGTTAGCCTGCGTATTTGACTAGTAGCTATCAATGTTGTAGTAGTTCTATCTTTGAGGATCGTGCACTGTTGAGGCAATTAACTATGCCTGTTCTATGTAGGCCTGGGCATGTTCTCTATGACAGTAATTTGGACTGCTGAGGCCTATGATGTTCCAGTTATATGTGAGTGTAGCTTGCATCACTATGGTGTGGCTCTTAATTTACGTCTACAGTGCGGGGGTGCTTGCACTGCTCCAACCCATGCAGTTATTTCTCTATGCAAGTGGAACTTCTACTGTTGTGACCCACAATGTATCTTCTCCAAGTGTAGTAATCTTGCATTGTTTAGACTCGCAACGTTCCTGTCCTATGTGAGGAAAGCATGATCTACTGAGCTCCATGCTATACCTTTTCTATATTTGGAGGTGAGTGTGCACTACTGAAGGCTATGCTACACCTGTTTTTTTTTTATGGGAGGCGGTTCTCTGTGTGGGAATCTTCTACCCTTGCTTTACACCTTACACTGATCTCCACATGTTGTACATGATTAAAAGTTGCATCGGGGTTGCCCTGAATTGCCTTTTTGGTTTGTGTGGAGGAAGCCTGCACAGTTCCTACTCAAGCTGACCTGTTCTGTGTGAGGGAAGCATTAATAAGCTTCTACTGCTGCTATGCCCATGCTTTATATGCAAAGGAAACTCAGGAGAGTTAGTGCTCAACCTGCTTTTCTGTCACTATGCAGAAAACTGCCATATGGAAATGATTTCCGAACAATTTTAACTCTTTTCACAGTGGCTCGATGTGTCATACCTTTTACTCTCCTACAAAGGAGAAAACTCATGTATACTATCTTGAAATCACATTTACTCTTAAAGTTTAAAAGCAAGTAGTAAAATACTCCCTCCTCAAAATCTTATCTGGAGTACTCCTTCCAGGAGTTGGGGATGGCAATGGTTTTACTGATTGTGTTAAATATTGTTGTTAACCCTAAAACTCTAAATACATTTTGTATACATCCACTGGGCAATGATCAAGACGTTTGCTGCTTTCTAAGTGCTTCTTTGACTTTTTCCAACACAAAAAATGTAAGTTCCTTTACTTAGTTGAGGGGAGATGGTCATTACCTCACTTGTAGTTTCACTTTGGGCTTCCATGGGGAACCTGATCCGCACAGTGTGGCAGAATGTTTAACCCGACTGTCTCCGATATATATTGCAGTGGGGACCTGACATCTCTTTTGGGTCTTTTGTAGCCTCTGCTATTGTGGCCCAGTATGTACGATGGTTGCCTTCAAAGGCCACCATTTAAAGCCTCCCACAGCTTGTCTTTCTATATTTCTTCCACTTTTTAAAATCCTTTGCATAAGCATGTTTCTTAACCATTAGTACCATGTTGTCTCGTGTCTCCTTCTTTAGCTCTATTTTGGGTTGCTTTTTAGCTATTCTGCATGCTTTATTGAACCACACTGAGACCATCTGTTTCCTTTGCCTTAGTGTAATTTCCTTAGTCAGAAGAGGAACCAAGTTAGAAATCAAGTTTGAGGAAAAATGGCTGGTTTCCAAAGGATCCCCGCGTGACAACAAATCATCACATATAGAATTTGAGGTCTTAATTAGGAATCACTTATGTCTAAAATTCGAGGCTGGCCATTTTAATGTTCGTCGATTGCTTACTCCTGCATCAGAATTACAGACAGTTCTATTAGAAATGTATTCATTTATCACTGGTTTACCCATCAATTTTTCCAATCAAGTTTTTGACTTACTCATGCAAGACACTGGGCCTCATTACAACCCTGGCGTTAAGGGGTTAACGGTGCCGTAAAAGGCTGCGGCGCTGTTAAACCCTTGACGCCCGATTCACACTTTAACGCCTGCTTTTTGCAGGCTTTAAAGTCCAACCCGCTAAGGGACCTTGGTGCTAATTACGGCACCGTAATTAACGGTGCCGTAATTAGCGCCTTCCCCATTCCCATTGCGCCCTATGGGCCAAAAATGGGAATGGGGAAGGGGCCATGGTGAATGGGGATTTACCGCCCCGCCAACCTTGGAATGGGGCGGTAAATCCGCCATCCACCATGGCGGAATCCGGCATGGACCATGGTGCTAATAGCACCATGGTCCAACGCCAGGGTTGTAATGAGGCCCACTGTCAGGAAAACTTTAATCCAATTCCTCTGGTTGCTCCTCTCACTTCCCACCCATATTTGAAAGCAAACCCCAGTCATTCTTTCCTCTAGTCCTTCTGCTTCATCACAGTCATTGATCACAGATATTCACCTTCATCTTCACAGTCCTCATTCATTACAGTCCTTCTCTTGTGGCACAGTCTTTCTACTTCATCACAGTCCTCCTCCTTCATCACAGCCTATCATCTTTGCCCTTGGCCTTCATTACAGTCGAAAGTCCTTAATCACAATCCTTTTCCTTCATCACAGTCCTTCTTTGTCACACTCCACCTTCGTAGCAATCATCCTCTTTCTTTGTCATTTCATCGTCATTGTGATGCTGGAAATGCATTGGAGGGACAGGGCCTCCATGTTCTTGTCGTGTACTCCTTTTATCATGTGTGTTCAGTGTTATTTTCTGCACAGAGGTCCATGTGGGACTCCTGGCAGTGCAGCTCTTCCTCTTTTCAGTTTGGTGAACAGACCCTTGGGATACCCTTACAGCACCCATGGGTGGGGGTACAAACCTGTACCCCTAGTGTATGCTTTTTGGCACCTATGTGTGGCCCACAGAGCAAGTTATGGGCTGTTGGCAGCTCCATGCTGAATTTGACAGGTGCTCTGAGTATCCTCCATGTTGGGATACCCAGGCCCTGCCATTGGAATCAGTTGATTCCTGATAGGAGACAAGATGGCCCCAGTAGCCTCTTGCTTTCTATTGCCTGTTACCTTGTTTTCCCAAAGTCCTGGGAAGCCCTGACTCTGTCCCTTCCCCTGACTGGCTGTTGGGTGGAAGTTCCATACATGGTATTGTGAGGAAGTCCAGGCCAGACTGGCTGGAGCCTTCCCAATGACTGTACATTGTGGGTAGACATTTGGGGTGGGACCTGGGTGAATGCAGTGTGTGACCAACATGCATTTCATGTTATGGGTGTCTGGTTTCTGGTATGTGACACAAAGACTGAGACAGCCCTGCCCGAAACTGGTATGAATGCAGTGTGGAGTGCTGAATGGCTGGGTACTTGTCCCAATCCACATTCCTTGTTTTGAGTGTCTGGATGGAGAAGAATGGCCTCAATGCACGGTGCGCCTGATTAGCTGCCTGCCTGAATGCCCTTCTGAATGATTGGTTGCCTGAGTGTGATCCAGCAGAGTGAATGGGAGACCAAACGGTATATCTGGGGACCTCTCACTGATGGAAATCGTTCAGAAGCTGAAGTCAAAACTTGATGCTTATTCTCCAAGCCAAGCCGGAAGAAGAAGGTTGACTGCCGTTACCTTCGATGCAATCTGAAAGCTGCCGTGCCATTGAGGACTGATCCAAGAGAGAACCTGGCTAGGAGACCTCTTCCCAAGCTATGAGGGAACATCGTGCAGACCGCTAACCTTTGCCGAAGCGCCCTGGAAACAGCCTTCGAAAGACGGTCGACCGGAGATGGGGTCCGCCGAGGAAACTGAAGAGAAGCACCAGGACATCAAGGCCATCAAAGTCCATTGCCGTCGACCAGGGTTCGGAGGATCGCCGTAACCACTGGAGGCCAGTCAAAGCCATGTTGCCCAGAAGCTTGACGCTGTACTGCCAACGACCAGAGCCACAACGCTCCATTCCCTAAGAGCACTTTGAGTCCAGGACTCCCTTGCTCATCACTGTCGATCCCTTTGTCCCGCCGGAGAAAGTCAAGGTCGCTGACAAACCAAGGAGAATCTGCCGGTGGGTTTCCCACCACCCGAAGACCACAAAGATGCCGACGATCCGACGCCCTTGCTGGGCTAAAGTTCTTCATTGACTCTTTGCGGCAATGAACTGTCGTCGAGGTGCACTGCATGCCTCATCTTCACAGGACGTCCACGACCGATCATCGACGAGCACCGCCAGGACCGAAGCTGCTGCCTCAACGCCATTGTTCACCCTTTTCTTCGATGGATCTTGATGATCCATGGCTCCTGCTTTAAAGGGAGTTCACTCAAGAAGGATCCGTTGAAGACCCGACATCAAACTCTACTAAACCAGGTACATCGGGGGGTAGAACAATTTTAGAAAGAGAAGTCTCTGAAAAGCAATATATGGACTGGGCTTGTTATCTTATTCACAGGTTGCACCCTGGTGGGGGGGGTCCTCACACAGAACTGTGACTTAGTAGCTACAGTACTATTCTGCCAATTGCTTAACTAGTTGTTTTCCTCCTGAAGTCTATTGTTGGTCCACTTTAATTGATTTGTATGCCATTTTGAAACTGTCTACAGTTGATGCATTTTAATGGAATCAAAGAAGTAATTGTGGTACCACGTAGAGACTGTACATACTTACCATTTTAGAATTGCCTGAGAACTAAGTGTGTTATTGTATGTGTACATAATCAAAGCCTTATTTATATAAAGAACAAACTGTGTTTTCACTAACATAGTGTGTGGACATTCCTGTGTGGGGGTTTGGGGACTACACTGTACTTAAGAACCAACTTGCATCACCTCCTGAGAGCTTAAGCCTTGATTGCTCGTCCAACATTACCAAACAGAGAATCTTGGCTGAGGTGCTCTGTTGTTCTACTCTGTCATATAGAGAGCAGGAGTACAGATTGCCCTCTCCAGTCTTTACAGTCATTCATAATTGCTTTCCTCCTTTATTATCATCATTTTCATTCAGTATAGTCCTGCATGGGCATGGTACTTTATCATAGCCTTTTTCCATGTCACAGTCCTTCTCCTTCGTTATAGCCAGCTTTGTCACAGTCCCTCAGTCTTATCACAGTCTGCCTCCTTCTCCTTAGTCGTCACAGTCTGCCTCCTTAGTCACAATCCTTCTCTGTCACAATCCTTCTCCATCATTCATTCACACTTCCCTTGCAACTTTCATTTAGAAAACCTCACATTCATATTAATATCTCCAACCTCCATCACCCTGTCTCAACGTTATCTGCTTCTCAAAATATCACCCATCTGTCGAAGTGTATTTGTTTGCATTTACTCATTAAATGTTTTCACAATAAAACATCCCTTATGTTGGCTTTGTTGATTCCCATTAAACCTATTTGCAATGGCCTGACCATGCTTTACCTGTGACGTTTTGGAACCCAAGACTGGGAAATCTGCCCTGCCCCTTGTTTCCTCCTCTGGTTGCTTGTAGATTTCTTGCTGGCAAAGTACCCCACTCTCTGTTAGCTCCCCAATCCTTTGTATTGATCCCTTGCCATCTGCTTGCCTCATTGTGTACTACCCCTATTACTTGTAAAGAGCTACGTTGCTTCCAGAAGCTAGGTCTACAGCCAATCTTTTAGCTCCGCTGAAAGCTTCTAAACCTCAAGCCCATCCCTCAGAGCCTTGGTTCTAGTTGGTCTCCACCAGCAGCGCAGACAGGCCGAGTGCAAATGGCGCTCAGCGCACTGCTCTCAAGCTCGCTTGGCCATTTGTAAGGCCAAGTCGGTTCATCAACTTGCCATTTTAAAAACAAAACAGACTTATTTTTCAGTATGTATTGAATCCACTGTATATTCCCCCGAGCAGCTGTTTAAAGTGGTTCAGGCCCTTTCGGCCCTGCCTTCTGCTAACAAGGTTTCTACTTCTCTCCCTCTGCTCTATGGGAGCTATTTCCTTCTTTTACTGAGGCAGACATTGTTATGGCCACACATAGTCTGAAGTCTATTTCTCCTGTGGACCCTTTACCTCTGGATACCATGAAAGAAATGATTCCTTTTATTGCAGCCTCTGTGTCATCAGCAGTTAATTCTTCTCTCACGCACAGTTATATCCCCCCGTCTCTCAAGCACGCTTTGGTGAGACCGCTTCTAGAGAAACCTATTCTTGATCCTCTTCTTCTCTCAAACCTTCATCCTTGAATCTCTAGTTACCCCCCTTCTTTGTTCTTTTCTGGAGGGTTCTCACTGTCTGGATTCTTTCCAGTCAAGATTTAGGCTGGGTCGTGGCACAGAGTCTGTCTTGGTGGCAGTCACTGATGATCTGGCCCAGTTTGTAGACCAGAGGGTGGGGGTTGGCGCTCTGATCCTCCTGGATCTCTCTGCGCATTCAACACCATTGACCATTCTATCTTGGTCCAGAGACTAGCCTCTGTGGGGATTGCCGGCCAGGGACTGGTTCTCCTCTTTTCTTGCAGATCGCTCCCAGTTATTGCTTCTGAACCCTTTCACCTCTGCTTCTCTTCCTCTGACCTGTGGGGTTCCTCATGGGTCTGCTCTTTTGTCCTGTTCTGTTTAATGTTTATATATTGCCTCTAATTTCTTTGATACACTCTTTTGGGTTTTGGTGTTATTCATATTCTGATGACACCCAGATTCATATGCGACTAGGTCTAGCGTACTCATCGACGGCTGAGCGTTTCTGCCGTTATCTTTCGTCAATCTCTGCCTGGATGGGCTCAAACTGCCTTTGACCCAATAGTGAGGAGACCGAGGTCTGGATTGTCGGGACCCCTCCTAAGGAATTACTCTGGTCGGCCGCTTTTTGGCCACCTGAGTTGGGCGCTGTAGCCCAGCCTTCTGCATTAGTAAAACAATGGAGGGGTTAAACTCTCAGCATCCCTTTCTATGCTTCCTCAAGTAAGCGCTGTATGTCAAGGCGTCTACTTTAAACTTCACACCTTGCGGAAAATCCTCCCTTTTCTCCCTCTGAGGCTTCGGCTGTTGGTGGTCTCCTCTCTAGTTGCGGGCTCATTGGATTACTGCAACTCCTTGTATTTGGCTCATCCGGTTTATCTTCTGCGTCGTCTGCAGCTGTTGTAGAATTCGATGGAACGGCTGGCCACGGGGGCCTCTCGTTTCTCCTCTGCCTCTGGCATTCTTCATTCCCTGCACTGGCTCCCTGTGGCCAGTCGGGTCAATTTCAAGGCACTATGCATTGTCCATAGTGCCTTTTATAGATCCAGTTTCTCCAGGAGCCCGTTCCTTGAGGTCTGCCAACTGAGCCTGCATTGCAGTGTCAAGCGTCAGGTGTGATCGCATGGGGCGGGAGGTCGCTCATTTTCAGTCTCGGCAGCACGGTTATGGAATTCTCTTCACCTTACTGAGGACCATCTTAGTTTTAGACGTCCTATCAAAACCTGGCTGTTTGCCGACTAACTGTTGGCTAGTTGCCCGGATCGTTCGTCTGCTGGGTTTGTGCCTTAGCACCATGATGACCTTGGGGTCAAAGTTTGCACTTTATCAATGTTTTTAACATAACATATCTGTGCCCAGTAAATACCTGAATAATAACAACAAAATGGAAGTTTATACTGGCCATTCTGTTTACAGTGGCCATTCCCATGCTGTGCCTGTACCATTCGGAGGGTAATATGCGCTGCCCTTGCACATACTGTACCGGTTTCATGGTGAGGGAAGACTGATAGGCTCTCATTTGTGATATACAAGTGCCCAATATTGAGAAAGGTTTGCACATGACTTTGCATATGTTTTCCCAGCCAATGCTGTACTTGTGCATGTTTGCAAGGGAAAATTGCACTGGCTTCAGGATGCTGTACCAGTAACTGTTTTCAAGGGACTTGCACTAGGCCTGATCGTTCAGTACCAGGCCTGTTTGTGAGGGATGTTGCAGTGACCAGGAACATGCAGCAGCGGTTTGTGAGTGAAGCTTACAGTGGCTTGTTCCGTGCTGTGCATGTACACATTTTTGAAAAAAGCCTGGTCTGGTCTTGCACATGCAGCTAAAGTACCCATTTGCTATGGTAGCAACAGAGTGCAAATTCTGCACTAGCCATTGGCTAGTGAATTTTGACTCTTGGTGAGTAAGAAATGGTATGCGGGGTATATATATAGAATTGAAGTGGCGAGTGACTTTTTAATGGCTGTTTAGTAGCTTGCAACCTGAATTTCCTCACGCTGTTAACAAGCATTAATCTTGTACATGGTGTATCTGGTGTGGGAAGCTTGCATTGACCGTGCTCAAGCTGTACTATATTGTGGGGAAAACTTCACTTGCCTATACTGAACCATTTGTGAGAGAAGGTCGCCCTCATCATAGCCATACTGTACCCATTAGACATGGAAGCTGCACTAGCCTTGTCCATTCTGCACACTTGCAGTGACCCTCTTTGTGAGGAACGGTTTTACTTGCCAAACCATCCTATACTTGAAGGTTTTGAGGGAAGCTTGCACTAGCCTGGTCTAGTACATGTTTGAGGACGCTTGCATAGGCATGTCTACGCTGTGCGTGTACCTGTTCTATTTGGAGGAAAGCCTGTGTTGTTTCTGTCCATGTAGTAACTATGTGCTGCATTTGTGAGGAAAGAATGTCATTTCGGGAAATGTACAGTGTTGCGGCCTAGGCTGTACCTGTTTGGCATTTGCGCGTAGCTTTCACTGCTGCTGTCCATGATGTTTTTGTCCACTGTGTGATCGAAGTTTTCAATGCTGCTTGATCCCTGTGCTCTAATAATTATTTGTATGGTGGTCACTTGTTATGATGTTACACATATTTTATATTTGCTGGATGTCAGGGAAGTTTGAACATTTGCTGTTTGCGTTGCTTTCTGTGTGTGAATACTCAGTGTGCACTGTTTCCAAGGCCGGTGTAAGGAATTTTGCCAACCTAGGCAAACTGCCAGATTGGCGCCCTCCCCCTCCGACCCATGATCTCTCCGGGTCCTAACCGTTCTCAACCAACCATCACCATTTTGTTACGGATTGCTGCAACCCATTACATTACCTTCACCTAACACATTGCTCACATCTTCTGTTGTGTATGATTTCCAATGCACTTTCTTCTCATTAAACTGCAAGAGCACTAGCATGTTGCTGGTACACTGTTATCCAGGCAGGCTGGCTGCCTTGTGAAGGCTCTCGGATGCGATTGTGTGTCAGCTGCACACATGCTCACAGCAGGTGATGGCAGGTTGAGAGATGAGCAGGAACAGCAACCGAGAGCTAATCGCTTGTTCAGGGTTATTATTCAAAGGGACTCTTTCACAGTGCATGCAGCGTTCATTTCAGTGTGACACTTATTGTACACAGGGATGCACACAGCAGGCTTTGCTTGTATTGATGACTGATGCTGGCTGATAAAGTAAAGACAGTCTGGCTATTTTTTGTTTTGCTATCGCTCAACTTACCCTCCACACTGAATCTGTTGGTTATCTCCGTGACCATCAGTCCTGCTTTAGAGGATCCAGAGGCACGGAAACTGCTCTTCTGAACACCCATGAAGACCTGCTCTCAAATCTTGACTCTAACTCTCCCTCTGTCCTCATTCTTCTCGACCTCTCTTCTGCTTTCGATATGGTAAACCACAACATCCTGATCATCCGTCTCTATGATACCCTGGGCATCACAGATCAGGCCCTGGCGTGGCTCACCTCCTTTCTCTCTGACCGGCCCTCCCAGGTGGCACTTGGGTCCTTTCTCTCCTCTATTACTCTTTCTACTTGTGGTGTGCCCCAGGGATCTAACCTGTCCCCCTGGTTTTTCAATATCTACATGGCCCCCTTGGCCCGCAGGATCTCTACCTTTACCTCTATCTTTCATTGTTATGCGGATGACACGCAGCTCTCTTTCAGGCTAACCTCAGCCTCCTCCTCCTCCTCCTCGCTCACTCCTGACTATCTGCAGGCCAGTCTTGGTTTGCTGCAACAATCTGTGCCTGAATGCCAGTATGACAGAGATCGTACTCATTGGGACCCCTGCTCCCACTTTCCCACTCTCACACTGGCCTAACTCCCTAGGTCCTGCGCCCTCACCTACCAAAGAGGCAAAAAATCTAGGGGTTTTCTATCCTTCTCCTCTCACATCTAAGACATCTCCAAAAAGTCACACTACCAACTGCACCGCTTGAGAGGTATACTGCCTTTTCTCACTTTCCCCCAGAGACTCACCACCTCGCAAGCCCTGGTTCTCTCTAGGCTGGACTATTGCAACAATTTCTCAATCTTCCTACCTCTACTCTCTGTCCTCTACAACTCATCCAGAACAGAACTGCAAGACTTCTCCTTGGCCTCAAGCCCAGGGACTGAATCTCTACGCAACTCTAATCCCTCCACTGGCTCCCCTTGGCTTCAAGGATCAAGTGCAAGACCCTCTGCATAATCTACAAGGCTTTCTGGGGCCGGGGCCTGCACTATCTACAGCACTCTCTTCCTAAATTCTCTCCCTCTAGAGTCCTCCACTCGTCCTCCAACTCTCTGCGGGTGAGCCACTTTCACAAACAGAGATTTGGGGCTAGATCTGTATCCTCTGCAGGTGCCTCCTCTGGAACAGCCTCCCTGCCTCTCTCCGTCTTCGGCCGAAGCACCTTAAGTTCCATACACTCCTCAGGAACTTCCTCTTCTCTTCCTCCTTCTCGCTCCCTCTCCCCTGCTAACCTCTGCTCTTTTTCTCTCCACCCTCCTTAACTCTGTTCAGGTTTGCTGACTGGTTGCCTGGTGCTCCTCCAGAGCCTTACAGGTCCCAAGCTCCCCCGTCAGTCTTTTGCACTTGTCGCTGGGTCACTACATGTTAAGCATTACTGCACTTTCAGATCACGCTCCATGAGCGGGGCAACCTCTCTGCACTTAACCCAGGGCCCTGCTGGACTGCACTCATTTGTTCCCCCCCCCCGTTCCTCCTTCCTCGCACCTCCGTCTGTACGCATGCATGACCTAAATGTACCAGAACTAGTTTGTCTGTCCTGTCGGTTACATGTAAATATAACAAATCCAAAATAACTACTACCATAATAACGAATACCATGATAACCAATTCCCAAATAACTAATTCCTTTATAGTTTTTGGGGAGGTTCCGCCCCAAACTCCCCCACCCCACTTTTTTGTTCTTAATACTTTTCCCCACCCACAAAACCACTACCCCCTCCCAAACCCTTTTTTAGTTTTTTGCCAAATTCAATATTTTGGAATTCGTTATTTTAGGTTCGTTATAATGGTATCAGTTATTTTGGTATTCATGATAATCATTGCAGACCGTCCTGTCCCCTCACCCCTTTTGTGTCCCTTCTCCCTAGCTTGGTCTCTACTGTAACACTCATGCACTTGCACTAGGTGAAATGCCGTCAGGCCGAGTATGCTAGTTTTTCTGTCAATCACTCGGAAACTTCAAAGGCCTAAGAGTGATTACTGTATTTCCTTGTTCCCTTCTTGCCTTGAAGCTCTTTGAAGCACTCCATCTGTGTATATGTGCTGTATAAATGAACAATAAAATATGTAAAAATAAATAAATTAGTGCCATGATGTTCCCTTAAATAGGCTACCTTGCACTCCAGTACTAAGGAAGTGAGAGGAGCCGGCACTCCTCACAGCCCCCAACTCCCCTTTTTCTTTTTTAAGCAACAACTGTATTTCAAAGTGACCTACTTGAGCAGAGCTGTGACCAAGCAGTAATAAACCGCACTTACTCAAAACATCTTTTGCCGTTGGTGCAGCCTGACTGACGGGGCCGAGGGCTGACTCTGAGGTGACCTCGGGCGATATGGGGCTATTGGCTTCAGTAAAGCGATTTCAAAGACATCCCAGAGTGGATGCGTTTTGGCCAGGAAGTGGGTGGGAATGGCTGGCCATAGGGATTAGCATGGCCTTAGGTATTCAATGGACTGCAAGCTCAAATGGGCACAAGTGTCCCATGAAAGCAGATGGGGCAACTCGGCCCGCCCATGTTCTTCGCATTTGATGTAATCACCAAAACAATGTCCAAGAATCAGGAAGACTCTGCAACCTGCAGGGACACTGGGATTGCCTGCATTCCAGGGTCTCAGTAAATATCCCGTATTTATTCCACTCAGCTCCCCTGGATGCGTTGAAAAGCTATATTCCCAATGCCCAAATGGGTAGCCCATGGGGGACTGGCTACATTATTTGAGGTCCTGGCTATGTCAAGAACAATTGTTGCCCCAAGGAAGTAAATGGCAGCCATGTTATTGATTGACCTTGGAAGGTTGAAAGGTGGAGTCGGTCCTGCTTGCATTAGTGCCATTCACAAATGGTTTGCACACAAGCGGGGCATCTACAGCAGGCGTGTTAACAAAGTGAGCTAAGTTAATGCATATTATATTGCACTCACACACCTCTGCCTACACTCTGTGCTATTTTCCACTTTTATAGTCAGTTCATTTAGATTAAGGGTACAAATGGGGGTGCAACCCGAACTATGTTTTAAGGTGTTTGCAGGGGACACACTGACTTTCGTGTAGTGGAGTGTGAAGGAGACACAGGGCACACACAAGCATGCAATCTGCACAGTGTCATTCTCCTAGTGTTGCACGCACAGTACAGCAGAGCACGTTAACGCAGGTACCAGTTCCTGCTAGGGGGATTTGAAGAGGAGGAGGGAGTGTGTGAAGGAAGCAGGGTCGATCCTATCAAGGCAAGGCAGTATACAATTAGTGTGTGACTGCGTGACGTCAGACTGTTCTCAGCACAGGCTCCAGTAGAGGCAGGGCCCCGCCCCAGGGCTGCTCTCACAGCACAGAAGGGGCCGCCGCGTCCAGGATGCATGGCCTACGCGACAGTTACTCACTGGCCTGGCACACCGTGGCGCACAGCAAAAGGCTGCTGCCGGCCTCCAGCCAGGGTGCGCAGGCCACCACATCTGATGGACGGTCCGGACGGTGGACCAATTCAAGTTAACAGGCTCAGGGCAGGGGGCTAAGCCAGGCTGCACAGTGCACTGCAACATTCCCTGATAGACTCACACTATGACCATCACGACGATCGGTCGAGACTCGAGGAGGCACGTATGGTGATTCGTTCATGGCCTGCCACGTGGAGTGCAAATTTGCAGGTGCCGGACTGTGCCAGCACTGCCATGCCCATGCCACTCGTGACCCTGACCCGAAGCCAACCTTTGCGGTGTGGCAGTGCTGCCTGGTTTGCTGCTGCTGCAGCCAGCCTCAGTCAGGGCCGGTGCTATCACAGGCAAGGCAGTTAGTGTTATACAATTAGCGTGGAGGTGTTAAAGCAGCATTTTGCTGCTCTAACATTTCCACATATAGGCAAGTGCCTAACCTTGCCTTGTGATTGCACTGGCTCCGACTGTTTCTGTCAGTGTTGTGCCTGTGTGGTGAGTAAAGTAAGAAGTGTAGCCCACATTCACAAAACACGATGAATTTACAATGAGAACTAAGTTTTACCAGGAGATGGGGCAATTTTGGGCAGGTGGAACTGGGAAATGGTTGATTTAAAAAGAATACCTGCCGAGTCACATAGGACAAAACTCCCAGCTGCACAGTGCACTAACCCTCCCCCCTAATACTTACCACAGCTCCACTCCACCTCCAGGTTGAACCAATGCCCCATTTTCATGTCCAGCAGTAACGGCGGCCCGTTGGCAGTGATCAGCCTGTTTGAAGAACTTTCGCCAGGCGGATCACCTGCACTGCCAGGTGGTGTTCCTGGTAACATGTCACCTGCTTGGGGAGATCCATTTCTATCCTCCTCCCAGATCTCTGAGATGCCAAAGGAATTCCCTCCACTTGGCTGCGGATGCACAGAGGAGCAAAGGGGGTTTTATTTTCAATCTCTGATGCCTGAAAGCAGGATGCGAGGGGGGCTACAACCATTCCTGAACTAACAGTAGCAGAAGTAAAGAAACTGACGGACACTAACATCCTCTGCCTTTCTGCTGACTCAAGCAGTTAAGAATAATGCAAGCTGTCAAGAACTGCTCTTCTTCTAAAAAGAAAGTACTAGCACGTGGCCAGCTGTGTGCAGAAAACCACTAAGAGCACTACCACATGAAGAATTGCACAGTTCAGCTGTCCCCGTGCAGTCATTGAGGTGCATTTTAAATGCGCTTATCATAGGTCTGTTGAGTGAATATTATAACAGTAATTTGTGTATAATCGCTTGAATCATTGAAGTTCATTAATTACTCTTTGTAGCTGTATGAAGGACGAAGATAGATTGACACAAATTTGAGTTTAAGATTTGTAGCTCCTGACGAAGGGATGCATATTCCGAAACGCTAAGAGCTAATTGTTTTGTTTTTTATTATTACTTTTGTATTAAAAATGACACACTTACACATGTTAGTTAAGTGTAAAGTATCTTTATTTGATTGCATTTGAATTGTTTATGACTTTCCATAAGCTTTGACTGAGTATTCTCAGCACAAATGGTGTGCAGGGGACAGGAGTGTCTGTCAATTTAGGACAGTACTCTTTTCTTGCAACCCCACATTAGAACAGACTGCAAAATACCTGCTGGAGACAATGGGCCTCATTACACGGTAGGCGGAGAACCATGGCGCAATTAGCGCCATGGTTCATGCTGGTAAAATACCGGCAACGCCTTGGTGGAAAGGGGAATTACCACCCTATTCCAAGGTGGCGGGGCAGTAATTCCCCCTTCCACCATTGCCCTTCCCCATTCCCATTTTTGCCCCATAGGGCATAATGGGAAAGGGGAAGGTGCTAATTACGGCACCGCAAATTGCGGTACCATACTTAGCTCCCTGGGTCCCTTTGCGGGTTGGTTTTTAATGCCTGCAAAAAGCAGCCGTTAAATTCCCCAACCCGCAAAGGGAGCTCATAGTAAGGCGGTAAGGATTTACCTGTAACTGTAAAATACCGGTACCGGTAAACCCTTACCGCCTACCATGTAATGAGGCCCAATGAAACCAGCCATAGACCTTGGATTGAGACGGAAGCACTCAGCGTAGGCCAACCCAGACTTTGAAGCTAATGGGGAAAAGGGCACGCAAATCAGAGCCCTCATTTAGTGCCTCATTCTAATAAGATTTGCATGAAGGGAGAAAGAAAGCTCCTGAATGGGTAGGTGATAGGATAGTGTTCCTGATAGGAAATGGTTACAAATGATGGAGGTAGACCAGAATTAGCAGGACAGAATAACTTGCCACACCAAGAATTCCAATTTGAAAAAGTAATGCAAGAATGAAGAAAACCAGGATAGTTGCTCCAGTGCTGGCCAAGCAGGACATAGATGCAGAGATAGGAGGCGAGGAGGGGAGTAAGCTGAGACAGAGGAACCTAAGCTTAGGCTAAAACAAGTTGAGGGGACAGTTTAGGTGGATAGACCTACAGACCTCGCTCAGAACTGGTTTAAGAACATACCACAAGAACCCTGAATTGCTGAGAGTAAAGTTAACCAAGAACGGTGGGCAGTAGCAAAGCGCCTAGCCCAAGTAAAAAATACAAAATCAGTGGCAGCAGCAAGGTCACCAGCTCAAATAAAGAAGTCTTGCTAATGCTTAAAACCCAAGTAGGGCAAATAAATACTAATGCCAAAGAGGCAGAGGTTGGGGTGGCGGACAGAAAATACCAAGAAATACCTATACATTTCAGAGACACCGGTGGGGCAAGAGAAATACTTGCCCAGGTAGATGTTATGAGGCCATTGTCTCATCTTTCTGGGACCAAGGCACAGACCCAGACTATGCCAAGCATCAGGACTAGAGCGAACATGCAGGGACACTAATCCCAGACAGTGGCAGTGACTTGCTGAACACACTGCCTTAGGTGTACTGGTACTTTTGTTTGATGTTAGACAAGGAATGGAATTTGGACCTCCGCTTCTTAAAAACAAGCCCCTTTCAAAAGACGTTGCATTAATCCCGATCCCTTGCATAGTTTTGACAATATTTACCTTGTCAAAGTTGCAGAACCTTCCTGTAGGCCACCCTCTAACCCCCACCTCAGACATAAAGAATAAGTAATGTCATGGCCAAGTGCTATGGAGGGTTGTTGATAACTAGAATGGGCCCTGGACTTTGTGACCCCTGTGTCCTTTATGGTAGACCTATTCCATTTACTTTTTTTAAAATCACTTTCCCCATATTATTTTACCCTTACTTGTATATACTGTGGGCTTTATCTCCCTACTTTAGGCCATCCCCCAACCCCGCCTGACACCTTGTTAGGACAAGTCCACGGGCAGAGAACAAGGAACGTCACTGCGTTCGTACATTTTTGGGGGTGGACAATGGATTTAAGGCAGGGAAACATTAAGAAAGACCTAAGACTCTAGCCAAGCAGAACTATTTTATGTTGTTTGCGCCTTTACCTTCACTTCACCTTCGTAATTTGAAACCTTTCAGAGTTAATCTATCGGAACCACTGTAGTATTGGCTCATCTCACATAAAAGTGGCAACTCTAAAACCAGGGAACTTTCACAGATCGCTTTAGGAATGCATGGAGCCCCCGAGATCTTTTCATTTATGCACTGGCATAAAATACAAAAGCAAATACCAAGGGAGGTGGCCAAATCTCAGCTCCAAACCATCTGGGAAAACACCATGCACAGTCGAAGGCGCAGGCATATGAAGGCTCCTTATTCGATATACATTCTAAGTTAGCAGATGCTCGTGTACTCTGATGAATAATAATCGTTGAAATTGTCTGGGTATTTTTGCAAGTTATACTGATATTTGTTGTCTAGTGAAAGCAAATTATTTTGAAGCAAAATAAAACATCCAGTTTTGATAATTCATAGCAAGATTACCCAATTTAATTGCAGATTCATTTACATGTATACATGTTGACCCCTGGCCTGTCCACAAATGTAAACAAAGCTTCCTACTCTATGATGCACTGGGCCCAATCTATGGCAACAGATCTTCAACACAGTGGGGGCTTCGGAAAAGGAGGTAGGAGGTAAGGAAGTCCATGCTTTTCTACTGTGGCCTTGTAAAGCAATGTTTAGCTTTTTTCCCTCCTTTGGGGATTTTTCTTGCCAAGGAAGCCTAACTATGCACAAGTGCTGCAGAGACACCCAACCATCCTTACAGGTGCAGTAAAGTGGGTCACATGCATCCAGATGTGCGAATGCCACTCACTGTTCAGCTGGTAACACTCCTCAGATGCTCCAGACAGCAGGATACCTAGTATGCTTGACATGCTTTTGGACTCAAGGTGCTGATCTAACGTCCTCAGCCACCCATGTGAAAGATTAGATCAGCAAATGGAAGCTGTTGGAGGTTACTGATAAATTAATTGGCGCAGCACCACCTTCATGAGGTATCAACGTTATCAACCGAGATTTGCACCTTTGCAAGGGTTGATGTTGTCACAGAGACACCATCTAGAAATAATTCCAAGAGGTACTTGGAACAGACTATAGGGGTAAAAATGTACTGAAGGTGCAGGATTTTCAACAGAGAGAAGCCCCTTAGGAGGACTTGGTTTGGAAACAGCCTTTTGCGAAGGTCAGATCTATCAGAAGGGACATGCCTCCTCTGAAGACTTACCCACTCTGCATCACAACCTCGCTGGATTTGTTGCTACATCAAGGGAGGTGATGGTAAAAATACATAGACTTCCGTAACATGTGTTTGGGGCTGCTGTTGGTCCAGGTTTTCCTAGATGCTAACTGTCTGGGTCATCATCTGTCTCTTTCCAAACTTGTTTTGGGCAAAGTATTTATTTTGTTGCAGTGCGATTGATGTGCAACATTTCACACATGTTGCCACTTATAAGGCTGTGAAAGTAAACAAAACATGTATAGTGTTTTTTTAATTAAAACTCACATCTTGCAGAAATTAGGAATGCATTTGCTTTGAGAGGGTACCACTTCAGTACCAGAGAGTCCTTTGTCTGCTTTCAAACCAACTACTACTCCACTAGCTTCCAATGTGTTTATCATGCAGAGTAGGCTATGAATGTGCAGTTCCAGTAGGGAAGCTGAACATGCAACAACTCTCATAAACTGAGGTAGACCCCAGATAATACATCTCAGACAAGACATCCTTACCTTGGGCTCTTCAATGCTCCTGCACTTGAGCTCGCCAATTCTGGACAGATGCTTTGCAGAATCTCATAGTAGTTCTGTGATTTAAACTGTGGTTGGAAAATCAAACCCTTACAGCCAACCTATGAGGAGGAGGAAAACATGGAGATGGAGTAAGAACATCATCCTACAAGAGTGAGAAGAGAAACCATCTCAGCCAACTTACAAACACAGGAATGTGGTGAGAGAGAACAAGAATCAAACCACTGAAGCCATCCATCAGGAGCAGTACAAACATGGATTGTGAGCACAGCAAATCATTACATGCCATGGATACAACATTGAGACCCCTGTAAAATATACAGACTACAATTGATGGCATACATCCCTTTCCTCGCGACCATCCTTCCAACTGCGATTAGGGCTTAATGAGAGCACAGAAGCAAATGGTATTGGCTGTTTGCTCTGTGCTGCGAACACACGTGTGGTTTATGACCTATTTATCAAACGCACTGTTGTGAAAGTGTTGTTGGAAAACTGTATATTGATTTTTGTAACGCTGTTCACTTGGTCATCGCCGGTGAGCATGTTACTGTTCAGGTGCCGCCATGCTTTTTGTAACTAATTAGCGTTCCTTTTAGGCGGAGAGAAAACGCACCCTCAACCTTTCACAGGTTTCACATTTGCCTTACAATTGGAACGATTGGATCTGTGCTACATGTGCCGTTTTAGTTGACTGCAAGAGTACATAGCTCCTGCTCTCAAACTACATCACCCACAATACCTAGGATGTTATTTACTGGAACTTCAGCGCCAGCGCTTCAGCAACTAGCCGGTCTTGTCCGGTCAACGGCGCTCATGGTGCGACGGGGCCCCCCACGCCGCACAAGTAAGATCTAACTAGGATCCTTTTAATCTAAAGTGTTTCATCTCATCTTCGTGCCTTTCAATCACATTCAGTATGGGCAACCCCTCTGGATTACCCTTATCTCTTGCGGCATTGCAAGCTAACCATCTAGCATTCATCAATAAACTAAAATTAACCAAACTAGACAGTTTACAGGCCCCCCTTCCGGCCAATCTCTCACATGACGATAAAGCACTGTTAGATGGAGCTTCCCTTTCATTGAAGAGTGCAGCTCTTAACCAAGAGCTTTTGGTTCCTCAGGAACCCCCTCCACTGATTCCTGAGCATATTTCTAACCTACCGGCCCAGGATTCCATGAACACAAGTTCCACTCCCCATGGTGTTCGTCCTTTTCGAAGTATGAAACAACTGACCCTTGCAGTTGCCATTGCCTCTCCACCTTTGGACTCACCCCTTGGGCCTCATTACAACCCGGGCGGTAAGTACCAGTCATTACCGGCATGGAGCAACTACCGTGTCCGTGCTGGCAATAGACCGCTAAAAGCGGCCTATTATGAGTACGCGGGCACGAGCTTTGCGCCATGCCGGTAATGACCCCATCGCCATGCTGTAAAAGTGCGAAAAATCTCCCTTTCCGGCATCGAGCGTAGTGCAAATAGCTCCACTGGCATCCAAGCCATCGGCATTAGCGGTGACCTCTATTAGCGGAAACCGCTATTAGTAGTCACTGCTAATAGGCGGACCCGGAAGTAGCGTCATCGCACAGGAACGGGAAAGAGCACGACGCCCATCTTTAAAAACACAATCCATTGCCATCCACCACAACCAGGAGCCATCTGACCCCCAGAACTCTACCACACCTCCAACACTACCTGCTGCATCTCACCATGCCGAAAGCTGTTAAAAAAACCACAGATCGCCTGCGCAAGGAGCGCGCCTCCCGTGAGGAGTTGACCATGCTGGCGGAGGCGCTGCAGGAACATGCAGATGTTGTGTTCTCCTCCGACATGTCCCGCCCTGCAGTCCAGCGCAAGAAACAGATCTGGGCGCAGGTTGCCCAGAAAGTAAGTGCCGTTGGCACCACAGCCCGCACTCCCAAAGATGTACGTAAGCGCTGGGACGATCTGCATTTACGCGTGCGGAGCATCCCCTCCACCAACCGCAACCTGGGGATGGCGACAGGCGGAGGTGCGGACTCCCCCATCAAGTTGCAACCATGGGAGGCGATCTGTGCCAGTACCATAGGGACGGAGGCAATTGAGGGAGTGGTGGACATGTAGCGAGGAGCCCCGTCATCGGCCGATGCAGGTAGGTGTCCCAAATGAAACAATGCCAATACCAACACGATGATGTCCACCTGAACTGACAGTGCAATGATGTAGAGCAGGGTCCACCAGACACATATGTACAAGACTGCCTACATGTAGTGCACAGCATCATCTTGTCCACATGCATAATGCACCCCATATGTGTTACAACCCAGACACTTCCATGCATCACCCACCCAAAAGCCAAGCAACCCATATGTCACTCACCCAATGTCAATCAACTGCCATTCCATATGAATGCAGCCACCCCAATGCATGCCTGATGCCTGTAGACCCATCACTAACCCTCTCCCTCTATTGGTCCCCCACAGGCACGCATTCAGACAGTGGTGAGGAGGACACTAGGGAGGATGATGCCACACCACAAAAGAAGGCCAGGGGCAAGGAGGGAGAACACCGCCCCTCGACTTCAAGGGGTACAGGCCAACCTGCACCACTGCGGAAGGTCAAGAAAACCCCAGAGGCCACAGCACCAATGTGCACTACGGCCCCCGCAACAGCACCCACACCAGCCACCAGCACCCAGGAGCCAGTGGCAGAAGGCACAGCATCGGCTGCAAGGAGCACAGTGGGAGAGACAGCTGCCACAGCAGCCATTTCGGACGATGAGGCAGATGTTCAGGCGCATGGCGCAACTATCGGCAAAGCCCCCCTGAATTCACCACAACTCTCCCCATGCAGCATGCAAGGGCTGTCTCCTGGGGATTCATGGCCCAGCAGTTTTAGCCCCACGCCAACTGTGCATGATGAGGAAACACAGTTTGAAACCCCTCACACATCCACCACTGTTCCAACCAGCCAAGAGGGGATCAGGCTTTTCAGAAGCGCCAGGAGGAGCTGACAGGGCTGTTGACGCAGCATATCCAGGAATGTGGCAGGGCAAAGGATGACATTAGGGAATGTGCTGCATCCCTGAAAACAGCAATCGAGACCACCTCGAAGGACATTTGCGCCGAATTGGCAGCAGTGCGGCAGGTCCTCTCCGAAATGGTGGCAGCAATGCAGGCCATGCGTCCACCACAGTTGCCAGGACAATCTGGGACATCTAATGCCAGCTCAACTAGGACCAGCCCGTGCGTAGGTGTGGCAGGAACCTGCGCAGATCAGACAGGGGTGCACCTGGTGCTGGAAGAGGGGGAGGAATGTAGGTACAGCCAGGCATACCATGTGTGGGGAAGTCAAGGGGGGAGAGAAAGGGGGAAGAGGGTTTGTGGGGGGGATTAATGGGGGAGGGGGAGAGGGTGTGTGGGGTGGAGGGCTTGTGCACTTTGTTATATTTCTTTAATACACCTGTTGGGAAATGTTAATTCACATGTGCGGACATTGCTTATTGTGTATGTGTGTTTTATTGTTGAACAGTCTACAGTGTCCATGTCCCTGATACACCCAGTGCCCTGAGTGCCACCTCCATGTCACACTCCCCGTCCATGTGTGCTAGAAACATTGGTTGATCAGAGTCTGACGCATGGTATGTCCCTCCTGTGCATCGCTGCCTCCCTGAAGTGCAGCCCCATCTCCACCCTCCTCATCCTCATCGTCAGGTGGTTGCAGTTCAGCGTCAGGGGGCAGAGGCAAATTCCGTCTGATGCACATATTGTGTAGCATGACACATGCCATGACGATCTTGGCCACCTTCTCAGGGCCGTACAGGAGTGCCCCACCAGACCTGCTGAGGCAGCAAAATCGTGCCTTTAAGAGGCCAAATGTCTGCTCAATCACCACACGGTTACGTGTATGCGCACGATTGTAGTACTCCTCGTGCCTGTTCTGCAGGTTCCGGACTGGGGTAAGGAGCCACCTCTTCAAGGGATAGCCTGCATCACCTGCATGTGGGCAACAAGGTGTATGTGTAAGTCATCACATCATATGGGACCTGTATCAATGACACCATAGCATGCATTGATTTACTGTTCGCTACCACATATCCATGCATGAATACAGACACACGATGTGACTGCTAAGTGTGTATTCCTCCAATGGACAGGTGTGCGTGCCATCGTCTAGTGGGTGCAGGGTGTCCTATTCCTTGTGAGTGATCATGCACTGTGTTAGTCCACGCTGGTGCTGGTTGTTCCCATGATCTGGCTGATGTGCAGTCATTTCTATGCTTTCATCCTGTCACTGTTGATGGCAGCCTCATGATGTTCTCACTATGCACGACAGATGGTGACAGGCAGTTTTGGTGGACCTCTTTGTTAGTGTAGTGGTGTTTTAATGTATTTGGCCCTCATGTGACTCCTTTGTACGCAGTAATGGAGGACTGTCCTTTCTGTTGATGGTATTTGGTGCTGTGCATTGGCCATACTAATTGCTTGTAGCTGCATTGTGTTGTGGGGTATACGGTCTAATTATGTACAGTCCACATGTTGATGGATATGGGATGGTTGCAACACTGCAACATTTTCATGGTAGGGCAGCTTACGTCTTGCATTTTGGGGTCCAGTCTGGCCTGCTTTGGGTTATGAGCATGGTCCATTCTCCCAGGCACTCTCAGCCAGGTGAAGTATGTATCTCTTCCCCCCACCCCCATCTCAGCCAGGTGAAGTATGCATCTCTCCCCCCCCATCTCAGCCAGGTGAAGTATGCATCTCCCCCCCCCCATCTCAGCCAGGTGAAGTATGCATCTCTCCCCCCACTTATCAGCCAGATGAAGTATGCATCTCTCCCCCCCACATCTCAGCCAGGTGAAGTATGCATCTCTCCCCCCCATCTCAGCCAGGTGAAGTATGCATCTCTCCCCCAATCACCTACCCACATCGCAGTTCCATGAGCCTAACATGCAACTCACCGAGAAGCCAGAATCTCTGCCCCGCATGTCGCTCCGTGTAGCGTGGTATCGTTGAGTTCCGCAGGAACATTGAATCATGGGTTGATCTGGGGAATCTGGCAAAACAATGTGTGATTATCTTGTTTGAGTCACATACCATTTGCACATTGATGGAGTGGTATAGCTTACGGTTGAGATACACTACCTCCATGGCATGTGGGACCACCAATTCCACATGGGCGCAGTCGATGGCACCAATGCAACCAGGGATGCCGGCCAGTGAATGGAAGCCAACTTTGGTGTTGGAGATCTCCTGGGCTGTCCGTGGTAGGTAAATGTGGTCGCCTGTGTGCTTCAGGAGGGCATCAAGCACTTGGTTCACCATACGTGAGAATAATGGTTGTGATATGTCATGCATGTGCCCCACTGTGTGCTGGTAGGTGCCTGCGACCAGGAAGTGGAGCACAGATGCTACCTTCAGTAGGGGTGGGATGGCGGTGCGTATTTCAATCAGGCTGGCAATGTCGGCATGTATCATGTCCACAATGGTGGTGAAGGTGTCCCGGTCCAGATGGTACAGAGTGTGAATCTGCTCAGGGGTTAGGTTGAATGGACTGGCTCTGATGCGAGGGATTGGGGGCTGCCTGCACGGTGCCACTGGCCGCACTGGTGGGGCATGCTGTGCCTGCCTTACCCTCCTTCTCCTCCTGCGTCTCCTCTGTGCTGCCTGTTGTTGTTGTTGTTGTTGCTGGAGTTCCACTGCAATCATGTCCTCCAGCCCCAGCATTGCTAGTAGTATTGGAATGATTTTGGTGTGTGACTGGGTGTATGAAGGGGTGGGGTGTGCTCCTTTTGTGCTGGCCCAGTCTATATTGCCTCCACCTGTGCTGATTGTGTGCTCCTGTGACAGTTGGGAACACTGCACATGGCCGTTTAGGGGTGGTCCGCGATGCCGGTATTTGCTCCATGCCGGTAAGGTACTTTTCGGGCTTCAGTAGGGCGTTATTTGCATGTCTGCCTGACTTGTGATGTTCCCCTGTTTGTGCCATGGCAGTATTTGCGGCATGGCATAAACAGGGGAACCTGTTTACGCCATGCCCGCGCTCCTGCCGCTATTAGCGGCACCATTAATTACGGTGCCGCTAATAGCGGGTTGGCATGTCATAATCGTGCGGAGCAGCAAGCGATGCCGGTAATCCATTACCGGCATCGTTATTCACTTACCACCCGGGTCGTAATGAGGCCCCTTGTCACCGCACCATCCTGCACTCCTAAGCCTCTTGAGAACACAGAAAAGCAATATCGCACTACTCAATACAAGATCCCCGATTAGTCACGCTCGCGACCTTCATGACATGATAATCGAAAACAACCTAGATATTCTTTGTTTACGGAAACTTGGATTCAGGATTCCAGTGGATCCTCTATTGACCTAGCTGTCCCTACAAGTTTCTCCTTCTATGGGGCAAACTGCAGTTCTGGTTACGGCGGTGGAGTGGCCATAATCGCAAAAGCTGACTTAGGTCTTTTTCCAACCCCTACTTCCTGTACAGGCTGCACAATCTTGCACGTTAAAATGACCCCTACCTAGAATGATTGCATCAATTTCGTTCTCATCTATAGACCTCCCAACTCTATGCCGGAGTTCAATAACGAAATCACCAACATCCTAAACAACCTGTCCAAACCAAACATCAATCCTAGGCAACCGAGCAACTTGACACCCATCACGAATTGCCAATTCCTCTTACAAAAACTCGACAACTGTGCCACCTCCCAGCTTTAGGCCTTTGTGGAGACCAACAGAACCCAATATAATTGAGAATCGATTTTCTGCCCCGCTTTCAGTACTGAGATAGCTATAATAATAATAATAAATAACTATGATTGACTTGCAAACTCAAATGCTGGGGATCATGGACAAAGGAAAGGCTGGAATGTTGGTTTTATTAGATCTCTCTGCGGCTTTCGATCTTATTGATCACGGCCACCTCCTCTGCTGCCTAAAAGACACAGGCCTCTGCTCCAACAAGGCGGAAAACTGGTTCCAATCCTTTCTTTCCAATTGGGAATCTAGAATTCAGTGGGGGGCTGCTTTTTGCCCTCAGCTCCCATTCGCTGTGATGTGCCCCAAGGGGCTTCCATCTCCCCTCTGTTGTTCAATCTCTATATCAGCTCTCTCTGCACTCTCCTCGACATGGTGGGTGTCATTTTTACGAACTATGCCGACAGCCAGATTGTCCTGGAACTCTCCGAGAATTACGACACTGATGCTAAAAATCTATCCAACATTTACGATCACATTGATAAGTGGATAGCTGTGAATTGGCTGTGCCTAAGTGGAACTAACACTGAATTTATGATTTTTGGTTACCAACCAAGATAGGGATACACGGTGCGCAGAGTACAGCAGTTTCTGGCTAAAAGACAATAAAATCAAGATCCAACGAAAAATTAAAGCCTTAGGGGTTCATATGGAAGCTTGTTTAAGCTCAGATGCTCACACATCCTACGTAAAACTCTCATGCAGTTACCACCTCCAAAAGTACATCCGCCCTTATACATCTGAGAGCAACTGTGCCACAATTGCTAGAGCCACCATATTATCGAGATTAGACTACTGCAATTCCTTTCTCATTGGCGCTTCTTTATCCAGCATATCAAGATGCCAGGTAATACAGAATAATGCGGTTATAAATGTGACTAATGTCCACAAAAGGTCTCATATCTCCGACCACAGGAGAAGACTGCACTGGTTACCTATTAAGGAAAGGATTGCTTTCAAAGCAGCCACTTGGTCCACTGCTGTCTTTTTGGCTCAATTCCTGATTATCTTAAATCCATGGCCCTCCCTTATCGGCCTGCCAGATCCCTGCGCTCCTCGGGCATAGGGTTGATCCAGGGTCCGACATGGAAATGCTCAAGGGGTTTTGGTAGATCCTTTGCAGTCAAAGCAGCAGGTCTTTGGAATGACCGCTCTTAGACCTAACCCGGATTTGTCATTGTTTAAGAAAGCCTCAAAAACCTGCCTTTTCAACTGACTGCCTCTGTTTGAATAGCTCTCCGGGATTTCTCCGTTTTCCCTTTCTTGTCTCTTAGTGTTGCGACCCAAGCGTATTTATTTTGCACCTTCATGCCCGTGGGCTGACTGGCGCGTCACAAATAAACAAATGAAAATGTCAGTAGGATGCGTAAATCCAGCTAATTTGCGCCTCGGGGGTGCCAGAGAGCCTGCATGTTCCAGTGTCCTTTATTTTTAACCACTGCATACTCTTCCTGGAGGAAGAAACGTGCTTGCTGTAGGGGGAATGAGAATGGAGCAAAGTACAGAGGAGAGGGAGACGGTTGAGTGTGTGTGCACAAGACAGTGGGTGAGAAAGCGAAAGAGAACACATTGAGAATGAGTCCGTCAGAGTGCCTCTGCATGGGTGTCTGTGTGTATGTACAGATGCATGCCAGAAACCCAGTTAAATGTCAGGAGACACGATAGAGTGCACTAGCCTTTAAGCAGGCATGTACATAGAGTGGGAACCTTTTTAGCAAGCCACTGAGTGCTTTAAAATAGGGAAAGTATGCTTTTTTGCATCCAAAGACATATATTATATTCCTCAGATATGGAGGAAGAGACTGAGTGCAAACAGATTTCACAAACAGATTGCAGCTGTGGATACTATCTCTTCTCATTACTTATTCCTGAACTTGTGCTTAACTGATGCTAACAGTGATTACTGCAAAGTCCGGCATCAAGATTATTTTATTGTTTAAAGTACAGACCTAGCTTGAGAGCAGTAGAGGACTGCACAGGGCGGCCATCGCTTTGGCTGGCATCTTAGTAGTGCAGTACTGAGAGCTGAGTTCTGTGCATCCGTTGGGGTTAGTCCATGGTCACTTGCTTTTGAATAAGCCATGTTTTGAGATATTTGCATAATTGATGAATTGTGGGAGCAGTCAGGGTCTATACTGGGATCATGTTCCAGAGGATGAATCCGTGACAAGAAAAGGATTGTTTGTGTGTCGTCTCTTTGCTAACTAGTTGTGATTTGTGCTTGTTGGTCAACGTGCTACACAAGGAGCGTATGCCACCAGATATATGGAGCTTAGCTGCCAGGTACACTGGTGTGCCACTTTTGACTGCTCTGTAGACTGTCCTGGCCTGGTGAGGAAGCCAATGTAGTTTGCGTAGGAAGGGAGTGATTTTACCAAATTTCTGCACCTCCATAATAAGACATGGACAGCTTTTAGGGGTGCCAAGTGAGCGTCTGAGAGCCCTATCAGGAGGGTATGACCGGATTGATTATGCAAAGGGTGGAGATTTGGAGCTAGGCTGTTTGGACCTTGTTGGCTATATGTTTCTGGAAGGACAAGCTGCTGTCAATGGTGAAGCCGAAGGACCTTTCTAAATCCGAGAGTTGCAGGTTAAAACCTTCTAGGAGCACATCACTGAGCCATTGTTGGACACGTTGTTTAGTGGGGGGGGAGGCTGATGAGGACAAATTCGGTCTTGGCTGAGTTAAGTTTGAGGTAGGCAGCCGACATCCAGGACTGGATGATATGTAACTAACTGCAGAGATGACTGATGTCCTGTAGGCTTTTTATTCTCATGGGCAACTGAGTATCGACCACATATTGGTGGATGGCTATATCAGGACCTTTGAGGAGTGTGCACAGAGGCTCCATGTAAAGGTTAAAAAGGAGATGTGAGAGGATGGAGTCTTGGGGACTCTGCAGGAAACTTGAGAGACAGTTCGAAGACAACATATTCATCTGTACAGCCTGGTGTGTGCCTGAGAGGTAGTAGGTTAACCAATTCAGGGCAATGCCAGAGAATCCCATCCAGTCAGCGAGGGGGGAGAGGAGGATACAGTGGCCGACTGTCAAAGGCAGCCCAGAGGTCAAGGAGGACGAGGAGGCACGAGGCACCCTTACCTATGATTTGGAGAGCATCATCTTCCACCTGGTTGGTGGCCGCATAGACTTGGGGCGGAGCCCAGATTGATAGACATCTAGGAGGTGTAGTTGATTTATTCTGGTAAATCAGTGACTGCTTGGTGCAGCGACTACTTTTCCCAAGATTTTTCCAATAAACAGGAGGTTCGCAATGGGCCGGTAGTTGGTCAAGTCATAGGGTTGTTTTTTCAAAACAGGTTGCATGAGACCAGACTTGAGGGTGTCTGGGAATTACCTTTATGTGATGGAGGCATTAATGAAGCCGAGTAGTGCATTGAGCACTGAGCCCAGTGTTCGGGAGAATTTTCATACATGTGCTAATTCCCTTCACCTTAGAGACCCCCCCAGCAACTTTGCTGGATTTTGAGGACTTTATTTTTTTACATGGAAAGAGTGTGAGCCTTTTTTCCCCACTCTTTCATGTATTTTGATGTCTGTTCTTTGATTATGGAGTTTTAAGGTACCTCCATAGGCATCATCTTTTCATGTGTGTCACACAGCACCCTCCGTGCAGTGACACAGGCAAGCCTTTAGGCTGTCCCAAGGTTTAAACACCTTCTCTGGGATAAACTACTGTTACCCAGAGAATGTAAAGTTACATTGGCTTTACTAGTCTTTTTAGATTCCTAGACCCGGCACACACTATCTTCCAATAGAATGCTGGAGGGGTTACCTAGTATCCCAGTCAAATGCTACCCTTTCCTATCGAAATGGCTGGTGGCTGTGGTTTTACAACAAACTAATAGGATTTTTGCCGACCGCGAACACGGGTAGCAAAAAAAAAAATCGCAGGAGCCATTTTCTTACAAGATGGCGTCTGAGCCTCCTTTGTTTAAACAGATCCTGATCTTTTTTCACCATTTCGTTTTGGAAAGGTCCTTCTAGAGTTTGTCTTTGCGTGCCAAACTAGGTTTGGTCCCTTTTTTCTACGCCTTTCGCCGGGCGTCAGGACTGAAGACCGCCTCTGGTGCCAGAGTGTCTAGTGTGGGCAGGAAGTGAGGGAGGTGCCTGAAACTCCCTGTGCTTAGTCTCCTAGGAGACCCAAATTCACTCTGGTGTGATTGGCTGGCTGACTGTGCGGCAAGGACAGCCACCCTGCTGGGTGAGTGGCAGGTAGGCTGGAATGAATGGGAGAAAACTGTTTAAAAGTCGAGTCTCTTGGCTTGGAAGGCAGAGTCGACCACTGGAACGAAAGAACCGAAGACGAGCTGGAAGAGGAAAGTTTGGGTGCTTCCTCTTCCCAGCCTAGATCAGGGAATCTCTGCATCTCCTTCCTGAACTCCCTGTCGTAGTTCAGCCATGATTCCCCCCCAAAAGTTAGTATTTTGGATCTCTAGTATTCTATGGTGGTAAACAATCAGTGCAGTGCCCTCTTCTGGGAATTTTTCTAAGATGATCGTTGACAGGATTTGACAGGATTTTAAAATGTGTGTTAAATATAACTAATCAGCAGAGCATGAACTGTGTGTTGTAATTAACCAGGGCATGATCAAGTGGGCGAAGAGAAACACAAGTTTGGAGGCTTGTGCACCTGCTGCAAAGCGTGGCCAACATGGACTTTGGTATGCCTGAATGCGGTGAATCTGCCATTCTCTGCTATTCCTCGGGGGATGGTGCTCTCTGAAGGCCTGCTTCTAGTGCACGGATAAAGTAATGGTGCTTCTCCCTGCAGCTGTCTTGCTGCTGTCAGCGAGATGGCGGGGAGAAAGAATGAGATGGGCTACCTTGCCCCCGCCAGATAAAAGCAAAATTCTGCCTGGGGGCAAGGTGGCCCCTCTTTGAACTTCAAAGGTCCCTGCTCCGCATCCGCCAGGATGGGAAGGGGGGACCTTTGAAGTGGAGCGAGGTGACAGGGGGCAGGGACTACCTGTTGTCACTTGCCCCCCTCACCTCGCTTTCCTGCACTGGCAACACGCAGTCTGGGTCCCCTTTGTCTCGGGGACCCAGCTGCCCGCCCCCACCATGTGCAAGCTAAGTGGGGCAGCACCTGAAATGTGCTGCCCCACCGGACCTCGCACAAACCTCCCACCTCCCAGCTTACGGCCCCGGGCCTCCCATCCAGGGGGGCCCGGGTGTATTGCCTTCCGGGCCGGACAAAACACTGGCCCTCATTGGTTCAGTGCACATGCACCATGTCGCTCATACGAGCCACGTAGTGCGTGTGTGCTGCACCAATGGAGTGCCAGCACTACGGCTGGTGTGACCAGTACAGCTTGATGCCGGAAGGTATTTCAGCCTTGCCACTCCCACGCCAGCCGTAGTGCCGGAAGCCTCGCCAGCATTCCAGCATGTCTGGTAAGTACATGGGGTGGGGGGGCTGTATGTTTGTGTGTGTCTCTCAGGTCTGTCCTGACTGTGTTTTTTGTTTTTGTATTTATGTTGAGATGCAGGGGTCGGGGGTGTGTCGGGTCTGTATGGGTGTTTGTATTGGTATGTCTGTGCAGTGAATGCTGAGATGGGGGTGTGTGTCGGGTCTGTATGGGAGTTTGTATTAGTATGTCTGTGCAGTGTATGCCGAGATGGGGGTGGGGGGTGTGTCGGGTCTGTATGGGTGTTTGTATTTGTATGTCTGTGCAGTGTATGTTGAGATCTGTATGGATGCATAGTGTATTGGTATATGCTTGTGAGTTTGTGTGCTGGGGTGGGGGGTGCGGGTCTGTATGGGTGCATAGTGTATTGGTGTATGCTTGTGAGTTTGTGTGCTGAGTTGGGGGGTGGGGGGTTTGGGTCCGTATGGGTGCATGGGGTGGGGGCCATGGGGCATAGTGTTTGGTTGGGGGTGGGAGCCAATGGGGCATAGTGTTTGGTTGGGAGTGGGAACCATGGGGCATAGTGTTTGGATGATGGGTGGGTGTCATGGGGCATAGTGTTTGGTTGAGGGGTGGGGGCCATGAGGCATAGTGTTTGGTTGGGGAGTGGGGGGCCAATGGGCATAGTGTTTGGTTGGTGAGTGGGGGGCATAGTGTTTGGTTGACGGCTGGGGGCCATGGGGCATGGCGTTTGGTTGAGGGGTGGGGGCCATGAAGCATAGTGTTTGGTTGGGGAGTGGGGGCCATGGGGCATAGTGTTTGGTTGGGGGCCATTGGGCATAGTGTTTGGTTGAGGGGTAGGAGCCATTGGGCATAGTGTTTGGTTGGGGGTGGGGGCCATGGGGCATATTGTTTGGTTGCAGGTGGGAGCCATGGGACATAGTGTTTGGTTGAGGGGTAGGAGCCATGGGGAATAGTGTTTGGTTGAGGGGTGGGGGCCATTGGGCATAGTGTTTTGCTGGGGGTGGGGGCCATGAGGCATAGTGTTTGGTTGAGGAGTGGGGGCCATGAGGCATAGGGTTTGGTTGGGGGTGGGAGCCATGGGGCATAGTGTTTGCTTGAGGGGTGGGTGCCATGGGGCATGGTGTTTGGTGTGGGAGTGGAGGCCATAGGGCAGTGTTTGGTTGGGGAGTGGGGGCCATAGGGCATAGTGTTTGGTTGAGGGGTTGGAGCCATGGGGCATAGTGTTTGGTTGAGGAGTGGGGGCTATGGGGTAGGGTGTTTGGTTGGGGGTGGGGGCCATGGGGCATAGTGTCGCACTCCAAGAGTGATCCCAATAATAAAGCTAAAACAGGCACAGTTAGGAGATGTTCATCTTTTACTTTTTGTGGAAACCTGACTCAACGCAGGGCATACTCCTCTTGGGCAACCCAAACAGCAAAGTATAGCAGTCCAAAATAACGGAATGTCCAATCAAGGGTCAATAAAATATATATAATTTAATTAAACAGACGATATGCGATAACTAAATAGAAATAAATGATGACAATGGAAAATGTGTAGTACAAAATTAAGTTTGAAACACAAATAAAAATCGTTACACCTCAACAACGTATTCTTTTTCGATGTGTTTAATAAAAATTGGGGGTTGAAAATGCCTCCTGCCACGCCCCGCCGTGCCTACCGCCCCACCCACATTTACTTTTCGGCCCACTATAGCCATCATGTAAGGTACTTTCGGCCCTCTGTCAAAATCAGTTGTGCACCCCTGCTTTAGGCTAAATCTCTCTTGGTCACAGTCGCTCCTGCTTCCCTTCTTTCCATGTCAGACTGCATTCACTTAGCAGCCGCATCTGTTTTCGTGAACGGGTTGACAAAGACACTCTGTGTTTGGGGATGTTGGGTTTCTGATAAGGGGTGTATTAGGCAAAGTGAATTGGGGGATGCAAGACTGCACTTCCCCCACCTCGCCTCTTAAAAATAGAACACTAGTCCTCTCACGAGCAAAAATGTCCTGTGTCCGAAATCCTATCCTAGCCCTTGCATTCAAGAAAGTAACTCAGAGGTGAAGGATACATCTTTGATGTTAAAGCTGCACACAATGTTCAAGTTCAACAAAAAGGTATAACTCCAACCAAAGCAGATAATGTTCACAGTTCCAAGGAATGACTCCCTTAACCAGTTTTCTTCACAGCAAAACAAATGTTCAAAGAAGCAACTTCTTAGTAGCCCAAAAAGATAACTTCCTCTTGCTGGTGTCACAATTCACTGCAGGAGAAATGACTCAATTTCCCAGGCTTTTTATAACATTCAGTATTACTCAAAACCTAAAGTCATCGATCTTCTTTGAGATTCTCCTTTCAAAAACACCACACAATTAAATGCGGGTCCCAGACACGCAAGACACCTGGTATACCCTCCTGCCATGTTCTTTTCCACATTCAATGCAGTTGAAAAAGTCCTATGTCTAAGAGTCTTCCTTAGGAGTCTCCTTTTATGATATACAGTTAATTCACATAATTGGCTTTGCCTGGTATACTCTACTGCCAGGACTTTCTTATGCAGTTCCTTTTATAATGCAGTTCCCTTTAGGCGCTGGTCCCAGACTTGCACAGCCCACGTGTTGAGTCCTTAAACTTCTATTGGTTAGCTTGTACTTTACTTTCCACTTGTGAAATGTTTCTCACTCTCTCAATCCACTCCTTTAAGGCATTCTAGGCTGTGCGGTATCAAAATTTAAGTGCTCCGGCATCCCACCTCCTCTGGGCTCATCGGTTTGCTGGGGTCGCTTCAGTGTCCTTCGTGCTGCTTGGATACTGCTCACCAATGGACTAGTGCAGCACCTCGCTCCTGCTTCGCCACTTATCAGGTTGGTCTCCTCTGACAGTCCTGCGCTGTCTCTGGCCTTATATTGCCTGACCTCTGGTTCTCTGGTGTACAGGGTACCGCAATCCCCATTCTGGCAGCACTTCTCTGGCTTCCTGTTCTCCGCCCGAGCTCACCTGCAGCAATGCTCTTCCCGGGCCTTCTCTCCACCTGATGGGAGCTGCATGCTCTGGTCGGCTTCTCTCCCTCTTCCTTCAGCTGTCAGGGGTTTTAAAAGTCCCGTCAATGCGTGCCTCTTTCCAATGACTAGAGTGCAGTGTTGGCGTCCATGCTCTAGTGATCCTTATTACTCCATTCCTCTTCTTCGTCCCAGTATTTGCAAAGGCGTCATATATATGGGTTTGAAAATCAATTCTTGTCATTCTTTTGATCACAGGAATTTGAAAGATGCCATCAGCAAGTCTTGCGGGTCATTGAAGGGAATTGTTATAACAGGCCATCAAGGCATGAGGAACAGAGGGGTCATCCCTAGAAGGGAAAGGGGGATACCATGTCTCACCTGATGATGACTGCCCCCCCTCCCCGAGGGTCACCTCTCCTCACGTGATCCTCCCCCGTACAGCCATCCCCAGGGACAGGATCAGGAAGTGGCTGCCATCATCCTGGCCAAATTAGGAGAGGCTACCTAAGGGAAAGGAGTGATAACACAATCCGATTCATCACAGTACCAAAAGGTTAAATCTGAATCGCATATGAATGCGATAAGAAGGACCAGGTAATTTACATAAATATTTAAGTAGTGCATTAAAAGAATAATGGATCTTTCCTTATTATCGCAAGAGTTCTTATTTGACAATGGGCTCTTGGTACCTGCTCAATTCCAATATTTCAACCTTCCTTTTCAAAGCATCTGGGTTATCAATGACTGGGTCCTTCTGTAGATTGAAATCCGATACAATGTGTGCACAGTCGATATACATCTATTAAGAGCAAACAACTGTTTGGAAGTATCAAGGTTTTAAGTCCACGAATAAAGAGCCAGAAGGAGGATCTACTTTCTTCCCAAAAAATTTCAAATTTTTCCACAGAATAAATTACTTCCAGGATTGCAAATGTAGTTCGTGCTTGACTGGAATAAAAAGGTATCACTACCTATTATCCCCACCAATAATATTGCAGTATATATGGTCGTCTGGAACGGCCTTAGGCAATATTTTTGGGGGATTTTTTGGAGCGGGGGTTGAAGGGGTGTCCCCCGCTCCTTTAAAAATAATGCAGGGGTTGCGGGGGTGTCCCCCGCAGGTTCCATGCCTTAATATCGCCACAAAAATATGGCGATATTTTTGTATGCTGATATTTTTGCTGGGATATTAACACATGGAACCGAATAAAAGTAATGGAAGCAGGACATCCCAACTGTCTCTTCCAAATTGTAACTTGCAACACTTGAAATGTATCCCACTCTATCAGATATAATTCAAGACCATCAAGCAAGGAGGGCAACACCTTTCACATGTAGTACATCAAAGGTAACATTGAGAATCCATAAAACCTAGCATAGATCCTGTGCATTTCTGCCAGGAAAGGCGCCAGGTTTTACCCAATTCTCATTTCCAAGTCCACAAATCCACTGTTCGTTCTAATCAAGTAACCTAAGTAAGTTAGTCTGTGACCCAAAGTTAATTTAGTACTGTCAATTGATCAAGTGAAATGTTCAGTTTTGGCCTGGAGCCCTAAGATCACCATGACTAGTGAGTTTGCTATGTTTAATTTGAGATTATTTTCCTTTAAGTACAGATTTAGCTCTTTGAAATTGCAAAGAAGCCCAATTTGAGTCTCCTCGAACTAGAGAAAGTAGTCCACAAATAGCAATGACTGCACATGAAAGTGACCTATTTTGGGTGGAAAAGAATTTACAGAGAACATGTACTCAGGAAGGTCGGACAGGTATGAATTCAACAGTGCTCAGGCGAGGACACAGCTCTGCCGCAGTCCCACGAATTTTTCAAACAGAGTGTCCACTATCCCCTCACTGTTCAGTCTTACCTGTATTGTGGTTTCAGAGTGGAGGAGTGGAAGTTAATTAAGGTCTCCCTGGTAGGCCCCAGTCGTAAAGCTTGTTCCAAAAAAATTTGAGGAAGCGTCTAACAGAGCAATAGGTAGGTAGTTTGAAGGATCAGAGCGGCCCCCTTTTTATAAATTGGAACCCCAAGTCCGGAAAGTGAAATCCCTCAATTGTCAAAAAATGTGGGTAAACCCACTGCTGGTGAAATCAGCGTCGATCTGCAAACGAACAATTTAAATGAAGTGCCCAAGACCCCGCTAAGACTGGCCCCAATTTTCTCCAAAGAAATCGCAAAGTTGGGCTAAGGAAAAAAGACATCAAACATCATTAGTACGAGTTCTTCAGCTATGAACCAAGGGGGGTTCCAACCATTTCACATGATCGTCTGTTGGGTGGTGATACAACTATAGAGTCTGAAGTTGTATCACCACCAGGATCTAATGCATTGCCTAGTATAAATGAGGCTCACAATGAGTCGAAAGATTCCACAGCTCAGAAGGAAGTCCGTCCCTTCGCCTTGCCCAGAATATGGCTGAAAAGACTGAATCCGTCAAAGGACCAGCCCAGGTTGAACAGAGGAATGATCTTGATCTTGATCCAGATTCTTTCTTCTTAAACTTCACTGAAGAATCCTCAAGGAAGAACCCTTTCCATTGATTACACCCACTGCCCGATGAAATAGACACTGCCAGAGGGAGGAATCCATTGAAAGGGCGAGTAACTAAGCACACTCTCCAATCTGTGTATTAGAAAACAATAAGGTAAGTAAATCATCTAATTCAGCTGACCTCTTATAATTCAACTAGTTTCCACATTAACCTTGTAAGAGTAGTTTGCTGAATGGCGAGGTGAACTGTGGAGCTCCGGATAATAATCCATCAAAAGACAACAACAAGGAAAGGGGAAGTTAGTAGGAAACTAATCCCGAACGGAACGAGGGCCGAACTAGTGTCGGGTACCTGCACTCTGGATAGCGTCTTTTAGTTCTGTGCACAAAGTATGACACAACATAATCCTGGCATCTCTGTAAATGCTCAAAACAAACAATTTCTTCACTCTCGTCTGCAGTGCTTTATTCACCCTTGAAATAATACTAGAAAGCAAATTAATCCCATCTGGGATACAGTACTCGATGAGTGCTCAGCAAGTGGATCAGTTTGGCAAGAAGAGCAATGAGAATTGTTCAGAAAGTCCAACTCCCGTAACTTGGAAGTTTTAAAACAATAATTGAATGTTTTATGCGTCTGGAGAAACACAGCAGCGAGCAAGCGCTAAGGAAGTTTTCACCTGACTTCTGGCAAGGACAGGACACCTCCGTGACAGGAATTGCGGAAGTCGGTTGATGAAGTCTCCGTGAATAGATGACGGCGGTTTCAGGAAGCCTCCATGAGTATTTGAAGATGGCTTCCCAGAATGCAAATGTGCCTCCATGCCAAAAATAAATTTGTGTAAAAAGGTCCGCAAAGTGCCTCCACGCCAAGAATAAATGCGTGGAAAAAGGTCCCCACCCCGGACCTTACGAACAAAGGAAGACTCAGAAAAGGAGTCTGAAGAAAACAAGAGCAGCCTTAGAAGGCAAGGCTAAGGTACGCGGTCAATTAAGTGACTAACCGCGATCAGGAACGAAACACAGTAGCAGTAGCAGTAACCCCGACCATATTTGCACATAAGATTGCCGTCGACATCTCCTGCAACGCTTCTTACCACCTACAAGCGTGGCTTTGCAGCACGACGTTGTGTGCACGCTCAGCTACCTTATTGTGCTCGCGAAATCAGCATTTGAGCTAATTATTTACCGTGCATGCAGTCGATTGCACATGGGCTCAAACCACTCCAAGATGGCCACCCAGCCCCCGGTCTACACTTCCTGATGTCCACCCACAGCCTGGCTGCCCACGAACCCCTCCGATTGGCCCTGCTCTACCAGAAATAACCAATCCGGAGCCGGGAGGCGTGAGCCGGCATCGGAACGAGGGCGGAGGAACAAACACTACTTCCTGTCCTAGCCTGTCCTTGCCTTATCTTGCCCCTTGCCAGAACCCCTGCACAACTGGTCCTGAACTCAGATCAGAAACTTAAGGTACATTCCATTTACGCCCTGTATTTCTACCCCATCACACAGCCACCTTCAAGTGACTATATTTCCTAGTACTATTCAAGCACATGAACGTTAAGTTACTGTTACATGATTACATTACCTGATCGTATATTGCTGATTATTAATGCAATGTCTGCCAATGTGAGCCTGCCAATCGAAATTGATGCCCATACTGTGACTGAAATCTCCTATAGCCAAACAGTACCAAGTTTTGCCACACTCTGCTAGATATCACCTAGCCTGATAGTTGCATCTAGCCTGCCTGTTTTTGGCCATTTCAAACCGCTACTGAAACTGAACCTAGCATGATAGTTGCATCTAGCCTGCCTGTTTATGGTCATTTCAAATTGCTACTGTACCTAGCCCTGTACCTTGCCTGATAGTTGCACCTAGCTTGCCTGTATTTGGTCTTTTCAAACTGCTACTGAAACTGTACCTAGCATGATAGTTGCATCTAGCCTACCTAGTCTTAGCCACTCAACTGCTACTGAAACTACGCTTAACTGACCTTTACTCAGCCACTTAGCATGTACACCCTGGGTCTTGCCTACAGGTCACCCTGGCTACTACTGTATATCGCCCTCCTCATCACACTAGGAACACAACCACCTAAACTGAACACCAAAGCTAACATTCCAAGTCTTTGCGCCACGTCCTATTCCACCCATCACACCTGCCCTATCTTGCCCAACACACAACACCCCAATACTGGACTCAAAATGACTCACTATCCAGATAGCACCACTCTACAAAGGCCATGTAATACCGTAGACAGAAACCTAAGACTACGCGCTCGCCTGTCCAAACTACATGAGCTACCAGCCAAGAAAGTTGAACTATTAAAATTCCAAAATAAAATACAGTTACCCTTGAAGGGTACTGCAGAATCCACCTTGAAACAGGCCAAGCCCAACAGACCCAGAATAAACAACTCTAATCAGACAACCAAAGGTAGTCATAACACCACTTGCCCTAACCTAGCAGACCACAAACCATATCTCAAAGGGACGCTCATAACCGCCAGGTCGCTAGTCGCACATGCCACAGAGATCTCAGATATCATTGCTACAGACAACTTAGACTTTTTGGCCATTTCAGAATCTTGGCTACATGATGCGGCAGGCCCAGCCTTATCACTAGCAGTCCCAGACAACTATACAATTCTACGTGCGGACAGACTTACCTCCCGAGGTGGAGGTTTAGCTATCATAGCTAAAACTAGCCTGGACATGAGGATTATCACCACTACTACGATGCAATCCTGTGAATGCCTCACGGTCAAAATAGCCATCGCCAACTCCCAAACCCTAAACATCATCCTCATCTACAGACCACCAGGTCCTATCAGAACCTTCGCTGAGGACATCGCGACATCCCTGTCCAATAACCTAAAAAATACATCCCAAACAATAGTGCTAGGAGACTTCAATCTAGGTTATAATGACAATAAGGACACCCAATCGACAGCGATTGCTCTGACCTTGAAAGAGCTGGGATTCTCCCAAAAAGTTGAATTACCCACCCACAACAAAGGTCGTATCCTTGACTGGATAGCAGAACATAATTGCGAAGTAAATATTACAGACTCTGTACCGCAGATCTGGACTGACCACCACCTGCTACTATTCACAGTGGCAACCAACAGGGCCACTGCCCTGTCCGCACCCGCCCCTCTGCCAACGAGAAACCCAAAACTAATGACAGCAGAAAATCTGATGCCCGTTATAATACCTAAATTGAACTCACTATCGGACAGCATGGACCCTAATCTGTTAGTTGAACATTACAATATAGCCATGACCTCAGCCCTTGATCACATAGCACCGCTCAAACTAAGAAATAGCAAACAAAAAAAACACCTCAATTCATGGTTCACGCCCTACCTAAAAGAGCTCAGGCTGGCCAAAAGAAAACTTGAAACCATTTGGAGACTCTCCCCATCAGTCAAAAATAAACTCAACCTCTCCAAAGCCGCCTCCCAATACAAGAAAGAAATACTATTAGCCAAACAAGAAACCTACAATACTAGAATATCTAATTCCAAATCAAGTGTCAAAGAACTGTTTAGCATTCTGAAAGAACTGGAAACACCCATTGTACCCCAAGAAAACTGCTCCAAGGATAAAATATGGTGCTCTAGCATACAACTTGCTCTAACAAATAAAGTAGCAAATCTACAAACCAACATTGCCATCAAGAAGGCATCGCTAACACCTCACATCCCGCAGAGTTCAGCACCACCACCACAGCCTAAGATGGAAGCCCGATTCTGCTTCTCTAAGGTATCGATCGTAGAGGTAGAAAAGGTCATCCTGGGTCTTAAACCGTCTAACTGTAAAGGCGACCAATGCCCAGCACAACTCATCAAAGATGCTGTGAGAGAATTATCGACATGTATAACCAAACTAATCAACTCTTCCCTTACCTCAGGCTCAGTACCGAACAACCTAAAAGAGTCCTGGGTATTGCCACTACTAAAGAAACAAACCCTTGACCCTGCCATTCCGACGAACTTCAGGCCCATCACGACCGTGCCCTTTCTTCTAAAAATTCGAGATAAAGTGGCTTACTTGCAAATTCAAAACTTCCTAGAGTCTAACCACCTACTTGGGACCCGTCAATCAGGATTCCACCCGCAACATGGGACCGAGACAGCATTAATAGACCTTAAGGCCCAAATAGACGAATGTAGAGACAATGGCCAAGCGGCCCTACTTCTCCTCCTGCACTTATCATCGGCATTCGACTTAGTGGACCACACAGTCCTCTGTAGTCACCTCGACTCGGCAGCCCACTTCTCAAAAGAGGCCATAATCTGGATCAAGTAATTCCTGAGCAATCTGACTATGAGAGTCTTTGCTCCATCAGCCTCAGCAGATCCAATTCCCATATCATGCGGTGTACCAAAAGGTTCTTGTGTGTCACCCACCCTCTACAATGTCTTCACGAAGCCACTCGTTGATGAAATGGACCATCTGGGTATCGCCTACACCAACTACGCAGATGATACCCAGATCCTCCTCCCGCTCTCAGGAGCGTACGCCAAGGACCTGGCCTTAGTGAACAGGATATATAGCATCGTTCAGGCATGGATGGCCACACACGGCTTATGCCTAAACGATGATAAAACTGAGCTTATCATCCTAGGCACCACTACCTATATATCCAAACTCAGCCATGATTATGACAACTTCATTATCGATGGGAACAACATAAAAGTAGCTCACGAAGTAAAAACTCTAGGATTTTACCTAGACGCCACCATGAACTTTACCAAACAAGTTAACTCTCTAGCTTCTGCCACAGCATACACATGCAAACTTATCAGAGCGAGCAAACAATTCCTCTCTACAGACAGTTGCATTACACTTGCCAGAGCCCTGATACTATCCAAATTAGACTATTGCAATGGATTACACATTGGAGCAAATAAACAGACCATCCACAAAATTCAAGTTCTCCAGAACAATGCCTTGAGAGCAGCACTCAAGATTAATAGAAACAAGCATATATCCTCAATAAGAAGAGAATACAAATGGCTCTCCACCATAGACAATATTCATCTCAAAATTGCCACCCTCACCCACAAATGTATCAATAACAAAGCTCCACCCTACCTCATGGACAGGTTACGTAAAAGAACTTCTTCCAGACCCACCAGAATAGCCAACGCTAACTGCCTCCAAGTTCCGCGATTCAAACTCGCCACTATAGGATGAAATAGCTTCCCGGTTAAGGCTGCGCAGTTATGGAACTCCCTCCCCCATGACGTCAGAGAACCTCAGCCCTTGGCTAAATTTAGACAAAACCTCACTAGGTGGCCAAGAGCCAAACACAGTTAACCACTCCACATGCCACATTGTACATAACTGTATATAACTACATATTATGAGACTTTGATTATGCAGGAGCATGCTCCTCGCTCCCTTGTTCTTGATCGCTCCCTGTACATATCTGCTTACTGTAGTATTGCTGATGTCTATGCCCACACTTCCTGCCTTCTTTTTGTACTTGTAATTAGCTGAGCTTATCTGTAACCAAGCTCAGCGTATTTCTGCACCTTCATCTGATTTGTTTTTTCTTATGTATCTGTAACTAAGTTGAGCATATCCTTGTCTGTTTGCGCCCTGATGCCCCAGGGTATGGTGCGCCATACAAATAATAAACTAAACTAAACAATCAGAAGTGCGGAACGCTTAGAGGAATGGACCTAAATACGCACAGAAAGCACGTGACTGATGTCGCCACCAACATGATCATGTGATCTTAGGTGCTAGAATGCAATGCCGTTTTGCGGGGAGTTCGGAAAATAGATTCCACCTGTTATAGAACGGTCTTGCTGCCGTTCTGAAAGCATACGGATTCCTGCTACCATATTAAACAGGTGAGTGAGGCATGACATATTATCCCTGCCTTCGATTCCAGCTACTTTAAGGTCAAGGCTCTCCAATACGAAAATAAAAGGAAATCATATTTCCCAAGATAGGGAATTCAATGGGAGAAATGCAGGTACTATGAAGGGGGAGGCCGTTCACCTAAGGACCAGAGGGGCAATAAAACAAGGCTCTGTGCTTTGCTCCCAGGTATCTTGACTGAGGTATTCCAAAAATGATCTTCTACGGAGGAATTTCTTTAGCTGTGGGAACACAGACTAATTAGTTGGAACACGCGGGGCACTCATTTGTTTAAAATATGGAAATGAGGAAACATATCTTTCATGATCACAATCTAATCCTATTTCAGGAAACATGGCTGAGGGACTCCTTCACGTTGGATGGCGTTTCCAGCTTTCATCTGTTGGCCACAAACGTGAATGGGGGGGGGGAATCCTCAGGGGGGTTGGTGGCTGTTGTTCGTAATATCAGGGTTAGTAATATCGAACCACTAGCAACTAAAAGATTGGGCATTCTGCCTCTCAGAATATGTTTTCCTCCAAAGATCTTTGAACACTCATTGATCCTGATCAATCTATATTGGAGCCCTGTGCATTCCACAGTAGAAAGGTTCTTGGATGATATTGCTGAAATACTACTTAATGTAGGTATTGTTTTTCCAAATGATTACATCCCGAGGGCAGTAGATCAAAACTCAAACTGTTTGGGTCGATCTCAAGGAGGAATTCACAAGGGGACCTCAGGAGTCAATGGTGGGAGATGGGTAAGATTTCTCAAGGAATGGAATTTGCACACTGCAAATGGTGTAGTTTGTGGCGGTATCCCGGCCACAAAAACTTGGAAAAGCAGAGTCTCATCTTCAACAATTGACTATGTTATGATGTCAGAATCACTCTTTGGGGTATTTTGTTAACTAAGGGTATATGATATTGGTACGAGTGACCATATGCCACTGTCACTCACCTTAAACCTCCATAAGACAGGCCTACAAAAACCACTCTATCAATCGGTTGTTACTGTAGCTCAAGGTGGTAATCGAGTGGTTAGGTATAACTACTGAGGTATGAAAGTGAAACATGGGCATTGGATAAACTATGTGATCCAAGATGTTTTGTTGATTTTCTTTGGGACCTAGATAGACCAGGAACAAAACAGGATCCCTCGGGTCAAATACACACACATGGTTTTGATGGAGAGACTAGGGAGCGAAAAATAATTGCACCGAAATATTCGATTATTGGCAAGGGAAGGTTTGACATAAGAAAAGTATGACAGAAAAAAGAGGTATGTGTGTAATGTTTATAGAAACTGGTCGAGAATCAAGAAATTCGAGAGAAATCGCCTAGATGGTCCATTTATGTTGACAGCAGTGACTAAAGGGAAATCTCAGAATTTTTGGGCACTTATTAATTCTAACCCAGACCAAAAAGTCTCGATATAGTCAAATTGCATTGCTGAATCAGCTTGGATTGAGTACTTTTCTAAAGTTTTTGAGGAAACTCATCCAAGGACCTGTGGGTTAAATACAGGAGTAAAGTGGTACCTGAATTTTGAGGAAGAAGATATTGAAGGGTTGATTCTTAGTTCATCGCAATCTAGGGCCGCGGGGCCCAATGGCCTCGCAAATGAAATATTATGGTCCGCAATAGGCCAATGGACTTCTCTTCTCTTCAACCTCTTTAATATTTTTTTTTAAAACAGAAAATCCCAGATTCCTGGAATATTGCCATTATCGTTGCCATTTACAAGAAGGGTGATCGAGTAAACCTGGTAAACTACCGCCCGATCGCCCTTATGGACATAGAGAGTAAACTCTTTGCCTGTATAGTACCACTTACAAGCTTGGGCTGACCAGTCAAACGTTCTCACCAAATTTCAAACTGGATTTCGTAAAGGGATGTCAACAACATTAAATGGCCTAATACTCAATTTGTTAAATCCAAAGCAAAAGAAAGACCTATCGCTTTATGGAGTCTGGATTGATTTATCCAGAGCCTTTGATAGAATCAATAGAGGTCAACCCTGGTGCAAATTGAAAGACTGGGGTATTCCAGAGGATCTCCTGGTAATTGTAATACCTTTGCATGAGAACACCAAGATCCAGGTAAGATTAAATCTCGAAGGACAGCTGTCTCTACCTATCTCCACTGAGAAGGGGTTGATACAGGACTGCATAGTAGCACCATGTCTTTTCAACCTCTTCCTGGCTGAACTTTGGATTAAACTTGCTTCCTTTTCATTGGCTGCTCCATCGATTGGCCAACCTAAACACACTGGCTTGGCATATGCTGATGATGTGGTATTATTAGATCATACTCCAGTTGGTTTACAGAGGTTGATATCTGCCTTTGAGGATTATGTCTTATCTAATGATCCCCTCATCAACCTATTGAAAACTTGCATTATGGCATACAATCGTTCAGCCAGTAAAAGAAGTTTGAAATGGAACATAGCAAATTAAATGTTACCAGTTGTAAATTAAATGAAATATCTGGGTTGCATGATTAGAACTACTCCAACTAAGGTGGCATTAGAGGCTGAAAAAAATCGAAGCAACTCATCTGTCAAATGAAAACAATCTTTTGTGTCTTTTGTAGATCCACCTTGTTACCCTTACTTACATTTGATAAGGGTAAGGTGATTCCAACTCTAACATATGGAATAGATGTTCTGACAGCATTAAAGATTGACTAGGCTTGTACTGAATGCAGGATTTGGAAAGCAACCTTCATTTTACCTCGCTCACTATCGAATGCTAGGTTACGTTATGAACTAGGCCTACAATCCTTAAAATCTCAGGTCGAATGGAGAAGGGTCAATCTATACAGATCTATCATTTGTCTCCTCAAAAGGTCCTTATATGTGGACATCTATGCTCTTATGGAATCTAATACCAATGAGTGTCTTTGTGGATTAAAAAAGATGCCTCAGTGATACTATCTAAATGCCAGTCCACTGAAAGAAACATAATAGAAAATCCACACAGGATAAAAAAAATGCTGGCTTTGAATGATTGAATTGCAACCAGAGCCTCGATGGTAAAAGTGAAGAGTTACAAGGACTTCCCAATCTTAGATAAAACATTGGGTTACTTACTACACTACCTCAGAAAGTGTCAAGACTCTATTTGGAGGATAAACTTCCTGAGGTTACGTATGATTCGTTATGTAATCTGTGACTTGCTCAGACTTAGAGGAAAAGGTGCTCTGGAGGACACATGGTGTAATCTCTGTGATGAAAAGATATGTCAAAACATCAAACATCTGTTAATGTCATGTACGTGTACTAGACATCAGAGGGTCATTCATTTTACCCCTTTTTGTTCACCACATTGATTGTCTCGATTCCAATGAGTTTTGGAACTGAATGTTAGCAGGAAGAGAAACCTTATCCCTTTAAGTTTTGCGTTTCTTGAAAGAAATTGAACCCATCATTGGTGTATGAAAAATGTTCAATTGAGAAAAGTCATTTCCATTTAAAATGCGTTCAGTTTGTGATAAAGTTTCCTTTTCTTTTTTTCTTTGTTTTATTTTAGGAACTGAATTGAATCTAATGTAAATGTGATTTTATGGATTGTATTGGTGAATTTATTGTTTGTTTAAAGCTTTTATTTTTGCTCATTTGTGAAAAGTCAAAAATGGACCAACCACAGTAATAATAATAATAATAATAATAATAATAATAATAATAATAATAATAATAATAATAATAATAATAAACTGAAACTATATAAGACGTATGCCAAGAAGTTTCAAAATTATTCCTCCCAGTGAGGTGTTGTAAAAGAGTGCTGCTAGTAACCCCAACCTTACCTCAGGGTTTTCCTGGATCTCTTAATTGTACTTGCTATTATCGGTCATCTAAAGAGAGGTGAAAATGGCCCAGGGCTTTAGGATCAAAGGATGATCTAGTCAGAGTTGGTAAGCCGAATTTACGCTCAAAGTGATTATGCCAAACACAATCCGAAATTACGATTTCTAAGGCTGCTGCCAACTCGACGTTGATTCAAGTCTGTTCTATTGATGTTCTTCCTGAAGTTCTTTGTGTTGAATTTGTTTTTGATAGACACCATTACTTGACTATCAGAAATATCTTAGATGATCCTATGCCCTGTAAGGAAGGCATGTCTTCAACTGTAAAACAGATACAAGTGACCACAGTTCAAGGGTGTTTATTGAACTTCAAAAAGGGTATGATAAATGAATATCTAAACCTAAATCTACAGTTGGGAGCAAGCTACGACCATCAAATAATAATAACGCAGTCCTATTGCCAATCTTTATCTCTAAATACAAATAGTGTGGGGAATATGTATTTAAAAAGAAAGAAGTGTTCAAAATGATGTCAGGTTTTCAGGCCATTGGCATCCCTTCCCCACATGTTCAGCACGGGATAAGGTGGTTCACTCGAGCATATCATAGTCTCTGGCTTCTTTAGCACAAGGTCACAGTTCAATCATCCGCATCAGGGCCTTCGGAGCTTAAGTCTCCTTGCTTCTCAAAGTCTTTTTCACTCAAAGGGCCTGATGCAACCAAATAAACAACAAGGTTTTCCCTATTCAGATTTTCACAAATATTCACATTGGGCGAGTCACTCTCCACCCCGGTTCCACCTCAGCCGGGTTCGGATCTTTTTAACATAAACAGGCTTCCCTCTGCCGGGCTTGAGCAAGTCTTTCACCTTTCACTTTATCACACAATGTTTGTAGGCTGTTTTTTTTTCGGGTGACTCACGGTTCACCCCGGATCCCCCTCAGCCGGGCACAGATCCCTTCAACACAACCAGTCTCCCTCAGCCAGACTCAGACCAATGTCAATTTTACATCAAGCATCGATGACTTTCGAATGTGCACTGGGTTTGGCATGACCAGTTGCAGGATCACTTCGATTTCACAATTTTCGTTCTTTTTACGTTCGCACCCTTTCGGTTGGATACCCAACGCATACTTTCGAATGAGCACCCACGTGATGCCGGACCACTCTGTCTATGGTATCGTGTTTTAGCTTCAAAGTTCATTCACTCATCTGCTGTTTTAATAATCTTCTTTATACAATGTTGCCACTTAGAACCTTAGTTTCCACACAGACCGGTCTGGTATCAGTTTCCCTAACTCATTCGCTTTGCTGACTTCACTGGTGCTGCTTTGTTGTAGGAGCCAACGACAGTACCACAGCGGCAAACGCTTCTCCCTGCCTTCACTATCGATGTGCGAGAGCCCCGGGTACTTCCAACACACTATGCAGGATTCTTCAGTTTTAATTCCAGGTCTTACGTTTCCTACTCTCCAAGGCTCATGAAAGATGCAGTCTTTCAGTAATAAAAGGTCAAGAGCACTTCCCTCCTTGCAATACTCTTCGGTCTTGCAGTCTTCTGCCTTGTATCAAACAGCCATCTTGGAACTGCTGCTTCTTTTTGTTTTTTGCCTCACTGAGAGTGTGCTTTCGTGCTCTGCCTGTTATTCATGTGGATAAGTGTGATGGAAGTCAGGTGTGTGTAATGATCAGTAATTCCCTTATCATTGTAGTGGGACATGTCAGGTATACGGCTGTGGTGTTAGTCTGTTTTCCTCATAGTGAGTTGTCCGTGAGAAAGTGTTTGTGTCGGAAAAGGGGGGGGTTGAGTCCCTGTGTATCCTACCTGGTAGGATGGGGTAAAGGTGTTACAGGGAAGGAGATACTGCATCTCGCCATCCAGTGTCCCACTTCCACTACCCGAAGACCGCCCATACAGGTGATCCTCCCGCACCGGTACACACCCAGGAACTGGAGCCAAAAGTGATGGCTGTGTCCTGGCCACCTGGGTGACATATCCCTGGGGTCTAGTGGGTGAGACACCTTCAGGTTTCTCACAGCCCCTTCACCCAGTTCCTAGGTTATTTGAGAAACCTGACCTATATTTATCAGGAGTAGACAAGGCCAAGTCAGAAGTAATATCCCTTAGCTTCGCACATAAGGCCTTCTTCTTATCAGCGATGGTGGTGTCCTATTTGTGTTTGTGACCAAATTGTCTAGATGACCCCTTAGGAAGACTTGAGGATATAACCTGTAATACAGAATTAATGGATTCTAGAACTGGCGGTTGAAGTGATGGCAGCTTGAGGACTCTGCTCCTGTAGATCCGGTTGATAGAATATGGCAGATTCAATTGACATTGTGGGCCCCCACTCCTGCTCCACCTCCCATCTTCAAGGAGATCCAGATTGGGGGAAGATGAGACAGTTGAAGTTTTGGAAGTAGAATCTCAGCCATCAAAATGGGTCAGAGGTGATGTAGTCACCTGTGCTGAGAGTCAATCAGCTGAAGACTATTTGACTCAGATCATGGATGGATTTGTGTTATCTATTGAAAAGATCAAACTGACGGTATTGGAGATGAAAAAGAATTAGGCTGTGGCTAAGAAGAAGACTGAGGATCTGTAAACTAGGGTCTCTGGCTCAGAGGACCAGCTCCAAGCCCTAGAGGAGAAGGTGTCACTTCAGATTTTGCTGCTGGATGCTGCCCATAAGAAAATCTTTGAACAGGAACATTAAGCAATCAGGCAATCTAATATTAGGATTACTGACTTCCCGGAAGGGGTTGAGAATGGGCATCCTGTTGACTTTCTGCAAAAGGTTCTGCCTAAATTGTGGGATCTCCCCAAAAGGAAAATTGCTGGAGATTGAGAGCACCCATCGCACATTAGCCCCAAAGCCTACTGCTGGTCAATCCCCTGTGCCTTCCTGGTGAAGCTTTTGAGGTTCCTGGTGAAGGGGTTACTGATGGAGAGGGCCAGTGATCTTGGGAAGCTGAACTGGGTAGGTAATTACAAAGTTTTACTCTTTAATGATTGCACGCACAAATTAAATGGTTAACAGACTCAAAGCGATCAGCAACAGAGAAGCACCTTTCCTACTATATGGTTTACCCAGTGATATTTAAGGTTGTTGTGGATGGGACCACACATTCCTTTACAGATCCCCTGAAAGCATTTTCCTTTTTGATAGACTTGCAATCTGGGCATACAAGAAATTCACACTGAAGGTGACTTTTGTGGTGCATATTGTGGTAATCTTCAGTGGCGAGAAAATGGCAGTGTTTCTTTTTAAACACCTGCTTTCCAGTGCTTCAATTCAGTAGCTTTGAGCTATGTGCTGTGTCGTAACAAGAACACAGTGTGCAGTGGGCCCTTTCTTTTAAACCAGACTGACGCTACATCCTTTCATCACCAGACTGGAAATGGTGTTGTTGGGGTATAGACGGAGGATGGTGCAGCAGGCTGTGCTGCAGACGTGCATTCCTCCCTCTTTGAGCAGGGGCATGACATCATTGAACACTCTATGGTATTTTAACATTGGTATTGTTTACAGCTCGTGCAAGAAAGCTAAACGTTGTACTTTGAGCACTGCGGACTGCTGAGATTTTCGCTCCCCTGAGATCGGCTGGGTTGATACAAAGGGCATAAATGCACAATTTGTGTCCGAGTTTATAGTTACCCCCTGCTTTCTGTCATTTGCTGCCGCGCCCTTGGTCTTATTGTTGGATTCTGACTTTGCTAAACATATTGAGTGTGAAATCCCGCTGTACCTGCAAGATAAACTGCTATCAGTTGACAATGTATCCGTTGACTGGGATGCTTTAAAACCAATGATACAGGGTAAAGCGATTAGCTTTTCAGCTTACAAGAGAAAACAGTGTAGCAGAGTTTGTTAAGGTTGAAACGCATACAAACTACCTGAGGAGAAATACAACTGTTCTCCTGTTGTTAACATGTCCTCTATGCGGAGTGCTAAGCGCTCTCTTGATTGTGAGTTGCATTCCAGGGCGGAGAGAGAGTTCTTTTACGCCAAGCAATCTTTTTGGGAGCGAGGTGAGAAATCTAGTATGCTATTGGCCAGCCAGCTGAAAATTAAGGGGAAAGGGAGACAGGTGCTCTTTATTGTAAGAAAAGAGGGATACATTTTGAAGAAGAATTAAGATATTTGTGACACTTTTAAGCTGTTTTATGCTACTTTGTATAGTGATGACAGACATATTACTGAGTCGGAAGTGTCAGAGTATTTGCGCCGGGTTGATGTTCCTAGTTTGGATGAGCAAGACAAACTCTGTGGCGATGCGGAAATATCCTCTCAAGAAATTGTGGGCTCTATGGATGTGATGTCATCTGGGAAATACCCGGGCTGGATGGGTTCCTGATTGAATTCTACAAAACCTTGTGAGCCTATGGCTGTTGAGATTTTCTGGCTTTGCTTTGTTTCATTTCTCCCTGTTTAAGCGAGATGGAGGATCCTTGTCTGTACTGGATGGTAACAATACTGTCTCAGAAGCACTAGGGACTTCACTGGTGCTGATTTTGACCTCTTGATTTAATAGAAGGTCAGTATGTGACAAGCCCTCGTGAGAGTGAAGATCAAAAGTAATTATAGACTTGGACTCCTCTGCGGGTAAAAAGACTGGCGGGAACGAGGGCAGTGTCATTGTTTCCAAAGGATGGGCATATTTTTTTATCAAGATATAAGAGACCCCAGTCATGGCAAGAGTCACCAGGGCAGGTATGTTGCAAATGGTTTGTTTAGAACTGGAATCCAAAAATGCCCAAACATCCTCAAGTTGGTTTTTAGGTCTTGATTCATCATGTCGTATAAAGTGGCGCATATCTGCTGCCCCATTCCCAACAAAGTGCGTGCGCCCCTCTTTCCAACTTTACTCCACCTCTGCCAGACTCTGCACCTTCACCAGATTCCACCCATTCAACAGACTGTCAGCCTTTGCCAAGCTACACCCCTGCACCCTCATTTTGCCCCCCATTTTGGCTTCATGATATAAGGACGCTTTAAGGCTGCAGGGGTTAGGAAATTGTTGCTTCCACTCTATTAATTCAAGCCTCTTATCTTCTACTTTGTGTTAGTTGAAAGAGTGTTTTCAGATCTCTGATGTCCAAGATTTGAAGAATGCAGTGTGTTCTGCAGTTGCCTGCACTTGAGGTACTTATTGAGGCCAACTGTCTACTTTTGGTTATGGAAGAAAATAAACTTTTAAAGGAATTATCCAAACACAAGCTGTCTGCCAACTGGACACAAGTGAGGGAAGGTTGGAACAAGGAATTTTGGTTTCAATGCCAATAACTGGTTTCTCACGAATTGACTGATGTCGCCTACCATCACCCTATAAAAAGCACCTAGACTGGTCTGAATGTTTCAGGCAAATGTAGGAGAGGCATTTTATCACAAGAATGACACTGACACAATGGGTACAGTTTGTAAAACCTTTATGGAAATGGTTGGGGTTGCAGAAACTTCTATTCTAACCCTAAAACTAAGATCAGAGTAGTCTCGACCATGAAATAATAAATAACGCAGTCCTACTGGAGTCTGTCAAATTAAAATGGACTATGCTAACAAAACATATTGCCTGCCCTATCTCTTGTATAAAAAAGTGTAAAAAGGGGAAATGTATGCAAAAGGAAAAATCAGTGTTCAAATGAATAAATGTGGTTGAACCAGCTCTCTTCCTCAAGTTAGACCTCATGGAGTAAGGCTGTCCCTGTAGGCGGGATGACACTCTGGCTCAGCATCCAACACAAAGAGTTTCAGAACGTGGATTGAGGACCACCTGGCATTCCATGATTAAGTCTCTTTTCTCGACTTCCAAAAATAATGTTTCAACCAAAAAGTTCACAAAGGACTCCTCTGCCGTGCTCAGACCTCTCACGATAAAGTTAACACAAACGTGCCAGGGGGGGCCTCCGTTCCCAAAGCATATTTCACTTCGGATCTCTTTCTGTCTGGCTCGGACCACTTCTGCGTTACCTACTGTTCAGACCACTGCAGGACCACTTCGACTCAAATTCCACAGTTCAACTTTCGCTCTCCCCTTCTCTATGAGTTAAACCTCTGTATATCACTTTTGCTGTTCAATTGCTTTTTCGCTTCGAGCAATTTCTTTTCACAGAGACTTTCAAGTGGGCTATTTCCTTTCAACGGACCACTCGGAAAAATTAGTACTGCTAATCTCGCAGGTGTCTTTTACTTCAAAGTTCATTCACAGGTCTGTGTTTCCTCCCGTCTCATTCACACGTGTGCAGCCTTCACTTGTGGTAAAATGTTGCTATTTCAGACTTTAACACACACCAGTCTTTCAGGTCGCTTGCCAACTCACAGGCTGTGTGCGCATCTTTCTCGGTTTTGCGATTCTCAATTCATGAGTCAAGGTTAGTACCACAGGCTTGGCCTCGCCTCCCTAACTCTGCCGTTCACCCAGGAGGGTCACTGCCAACCTTGAAACACAATGTCGGATCTGGCCTTCTCCACGTGTCTGTCGCAGCCTGTCGGAGTCAACGACCTCCAGTAGGGAACTCTGGGGGTTTTTGACATGCTGCTCTCGTCCCTTGGTCTGTCGCTCTGCTCCAGTAGGATTGCCTTCGTCCCAGAAGCCCTGCTGGTACTCGTGTTCTGCCTTGCTCAGAGTGTGTCTTTTGGTTCTGCCTTTTATTTGTGTGTGGAGAGCTAATTGGTATCAGGTGTATGCACTTAGAATCAAGTGCCTGACTTTGCCTGACCCAATTAGCGGGACATCTCGAGTACGATGTGTGAAAGTTTATGCTGCTACTCTCAGTCAACCTCTTCCTTGGCTCAGTGTTTGTGTAAAAAGGGGGGGGGGGGGAGTTGGGACCTCTGAGCATCCTCAAACATAGGATGGCTTGGATGAACAAAATGGGGGGGGTGGGGATATTGCATCTCACCATTGGTTGCTCCACTCCCTGAAGACCCCTGACCCAGGTGATCCTCCAGCACTGGTCCACCTCCGGGGTCTGGATCCAAAGGTGATAGCCATGCCATGGCCACCTGAGAGAGAGATCCCTGGGGACTAGCGGGTGAGACACCCTCTGGTTTCTCACACAATATTCCCACATTTCTACATGCAGTCTTGTTAAATGGTAAATGGTTACATATGAAATATATGCAAGTGGGAGAGAGGCATTTTTTATTTTATTATTGTGGTGTGGTTGAACAAGTCAACCTTTTACATACAATACAAAAATACATAAAAACAAACACAATATTACTATAAAACATCAAATTAGCAACCCAAATATAAAAGTTCTACAAATAAGAAATGTTCCACATACAAACCTTACAAGATAAAAGACAAAAAGGGTTTGAGAGTTAAAAAAAACCTTTTTTCCAAAACCACTCCTGCATATCTTTATATTAACCTATCACTTGATGCTTTCCATCTGATTAAAACCATGTTGAGTTTACCTAAAAAATGAGGACTGCAATAGCTAAGGAAATGTCATGCCCACTGGAGAGTCGGTCCCAAAAATCTTCTGTCATCAACTTCTCAGAATTCGGTGTGCACCCACACAGTAACCGTAATCTTAGATTCTGCAAAGCTAAACACTCACTTAGTAGATCCTTTAGAGTTTGAGTTATTCCATGTGGTTCACAAAGGGGACAAATATCAGAGATATCATTATTCGTTGACCGCACCAATAAAATCTCAGCAGTGGGTATTAAATGTAAGCCTGATCCATAAGAATAAATTCCTCCAGTATGGATTAGGGCATGTACGCGAGTACACAGGAACAACTCCTTGCTTCCCATCTCCTTTTGAAAAACTCTGATGGAAGGTTTACATAACTATGCATCTCATCTATAGTGTTAGTCCAGTCAGCCTGGCACAATAGTTTTCTTCAAAAGTACAGGACTCTATCAGCACAGTCAGACTGCTGACTGACGGTTAGTATCGTATCTACGGAAATTCTAAACCTGACTTACCAGTGAGCATAATCTAATTTTAAATCGCATTCCAGTTGAAGTTTCTCTCTAAGAAAGTAATTTGCAAACAATACAAGAATGTTGGCACCACCTTGAGTTTAAATAAATGCAATAATTGGGAGAATGGTAAACTTACAATGCTTGGTATTGATCTTCTTGATTTGAGAGAAAAATTGAGATGTCCTATTTTGTAATGTACTTAATATCAGCTCTTATTTAGCATTGCATATAATATAACTCCTAGATAGGTCACATTCTTTAACAGGATTAACTTGGATTTACCTATGGTCCATAAGGCTTGTTATGGTTTCTATTAAAAAGAATCACGTTTCATTTGGCCTTACTAATGACCAATTAATTAAGAGGCAACATATAGAACCAAAGAATCAATGAGATGCTGCAGCCCACACAGTATGATCCGCGAGGACTACAATGCCTGCATACGCCATCCGGGACATACTCAAAGTATTAATCTTTGGTCTTGTAAGGACCACCGTGTCAGGGTACTCACCCAAATCTGTGAGGTACAGTTTGGACAGGCAGGCGCCAGGGCATAGCCTTGATGCAATCCTCTAAAAGCATGCAAATACTTTGATAAATGGTCAAACCTGACCTGTAAGGATGTATCTTCATGAAAGTACCTTACGATGGCTAAACGAGGCCATGGTATTACCCATTTATTCAATTTATACCACAAAAGACCACGATTCACAGTATCAAACACTTGTGAAAAGTTAATCATCCCCAAATAGTGGAGGGGCACCGTCACGCCAAGCATTTTCCTGGAGGTAACACATAATGTATCCATTAGGGACTGCCCCCATGCCTTTTGGGAAGCCAGTTTGATATTTCCCAGCTCTACCCACAAGAGCAGCTCATTCTTCTAATTCTTTTAATAAACAGATGCAAAAATGTTACTGTCAGCATCAAGAAGGGCAATCGACCTATAATTTGAGGGAGAGGTACAATCACCCTTCTTGTATATTGGAATAATTATGAGAGCTTCCAACAGGGGGAGTACATTATGCACCTAAAATATCTCTAAATAATAGATATAAAATATTGTCCCACAGGGTTATATCGCGTCTACAGATAGGATTACTTACCCCATTAGGGCCAGCTCCCCTTGATCTAGAAGCTCTCCTAATAAACAACTCGACATCTAATACATCAAAATACATAGACCAATAAGCGTCAGTACTAATACAGGGCGTGTTTAAAATGGACAGTCTATACAATTTCTGGAAATAAAACTCAGCAGAGTTGTTTTGAAGAGTAGTCGAAAAATTGGAGAGTTGGTTATTAAGGGCTCAGAAACTATTCCCTAGGGTCATTTTTATACTTTTATTTTATATCCTTGGCTTTGCAAACATAATTAACCTCCTTTTAACTACACTTCTTTTAAAAGTCTCGAATTCCTTCTCATCTCTTTTTTCTTCTCTTCGACAACCGGATAAAAAGGATGCCTCATAGGTACTCGTCTAGTGCCAGTACCATTCCTGCTTTTTAAACCTTGCTATAAAAACTGCATCAAATTTGAAGCTGCAATAACTTCCATTATTTCCATATAGGTAGTAGAATACAAGAAGTGTCTGACCCGACCATCAAGACCCTTCACATCACCAAAATGACTCACCATCTAATGTGCCCCCTCGGTGATATCATTAAATCTCTGCAAACCGGTGCCTGCTCAGCCTCCAACTCAACTGTAAAGTACGCCATTAAAATGTTGTGGTCGCTTAGATTGGAAACTACAATTTTTAATGATTTACACATATCAGATAAATCTGTAGAAAGAACTAAATAGTCAATTATGGATGTCAAACTTCAGTGTTTCAATGTATGATAATTTCTTGTAGCACCCTCAATGTTCCCATTCCCAGTCCTTAAATCCCAAGTATCAAATTGCTGTTTCCATTTTTCCCCATTTTTGAACCTGATGGCTTGATCACTACTTCCATTATTACTAAAGAGGCATTCAGAATTAAAATCACCTGCCATATTAATATTATCTGCATCACTCATATGGGACTCGAGCAGATTTTTCAGATCAGTCATAAAATCGAATAACTTCAAACTTGAAGGGTTCCAATAGATATCAATACATAATAGAGACGTAACAGTTGACAACCCTTTAAAGGTGATCAGTACCGCCCACATACCAGACATTTTATCAGATTTTATATCTTATTTGCTCAATATAGTGTTTTTATGGCGATTAACAGGCTGCCAGAGGGGCATCCCCCATTTGGTTTATTAGTAAGCTGTTGAATAATTATGTAGCCATCAACAGAAACTCAAGAGTTAAGCCATGCTTCTTGCAGTAGTATAATATTTGGAAATAAGGCAAGTTACTACCTGCTGCAGTCTATGCACCTCTACAGTAACACCATTAAAAGATAGCAAAATCACAAGCTAAATGTGTAAACTCTGCCTGGGCATAAACACCTCAGAGAGTAAAGACCGTTGAAGAAAGTTCTTAGAACCTTTGGCTGTGCATTCTCATGGTAAAGTAATAGATAAGGGTGACCCTAGAAATTAATGGGTGGGATGCAACAGCCTTCCTTGTAGCTGCGCAGTGCAGGCAGCTTTTATAGTGTTTACATCATTGGTGTTTGTGCCATTGTCCAAAATACCCAACGCTCCAAAGGTAACACTGGGTATTGGGTCCGGCGTTCCAGCACATTACCTGTGTGGGTGTGGTTATGGCTGAGTCTTGCCAGTTTGTGTTTATGGCGATTTAAAATTAGCTGGTTGGACTGTATAGATAGCAACATTTTGTGGATTATAGATACACATTTCCTGCTGCCATTTGAGGTACGGTTTCACAGTAAAAGTCCAACCTTGTATTGAAAATGTAATTCATGTAAAGGTTACTTATGAACATAAGTGTTATACAGTGTGTAGCATACTTTGCAGTTTGTTCTCCTGATAGTGCCGATTGTGCAGCTGAATGTCGTCATTGAATGATAAACACAGGGATACCATGTGCCTACTTAGCACTGGGCAGCTTCTGTAAAGATGGCTGAACAGAGCTCTTGATGGGACACCACAGACCATTTTTCATTATAGCTGTGATACAGTGTGTACCTTCGGCACAACGTTTTTGTTCTGTCTAACTCTTCTGTGGTTTTGGGTATCGTTTCACAAATTTCTTAATCCACTTGTGCATTTAGATTTACTCTGACATTTCAACTTCTGTGCAATCTCTTTATGCTTGCACCTTTTGGGCAGCCACAAACCTACGAAATGTGGGGCGAGGGAGGGAAAGAAGTGCTTTCTTCTAAACGGGACTCTGTGCTTGACTTAAGCATAGATATGCGTTTAATATTTAAAAATGATGCTTAATTTTTCACCTTTACCAACGGTTTAAAAAATGCATGTCATGTGTGTTTGCACTTAAAAGTGATTGCTTAACACAGTGTATGTGTATGCTGATTAGAAAGAACTCCAATGATAATGGGGAGTTACACCAATAAAACCGGTAATGCCCAAAAAAACAGAAGTTGAAAACAGCGAGGGAGAAAAGGGCAGAATTTTTAAAATCACATTTTGTTTAAAAAGAATGACAAAATAGCTTTATATCTGTTATATATGCCTGTGAGAGTCGTAATCACTAAATACCTAATCCACACTGCGTTTGGTACGAATTTCCTTTTATTATTTATTTTTTAAACAAAAGTCACAGTAATAATAAAGCCTTTGTAAATAACAAGCATATATACATGTTTGTCCAGCAAAGACTTTAGCTGTCAGAGTGGAATGGCTGCTAACAGCTCAAAATCACTCATGCATTTCTTCCCATGCACTTGCAAGATCTGAATGACACCTGGCCTAGTAGGATCGTTGTCTGTCCTGCCTTTGCCCCCACCCCCCTTGCCTCGTCGTGCCTTGAAACACTTGTGCATAGGCGCGTTATAAATGCCATATCATATCATATCATATCATTGTTGTGGATCAGCCTGACTTCAAGAAACCAAATTGGCTTTATATTTAAAAAATAACAACAGTGAAAATGAACTGCTATAAAATGCAGCTCCTGTGACAATCTGCCGACTGAGGTTAGGGCCTCGTCAGCCTTATTGTAAATACGTCTGGTCGTATAGTCTTACAAGGGATTGGTGAGTGACATAAATTGCCATATTTGTAGAGGAGCCAAAATTGTCTACATCCAGTCAGTTATTTTTTGCACTCTCTTTGAGCAAATGTAGTGAAAAGGTTTGATGGAGAAAAGTCCACAGTTCGTGTCAAGCATTTTGAGAGTAGAATTAACTGTTACCGGAGCAGAAAGCATGGAATCCTCAAAAAGAGCTGGGATAGCATGGGAGTCCATCTCTTGCAGACGCTGGCTTTTGCACTTCATTTTTGATGCTCAGACAAAGTTCCAGGAAAGAATGTTCTGGATTAGCCAGAGGGTGACCCACTTCGAGAGCACAGGAAGGGTCTACTCCAGAGGACGAAGTTACAACGATGCAATCAGTGACTTGTTCATTTTCGGAGGGATTTATTAGTTGATCTCCAGCCGAGTTATTAGTTAACAATGGAGTATCCAAGATCTCAATAGAAAGGATTGCGGAGTCATACGGGGAAGCCATAGTAGTGAGGGCAGATTTGAGAGGTCCACTCCGTAAGTTGTATCTTAACGGGTTCTCAGGCGACATGAGCGGGTGAGCAATAAGGAGTAATGAGACTAAAGCGCCACTCTCCTACCTGCTCTCCTGCCAAACTGCACTCACTTCCTCGCCATGCTCTGTCCTGGCTGCCGGAGGCACTGCAGCAAAACAGGTCTTTGCGGAAACACACTTATGTCAGGTACAGCTCAGGTAATGCTGCCAAACTGCATTCTCGTTCACCCACTTCCGCCATTACTGAGCATTTTTACTGCTCTCGTCACCACCACTCTTATGGCACCAAAGCTGGGCCACAAAGGTGGCTGGCAAAGTGTGCCCCTGCTGGAGGTGAACCAGACCAGGTCTGTGAATGAAGGAGGTAACAGGAAAGATAAAGAGAAACCTCCAAAGACGTTAAGAAGCAATGGGAATATGGGTAATGGGGGGGCGAAGGGGCATGGTTATGGAAGAATGAGGACATGATTAGCCATACCACTGAAGGAGGCAATTAAGCCCTGTTCTGGAACTGCGAGTGTTGTTGGTGAAACTGCATGTTCTAGTATTTTGCAAAAGGACCCGGATCGAGTCACTGCATGGATGTGTGATGGACTTAAGATGTGCTGGAGTATCTCCAAAAGTATGGAGGCTTTATCAGTGAGCTGTATGCTGGAGCGACCAAACATAGCAAGGGAGGCAGAACCAGACAAGGGAAGTTCAGGTGGGCTATACCCTGTTTTCATTTTCAACTATTGGGTTAACATCGCGTATTTTCAACACACTACCTATGAAGAACTGGGTAAAAAGCAGCAGTTTACAATCAAAAAATCAAATATCGCAAGTCACCAGGAGTGCACAGAAGCATTTTCCAACTCATTTTCATGATGCTTTTGCCAACGATATTTGCTGATAAATGCTGTCTCTCACCCCACTCCCCCCACCCAATCGGAGGCGTGCTTCCCGGCCTTGCACGCACGCGCACACACACGTACAGTTGCATTAATTCTTTATTCACTCTCACATTTGTGGTGGCCCGCCTCCGGTCACCAGGGCGGGCCACAGGCCAGGTCAGGGGCACGGCACCCGACACTGCACCCACGCAGCTTGTAAAGAGGGATCACCCTGCTGTGCCCAGATCACCGGCACTAGGAACACCAGGCTGGGGGTCACCCCAGCAGGGGCTGGCGAGGGACTGGGGGCACCCAGGCAATGTCCGCCAACCAGGCCGCGACCACTCGGCAATAGGCCCCACACACAGACACAAGTTGCCGCTTATTAGAGAGGCGTCATGACGCTCTCGCATAGAAGCACTCGACCAACACAAAACAATTCACATACACGCATTAGCAGTCATTCTTCATTCACTCATGTTCACACATGAACCCATATAGCAGTCATAAGCTCTCTCATTCACATGCGGACTCCAACATACACTCACTCATTTCTGCCCACACTCATAGACGCAAGCCTTTGCATACATGTACGCACATACCGGTTTACTTACCTGCAAGGCAACTACACCTCGTGCTACATGCTGCAACGAAGGCTTTCGGCTCCTGCACAGCATACCATCAAGAACCAGAAAGTAAGAGTGCCTCCTCGCACATTGTCCCCTGTACTACAGCCTGCATCCCCAATGGGCCGTGCAAGGCTGGTGAAGCAAGACACCTCTGGCCTTGCAAGGCTCATTGATTATGCACACTGGAGTACTACTGAAATGTCAAAGGGGATCAATGTAGCCACTGGAGGAGCAATTGGTGTTTTCACTGGGATGACTTGGCTCGCCCATAAGATGCCCCGTCGCCCTTTTTGGATGTGCCCCCATTCCTGGGGTTTACCCAACCGCTGGCTTAATAAAACGTCCAACCTGTAACAGAGAGGGAGATCTGGAGGTGCCGAGGCAGCTTTCAGAAGTGGCAAGACCAAGGGCTGCTCATGTATAGAAAAATATGGGGAGGCAAGAGAAGAGATAGAGAGGATGGGGAGATGAGCGCTAGAGCCATCACCTTCAAGGGCCTCATCTGCTTTGGACCTGGGAGAAATAGGCGTCTAAGAGGATACATCTGGATAGCGATATAAGATATATGGTGTAATTAACAATAGCATTTAAGTGGTAAATGATCTCCATTATACTTATCCACAACATATGGCCACTCTTCTAAAGCAAATCACCCTAATGTTGCACCCACAAAAACATGACATCACCACTAAAAATCCATGTGTCAGTGCCGTCATTTGTTTCAACCAAGCACATGAACATAACCCACTCGCAAACGTACACAACTTTCTACACTCACACAGACTCACTAACGCAGGTTAACACAAACATGCCTTAACACACACTTCAAAAAATGCAGATCACCCAAGCAAACACAACTGTTTAGCTTTTAACACGGGTATCCCGAGCCTGGTTGGGACAACATAATCAGTGATACTAAGAAGGGGCATGTATAAAAACAAAAGTGGTGGCATGCATGTGGCGGTATACAGACTAACATAGCAGCACATACCTGGGGCCCCACATCAGGAAGCAGGCCCAAATGCAAACAATGACAAACACACGTTGGCGTCACCAGGAAGGGAAACAACAATGAGAGCACACTGTGTAAATACATCTCAGGTCATATGTGCACGGAGAAGTCGCAAGCGCAATATAAGAATAAAGCAGCAATCCAAGGCTGGACCTGCAAAACGGCGGTAGAAAAAGTCCAGCATGAAAGGCTAACCAACAGGGGACAGAAAGGAAATGCTGCGGTTACGAAGGTTTTATAATGCACCAAATCAAACATGTCATTTCCATAATAATCAATAATACCACAGAATATGTCATTTGGAGTCTTGAAAGAAATGACCTCGTTTTGACTCTACTGTGGATTTCCATTATCATGCTAGAATAGATGAACTTATATCCCATGTTGATGCGCACTTTTTCCCCGCCCCCTCTCCCATGAACTTGCGCGTTCTCAATGTCGCTGGGCCTAGTAAGATCGTTGTTTTGTTTTCTCCCCTGTTCCCCTCCCTTGCCTTGTCGCGCTCTGAAACATGTGTATGAGCGCGATATAAATAAAATATCAATCAATCAATATGTGTAGAGTTACATTGCACGCTAAACGTAACTGATAATATGTTTATTAGAAGTGCGACATGTCTGGGACACGACATATTCCTCCTGCTTCCTACAACTGACTTTTATATTGGGTCTAAAGGTGGGTGATGTCCTTTTTCAGTGACTCTGCATCAAGTCATGTCTTGGTTAAGGGCAATGACTTGGGTTATAAGGACTTGGATCTCCTTGTCAAGACAGAGCACCAACTTCTCTGAGGCACTGTGCTGGCTTCACTCTTAAACTTTCTGACAAAGGGGGGTGCACACAGACAGTATCACAATGACGTCTAGAGAGCTTTTACAGTGATAAGAAATGTATTATCAAGAATCAAGGCATTACCATAAGCGGTTGGTGTGCACACTTAAGAAGAAATAACTGGTATAAGTATTATTATCGGTAGGGTATTTCAAGTCACTGGGGATGTACATGGTGAGGGAAGCAGGTCGCGAAAGATCAATACAAGGGATCGAGGAGCTAACATGGAAAGAGGGGTTAATTTGTCAGCAACGGATTACTAAGCAACCAGGAGTGCAAACACAAGGGAGCAGTCTCAGGTTCTCCTTATTTGAGCCAAAACAGAGTTCCTATTATAGGATGGGGCATCCCCTAAGAATGTGCCATTGCACTGGTCACCCACCTTGGGAGCCTCCAAGCATGTTGCAAAAAGACACAAAAGTGGGAATTATATTTTATAAGGATCTCCGATTTGTTGACCACAATCAATGGTGAGATCCAAGGTGTTAACCTCCAGCTATCCGTGCTCGGAGAAATTCCCCCACTCTTTCAAACTGACCATTTCATTCAGCTGACAAGAGTCTTGGTGATGACACTTATGGAATTCCTTTATTGTCCACTCTGGGAATAAGGGTGGCAGAACGTGCCTAAACTAGGCAATAGACCACATGAAATCAGCCCTGGTAGTAGTCCTCTGGCACTAGTTCTCAGTGGAGTCCGGATCACATGTATGACACTTTGCTTCATGTACAGAGTCTATTCGAGCAGGGGGCCTGGGTACTTACAAAGACACCCTCTTCTACATGCAAACCAGGAACATCTGATTGACTATGTTGCACCTGAGCTATCATCGCTCCTTAAAACACCAAAATCAAGGGGGCAGTTTGCTGGGACCCAGGACTGCAAGGGAAAACACTGAACACACACGTGTGTTCTGAACCAAACTGTCTTCATTTCAGGAAGGTCTGAAACAGGGATCTATTCAAGCTTCGTCCATTCAGGCTCAGCGTGGCCAATAGGGCAATGCCTGATCCAAAAATGCTAAATGCTATTGTGGGCCCATTTTTTGGGTCAATGTGGGCCACTATTTCGGCCCATGTGGACCAGTTTGATAAGTTACTTCACTATGCGGCCTGTATTTTTGACCAGTGTTACTGCATGAATATTGCCAGGCTATTATGCAAGTCTATGCAAAAAGGACGAGCATACTCGTTCTTGGCACTTAAAGTGTTAAAGTGCACAATTTGCATCACATTGTATCAACAACCCCGCCCTTGGAAGGAAAGTAACGAATTGCCATTTGCAACTCTGGCCCACTTTTTCATTGGTGCCAGACACAATTTTATACCCCAGTCCGAGACAGCCTTCATTTGAGAATTGCAGCTTCAAGGATAAAAACTAAGGAATACTGGATAGGGGGACCACCCCCCGAATGCTGTTGGACTATTGGTTCGTGGTCCCTGATCACTGATTGCTAGTCACAGAGGAGCCTGATGCAGAAACATTGTTTTGGCACTTTATTTAACTCCATAGATAAATCCCATCTAGGAGAAAGCACACAGTAATAGCGTTAAGCATTAGAGTAATCTGCGTTCTCCTACGGTCAACCGTTTGTGTCCTTTTCTTGGCCAGAGGTTTGGGAACCCCCGCGTTTGGTTCCGTCTGTAGAATGTCTCTTGTGCGTTGGCGCGAGCCCAAGCTTGTAGAATGTCTCTTGTGCGTTGGCGGGAGCCCAAGATCTCGGGCAGAATGTGGGAGCACTGCGCGGGCCTAGCGCATGTGGTTTTGCAGCTGCGGATCTTTACTTAGCGGTGGACTTGTACCCAGGTGAAGCTGTTACGCGAGGGCCTACTCCCTGTGCAAGAAGTCACTGCATTAAAGGGCATTGGTCACAATGGATGGCTTTAATGTCAAATGCCATCAGTGTTCTCTCACAACTCTAGAAAAGCACACTGCGACTCGGCTTCCTGTCATGTTTGAGCTCAGCAGGAAATATAAAGGGAAATGGATAAGCAGAAGTAACAATGTTACATATAGGGAACTTTATGCTTTTATGTGAATGATCCTTTGTAGATATGCGTATTTAAAATGCAAAATAAAAGTTTTCAAAAAACCGGAAGTCTAGCAGAATTGCCCACGAAGAGGAAAGCTGTCTGGAAATCGGGAGAATTCCCAACAGGCAGGTTTTTCCGACAGCCTGGGAGGCTAGCGCATTCAGAGAGAATGCACATTAGAGGGGTAAAGATAGTGGAGGTCATTACGAGTTGACTAATGAGGGATGGGATGGTAATGTGCTCTGCACCATTACAATAATGCAAAAGAAGTGTATATAGATTAAATTTAATCATGAACAGCCGACATGTGTTTCGACACGCAGGTCGTCTTCAGGGCGCGAACAATTTTCTAATAATTTATTCTATTATTACCAACCAGGGCGGATTGGTTGGCGGGATCAGAGTGATTGCTGCTTGCACCCATCTTATTTTCACTACATTCAAGTTCATTCAACCATAATTCAATCAGTGAACACTAGCGCACGGATACGCAGCTTCGAATCCACTTCTTAATCCTTACATTGTCATTACGAGTTGGGCAGTATTCCTGTGGTAAACCTGCAGGAATACCGCCCAGCTTTATTACTGCCAGATTACAAGTGGTGGCGTAAATCCCCATTTTTCTTTTTTAAGTCCAAACGACTCTGGCCATTTTCGGCAGAATTACTGCAGCTGTAACTTTTGCCGAAAATGGGTTGTCAATCTGGAAAAGTGAATACCCTTCATTTGGATGATAGACATATCTTGATGGCCGAAGGCCAACCGTCTTATGCACAGAATTATAGAAATACAGACTGCTATGCTTGACCAACAAGTGGCCATTTTAAACGTAGCAAGAATCGCCATTTTGCTTGTTTACCATTGCTCATTGCTTCCTGTCTAAACTGCTTTGCAGCTTGCAATTCTTGCGAATTCTGCTTACTCTGCTCAACTGTTAACATTGTTGTCTGAATATGAAAGGGCAAGGCCGCGGGACTGAGGAGTTCGTTGAAACTCCTCATGAGCAGCCCAGAAAGGCATGCCCATGCTCCCTCTCTGTAGCCTTGAGGGAGAGCTGCAGGGCATTTAATCATTTCACAGCTGCCAGCCAGTCTCGTACTGTGGTAGAATATGTTAGAATAAAGCAGCTAAAGGCTTGAATTATGCTCTTCTTACGGCCCCCCTTCACAAAACCCTTTAGAGTGTGTCAGCTCCCAGGACACGAATAGCACCTCATAGGTAGCAAAGCTTGGAATGTGACTCTTCCCCCGTGTGCAGCTTGCTTCCAAGAACAGAAGCACCGTGTTCTGTTCAACAACTAGAAGATGCCTCCGCACTTTCTAAATTGCACATTGTTACTAGAATAGACATCGAAAGTGTCATAATTGTCATACTCGTTGGAAATGTCCATCATCATCCCGAGTTCAAAGAAACTCAATAAAAGGGGGGTATTAGACATGTCATAGCTGATTGTATGATATGCATTTTGTATATATGTAACTGATGTACGTAATTCGCTCTCTTGCGTCCCTCGAGGTCTAGAGAATACACGTCGCGGGGCGTGAGACCACAGTTGGCCAATTGGGACTATTTTGCTTGCAATAAACCCTAGCATTGGGAATTTTAACCTCGTGTCTGGCGCATCCTTTCGTGTATGGTTATTGCCTTGTTTCCATATCGCGAGGGACCCCTAAGGGCCCCTTTCAAGATGGCGCCCGAATAGGGACCCTCCCCCACTTGCCCCTTCGTAGACGTTGTAATGGAGTAGAAGCGGAAGAACGGCGAGGACGGGACGATCGAGCCGGGATAAAGAGGTGTACGGGGCGCCCTGTAGAAGTGAGGAGAGATTCCTTCGCAGATCTGCACACATCTGATCCCTGATCGACGTACCGGGCCAGAGGGCAAAGGAGGAGAGGGTCCCGAAACGAGGCAGAAGCCAGAGAAGCGCATACACGACGTTGGGAGGGGTTGCGTCAGGACACAGGCGACTTGTTTTATCAGGTGTGTCATTCCCCGATTCAAACGAAACCCTGATTATTGGTCGAGTGTTGATTTTGCAAATTCAAACATCCAGATTAAGGTTGGTTAACCAAGGGGAAGGTTAAAAACATGCATGCAGTACTGTCCACTTTAGCGGGGCTTTTCCGCTACAGTAGACAGTCCTTGGAAAATGGCCAAAGTGCACAGCCTGGGGGAACGCCGGCTTATGACATGTATGCAAAATATGGTGTGGGTGCGATATTATTTTGTGAAATTTGGCATAGGCAAACTAGAAAGCAACAGGACCATCAGTGGCCGATTAATGGTAGCTTTGAGATTGCGAGGATAGATAACTTAGAAAGGGTGTTGATAAGGGAAAAAGCGCGACCCGCAGCTTTTGAGACTATCAAAGATTGGAGGAGGGAAGCAATGCTCCGACTTAGGAGTAGAGAGAAGCATGCGCGTAGGCACAAATCGAAGCTTGAGGTAGCAGAAGAAAAGGAGGAGGAGGAGTGGACGGCAAGTCTAAGACGGGAAGGGAGACGTGAGCAAATGAACATAGAAGGAATATACCCGCAGCGGGAACTACACATAGCAGACGAATTAATGGAACATTTGTTAACCCATACGGGTCGAGGCCCAAAACCAGGATCGAAACCAAACATGCCAGTAGTGACTGCGCAGGCCCAACCAGTAGCTCTCATACCACCTCCCGCAGCCCAAGCACTTCCCCTCACGCAAGCATTAACCCACGCCCCACCCACAGCTGGAGCCCTCCCACAAGCGCAGACCGCACACGCGCAATTTCCCAGCACCCAGCAAGGCCCTTCACAGATGCCACCTGTGTCACTTGTCCCATCCGCACCTCCCGCTCCAGAGACAGATTCAGCACCATCCGCCCCTCCCGAAGTCGAAATTGAGACCGGGGAGGCGAGAGGCGGGGCTGAACAACAGGATTTGGACGGGTAACTCGCAGCGCGATCAGCAAAGAAAGAAAGGTTGAATTACAGCAAGATGCAGAAATGTACATAGAAGGAAATGATGGGACGGCAGCATTGGCCTCATTATATGGGTACCGAAGAAGCAACGAGAGACAGGTAGTGTTGGAATACATGGGGGAATTTTTGGTGGGAGAATGGAAAAAGTTACTTGGGAATTTACCGCCACGATTGTTAGATTTGAATAAGTTAGCACGCAGTGAGCAAAGAGATGAAGATGTAAGAACATGTGTACAAACTCATTGAACTGAAAAATGAAATGGAAAACAGATATGCTGAAATGTTTGCTACACCTGAATATAGTCATGAGTGTATTAAGAAAGGTAGGAAGGAGGCGTCGAGGTTGTATATGCAAAAATCGTGGCCGACAGTTTTTCCAGGTGGTGCAAAGCATTTGCCGGCACCGGGACAAATAGGTGATAAACAAAGATTGCAGGCATGGGTGGGGGAAACAATGCGATGAATGTCAAACAAAAGAACGTCAGTGGAGGAAGTAAGTGAGATGTGTAATGGGTACCCATTGGAGATGAGAAAAGAAGCGATGCGAACGATGGTAGGGGTGTTACTGCAGCAGGTAATTGGATACAATAGAGGTAGAGGAAATGCACAAGGCAGGGGAAATTTGAATAATATGCACGGGGTGTCATTGCGATTAAATCAATGTGTGTACTGTAAAGAGGAAGGACACTGGCGAGCGCAATGCCCGCACCTACAGAATAGAGGTGGGTTTGGCCAGAGAAGGCCTCAGAGGACATCAGGGGTCAAATGGCCCAAGCAGAAATAGCATGCAGCAGCAGCAGCAGGGATATACCAATGGAGGTAATCAAAACCAATCCCATGGTCAAAACCAAGCTCAACAGAACCAGGCATTGAACCAAAGTGTTCCGAACCAAAATCAGGGCGGGCAGGGCCAACAGAGAAATGATCAGAGTGGAGGACACCGAGGGGGAAATGGGTATATTTTTGATACACAGCCAAACACGTATTATAGCAGCAGCGGTGACTACACATCGGACGATGTGTTTTTTTCGCAATAGGACAGCCCACGGCACGGGTCGGAACCAATGTCTATTCCCGTGAATCAGAGAGGACCCTACGTAGAAATGAGAGTCGGGAATAAGGAGCACTGTTTCCTTGTAGATACAGGGGCACAAAAGTGTTCGATAGACCACCACTTGGTTCCGGAGATCCCACTGTCGGGGCAAAAGAGTGTTTCTGTAGGATTCGCAGGTACACCAGTAATTAACCCCCTGTCCGAAGCTGTCCCAATTACAATAGAACCATTTACGGAACAGTGTCCATTTCTTCTGACAGAAAATTGTGGGGAGAACTTGCTAGGATTAAACTTGTTGAGAAAAGTGGGGGCAGTTATACATTGTACGGCAGATGGGGTGTTCCTCACGATTTGGCCTCACGATGCACCGGAATTTATGTCAAAAGCGTTACCAGAAGAGCTAAGTAGAGTACCAACCTGTCTGTGGGAAATGCATGATAACGATGTAGGATGCTTGAAAATAGAGCCAGCAAAAATAACTTTGAAAGAAGGTGTTACATTACCACGAATTTCCCAGTAATTACTGTAGTTACTGACCTGGTGAGATTGGGGGTGGTTGAAGAAATTGCAGGTAGCACGTGCAACAGCCCGATTCTTCCAGTTTACAAGAAAGGAGGCAATGAAGTACCATATCGTTTCATAATTGATCTGCGCGCATTGAACAAAGTGGTAGACCCACAATTCCCTTTGGTCCCAGATGTCACAACAATACTGACAATGATACCGGCCACTGCAGAATACTTTAGTGTAGTTGATTTGAAGAACGCGTTCTTTAGCATTCCAGTGGATAAAAGCAGTAGATATCTGTTCGTGTTCACTCTAGGAGGTCGATCATTCACATTCACACGCATTCCACAAGGATACACAGAAAGCCCGAGCATTTACAGCAGGGCACTAAAGGAACAGCTAGATATGCTAGAACTACCAACAGGTTGCGCACTCTTGCAGTACATAGATGACTTGTTACTAGCTGCTGACACAAAAGAGATCTGCAAAGAAAGTACTATATTACTATTGACACACCTAGCGACCCATGGTCACAAGGTAAGTTTGAAGAAATTCCAGTATAATCAAAAGGAGGTGTCTTATTTGGGTTACCTACTTTCGAAAGAAGGGAGAAGATTAACACCAGAACGCATAGAAAGTATTTCTAGTATGCCTATTCCAAAAACTCAAAAAGGAGTGAGAGCTGTAATAGGCATGGCCTCTTATTGTCGGCAGTGGATCAGTAATTTTGCGTTGATTGTGAAGCTGATGATAAAATTAACTAAAAAGGATGCAGTGATGCCTTTACAGTGGGATGAGGAATGTCAGAAAGCGTTTGAACAATTGAAAGTTGCATTATGTTCCGCGCCAGTTTTAGGCACACCAAACTATAAGAAAATATTTAGACTATTTGTGAGCGAGAGTGAAGGATGTGCATTGGCGGTTTTGACACAGGAACAAGGTGGAAAAAATAGGCCGTGCGGCTATTATTCTTCCGCGCTGGACCCTGTAGCGCGCGCACTACCACGATGTTTGCGATCTGTTGCAGCGGCTGCTGCGTCAGTGAAACAAACGGAAGGAATGGTATTGGGGCATACTTTAATTCTGATGGTGCCACATGCCATAGACGTTCTATTAAACAGAACACAGACGCAAGACCTCACCTCTGCTAGACTAACAAGATATGAGCTCATCTTGTTTGCACCCCACATCCAAATTATGAGGTGTAGCGCATTGAATCCTGCAGAATTAATGCCACTGCCCATAGCAGAAATTGGTGACAACGAATCACCACCCCATGATTGTTTAATGGTCACTGAAGAAGAGACAAAGGGAAGAGTTGATTTGAGCGACACCCCACCGAAAGAGCCAGATGGAGAATTGTTTTGCGATGGCTCTTGTTTTAAATTACCTGATGGCACATCAACTGCTGCATATGCAATTACTACCCTAGAGAGTGTTGTAGAAAGCAGAAGAATCCCCTACAATTCGGCACAAGCCGCAGAAATAATAGCACTGACCCGAGCCTGTGAACTCTGAAAATTTGAATGTAAACATATATACTGACAGTCAGTACGCATTCGGGGTGGTTCATAACTTTGGTCGACTCTGGGCTGAGAGGGGTTTCTTGACATCACATGGGGCCAGGATTCAGCATGGGCCTTTGATTGTACGATTGTTGTCTGCACTCACGTTTCCAAAGCGCCTAGCTATAGTAAAATGCGAGGCGCATAAAAAAGTAACATGTAAAGTGGGAGAGGGAAACGCATTTGCAGACAGGATTGCGAAACAAACAGCCACTGATTTGGGAAATAAAATGATGACAGTACGGACTGAGGAAGTACCTTGTATGATAGAGAATGGAGTTGCCACAGTCAAAGAAATGCAGGCTGAGGCCACGACCGAAGAGATTCAGGGGTGGGCTGAGGGCTCTGCTGAGTTAGATTTGGAAGGATGTTGGGTGGACAAAGAGACCAAGAACTGGATGTTGCCAAATTGTTACGTAACCGCAATGATTATAATGGTGCATAGCCCTACCCACATTTGCGCGAAGAAGATGGTACAGCATTTATCCACAGTATGGAAAAATTAGCACATAAGAATGCAGAAAGGCTAGTGCAGAATTGGATTACGTGCCTGCAACACAATGTAGGGAAGGGAACCGTGACTCCAGTAGGTAGTTTTGGCCCACCCTCTATGCCATTCGAGGTGATCCATTTTGATTTCATAGAAATGGAAAGGTGTCAGAACTACAAATGTGTGTTAGTGGTGATTTGTGCATTTAGCAAGTGGGTGGAGGCATATCCTTTAAAAGACTGTACTGCCATGTCAACGGCAAAAGTAATGTTGAAGGAGTATTTCTCCCGGTCTGGGCTGCCCCGTGTCCTGTGGTCAGATAACGGCCCACACTTTGTGGGTGCAGTAGTACTACAGATCTGTGCAGGTCTGCAGATTGACAAGCGATTCCACAGCTCCAGGCATCCGAGTTCCGCCGGGCTTGTTGAGAGACATAACGTTATCTTAAAGTCAAAGATAGCTAAAATCTGTGCTGGGAGCAAGTTGAGTTGGGTGGATGCATTACCCCTAGCGCTATTGTGCATGCGCACGTCTGTGCAGGCTAAAACTGGGCTCTCTCCCTATGAAATTATCATGGGGAGACCGGCAAATGTATGGTGCGCATCGCAGCCCAAAAGATTATGTGAGGTCGAGCATCCTGTGTTAAGTTAATGCAGAAGTTGCGTTCGATTCATCAGCAGGTGCAGGAGGCGTTACCAGTGCAATACACCGGACCGGGGCACGCGCTGGAGCCTGGAAGCTGGGTCCTGGTTAAAAACTTTCAACGGAAGACGTCATTAGCACCCAGGTGGCGCGGCCCCTACCAAGTACTTTTGGAGACACAGACGGCCATTCGAGTGGACGGTCGCAAGGCATGGATCCATGCGACACATGCCAAAAGATTCCCAGGACTGCTGACAACTTCCGACGACCAGAGAAAGGAAACGGTCTCGGAAACGAAAGAAACTGTTGCCAGTCCACTGCCACAGCATCAGCTTGAGCGAGAAGTGAAAGTTGAAACAAAGCCTAAGCAAGAAGTGAAACTCGAAACAGAGCCTGAAGAGGCTGCCAGGAAGGGGAAAGGGCGAAAAGTGCCCCAACGTTGCTCAGCAGAAACAACATCACTGCCGAGCGACACAAACTCTGCATTGCAAACACGAGCAGAAACAATGCGTGTACCCCTTTGGCGCCCACCAGCTTCTGCAAACGCACCAAGGCCAGAGTAAGAAACTACATCATTGCCACGGCGCTCATCGCTACCCATCATTGTGCCGCAGGCTGACACTGAGCCTGATACTGGAAGTGCAACAGCGCTATTCACGCATCATACAATACCAGGAGTGAAACGGTATAATTTGCGGCCTCGACAGGCAAAAAGTGATCCACAGATCTTTGGCGCTTTTCTTTTGCCTTTGGTTCCACTCACGGACGGAGTAGGAACCAGGGGCGTAGAGGTGAGAAGTGTGAGAGTTGTGCAAGTCGGACAATTCAAGACTCACAGCTCCTCAGTGCGCTTATAATAAAGTACATGTGTCAGTCAGGAGCCAGAGCAGGACAAGCTGGATGCACATAGTACTCTGTCAATAAAGAACTGTTCAGAAATCGTCTGAGCAGTGGGAGAAAGAACAATTAATCTTGCTCGGAGTGGTTAAGTGATCTAGGCTGTGAAAGGGCTGGCAGAATTGAACTGTGACATTTTCATTGAAATTTTGGCATCAAGAACGAGAGACATTTGCGACGAACTTTGCCAGCAAGAAGAAGGACGATGAAGAACAAATCAAGACCGGTTTCAGCCTCCTCCTGCACCCCTGCTGAAAAGATGATAGTTTTAGAGACTGTAAATTTAGGGGAAAAGCATGGTAGAAGGAATAAGGTACTGATTTGGACATTGGTCCTGTGTTCTCTAAGTATGGTAGTACCAACAATAATAGCTATTACACTATGGTTCCTGGAGTCCGCGTACCCATTAGAAACACTTTTGCCAAAAGCAGCTACTGGAAGCCCGGTTCATGTAATCACTGGTACTTTGTCCCCAATGGAAGAAAGACAGAGAAAGATATGGCAACAATACATTGTTGCTCATCATGAACATGACCAATGCAGTTTTCAAGAAAAAAGATTAATGGGTGTGTGCCCATTTACCACAGCACGGTGGGAAAGGGATAGGCTGGTATGTACAACCGTTATCATTGGTTTATTCATGTGAAGTATCGTTGAGTGCAATGTTCTTTGGGAAATGGAACAAGAGTAATACGGGTCAGCTAGATGAGACCAATATGAATGAATTTGAGGAAGTGATCATGAGACCTATGGGTTGTTCTATTTTCCACAAAGTTCGTGTGTTTTCACCAGATCCCATGAGGAAAAATACACGAAAGACAACAAGACTAGATAGATTACACAGGCAGAATAGACCGACCCCGCCAGCAGAAGAAACATCAGTAATGACATTTCGACTGAGGGATGAATGGAATAAAGATGCTGTTCCCCCTCCCTATACAGTGGATTACAGCCCCAAAACTGCTCCACTATGTTTAAAGAAAAAAGGTTCCTATAAAGAAGGAATGTTTAGCAGCTGCCTGAACACAGTGGTCTTAAAGCACGAAATAGAACCCGTGTACGTAGGGGACCCTGTTTACTTTATATGTGGGGAAAAAGCATATCCATGGTTACCTAGGAACTGGGGAGGTACATGCTACCTAGGTCTACTGTTTCCAGGAGTGTTCCTCTTGGAAACAGCAGAAGTAGCCAGACGAACAAAAGGTAGAACTCAAAGGAGTAGTGAAGATGGAATGATAGCAAGGGATGTAGCCAAATTGTTTATACCATTCTTGGCCCAAATAGAAAATTCCTATAATATAAGAAAACTGTCTAGAATATTAAAAAATACAATAGATACAACGGATATCTTATGCAACATGACGTTGGAAGAAAAAGGAATTAGGCTAATGGCACTACAAAACAGAATGGCTCTTGATATAATATTAGTTGATCGTGGGGGAGTTTGCATTGTAAAAACTGCATGCTGTGTGTTTATAGATGATTACTCCCCTACGATATTTAAAGCAATCCGGAAATTACATGTCCTAAGTTCCACACTCTCTACTGAAGATGGGGGTTGAGGGATAGGATCCTGGTTTTGGAGACTATTGTGGTCCCGGGCATGGAAGCTAATTTCGATACTAGTGGTGGTACTTGGTATATTCATAACATGTTGCTGTTGCACACAATGCCTACCAATAGTTTGCACTGAGATAACTGAGGGATGTACTAAGGGATGTATGCACATGGTGTCGAGAGGAAAACAAACGCATGGCCGAAATAACAGACACTGATGAAACAAAAACAGTAAAACAATTCATGGCTATAGACATTAATGATGAAGATGATGCTTATGATAGCATGAAAGGTTCAGACATAGATACCCCAGACTTATCCTCATCAGAGGAGGATACAATGAATGAATAAGACGTTTGGCATACGGCCAAAAGGAGGGTTTGTCAATCTGGAAAACTGAATACCCTTCATTTGGATGATAGACGTAGCTTGATGGCCAAAGGCCAACCGTCTTATGCACAGAATTATAGAAATACAGACTGCTATGCTTGACCAACAAGTGGCCATCTTAAACGTAGCAAGAATCGCCATTTTGCTTGTAAACCATTGCTCATTGCTTTCTGTCTAAACTGCTTTGCAGCTTGAAATTCTTGCGAATTCTGCTTACTCTGCTCAACTGTTAACATTGTTGTCTGAATATGAAAGGGCAAGGCCGCGGGGCTGAGGAGTTCGTTGAAACTCCTCATGAGCAGCCCAGAAAGGAATGCCCACGCTCCCTCTCTGTAGCCTTGAGGGAGAGCTGCAGGGCATTTAATCATTTCACAGCTGCCAGCCAGTCTTGTGCTGTGGTAGAATATGTTAGAATAAAGCAGCTAAAGGCTTGAATTATGCTCTTCTTACGGCCCCCCTTCACAAAACCCTTTAGAGCGTGTCGGCTCCCAGGACAAGAATAGCACCTCATAGATAGCAAAGCTTGGAATGTGACTCTTCCCCCGTGTGCAGCTTGCTTCCAAGAACAGAAGCACCGCGTTCTGTTCAACAACTAGAAGATGCCTCCGCACTTTCTAAATTGCACATTGTTACTAGAATAGACATCGAAAGTGTCATAATTGTCATACTCGTCGGAAATGTCCATCATCCCGAGTTCAAAGAAACTCAATAAAAGGGGGGTATTAAACATGTCATAGGTGATTGTATGATATGCATTTTGTATATATGTAACTGATGTACGTAATTCGCTCTCTTGCGTCCCTCGAGGTCTAGAGAATACATGTCGCGGGCGTGAGACCACAGTTGGCCAATTGGGACTATTTTGCTTGCAATAAACCCTAGCATTGGGAATTTTAACCTGGTGTCTGGCACATCCTTTCGTGTATGGTTATTGCCTTGTTTCCATATCGCGAGGGCGGAAAGTCAGTAGATTTACCACCAGCTCACGGCTGGAGGTGAATCCTCCAACTTTTGCCCAACTCATGGTATGATGGTGTGGTAATGCGGCAGTATAGGGCAATACCGCCACATTTAGCCCACACTGCCCGACTCGTAATGACCCCCAGTGAACGAGGACACTTGCTCTTAGGTTCACCTCCCATTATAAGCCTTCATTGGCTGTCCCAAAAACATGCTTAAAGACAGTGCTCTCTAAAGAACACAGATTTGCAGTGCGGTGATCCAAACTCAACAAATACACATATATAGGCTAGGACCGTGGGCTAAATACTCGCTGCTGAGATCGATATGTGGTTTGAAAGTTGATGATTCAAATCCAGTCAAGGCCAACCCATCCACCCGTCCCATCCCTTCAAGGCTGTCAACTAAGTCTTAATTTTTCTTTGTTTTAAAAAGTGATACACGTAAAACGCCTTCAAGAAAGCGCTGTATAAGTAACATATTACTGTTATTAAATGCCTAAATGTAATCAATAATAATTCCAAGCAAAGATAAAAATGTGTGCAACTGTTAAAACTCCTATTCAACCTAAGGCATGGCTACTCAAACATTATATCTAAGTGCCACATTGCCTCCAAGAGACACACAAGAATCTCACTCCACGTAAGCATGTCTTAAGTCGAATGCAAATGGGCAACAAATGGACTGGCATCTAGATGGTAGTGCCCCAGGCAGGCAAATGTGCGCAAATACATGCTACTCTTCACTATGATGCCCTCCGAGGTTGAAACATGTCTGGGGATGCTTGTGGTCTCTTGCAGAAGTAATGTGACCTAGCAGTTCGGGCTTGACTGCCCCTTTTGGGGTGGGATCAAGCCTGATTTGCATACTGTTATTCCCCTTCTGTAATGGCCTGATAGGCTAAATAACGATGGTATGGAGGGTTGCCCAGAGCTGTGTCCATGGTTAAGATTAATTGTAAACCTTCCAGCCATTACCTTTTGGTTTTGCAACATGTACAGTGGCCACGGCCGAACACTAGGACTAGTGGGTCCTGTGAGAAACTTGGGGCATTTCTCCCAGGCTATTCCCGGGATCCTTTGTTCAGGTGGCCTGGCGAGGGCCATCGCTCTTGGATCCCAACCCTGGGGGCGGACGAGCGAAATATCACCTGGGCAGGGGGTCCTTGGGGAGTATGGGGGACACGCCGTCGGGCAAGACAAGGTATTCCTCCCGTTCCGATACACACCTACCCGACATCCCCTCAGTTGTCATGGGATATTGTCAGCAGAGTCCCATAATACCCTAGTACCTTTCTGTAAGGAAAAGGGGAAAACGACCAGGGAAATAAAAATCCAATAGAAAATCCATTCATCTAGCTCAATACATTTACCCCCTTCATCCGGACAAAAACCTACATGGTTTATCCATGATCTCCAGGATAACCTACAACTCTCACAATCCCTACTTCCATTCTAGAAGTCCAACTACTGGGATGAAGCATAGGCAGATGGGAGTCACATCAATGGACAATAGATTCCTATGGGCAGTCTCCATGTTGTCTCGATAATGAGGTCAGGTAGAGTCAGGCAGGGAGGGACAACTACTCACACCCGACTCCTATCAACTCTTTCAGAGAGTACAAATGGTCAGACACCCAGGCCCACTCTGAGCGAGCAGGGGATGCTGAAGGAACTTTGAAGACCAGAAGGAGAAGTCAGCAGCTGGGAGAACCTTGGTAAGCCAGAAGGGGGGGGGGGGGGAAGAGTGCCAAGACACCGAGGCCTGTGAGTACAAAGGGGGCTACAGTGTGGCAGGGGAGCCATGCCCCAGGGAACCGAAATTCCAGCTACACTTTTCTGGTAGTGTTTTAATCAGCGTTGCTCCCTGGGTGAGTTCCAGAAACCCAGGTAGTTGAGGGGCAGGTGCTGGGACCCTGACCTCAAGTGAATCCCCATAGCAGACTCACTAACACCTCATCACGGAGGGTAAAAGATGGAGACCCTGTGACTCGAGGGAAGCTAAGGCGGGATAACCTGTTGTGTCAAGAACTTTTCCCAAATGTGCCTGTAACTGGCAAAGTGGGAACAAAACCTCGAATGTGCATTCTGGGACTTGTAGCCCAAAAGAACAAAGCTGTGAGACAGAGTGGTTCGAAGACGCGTGTGTTCCCAATCAAATGTCTCTGTAAAGTATCCAGCTGAGAAGTACTAAAAGTGAAAGTAAAAGAGTTTTAAAGAATTGTAAATCGTAGTCCTGCGACGGGTCAAGCAAAATCCCACGCACAGTTGAAAGTCTTTGATTCTGATGTCAAAAGGGATCTGAGCCCGGAAGAGGGGGACCCATGGTCCCAGCCCAGATGAGGGAGACCAAATTGTGAACATTGTGTGAAAAGGGATCTGAGCCTGGACGAGGGGGGGGGATCAATGGTCCGAGCCCGGATGAGGGAGACCAATAGTGACCTTATGAATGTGAGGACCAGGACAAAGGAAAGGAACTTTTGTGTTTTGTTTGCTACATCAGACCCTCTGCAGTAAGAGACTCTGAATGGAAAAGAGACTTTGGCACAGAAGGTCCTGATACTGGGATATGCAACTGTATGATTAACAAAACGAACTGCAAGTACCAGCAGTCACTGGGAAAGAAGTTAATACTGTGCGTTTTGACAAGTAAAGTAAATTTCTCTATCAAGACGGAGGAAGCCTGTGTTCTAATAAAAGAAGTCTGTGTTTGACAAGCAAAGTGAACTTTGTTTCAAGGCAGCGGAAGCCTGTGTTTTGACGAGATGTTTCTTTTTAAGAATACTTTTTTATTTCTTAAAGACTTTGCCAGAGTGGTGTGAGACCAGCTGAACCATTGAACTGGGTGCTCGTGCCAAACAAGCCAGAGTGTGCACGAAGCTCGAGCATGCTGCCTTGTCCCGTGCTAAAAGTGTGGGGAAGGGAAGCCAACTGCTCAACTATCCTGACCTATTCTTTTTTTTTTAACACTTTCCTTTTTTGCATACACTACTGTCCCACACCATTTTGTATTTAGAACTAAGGATTAGTAATAGGTTTATTAGTATAGGCCCTATTATTTTGACAGACTCAACTAGGACTGTGTTCTTATAGTTTGATGGTTGTAGCTTGCTCCCATCCTTAGATTTAGGTTTAGATGGGCATTTAAGCAAACCTTTAAAATTCAATAAACATCCTTGAACTGTGTCTCATTTGTGTCGGTCTTCATTGATACCAAGCCTTTCCTTACAGACCCAAAGAAACATATTGGTGCAACATGTACAGTGGCCATGGCTAGAGGGCCACAATGAAACTATAGTATAACAAAACCCTCGAAATGTTGTGATGCCATCATTGTGTTCATATGCTGCGCAACAGGGGGTGCAAAGTTAAGGTGGACTTGCTTCAAATGCTAGTGCTTAATTTCAAGGGTTTTGTGGCGTTAAATCCGATCACCTTAACACTCTCTTAACAAAGGTTTTTGCACTGACTACACACACACAGACACATACACACACTACCTCATACAATAGTAGTAGTACAAAAGTTTATTTTGGGAATACAAAACATACCCAGAATAACAACATGATTACAAATCAGAAAAATAAAACCCGAACAACATTAAAACCATAAAAACAATGCAAACATACAAAAAAAAGCAAACATTTCAAGCAGATTTCAAAACAGATTTTCTCGCAGAAAAGAAATGACAAAGCCCGGTCCACACAAACTGAATCCGCCCATAACAGGTAACACAGAGCATGCTCATAACAACGGAATCCCTAGCCCTGCAAGACTGGATTCAGCGTGCACTCGCTGATGGGACGAGAAAGCTGGACAAAACAATAAAAAGTGTGTCATATCTTCTTTAGGCGCGTCACAAAAAACACAAAATTGGTTCTCATTCCCGTTAGACCAGGCAGTCACCACTGCTTTCAAGTGAATACAATTAAACCTCACCCTGGTAATAATGCACTGCATAAGTATTCTGGGCCCACCGCATTACTTCTGAAGACCTGGGTCCGTAATAATCATGCACTTCCTATTGGTAGGTCTCATGATCTCAGAGGACTCCCTTTTAACCAAGATATGCTGGAGTACCCTAGCTTTCACAGACTTTAAATCCCTGAAAGTCATAACATCTCTCCTGTAGAAACATTGAACTGCATCCACTTCCCACAATGATCCTTTTACATTCCTAAGCCAGGGGATCTTCAAATGGGGTCCCTGGGCACCAGATATCTGATTAGGTCAGGGGTCATGTCAGCTTTGATGTTGCCCCAAATTCCGAGCCAATGACTTACATGATGGGCTGCAATAAGTTCGCTAGGAAACCTGCAGCCCAATTCCTGGTGCACCACAAAGTTTGGAGCTGATCGACAAACCCCAATATTCTTTTGAAAAAGGTGTTCTCTACCAGCTGGATGTGCTCAGTCTTGCCATACCCCACAACTCCAATGCCATACCTAACAACAGAGGTAGCTTTGCCATTATAAACCTTGAGCACCAGCTCGACCGGTTTTGCTTTGAAAGTGCCCATAGCCCCCCAATAGCCTGTTTGAATCTTGCAGTCTGCTCATTGACATGGGTTTCAGCCCTAAGGTTCATGGCCTGCTGATCAAACAGGCTGCAAAATGAAAGACTACCTTCAGTGTAATAAAGGTGGACTTTGGAAGGCCAACGAGAAGGTCATGGACTATCAATGTGTGAAAGGACAAGCAATGGTGCCACTGTCGTATCAATTAGCAAAATGGTCAAATCCGACAAAGGAGAAACAGTTAGCATTGGGCCAGCTGAGTCTTTTAGGTGACACAGTCTCTTATTGAGAAACAAGAACCCAGGAGAAACTGAGTCAATACAATAATTTGGGGGACAATCCCATTCTCATTTACTATTGAGAGCCAAGACTAGATTTCAGCAGAAGGGATGATGGACCTTCCGTGTGAAAGAAGCAAAAACTCTGACCAGGTTTTTACTTGAGGATGGTGGTAACCATCCACGCCCCAATGAGAAGAGAAGAATACAGCACTTCAGATGGTGAAGTTCAGAGTCCTTACTGCCCCTACCTTCAGAATCACAGACCCCCCAGGGTACAGGGGGGCAGTGGATTGGAATATATTTTGCACAGCAATGCCAAAAAATATGCATGGAGACCAAGATGCATGCACAACGTGTGGGGTATGTTCCCAATATGGGCTCTCTGACACCTTATATCTCATTTACTTTCACTTTCTATATGGTACTGAGAATGAGTGGGGGAGGTGCATGGGGCTGTATATAGAAGGGAAACTAAGGACTATGTAAGGAACTCCTGGTGGCAACAGAAAAGACAGACACAAATGATCACAGTTCAACAGTGTTTATTAAACTGTATACATGGGTGAGAAAAATGCCTAATCTAACCCTAAATCTAAAATGGGAGCAAGCTACGACCATCAAATAATAATAAGGCAGTCCTAGTGGCGTCTTGTCAAAATAAAGGGCCTATCTAAAAGAACTAATTGCCAATCCTTACCGCCAAGTTATAAAACTGTATGGGATAGTGTTCATAAGAAAAGAAAGAAGTGTTCACAAAATGATAAATCAAGATGTTATGGCCGGGGTCTCACGTTTTCTAGCATGGGACAAAGGCGGGACTCCTGAGCACAGCACACTCCAGGGCTTTTCCAGCACAAGGTTACAGTTCAATATCAAGAGCTTCTGTGTCCAGGTCTCTTTCGTGCAACGTCTTTTACTTCAGACGGTCTGAATGATCCTAAACAACAAAACAAAAGTTCCTTCCCTTTATCTTCACGTCTGGTGATTATTCTTCACCCGTGGATCCCCCTCAGCCAGGCTCCGATCTGTTTCTATACATTAGTCTCCCTCAGTCAGATTTCGGTTTCTTACCAACATGTCATTCATACAGCCTTTTTCTCACAGTGTGGGATTCACTTCCCTTAACTTCTCTCCTGGCATCTCTCAGTCGGGTTCACTACTGCCTTTCAAACACAATTTCATACATCTGTAATATTCAAAAGTCTTAATGTGTTTTTAAACAAGCATCACATTCATAGGAGTCCCTCTCAGCTGGGCTCAGACCTTCAAATAGCACTTGCCAACTTTAATCACAGAGACTTCTGAAGGGCGATCATGTGTCGCTGGGTCACTCTGATTTCCCAAAATCACAGTTCACACGGCATTCCCCTCCGTCGGGTTCAAACGCCTATTTCACAATGCTCAAAAACTTCAACAATGAGTCAAGGACTTCCAAACGTACAAGGGATTTGGCTGAACCCTTGTACGACCACCTCGACACCTTTTGTCGGTCTCCCCTAGGGCCTTCGGGTATTTGTAGTTTGTATCTTTAATCTTTTAATGTTGCCACTGCAACCTCGAGTTTAACAAAGTCCGGCTCTTCCGACTCACCGGCTGTGCTGAACTCATCGACATTTCTTTTGCCGCTTGAGTCAAGGACGGTACCACAATGGCAACCTAATCTCCCCGTCCTGGCTATCAGTGCGGGAGGGTTCCATGTACCACTGACCTCCGTCACACCATCCGTCAGCTGCGATTCCCATTCCTACATTTCTTTGTTTGGAGGCTTTGCAGGTCTGGGTTGAAAAGGGCAATATCCTCCTTAACATCCTTTAAGGTCGTGCCGTCTCTCTCCTTGGTTTGAGCTGCTGTCCTGGAATCACTGCTTGCTCGTACGTTCCACCTTGCTCAGAGTGTGCTTTCATGCTCTGTCTTTTATCCCTATGGGGAAGGGAAAGGGCAGTCAGGTGTGTGAAATCAGTGGCAATTGCCGGACTCTGCCAGACCCATGAGTTGGGACATGTCAGGTATACAGCTCTGGTGTTAGTCCATTGTCTTTCAGGCTAATAGGTTTGTGATAAAGTGCTCGTATTAATAAAGGGGTTGGGGTTGAGCTGTTAAGTATCCTACAGAGTAGGATGGGGAAAATGTGTTAACAAAAAGGGGATACTGCGCCTCACCAGTCTGCGTCCCACTTCCACTCCCAGAGGACCCCCCATCCAGGTGATCCTCCCGCACTGGTCCACCCCCAGGAGCTGGATCCAATAGTGATGGCCGTGTCCTGGCCACCTGGATGACAGATCCCCAGGGACTAGTAAGTGAGACACCTTCAGGTTTCACACAACCACCAGAACATGACACAGTCACAACCTGTAGTTCTTGATACCGTCAGTACCACTTACTTCAGACCTACTAAAACTTTAACTTATTTATTGGGTTGTATGATATGGCACACTCAGAAACATGCAACTTGAGAATACCCAATGCTGAAAAGTATCAAGTTTAATGGACTGGTGGAAAATAGCCATCTAATAAACAATCAAGCCATACAAATGGCTAAGTAATGTAATGATTGCTGAATGCATGCATAGTAGTCCATGTGACTCTTCTGAAGCTGTCAATCAATAGCCACAATTCTGGTCCCCGCTGCATGGTTATAATCAAGAGACAGGTGAAGGTTGGTTACTAGGTTGACAACCACCATATACGTGCCAAAGTCTATTTCTTGGAAGAACAGATTTTTAAACATCCAAGTAATGGAGCACCCTCTCAGCATCGGAGGAAGGATTTGAAAATGATAAAGAACATTTAATTTAGAACTCTGATCACAGGTTAGGAAAATATCTATGGTGCATCTGGAGGACCATTTTGCTAAAAATAGTCAAGGACTTGGAGGACAGTATAGTCAGGGTCTTATTGATCCCCGAGAACTCAATTACCAATTCAAAAGCCTCCAGTAACAATGTTTTGCATGCTAACACTTTACCATTACTAGTGGCTAAAGACGAAGGTTTTATTAGCAAAGCCAAGAATCCCAAATCAGCATTTCAAAATTGTGGCCTCTGGACAACAAGAAATAGGCATAATTTCTGCTGCAATTTGCCTGGATGATATTGGGGAAAAGGAAGGGAAATTAAGGTGTTAAGGAACAGGCTCTTCAATGCTAAGAAGGAGGTGTGCCCTAAATATAAGTTACTGCCATTCCAGGAAGAAAGGTCAGCACATGTGCATTTCTAGGGGGATGGGAAGTCGATAGAAGAGGGGTACATTTGCTGAGCTCTCTGCTCTCTGTAGCGTCAGCTGTCTGATGAAATACAAATAAGCGCTGGAGAATCATGCTAGATGTACTGCTGACCACCACTTTCCATGGGACACCAACAAATCCCCATAGCAACTAACAATCCTCATTCAGGCCTACAGGATTTATAGCCAGAAAATTGCTCAATTGCTACTGCAGGCCATTCCGATTGAAAGTTGGATCGCAGTTCTTGCCCATCACTCCATGCCAGCACAATCAAGATGCATCTACTGAGTATACAGAGAAATGGTCTACCTGCACGATATTTATGGAAAGAAAACTTATCCAGGAGGAAACATCACAGTGCCATGAAAACTAGGTTCACATGTGCAAATGTAACGACTTGCCCTGCTTTTGACTGGTGGCTCCTCAACTGGCCACCCTCTGACAGTGCGTCTTTTCTCCTGCCTCACCGACTGTTGCCACTGTGACCTGGAGTCTTTCTAACCTCAAGCTCCCAGTGGCCTAATGCAACTACCCTTGTCAGGTTCCTGGCCTAAACAAATGTTATCCTTCACTTCCCAGCTCAACCAGAAGTCACCACATGCATGTCCAGGAATAATAGGACAATCAAGTTCACGAACGAGATGATCATACTCCAGGTGGCTCCCATAGTGAAGCAGGAGGCACGTCTCTTTGAGCCCCTGATACCCACAGTCCAGGACCAGAACCAGGTGATATGCAGGGTGACAGCTGCCTGAATTAAAATATGCTGTGTTGGTGCAACCGAATGCAGTTGCACAGAGATTGGAGGTGCCTTTGTTCACCTCCAGATCGTTTTCTTTGCGACACTTGTCTGAAGTGAAATACGGCAAGGCGGCGTGGATGCAGCAAAATACAGCCGAGTGCAGTTGCACACAGTTCATTGTAGTTGGTGGGAAAGGAAACCTCCAACTCTAGCACAGGTAAGGAGCAGTGAAAGTGAGTGAATCCCTGTATTAGCATTTTGTGACCGCCCAAATAACATCAAATCCCCCCCGTTATTTGGTCAGCTGGCAGTGGCTCATTGTTGATGTACAGCCTACGAAGCAGACCCTGTGACTTTGGATAACCCAGAAATTAGTACATCAACTCCTTGCTACGCAGTTACCTCAAAGGAGCACAAAAGGTCTCATTTGGAGGAGATGGTTAGAAAGAATTCTATGACCATTGTCCCACAAACAAACCTAGAATGCAAGCGGGAGCCAAGATCACTCACTTTTTTTGTAACTGTAGCTACTTAGTAGCAGGCCGGGAGGAGTCTTCTCAGGTTTAGAGTTCAGGAAGAGCCTCTGCAATGGAAATGAATACTAAATATGGTTTGAAGAAACATTCGGCCACCTGTAGTGGCCAGCAGGTGAGCACCACCCCCCCCCACCAACTAACACGATATGATATATAGCATTCATAACACGTCTATACACAAGTGTTTCAAGGTGTGACGAAGGGATGGGAAACAGACGGAAGACAGAGACAGCGATCCTACTAGGCCAGGTGACATTGTGAATGCGCAAGTGAAGGGGAGGGGGGAAAGTGTGGGGGGGAATGATAGGGGGCAATGCAGTATATAGGAAACAGTAAAATAAAGAAAATAAATAATAAATAAAAGTGCGGCCAGCTGATGGCAAGTGGAAGGATAAGTGCAGACATCAGGTGTCAAGTGCTAGTAGTGGCTGTAGGGATACAGAAACAGTCCCTGAGGGCAAGGGTTGCCAGGGGGGCAGTGCAGGTGTGCAACTGGCGGGCAGGGGAGCGGAGCCTGAGATCAGAAGGTAGCCAGGTAACCAGTGCAGTTTCAGATTCAGCCAGGAGATCAGCAGGGAGAGGAGCAGTGAAAACAGAAGCAAAGAGGAAGGTCTTGAGGTGCTTCTGGAACCGAAGATGGTTCTCCTCAAGTTTCAGAGAGGCAGGGAGGCTGTTCCAGAGTCAGGCCACAGCAGAAGAAAGATCTACCACCAACTCGCTGCTTGCAGAAGCGACTAACCCTGAGGGAGTTGGAGGCAGATGAGTAAAGAGATCAAGAAGAAAGATATTTAGGAAGAGAGAGTTGAGGGTATTGAGGCCCCATGCCCCAGAAGGCTTTTTGGACAATGCAGAGGGTTTTGAACTTAATCCTCACCGCCACTGGGAGCCAGTGCAGAGATTTCAGTCCTGGTGAGATACTATCCCTGGGCTTGAGGCCAAGTACAAGTCTCGCAGTCCTTGTTTGGATGAGTTGCAGAGGGCGGAGAGTAGTTGCAGGCAGATTTAGAAAGAGGCTGTTGCAGTAGTCCAGCCTAGAGAGACTAGAGCTCTGGAGACCGTGATCTTCTGGGGGAAGGAGAGGAAAGGAAGAATACCTCTGAGCAGGTCTAGCTGGTAGTGTGACTTCTTGGAGACATCCGAGATGTGGGGAGAGAAGGAAAGTGTGGAGTCAAATATGACCCCGAGGGTTTTAGCCTCACAGGTGGGCGCAGAAAGAGGGCCAAGAGAGGCCAGCCAGAGAGTGACAGGAAAGGAGGGAGCAGTTGTGTCGATGAGGAGAATCTCGGTCTTACTGGCATTAAAGCAGAGATTATTGGCGGTACATCACTCCTGGATGGCAGACATACAGTCAGAGATGCGAGAAGGAGAACAGGTGGCAGAAGGGAGCTTGAAAATGAGTTGAGTGTCATCGCATAGCACTGAAACTTGGGGCAGAGAGCGGCAATGCGGAGGGCAGGAAGTGCCAGGTATTGGTTGAAAAAAACATGGAAAATGCTAATGGCTTGCTTGCAGATAGTCCTCATTTGTTCATGGGTCATACCATGAACTTATTGTTGGAATCTAGTAGTTCAGCAAGTGTTTAAAGTACTCTGTTTACCAATTTCGATGTAGTGGAACTGAGTGGAGGGACTAGACTGGGCTCATTGTCATTATCAGCCCTCAACATGGTAATTAACCCTATGGTAAAACTCAATGAAAATACACACTTAGACTTTAAACATCATACAACCATGCTGAGCCCGATTAAAGCTCAACTGGATTTGGACGCTGCAAACAATGCCCAGTCTAAAACCCAGTCCATCAGGATCATTATTGCTGTGATCACTGGAGAAGCCACAGAAGCTTTGAAGGGATAACATCCAATCCCTGATGAAGAGGCTGAGGGGCTCTGACCTGTTCTCGAGGCAGCCTTCTTAGATATTGCTGTTAAGGATTTGTATGACAAAACTACCAATGTATACTTTTACCTGTTCATCTGTGTGGACAAGTGCTCTTAACATCAAAGACCATATCCAATAACCGTTTATGTTTCTGTAGAGGGGCAGCTGAATGCCTCTGCAGGAAGTCCCGCCCCATTCTTCCGATGTGTTGGGCGCCAGAAAGCGCAACATGTGCACCAGTGATGGTGCCCGTTCCACCAAAAGTCTTTAAGAAAAGGTATCAGATGAGAAGACCCTATATGATGTACAGTGCTTTAAGTGGGGTAAGAAATTGAGGGGGGGCCCTCGTTTGGGGGCGTGGCTTTCATTGTGGGCGTGGCCTAAAAGTGCACAAATCATAGTAAGGTGCGCAAACAAATATATAAATGTATGTGAGCATTTATATGTTTGTATGCGTACTACTATGGTGTGTGTACTTTTCAAACCATATTTTATAAACATAGCAATGTTACATATTTCTATGTTTATAAAAGGTGGCTTGAAAAGTGCACAAACCATAGTAAGTTACGCACACTTGTGTGCTTACCTTACTATGGTTTGTGTACTTTTCAAGCCACCTTTTATAAACATAGATATTTGTAACATGTTTCTATGTTTCTAAAAGATGGCTTGACACGTAAACAATTCAAGGCATCTTTTATGAAGCGTTGATGACGGATAAAACAAACCGCAAGGTGGCTTTGTCCGTCGACAAAGCTTTATAAAAGATGCCTTGAATTGTGCACGTTTCAAGCCGTCTTTTATAAACATAGAAATATTTCTACCTTTATAAAAGATGGCTTGAAACGTACACAGTTCAATGCATCTTTTATAAAGCTTTGCCGACGGAGAAAGCACCTCGGGCTCTGTGATCTATCTGCTCAGAGCACATAGATCACTGAGCCTGAGGCGTCTTTCACCCTCTGCGAACCTGCGGGCTCCGTGATTTAATCTGCATATTAGATCACGGAGCCCGCAGGGGTCAGTGACCTGGGGAGGGAAAACAAAGGGACAGTAACTTCCTCTGATGACCCTGATGAGGGGGTCATCAGAGGGAGTTACACTAACTGACAGAAGTGCCGCCAGCCTCAGCGTCGCTCTGGCTGGCTGGCACTTCTGTCAGCTTGGCCGACATAATGACGGGCGCATCTCCCGTCGCGGCTGCGGCCGCAGCGGGATAATGCATCCCGCTAATGTTGTGTGGGACGGGGGGCCCTGGCTGGGCCCCGGCTCAGCCCCACTTTCTGGAGACTGCCGGGGCCCGGCCCTGGCAGGCCCCGGCCCACTTAAAGCACTGATGATGTATCCCTGTAGTGATGACAATCTCTTGGAAGTGATCCCCGAAGGAATATGAAGATGAAAGTTGGTGATGTCACAAGATGCAAGCATGACGTGCCAAGAAGAGTGGCTGAAGAAGAGAATGCATATACCTTATTGAATCTGATGACCAAGTAAAGAAATCAAGTAACTTTCATATGCGGAATGAAGATTGCACGTGTGAAGAACACTGCCGAAAATGCTAGCTGTTTTATAACTGTACAGATGCAGCAACGCAAGTAGACTAAGTAATCTTAAAGGCTAGCTATACGTAGTGACTAGACTGCAGGCAGTTAAGGGACTTGTGACAATTAAAAAGAAAATGCGAAACTGACTGGCGCCTTTGCCCCTCACATGAAAACAAAAAGAAGCTAGTGTCCAGTGCAGCACACTATAAAAAAGAAATCTGCCAGGCAATAAGAAACTCCTACAATGAACGGATAGCGAAGTTCAACTCTAGTATGAAAGAATTATTCTCAATCCTAAAAGAGCTAGAGTCCCCTATCTCTCCTCCCAATATCTGCATTAAAGACAAGAATTGGTGGACAGACATACAACAAGCACTAACCAATAAAATTAACACCCTCCAAACTAAAATAAAAAACAAGAAAGACTCTCTGAACTTATCTCAACCAACCAACCACCACCCTCCACCTAATGCAAATATCTCCGATCCAAATACCACATTCTGCTTCACTAAAACAACAATCCTCGAGGTGGAAAAAAACTATCCTCTCTCTTAAACCGTCTAACTGTAAAGGCGACATCTGCCCAGCGTATATCATAAAAGAGGCTGCAAGAGACCTCTCCCCTTTCATCTCCAAACTGATTAACGCCTCCTTTGCTTCCGGCACAGTCCCAGCTAATTTGAAACAATCCTGGGTACTTCTGCTTCTCAAGAAGCAAACCTTAGACCCACTTATCACTACCATTTACCACCCCATCACAACAGTACCATTTCTTCTCAAAATTTTGGATAAAATTGCATGTTTGCAGATCCAAAAACACCTCGATCAGCACAAACTCCTAGGGGTCCATCAATCAGGATTCCAACCATTACACGGGACGGAGACTGCACTGATAGACTTGAAGACACAGATCGATGAGCTGAGAGACCAAGGGAAAACTCTCAGCTGCATTTGACTTGGTCGATCATAAGGTCCTTTGTAGGCATCTTGGTACAGCAGCCCACTTCTCTATAGGTGCTGTTAAATGGATAGAATCCTTCCTTAGCAAAAGAACTAGCAGAGTCTTCTCACCCTCTGCAGCTGCGGCTCCCACCCCTATCATGTGTGGGGTCCCTCAGGATTCTTGTGTGTCCCCCACTCTCTACAATATATTCACCAAGCCACTGTTCGCTGATTTGGACCTTCTGGGTGTCACCTACACTAACTACGCAGATGACACTCAGATTCTCCTCCCACTTTCCGGGGATCATGGCAGGGACCTGGTGTTGGTGAATAGAGTCTATCTCATCATTCAGGCATGGATGGCCACACACGGCCTATGCCTGAATGATGACAAGACAGAGTTGATAATCCTTGGCTCCCCTTCCAACATCTCCAAACTAGGGCATGAATATGCCTATTTCATCATTGACGGTAATAATACCATCGTCTCCAAGGAGGTAAAAACTCTTGGTTTCTACCTGGATGCAACAATGTCCTTTACTAAACAACTAAACTCTCTGGCTTCTACCACAGCCTACACTTGTAAGCTGATTAGAGCAGGCAGGCCCTTCCTTTCCAACGACAGCTGCCTTACACTGGCCAGAGCACTAATTCTATCAAGATTAGACTACTGTAACGCTCTCTACAGTAGTGCAAATAAAACCATCATCCAAAAACTCCAAATACTACAAAACAATGCCATAAGAGCTGCACTAGGCATCAACAAAAGAGTGCATATCTCTGCTACCAGACGTCATCATAAATGGTTATCGACCCACAACAAAATACAACTAAAAATCGCCTCCTTGACACATAAAGCACTACACAATGTGGCACCGAGCTACCTAACTGACAGAATATCCAGAAGAACTTCCAGTAGACGTCCAGGACCATCAATACTAATTGCTTGTTAGTACCCAGATTCAAATTGTCTAAGATTGGCGGCACCACTTTCCCTGTGAAGGCCGCTAATCTTTGGAACTCCCTGCCACACCAGTTGAGAGTTGACCTCCCCTACTCTTTATTCAGAAAGAACCTCATTACTCACCTCAACCTGACTGAGAATTAGTTCTCCTCTGAAACATTGGTATCTTAGCCTGCTGCTAGATTGTACATTGTGTATAGCTTCAACTACCAAGATGTAAATTACTCCGCCTCTCTGTGTAACTTAGTCCTGTTTATTGTATTATATTGTATTATTTCATGTGTATGTTGACATTTCGTATATTGCCTGTATATTTGTAACATATGTACGCTTCGCATATCCGTCTGCGCCCTGCTACTCTTGGGTCTGGTGCGCCTTATAAGTGCAATAAACAAACAAGCAGGCGGTGCCACCATTATATAGAATCTGGACATCAGTGTTACAGATTTAGTAAGCTCAGACCCATGGAGAAAGAAGGATCGGAGGGCTGTGTCACAGCAAGAAAACAGCTGAAGATGGAGGAAAGGCCTGAAATAGCTGTCTGGCCTGGTGTCAAAGGATGGAGCGGCCAAGAACCAGTTATCTATCCTTAAAGAACAGTGAACGTGAGAAGCTGAATAAGCCCTTGTTAAGGTGCAAAGAAAGAACACTAGAAGTGGCAAGTTTATTAATTCAAGAAAATGAAATGCTGCAAAACAGGCTGAAATACGGTCTCCCGTCACGTGAGTCAAGGATAGATATAGGATTTGGGCATGCAGACCTGAACTATGATAAAAGTGTCCCTATACTCCCTTTTATTCTCAGGAGTGAGGATACTTTGCAAGGACAAGTTCAAAGACTATCTGAATGGCAAACGGCATGAGAGATGTTGGGCTAATTGAGAACGGAGACACGGTCAAGTCCACCCACTGACACCTGGGGTACCAGCTTATGTGCTACTAGTGAGCCGAATGTTCCAGAAGGGTACAAGCATGCCAACCAAATGAAGAGGGCCATATAACGAAGGGCCTTAACATTTGAGAGCCAATAATATACTGTGTACTTAATAACTGTTGAAGATGACTTGCACTAGGGGTGGGCATAAGTTGTCCACCTGCCTGTAGAGACCCAATCACAATCAGTTCCTATATAGAAAGTATACTTAGATGTTCCCCTTAAGCCAACCACAACCCTCGCAGGTTTTTCTTAGTTTGCCACGTAGTATGACATGACCTATGATGAGTTTTTGCTATAAAAGTATAATTATTTATGAAATGCGTTGAGACTTATGCTGTGCGACGTCTGCTGATGTCCGTTGTAACTCTCTGTTTTAGACAATTGAAAATAAAACGGTTGGATGAGACTTTTTGCCAACTTCCTGAGTCAGTCTTATTATTTGGTGTAAGAATTATTCTGCATCCCATCCCAAGTATGAAATGTTACTGATTTAAGAACCCCCCCCCGGGTTCATTTCTGAAGAGGTAAGTTGGGCAAAGGCATCCCTGCTGACATAGAGCAACCCCCTCCAAAAGGTTCAAGTCCACCCAGAGAGTGTTGGTGATACCCAGATCCAAGCCCAACACTAAAGAAGTGGTGACCTCCTTCCAAATGTCCATGTACACCATTACGTTTCCTGTGATATTGGGAACACTACCTTAGAGGTGGTCTTTTCATCACCTTCTCCATAGGGATTCCTGTCAATATCAATAATCAGGGATGGGGACCATAGTGAGGGAGGAGAGTTGAAGAATTGGCTTGAATATGATCAGAGCAGAATGGATAAGAGGTTGATTTTGAGGATAACATTCTTCATGGACTCCTTTATGGAATCTAAAACTAGCATCTGGGACTTTTGTTCTAAATGCATGCTGGCAGAAAATATCTAGCCAAATTGCAATGGTTTTAACATACACATGATCTGTGATTTTAGGGGGGTCCTACAGCACCCTTAAACCTGGGACCTTTAGTCCACCTCCCCATCTTTGGCTAACCTCTCCCTCCTGTGTTTTATTTTTTGTTTAGATTTTGCTGCTAAAATACATTTTTGGGTACAAGGGTCTTTCTCTTTTTGGGGTAGTTACCTTTTTGGTTTATGGACTGTCATATAATGGGATCCACAAAGAGATGTGATGAACTCCACTGCTTAACTCAGAGGACTTGTAATGGGAAGATCATTGTGGGTGGGTGCTTCCCATAGCCAGTGGGTAATGGCCCAGTGTGACAGGAGCGTACCCTGTTCGCCCTCAGTACCCATCCCAAGGCAGAGGACAGTCACATGCAGCAAACATAATGGAGACCGCTCCCATATTTAGATACTTGGACGGGAACGGAGTCAGGTATACAAGGTGTCCCAATGTCCTCAAACAGAAGCTCTTTGTGTATTTACAGAGTAGAGGGAATCTCAGATACTTTGCCTTTAAAAGAGCGGAGCACTAGGACCAAAGGAAAACACGTAGCAAAGCATAAACTGCGGTAGTGGGCACCCACTTAGACATTGGAATGATACCACATTTCCCTGCAGATCTCACACAGTAGGCCTCATCACGAGTTTGGCCTGAGCCCTTAAATGCGGCAGTAGCGGTATTGCCGCCGCATTTAAGGAAAGGGCTGGCCAAATCACGTGTTGGGTGGAAAATGGCATATATACTGCCAGCTTTTTGCTGGAGGTAAAAAAATGACAATTTTCAGGCCATTTTCGGCGCTATTACCGCTATTACCGTTCCCTATGGACCCAATAGGAAACGGGTATTCACCGCCCATCGCAACTCATAATCCGGCGCAAATTGCGCTGACCGAGTGGGGTAGCCCTATTAGTGTTGGGCGGTATCCAGGCGGTGTTACTGCTGGGATACCGCCCAACTCATGATGAGGCCCTGTGAGTCCATCAGCACTGTGCTGTGTTCATTTTCCAGCAACATACAGCCAGAGATCCCAAGCAAGGAACCTGCGCCAAATTTAAAAAAGGCTTGTATTTTGCTCACCTGCATCTAATTCTCTGGCAGAGCATGAGCACCAACTCTTTGTTTTTCAGACAATAAGAACGATATAGCCAGGCCAGAGCCAGAGCATCCCCACAGTTGAGGAAAGGACATTCAAATTAGAAGATTTGTTCTTTCAAGGCTTGCTCTCGTCCCAGAAGCCCGAATCAAACACAGATGAACTAATTGAAAGGAGCCAATCACAAGCTCTCACACATTTACCTCAATAGGAACATACTCTCACAGGACGGGGTGGAGGGGTAAAAGGGCTATATAAGCACAATGTTCCAGACAGGCGGTATGGATGTTTGGAGATGGAGCTAGCAGCAAGTTGGAGAGTGAAGCCGAAGTTTGGCTGAAGTGTTGAGTGAGGATCCAAGAGTTTTATAGTTTTGACTCAGACACAAGGGTTTTATAGTTTTGGTTGAAGACTTTTTTTTAAAATAAAAGGGGGTTGGAAAATGACTCTTTCCCTGCACAAGAGGTGCTTCCCTGTCTAAAACCAAAACTAAGAATCTTTCAGTGGTCAGGATGTCCAAAACAAAACATCCTGTATCTAAAGTTCTATTCTGAATCTCACATTGTAACAAAACAACTCTAAAGTGGAAATGTCTTTGGCCTTGAATGATGTATAAATATTCAAAAAGGAAGTGCGTAATTCCAAAAAAAAGGTTCCAGAAGGATAAATTCCTTGTTCCAGAGGGTGGCTCCTTTCCCCTGGATTTCTTTTCACTCTGGTTTCCATTCAGTGTTATCAGTCTCTTCAGCTACAACACGACTGGTGCACAAACAACCTGACTCTTGGACTTTGACGTGTTGGGATACCTGATGTACTCCCCTGCCAGCTTTCTTTTATCCTTTAATATATTTTCTCTGCCTTTCCTGATGTGCTCTGATCAGGATTTGCTTTTGTCCATTTATTCTTACAATTTTGCAATTTGCTCATTTCCATGCCTAATCTGCTTTCCTGTCAGGGCTTTCTTGTGAAGACACATGTTCACAATTCGCATCCATCTGGTATACTCTCCTGCCCGGGATTTTCTCTTATGAACACTCTTGCACTTTAATTTGCCTGGTATACTCTCCTGCCAGGGCTTTTATTACGTATGCACTTTCATGCACCTTCAAAAACACCTTCAAATTGCCCGGTATGCTCTCCTGCCAGGGCTTTCTTATGTGGGCTCTGCGCATATTTCCACTGTTCAAAGTCTCTTACATTAGCTTCTTCTGGTATATCTGCATGTATACTATTCTGCAAGGACTTCTTTCATATGTGTATTGCATACACTCACACAGTTGTAAGTCTCTAATTCTGATTACTGTTCTCCTTTAATAGGAAATTCACTAGCACGTTTTCTTTCAAGAGCTTTCTTATTCATAAATGTGATTTAGCATGTGTGCCAATATGTCCCAGATTCCCTTTTGTAGATTCACTGGGTCTTCCTGGCATATTTAGTCCCTCCCGTAGTAAGACGGTAGCAAGCGGTCAGCGTCCTGCTCATTGTGATGCTGGAAATGCATTGGAGGGACAGAGCCTCCATGTCCTTGTCCTATACCCCCTTATCTTGTGTTGTGTTATTTTCTTCACAGGAGTCCAGTGGGACCCATGGCAGTACAGCTCTTTCTTCTTTTTGTTCATGGTGAGCCGAGACACTTGGGATACCCTTATGGCACCCATTGGTGGGGGCACAACCCTGTACCCCTAGTGTATGTGTTTGGGCACCTGTGTGTTGCCCACAGAGCAGGGCATGGGCTGGTGGCAGCTCCATGCTGAATGTGACCGGTGCGCTGAATATCCTCAATTTTAGGATACCCATTCCCTGCCATAGGTATTTGTGGATTCCTGATAGAAGACACGATGGCCCCTGTGCCACTTGACTTCTATTGCCTGTTATCTTGTTTTACCTAAGTCCTGGGAAGCCCTGACTCTGTCCCTTCTGCTGATTGGCTGTTGGGTGGAAACGCCATATATGGTATTGTGGGGAAGTCCATGCCAGATCGGCTGGAGCATTTCCAGTGACTGTATGTTGTGGGTACACCCTTGGGGTGGGACCTGTGTGAAAAGAGTGTGTGTCCAATATGCATTCTAGGTCATGGGTGTCTGGTTTTTATGTGTAACAGACAATGAATGAGACTGCCCTGCCTGAAACTGACATGAATGCAGTGTGGTGTGCAGAAAGGCTGGGAGCTTGCCCCAATCCACATTCCTTGTTATGGGTGTCTGGGTGAAAGTAAATAGCCTGAATGCCTGAGCCTGATTGGCTGCCTGCCTGCATGAATGCCCTGCTGTTTGATTGGCTGACTGAGCCTGGCTCAGTCAGAGTGAATGAGGGACAGAGGAGTATCTCTGGGGACTTCTCACCTGCCTGCATGAATGCCCTGCTGTTTGATTGGCTGACTGAGCCTGGCTCAGTCAGAGTGAATGAGGGACAGAGGAGTATCTCTGGGGACTTCTCACCTACCAATTTGTTCAGAAGCTGAAGTTGAAACATGAAGTTCATTCTATCCCAGCTGTAAGAAGACGACTTGTTGCTGCATTTCCTTTGACGAAATCTAAAAGCTGTCAAATCTGTCGAAGACTGATCTGAGAGAGGACCTGGCTAGGAGAACTCTTCCCGAGGCACCCTGGAAGCCAGTTCTGTGAGTCTGATGTCAGGAGTAGGGGTCTGCCGAGAATCTTGAGGAAAGCGCCGGGATATTGAGGCCATCAAAGTACTTTGCCGTCGACCGGGGGGTTTGGAAGATTTTCCGTGACCGCTGGAAGACAGACTTGTCGTGGCGCCCAGAAGCGGGGAATAGCTTGACGCCGTGCTGCTTGACAACCGGAGCCGCAAAAGCTCCACCTTTGCCTAAGAAAATTTGACAGACGGCTCTCTTGCCATCACCGTCGACCACTTTGTCCCGCTGGAGAAAGTCGAGGTTGCCGGCTACTGAGGAAAGTCCGTCAGTGGGTTTCCCACCACCAGAAGCCAACAAAGACGTCCCGAGTACACTGACGAAGTAAATATCAGAAGTGCACCCCGTGGTCGAGTCCCGATCGCCGAAGCTATACCGAGGTACGTGCTGCGGCTGCAGCACCGACAGGCCAGAGGACCGCCAAAGCGACTCCCGACACCTGACGCCCGCTGCTGGGCCTACATCCATCACCAAGCCTTCTTTGCAGCACCAAACACTTTTCATCGAGGTGTACCGCATGCCTAATCTTCCCAGGACGTCCATGATCAATCATCGAAGAGCACCGCAATGGTCGAAGCTGCAACATCGACAACAGTGTTCCCTTTTCTCGTTGAGGATCTCCTGCTTTAAAGGGAGTTCACTCTTGAGGGCATCGTCGATGAAACGTCAAAGAAACTCTTCCAAACCAGGTACATTGGGGTGGTTGAACGTTTTGACCAGGAAGCAAGACTTATTTAAACATTCATAGACTGGGCTTGGCAATACTTTTATTACAAGTTTCCCAGGTGGGGGAACCTCACTCAGAAGTGTATCTTAGTAGCTAAAGAAAGAATTATGCCATTGTTTACCTAACCTGCCTTCCTTCCTTATGATCTATGCTGTTACACCTTGCTGCATGCTTTGTATGTCATCATAACTGTCAGCAGTTGATGCAATTTAAAGGAATCCAAAGCTAAGTGTGGTACCACATAGACATTGTATATATTTGACATATTAGAATTACCAAATTCAAAGTACAAAGTGTGTTATTGATGTATGTATATACCTTGAACCTTATTTTTATACAAAGAACTGTGGTAGCACATTACATAGTGTGTGGACATTCCTTTGTGGGGGTTTGGGAACTCACTGTACTGAACCAGCCTGCAACACCGCCTGAGAGTTTAAGCCATAGTTACTCATCGATACTACCATATAGAGAATCTTGGCTGGGGTGCTCTGCGCTTCTACTCTGCCAGATGGGGAGCAGGTGCAAGTGGATCTAGGTCACCTGGCCTAAGCCCCGCCCATCTGGTGCCTTCCTGCTTGCCGCTCTTTTCCACCACTTAGCAAGCCCCGCCCACCTGGTGCCTTCCTGCTTGCCGCTCTGTTTCCCTACCTAAGGAGCCCTCCAGCCTCTTTTCCTTTGCAGATGGGGAGCAGGTGCAAGTGGATCTAGGTCACCTGGCCTAAGCCCGACCTACCTGGTGCTTTCCTGCCTGCCGCTCTTTTTCACCACTTAGCAAGCCCCGCCCACCTGGTGCCTTCCTGCTTCCTGCTCTTTTTCACCACTTAGCAAGCCACGCCCACCTGGTGCCTTCCTGCTAGCCGCTCTGTTTCCCTACCAAAGGAGCCCTCCGGCTTCTTTTCCTTTGCAGATGGGGAGCAGGTGCAAGTGGATCTAGGTCACCTAGCCTAAGCCGCGCCCACCTGGTGCCTTCCTGCCTGCTGCTCCTTTTCACCCCTTAGCAAGCCCAGCCCACCTGGTGCCTTCCTTCCCCATCACCGTCTTGTGGCCAATGCTGGATTTGACTTTTATGGACTTCATTCATTCACGGTGCGTCATTCTTGCTCAACTCTAATGCTGGACTTCCTTTGCATCTTGTACTCATGGTGGCACTGAATCATGCTGTTCCCATCTTCATCTTGTATCCTGGCTTGCAACATTATGTGTTACTACTGACTTCTGCAATTGTATTCGCTCTCCACTCTTGCTTCTCCACTCTTTTTGACTGCTTACTCTCTTTTCTCTCCTCCTTTCCCTTCTCCCTTTTCCTAACTCCTCCCCTTACTTTCTTCTATGCACTTAATCTATCAGAATTGTCCCTGGACCGAATATGATAGCAAGCTCGTCTGTTTCCTCCACCCTCCCATTACTGTTTTTTTCCTCCCCACCACCTCTCCAGCACTATCTGAAATGTCGTCAGGCCTAGTATGATAGTCACTTGTTTTGTCCTCCCCTCCCTTTCTGCACCCCTCTCCCTCACCTTTTGTTTTTCTCCGGCTCTACCAGAAATGTCGTCAGGCCTAGTACGGTAGTCGCCTGTCTGTTTCCATTTCCTTCCGACTCTCCCCCGCCCTTCCTTATCTATGTCTTAGCTCTTGCACTATCTGAAATGTCGTCAGGCCAAGTACGATAGTTAATTTCACATCCTTACTGTTCATGGCCTGTAAGAATGTGGTTGTATTTTCCCTTGTTCCCTCCCTGGCCTTGAAGCGCTTTGAAACACATTGTGTATAGGCGCTATATGAATAAACAATCATATCATATCATATAGAGGGCAGCAGTACAGATACCCATTCCAGTCTTTACACTCATCACTTTTGTTTCTCGGCCTCTCTGCTCTTCGGGCTCTCCGGTGTCTTCCCCAGCTTTGGTAAGGTGGAGGCTGCCCCCTAACACCTGCAAATGCCCAGAAGTCTTCTCTCGGCTTCTGGCGTCCCTGCAGCATGTTCTGTCTCATTGCAAGCGTCCCTTCATCTTCTTGATGAGACAGTTGGCTCCACAGAACACCTCCTAGCCCCTTTGTACTCTGCCTCCAGCTGCCTCCACTGTTTACATTTTCCGGCTGTGGGTAAGCGCTCATAACAACTATAACGTGGCTTATGCTCTTGGCCTTGGGTGATATGTATTACTCGATCCCTCTTCGTCATCCCAGTATTCTTGTGTTTATGGTAATGGAAGCCCATTGTCGACAACTGGGATATTCTCCTGCCATGCTTTCTGTTTGCCTACAGGCAGGTGGCACAAAATGGAGTAGAATTTAGCCCCTTTGAGCTGTTTGGACACCCTGTACGAGGTCCCTTCAGTCTAGTGGAAGAGGGAAGGGAGAGCAAACCCTCATCCTCTAGCCGAGGGTACAGTGATTTAGCTACGTCGGTGGGGGTATGAAACAACCCCTTGTGTCAAGATTCAACAGGAGGACTCCCGGGTGGGCTATACCTCCGTTCCCAAGCACCAGTCAGAGAGAAAATACAGACTCCCCAAACAGTTAATGGGGCCACAAGTGGGAAATGGAACTGCAGCAGCAGATCCCCAGCAACTAAAGAAGAACAAAAGGGGACAAGGTTACCCCCACTCTCTGCACATGGTATTAAGTGATAGTGAGTTAAGTGAATCGATCTACTTAGTGGGAACACCAGCTGTAGAAAAAGCAATGAAGTGCCCTCCTTTGGAAGGAGGGGAGCGTTGAGGGCCGTCCACAGTTCCTTGGTGGACTCAATCCCTGGAGATGATAGCAACAGCAAGAGTTCAAATTCAATATTCCAAGTGGGATAACAGTTACAATTGCAATATCCAGGTAAAAATCCCAAATATACCAAAACACAAAAAAAGCTCAATGTGTCTAAAGCTCTAGGAAAGAATTCCACAATGCCAAAACAAAGGGTAATCTAAGCCAAAATCCAAGAGAGCAGAAGCTGAGGTAATAAAAAAAGAAACTTGGAAAGTCAAAGCACTAAAACTCCAAAAGCAAAGGGTAATCCAAGAGAATCCAGTAGAGCACAGCCAGGGGGTCGAAATCACAAAAAGCAGATGTAACCAGATGGACGAAGTAACACGCCACTCGCAGGAACGTTGAGAAGACAATACTGCAAGGCTTTTATAATGTGCTTCCTGGTTGGGTCATGTGACAGGAGCAGCGTGACGTCCCCACGCTCTTGTGTCGAGGAGGCGCCATGGCAACCTCCAAGCATGTAGGGAATGCCATGCTGGGAGGCGGAGGCAAAACCTATTGCCGCGGGTAAGTGGAGCGGGAGTCCCACAGCAACCCTGTAGAGGTTGCGGGTGCCGTAACGAGGAGGAAGAGGAACCCCCAGCCTTTAGCGAGCCTAAGGGAGAAGTGCAATTCCAGTGCCGGGGGGCCAGTGAGATCATGACAACAGGATGTGAAGGATTGAGACATCCTCACCACACAAAAGCACGCAAGAGACTTTCTAGCTCTCACCAGGTACTACCGGTCGTTCATCAAGGGGTATGGGACCATTGCCATGCCCAAGAATTATGTAACTTCCAAGAAGATGCTGAAGAAGGTAACTTGGACCCCAGCCTGTGAAACCTCCTTTCAGGATTTAAAGGATGGATTGTGCAGAGCCCCAGTGCCAGACTATGGTCAGAAGTTCATTATCCATACAGACTTCTGTGATTTTGGGATTGGAGCAGTGTTCGCGCAGCTGAACTCTGAACAGCTAGAGCAACCTGTTGCCTACATTAGAAGGCAATTGACCAAAAGGGAAAGTGTTAAGACGGATTTCTGAACTCTGTCCTGGTGGCGCAGAAGTTCAGAAGGCCAACCTAATTACTTGGAACAGGGTAACCTCTGGACGAGCCAGACCAATCAAGGTAGCGATCGCGGCGGTCAAGACTAGGTCTCAAGAGGGGTGAGGGTGACTGAAAGCCCGCAATGAGCACACAAAGCAAGATCACTTACAAACTACTCCAAACAGTTGTTATATTAAAAATATATACACATTTATTTCAAGGCCTTTAAAACAATGACCGTAGCGAGAAAATCACAATATAACGATAGTAAACCAACACATACCATATCAACACAATATATATACAAATACAACAAGTCTCAAGCGTTATATGCACGAAATGTGCAGTCCACCTAAAAGGGAGGGAAAACAGGCAGTGCGCAATAATGCTTAGACCCAGTTCGCCTTCAGAGGCACCTAACTAGATGGAAGTCCGAGCCCTGCGAAGAGTGGAGCCTTGTGCTCAAAAGTACCTGCACGCGCTGGTGCCAACGGGCAAAAGGAGAAGCTCTTCGAGGGAAATCAGGCAGTTCAGTTTAGTGCACAAAAGAAGAAGAACAAGTTCCGCGACTCAAGCGCAGCCTCCACAGTGGGCAGAAGCAGAGCGCGAGTACGGAAAAGGGTGCTGTTTGACACAGCAGGGAAAAGCAATGGGCTCCTGCAGGAGGGCGACCAGTTCCTAGCTATGCTACTCACCGGTCCCCGATGCAAGCAGACCCAGGCTTCTCCACATCAGTTTCAGCAGCTGGCAGGTTCAGAAGAGCAGGGAACGCCTCGTCGTCGTGTTGAGTAAAAAGACGTCCCAATCAAAGAAACCCGCACAGTTTGTTACCACAGCAGGGCAACGGAGCGGCCGTGTGTATCTGAGCCAAATGTACACTACTCACTTCAGACCTGGGAACGCCAAGTGTACGAAGCGTGTGAGAGTGACAAGGACTCGAAATACTACACAACCTGCCGGCGGTTACAGAGCAAGACTCCCGTGTAAGATGGTCAGTCAGCTGGATGGCCCAGAGACGCTTCCGAAGGCTTACTGGCAGGAGATGGTGAAGATGCCGAGAATAGCTGTTCCCGCTATTCCAAGGGTCGGAGTACCAGTACAGGCCTTCTGGTTCGATCAAAGGTGAAAAGGGTTTCACGAGGTGACAGCAGTGCAGAGGAGAAGTCCTTCAGCGGGTCACCAGCGATTCCCCGGTCCAGCCTCTTGGTTGCAGGATACTTGGCTCCTGTATTCCTTCGTTCGTGAGAACTCAGGAGATCGACATGGTAGTGGTGTTTCCAGCCCCCTCTTATCCACGGTTCCCTTCGCGCCAAAACGGAGGGGACCCAATGGGAGATCCGCTCATCAACACTCACACCATTCGTGGACCAATCACGGACCACGGTGGTCCCAGGCATTCACACCACCCTAGACTCTCTGGCACCCAGGATGTGTATTGGGACCAGACATCCCAGCCCACATCCTGGAGGCACACACAAGACATGTAGAAGCCCGCGAAAGCATCCGTGTTTCGCGGGAAAGTACATGCCCAAATAAGGAAGGCCCCGGGTCGGCTCGACCTGGGGAAGGTGAAGGGAGCAAGACGGTCAGCGGACAGGACAAAGGAGCCTCGTGGTCTGGCCATTTTGGGAGCCAGGCCACCATTTTGGGTTAAGGGCGAGAAACGCGCTTAGAACGCCAACAGGAGCTCAAAACACAAGAAACGATCGCTGCCACCATTCCCGTCCCTGAATCACTTGCACCGATCAGATACAATCCTAAACGAGTATCTAGGGCCTGTAGAAGGCTAGAGACCAAAGAGAGCTGTAACTTAGCTTACAGTGCCCTCTTGTGTCATGTTGCACGAAAGCCGCAACATGATAAAAGAAACTACGGGAAACAGCGTTCCCCGGTACTGACTGTCTTAAGGGCATGTCAGTTTCCCCGTAAGAAAGGAGCGAAAGCCCAGAGGAGTGCGGCAGAAGGCTGCACTTCTCTTGCAAAGTCGAGAACAAGGTGAAAAACAACAGCAAAAAGTTTAGGGATTGCCACATGGAAGGAAAATTACCTACAATTATGAAATCTTTCCTAACAGAAAGGATCTGGGATGTCATTGAAAAGAGAGACTTACGCATTTATGTAGGCCGTAAAGAAGTTGAAACCCTACATCGTTGGGTCACAGTTTATGATCCAGACAGACCTCCTACCTCTTCGATGGTTAATGGCCATGCAAGGGGAGAACCATAAGCTTCTGCATTACGTCATATCCATACAGGGATTAGATATGGACATCTAGCACAAGCCAGGCTCCCAGCATGGAAATGCAAATGGCCCCAGCTTGTACCTTCGCCTTGATGAACCAGATCCTCAGTAGGGTGGTGGTTCACATATTGAGGCTGGGGTGGCATGTGAGGAATCCGACCATCCACACGGCGGGTGTGCTCTTTCCTAGGCTTTTAAAATATTTTTTAAAGAAATTGAATGATGGGAGATAAACCTCAGAAAATATGTGGGGCTAATCTGCACACATTTTCATATGCTGATCGCACAACAAACACATAGATCCGTCTGGGTGGACACAGCCTACAAGCGCCGCCCCCCGCCTCATCCCATTTTGTTGCAATGGGACAGCCAGGAGTACAGGAAAGCATCTCAAGAGGAGGAGGGCAAAATCCTCCTCCGGCCATGGCAAGCTTAATTAACTATCAAAGGTTCCATGGATTCGTCTTACCCATTGTCAGTCCTGCTGGTGGTAGTGCATACTGATGAGAGCTAATTGAAGCAGGCCTGCGAGAGGCCTGGTTGGAGAGCTGACAAAGGGCAGGAAACCACAAGACCTTTTTGATATGCATCTGTGTCAACCTAAAGTCAGCTCCCACCCCTCAGTATCAAGGACAGTGAAGTGTCATGTCTGGTGCATGTGTTTACAATAGGCAACCCCTGCAAAGGGACCCCCATTCAGACGGTAGGGTATATGTGATTTGATGGAGACAGAAAGTCTGTTCTCTCTACAACTTCAAGGGAGACCTGCCTTTAATCAGGAACCACCGAAAGTTCAATCAACCAGCGAGACCCTTTGATCCATAACAAACAGGAAGATGGGTGGGACTTAGTAGTACATGTTTCCACCCCTTTACCTTTTCTGTTGCAAATCACTCTGGTTATAACCTCACACATAATAGAAGATTGTTGTTGGGGACCCAGAATTGGTTCATTAGGGAAGGTTTAGTTTACACCAATCACTGGGCCCCATTTGGCTTTAAAAGAGGCTTGAGCCCCTCTTTTGGCAGATCATCTGAAGACTCTGCAAGGAGTAACAAGGGCTTATTTGGACCATGGCTGAAGGTACAGTCTACCTTACAGCTTCCACCAGTGAAGAAAGGCCAGGATTTCCATGAGGGAAGTAAGATCCCTCCCCTAAACAACTCCCAGGTAACAGATGGAGATACTCAATCCAGAGGACCCTCTAGCAGCTCCAGAACTCTGCAAGCAAGCTTCCTAGGTGGGAAGTGTTGAGGTGGTTTTGATTGCGAGGGGTGCCGAGACGTACTTTGTCGGCGTGGTTGCGTGTTGTGGTAACGGAAGGAGGTGTTGAGATTGACTTTGCTTCCTGTGCCCTGTATTCTGCTTGCATGAGGTGTATACAAGGTGTGTTGTCATGTGTGGAATGTTATCTGAAGGATTGAAATGTTTGTGTGTGAATGGAGTTCCACCCAAGGCAGTTGAAAGATGCGAGCCTGGGTGGTGGGAGCCAGTGGGTTCCTGTCTGTACTTTCTAATCTCCTAATGTACCTGTTGAGATCTCATAACTAAGTTACCTGAATAAAGTAACCCGATGAATACCAGCAGACTGGCAGCGTATCTTTTTAGCGTAATTCCTGAAATCCTGTCATAACAGGAAGTGCCAGAGAATCTCTGAATCAAATGTCGGACAAGTCCGTTGCCTGCAACACTCTCCTCAGCTTTGGGCAACCCGCCTTAAAGGACGACAAGCCCAGCGAAGAAGCTAGGAGGAGTGCACCGACAAGCATTGAGGCATTCAAGCCCCTTTTACTGCAAGCGACTGCACCCCTGATTGTTGTCACACCGCAGTCGCTCACGCTGTCCAAGATGACTCGACCAGTGCTTCAGACCTGCCAACCAGCACGGAGACAAGGATTCCTGACCCTGAGCCGCAGTGTATGCCCAGCCTCGCTCGCCAAACTGCCTGCCGCCTGATACCCGCAGCTGTCTCCCATCTTGAACTCTGTAGCTGAAGCTGCAAAGCGCCTTGAAACTAATTGGACTCTGTGAAGCCTCAAGAGCTTCTACAAGCACAAGGTACATTTAGGTTCTGTCCCCCTGGTCCTTCTCCGAAGGCCCCTAGTGACATTTTATGAACCATTGGTCCCTTTGTGCCAGTGGTATTCAAACTGTGGGTCGCGACCCCCTAGGGGTCCGCGGGTGCATCCCAGGGGGGCCCTGAGAGCTCAGCATGAAAAAAGATATTTTTTCTTTTTTTTTTTTTTTTTTTTTTTAGATTGGAAGAAATGGGCAGGGGTGGCCCACATGGGCGGGCTGAAGCATGAAACTGTCTCAGGCAACAATGAAAAAGTGGCCCACAGTTGTAAATGGATATTCATTCCTTTAGTCACAGACTGGGCCTCATTACTACTATGGCGGACCAGTAACAACGGTGCTGGTAAGCTACCGGCACCGTTGCTACCGTTCCGCCATAGTAAGAGTTGTGCTCGTGGGTGCTTGACAGCCCCCGCCAGGTCTGACCTCAGCTCGTCGGATGCACCAGCACCGTTATTAACGGTGCCGGTGCATCCGAGCTCCCCCTTCCCATTTGAGCCATATGGGGCTCAAATGGGAATGGGGATCTACCGGCACCTTCGAAAGGGCAATTATCATGTCCGCCTAACTCGGCATGACCTAGTAATTGCCCATTCGCGGGTGCCAGACCCGGATGCAACTCCAGTGGCAGCCGTGCCGGTTTTACCGGCACAGCTACCGCCAGAGTAGTTATGAAGCCCACTGTTTCAATAGTACCCAAAGGGGTGCTTTGTGTTAAAATGTAAGTAAATTGTGATATATTCAGCAACAATGGTCAACATTACTAACTGCATAGTGGCCCCTCACCCATTATGGAGGAGCTAAGGAGCCAGCCCAGTGAAACAGTGAGCACTCCCTCAGCTGCTTTATCCAGCTAATGGAGTGCTCCTGGGCTGGCTGAACTGTCAAAGGGAAACACTGTTTCCCTTTGACAGTTCAGTTTAGTTCCCCAGCCGCACATGCTCACTGAGCCATGCAAGTGCTGGGGCGTTTTGCTTCGCCAGCATTGCATAGCTCATTGGAAATACTGGCTGGGGCACTGCATGTCTGTATGTCCGAGGGGGAGCTCCTGCGCCTCCTCGCACATACGGACAGAGCAGCTGGAGCAGCACCCACACACAGGCCAATGCAGAAGGTACGTTTATGTTCATTGTTTTTATTTTAACATGTGTATGGATGCGTTATGAGTGAGTGTATGGTGATGGATGCTCATGTGAATGATAGAGTGATTGCTGTATGAATGTGCAGCGCCTTGCATATACACATAATCATGTTCATTGTGTTAGGACCAGTGGGGCCCAGGGGACAGGGATGGTATCTTTTTACCGGACATCTATCATTCAAAACCCTCTGCCTTGTCCACAAGGCTTTCTGGGGCCTCGGTCCAAAATACCTTCAGCTATTCCTCCGCAAATACCTCCCCTCTCGAGCTCTTCACTCCTCTACCTCCAACTCCCTCAGGGTCAGTCGTTTATCAAAGAAACGAGCTGGGGGTAGATCTCCGTCTTCGGCTGGGGCCTCCCTCTGGAACAGCGCCCTGCCACTCTAAAACTTGAGGAGAACCATCTTTCTTCCTGCACTTATCAGACCTACCCTGTCTGCTGCCTTAAACGTAGCACTTGCAAATTGCTGGCTGCACTACCACTGTTTGTTGCCTTTATTATTTATTTATTGTTATTTATCTGTTTCTCCTCTGCTTCGCACTTTCCACTTCTCCCCCCTTCCATGCACTTTTCCCCTCACTCTTGCGCGTTCTCAATGTCACTGGGCCTAGTAAGATCGCTGTTTTATTCTCCTCTGTTCCCCTCCCTTGCCTTGTCACGCTCTGAAACACTTGTGTACGAGCGCGATAGAAATAAAATATCAATGCCTGCCCCCTGGACTCCCAGCAACAATTGCAAACTGTTTGGCTATTTACCCATTTTTTGTTAAAAGTATGCTCTACAATGCAACATTTTAACCTATTATTTAAAAAATAATTCACAGGGGGAAACCCCCCCGAACCTCCCCTTAATGCCCCTCCACTTAAAAAAGATTCACCAGCCGCCACTGGCCCTCAGACTGTGTTGGGAACGGGATGGGGGAACCGAGGGACTATGGTGGGAGCACAATGGGCGGGAACCATGGGATAGTGATGGGAGCAGAGTGGGGAGAGCCCTGGGTGTGTGATGGGGTGGGGAGAGACCAGCGACTGGGTAGGAGTGGGATGAGGGAGCCCAGCGACTCTGATGGGAGCAGGTGACGGCGCGCAATATATACTGTCCATTTGGCATTTCTGGGGGGTCCCGACCTGCCCAAATTTTGCTCAGGGGGGCCCTGGCCAAAAAAGTTTGAAGACCACTGCTTTGTGCTGAAACTAAGTATCCTTGAACTATTGTGATTCATTAATTTACCGACTACCCACCTGTTAGTAACCAGATTGCATCCCCTTTCCTCCTTGAAACTGTCTGTCATCTGCATTCATTTACAGGGTGGGTTGTATTTTGTAGTGTGCTATAACCTTCTGTTCTGATAATATTAAAGTAGATGTTTGTATACAACTTTGACTGGACAGTCCCTTTGATCATTGGGTAATAATTGTATTTTCGCTGTGTTGTAACTAACTGACGATGCACAACCTTGTGGAGACAAGTCTGCCCTTCCGTCCACGTTACCAAAATAGGACAAGGAGGTTTATAATGTGCTTGTGTTTCCAATCTGTTCGGATCCCTTCTGGTGTACTAGAGGTGTGGGGCAGATTGATGGTTTAGAAACAGATATTCATCCCCGGACCACTGGTGCCCCGGAAGTTTATTTGTCACACCATCCAATGAGAAAAAAAGGGGCAGGGCTTGCAACAAAAACACAGACCTAGAGAAAACCCAGCCAAATCACAAACACATTTCTGAATACAGAAACATGAAACCCATAGCCCTATGACCAAACCATGGTGCAGAGTGTGGGAGTTTGGAGGCAGCAGAGGTAAACGGAAGGGGAGGGGGGTTGAGGTGAGGAAGGGATCACTTTAAAGGTGGCCAAATAAGAGGTGGTGACTGGGACAGAGGAGCAGGAGGCACATTGGAGGTGAGAACAAAGAGTGGTTTTGGAAGAGGTAAAGAACATCAGAAGGCCGTTGCAGAAACCTAGCCATCGGAAATTGGAGAAAAAGAAACCCGATGGCTGGAGAGAGAAAGGCCTCAGAAGTTGAAGAGGGAAAAGACCCATAAGTTGGGGAGGGAAAAGACCCAGAAGTTGGGGAAGGAAAAGACCCAGAAGGTGGGGAGGGAAAAGACCCAGAAGGTGGGGAGGGAAAAGACCCCAAGAGGGTGGAGAAGGAAAGGCTTCAGAGGTTGAAGACAGTGAGATTCAGGCGGTTAGAAAGAGGGGATCCCAAGAGGCTGTGAAAGGAACAGAACAGGGAGAACCCCTTGACAACAAGGAGGTGGAAGATAAGCAGGAGGGGTAAACAACCGAGAGGGGAGAAAGGAGGGATTATTCCACAAACAGAAGGAGTTAGAGGATAGAAGAGGAGACAGAACACCACCACTCTGGAATGAGTATAGCAAGAATGGAGGAGGAAGAAGGAAGGAATAGTAGAGACTGAAGAAGGATATGGCCAGAGGTGAAGACTGGACAGGGAGAGAGAGAGAGGGGAGGTGTCCTAACTCTGGCAGTGCAATGCGTGAGGGCAGGATCGGACTGGCCTATAGGGCAACAGGTCCATGGCCGAACCAAAACACAAAATGCTGGTGTGGGACAGTTTTCTGGGTCCAAGTGGGCCAGTTTCTGGCCAATTTGGACCAGTTTGATGAGTTAATTCACTCTGTGGCTAGTAGTTTTGACCAGTGTTGCTGAATAAATATTCTTTAAAATGCACAATTTGTACCACACTTTATCAGAAAGCTCCGCCTTTGTTACTATTCAAACAGTCTGTCACAAAAGGAATGAATAGCCATATGCTATGGTGGGCCACTTTTTCATTGGTGCCAGAGACAATTTTTGTCCCAGTTTGATCCTGGAGAAGGAACCCTTTCTCTGTTAGTCATGTGGCTAGGTTGGTGGCACCTTTTCCTTTATGCAATATGGCTTCAACCTCATTGAAATCATTTTACCAGGCCTGGTCCTTTTTGACACACTCCTGCATTCATGAAATGGAGTTAGTTTGTTTTTTGCCTGGAAGACCAAAGGGGGCTCACTGTGTCTTGTCCACCTGTGTGTATGGAAGGAAGTGATCATATTTGGTTTTCAGGGTGCTTCTATTCCAGGACTGGGGACTACAGCCAGCTTGATTGGCATATGCAGTTGCTTCTCTGGGTAGTGTGGATTCCCATACTTTGTGAGTGTGAGTCGTTCTTGAGTGCTTGGGTGCCTGTGCTTCGAGTGATGGTTAGTCATTGGCTGACCACCTCTGTTTGAATGTTGCATGGTGTGTGATTAGGTGCTATGTTCACTCACTGCCTCCCAAGGGTGATAGAAGCAGAGCACCCTTACCCACTCAAAGTGTCTAATGCTGGAACACTGAATCTGCACTCCTAAATGAGTAAATTTTGCACCAGAACCTTTGACGCTCCACTGAATCCCAACGGTAAAGCTCTGCCTCTCCAGATGACCAGAAAGAACGGACTACAGTGCTTCTTCCCCCTTATCTGGTGGGGACAACAGTGTCAACTCTCCTGCTGGAAGGACTCACCGACCAGAAGCTCCTGACTGTGCCCGACTCACTGAATGTAGAAGGAGGAAGCTAAATTGTGAGCCAGAGGATGACAGAATAACCCTACATCAATGAGTACCACTGACAGCAGCTTCTTAGTCTTTCGATTTTTCTGTCTTGGAACTTCAACCTGGGGATGAATCTTTAATAATCACTCTTCCCAAAGGTCTTAGAAGGGCAGGGGGGACCTTTCTGCACCAGTGTGTTTTCCTTAGAAACTCTCTGTGGTCGCCAAAAACAATGTGCACAGAGAATGTTCCTCGAAAACGCAAGGCCGCCTTCTGCAGAACCGCTTCCTGGTCCCCAGGGTATTTGCTCTCCTGACTCTCTGGCCCTGCTGGATAGCCTTTTTTCAGATGGATCTCCATCTCAATCTCTCCTTTTCCACTCAAAGGATCTTCTGTGGCCTAGATTTCACTGGACCTACAGAAAGTGCTAGTTCAGAAATTTTTTCCAATGGTCATTTCTTTACAAAAAAGTATTTCCATAACCACAAAACCTGTTGCCCTTCACCTCTTTATGAACTCTTTAGTGTCCTAAACAGGAAAAACAAATTACTTGCCTGTAAAAGAATATTCTCCTCTAGGAAAGATGCTTCACTGAATTGGAGAACTCTTCAAATCTCGCTACTTACACGCTACAGTGTTACATGTTTGTTTTGTAAAGTTTACTGACCAGTTTGTTTTTACACAAAGAACATACTTTTATTTAAAAAAAAGATAGTATGTGGACAATCTCTCATTGAGTTTGTGAAAAGCAGGCAATGTACCTGTTGTGGGGGGACTCAGCACTCACCAGTGCCCACGCATACCATGAAACACAGAGCCACCATCATGTTCAACCTTTCTTTATTCCTCCTACCTCTTGACTGCCGTTTCCCTTCCCTTGCTCCTCCCCTTCCTCCTGCCTCCCGCTCCCTCCCATAGTCCTGGGCTTCCTTCTTAAAGGGGCTCTGTCCTTTTTCCACTTACAACACCTGTTAACCCGCCTCTCACCTTCTCAGAGTTAAGCTTGGGCTTCTTTGTCATTCTACCAATCGACTGCCTGGGATTTAAGTAAATCCTCGGTACCTAATGAAGGAAACCATTTCTAAAGACCCTGACTAGCGGGCTTAAGGAAAATCTCCGCAACACTCGCCTATTCTTAGTCCAAGGAGAAGCCTTCCTACTATTTTTTTCTGCAACCAGTTTCCATCCCGAGGAGAACCCATCCTGTTACTTGTTTAGACAGAACCCTTTACTTTTTGTTACTTACAAATAAAACATCTTTAAATAGTAGCCTTGCTTTATGAGTCTCCTCGATCTCCACTTGGCTTCATAACAATAGAACTATGAATGGCAGATGAGACTACCATAAAATCTGATATAATGTAAATTGGTCCTAGGCTGAAGACTAAAAGAGTCCTATTTTCAGGAAAGTGCCGACTAAATTGGGCAAATGATTAGCTAAGTATTAAATTGCCAATAAACCCTTTGATTCAAATGTGGCTAGCCAGATTGGCTGTGATTGCAATTTACGGTGGGGTGCTCATGGATAAGGGCATGCAGGGGCTTTGGCAATTAAAACACTCTTGGAAGTATACTTTTGGGTTTCATCTCAATTGAAATACCTTCTTGAAGTGTTTTTGTATGTGGTTGTGAATCCCTGAAAAACATTTATCCTATTTTGCATTCTATATCTGGAGATGGTTAAGAAATGTTTATGTCCAATATTCAGATATTGTGGTTTTACACAATGGAATTCTGCAGTAATAATTAAGGAACAACCACGATTAATTTAGCTATTTTTGACTATGAAAATAAGCCAAATCTAGGCTGACAAAAGGGGAAAATAGCTGGTATATTAAATACAAAATTCTGTATTTGTTATAATAGTGTTCATGAGACGTTAAAAAAATAGTTATATTGTATTGTGTTATTAAAAAATGTTTGGATGCAACAATCCAGTGATACAGCTCTCCTGTGTCATGTCTGTATATAGTTAAACCCAGCTTTTATTCTGTGTTCAGTATTCTACTGGAATGAGGGGAGAGAGAAGGTGAAGAGAAAACCCATAGGTGAGAAGGAGAGGAGAGGAGAGGGAAGGCGTAAGCAGCGGGCGGTGTAGCTGGGGGCTCAATTCTAAAGAACCCGTTTCTGGCGACAACCAATATACTTCTGATAGAACTCCAATCAGCGTAGATGGTGCTCCCTGTGATAAATAGGTTTACATATCTACAGTAAAAGCTTTGTTATCTGGAATCTCTGGGAGCCCAATAATTGTGGGTAAGTAAATATGCCAGATAAATTAATGTCTGCTACCAGGTAACCTAATGTAATTTATTCAGATGGCAGAGATCCAGTTAACAGAGTAAAAACACTAGATAACACATTTTTATGACTTTGTACTCTGTTTACCAGCAATGTATCATCAAAACATGAGATTATCCACCAGGTGTTATTTTTACTGGGGAAGTTCTATTACCGACAATAATAGAGGCCAGATATTAGGATTCTAGGGAGATTTAAGTACCAGATAACAAAGAATTCACTGTGCATTCGAATGCATTTTATTTTTGTCACCTTTTTAACTCTTACCACCTGCAAAAACGGAAGAAATAAAACAAGTTGACAGAACTGGATACATTATTTTTAACACACTTTATGGCTTGCCTGTTAGTGTACAGTGACTGCTTTTTACAGAGTAAAATGGCATATGAACATGCCAAGGTATGTAATATTCAATTTTCTAATGTGTAATTTATTTTGCAAGCCTGGTTATATGGAAAAATTAATTTCGAATTTGGCTGTGACGAACTCCTTATGTTACATGCCATTTACAAAACAATAGCACATGCAATATCACCTGAAATCTAGCAGTAGGCAATGCATACTGTTGGTTGTCTCCATGACCATCAGTCTGGCTTCAGAGCTGCCAGAAGCACGGAAACTGCTCTCTGGAACATCCGTGTAGACCTGCTCTCCAACCTTGATTCCAACACCCCCTGTGTCCTCATCTTACTTGATCTCTCTTCTGCCTTTGACACGGTCAAACATGCCATCCTGCTCAACCGTCTCTGTGATAACCTGGGTATCACCGATCAGGCCCTGGCTTGGTTGGCTTCTTTCCTCTCCGATCGACCCTCCCAGTTCCAACTTGAGTCCTTCCTCTCCTCTATCTCCATCTCCTCCTGTGGTGTTCCCCAGGGGTCTAACCTCTCTCCCTGGCTGTTCAACCAATACCTGGCACTTTGTGCCCACCACAACGCTGCTCTCTGCCTAAACTTTCAGTACTATGCAGATGACACAACTCATTTTCAGGCTCCCTTCCACCACCTCTTCTCCTTCTCTCATATCTGCCTGTCTGTCTGCTATCCAGGAGTGGTGTGCCGCCAATGATCTCTACCTTAATGCCAGTAAGACAGAGATTCTCTTCATCGGGACACCTGCTCCCTCCTTTCCTGTCACTCTCTGGCCGGCCTCTCTTGGCCCTCTTCCTGCTCCCACCTGTGAGGCTAAAAACTTCAGCGTCATCTTCGACTCCACACTTTCCTTCTCTCCTCACATCTCTGACATCACTAAGAAGTCACACTACCAGCTGCACCTTGTCAGAGGTATTCTTCCTTTCCTCTACGTCCCCCAGAAACTCACTGCAAGACTTGTCCTTGGCCTCAAGCCCAGGGATATTATCTCTCCAGGACTGAAAGCTATGCACTGGCTCCCAGTGGTGGCGAGGATTAAGTTCAAAACCCTCTGCATTGTCCACAAAGCCTTCTGGGGCCTCAATACCTTCAACACTCTCTTCCTAAATATCTTCCTTCTGGAGCTCTTCGCTCATCCGCCTCCAACTCCCTCAGGGTCAGTCGCTTCTCCAAGCAACAAGTTGGTGGTCGATCTCTTTCTTCTGCTGAGGCCTCCCTCTGGGACAGCCTCCCTGCCTCTCTGAAACTTGAGGAGAACCATCTCTGGTTCCGGAAGCACCTCAAGACCTTTCTCTTTGCTTCTGCTTTCTCTCCTCCTCTCCCCTGCTGATCTCCTGGCTCAAACTGAAACTGCACTGGTTACCCTCTGATCTCGGGCCCAGGTCCCCTCGCTGCCAGTTGCACATCTGCACTGCCCCCCGTGGCAACCCTTGCACTCGGGTACTATCTACCAAAAGACATCCCACCCGATATTACATCCTAGCTACTAGGAAAAAATATCACTCAATGTACAACATGCTGTGTATTTGAGAATAGCACTACCAATATTGTCGGTCACATGCCAAGACAATCATCCCAATATAAGCTACCGTCTTATCACAATATCACATCACCTACCACAGGACAATACCATAATATTGTATGGAATCTGCCAAAAGACAATAACTGCACATTGCATGCTATCAAGCAACAGAAAAAAAAATAATAACACATTGTTCAGAAAATTCAATACCTTCAAAATGTATACACTGTTGCATGCCAACTACCGAGAGACAATACCTTATTTCACTTTGTCTATTTTATGTTAAATATGCCAGAAGTCAAAACCCATTATTGCACAAGCCAACTACCAAAAACATTAACAACAATATTACTTGAAATACGTACAACAGAAGATGTATATCTGAAGACAATAGCCACTACATTACATGTCCTATCATGCCTTCAATTCCAAGCCGTTTTATCCCTCCCAGCCTCTTCATTTCGCTGATAATATTTTTGCAAGGTTAAAAATATGAGATTACCTGTTTGAGCACATATTCCAGCTCCATGGCCTGGTAGGCAGGATTCACAGACACCTGCAAAAATTGAAAAAGTGAAAATTATTGCAAAAGTAGATCTGGCACAAGAGGAATCAACTCGTCGATGGTGAGGCAACAAGCATATGTAGAAGATGGCAACACAGTTACAATTAGTTAACAACAACTCTAGAATTAAGATGCTCAACATCAAGGGTCACAATACTGTGAGGTGAACTGCTATGCACAATACACTGCACCTAACGATCCAGCGGTTGATAATTATGGGCATGGTAGTAATACGAATGATTAACTATTCCCAATATGGCATGTACTCTCCTTTGGAAAAATGAAAGTCTAGGATAGCCCTATCAGGTTTCCACAAAATGCCTTTGAGTACATCAAACATTTCCTATGAGGCCGTATTAACACTCCCGGCAATCCTACCAGCATGCAGTAGTTATCCTGACGGCTCATTGACTGGAGAAGAGATACTCCCTAGCAAGGGTCATCCAATGAGGGTCAAAGGAAATTCACACCACCATAAGGATAATAGCTAAGGTGGTACAGGGGTGCGTGGCTTGGCGGCCATGCGGTAAGCGGCAGGGCTCCGGAGCTCCCTGATGATATGGATTCTAACTTTGACAAACTGGCAATAATTTCATTGCATACGCCGCAAAAATGCAACAGAAGGCAGCGTAAAGGTCCAGAGCAAGGCTGGGAAGAGCCTCTGGGATAACCGGAGCAGGGAACAAGCACAAGACTTGGGAAGATCCTGCTCACGGACAGCAAAATGGCGGATACACACAACGCGGCCCGCTAGAGGACATCTGTGCCGACTAGGCTCTGAGGGCAGCCAGACGGCAAACAAGCAAGCATCGGCTCGCTTGGTCAGGTCGGCCACTTCACAGGTTGCACCGAAGGGGCGTGCCCTGATCAGGAGAAGAGGAGACAAGACCTCGAGGAGCCGTGGAGAGCCGACTCCCCCTGAGGTTGCGGATGGCGCAGGAAGCAGGAGAGGGCCAGACTAAGTAAGTCCATGGACCCCGCAGCAACTGGGACCGAGGTGGGGGCCAGCACAGGACCCGAACACCGACCCGTGAGAACCGAGGAAGCGGGAGACCCCTCCCTGGTGCTGACGGCCCCTTGGGGTGTCACTGAGGCAGAGGCGAGGAGCGAGCTGCCACTATCTGGCGGACCCGCTGCCCCCCACGGGGGACAACGGCACATTGATGCGCACACCGAGGCGCCACCAGTAAGCACCAGCAGCTCCTCCTCCGAGGTGGAGGCCAGGCGTTGCCCTCCGGTCCTTGGTAGACACCGGGAGGAAGGCTCCACCCACTGACCGGGGCGAGATTGGAGGGCCTGCAGCAAGACACAGCGAATGCCAGCGGTTTCCCGCGGAAGGGAAGAAGAGCCAAGCACAAGGGCCGCAACACTGAGAGGGAGGTCGTGGACTGGAGTGGCCCAGATGGTTCGTTCAGACCCCAGCGAAGGTGAGTGGGGATCTGGCTGAGGGCAAACGAGGGGGACAGGGATCTGAGCTCAGCTGAAGGGGGGACACAGCGACAAAGAGAAAAGCAGCTACCAGAAGAATATTCCTACGAGGAAGGACGCAATCAACTCCGGCATTGTTCTGATCCAGACAGTGATCGAGGCCCACTGAGTTAAGCCCATAGCGGACCGACAGAGCGGTATAGCGTCCCCTGGCCGCATAGGGACTGCAAAGACGCTACTTGGAGGTGCTGGACATTTCCACCAACCAGCCCAGTGAGAAAGGAGTATGCCAATTAGCGAATCCCAGGTACATTTCACCACGTGCGAGACCGCAGTCGGCTCTGGCATTGCCTCAATACGAACATTGTCCAAGGCCCACCCGATCGGGCCCATAGCAGACCACTAGGGCAGCACAGTGCCCCCTGGCCCACACAGAACTATAGGGAACCCCCTGGGGCACTGGACACTACCACCAGCCCATGACAGGGTACACTGCGCTGGGCGCACTGGGGCACAGACCTGACCACAAGCACAACATGGGGCGATGCTGAGGGGCTAATCCGCACAAGACAGCGACAGCAAAGCCCATAGGGCCTCATTACGAGGAGGGAGGTAAGGGGTTAACGGTGCCTGTAAAGGTGCCGGAGCAGTTAACCCGTTACCGCCCCATTATGAGGTCCGCTCGCGAGACCCGCTCAGGAGGCCTGGTTTTACCAGACGTCCTTAGCAGGTCCCGTCTGTGGCACAGCATGCTAACAACAGGCCCGTCATTAACGGGCCCATTGTTAGCATGCTCCCCATTCCCATTGATCCCTATGGGGGCTCAAATGGGAATGGGGATGGACCGGGTCTGGGTTCCCAGAATGGGGAAATACCGGGCCCTCCAAGGTCGGAATGGCCCGGTATTTCCCCATTCAGGGAACTCGGACCCGGACCTGGGTTTGGGGGAAGCCAGGGCCTTGTTAAGGCTACCTCCAAACTCGTAATGAGACCCATAGTGTGGCAAAGGCACCCAACATGAGAGCTACCGGATGACCTGGCAAACGCCAAGTGAAGCTGGCCATCCCTACACAATTGCAGCCTTAACAATAGAACGAGTGCCCACACAAGGCTGAAAAGGTGCAGGCAACCGGAGAGCAGAGGAAATCAGCCATGGTTGAAGGAGAAGCGAATCCCTGAACCACAGCTGAGATAAGCACCTCTAACAAGTGATTATATAAGATAACCGACACGGGGGACGGCGCAATCCACTACTCCTCAGAGGTCAGCTGAAGAGTCGCTGCACTCCCCGGCACAGCACATAGAGGGCAAAAATATCCTCTGCACACATCCCCAAGCAGACGGCTGAGAAGGTGAACCAGGCCACGGTGGGACATAGCTACATACAAAGTGATCCCAATTGCCCCAGACATTCACAGGGGAGACCCCTTCAGACGCCATGTGGTAACGCCATCTGTGTTGAAGGGCAGCACACCTGGCGCTGCGAAGGGGACTGCATCTTGCATAACATCGCGAGGAGAGGAATGCCTGGCAAATCTAAAGGCAGCAGAGGCAAACAGACCAGCACCGAATACTTCACCAAGAAACAAGATAAAAGCCAACCCACCACGTCAGACATGAACTCAGGTACGACAAGCTCCGCACAGCAAGGAGAAGGCAGAGGTGATGGCCCTATACTTGAGGCTATAGCGGCCCTGAAGGCGTTCATGGAGAACAAGTTGGACGTGGTTATGGTGGACATGAACCTCCTTCGGCAGGATGTAAGGGCCCTGGTGGACCCAGTGGGCACGGCGGAACAAGTGCAGACCAACACGACAGATATTGCCTCCACACAGTCCCAGATGTCAGAAGTATTACAAAGGGTAAAGATCCTTGAGCATAGAGCAGAGGATGAAGAAGGAAGGGCTAGAAGGCAAAACCATTGTTTCGCGCCTTGAAACACTTGTGTATAGGTGTGTTATAAATGGCATATCATATATCATATCAATGTTCGGATTGTCAGACTGCCGGAAGGGGAGGAAGGCAGAGACGCTATTAACTATGTGGAAAACGTGCTGCTGTAGGAGATCGGGGCAGGAGCGCTGTCCCAAGGCTTTGCGGTGGAGAGAGCCCACAGAGCCTTCACTAGAAAACCTCGACCCGTAGCTCCTCTGAGGCCAATAATCACCAAGATCATGAACTATAGAGACCGGGAGAAAATATTGGCATTCTCAAGAGAAGGGGGCAGGGGATGATAACTAGGAACTCCTCAAGAATAACAATTTATCTGGACTATACGGCCCCGGTCCAGAGGCAGCAGGCATGCTTTGTCCTGACTAAGGGTCGTCTCAGCGCTGCGAATATACGTTACATACTGCTATACCCTGCCAAACTGAAGGTGCTACGAGAAGGCAGATCCTATTTCTTTGAAACGATGGAGGAGGCCCAAGAATGGATGGACCAACAGGGCATCCCTCAACTGCGAGCCAGGAATGGCAACAACAATGAGGACCAACCCCAATGACAACACGTGCGGACCTGGCACCCGAACACCGGAAAGGAAAGTCAAGACGGGACGATATGATTTAAGCCAGCTGTAACACAACTGAGGAGCCTCGAGCTGTAGTTCTGCCGCAGGAACCGACAGGACACAATACCGCAAGAGTTTTTGCAAGTTCAGATGCTCGTTCTAAGGCATCATGCTGCGACGGGCCTGCCCCACAAAGTGAGGTCAGCGCAAGAGAAGCAGTGGAGCCCGAGCGGGGGTGGTGGGGCTGGGCGTTTGTTTATGGTTCATGTTTTTGTTTAGACTAAGGCAAACTCCTGGGGAAGAAGAAACCCGACGGAGCAACAGAACACGAGAGGCCAGTTTTGAGGCATTCCGCTGCAGCAAGTGCACCCAGAGGGCGGCACAAGGAAAGTGGTGATGCCTGAGCAGGGGGAGGGTGGCTGGGAGTTTGTTAACAGTTAAAGTTAGTGTGTGGTTAGGTTGGTTGAGAGATGGCACGGGTGGTGGAGGAAGCACCAAGCAACATTGACAAAGCGCAAGAGGCAGGCTTACAGAGACATACCCTAACGAGAGCAGCCAAGGAACTGCAACGGGGGGCGCTCCCGCAAGGAACCCACCCAGACAAGAATAAACAGAGAAGAGAAGGGCCGAAACCACCCCAGGTGGGGTGGGAGGTCGACAAAGGACGAAACAAGAGAGCCAGCTGCCAGACATAGGACAGCACAAAGGCCTATGGGAACAAACAGGCCGCGTGACACAGCAACTAAATGGGCCAGGAAAAAGCCATCATAGCTACCTGCAACATCTGGCGACTGAATGCCTACGTCAAGAGGCTAAGGGTCTAGGACTGGCTGAACAGGGCGAAAGTTCAAATAGCAATGCTGCAGGAAAAGCAAACAAAGATTGCCAAGAAATGGGGAGGACAAATGTACAGCTCAACTTACTCGAATTACGCCAGGGGAGTGCTGACGTGGATTGCCCCAGGAGTACTCTTCTAGCTCATAAGACAAGAAAGGGACTTGGAAGGCAGAATGGTAACCGTACATGGAATGTTGGAGAACAAAGAGGTGTGCCTGATAAACATGTATGCCCCCAATCATGATGCGACAAGTTCTTCGGGACAATGGCACTTAGGCTGGCCCCATATAGGGAAGCGCCATTCATCTGGGCAGGCGACTTCAACTGCACAATGAACCTGCAGGTGGACAGATCTGACGTCAAGCAAAGACAGACAGCACCACCGTTCAGAGGTCTGCAGAAGATTCTAGACCGGCTGGAACTGGAAGACGTCTGGGGGAAGGTACACGCTGACACCAGGTGATACACACACTATAGTGCTCCACATGGCACATACACCAGAATAGACTACTTATTCACGGGCAGGGAGACTTGGGGATTTCACGGGTATACACATCAAGGCACGGACACTATCTGACCATGAACAGCTGGGTAGCATCATGGGCATACACATACAGGGCAGCCCCCATACCCACATGACGACAGAGGGCGGAGGCGCTGATGGATGGTGATTGTATGGTGATTTCCAAGAGCACATCAGATATACAATAGATGACTATTTCGACCATAATGCTGGGAGCTTAGACAGCATGAAATGCTCTGGGAAGCCTTCAAGGCAGTGGTAAGGGGTGCAGCGATAGGGAAGGCAGAAGGACTCAGAGGAGGCATATTGGCAGCGGTGGGCGAAATAGAAAGGGAGATAGAACGTGTGGAGACACGAGCGGGTAAGAATGGAGAGGAAACGGGGGACCTCACCACATTAAGGCTGCAGTGCTGTGCCATTTGGGAGAAATTGGCGAGACTGGTTTATGGGAAGCACATACAGAGGCTGCACCTGGAAGGGGATAAGCCCAGTAGACTCTTGGCCTGGTTCACCAGGCAAGAAAGCAGACAACCCCATAAATGCAATTAAAGATGAGCAAGGGGAGGAAGTGAGGACTCAGGAGGGGATAAATGAGATATTCTCCCGATTATATCAAAGGTTGTACTCCCGGAACCAAGAGGCAGAGGCGGGAGACCTAACCGATGCCCTGGAGGAGATTTATCTTCCCAAGCTAACGGAGGAGCAAGCGCAGACACTAGAAGCACCGCTCGCGGTGGAGGAGTTGACAGCCATAATAGCCGATCTTCCAACAGGCAAGTCCCCGGGACCGGATGGGTTGCCCGGGGAATTTTACAAGAAATACAAAGACAGCCTGGCCCCGCGATTGCTAGAAATGTATGAGGAGGTGTATGAGAGGGGACAGTTACCGCAGAGCCTGTCGGATTCAGTCATAACACCTATATTAAAACCAGGGAAACTGCCCCTTGAGTGTGGTTCCTACAGACCGATCTCCCTAATAAAACAGGTCTCCAAAATCCTGACTGCAGGCTTGTCGAATCGGCTCAAGCGAGTCATACCTGAGCTAGTACACCCGGAGCAAACGGGATATGTACCGGGGATGAACACAACATGGAATCTGCGTAGACTCACCACGTAGTAGACAGCACAAACCAGAGACATGGAGAATGCGCAGTGGCGTCACTTGATGCTATAAAGGCATTTGATTCCGTTAATTGGAACTGGCACCTGAGCGTGCTTGCCCATTTTGGGATAGGGGAGGGTTGCCTTCGCTAGATAAAACTCCTTTACAGGGATCCGAGGGCGAGAGTAAAAACAGACGGACACATCTCAGAGGGGTGGAAAATCGGTAAGGGTACAAAGCAGGGATGCCCACTATCCCAGATACTATATATATTGGCCCTGGAACCATTCGCGGTTTTCCTCAGGGCTGAGTACAAGGACGCCGGAATAGAGATAGACTGGGTGGTCCACCAACTTTTGATATACGCAGACCACATACTCCTTTATGTCGAGAACCCGAGGGAACACTTGCCAGACTTACTAGAATCCCTGGGTGCCTTCGCCAGACTGTCAGGAATCACTATTAATAAGGAGAAATCTTTGTTGTTCCCCCTAGCGGGCATGAAACTAGATACCCCTGACCAGTTGCCTAACCTAGGACTCACATGGACGCCAGTCACCTGCCGTTACTTAGGAGTGGACATATATCACAATACTGCAATGACACACACAGCTAACGCACACAACTAACAGACAGGCGGCCCTAGACAAAATAGGGAAAGCAATGAAGTTCCAGAAGACACTCCCATTGGGGATGATAGGGAGAGTGGCTTTATTGAAGATGATGGTGCTACCCCGGCTACTATAATATTTCACGAATATCCCATACAACATCCCTGGGTCCTTTTTTAAACGACTCCACACAATGGCAAGGGAATTCCTGTGGGGCGGGGGAAGGAACAGAATAGCGTTCAACACTTTACAAAGGGATTATGAATGAGGGTGGAGGGGGGGGGGGTCAGGCTGCCAGACTTTGAACGTTATTAATTGGCGGAACAACTCCAGTTTGTGGTACGGCAGCTGGCAGATGACACATCCATAGACACATTGCTTTTTCAACCGGCAATACAACATATTTGAGGGAGCTCTTATAGATAGACGAAGCCTTAACCAAACCACTCCCCAACATGGTCAAACTGGGCATTACCCTATGGAGGACAGCATGGAAAACTCAAGGGATACGAGACCCCTGCTCTAGGCAGATTCCCCTTGCGGGATTAGTTGATACCCGCACGGTGTCCCAAACAACATATCATGCACAGTGGGAAGACAAGGGAGTGGCCCAGATTGGAGACTTAAGGAGGGACCGACAATGGGTGGACTTCCAAACCCTAATGGAAGAGCAGGGCATACATAGAAGACATTTATTATTGCATAACAGAATGGTCGAGAAGATCAATAAGAGATGGAAGAAGTTGCCTGAGGGAGAAGAGAACGAGAAGGAGGGAGTGGAACGTGTGGTATGATGTGTCGGAAGGAGGACACACAGTATCCAGACTCTATGAACAGCTCCTCCACAACAATAATGGGAGGTAGCTGTAAGCGTGAGCTAGATGGGAGGAAGAACTCCAAAAAACTTTCAGAGATGAGGAATGGTGCAGGATACTCCTTGTGTATAGGCGAGTTACAAATGCCATATCATATACGCAAAGAAGGTCTCCAAGAATGCAAGATGTAAGCAAATGCAGCTCTACCTCATACCAAGGGAAACCTCACGCCCAAGAGAATGTCCCCTCCCTAATGGGGAAGCAAACAAACCCGTAGCTTCCGCGCTGTGCAGCAGGGAATGCGGATATACTACACATGTTCTGGTCCTGCCCGGGGATAAATAACATTTGGGACACTGTTAAAGACAGGGCGGAGGCAGGAGGGATGTAAATGCAGGTGTGGTCCCCAGAGTCATATCCGTTGGGGTTGTTCCCGAAGGGCAGCAAGCAGAGGACTCATACAGCAAAAATGAAAGATTTAATGTGCATACTGGGGAAGCGCTGCATCGCAATGGCATGGAACACAAGCACGGGCCATCAATAGAACTGTGGTGAGCTGTTCTGAAGAAATGGACTATCGCAGAAACGTCAGTGTGGACCGGAGCGATGCAGAGGGGGAGGGAGAAAGTGGGGCCAAGATACTTGTATGGGACTCCCTCATACAGGACCTGTTCAGAGGCATGGAAGGGCACGGTACAACAGACCCCGTGGGGCCAGAGGAAGACTGAACTGCCGGCAGCAAAAGTGGGAGAGGGACTCTTTGTGGGGAGGGATGTCAGAGGCAATGAGCAAGTTGGATGAGTCCTGATTCAGGGGATACGGGCAATAAGAGGCAGAACATTGTGGACAGACATGGAGGAAGCAAAGCCAGCGCGCCACGAGGAAAGATGACGCAGTGTGGAATCTGACATATAGTGCCAGTTTTAGTGAGATGTTTGTTGATGTTGGTTGTTATGTGTTGTAAACAAAAAATAATTAATCACCTGAATTCGATTCATACCAGATCATCTGCTTCCAAGAAACTTGGCTTTCAAACACCCCAATCTGTGATGGCTTCCTAGCGTTTCTCAACCCAGCCCCATCAAGATCAAAAGGAAGACCCACATCTGGTCTACTAACGCTAATCAAGATCGACCCCGCATGGTCTATACTACAAGCCACAAAAATCAACCCATGGATACAAAACACAGTCATTGTTACGCTCACCTGGCTCCCACAGAGGCGTTGATCTGAACTGGACAGCTGCGGTCTCCACCAATGTGACGCGTAGGGCCGAGATGACGGACTGGACTGGCCCACCTAGCTTCGTTTGCTTGGCCCGTAGGAATATTCTTCTGATGGTTTGAAAAGATGAGCTCTCCATCCTGCATTGAGCGCAGGGGCGCGTTGATAACCAGTTGCTTCACTGGCTCGAAGGAATGGGTGAGTTCCAGAACAATATTGACTCCGAAAAGTATGTAGCTCGTAAGAGTTCACATGTCTGCCTTTCACTCTTGTCCGATTCCTTGCAGTTTGCAGCTTGACCCCAGCAAAGAGTTCCTCGTGGTAGCTGACGAAGTCCAGGTAAGGATCTGTCTTATCCAACACAGTTCAATAAAATAAGGCCAGAATGTAACCTGTTGCTTGCTCCCTTATTCAGGTGTGGAGAGAAAATATGAAGTCCGGGGAATAATGCCTCCGGCGGTAAAATTAGGTAAGTCTATTGTGGTGAGAAGAATTCCCCTTGTTTGTCCCTTTGTCTCACCTTGTAGTCCTTTTGTTCCCCTTAGGCGAGGATGCAATGGAGACTGCGCCGACCCGTGAAGAGGAATAGTACCCCCGGCGGTAAATCAGGTAAGTCTATGGGGGTAGTTACTATTGCCTCTGTTCATTCCCTTGGCTCACTCTTGCTGTTCTTGTGTTCCCCTTAGTTGCCGGAGTGCGGCGGGAACGTGCAGATGGATGCGGTGGATCGTGAGTATGCTGCAAAGGCCGGTGAGTTCAGTGCGGCGCTGCAGCAGGTGAGGCGGCACGCGTAAAATACTTCTTTCTTCCAGCTCGAAGGCACGGTGGATCCGGAATTCAGGTAAGGATCGAAGGTATTGTTCTTATTCTAACCTTTTCTCCTTCTGTTCCTCCCTTTTTCTAGGAGTTGCAGACTCAAGGCGGGCGTGGCAGAAGACTGGATGCAGGCTTGCAGACACGGTGAGCGTTGCGAAGCGTGTGCTGCTCTTCGGGCGTGGTTTAAATAGCCTCCAAAGTAGTCCCAGGTAAGTATTCCTCCCCAGCCCCACCCGAGTAAAAAATAGTCCCTAGGTAAAATAGTCCCTTCCAAGCCTCATTTGGCTTGGAGCTCTTGCAGCATGGTCTGCATCAGGTAAGCTTGCAGCATGGTCTGCATCAGGTAAGTTCTACTCTATGAGCCTGGTGCCTATGGCGCCAGGAATGACTCTCCATATAAGCCTGGCGCCATAGGCGTCAGGACCGCACCCAAACAGCCACTAGCAGGGGTTTTTGGGCTTGCTCAAAATAACTTGATGCCTGCTTCCGGAGTTGCTGGACCTGGTCTGGTTCCCCGGGGGTAGGCATCATGACAGTCATAAAAATAAATGGAGGCTCAAACTCTAACTCCTCTAAGCAGCACAATGAAAGAAAATTTCAATTTTGAACCTGTACTGGAACCCTGCTGCGATCAATGACTAAGCTTTCCTAGATGGTGTCTTCCTAACATTAGACAATCTTATCCTTAAGTATCCAAGAATTGAATTCATACTATGCGGCGATATAAATCTACATCTATGGCATACAGACAGACAACCTATCCCTAATGGAAAACTAACAACTCAAGCCAAAAAATGGGTAAAAGAAACCAACATCCGAAACCTTCTAATTATTGATTACCCAATGGACAGCGCAAACAAGCCACTACCCACTTGGTCATGAGGCAAATCGTCCGCCATAATTGATTACATCTACCTCTCGAAAGACCTGAGAACCACAGAAGAAACAGCAAGTATAATCAGAACGACCAAGAGCGACCACAACCAGCTAGTGATACATGGGCAAAAAGTCTGCACAGCTGGCAGAAAGCTTTGCATGACTGAACAAGCAACAGTCTTGCTCACAAGACATTTCGCACAAACCACTCTACCGGACGACCAGAAACGTAACCATCAATGGCTACTTCAACCGTACTACAAACCAGCAAGCCAGCAAATCATGAAACCCCACCGACACCACTACAAGAAGGAGCTTACTGAAAGGAAAAGGGTGCTGAGAAACACTGTGCGACAATTAAAGAAAACCAAAGACAAGGACTTGTTCAACAAAATAAAAACGGCCAAACAAAATTACAACAACTGGACCAAAACGCACCAAATGACTGTACTACAAGCAGATGCAGAGGCAATTCTAGAAACATATAAAACACAGAGCCTCCGAGAACTATGGAATCTGCTGAATAACAACTCAGTACATCAACAAAAAATGACAGGAAATGTGTCGGAACAACAATGGATCCAACACTACACAAATATCTACAAAGCCCGGCCTACAGAAACCAAAACAAATAACCTAACACAAAACGCAAAGTGCAAAGTGGACAGTAACCTGCAACCACCAAGACGTCCTAGACATGATACAAAAACTTAACATATCCCATGCTCCAGGCCCCGACGGGACTTCAAATGCAATGATCAAAAAAAAATCCACACTCATGGGCCAACCTCTTGAGTAACCTCATCGCACTCCTCAACAAGCTAAACCAGATACCGTCGTCATGGAAAACTGCTACCATTGTGCCCATCCATAAACAAGGACTGAGAGACGATCTGGCAAACTTCCTCCCAATTGCGTTACTTGATCCCCTTGGGAAGTTGTTCGCATCGATCCTCCTAAAAAAATTCATTCAGTGGGCAAACGAGACACAATGTTTTTCTGCAAGACAAACTGGCTTCACCCCAAACGTGGGCACTAATATAAACCTACTTCTCCTAAATTTGATTAAACACGAAGCAATCCATCACAAAACAAGAATCCTGCTGGCCTTTATAGATCTCCACATGGCCTTCAATGGAATATCTCGGCAAAAACTTTGGAACAAACTTGAAAAATGGAAATGTCCCATCGACATCTTGGGACCAATCAGACAACTTTACTCAAATACATCGATAACAATAAGACTCACAAAAGAAGGTCACACAACACCAAAAATACCAGCTGAAAATGGATTAAAGCAAGGATGCCATCTATACAACTTTTTTACTGCAGACATTGACTCATCTACAACCGGACGCCCTCAACCCTCCTAAGCTAAACTCAATACCAGTTAAAATCATGCCATATGCGGATGACATCATTCTCCTGGATAAGAAACCTTCAGGCCTACAAGACAGTCTTTCTCAGCTAAACCACTACATGAATGTCAATGAACTTACTATCAATACTAAGAAGACAAAAATCATGCAACTGACCAAAACGATCAAAAACAATGAAAAACAACTAAAACTTAACTTAAACGGAAAACAGCTTGAAGAAGTTACAACATTCAAACACTAAGGAATTAATATTAATCAATCTAAACTGGAAAAAGAATGGACAGCGAAACTTGAACAAAAGATCCAATCCCTTGCAAGACAAAGATGTATGATCCATCGAAAGTATGGCGAATTTTCATTCAAACCTATAAAAACATATTACAAACAAAAAGTGATTCAGACAATAGTTTATGGCACAGAAGCTATGCTAAACGCAACAGACTATGGCTGGACAAAATTAGAAGCCTCCTTCTTGCGCAAAACCCTTCATTTTCCACCCTCCTTCCCTATGCCCAGAATCAGACATGAAATAGCAATACAGTCCATCAGCTCAATTGTCTTATGGAAACAACTAGATTTATACCGCAAGCTACTCTCGGATGAGAAAACTCCAGCAATCCAAATTCTAAGGGCTCATGAAGGTACAATGAACAACACAATCCTCAATAAGTGGAAAGACAATCTTGAACAATTTATGAAAGTAGAAGAAATTTTGCATGAAATGCTTACTCTACGTCCACAACATGCAAAAATAAAAATAATGAGAAATGATTGGATAAAAACCATCGAAGAAAAAACAAAATACAGCTTGAATATTCAATGCAACACAGATATCAGATCCATTAATGAACTGCCAGCCTGCTTGACCATCTTTCCTGATGCCAAAATCTGAAAATCTGAATGAATATATATAATACCAACGCGCTCTTTCCTGGCCAAAACTAGACAAATTTCACTAACAGAAAATTTCTGCCGCTTCTCGCCAACAAGGATCACAACAAAAAGTCAGTCAAAGTTCTCACACAAGTCATGGATGAAAACTGATGAATATCACAAAGAAATGCACAAGACAGAACAGTATTTCATCAACATAGTTCATAAGTCTATTCTAGAGTTTCATAAAATCAAGAATCAAATCACATGGTCGGGGGAGAACAGCCTGACACATAGGGTCAGCTCATCAGATCACTAGGGGAGCTGCTCAAAATGATTAATCCCAACACCAGCCAGTGACGATGACTTTTTCTGTACATTCCAGTACGATAGCTCAGCAGGTTAAGCACACGTTGGTGAGATCCATGTATATGTGCAGGTCACAGACTCAAACATCGGTCGGGCCCACTCAGCCTTTCATGGCCAATAAAGTAGCACCAACTTCAGTTAGGTAATAATAATTGTATATGAAATATGTTTTATGTACAGCGCTATACTACACACCAAACTGTTATTATTAAAGGAAGACAGATAAAGGAAAATACTCACTAGAGTGCTACAGGGATGGTGCACTGGGGTCCTTATTTAATCTCTTGATTACTAGGGGCAATCTTCATTAGTCAAGATTAACTGTCTCAACATCTTCACTAATGTGAGAGAATGTCTGCACTCATCTCCAAACACAAGCTAGTATCCCCAGGATGCTATTCCTAAAATGAATTTGATGGAGATAATTCTCTTACCCAATTATGTATGTGTTTATAATTTTTATATAGCACAAACTAGGCAAACAAGTAAGTATTATCAGACAGTTGTATACACATTTCAGTGAAGACATCATTTTACTTTCACCAATAAACATGATTAACAACATTTAGAATCAAAGATATTTCCTGCACTAACAATACAATTGATCTGCCTCACTTATAAAACGGTCATAAAAACTAGTGCAGTGATACCAATTCTTTAAACAAAAGCAATATTTCATGTCTATGCAATTAATTGAACACTTGTTTTCACAGCCATGATTTCAGTAATTTACAAAATTTCATGTACTCAGATGTCAATCTTTGTTCCTTTGAATGTTAATTCCAGTGCTTTGCTGCTGCTGTTCCTGAGAATGATCAATTCAGGGTACTTGTCCTTTTAAATTTAGGCACTTAATACCTTAGCACTTCACGGTTCCTCAATCCTCTCTCTCCTCCATTGATTTTCAGCTTTTCTGCTAGAGAAGTGGGAATCTTAGAATAAATAGCTCCATGTGTTATACAGAGGAATTTAAAAACAATCCTCTGATCAATAGGCAACCAATGTAGACGTTTCAAAATTGCTGTTACATGATCATATCTCCTCGCCTTTACAATCGTCCGGGCTGCAGCATAAAATACTGTCTTCAGTGGGGTCAATACAATTTGTGGCAAACCCTTTAACAAAGCATTGTCAAAGTCAATGCGTGACATCGCCAGTGATTGCATTGCGCAAGAAGAAAAAAAATGAGCTTCTAGAACAAATGGTTTTACTAATTTTAATTTAAAGAGATGAAACTTTGCATTTTCACCAAATTGTTGCTAAATTGCACAAAGGAAAGTTTTGAATCTAGTGTAAATCCTAACAGTTCACCTTTTCCTTGAACTCCACGTCTTGCCTTTCAATCACCATCCACTCTCCAAACCATTCTTCGATTTGAGGATTTGGTGTTTTTGCAGGTTGTAACTTCAAGAAATGTGCAGCCATCCATTCACCAATCTCCTTGAAGCATTTACACAGCTGCCCAAACTGCTGCTTTTGAAGACATCTTAATATAGAGCTGCGTATCATCAGCATACTGATGTGTTTGCTGGCTATTGTCTCCTAATGGTTCCATTTTTAGGTTAAACAAAATGGGTGATAAAATCAAGCCATGTGGTACACCATATAGAACGTTTCCGGTGTCTGATGTTTCCTGTCCAATAATTACTGTTTGCAAACAGTTGGTACGCAAAGATTGAAACCATTCAAAGACCTTTCCTCTTATTCCCATTCGATATTGAAGACTCTCCAAAAAACTGTATGATCAATGGTGTTGAACGCCACTGATGGGCCTAATAACACCCGTGAGCATTCTTTATCATTGTCTATCATTTGCAAGGCATCATCTGTTATAGCATTTCTGTTTTCGATACTGCATCCTTCTGTAAAACCCGACTGGTACGATGGAAAATTATTCTGTGTTTTTATCCAATCCTTGAGGTGAGATGCCACTATTTTCTCTAACAATTTTCCCAAAAACGGGAGTAACAGGCTGACAGTTTGAAAACTGGTCTGGATCCAAATTCAGATTTTTCAAAAATGAGAGGATATGTCCTATTTTTTAGACAATCAGGGAAACAACCTTGTCCCAAATTCACCCCTTTTTGCCAGGTCATCAAAATGCACCCACAACCCCATTTAATCAGGATATTACACACGCCGGTCCCTTTTCCTTGTCAGCCCCCTCACTAATGTGAAAGCATACCCCAGCAGCCAGAACTTGCTGTCATAGCCAAGAAAAAAAAGACCAAATCACTGCAGAAAAAATAAACACACAATTTATTTTACAGTGATACCAGATGTAAGTATCAAAATTATGGTAGCCTGGCAAACATGTGCAGACAATAGTCCTTCCCAGAACATGGCTCACAGCCTCCTCCTATTCTTCAGTGATATTGAGAAATTCTCATGGAAGTTTAGGCCCCCCTGCTACCAACCCCCTAGTTGAGGTTCCCAGAATTAACAGGGCAAAGACATTTGCCCCTAAAATAAGATTGCTCTATGGTGGATCCAAACCATCTGCTCAAAGCGGCAGAGGAAGGGAGACTTCCTTGTCTAGCTGCTCTGACCATCACCAAGAGTGAATTTCTTCTCTTGAAAGATGCCACCTTTTCCAAATAAATAAGTTCTGGCTTACGAACATCTAGTGCGTACAATTGAAATTTTTTCTCCAAAGTTAGATGAGGAGAAAATGCTGCAAGGCAAAGTTCCTAATTGAAGTAATAGGTAGATAACAACTTTGGTTAAAAAAAAAAGGACTGATCTGTGTGCAGGACTAATTAATTTGGGTAATTTGCAAAAATGGGTGAGAAGAGAAAATTGACTGAATGGAAAGCAGCGGTTACAGAAATCAAGAACCTGACCTTGCAGGATATACACTTTTAAGGGGATTTCTCCAATGGCTTAAATGGCTCAGTCTGAAAGGCCTTGCCAATGTTTTGAAGTAGCCAAGAGAAAGGTTCCTGCATGATTCACGAAAGGCCTGAATGGCCACCCACTTGACCCACAAGCTAGATATTTATAGTCCCAACATGAATACTTCATGAAAAAATTGCAATTAAAATTCATCCCACAACAAGGGTGAACATTTTTCCAGTGTCGTAAATTAGACTGCAGTGCAGACCTGAATCACTACTGCCAGTTCCTTTTACAAACTTTGGACGCACCCCGGCCTTAACGGTGCATAGGTAGTGTTGCTGCTGAAGGCTTCTGTTTCACGTTCAAGAACTCAGCCTCAAGATTACTTAATGAAGTATCCTAACTCCCATATAAAAGTTTTCTTTTAATGACTAGGCTTAACCAATTCCCTTATTATGACCTTGTAGGGGGCTCGTAGACATCGCCTGAAAAATCAGAGAACTTGTTGATCGGGTGTTCTGATGTGATAAAATCGAGTCTCTGAGTTATATTTTGACCTTTTGTCCAAAGGTAGGGGAAGAACGTCTGCAGATTTTAAGTAAATGTGTCCACTGTAGCGCTATCCACGTAGCGCTATCCACTGCAGCGCTATCATGAACACATAACTATTTGGGGTAGATGCTTCATGCGTAATGTTCCCGCATTGAAAGTTGCACTTTATCATTTATAGAACGTGTTTAGTAAAGCTGGAAGGTAGAAATAGTGTCTAGAATGATCTTAGTAATTAGTATGTGTTAAGGTGCATAATTATATTTCAATATGATATATAAAATTGTATGTAAAGGTTTTATGAACTTCATTGCGATTGTCTGTTATTTGTATTAATCTGTAATCTGTCCAAATGTGTATTGTATAAAAGGGTGTGAAAAGCTTTTTGCTACAGCATGCCATAAAAATAAAAGGTTAACAAAGGAGGATGAACAGTCTTTTACTAGACTGCTCTATATCGTGTGTCATTAATGATCTAAAACCTAGAAAGAAATTCTCTATATTTAATATTTTCATAAGCAAGTAGTCATATGATCAAAAAAGGAAATCTTGTGTTTTTACCGACCTGTGTAGGACTAAAGGCATAGGCGCTGAGCATGCAAAAGATGCCTTGGACAGCAAAGTCCTCAAAGGCATTGCATCAGGGAAAGGCCAACAGTGCCCGTGGCAGCGGAGAATGGCGCTGACAGTGATTGATGTTCAGGTGTTTTGCCGGGACAATCTACTGTCAGCTGCTTGGAATGCAGTTCTTTCCCTATGGGCAGTCATAACTTTGCCCTTCCCTTAACACTTGCGCATGACCGGTAAAACCTTACTGTCCCAATGTGACAGCACAGTGCCCGGTCATATATTAACCACTTTCCGCACATCTGTATGCAGGGGAGGATCTGGGCAGGAACAAGACAGAGCTGCGCTCCAGCAAAAGGGGCCTTACTATCAAGCGTGCATTGCATGCTCAGCAGGAATTCACATTTGATTTACTATTACAGATATGTTTGATGAATTGGGGGGGTCAGTTTTATGTTCCCAAAATGCACTTTGTTTTTATGCAAAGCAGCCACCATCCTATATTCAGGGCACCCATATTATTCAGCCCTACACTCAGTCCCGGCGACGCCACACATAATCCACCCCACCCCCCACTGTGCATGCAAAGATAGGAGAGGGTGGCGTGGGAGTTCCCCCAGTACATTTTGTCAATTTCCAGCACTGCCGACACGTGCTTTGCTTATCTTCGCACTAAGTCACTTTTTTCATAACCAAAGCAGTATTGATAAGGAAAAGATACGTGTGTTGCAGAGGCCTAAGTAATATTGTGACGTATCCAGGGCTTGCGTTTGTTATTGCATTGTGTTGGGTTTCACTGTGATGTACAAAACCTGGGCGGGTCACCTGCTGATACAACTCATGCCAATGTCATTCTCTTACCAGAATGATGCCAGCTTGGGCTGTCGCAAACTGCATCAGGACCCACTCGTAGCTGTTCGGTCCCCACATCCCTAGCCGATCACCCGGCTTGAAGCCCAGGGCCAGGAGCCCAGACGCTAAATCGCACACCTACGGAAGAAAGACAGAATAATTAACTTTATTTAATGTAAACACACTAGACATTATGCACCACACAGAGAGGAGAGACATCCAGCACCAGGCACTGTTAAGCGAGAAAAAGAAACAGCAATGACATTTCTCACAGAGTTACAGCCACCAATGGGTGCTACACAAGCGCGCACAGAGCCAAGAGAAAGACAGCCCGCATTGCACACACAGGCACGCACACATACAAGAGAGGGCAGCCAGCATTGCACACACATACAGGCACGCACACATACAAGAGGAGGACAGCCAGCATTGCACACACATACAGGCACGCACACATACAAGAGGAGGACAGCCAGCATTGCACACACAGGCACGCACACATACAAGAGAGGGCAGCCAGCATTGCACACACATACAGGCACGCACACATACAAGAGGAGGACAGCCACCAATGGATGCTACACAAGCGCGCACAGAGCCAAGAGAAAGACAGCCCGCATTGCACACACAGGCACGCACACATACAAGAGAGGGCAGCCAGCATTGCACACACATACAGGCACGCACACATACAAGAGGAGGACAGCCAGCATTGCACACACATACAGGCACGCACACATACAAGAGGAGGACAGCCAGCATTGCACACACATACAGGCACGCACACATACAAGAGAAGGACAGCCAGCATTGCACACACAGGCACGCACACATACAAGAGAAGGACAGCCAGCATTGCACACACAGGCACGCACACATACAAGAGAAGGACAGCCCGCATCGCACACACAGGCACGCACACATACAAGAGGAGGACAGCCAGCATTGCACACACAGGCACGCACACATACAAGAGAAGGACAGCCCGCATTGCACACACAGGCACGCACACATACAAGAGGAGGACAGCCAGCATTGCACACACATACAGGCACGCACACATACAAGAGGAGGACAGCCAGCATTGCACACACATACAGGCACGCACACATACAAGAGGAGGACAGCCAGCATTGCACACACAGGCACGCACACATACAAGAGAAGGACAGCCAGCATTGCACACACAGGCACGCACACATACAAGAGAAGGACAGCCAGCATTGCACACAATGGCACGCACACATACAAGAGAAGGACAGCCCGCATTGCACACACAGGCACGCACAAATACAAGAGGAGGACAGCCAGCATTGCACACACATACAGGCACGCACACATACAAGAGGAGGACAGCCAGCATTGCACACACAGGCACGCACACATACAAGAGGAGGACAGCCAGCATTGCACACACATACAGGCACGCACACATACAAGAGAAGGACAGCCCGCATTGCACACACAGGCACGCACAAATACAAGAGGAGGACAGCCAGCATTGCACACACATACAGGCACGCACACATACAAGAGGAGGACAGCCAGCATTGCACACACAGGCACGCACACATACAAGAGGAGGACAGCCAGCATTGCACACACATACAGGCACGCACACATACAAGAGAAGGACAGCCAGCATTGCACACACAGGCACGCACACATACAAGAGGAGGACAGCCAGCATTGCACACACATACAGGCACGCACACATACAAGAGAAGGACAGCCAGCATTGCACACACAGGCACGCACACATACAAGAGAAGGACAGCCAGCATTGCACACACAGGCACGCACACATACAAGAGAAGGACAGCCCGCATTGCACACACAGGCACGCACACATACAAGAGGAGGACAGCCAGCATTGCACACACAGGCACGCACACATACAAGAGAAGGACAGCCCGCATTGCACACACAGGCACGCACACATACAAGAGGAGGACAGCCAGCATTGCACACACATACAGGCACGCACACATACAAGAGGAGGACAGCCAGCATTGCACACACATACAGGCACGCACACATACAAGAGGAGGACAGCCAGCATTGCACACACAGGCACGCACACATACAAGAGAAGGACAGCCAGCATTGCACACACAGGCACGCACACATACAAGAGAAGGACAGCCAGCATTGCACACAATGGCACGCACACATACAAGAGAAGGACAGCCCGCATTGCACACACAGGCACGCACAAATACAAGAGGAGGACAGCCAGCATTGCACACACATACAGGCACGCACACATACAAGAGGAGGACAGCCAGCATTGCACACACAGGCACGCACACATACAAGAGAGGGCAGCCAGCATTGCACACACATACAGGCACGCACACATACAAGAGGAGGACAGCCAGCATTGCACACACAGGCACGCACACATACAAGAGAGGGCAGCCAGCATTGCACACACATGCACGCACACATACAAGAGAGGGCAGCCAGCATTGCACACACATGCACGCACACATACAAGAGAGGGCAGCCAGCATTGCACACACAGGCACACACACATACAAGAGAAGGACAGCCAGCATTGCACACACATACAGGCACGCACACATACAAGAGAAGGACAGCCAGCATTGCACACACAGGCACGCATACATACAAGAGAAGGACAGCCAGCATTGCACACACAGGCACGCACACATACAAGAGAAGGACAGCCCGCATTGCACACACAGGCACGCACACATACAAGAGGAGGACAGCCCGCATTGCACACACAGGCACGCACACATACAAGAGAAGGACAGCCCGCATTGCACACACAGGCACGCACACATACAAGAGGAGGACAGCCAGCATTGAACACACATACAGGCACGCACACATACAAGAGGAGGACAGCCAGCATTGCACACACAGGCACGCACACATACAAGAGAGGGCAGCCAGCATTACACACACATACAGGCACGCACACATACAAGAGGAGGACAGCCAGCATTGCACACACAGGCACGCACACATACAAGAGAGGGCAGCCAGCATTGCACACACATGCACGCACACATACAAGAGAGGGCAGCCAGCATTGCACACACATGCACGCACACATACAAGAGAGGGCAGCCAGCATTGCACACACAGGCACGCACACATACAAGAGAAAGACAGCCAGCATTGCACACGCATACAGGCACGCACACATACAAGAGAAAGACAGCCCGCATTGCACACACAGGCACGCACACATACAAGAGGAGGACAGCCAGCATTGCACACACATACAGGCACGCACACATACAAGAGGAGGACAGCCAGCATTGCACACACAGGCACGCACACATACAAGAGAGGGCAGCCAGCATTGCACACACATGCACGCACACATACAAGAGAGGGCAGCCACCATTGCACACACATGCACGCACACATACAAGAGAGGGCAGCCAGCATTGCACACACATACAGGCACGCACACATACAAGAGAAGGACAGCCAGCATTGCACACACAGGCACGCACACATACAAGAGAGGGCAGCCAGCATTGCACACACAGGCACGCACACATACAAGAGAGGGCAGCCAGCATTGCACACACAGACACGCACACATACAAGAGAAGGACAGCCAGCATTGCACACACAGGCACGCACACATACAAGAGAAGGACAGCCAGCATTGCACACACAGGCACGCACACATACAAGAGAAGGACAACCAGCATTGCACACAGGCACGCACACATACAAGAGAAGGACAGCCAGCATTGCACACACAGGCACGCACACATACAAGAGAAGGACAGCCAGCATTGCACACACAGGCACGCACACATACAAGAGAAGGACAGCCAGCATTGCACACAGGCACGCACACATACAAGAGAAGGACAGCCAGCATTGCACACACAGGCACGCACACATACAAGAGAAGGACAGCCAGCATTGCACACACAGGCACGCACACATACAAGAGAAGGACAGCCAGCATTGCACACACAAGCACGCACACATACAAGAGAAGGGCAGCCAGCATTGCGCACACGGTCGGACTCCATCCAGTGGAAGCATCTGATTTGTAAAGATACTTTATATGCAGAACCACAGCCAGTCTCTGTACAGACTCCTATCACAAAAAGATGACACATTGTAGGGCAAACAGTTTAGTATATTTGGTATCAACCCATAATTCCGCGGCACAAAATACTGAATCCGAAAATGCATAACATTTACTGTGCATTTCAGCACACTTATATGTGGGAGCGTGGACTAGGGTAATACATCATTTGAAGGAGGTATGGGGGGTTGTGGTGGGTCTCCCTCGCATATAATTAGGTTAAAATATGTGAAAAGAAAAAAATTATTTGACATTTTCAGGTTCTGCATTTTTATTTTTGTTGCATTGATCACACAGATCCGTATAATTTATCAAGGTCAAAAGGGTACTATATGAAATGGTATCTAACAGGACATGGTGAATTTCTATGCAAAAAGCAATTGGAGAGGGTGCTAACCTATCTACCTCCTCTTTCTCCACAGATAGGTGTCCCTGATATTAAGTCATTGGAACACTAGGCAAGATATCCAGTGATGAACAAATACAGTGACTGAGCTTCCACTGTCAAAGATAATGGGCACAGAAATCATATAGTACCTGCCTCCAACAGCTCAAATTTCGGCGGACATGTTATGTGCCCTTTGCTCTGATGCGAGAACCCTTTGTTTTGTCAGTGTCCTCTGCTTGATTCATTTCTCTTTTCCCATCACTGATATGCCTAAAGCGAAAGTAACTGCACTGATCCACCAGGCCACGGCGGGCTTCTAGAGTAAAACCATGCTGCCCGGGCGAAAGGTTTTGCCCAAGCTGAGTGCATGGTCATTTAAAATGAGTAGATTGGTATCCTAGGAAATGCAGTATGCGAGAATTAACGGTTCCAGTTCTACTTTATTTTCATGTTTCAAACCCCCTTTGCCATCAATGCTGATTTTCATTTTACCATAAAGTCAAAGCTTAATCTGCAAGCATTGGAAATTGGAACCGACATCTGCTACACTTCTTGATATTATAACTGTGTCATAGCAAATGTTAGCAATAAGCATTATATTTGTAGGCTTTGCAAGTATTTAATACATTCTCTTCTGAAACAGTTAACTGCGAACATGTTTTAAATGGCTTCAGCCTGCAAACACACAGAATGCCTTTGTTAGGTCACAGCTGTTGGGCTTAGGGTTTAGAACACATGCAGATGATGTTAAAATAGCTAGGAGCAGCTGGAGAGGGAAATGTAAGACCTCGGCTGCAGTTCAATTATAGCTAAGGCAATGGCTATTGAAATGTAATCTATGTTGCAACTTGTATATATACATGCTTTATGGGGACAGGGCCTGGTGCTCATGGCATAAAGAGGCAGAAACGCAGAGCTCCGGCCGAGTCGCCATAACCAGATCCTGTAACGGTGTCAGAAAAGCACCATCATCCTAAAGGAAAAGACCTAGGGGAAGCAGAAGCGATAACCGACAGAGTGCAACCAATCTTCTGAAAAATCGGAACTGGGGAACGCAAGAAAACTCGCCCGTGCAGGGCCCCGCTCCAGAATCCCGCACAAAATGGCAGACGCCACTGTGAGCCTGTGCCGCTGAGCAGAAGAAAACGGACCGCTGCCAAGACACCAAGCAGCGGAAAGCTGTACCAGGATAGATATCACACCCCGGCGCGGGAGAGAAGGAGCAGCAACGAAGCGGCGCAAGAGAGAAGAACCAAGCGCCTGAACCCTGCCTCATCATTGCAGGAACCGCAAGCTGCATGGGAGATCCAGGTCAGGGAAGCCCAGCAGCCGACCAACGCAAATGAGTAGACCCGCGCCACGGCAGATGAGAAGTACTCCGCAACGGCCTTCTAAACCCAGGAAGAGCCGAGGTGAGAGACCCCACCAGACGGCGCAGCACAACGACAAGAGCGGAGGAGCATTACATGGGACCAGCTACCCCCCCACCCGCGAGGCCGCAAGGGGGAAGAGAGCCACAACGAGGGGGCCTCACCGGAGACCAGCAAGATCAAGCTGAGCCACAACAACAGGGGGGGGCAAAGCGGGGCACCAGAGAAATCACCAAGCAGTAAGAACTGGGTTCAACAGCACGAGGCTTCTGAACCCATATGCCGGAACACTGCAGAGGGGACCGGGCCCCTTAGCAAAAAACACAGCAACACTGCCAACAAAAATGCCATACCTATGCACCCACGAAGCATCACGAATTAGGTCACCACATGTTGCTCCCACCAAGCGCCTCTCCCACACAACAAAGGAGGTTAACACTAGGCAAATCGGAACCGGCAGACTTCAGCCCTTGACTGCCTCAATCCATATCGCTGGCCCCCACAGCTACAGCCTAAACCAAAGGCACAACTAACAGCCCCACCACGCAAGAACTGCTACCATAGCAAATATAAAAGGCAGCAAAGGAGACACTGGAACCATAACCATTTTAAGCAACGTAAAAAGCTCAAATAAAAGCCGTAGATCGCACCAAGACCAAAAAGCAAGGTGCAAACCACAGGCACTGAACTATAGCCCACAACACACTGCGGACACAACACAGCACCACAATGTCCTCCTACAGAAGCAAGGGAAAGTCAGCCACTATGGACACCTTTGTCACAACTAAATTTCACGCCCCAAAACACACACCAACCCCCGATGTTGAACAACAGAAAACAACGGATGGGGACGACAGAGACAACCAAGTATTAGAAGCCATAGCTGCAGTAAGGACATTTATAGACACCAGAATTGATGAAGTGAAGTCCGACATGCAGCTCATGTGCCAGGACGCCTGTAATCTCGCCGAGAGAGTCAGTAACGCAGAAGTGGCCCTCCAGGAAACAACAAAAGACACTGTAGACCTAAAGGCCTGAGTGGCAGAACTGGAAAAGAAAGTGGTCACACTGGAGGCAAGATCTGAAGAGGCAGAAGGGCGCACCAGGTGCAGTAACATAAGGATACTCTGAGTACCTGAAGGCACAGAAGGGCTGAAACCGACAGCCTACGTAGAAACCTTGATACAACAAGAAATCGGAGCAGGACAACTAACACAAGGTTTTGCCGTGGAAAGGGCACGCAGATCCCTCCAAAAGAAACCACCACAGGATCATATCCCTGCCCAATAATCACAAAGATCCTTAATTTCCAAGATAGGGAAACCATATTAAAATACTCCAGAGAGGGGAGGAGTGATAGAACGCGACAATTCCAAGATCACATTTATCCTGACTACACACCTACGGTACAAAGGGTGAGAAATTTGTTTGTCCCAATTTAGGCTAGGCTCAGACAACTGAACCTGAAGTACATGTTACTGTACCCATCCAGACTGAAGGTGATCTATAAAGGCCATGCAATATTCCTGGAAACACCAGCTGCCGCCACTATGTGGATTGAGCACAACAACCTATCAGAAGGGAAAGAGGCAACCTCCCAAGAAGCTTGGGGCTGAAACCGTAGAGCACAGAAGGCCTGCAACCACTTCTCCCCCTTCAACCCTGAAACAAGAGCACCACACAAATGCCAGGAACACCATAAAGACATGGAACAGCAAAACGGTTATGGCACTCGCTCGGCCTCCCCAACCGAGCACACAGCACTAACCCACGAACAGATCAGTGAAGGCCTATTGCCGGCAGGACCCTAGTCGCGCTTGAAACCCAGGATGGGACCAGACAGTGCGAGAGCGCCTGAGCACTATGAAGGAAACGCAGTTGCTGGGCGCAACAGTTCTAGTTATGTTTTTCGTTTTGTTTGTCACACTGTCTTCGGGCTACAAATAACCAGTGGGATGAAGGACATGAACACCCCAAGACTCGGAGCTAAAAATGAGGGAGGACCAGAGGAGGGAGCTGTGTACTGGAAGCGGCGGCCACCCTGCGGTCCTAGTTGGGGCCGAACCACAAGCATCCCCAAAAATTGGTAATGGCAACTGAACTCAAGGTAATGACATGGAACGTGATGGGGATGGGGTCATACCTAAGGAGAAACCGAATCCAATCCTTGCGAAGAAAGAAAGTATCGATTGCAATGCTCCAAGAGACCCACCTCACGGCGGAAGCCACACTAAACTGACCGAATGCTGGGGTGGCCAAAGGCATGGTGTGCCCTATTCCAAATATGCACGTGGGGTATTTACATGGGTGAGTTCAGAAATACCATTCCAATTGCTGGGAACGGAAGCAGACAAGGAGGGCAGGTACTTAATAATGTGGGGCATAATTGAACATATCAAAATATGCTTAGTGAACTCCTACTTCTCCCACCACGACATACCCACACACCTATGTGCCAAAATATCGCACCACAGAGATGGAACCTTCATATGGGGGGGGGACTTCAACTGCGTTAAAGATGGAGCCATCGACAGGTCTGACCCACCAACACAACTGAAAAATACAACTACTCAGGCGCTGAATACCACGATGGAACACCTAGGCCTAGCCGATGTCTAGAAAGAACTGCACCCCATGGAAAGATGCTATTCTTACTACTCATCCCCCCACAACCTACACACCAGAATAGACTATCTGTTCATCGACAGAGAACAATTGACGCAAGCGGAATCCGCATCCTACCTAGGCAGATCGATCTCAGACCACCCTCCCTTACTCATGCAATGGAAGATCAGAGGCCCCAGACCCCTGATCCCGATGTGGCGAATGCCCACCGCAGCACTTACCGATCAAGAGTTCAGAGAAAACCTTGGGGATAAACTAGAGGAATACATAAGCATAAACAAGGGCACAGTGGACAGATGGAGCACACTATGTGATGCCATGAAAATGGTGACACGAGGGGAAACAATAGCAGGAGCAGGGGGTGTCCGGAAGCAACTGAAAAGAGAACTAGAGGACAAAGAAGAGGAGATGAACAACTGGAAACTAACACTCAAAACACCAAAGCGGACGAGGAAAAACTGAAGGAGATCAGAAACAATTGGCAACTAGCATGGGAGAGGCTATCTAAATTCGACTTCGCAACACGCACTGCCAGAGCGCATAAAGAAGCCAACAAACCAGGCAGGTTACTGGCCTGGCTGTACAAACGAGAACATCCAAAACATCTACCGAATGAGATTAAAGACAAACACGGAGTGACACATAGAACGCAATCAGCCATTAATGACACTTTCACTGAGTTCTATACTGAGCTATATGCCCACGATGCACAAGTACCGAAAGAGGACATCAAGACCACCCTAGAAGAAATAGGACTCCCTAAACTAACCGGCGAGCAGAGAGAGGTGTTGGAAGAAGATATCAACACAGAAGACGTAACGGAAGCAATCAGGTCGCTTGCCACGTGTAAGACCCCGGGGAGCGATGGCCTCCCGCCAGCGTTCTACAAAGCCTATGAAACAATCTTAACCCTGATACTGCACAAAGTATATCTAGAAGCGTACTAGACAGGAACCCTACCAGGAAGCATGAAAGAAACGCTCATAATCCCAATGCTCAAATCAAATAAACCCGCAAATGACTGACTCCTACCGCCCACTGGCGATGCTAAATTACGACCGCAAGATTTTAACCACCATAGTAGCAAAGAGACTGGCTAGGGTGGTGGGGTCCTAATCCATGAAGATCAAAATGGATTTGTTCCAGGCCACAACACTACAGCTAATCTACGGAGACTCCAACACATCATGGCACAAACCCTAGAGAGCGGGGAAGACAAGGCGTTTGACTCTATATACTTAGAGTGGCTAATTGAGGTCCTGAGGGAATTTGGGTTTGGAGAAAGCTTTGTGAGATGGGTCAAAGTAATATGCAATGCCCCCATGGCAAGAGTGAAGACTGGGAGCACGGTGTCAAAGGCCTGGGCAATACAGAGAGGCACCAGGCAAGGTTGTCGACAATCACCGATGTTATATATCCTGGGGCTGGAGCTGATAGCCATCTACTTTAGGAAACAGTTCTTCGACGCAGGGATAAGGGTGGACAGGAAATATCTCACTATAAGCCGACAATGTTCTGCTATACCTAAGAGACTCGCAAACAAATGCCCCGGCCGCATTAGACATATTGGACAATTATGCACACTACTCAGGGATACAATTCAGTAAGCAGAAATCTTGTGTATTTGGTAATGAATATACACTTGGGGTGTATACAATTTGAAACCATGGCATGGATGAATCATGAAATTAGCTTGTAGATTGCATTCATTGTGGACACACTGCATTTAAGTGAGACACTATCAATGCAACTTTGAGAACACAAAGTAAGTAGACAAAGTAACTAGACAAAGTAAGTAAAAGAAAAATTGGATTAAAATGTTGTAAGAGGCAACAGGCGTTAGAAAAACATGTGTCTACCCACTTGAAGGAATGCCAGGCTGGGAATTAATGATTAAAAAAGGCTTGGGCGTAGTGATGTTTCTGAACAAATTGCATGAATACACTGCCAACAACCCTAACCTGCAATTCAAAGTGCATGGTTCTTTTGATCTGGAAAAGATAGGATATTTAAGGGAAGTTCTAGCCTCTAAGGGTGATCAGACCTCTGTAATGGGAAATATACAAGCCATGGGAAGATTTTCAAGAGAAAATACCATGAGAGAAGCACAGATTAAGAAACGTAAAACACAATCTGAAAAAGAGAAAGCATGAGCATATGATCAGAAAGAGATAAATAAAGATTGGGATGAGGGAGATCGTGAAGATACAATGAGGATAAAGGATGTTTATGTAGCCAAGGCTTACCCCCCCAGCCTTGGCACCCGGATCAAAAGTTACTTTAGAGGATGAGACAGATCCATTTTTAAAATGTTTAATGCTTAAAAGACCTCCCCCATACCCTTATCTAGTACCTAGTGACAAGGTGGTCTCTTCGCCACCTCGTGCTCTCTGGATTACAACCCAACGGCATGGAAACTGCAGAAAAGGTAGTAAGAGCATGGATTAAAAATGGGGTAGAAGGAGTAGAGCAAGCTAAAGTATATGTGCTCCAGGAACGAGATACACTTGCATTTGCAATAGTGCAAAGGCTGTGCAAACAAATGTGGGAATTTAAAAAAAAATGATAAATGGCGATGAAGTATATCCGCCGTCAGATAATTATGAGGACATAGACCAAGCAGTCCAGAATTATATCCTTGATGCAAAGTTCTGTCCTGCAATAGTGTCCATATTTTTATTTTGGATCATAAATTCCCCATCAAATTCTATGGTAACTCAAGTGTTCCCAATGAGTGAAGTGCCAGGGTTTGACAATGATTATCCAACACAAGTGGCAACAAGTGGACTGTTGGGCTGAGGCGCCGCTCTCTCTCTGCTTGCCTGCCTTTGCCCTTGCCGTCCCCAAGAGGAATCCTCACAACTCGCAACACGGACTGTTTTGCCTGAGCTACACAGACCAAATGCCACCCTTTGTTCTTCTGGCCCCACCCCACGCCTTCCCTACAAGCCTACAACTATCCACTGACACGCGCACCCAAGTGGCAACAAGTGGACTGTTGGGCTGAGGCACTGCTCTCTTTCTCTCTGCTTGCCTGCCTTTGCCCTCGCCGTCCCCAAGAGGAATCCTCTGACGACTCGCAACACGGACTGTTTTGCCTGAACTACACGGACCAAAGTAAACATCCACAGAATGATCTTTATACTGTAGTCCTTGGCTTTTTTAGTTCACCTTGAGGACTTCTCGCTAGTTTGCCTTGAGGACTCGCTTTGCTCAAAGGTCTTCTAAGCAAATCCGCCTTACCTGTCGTTTTTTTTGGTTCTCTTTCTGAAGCGCCACCCTTTGTTCTTCTGGCCCCGCCCCTGCCTTCCTGACAAGCCTACAACTATCCACTGACACGCGCACCCAAGTGGCAACAAGTGGACTGTTGGGCTGTAAGGCGTGGAGGCATGGGGGCGGGGACCACAAGTTTGCAGCTAACAACTCGGGTATCTTGAAAGAGTGGAGTTATGCAGTAATTTGTTTGTTACATGTGCACTTGTAAGAGAGGCGAGTGACATCTTGGCTCTATTTTGTACCCCATCTAACTGCTCAATTACTTAGGTTTCAATTTCTCTATACCTAATTGGTTTATAGAAGAGGAAGTGACAAAAGGCATAAAACAATCCTTGTATTGTAAAAGTGTAAATAAGGGTCAAAATGGTTAATGGCCTAAAAACCGGTAGAAAGCTCACGGGCACTCCTTTATATGTGAATATGGATGAGCATGACCTTGTTCAATTGGAAATCTCATGCACTCAAGAAAAATGTACTGAAGGTACAGAATGTATGGTCATTGAGGTAGCAGCACAACTTCACGGTAGTCTGGAAGTAAGGTTTTACAACAGCGAAAATAATGAAATTGGTTTGAATAGCATCAAAACAAATGCTGACGGGGACAACACCCTCCCTACTTATTCATTCAAAGGAAATGAATGACAGAATGACAGACACCAGGTTGTCAGCGTGCAGAGTGACCCCGGGGGGGTGGGGTGGGTTGGGGCAATCATGGGATTATGGGATTCATTTGTGGATGGGGAATCACAGGAACAGTTCGAAAATAAGATTTCGGACTGCTCCCTAATTGCCCTAGTCATAGAAGCTGAATTGGGAAAACGCATTTGCCTCTCCCTGGGCCCCTCCACACCGGTTCAGGTGAGACCAATAGGCGTTGAAAATGTTTTCATGTTTAAGATTTCTCAGGAGAACAAAAAAGAGGCTAAATTACTAACTCTGGATCCCGGAAAAGTATGGACAGTGTTAGGTCACCAGGCTCATATACCCTCCATCAAAGTAAGCTCTACCTCCCCTGTTCATGACTCAAAGGTCAAACCCGGGGTCACCGATATCGACCTAGAAACAAACTCACATTATGGTATCAAGAGTAAGGGCAACAAATTTGTAATAGGTATCTCTCATCATGGGGAGGGAGGAGGTTCTTTCAATGAAGCGGAAACACTTCCGGATGGTGAGCATCCTTTTCCAGTAATGACACGTATATTGAATCTGCTAGACAAGGGGCACAAACAAACTCACTGGGAAATAAGGACAATGAAAAACACATTGGTCGAAATTAGGGCAAAATTAAATAAAATGGATGGAGCGATGTTTACATGTGACGTAATAGCGTCATTGTTAATGGGACAAAAAAAATCTGGTTGTGATTTATGTAAGACTCTGCCGCCCTACATGCCCCCCTCAGCCCATATTCCCAGGTAGACATGGTGACAATGAGGCAGGGGAAACACAAACCCGGATAACCCTGAAGAGCTCATACCAGGGTCAAACTGTCGAGGAGAGGATAAGGGGGAAGTTGAGAAAGACGGGAGCCTAATGAAAGAAGTAGCTTTAAACACTGCGAAAATCACAGAATTGCTATCCAGGGTAACAAATCTCACTGATACAATAAAATCTTTGCATCTCATGGAATGTATGGAAGCTACTTTTAGTTCCTCCTCTCAGGAGGATCATGCAGTGCAGAACAGTCCGTCTGCCCTGACAGATTTGATAGACTTTGACACAGAAGTTGGTATGCCTGGAATGCTGAGTAACTGGAAAGAACTAGAGGGGGAGACCCAAATTGACGGAACCCCTATTGTGGTACTTACTTATAAAGAAAGACGCTCTGCATTGTGCCTAGAGAAACGCAAGGCAAAACAAAATAAAAATTGCAACAAAAAAAATCGTACTAAACATGAAAGGAAACAGAAAAACCAGTCTAGTGATGAAGTCCTGAGGGACCTCCACCAGCTAGACGAGGAATCAAAATCCCACCAAGGCATAATGCAAATAGCAAAAGAAATCAACAATCTAGATCCTTCAGGGAATAATGCCCAGAAAGAGAATAAAGGAACCATACCCTTGGGCCCCATTAGGGATACTCTGTACCCAATAGGTTCAAAGGAAAAAGAACTGTGTATTTGCCTCTAATACACTAACTGAGGAAATGAGGCATAAGGGTAATAAGGGTCCCAAAATAATTGAAAGTAAAGAAACATACCAGTTCTCGAAAAATGAACGAGCCCAGGAGCATCAACATAAAGCACCACATGGCTTGGGTTCGAAGATCAAGAATGGACTGCAGTTGCATTTTAAAACCAAATACATCGGAACAAAATACAGGGCTCTTTAAAAATGACTAGAAAGGTGGGAGTACCCAAGTAGAGGTTAAGAAGAAGGCGAAAGATTCTAAACCCACCCCAAACCCATCTAACGATCAGTTGGTCTGACCAAATACATTTTTGGAGGTATTTAATGAGCAAATTACTCTAGCCAAACCTGTGCCATTAAAAGAAGCTAATGATCAAAAATTAGAACCAAGTGTTTCCCCTGTGGGTAAAGGATCGATATTCACAGGTGAGACAGAAGGGCAGCTACCCTTGGATCATTTTTCTCTAGCTTCACTGATCAAAAGCACAATAGAACTCACACTACTTCAACATTCAAATACAACTCAAGTAAATAATGATATCGTAGTAGGAAATTCGACGGTTGAACCCTGTGTTAAACCCGGAGAAGGTGCCAGTGATCCATCTATAGTGGTGACTCAAAAACAGGGAATTTCTTTGCAAGGCGGAAACAATTGTGGAAAACATATTATGGTATAGCATAATGCAGACACAGAGAATAACACTTTTAATGCCCCTTGGAAGGAGGATTTTGGTAAAATTTGCTGGCGAAGACCAATAATGACAGACTACCCAAGTCTATTTCTATTCTTTCTATTTGATTATGGAGGTCCTATCAGTTTGAATAGAAATTGTGTGCTTTCTTTATTCAGGGAAGTTCCCAATTTGAGACTCCTTACATCAGCCGACATAAAACTAATTGATTACATTCACCCTGAACGCTTTGATTTCGTGCGCATAGTCTTCCACTTTCGTACTGTGCACGATTTGGTTCTTAAAAAAATAATAGAACTGAACAGACTGGGATATGACGTGAAAGACTTGAACCTGGCCCTAAATACACAATCCGATGGCTTTATGCCAAATGGAAATAAGAGGGACGATCTCAGAGAAAGACTAGAAGGGTACAGTAGGAATTTTGGGGTGGGACCATATGCACAGGTGGAAGAAGTGAGAGAAGTCAGGAAAGAGAGAAATGCTTATGAAAGTAATTGGCTTCCACCCAAAAGTGATGATGTTAACTCATGGATGTGGTTGGCACAAACCTTGAAGGAATCAGTGGCTGAATTAAAGAAATTTAAATCTGGCCTTTAGAATAAGATCAAACTACTATCCTAGAAAGAGCTGTGCGCTGAACTAGTAACTAATAGTATCATCTGTATACAGGAATCCTGGATGACTTGTAAATTTCATATTGATGGGTTTGATTTAAGGTTTCAATTGGCATCCAAATCAAGTAGGGGGTCACCCCTCAGGGGGGTTGATTATTTCAGTCAAGATAGGGGAAGGTTTAAAAATCATGGAGACTATTTGTCCGGCATCTGGGGTCTTGGCAGTGGTTTTGGAATTGCACAAGACATGGGGATAATGCATGTATTGGTGGTGAATATATACTCTAACCCCCTTCACAATTTATCTAATAAAATCAAGGAGATTAACTCCCTCCTGACCAACCTGAACATCAAATACAAAGGCTTAGAGGTAGTAATCACTGGCGATTGAACGATTTGAATTCAGATAATAGGAGTTTGAAATTGGATTCCAATATAAATATTATGTCTTTTGTTGGAGGAGAGGAAGGCCAAACAATAGAGGAAGGCCATCAGGCTGCTCTATGAAAACACTCCAAGGCCATATATGGTACACATTTCTCTCAAATTGGGGTCTATTTCACATGAATCAACTGAAAAAGAGTTTGGATTCCAGCTATACCTGATCGATTTGGCCTATACAGCTCCACAATTGACCACATATTTATGTCAGGGAGTCTATTCAAAGTATGTACCTCTTTTGACTTAATTAACAACGTCTTTAGTGATCATAGATTCCGCCTAATACAAATGAACATCAGTTTGCAACAACAAAAAAGGAAACACTATAAGACTAAAATAGAAGTGAATACAACAGGGAATAGAATAACGTAGCATTCGGGTAACGTGAGGAAAATAAATATGCCTCTTAATATAGATTGACAAACCCTTCAGCTAGAGGAGAGATGGAAGTTATTCTCGAGCGAGGAATTTAGCACATACGTAGGGAAAATAATAATTGGCTCTATTAGCCCCAAGAGGAGACTCCTAGGTGTTAAGCATCCACATGTTTTTGACCATCTAGTTAAAGATCACAAAAAAATGTGTAACAAAAATATTCGAAAAATTAAACCCTACCTATTGATTGGGAGGCGAAAAATAAGCAATTCATAAAGAAAAACAAAAATGTAAAACTTGGTTACACTCACATAAGGCCCAGATGCGACAATCAGATGGCGAGGCTATGCTAAGATCTCTTAAAGATGGTTCGGCTAGAAATTTCTGGATGCTTATTCACTCTATGGAATCTCCTCTTATGATGTCATAAGTGAATAGTGTCCCAGAGGAGGTTTGGGTAGCACATTTTGGGGATATTTACGCAGCAAACAAGATTCCTCCTTTTTCGATCCCTGGTATACATGAACTCGACTGGGAGTGCTACTTTACAGAGGTTGAGATAATGACCCAAATAAAGAAATCGAATCCATCTAGAGCGGCAGGACCCAATGGTTTGGCAAACGTCTTTTTTAAGGCAAACCCATTCCAGTGGGCAAATGTCCTGTTTCTGTTTGGCAACATTGCCGTAACTAAACATATTCCATCGTTCTGGAAAATTTCTTACGTTATCCCCATATATAAAAAAGGGGACAGAGGTGACCCACATAACTACAGGCCTATAGCGCTATTGGATGCTGACTCTAAGATATTTGCTGGCTTGGTACTGAAGTTAATAGAACAATGGGCAGAATCTGAGGCAATATTTGATTTTACGCAATTTGCCTTCAGAAAGTGCATGGGGACCGAATTGGGCGGTCTTATGTTCTCACTTCTACAGGGCAATCGATGTGAGGAAAAGGCTCCCCTGACATATGTGGCTAGTATTGATTTGTCAAAAGCATTCGACAGGGTGAATAGGTCTCTGCTATGGTCAAAAATGGTATTACTAGGAATGCCAGGGAATATGCTATCTCTCCTTATCCATTTGCATGAGGGATCTGTGATCAAAGTCTGGTTGAACCAGGAAGGCAAACTGTCAATTCCAATATGCACATGGAATGGTCTGAGGCAGGCTGCATCTTTGGCCCCTCATTGTTCAATCTTTTTGTTTGTGGTGTGGGTTCCCCATTGGATACGGCCTTGTTTATCTCCCCCAAAATAGAAGGAATAAAACTAAACGGGTGTTCATATGCCAACTATTTTCTTTTGATCGATAGAACACAGATTGGATTACAAAGAATAATAAACAAATTTAAAGAGTATATTGATGTCAACGGCCTAAATATAAATGAAGAGAAATCTGTAATTCTTATTCTGGGTTCAACTAAAAAACCAGCAAGATTTTGTTGGTACTTTATAATCATAAACTCGAAACTAGACAATCATTTGTATATTTGGGTTACCTTGTGTTTGTAAACATAATTAAATGCCATCCTACTCAACCGCCTCCGTGATAACCTGGGTATCACTGGTCAGGCTCTGGCGTGGCTGACCTCTTTCCTCTCCAATCAACCCTCCCAGGTCCAACTGAGGTCCTTCCTCTCTGACATCTTTTTCTCCACCTGTGGTGTCCCCCAGGGATCAAACCTCTCTCCCTGGCTGTTCAACCAGTATCTGGCACTCCTTGCCCACCGCATCGCAACTCTCTGCCTCAACTTTCAGTGCTATGCGGATGATACCCAGCTCATTTTCAGGCTACCCTCGGCCTCCTCCTCTCCTTCCCTCATCTCTGACTGTCTGTCTGCTATCCAGGAATGGTGTGCCGCCAATGACCTCTGCCTTAATGCCAGTAAGACTGAGATTCTACTCATCGGCACACCCACTCCCTCCTTCCCTGCAGCTCTCTGGCCGGCCTCTCTTGGCCCTCTTCCTGCTCCTACCTGCAAGGCAAAAAACCTAGGGGTCATCTTCGACTCCACACTCTCCTTCTCTCCTCACATATCTGACGTCTCTAAGAAGTCACACTACCAGCTGCACCTCCTCAGAGGTATTCTTCCTTTCCTCTCCTTCCCCCAGAAGCTCACTGTCTCCAGAGCCCTGGTTCTCTCCAAGCTGGACTACTCTAACAGCCTCTATCTAAATATGCCTGCCTCTACTCTCCGCCCTCTGCAACTCATCCAGAACAGGACTGCGAGACTTGTCCTTGGCCTCAAGCCCAGGGACCGTATCTCTCCAGGACTGAGATCTCTACACTGGCTCCCAGTGGCTGCGAGGATTAAGTTCAAAACCCTCTGCATTGTCCACTAGGCCTTCTGGGGCCTGGGGCCAAAATACCTTCAACTCTCTCTCCCTAAATATCTTCCTTCTCGAGGACTTCGCTCATCCGCCTCCGACTCCCTCAGGGTCAGCCGCTTCTCCAAGCAACGAGTTGGGGGTAGATCTCTCTCTGTGGCAGGGGCCTCCCTCTGGAACAGCCTTCCTGCATCCCTGAAACTTGAGGAGAACCATCTCCGGTTCCGGAAGCACCTTAAAACCTTCCTCTTTGCTTCTGCTTTCTCTCCCCATCTCCCGTGCTAAATTCCTACTGAAACTGCACTGATTCTGCAACTGGGCCACTCTCACTGATCTCGGTCCTTGGCCCAGCCACTCTCCCCTTGCACTGCCTCCCTGGCAACCCCTGCACTGCGGGACTGTCTCTGCATCCCTACAGTCCCCCCTCCCAGCACTTGTCTGCACTTACCTTGCACTTGCCACCAGCTGGCCCTTATTATTTTATCTTCTCATTCTTCTACCCCTGTACTGCACTTTCCCCTCACCCTTTCCTCTTGCACTTTTCCCTTCCCCTCTACCCCTGCACTTGCGCGATCTGAATGACACCTGGCCTAGTAGGATCGTTGTCCGTCTTCCCTTTGTTCCCATATCATATCCTATCATATCAATGTGCATACTGGAATGTTCTGGAAGAGCGCGTGTCGAGACTGATAGCACAGACTAAAAGAATTGACAAGATGTATTGTAAATTCTCTATGTTGCCTCTGATACGTTTCTATACCTCTAAAGTTATTCCCAAGCTCACATATGGCCTTGAATTCTTCCCGAGATGCGCGGAAAATACTTTCGTAAGGGTAGAGTCCAAGTTCTGGAAAAGCATACTATACTTTCTACCAAAATGTCTCCCTATGTCATCTATTAGGTACGAACTAGGCTTTCAATCACTCAAAAGTTTAATAGAGTGGAAAAAAATGGCATTACTTAGAAAACTTTAACTGGGATCAGGTAATAATATTTATTCTTTTATAGGCCTGCCGTTGAGATTGGACAAAACTAAATCAAATTTCTTACTATCATTGTATGAATCTTCTAGAAATATGCTTGTAAAAACTGGCACAGATTTCAAACTCCTAATTAGGAAGCCAATGCAAGTAAAAATCAGTTTAAGGTGGGCTGACTGCAGGGGTGTTGCTAGGTCTGGAAAAGATCTGGGGTTATGCTACTTTTGGACTGTCGGGACTCGGGGCTAGATAGCCTTTTTGGTTGTAACCCCTGAGCCTCTATCCGGGGCTACAACTAAAAGACCCGGGGCTATAGGCCCCTCGGTCCCCCCCTAGCAACGCCTCTGGCTGACTGGTCGGAAACTAACGAAAAAGTAAAGATGTCTCCCCTGTATTGTCAACTGGTATCCGATTGGAAGCTGGTGGGTACCCTGGAACCATATTTAACCAAATTTCCTGATAGGATTTGGAGGAGTAACCTTATGTGGTTCCGTTTTAACGTATTACCAACTGGGCAAATTCATGAAATCAGAGACAAATTGGGAAAAGGGCATGTCCCATGTCGATTCTGTAAAAGCACTACTGCAAAGGAAACATTATGACATTTATTATTGGATTGTGAGTTGATCTGTGAAGAATGTGAAACTTACTTCGGACAATTTGTATCACAAACAGAAAGATATTTTCCAGAGGTAGTTTGGTGGAATATGATGCATGGGAAATCAATTTCTCTAAAAATAGCAATCATTCGATTTTTATCGAATGTTTGCGTTCTTATAGTATAGTTAAGAACAAAGAGCATTTTATTTAGTTTGATTCATTTAAATTTTGGTGTAAAAGGATATTTTGTAAAAAGATGTCATGTAAATTTATGCAATTTTACTCCGTTTGTAGTTTTGTATCATGTTTTATATGAATATTCTTCTATTGTATTGAAATTATCCTTTCTGTAAAGGTTTCTGTTTGAAACCAAATACAAATAAATAAAAAAATAATAATAATAATCCAACACACACCAGGTTCATGTCCCTTAGAACCGTATGGAATTATTGTCCTTTAATAAAGATTATCCAGATATTAGGCAAAATCCAGAACAGTGGTACACCCAGACAGACCGGGTGCTTAAAACAGTCCTGCTCACATTGGGAGATATAGATCAGTTGTCTTCATGCATTCTACCAGCAGATATATGTCACCAATGCAGAAAGCAGGACAGTTTAGATCCTGTCAAAGTGGGAAGAGGTGATAGAGGCAGTAGGGAAAAGGGGGAAGGCTGGGGAATTGGCAAAAGAAATAATAGCTATTACAGCACTATTGATAACACGTATCCAGCAAGTGGTTCCCCGCAAGCAAATGAATTGGGATAAACTGACTGCTTGCAGGCAGGAAGAAGGGGAGTCAGTTGAAAAATATTTTGCACAAACAGAAGAAGCTTTTACTTCATTTAGCGGAATGGACATGGCTATGCCAGAGGGACAGAAAGCCCTTTGGTCACATTGTGTAGAAGGGTTGTTGCCTTATTTAAAACATGATATACAAACGTATGAGTCTACATGGCCAACTCAAACTGCTGCCCAGATTTTGACCACGGCTAGATATTATGCAAAACACCATGCTAAAGATAAAGGAGAGAAAGACAAGAAGGTGAAGGAATTAAAAGCAAGGGCGCTAATGCTACAGGCCTTTCCAGTAAGAGGTAGAGGTAATATGCGCATACCAAGGGGAAACAGTGCATAGAGGAGGAAGAAGTGTTATTGCCCTTCCAAATATGGGAGCAGGAATGATAAGCACTGGGTGTAATTTTTGTAAGGCAGATCATCACTGGATATGGGAGTGTCCTTTGCGCCGGAGTGGGCGCGGACGTTCTTATGGGCAAGGAATGACGGCAAGGAATGACAAGGGGAACCTTTTTAAGAACTGAGGCTGGGAACAGCATAGTAGCAAATCTATCACTGTATGGAGAACATTATTGTTGTTGAGGAAAGTATCAATGAGCAATGAGGCCAGCCCTTATGGAATTCTAAACACATCAGCAGCTAGAAATCACTCATGCCTACTAGATAAGTGGAAACACAAATGCATGCTGCAGATAGAGCACTTGGAGACGTCTCTGGAGTCTTTGGTGACTAACCCTTATGGAGTAAAGGACAAACTAAGAAAACACGACTGGATTGAGTCTCTTAATGAAAGAGAACACTATAAAGCGCTAAAGAATCTGGTGCTGTAAATACGCCTATGAAATATTTGCAAAGATTCCTGAGCAGATATCATCGGAATCAGTTTCTGCACTTAAGGCTGAATCTATGTCCAACAAAGGAATGCTTATACAGGCAGAAACAACAAGATACTGATGACACGGTTTGTTGGTTTTGCAAAATTTCAGTAAGTGTTCAAATGGTTAAACATCTCATAACGACTTGTCCTGCCAAACGCTCATTTTTCATCTTGGAACGTATGATTAATGCAAAGACCCTTAAGAAGAAAACAAAGAACCTTAAAAATGGCCGTCAAAATAAATCAAATGGCTTGCACGCATTCCTAAGAAATCTGACGCTGCGCCCCCCCCCCCTCGTATCAGCAGATGAGTGGTGAAAGCTGGCTCTTATGGGTGAAAAACCAACCTTGGTCTGTGCAGGAGTAAACTTCAAGGACAAAATACTGAACCTAACCAATTCAAGCAACTAATTGAATGACATGTTGAGTATCTAATGTTCTTTTCTTACCATAAGACCAGCCAGGGTGTAAAGATTCAGCGAAAACGTGTTTTAACTGATGACATTTGGATATATGTGAGACACTGTGTACAAAGTTTTGTAATAAACTAAATCACAATAATTATTGTTTTAAAAAAAAGATGTTCTTGCTAACTGCGTGTGTGCTGCACCCATGCAGCCTCTCTCAATGTTTAACACGACACCCACCAGAACACATCACTCACACAGATACACACAATCCTATAGCTGCGTGAGTGAAGTGTTCTGGTGGGTGTCGTGTGAATGATTGTGAAAGCTATAAGGGTGCGTGACTACGTTTGCATGTGTGAGTGTGTGGGGAGGGGGTATTGGGGCAAGGCAATGCCAACGTACGGAATAATAGTATTGCTGGCTGCATGTAGTGCGCCCGGTCAGCAAGAAAATGTTTTATTACTTTGGTATTGCCCTGCACCAATTCTCTCTCCAAACCCGAGCCCATACACACACGCATACACATAGGCCCCTGCACACACGCAGACAGGCACCCTTGCAGACTCTCTCAATCATACACAACACCCACCATTCACACAGATATAAATAAAATATAAATATATAGATGCAGACCAACAGTCAAGCCCCAATACAGCTTCTCTCAAGCACTGAATGATTGAATGAAGCAGTGTGTGGCAGAGGGGGCGCGACTGCTTGTGTGCATGTATATGTGAATATCTTCCCGAGTATGTGCTCTGGTGGGTGCCGTGTGAATGATCCATTCACACAGAGCCCAGTAGAGCACTTGACCCAAGCAGATATACATTCATATAGACACATACAGTCAGGCACCTGTACAGCCTCTCTCCATTATACCCACCAGTTCATTTAATTCACGCAGATATATATATTTATATATACATGCATGCACAGACAGTCATGCCCCCATAAAGCCTTTCACAATCATACACATGACACCAACCTGAACACTTCACTCACACAGATATACACTTTAATATATACATGCATACATGTATACAGTCACTCCCCAAGCTTCTGTCTGAGTGTTCTAATGGGTGTTCTATGAATAATTCAGTCACGTATCCATACACCCTCTCTCAACCATACATATAGCACTCTCCAGAACACGACATTCACACAGATACACACATTAATATATACATGCACACAAGCCCCTGGCCCCCGCTTATGTCCTTCCCTCACTCCCTTGCTTTCCATCTCTCTACCTTCCCGCTTTCGCCTTCCCCATCCCTTTTCCACTCCCCTCACCCCACCCCACCCCGACACCTACTCAAGGCAGGAGTTGTCTTGACTCACTATGGTTTATGCCATCTCTGACCCGTTGTCACCGCTTGGATTTGATACTACTGACACATTGACTTTGTTGCGGCACCTTTTCAACTCTCATGCTGGACCACCCTGGATCTTGTACTCCGGTTGGCCCTCAATCATGCGTTGCCCATCGTCTTCTTGAATCCTTGTCTACATTTATTGTTACCTGCATCACTATTTTATTGACCTCTGCAATTGTAGTTCGCTCTCCCCTCTGCTTCTCTGCTCTTTTTCACTGTTTTTTTCTCTCCTCCTCACCTTCCGGCCTCCCTCCCTTTTTTCTTTGCACTTATTCTATCAGAATTCCTCTGGACCTAGTACGATAGCAACAATTGTTTGTCTCCTCCCCACTCCCATACTGTCATTGTGCGTGCTCCGAAACCCCTGGAACTGTTGGGCCCACCCCAGTCCCTGTCACCCAGAAGGACTTGTCAGGCCCCAAGGGAGTGCCCCAGAGCCTCATGGACTCAGTCCTGGTGCAGTTGGCGCCAGGCTCATGAAATGGGCTGAACTTATGGAACTACTTAATCTGCCTAGTGAGCCTGAGCCTTCTGTATATCCAGGATGTGGCAGAGGGACTACTTTTCCTGAGAGACAGGGTGTGGTAAAGGGACTACTTTACCTGGAACTACTTGCAAGGCTATTTAAGCCACACCCTGCAGGCAGAACATGCTTCGCGTTATTCTGCACTCCTGCAGCGTAACGCTCACCGTGTCTGCTCTGTCCTCGAGTTTCTACAGCCACGCCCGTCTGAGATTTCCATCCATCGGTGCCTGGAAGAAGAAAAGGAGAAGAACAGGTGTTACTACAGCGATAAAGGCCTTACCTGCAATTCCGTCCATCGGTCTCGTCTCCAGCTGGTCTTCTGACCGCCGCCCCTGTTGGGAAAGGACTTCCGCGCAGGCATCCATTACTCACCCAGGATCCTGCATTCCTCCGGGTTACTTCGGAGCGGTTCTTTCATTCTTCACCTTGGGGCCGCGCCACGCCTGCAAAAAGGGAACAGAAAACAGCAGGTTAGTCACGCACAATACAAAAACGAACAATTGTTCAGCCATCCAGCGACACTCATCTGCGCTAATACTCACCTGGAGGCAACCAGTTCAGCATCCTAGGAGAGTCAATTCTTCTAAACTTCCGTACGAAACCGTGTCTGCAAGAAAGACAAAACACATTTAAACCTTGGGACAATAAGACTTTGAGCATCTATACCAAGCTGTCATTGGGATAGAGACTTACCTGATTAATCCAAGCATTCCCGAAACACAGCAACAGCCACTCAGGAACAGTGAAGTAACTGTGCCCAGAGAAAGACTGAGCCTACTGCGCCCCTGCTGAAGTTCAAGCAGGACGGAGAGCCAATCTCACCAAACTCAAAGATGAGCAGGAGAGTCGTCGGGCATCAGGAGGTTGCAGGAAGTGGGACCAATCCAACCCACTCATTAGCTAACATCTTGTTTCAACATTGCAGGCTAACGCCTCCTGGGGAGATAACAGGGGAGAGGACACAATCATACCATAGAAACTACGCCAGTACAGATATCGGTCATACGACTACGTGCTACGCCCCCGTGGAGACCAGGTGAGCATGACAGAGGACACCATCATACCATCAAAACTACGCCAGTACAGATATCGGTCATACGACTATGTGCTACGCCCCCGTGGAGATCAGGTGAGCGTGACACATACTTGTTCCCTCCCTCCCCCTCCAGCACTATCTGAAATGTCATCAGGCCTAGTACGATAGTCGCTTGTTTTGTTCCGCTCCCTCCTTTATCCTCCCCTCTCCCTCTCATCTTGCATCTTCCGGCTCTACCTGAAATGTTGTCAGGCCCAGTACAGTAGTCACCTGTCTGATTTCCCCATTTCCCTTCTATATGTGTCTTAGCTCTTGCACTATCAGAAATATTGCTAGGCCGAGTATGACAGTTAATCTCACATTCTTGTTGTTCATGGCCTGTAAGAATGTCATTGTTTTTTTTCTTTATTCCCTCCCTTGCCTTGAAGCGCTTTGAAACACATTGTGTATAGGCGCTATATAAATAAACCATCATATCATATTATATGATAAGCACACACAACCATACAGCTTCTCCCAATCATTGAATAAGTTAGAGAAGGTGTATGGGGCGTGCCTGCTTGCGTGCATCTATATATGACTATGTGCATCTGTGTTCTAATGGGTCAACGTGAACGATTCACTTACATGGCACCCAGCAGACGACTTCACTCATGCAGATATACACATTCATATAGACACATGCACACAAGCTATCATGCACCCATGCATCCTCTCTCAACCATACACATAGTACTCACCAGAACACTTCATACACGCCAGTGAACTCAGTCACTCATGCATGCACGCACACATTAAAAAGGCAATCTCTCTCTCACACACACACACACACACACACCATTTATTTTCATTTCAAAACATAGGTGAATGGGCCGATGTTGTGATCTTCTCTGTAAGGCTCTGGCTTTCTTCCTCTTCTTCCAACGTCATCATCACATTGGAGGAAGAAGGCCAGGAGATGTCCTTCATCCCACCTCCTGCATATGCTTGCATCAGGCAGAGGGCAGGGCTAGCATTCTGAACCGACCACCGGCCTAAGACACACAGGTAGAGGTATGGTTGAAGAGCCCTTCAGGATGCCTCCTGCTTTGAAATTTCTAGCTCCCCTGAGGCACCCTGAAAGGCGTGATATCACCCATGGTCTCCCTAATGCCTTTGTGTGAAGGCATGAGTGTTTTATTCGCAAGCCATCACCCTTGTAAAGTGCTGTATGGGGCACAAGGACACCACCATTTTCCAGCCACGAATTGTCCCAGAAATGAAGGATGTTAGTGCGCAGCCCTAGCACCCCCTGTTTGCAAGCCCCCACTGCTTCTTCCATTCAACCCCATTCTGGAGAGAACCTTAAAATTGCTCATTGGATTTTGCAATTTGTGAGCTACCGGCACCAGATGTACCTGCTACATCTGCATTCCCTGCAATGCCTGGATGCATGAAAGAAGCAATGCGTAAATGCATTACTCAAGATCAGTTCCAAACTTGAGGATCTTTAAAATGCTTTGCGTTCCACATTACAGAAATTAAACAATGGCTCATCACTCTCAGGATTTCCCTCACACGGTCTGGCATTTGTTACCACATCAATGGGAAAGGCACCCACTGAAGAGGGCCATCAAGATGAGTAAGTGCTGTATAGTTTGACTCTGCTATAATCAGAGGTTGAAGGGTGATATATTCTAGGTTTGCTTTGCATTACTTCAACTACCTCAAACTGTACCCAGGCAAAACAGAAATAATGATCATCACCAAAAACGGAGGAGACAACCACTACATCCCCTGGCCAACGGAACTCGGTATAACCCGAGCTGCATCATCGATTGTTAAAAACCTGGGAATCCTGATGGACAACAAACTTCCTCTAGAGCCACAAGTAAACGCTCTAATCAAGAAATGCTTCTTTCTCCTGCGAGCGGTAAAAAGGATTCTACCATTCCTGTCATTCACTAACAAAACACTTGCCGTCATTGCTCTCGTCATGTCCAGAGTAGACTACGCCAATGGCCTGTATCTGGGCATGCCTGAGCAACTTATAATTATAGAATGTGGATATATGGGCAAACATATACTGATACAGTACACATGGTATATCAAAAATGACCACCTACCGCCGCTGCAGGGCAAAGAAATAACATTTAGGGCAACAAGAGATGTGGTGTGTCAATGGTAGCTGTAAAATTAGTCAAAGAGTATTTAATTTCTCTTGTGACAAGCTTAGTCGGGGAGCGGGGGGCAAACGGGTCTTTGATTTTGAGGCCTCTGTGACTAAAGTATACATACTGTACAGTACATATGTAACAAGCACAGGCAATGCCAAAGTTGTGTCTTTTGTGTAGGCATGGGAAATTCATGTGCTTGGCAAAGGCCTAATACTTATACACAAGCCAAAACTGTCGGCTTTGCCAGTGCTTGTATTTAATAGGACTTCAGTGAAGGATACACAGAGTGCTTATAAATCGAGTGACTGAAGGTAGACATGGTTAAGACATTTTTATTACACCAGCAGGACGTCTACAGCTCCAACTAAGTCATTAACTCCAAGAAGACTGCTTAAAAAAACACTGGCAGGCACTTTGAGCACAAAGTTTTATAGTAAGGCTTGATAAAGCGAGCTCAAGGAGATCCCAGGAGGTTGTGAGAGGCCAAAGAAATCAATGTCCCCCAAACATCGTGAGTGGAAATGGCCACAGGGATTAATTAGCATGGCCACAGGCAGTCAATGAGTGGGTAAATAACCAAACAACACCTGCAAGCTTTGTGTCCCTCGTCATATGCAATTTCCTCCTAACTGTGCTCTAATGCAATAGTGTTGGCTTGTAGGTTGCGATATAGAGGCAATAGTCGAAACTAAAAATGTTATGAAGCAAGGCATGCACCTTTATAACTAATAATTTCCAATCGGACAGTGGCAAGATGACTCCTTGCCACTTGGCCATCAGATCCCAGGTTTTGTGATTTAATTTATCAAACTGGTGCATTCTGGGAGATGTAGTATTTGTTAACATTAGTTTAATGAAAATATTGTGTTAGCCGTGTAAGTTCGGTCATGAGAAAAGGCATGCGTTGTGCTTTAAAGTAAACGGGCGCATTGCCCCATCTTTACCCGGGGCCTATTTTTGGATGCGGAGGGCCGCCCACCACGGACCTCTCCCTCAACCTTTCACCCGTGATGTAACCTCTGCTCCCTGCCAAGGCAGCCTTGCGTTGTCCACATGGATGGATGGCTTGGCTTTCTTGTAAAGTCTAGGAGGGAATTTGGCGGGCGAACGCGCCTACGAAGGAGGCATGGCGGGCGCCGCCCCTTAGTGGGGGTTGCCCAGCCGGCCTCCTCCCCCCTCCTCAGACACGGCAGGGGGCGGGGATATGGGCCGTAGAAACACCCCCGGAAGAGGCTCAGAGTGGGGGGTAAGAGAGGCGGGGGCAGGAAACCGGGGGAGAGGAAGGCCCTATAAAGGGGGAGGGTCTTCAACGCGCCCGTTCTCTATCCCTCGGTTTCTGCCCCCGCTGGAGGACGCATTTTGTTAGGTCCTCTTCCTCCGGTTTCATGTCCACCTCCACGTGTTGGGACTTGAAGAAGTTTTCTTTGGAGTGCCTGCCGTCGTTGGTTCGAGCAGCGGTAGCGGTGCCGCTTTCCAGCAGTTCCTGTGGAGGAGTTCGGGCATCGTTCGTGAAGGTTCCTGCCCCAGTGGTCGGTTCGGGAAACGCGGTAAAGTGGCAGGTGAGTGTGTGGGCACTTGGATAGGCATGGGTTAAGGGTAGTGGTTGTAGTGGGGGCCGGTGGCGGTGGGGAGGGGAGTATGATGAGTGGCCCGCGTGGGGGGGGGAGAGGTGCGGTCGGGGCCTGCACACGCTTCCCTTCGGCGGCCTTTTCCCCCCTGTATCTCTACTACTCCCGGCCGGTTCCTCGTTCCTCAGCCCCGATCCCCCCCGCCCTCCGCTGCAACACACCGGTCAATGTCCCCACCCGAATAACGCTATATTCATACCAAATATAATGTAAAAATCATAAATGGAGTCTTTTTGTTGCGCTTCGGCCTCTGCGCATGGCTGCCACCTGGAATTGGAGCGTCTTCGGCCAGTCCTGGCTTTCAATCCCAAGGTAGAAGGATGTTTAGCAGCGGCGCGGTAGGAGTAGTTAGGAGGGTAGGGGCACTGCTCAAATTGTGGTTTCGGCCGGGAGGAGGGGAAGGGCAAGGCTCAGCCAGCACGGGGTAGGAACGCCCCCCCCCTGCTTGGCGCGGAACGAGGGGGGGCATTATTCTCTCAGCAGGGTGTCCGTCGGTTGCCTGGTGTTTTCGACTCGGGGAGGGGGGCTAGTGAGGTGTCGCGGATGCGTGTCCCTGGAGCAGTATTTAATTTGTTAATAGAGTTGCACGTGATGCATCATCGTCCACAGTACCGAAGGGCTGCGGGACCTTTGTGTTGACCGGACTGGCATACATGGAGAGGCCGCCGTAGGTTGCAGCATGCGGCCGCCGCGCAACAATTATTGGGGTGTTCGGGGGTGGGCCTCAGGGTTGGCCGCCGGCTTTGGTTTGTTTGGGCAACGACGATTTCTGATTGTGCACAACGTAGAATAGGGGTTATAGCGCTGATACACGTTATGTTTCCTGCTACACAGGAAACCGAGGTGCGGTACGGAGAGTGTTCATCAATGATTCAAATGCCGGTTGACGGTGGAGGGGTGCGTAGGTGGGGAGCATGGGGCCAGAGGTAGCAGTGAGCCAGGAGAGCGGTGTACCAAGCCAAATTGGTCAGTGGGGGGGAATTGCATGGGGAGATAATAGTGTGATCTTGGGCAAACATCCGGACATATGGTTTGGAGGGGGTCAGAGGCCTGTCCCATGTGCGCAGGGTACCAGGTTGGCAGTGGAAGGAAAATCGGTGGACATACCGGGGTCAGCAGGGCTAACAAACGGGAGTAGGGCATGTTATTTGCAAGCTGCTGGGGAGTTTAGAGATGTGGAATGACTTTATGGCTCACCGGCAAGCTCCTGACTGCTGCCCCTCAGGGCGAGTGGGGTTTGGGCAGGGATCGTTAACATGCAGCAAGCAAACGTGCATCATGGGGCCTGTAGTTATATCTATTGGCCTTGTCGGGTGGTGGCCGAATGGAGCGTTTTCGTTTTGGCCTTGTCATGTCGGGGTCTAATGGAGCGTTTCGTTTTTCTTGTGGGACCTACAACGGGGGCAAGGGGAACATATGGCGTTGTGGGTTTGATTTATGGCGACTAAGTTTGCCTTTTGTTTTATCCATGTGGAACATGATGAAGCCTTGGTGTGTCATCGTTGAGAGCAGTACGTTTAAACTGGGGACACGACTTGAAAGGGAAACACAGCTCGCATGAGCCTCTGTTTTTTTTTTTTTGGTACCCAGCTCAGTATTAAATGTCTTTAGTAAGCAATTTACTCCACTGTAGTTAAGTAGAGCTGCAAAAACCCATATACTATCAAATGGATCTAGTAGGAACCGTTTATGATTGGCCTGGTGAGAATTTGTAAGCCACAAGTATTCATATTGAGGAGGGTACGAACAGGATGTGACAGCAAAACGCCCCAGGGCAGAAAACAAGATTTTCCATACATTGCAGTGGTGTGCCACTTGAGTAACAGATACCATTGGTGGAACACCACGGGTGATGGGGTATTCAGGTGTATCAGGGTTTGTGGCAAACAGTTATTGCCTATGAGTTATCATTACCAAGCAAGTCATCATTTGCAAACTCTGAACATGCTAAGTAGCATTGATAAAAACGAGGTGGTTTATTTGGAATGTTGCAGGAAATGTAGGTATAAATTGCTAGCAGTGAGCATCCCTCATGCTTAAAAGCAAATCCCAGAGGGGGGAGAGGAAAAAAAAAAAAAAAAAAAAACAAATGGCTTCAATTGGGAGGTCTACCGGTTTCAGCAGTGCGAGAACAATTCTAGCTGCCTTCATCAGGACAAGAAGCATTTGTGTGTCTGTGGTCCTGCTCCCACCGTTTATAAAGCACAGTTCCTTGGTGGGCCATAACTGTTACAAGTTTAAGCCCTGGATCTGTCAGTAATGTAGATAATGATTTTATTAAATTCAAGCATGTCCTCAAGTCTTACTAGCTCGTCTATAAACCCGTACTATGTTTTTCCCCATAAAAGTATCATCCAAAATGTTATTATTCCAACAGTATCAGTAAGTGGAGGCTAACATTTTGTTCACTTATTGGGAGTCGTATATAACAACAATGCCCCCGTTTTAATCGGAGACAGGGGTTGAGCATGAAGTTGCCAAAATTGGGACATAGTGACTTCAAGCATTACTTGGGGACGGAGACAGCACTTTGCTCTACAAAACAATTAGCGGTCAAATTGTCAAAGAGACCCGAGTGATGTAGAAAGAAGGTTCTACAAAAGGGACTTATACACGTCTCCACCATAGTCATGACCCTTTTATGGAGAGAATCGAATTGATAAAATTGACTTGTAATATTTGATAATGTTTCAACTCTGACACAGAAGAAAGAGTAAGTGATGGCCTCACTAGTCTGCATAATCCATTTACTTACTACCTTCCCAAAAGAGACATGCAAGCCTGCCGGAGTTAAAGTCGTGATTACAGAGTAGTATGGTGGCGTGGCAAGGGAACGCACGCTATTATCGCCAGGGCCTAGGCATGGGCAATGTTATGTTGCACGGGCTCCAGTATAGAGTTACTCCAGGAGGGGGGGGGGGGGCAGAGGGCTAGGCCAGGGACAGGATCTGATGTTGGACTTGGTGGGGGGACATTTTGGGAGCACGCAGTGCGCTCAGATGCCTCGGTCCTTGGTTTCCGCCCATGGGGGATGGCTGTTAACGATTGGCGCGTGCTGCTTACAACACGGCTGGTGGACGCTTTGCCCCGGTCGGAAGGAACGCCACACGCGGGGAGCCCCCTCACTCTGAGCAGAAAGCCGCTTGGGAGTGGGGTGTTCGGGGGGCCAAGCCGTGGGTACATATTAGTGTGTACACGTCGGTGGCTACAGGCCGCCGTGGGCGGGGGGGGGCTGGCCTCTAAGGGACGCGCAGGGTATAGGAGCACGGGAAAGGGAGCGTCCTGTGGATGCTTGGGGGGAACTCTCTGCCGCCGGCAGCCAGCAGAGAGTCTTGGAGGAGTCACAGGTCGATCCCTTTAGCAAAGAACTGGCAGGCCCATAGGGGAATGCTCAGCCAACAGATTAGATCTTACGGCGCCCCAAGAGTTCTAGACTCAGGGGAGGCCCTGGGAAAAAGGGGAGGGGTTTAGGGGACTTGGAAGCCATTTCCAACCCAAGATTGCGGGGTGTGGGGGGGGGAGAAATGAAGAGACAAAAAATCACAATAAAGGTCGTCAAGGGAAGTCGGTCGGGGGAGCAAGAGGAGAGTACGGGGGCTCAGGTAATGTTGACAGAAGTAACTGGAGGGGGAAGTCTTCACGGAAGGAGGGAGGCACGAGGGGGAGGTGGGAGGACCAAGACAGGGCTGTATGGTGAGCAGAGGGAACAGGTGGGGGGGGAAATAGGTTCTAGGAAGTCAAGGGGGGACAATGACCAACGATGGGGGGGGCAAGATACGGGGTACGAAAGAACAGGGCTGGGAAGTCTGCCTTTGGGGGAAAAGGGAGCCTAGGATCTGGAGGGGCAGAATTGTCAGGGGGGGGTTTGGCCTGACGCAAGAAACCTGGGACCTGGAGAGGGGAGGAGCAAGCTAGGGAAAGGAATGGGGAGGGCTAGCGTCCACGGAAGATGACGGGAGTGCGGGCTCTGGGCTAGACTTCGTAGGGAGGCCTGGGGGAGAGGGAACTGCGAGGGAACGAGGGACAAGTTGGGGCTTGCTGTAGAAGCGGCACAGTTGGGGACGGGGGGCCAGTTTAGAGTAGTAAGGGCGCTGGGACAGCTGTACATCGCAAAGCGATGATTATCTAGGCAGGCAGAAAACGTGTTAGCCGGCACCGGAGGGCGGTGTTGGCCAGACTGAAAAAACGTGTTAGCTGGCACCGGAGGGCGGTTGTCGGCCAGAGGGAAAAAACTTGTTAGCCGGCACCGGAGGGCGCTGTCGGCCAGAGGGAAAAAACTTGTTAGCCGGCACCGGAGGGCGCTGTCGGCCAGAAAGAAGAATTTGTTATCCGGCACCGGAGGGCGGTGTCGGCCAGAGGGAAAAAACTTGTTAGCCGGCACCGGAGGGCGCTGTCGGCCAGAAAGAAGAATTTGTTAGCCGGCACCGGAGGGCGGTGTCGGCCAGAATGTATAAGGAATATTGGCGGGAAGTATGACAAACGGGAAGCATCAAATGGCCAGGGGTAGAGAGAGGTTGCTAGCAAGGGCTGGGCTCTACCCGAGGCGTCCACCGGACGAGGACGGTAAGGGAGGGGGTGGGGGAGGGGAACCTAGGTAACCTCACACGGCGTAGAAGAACCGGTGGTGTGGTGAATTACGGATCGCCTGTAAGATAACTCCAAGACTTTATGCAAATAAAGCTGCTGTGGCATTTACTCTTCCAACTGTACAAAGCGTCTGGTGTGTTATTTCTGGCTGACAAACCTCTACTGGGTCGGTGTAGCGCTGGGGGGGGGGGGAGGGAACAAGTCAAAGGAGGGGGGCGGCGGCATTGGGATGCCCCCGCTAAGGTTGATTTAAAACAAAAGAGACGGAAGTTACTTCTAACACAGTGGGTCACCTGGGGGACTCGCAAGTGCGGGTACAGACACCCCTCAAAGTGAATGTGTTAACAAGAGGCGCAACGTCCGACATGCACGGCAGTATGCTTTTATTTTTAGACACACCCACTTTGACCTTTCAAACTATCTCTGTATCCACTCTTGTGTGAAAAGCTTTTTGCAAGACTGTATACGGCAGTAGTGCCCTCCTTTTAAACGGTCTTCAGTGAAAACGTGACACCGAGCCAAATGCCTGGATGCAACCGTGCAGTTCAGTCAACGACGGGCCTGAGAGCGTCTGTTCATGCTCGTTTCCCTGCCCATGATGACACATCTGTGCTTTGGGTGTTGAAGGAGGGGGGAGGGGTGGAGATGCGTTTCTAAGGTTTCATTTTAGCTCCTCAGAGGTTAACAGTGTATAAGTGCCCCTCCCGGAAAGGCACTGTGCATTTATCCATGGTGTGTTTAACATTAACCAGCAGTTCTAGCGATGTTTTCTTTCTGTCAACGTGGCCGGGTCCTGATTCTTAGCAAACCACACATATCTAAAATTGCGTAGGCAAAAACAGAGAATGAGCGGTTCACAGCAACTTAAAAACCAGAATAACTTTAAACAGGCCAGGCAATTCTTTGGCGAGCTTGTCATGTCCCGAGCTGTGTGCGCAGCAGATCAGTTCCCTTCTCTCCCGCTCCCACACGTCCCCATGACGTGCGTGGGCCGGCTGCTGCTGTAGTGGCACCCTGCGACTCTATTTACAACCGTAATCACACCATTGATTCCCGTAATCTTTCATTCACTGGCAGTGCATATCAGTTTGCAGTGGACTTTAAACATAGTCCCATACTTGCCAATCCGACAGATTTAGGCAGTAGGATACTACATTTTAAGCAGTCCTACCGCCAGCAGATTTGGGTGACAGATCCTACTGCTTTTTACAGTGGCAGGTAATTTATGTGACTCTAAGGAAGGCTGCAAGACAAACACATTAATTAGTCCGTCTGTACAGTGGGCTGGCAGGTGATTACTTTGATGGGGCTCAGACCAATCCACTAACCTGACAGCTATGTGACTCTGTCCTGCACTCTTGCCGGAACAACCCTTAGGTGAACCACCAGTGAAGGCAAGTGACAGAGCGTAACACCATCACACAGCATCGGCCTGTGAGACTGAGGGGGGTATCAGTCTCCATGTCATTCAGTATTCAAATTGCACTGCAGGAATACATATGTACTGCCCAAGCTGCTGCCAGAGCAGTGGTAAACGTTCCCTACCAGCTCTGTGCGATTACCTTCTGTGAAGTTAGGTAATTGAATTTGGTGTTAACTTACCATTCAGAATTATACATTTTTAACATTTGAACATCTGTCCATCCATGTTGTGCCGTTTGATGGGTTGTGTATTTTCGAATGCTTCAATGGTGCCAACAATTTATGTTTAGTATTTTCCTGTGCTGTCATTGTTATACAAATTAGAATTTTTAAAACTTGGAAAATCCTACATATTTTTGGTCACAGAATGTTGACAAGTATGTAGTCTGACAAGAGTTTAAGTGACAAAAAGCATTGGTGCAGAAATAACCGGCATATAGTTAAGTGCAGTCATTTTGCATCTACTTCGGAGCGCGACATTAGCAGCAGGCCTTAGACGTGAGTGAGGGAGTCAAGGCCAAGATGCTGCTTCAGCCATTTCATCTCCCCGTTACCATGCCAACGCCATACACTTAGCCCAAATCCGACTTTCTCCTTTAAAAAAAAAATATTTTCAGTACCACTGTTTTAGCAATTAGGGGGCTTACGCTACCAAAGCACCAAAAGCAAAAATAGGGACCACCGCTAATAGAGCAATGTCGATACAGGGTGTCCCCTATTTGTTTGATGACAGAAGTGTGCATCATCTTGTGCTACAATACTGTACAGTAATATTTCCTTTTTCTATACTTCATTTACCACATCTGTACAAGATCATAGATGAGCTGCTGCAATGGATGACAAGAGAACTGCTTGGCAGTGAAAGGCAATCATATTATTACATGGTCAAGGAATCAAATAAGCATAGGTGTCATCTAATGTGCTTGCCTGGCACTGGGCTGGAAGTGGAGGACTGCAAGGTCAGTTACCCTCCATATTGTACCTTACCCCACTCAGCCGCTCTGTTTTTATCCCACTCACCCACTTTTCCACACCCTCATTTCCTACCCCTCTGACCCATTCTTCCTCACCCTCTCTACATCAGCCCACCCACCTTCTCATTCTACCACACCAAGCTCTCAAAATCTCGTACATCCGCTCCCTCATCCAAAGCACACTCTTCCTCACTCTACTCACCAACGTCACCTCATGCCCACCTTACCATACTCAGCCACTTTTCATCACTTGTTCTCCATTCCGCTCACCTACTCTACCTCTCCCCCCTCACCCACTCTACCTCATCCCACTTTATCTGACCCCACTCTACCTCACCCCACTCACCCATTCTACCCCACACCACTCAACCACTCTACCCTACTCATTCACGCTACCCCACCCACTATCACACTTGACTCACCCTCACTGCATTCACTACTTTTTCCTCCACTCCTCACCCTCTATACCTCACCACCACTCAAACCCACCCCATACACCCACTTTCCCCACCACTGTACTTCACATCTCACCGCCCACCTCTCCCACTTTACCCCATCCCACCCCAATCCAACCCACTAAATCTCACCCCACTCAACAACTCTACTTCACTCCACTCACCCACATTACCTCAAGCCCCTATTTCTCGCTCACTCTTCACCCCACTCTACCCTGTCCCACTCACTCAATCTATACTCCACCCCATCCACCTACTCAGTCTCCATCCCACTAATCCACTCTTTACTTCACCTACCTACTCAACCCCACCCCACTCACCTTCTACTAATCACCCACTCTACTTTAACCTACCCCACCCTACTCACTCCTACACGTTGTCCCCATTCACCCACTCAACTTCACCCCACTCTACCTCAATGTTCTTACCCACTCTCCTACATTTTCTACATCCCGATCACTAAATATACTTTTCCCAAATCACTTATTCTACCCCACCCCCACTCAATCACTTTCTCTCCTCCGACTCCCGCACTCTACTCCACTCATCCTCTTCCTCACCCACTTTACCACATCCCACACCCCAAAATTTCCACTCTGCACACACCAATGCTACCTCTACCTCACAGAATTCGCCCACTCTACCCCACCTCATTCATAGCACTATTCCATAACCACTGTATTCCCCTCACTCACCCACTCTACCCGACCCCACTAACCCACTCTACCCCAACCCATTCACTCTATCCCATTCCACTCACCCACTCTACCCCACCCCACATACCCATCTTCACCCCACAACCCACTTTATTCCACTTCTCTCCCTCACTCACTGTACCTCACCCCACTCGGCCATTCTCCCCAACCCACTAACTCAACCTAACTCACCCACTGATCTTCAAACTGTCAATACTGATTTGACTTTGGAACCTTTTGCTGTGTTTTGCACTTCACTTACCAGCAACCACTGATGGACTTTGTATTTTTTGATGTTTTGCATTGATCACCTGCAACCATTGATGGACTTGTGATGTCTTTTCTTGCCTGCATGCCTGATGTAGCCCCTCATTCCATGAGACGAGCCTTTTCCAGTCTGTAGTAATTTTGTACCTGCTTATTCCTAATTGATGTTTGCATACCTAACGTAGCCCCCCATTCCATGCAGTAAGGCTTTTCCAGTCTGTAGTCAATCTTACCTGACTGTCATAATTGCATGTCTGGTCTCCCTTAATGCAGTTTACCTACTTTACCCTGCACCTTTTAATTGTTTTGGATTTTACCTCTCACGCTCCCCTCCTGCACTCCCCTTCCTCCGACTCTCTGCCTTTTTCATGTCTCAGCACTTGCACGTTCTAAATCCGAGTATTTTGTCCGTCTCCTGTTTGTTTCTTCCCTTCTACCCCCTCCCTGCCCTTCCTCCCACTCTCCCCTGCTCTCATGTTATAGAACTTGCACATTCTGAATGTTTCAAGACCTTTCAAGAACGTTTTTGTTTTATACTCTTCTTTCGTTCCTAACCCCCCTGTCTTGATGCACCAAAAACAGTTTCTGCTGTACAGTGTGCATTACCAATAAATAGGCGGAGTGGCAGTGAGTGGCAGTCCTGCAGCACCTTCTCTATTGGTCTGTCTTCCCTGCTACTTTCTGAAGGAGGAGCCTACAACCCAGCCTGCTACAAACTTCTTCCTACCGCGGAGCGGACGCGGAGTGGCGGTGAGTGGCAGTCCTGCAGTCATGGCAGACTTGGCTGCTAGGGCTGCCACCCCACTGCTCTCCCCTCACAACGAGGAGGGGAGAAGACTTCGGAGTAGCCGTCCACGTCTGAACACAGACTCAGCTCCCTCCATGGATGTATTGGAATCACCAGACTGTCCCCCACAACCTCGGCCTCAAAATAAAAAGTCTACTAAGAAAGCGGAGGGCCAGGCTGGAATCGCAGTGCCAAAAACCACCAAAGGATTACGCAACTTAAATGTGCCCCCCGCTCTTCAAACAGACCCGCCCCTGATTCCAGCATGCAGCAATCATCAAGAGCTATCACCATCAAGCCACCCGCTCCCACTCGGCGCGGCCAGTTGCCCACCTCAGCACGCTTACCATCTGCTCCCGGAGGGGGGCCATGGGAGGCTGCCAACGTGGTGTACGGTGCCGCGGCAGTGGAGCCTTCCGCTGCCCCGGCTACCGCCCCGTGGGTGCCGAGGGCGGGGATGCCCGCCTCGATCCAGGGGCCGGGGCAGGATGGCGGCGGCTCAGTCTTTGAATCCAACCTCAGCGGTGCACCCCCATGACTCTCTGCAGTGCCTTAGGCCGCAGAGGAGTCGTGTACGAGGGGAGCTTCGACCACTCGCCTTGCAGTTCTTCCAGTCTGGGCGATGATCCACGTGACAGCGGCGGACTGCGAGTCCTGCTTCTTTCCGGACGAAGCACTCTGCACGCCGGCCTCGAGTCCTGACCCTGCCCCCGAGGGGATTGCCGAGGAGGGTGGCGCTGCACTGGACATGGACACCCAGGCTTCCAAGCTGCCTGTCACAGCAAACTGTGAGGAGACAGGCAGGCAGTTTCCAGCCGTAAATCCCTAGAAACGGGATAGACCAGCGCCCGTAACCCCATGGCGTAAAACAAAAACTTTGAACACGGCGAAAGCGACAAACAAAAACAAAGCCCAGGTGACTGCTCCTCAAAGAAACAAAAACCCTTATGGCAAAAAAACAGCAACTGGGAATAAGCCAAGTAGAAAGACATTCCCTCTAACTCTCCTGGCCGATTTCTTCAACAAGCAGACTAACCACCTCACCATAACGGCTGCAAACTGTCTGATGCAGAGATTTTGGAGGCTGTCTTGGAGAACCAACCAGCTCATAAATTAAGAAGGATAAATGACAAGAATAACAACAAAACTTTAAGAAAATATGGAACTCTAAACATCAATGCGGATTCTCCAGATTATTGCTTGCACTCACAGACAATCAGAACATCATAACACCATTGGATTTAGGGAACATGGCACCTTTGAAAGCCCTCACTTCTACAGGTGCGGCCCTACAGCCTTACTTGACCCTGAGCAACCGTGGCCAAATAGATTAGAGCTAAAGCCCAACGCGACAAGAGATCTCCAGAAAGATGCTCCCAACAACGATCCAATTTTAGAGCACTCTGCCATCCCAGACGCCTCACCAAAAGCCAGTACACCCCACAAGCTGCATCACCTTGGGCCCCAAGAAAGCCAGCTGATAGAGAAAGAACCTACAAATGAATCCAAGTTAAAAGAGCCCTGTATTTCCGACAAGAAGGGTATGAGTCCCACTAACATCACCATTGATTCAGAAGTCCAAGAAATGTTGCCACTTACAACACCACCGCCCTGCGGACGCAAACAAACAGAAAGGCATGCAGATCTGCCTAAAGCGAACCCAACTCGGAGCCCACTCCGTAGATTCTCCTTAGTTTGCCCACTTAATCAAAAAAAATCTAGAGAGTTCTCAGGACCCTCTTCCTCCCCTTTTCGTTTGAACAAACCCCAACCCCAGCTGGGAACAACTACTAAAGAGATACTCCAAAAAAACAGACATATTCTCTATAGTGTCAGCTATCACCATCTCATTAGCTCCCTTCATGAAACTCTATGAGTCAATGTACAATACAATGAAAGATCAAACTACGCTTCAAGCAATGATCCATACGGAGGTAATTTACCTCGAAGGCTATATTATGGCTCAAGAGGAAAGAGCCAAACAGACAAATTCAAATCTCGAGACATTAACAACACGCCTCTTGGCCACAGAAAAGCTACTAACAGAACGGGAAAAACAAATCCCTCCTCTTCTGGGAAAACTGAGTCCAACCGTGCTGCCATTGCCAGTTATCAATCTAACATCTTCTAATCCGGCCAATGTACCCTCATCTACAGAAGAGCCAGTTATTAAGTCCCTAAAGAAAACAAATCCTTTTTCGGCTTCTATGGCAAAAGTGTGATCAACACCACATAAATAAGTCACTACATGATCAGGCCTACGCAATATTCGACAAATCACAGACAAGATCAGACAAGCCCCAGGAAAGGGTCCTTGGCGCTAGATCCAAGCAATCATCTAAAGGAAAAGCAGTAATCATCGCTGCTGAAAGTGGTGTTAAATCTACATCACCCCTTACAACTGTGCTGAAGCCCCAAATGGAACTCAAGCTGCCTATACAGCATGGGCCAGCCCATGTGGATGACCAACATCCATCGCCTACAACTACAGAAGACTTCCTGGAGCACGCATCTCTAATGGACATCAACCAACATCTTGAGGATGAACTGCCCCCTCCAACTAGAACTCAGGCTGTACTTGAAAACCAGAGGAATGTGACACCTTCCATCCAACACACAGATCCAAGCACTCCTGGCCCTGAAAACCCTGTCTCGACACCCTTTCTCACATTGGAAGAACGAAGAAATAATCTAATAAAGAAATAATTTCAAGCCACCAACTGTAGCCTAGATAGGCATATGGAGTACCAAAGGCAAGTGGATACGCAGATCATCCGTAACTTAAAACTTTCTACCCATGAGCCGAAACAAAACAAACGAGAAATCTGAAGAAAATCCTCCGATCCACACTCAGCATCTAAATATTCAACAGGCAGGAAAGTTCCAATGAATCACAACAATCCTACTTTCGATAATCATTATAGATCAAGAACGGAGAAATATCGGAATCCTATGAAAAGCGATACACCTCCCTACAAATGGATCCTGAAATTAGAACAAATACAGGAAAATCACGACGACGTGACCCTAAACAGAAGCTCAGTCCTGAAGCTGCTCCACTATATCCCAAAGCTGCAACAAATTAAAACCAACTACTTAAAAATAGTGGAGCCGAGCCACAGCCGTGGCAAGACTAGAAGCCTTCTACACATTTTATCCACCACAGTTAAAGACCTCTTAAAGCGAAAAAAAACCGAACTATTAAGATTGGGCTACTTTCTATCGGACCACAAAAATGAACCACCTACTTCAGAAAGAGCCCTGAAGAGGCCAACAGCTAACACAAACAAACCCTTATGGTTGGCAAGTAAAGAAGGGGACCCACAATCGAAGAGACATGACCAACACTTGGCTCTACTCATAGAAGACAATGAGAGTGGCGAAACTCGCACTAAACACTTGCGGACAAAAGAACCATCGCCCAAACGAGCACTGAGCAGGATCGTAGCAACCCTTCAAACATCGACTACAAGAGCCAAACTTAAACCTCTACACTCAAAAACAGAAAAAGAAAAGTCCTCCTGCTTGGAAATAAAAGAAACGGATTACAAAGAAACAAAAAGACCGATCACTGAAACACTTGGAAAAAGCCACTCGGTGGTAACAAATGAAATCAGAACAAATGAACACAGCTTTTGGTCCTGGCTCCCGAAAGCGTGAACGCTCCAGCGAACTAAATAGCAACTCAAGCCCGCAGAACCACAAGGACAGGAGACTTCATGGCACAATTCCTTCACCGACGACCTAAGGCTAGGCTGTTGGAACACCAGGGGCTTCCTTCACCTAACCACTAAAGGAGACGTTAACCATGGTCAATATGATATCCTGTGTCTCCAGGAAACATGGTTAACTGAAACCCCAGTCCTGGATGGATACGAAATAATTCTAGCCCCGGCAAAACAAGGACCCAAAGGCGCCCATCATCTGGGCTGCTAATCACCTGTAAAAACGGTCGGGGCATTCTGATGAAGGAAACACTAGTAGCAAACCAATTTCTACTAGCCGTGCTAATGACATGGACACATAAGCCAGCCGGTACCCAAACCAACCAGGAGACTAAAATCGCGGTGTTTACTGCGTGCTGGAACCCAGCAATAGTCACGTCTTCACAGTTCCTTGACACTGGCAGTAGACCAAACCTATCACATCTTAATATGCGGAGATTTAAACGCTGTCTGCACCTCACCATACCTAAAATCTAAATCTTCGCAATCCGAACAAGGAGGAACATTATGGCTCAATTTGATGCATTCAAGAAACTTGCATAACCTAAACAATATTTACAAAACCAAAGACCGCCTTCCTACGTGGACCAACGGCAACCAAAACTCCACTATTGATTACATCTTTGTCTCCACCCAACTCCTCCAGAAGACAACGTCTTTCGGAGTCATTCAAACCAAAGCCAGTGATCACAATCTTCTACTGACGACGTTGAAGAATCCCATCAAAATAAAGATCTAAACATACCCTGGAAGTGAACAACCAACGAAACAGGTTAAAACTTTCTGAAAAAAGTATTCATGAGCTGACACAGAGATGCATGACTAATCAAACCTTGGACGGAACTAAACCAGCAGACTACAGCCCGCTGTTGACGGCCACCACAAACCAGTTAAAGGAAATCTTTCAGCAATCTCTCAGAAAAACATACTTACGACAAGGCCGTGGTCCTCAAGCACCGAGAGCTCAGGAGACTAAAAAGAACAGCATTGTTGGCAACTTTATCAAAAAGATGCAGAAGCCACGCTCAAAGTAATCTGCACCAACAAATCCAAGGAATTTTGGTCTCTCTTGAGATCTATAACTTCAGCAAGTAATGAGATGGTTTCAAATAGAATTGGGGAAGCAACTTGGGGAAGCCACTTTACTAATGTCTACCAAGTCCTTGAAGAACCTGAACAAACTGGTTTAGAAATACGTTGGAGCACAAATTCCACAGCCACTGTTCTGGCAGAGTCATTGAGCAAAGCCCAACACAGATCACAACCAGAGCCAACCAAATAGATCAAATTTGACAATCCAATTGAAATCGTGGACCTCCTTACAAAACTGAAAAACTCAAGCGCACCGGGCCCTGATGGCATCACGAACATCGATCTGAAGGCACATCCCGAGGAATCGGCAGAATTTATGATAGAAGTCTTCATAAGATGCGCAAACTCAAAATCAATTCCGACCTCCTGGACTTCTGCCATCTTGGTGCCAATCTTTAAAAAAGGAACCTATAATGACCCGGCCAACCTTCGACCTATAGCGCTACTAGATCCGATAGGAAAGTAACCAACTTCAAATATTTCGGAGTAATTTTGGATTCTACAAAAAAAGACAAAGCAATGCAGATTAACTTGCTTATGAAGACCCACAAACTGGCTGCACAAGGCAAGGCCATTGATAGGAAATTTGGCAAATTCTCCTCCATCCTGCCCTAAATTTCTACAAGCAAAAAGCTGCCCCTACTATCACCTATGGTGCGGAAGCAATGCCAGAGTTACCAAAAGTAATATGGGTAAAGCTAGAAGCGCTCTACTGGAGAACAGTCTTAGGCCTACCCAAATCTACACCAGCCGCACTAACAAGACAGGAACTTAGCTTACTTTCCATGAAGGGCACGGTGAATAACAACTCCCTGATGCTGTATAGGAAATGCGTGATGCCAGGCAGCACCTACCTGTATACTTTGATAAACAAAGCTCTGGGAGACTCCAACTGTGAAATGCTGGAACGGTGGAAAATCGACAGCCAACTTCTTCTGGAAACAACACTGTGTGGAGAAGATGACTTAATCAGCAACCCCGATAAAGTCCTGAAGAAATTAAATTTGGCGCACGCTCCTAGCAAGTGGTCCGTTTGCTGTGGCTGTGAGGAGACTCTCCTTGGACCTCCATTACTTTCATGCCTCTGGGACTTTACATTTTGGCCACGCCCCCAACGTTCCGAAATCTTCAAATACACTAGCCTGCGCGCTCCTGCGCGCGCGCTCCTAGCAAGTAGTCCTGCAAGTGGTCCCGTTTGCTGTGGCTGTGAGGAGACTCCCCCTGGACCTCCATTACTTTCATGCCTCTGGGACTTTACATTTTGGTACATATTATTGCACACTGGACTCAAATTGACTTCTAAACATCTATAGCAATTTATATTGATATGTATTTTACTAATACGTTTTTTAAAATGTTTTTGTTAGGCCACACCCCCAACGTTACGAAATCTTCAAATACACTAGCCCGCGCGCTCCTGCGCGCGCAATCCTAGCAAGTGGTCCTGCAAGTGGTCCTGTTTGCTGTTCGCTGCTCGCAGCGTAGCAGGAACAGCAGGACCATATGGTAAAATGTAGAACTTCCCTTAACATCGCAATGGTAATGTGCTTACGTGAATGGGCTTGTCTGACTGATGTTGCCGCGTCGAGGAACTTCTGCTGTAGTGAGGTTTTCCCGTCCTTGTTCTTGGAGTTGTACGTGATTGACTTGGAAATATCGTTGAGCGTTTTTGCTTTTAAACTGTGTCTTTGAGCTGATGCTGCTAGAGCGGCGCGATTGCTGAATTGTAGTCTGCCTGCCCGCTTGGCGAGGCTGACTTTGGTCAGGCGTTTTTCATTGAATGATTCGGACTGTTTACTACGCCCCTGTTTTGGTACTTTTGCAGCTGAGGACCTGCTGCTTTGCAGTTTGTCTGACTGTTCGGTAAGCCGTCTAGTGTGTGGGTGTCGCTGAGGAAAGACTGTAGTGCGATCTGATTCTCCCTCCAGGTTATATCACGATCTCGTTCGCTGCTTTGTAGTTTGCCTGCCTGCGTCTAGAGCTTTGTTGCGGTTTGAGCGTAATCGGGGAGTGTAGCAATTGTTCGAGAAGTCCCTGCCTGAGCTCTTATGTGCAAATTGCTTGTGTTAATTGAGTCCGCGTCAATTTCTTGCAATATCTTACATCTCTTTCAGGTGTTGTTGCTGGCATAATCAACACAAATGTGTGAACATCTTTAATTTTCTGGGTAACCCAATCATGACTCTAAGGAGAAAGTGAACTGTGTGGGGAACGCTTTGAAGCATAACTGTTTACAGTACTGTTATATTATCTGAGTAATTTTGGCTGCTATGAAACAAAAGATAATGCAAAATAAGCATGATAAAGAAACTGCCTCTGCATTTGTTAAAACTCAACACATGAGTCTACCTAGAGCAGCAGCTTTACCCCTTCCTGGTTCTTATGATACTGACGACGACCTCGTGGAGTGCGCGCAACAGTGTTCGGCGAGGTCTGCGTCTGATGCAAATGATTGTGATGTGCTAGAATCCTCTCAACCATTGTATAGTGGGGATAAAATCGTGACTACAGCTGCAGTTAATACTATCTTGTCTAAACAAGAGCATTTGAGACAAAATGATCCCTCATTTTTATTTATGGATACCCCACCTATTTTTGAACCAGGGGAACTAACCTTGTTAAAGCTAACGCAGCACTTTGATGCTTCAACTCAATGTTGTAATTTCCATTCTGACCAGCACTCTGATGCGGATATAATGGATAATGCACATAATATTCTGCCTTACAATAATGCTGGCGAGTCATTGATTTTGAGATTTTGAGTGAAATGAAGAAATAAACGTGTATAATGACTGAAATACTGATGGTTATAACAACAATGCCTGAGACTTGCATTAAAGGATTGTTGAAGGTACTTCCTGCTGTACACGGCTTAAAGGAGCCTACTGAAATGAATAAAATTACTAACAATTTCCCCAAAACTATGACATCTGCACCCATTGAAACCAGGTGCACAATAAAGGACTATTGAAAATGGGGAGTATGCCTCTGGTTTATTGGGTAACCATAAAATGGAAATCGATTTAACTGATTCAACGATTCCCACAATTGCTAATAACACAGACACCCAGTTTAATATTAAAATATCAACAAAAAAAATAAAGAAAAACAGACGCAAACAAGCACAGGTGCAGAAGGCACTTAATCTATCCTCAAGAAAGCTTTTGAGAGATAGCGATCTCCAGATGGAAATGCAAAGTAATTTGAAAGGTGATGATGCTATTTTGGTTACTGATTCGCTTGTAAAAAAGCCTGTTCCAAAAGTTAAACAAGCTCGAAGTGGTACTGGAAACTGTCATAAGCCTGATGATTCATTTGACACTCATGGGTATACTGAGGGTGAGTCGAATCTCTCTGATGTTCTAAAGAACAAAATTGTTACTGATCGAATTGACACTAATTTAAAATCTATTGAAAGGGGAATGATGTATATATTTGATATCTTTAAAAATCCTTATGCCCCTTCACGGTTCAACACACCTTTATCCGACTCCCATGGTCCGTTAGAAACACCAAAATCATAAAAGCCTATGGGAGGCGAGGACATACAGGGAAGAAATCTCCATAACGTCCTTCCTGGCATTAGTAGTGTTGGCTCACCTAAATTGTCCAAATCTTATACTTGTGTTACTGACAACAATACAGCAAAGATTTGAAGAGGCGCAGATGGCGCTGGTATTCGGCCTTTAGTGAATAAGAATGACTCTAATATTGGTAGAAGAAATGGAAGCTTGAACGAACAAAAAAATATCAGTAGTTCATTGCTCGAAGAGAACTTATTCCTCTCCGATGATTTTGTCCGTAAAGTAATAAAGGATATCTTAACTCAGAAATCTATTAGTGAGAACATAAGTAAGGAGCATGTAGCTTTGAAGGCTACAGTTGTAATGACCCCTGAAGTAACACACAACGATAATCCAAGTCTTGTCTCGAAGATAAATGCTGCTAGCGAAAATCTAACAAATGTAAATGAGCATAAGGCTAGGCCATTGTATATTAAGGAATCTAATGAACAAATTAAGTTTGATATTCCACATGATAAAAAGACCTATGGTAATGTATGTGAATATCGAAAAGAACCTTTTCTTTTGCCAAAGTTTCCTAATGATCCGAGTTTGCTTAAGTATTATGTATTTGATGAAGGAGGACCGTACTCTTTGAATAGACCCTACATATTAAGCTTATTCGGTGACATTTCCGAACTGAGCTTGATTTCCTCTTCTGATATTAAATTAGTGGATTTTATACATTCGGCGATACGATTATGTACGTCTGATGATTCATTCACCTCTTGTTCATTCATTAATTATTAAAGAAGCTGGATCATTGTAAAAACTGGGTTTTGATGTATGTATCTATCAAGACACAAAACCTATAGAAGGTCTCAAAATTCAGAATTCCCAACGATCCAACCTGTTAATGTTCTTAGTAATGAAGGAATAACTCAGATGCAAAATGAATGTTCTATTCTAAAAGAAACACAAGATCTGAGATCATTAGTAACTTTGCTAAATGAATCTTTAGTGCAATTGAGAAATCTGGGTAAATCCCTTTAGCATTATTGAATACTTCAAAATTGTCTTGTGGAATGAAAGCGGCCATTCACACCTGACATTAAATAATGAAGTATACAAGAGATTGCAATCTTTTGACTTTGTATTAATTCAGGAATCTTGGGCCTGTGGCAAATTGCTATGGGATGGGTATGTTATACTAAGGATACCAGCTTGTCGTCTATCTATAGGGCGACCAAAGGGTGGAATCGTATTAGCATTCCATAATAATCAAGATATTACACTGTGTTCTGAAAAACACTTGACCACTTCTGCCTTAATTGCTACCTTTAAGATTAACACTAGGAAAGGTATTGTACAGTTAATGGTTGTAAATATTTACTGGAATAATGCTGAAAACACTGCCGTTATGTTGGGAAATTTGATCGAAGAACTGAATGGCATGATTGATGAGTGGTTTGAACTATCGCCTGGTGGCCTAATCATTCTAGCTGGTGACTTAAATGCTGACTGCAATCAAACCTACAGTGAGGCTGAATGGATCTTAACTACACTTGGTAATCAGAAATCCAAATGTGGGGAAAAAAAATACCGGGGTGCTCTGTGGCTTCTATTTGCCAGAACTTGGGGATTATTTATGCAGTTCAATGAAACACCAACTTGGAAGGCACGTGGCGTATCATCTACTATAGATTATATGTTCCTGAGTGAACGTACTATAAAAAACAAACAATGAGAACAATGAGAACATGCTTGTACAGACCAACTCACAAAATGACCATGCCACGTTGTCGCTGGTTCTAAATTTTGAAAAACTGTCTAGAGACAGAAATATATTTTGTGTTCCTATGTCAATTAATGTGAAGGGTAACAAAGTCAAGTGGAATCCAATGAAAATTGCGAAGTTAAATAATTTGTTGTTTCATGACTTTGATAAAAGAACATTGGAATCCAAGGTCGAAAATTACTTTGTCGACTTTTTTAGTACATTACTGAAGAATAGGCTATGTAAGCTTTCTGAAGCATCAAAGTTAACAACCACAAAAGTCAAATTTCATTGACATGACTTTGACTTAGTAGTTAAAGAAAGAAGGGCTCAACATTTTAAGGAACTAAGAGATTTAAAGAAATTACATCTCTCTCTACTTGATGCAAAGGAACACGTTAGATTGTGTAGACAGAGATATAAGAACTGGCAGATCCAGTACCGTGCTGTTTTACAGCAACAAGATGGTGAAGCAATGCTTGTGGCTATGAAAGATGCCAACTCAAGGAATTATTGGTCTTTAATAGTACCGAGGTATCACAAGTACAAATATCTTAAAATCCTATAAGTGAGGACGTCTGGTGTGTCCATTTTGAGAAGTTGTATTGTTCTTCCACTACGCCCTGGTTACCTTTGGGCATTAGTCTGGTAGAATGATGCCTTGATGTGTCTATAGAGAATATGGCTACCATTATTAGAAAAGTAAAATCTTGATCGTGTCCTGGTCCGAATAATCTATTTCATGCAATTCTAAAAAAAAAAATGTGTTTCTATGGTCAAGTATACTTAGTCTTATATTTACTGAAGTGATTGAAACTAAGCGTATGCCTCAGTCTTGGAAATTATCATATGTGTTTTTAATATTCAAAAAGGGAAATCGGTTGAGTCCAACAAATTACAGACCGATATCGCTGATGAATGTGGAGGAGAAAAGTTTTGCAGTACTTGTTTTTGAACAGTTAACCAATTGGATTGAAGATCATGGCATTTTGGATATTAGACAATTTGGATTCAGGAAAGGAATGGGGATTGATAGCCTACTTGTGTCTATTCTACAGACTAAAGCTAAAGATTCAGGGAAACTTCCACTCTATGCTGCCTCAATGGACCTTTCATCTGCTTTCGACATGGTCTACAGACCATTATTATGGCAAATGCTCTCATCGTTGAATATTGATGGGGATTTATTGGCCATACTGATATAGTTATATTCGAACACTGTGATGAAAGTTAGATTGGGGAATGAGGCTTAATGCATACGCAGATGATTTTCTGCTCTGGCCTACAAAGATTGATTGATTCTTTTACAATATTCATAAAGGATTTGAAGTTGAAAATAAACCCACAAAAAACAATAATAATTAATTTGGGCAATGTTAATCAGAAATGTAAGAGGCCAATATGGTTTGTCGAGGGAGCTAGGATTGAACTGCATAAAACAATTCGATATTTGGGATACTTATTCTCAAGTTCCATCTGTAACGCTCACCTGATTCTCGCAGAGGCGCCGGTCTTGACTGGGCGACTACCGTATCTTCAAAGGTGATGTGTAGCACCCGGTTGGCTCTTGGGCTGACCTCTGTGCACTGTATGCCTGACGTGTAGAGTAAGATGTCTGCAGATAGAAAATATGGGGTTAATGAACTGGGGTTATTGGGGTGTCCCTATCTCTTTCCTCTTCTCCTCTCCTGTAGACCCCCAAAGGTTAACGCTCTCACCTTAGGTAAGTGAATGCCGAGCTCTCCATCTGCCTCGGGGCAGGGTGCTGTAACCAGTTTCTTCACTGGATAGGTAGCGCAGGCCTCTTGACTTCAGAGGACTGCTGTCCGTCGTTTACTGCACGAACGGTAAGTTTCGAGTCATTCAAATGTCTTTAAAGTCTTTAGTAATGATGTCCCTTGTTTTGCAGGGTTCCGGCGATGGCGGATGACGGGCTGAAGTGAGTTGAAGATGGAGCCCGTGTGATGAATAGAAGCGCCTGGAAGCACGTAAGTAAGCGCTTGTTGCCTGCTTCACTATGCGCTCTAACTGTCTTTTTATTTTGCAGGTACGAGTTCGGAGCGGCTGCAGGGTGCCGGAATACCCACTGGATTAGATGTGGAAAGGAGTAATGGCACGTGAGTATTAAAGTTCCCCAATGTCTTTAAACGCACCTTGTTTTGTCTTTCAGATGCGGGATGCAGCGCCGAAGGCCTCCGGAGCGTGCGAAGAGTTGGTAAACTTTTGTCTTTCAGATGCCGGAATGCAGTGTGAAGACCTCCGGAGCGCACGAAGAGTAGGTAAGCCTTTGCCTTTCAGATGCCGGAATGCTAACCTGTTCTTTCTTGTCTTTATAGGTGTTGCTGAAGACTGAAGTAAGAAAAGAGTTCCTGGTAAGAAAAGTGTTCCTGCCTTCCAGAAGAGTTCCAGTGTTCTGAATCTAGGGAGTGGCTCCAGCCCCACCCAACAGGAAAAGTAGTTCCAAACAGAAGAGGATCAGAGGCTCAACTGGCAGGCAAGTAAGCAGCATGGTCTGCTGAATGTAAGTCCACCCAAGCATTATGAGCCCGGCGCTTCCAGCGCTGGGACTGGGCATATTTATGAGCCTGGTGCCACTGGCGCCAGGACTGGGTCCAAAAGGTCCCAATTGGGACTGGTTGGCACTCGGAACCTGGGTTATGGATCTGCTTCCAAGGGAGTTGGGAAAACCCTGACCTTTTGGAAGCAGAGATCATGACACCATCAATAATAGTTATAGGAAAATATGTTTGAAAACAAAGGCTATGGAGGCTTCCAGGCAAATCCGTGCTATTGAGAGAAAATATGGTAAACTTACTATGCGCACATGTAGAGATTTCTATATTTTGAAGGTTATCCCCAGACTTGCTTACGGTTTTGAATTTCTTCCAGAAAACATGTCCCCATACTTAAGAACCATAGAAGCTGTAATATGGAGAAATCTGTACTTCTTTAAGGAAAGAGAGGCTTGAACACTTTGTCAAATCTGTTAGTGATCCATCCTGGGTAAAAAGAGATGTGATTTGGTATGAAATGTTACATTAAAGATCACCGTGATCGACTTTTAGAAAAATATTTGTTATGTAACATAGAACTCCAGTTACATGAGGTATGGTGGTGATTTGTTTATCTGAAATATTCTTGTTGGTGTTATTTCAAATGACAACTGTACATTTCTGCAGACAGGTGTGTAGTAATTTCTTTTTTTTACTTTTGTGTAGATAGAAATCTTGATATTTCTTTTTAGTTTATTTAGTTTCATGTGTCGAAATATGTTTAGTTCTATTTGGTCAATTTTAATGTGAATAGCTTGGCTTTGATGTTTAATGATTTTTTCGTATGTATGATAAGATTTGATGTTTTGTTTTAGAAATCTTGTACCAATTTTGTAAAGGTTTATAGAAACCAATAAACAAATAAATAAAAAAATAAAAAAAGAATTGGACTGGATCGAGACACTAAAAGAGGCAGATGGATGCAAACTCACCACACACCCGCCCCCTATTTGGAAAAAGTTAAACGATCTTCAAGGATACATCAAGAAATTCCCAAGCAGGCAAGCTCGCAATTTCATTCATTGAAATAGGCTTAACCTCCTAGATACGAATGAGATCTGAAAAATCAGAGGACTTTCAACGACGAACACCTGCAGAATTTGCAAAAACACAAATGAGAAGGAGACTATCCGCCATCTCCTCTTATCCTGCCCGGGTACGGAATGGGTGAGGTCCCAATATATCAAGTCCTTCTTCGCAAACCCTCATATGGCAGATGAAGAAACACTGTGGTCCAGAATGATTAGCGGAGATAAAGCAACATGGCATATAGCCACTTTTAAAATCCTACAACACATAATATCAACTCTACAAGAGATCTCGACCACTTCAACACTGGAAAATCAAGTTGACTTATGAGAATAGACCTGCTTTCCGGTTTATCTTGCCTGTTCCGCGACTACTGCCGACGTGGATGTTGACCATTCAGACGAGATCATGATCAGAAAACTTTGTAAGTTGTAAAAATCAATTTGCTTGATTAAAAACAACAATAAAAATAAAGAAAATAAATAAACCCACTCTCCCTCACCCACTATACCTCACCACATTATCTCACCCACAATACCTCCCCTGCGATACCTCACCCCACTATCACAACTGCTGTTTCCATCTAATACACCAACTCTATCTTAACCTACTCACCCACTCCCACTAACTGCAGCCCCACCCTTCTTACCCACTGTTCCTCACCACACTCATCAATTGTACCTCATCCTACTCACCCCTTCTTCCTCACCCCACTCTACCTTGCCCCATATTAGCTCGCTCACTCTACCCATCCTACGCAACCATTCTCCCTCATTCATCTCACACACTCCTCCTCACCCATTCTACCTCACCCTAATCAGCCACTTTTCCTCACCCCTCTACCAAATGCCAATCGCACTTTTCCTCCCCCACTCCACCTAAATAGTCTACTCTGCCTCATTACCCTCAACCATACCCCAATCACACTCTACTTCTCTTCATTAACCAACTCTTCCAAAGCTACTCTACCTGACCCAACTCACCCCACTCTCCTTCACCCCACCCACTCTAGCTCACCCTATTTACCCACTCTTCCTAAATCCACTAACTCAGAGACTACTGCACTCCAGTCTTCATCTCTACCTACTTAACACTATTACTCACACCATTCTACCTCTCCCCATCCACCCTCTCTATTCCACCCCACTCATCCACTCTTCCTCAACACTCACCCACTCTACCTTAACACTCTACCCTCTCTCCCTCACTCCACCACACCCCACCACTCACCCACTCCAATTCACCCCACTCGGCCTCACTCTGCCACCACCCATTCTACCATCACCGCCTCACCTACTCTTCCATACTAACTCTTCCACACCTCACTCACCAAATGTACCTCAGTGCACCGATTCCTCACCCCGTCCTACTGACCCATACTTCCTCACCACATTCACTCATTCTTCCTCACCCACTATACCCCCACCCCACCTTTCCTCTCTTCCTCAGAATATATGCAATCCCCCTACCCACTCATGCCTACCCACTCTACCTCGGAGGCTACCCTATCCAATTTACCCATTCTACCTCTCCCTACTCACCCACTGTAACCTCACCCACTCACTTACTCCACCTTGTCTTACTCACCACTATTCCTCAAGCCACCCACCCTACCCTATCCCACTAACCCAGTCTACCTCACCCCATGCACAACTAAATCTCAACACTCACCCACTCTACCTCATCCCACTCGCCAACTCTACCTCAACACTTACCCCCTGTAATACATCCCACTCAACCACTTTTCTGTAACCCACTCACCCATTCTTCTGTGGCCCACTCTTCCACTCCCTGCCATATGCACACTGCCCACCCACTCTACCCCGACCCCACTCACCCACTCTTTCTCACCCCACTCACCAACTTTACCCCACCCAACTCCCCCACTTTACCCCACCCTGTTCTACATCACCCACTCAAACTCTTCTCCACTCACCCACCTTTTCTCACCCCACTCTACCTCACTCATTCTACCCCAATTTAATGACCCATTTTTCCTCAACCCCTAACTCAGTGTATCGCCACCCTGCTCATCCACTCTTCCTCACTCACTATACAACACTAACTTGACCTCACCCCACTCACCAACTTTTCTTCATCCTCTCTACCTCACCCAGTCAAACCCACTGCAACTATTTATCATATTATAACCACTCCTTGCTCATGCTCCACAGGCAATGCCCTATGGTCTGTGATGTCAATGATGGAAAGCGAGTGGCCGATGTGAAGGCCTGGATGAATGTGAGCCTAGTGAATGTTTTTGATGATTCCAGTTCTGCTCTTCCCATTTGTGAATTCTGTTGCGTACTGGCTCCAAATAGCAGCATACTATGCTATGCCACAACACTAATTCTGCAATTTGCAATGACTTTGCTAATCATGCCCTTTGACAGAACAGAAGCTGTGTCAGAGCTCATCTCGCCTTTATCATTGGCTCTGAGGTTTTCAACTTTAGTTTTGCATTGCTGATCTTAATGAAGACCCTGTAGTATATAATTGTTCAATTTGCAATTTTACATTGAACATGCATGGAAATGTCTTGCCTGCACCCTACCCTCAGAACTACAGTCATGACCAAAGGCATTATCTAGGAGCTGCCACCAGATGGGCATTAGGGAGTTTATTGGCAATCACAGAAACTTCAATGACTCTGGGGGAAGAGGCACGGCAATGTACACTATCATTTTAATGGGACACCAAAGTGAAGGCACCAGAGGAACCCTCTATGCTACAAGTCATACAATTGTTGACTAATTGAGGTCTCGTTAAGGGCCATTACTAAGTGGATGACAGGGGAATGTCCAGTTTGAATGTTTCCTCTGCAGTATGAGCAGTCAGAGGAAGAGAGGTGAGAGAATTCAAGTGTGGGAATGAGGTGTGGGGTGTGATAGCATGAGACAAAACGTGTGTGCGGTCTCCTCCCCCATGGCAGTATTAAGTAAAATGCTCAAAAACGATGCAGAATGTGTTGCCAGTGAATGGGGGAATGTGACGACTGCACACAATACTGTACCATCATTTGGAATGCTGGAAAGTGATTGTAACTTTGCAGCTGACTACACTGGAATGTTTGGGGCTAATTTAAGGTCATTTACACTTCTCCAGGCTTCATTGATGGGGGGGTAGTTGTGAAATGGCGAGAGGCGAGTAACTGGGATCAGTTCCCACCTTCACCAACGCCTTATGGAGCGGGCTTTTTAAAAATGTATTTGGGTGCTTTTATTTGATATCTTGAAACAGTTACAACACAAACAAAAAATAAGAAAACACTGTCTATTGTAAAAACCCATGAAAAAAGCATGGGTAAAGTCAAAACCGAAGAGCATAAATATGACACACACTCAATACATTCTTCAAGTGTAAAATATAAGAATTGATGAGCACAGTAAAAGTAGCAATGGCAGACCACCCTGGGGCACAACTGATTGAGCGGTCAACCACCTGATGAGATGTTCAAAAAATTAATGAGCCTCACCTGGTTGAAATCCTGGTCTGCACTTTCAAGGGCTCACCAGGTAGGAGTTCGACCCAGTCTATGTCACACTCGCCTTCCACTCACAGCTCACCTGTAACCAGCACCACTGCAGAAGGACCAGGTTCTCCCACCTCCATTAATTAGCAATGCGCCAGCTTGCGGTGAAACGATACACAGCCCCCTGAAGGACTTTGCTTGATCAATATCAAAAGATAGATTGGGGCCAAACCAGCGACAATATTTGTGTCTGTGTGATGCTGGAAATGCATCAGAGGGACAGAGCCTCTGAATCCTTGTCCCTTACTGCTTTTTATCGTGTGTTCTGTCATGTTTTCTGCCCAGGAGTCCATGTGGGACTCCTGGCAGTGCAGGTCTCTCTTTTGGTTTGGTGAACAGACCCATGGGATACCCTTATGGCACCCATGGGTAGGGGTACAACCCTGTGCCCCTAGTGTATGTTTTTGGGCACCTGTGGGTGGCCCACAGAGCAGGGTATGGGCTGGTGGCAGCTCCATGCTGAATTTGACAGGTGCTCTGGGTGTCCTCCATTTTGGGATACCCAGGCCCTGCCATTGGAATCAGTTGATTCCTGATAGGAAAACAAGATGGCCCCTGTGGCCTCTTGCTTTCTTTTGCCGGTTACCTTGTTTTCCCAAAGTCCTGGGAAGCCCTGACTCTGTCCCTTCCCCCTGACTGGCTGTTGGGTGGAAGTTCCATATATGGTGTTGTTGTGAAGGCCCAGCTAGACTGACTGGAGCCTTCCCAGTGACTGTATGTTGTGGGTACCTCCTGTGGGTGGGACCTGGGTGAATGGAGTGTGTGACCAATATACACTCCTTGTTGTGGTTGTCTGGTTTCTGGCATGAGAGACAAAGACTGAGACAGCCCTGCCCGAAACTGGCCTGAATGCAGTGTGTAGTGTTGAATGGCTGGGTACTTGTCCCAATCCACATTCCTTGTTGTGAGTGTCTGAAAGGGAGGAGTGTGGCCTGAATGCACTGTGTGCCTGATTGGCTGACTGACTGTATGAATGCCCCTCTGTATGATTGGCTGCTGAGTGTATGCCAGCAGTGTGGATGAGAGACAGAATAGTATATCTGGGGACCTCTCACCACTGTTCAGGAGGTTCAGGAACGTTCAGGAATGTTCAGAAGCATTCAGAAGCTGAGTCCCCACTCAAGAGTAACTGGAATTGCTGATCCTCGACGTCCAGCTGGAAGAAGAAGACTTGCTGTTGCATTTGCTTCGACAGATCTGAAGGTTGCCGAATTCGTCGAGGACTGACCGAGAGAGGACCTGGTAAGGCGCCCTCTTCCCGTGCTCCGAGGGACCATCGAGCACCGCTCCATCTTCGCCGAAGCGCCCTGGAAGACAGACCCTTGAAAGGCTGCCGACCCGAGACGGGACCGCCGAGGAGATCGAAGTGAAGCACCCGGACATCGACGCCGTCGAAGTCCATTGTCGTCGACCAGGGTTCGCAGGTTTGTGTAACCGCTGGAGGCCCGTCGAAGTTGTGTTGCCCAGCCATGGGAACCACTTGACGCCGTGCCGCCGACGACCGGAGCCGTCCGCTCCTTGCCTAAGAACTTTTGAATCGAAGGACTCCCTCGTCCGCACCGTCGACCGCTTTATCCTGCCGGAGAAAGTCGAGGACGACCAACGCGCCGAGGAGAAACCTGCCGGTGGGTTTCCCGCCACCCGAAGACCACAAAGACTCGAACGACTCGACGCCCTTGCTGGGCCTCCGTCTCCACAATCTTTGCGGTCCAGAACTATTGTCACCGAGGTGCCCCGCACGCCTCTGCCTTGCAGGACGCCGACGCTCCGACGCCGACGAGCACCGCTCGGACGAAGCTGCCGCCTCATCGACGCCGTTCTACCCTGTTTGTCGACGGACGTTCGACGCCCCGTGTCTCCCGCTTGAAAGGGAAGGCATTCAAGAAGGGCCGTCGATTCCCCGCCGCCGAACGCCGAGTTCCTCGACGCCTCTCGACGATCCGTGACTCCCGCTTGAAAGGGGGTTGCTCAAGAAGGATCTGTCGACGCCTCCTCGAAGAACTCGACTCCACCAGGTACATTGGGGGGGTAAAAACATTATAGGAGGGAATAAGACTTGCAGAACAATATATGGACTGGGCTTGTGCTATATCTTTATTTTACAGGTTGCCCAGGTGGGGGGATCTCCACACAGAACTGTGTCTAGTGGTAGGGGCCAGTATTCTGCCTATTGTTCAACCACCTTATTTTCTCTCTTCTCTCTATTGCTGGTTTCACTCTATTGATCTGTATGACATGATTACAGTATTGTTGATGCACTTTTCATGAGATCTAATACAAAGGGTGGTACCACTTTAGAACTGTATATATTTGCCATTGTTGATTTTCCTAAGTACAAAGTGAGTTATTATGATAAGTGTACATAACCTTGAATATTGATTATATAAAGACTGTGTTCTAACCGATACAGTGTGTGGACATTCCTTTGTGGGGGCTTGGGGACTACACTGTACTTAAGAACCAGCCTGCATCACCTCCTGAGAAGCTAGGCCTTGATTGCTCGTCCATTGCTACCGTAATAGAGAATCTTGGCTGGGGTCTTCTGTGCCTCTCCTTTACCATATAGAGAGCAGAAGTACAGACACCCCCTACCGGTCTTTACAGCTGGTGGCAGCGGTGGGATGCTTATGGTTTTAAGAATCAGTGTATAACCGTGCCACTTACAAAGAATATCTGCACTTTATTAAATTAAGGTTTAGTTGTGTACAAGATAACTGCATTACAAACAATGGAGTCTATTGCAAATGGCAAATAGACTCGGATGAGCTTGGAGGCTCTCCAGAGTGCTTGTGAAGCCAGGGAGTTAGACCATGTGGATAAGTCTAGGGCTGAGCTGATAGCTGCCCTGGTGGACTACCAGACGGATAGTGAAACTCTTGATGAGGGGGGGAATGCAACCAATGAGGACTCTGCCCCTGGGGTTTCTACTGAATCTGTTTCTGGGAATGCCGCCATTCCTGCTGCCTCTGTTCCAAACCCCAGCAATTCCTTGGAGCTTGAGTTATTAAGGATGAAATTGGCCTTTGAATACCGCAAGTTGGAAATAGATGCTGAGCTTAAGAAAGAGGAGTTGGCGCAACAAGTGGAGCTCAAGAATAGGGATCTTGAACTCAAGAGCCAGGACACTGAATGTCAGAGAATCCAGCTAGAGAAAGCTAGAGTGGAGACTTCAGCTAAAACCAGTGAGAGTGTCAGGTCCCCAGCCACCAAGTTTATGAAAGATTTGGTTGGTGTATTTGTGGAGGGTTCAGATATCCTCCAATGGATTGAAGCGTTTGAAATGGCTTGTGCGATTCACGATGTTGATAAAAGAGATTGGGCTAAGTGTTTGTTAAGCAGAGTGCCTCAAACTGGATATGACTGTATTCTGAAGCTGAGTGTGGAAGAAAGGGGTCAGTATGAGTGTATGAAGTCTGCTTTGATTGCCAAGTTTGGCAAGACACCTACCCAATACCTTAGAAGGTTCAGGGATTTTAAGAAAAGAGAGAATGTGTCTTGGGTTGACTGGGTGAGTGCTGCGCACATGAACATGATGGGGTGGATCGATGGGTAAAAGGTTAAGACTTTTGTTGAATTGTCCCACCTCTTGTTTTTTGAGCATTTTTCTGAAGCCTGTTCACCAGAGCTGCGTCAGTATGTGGCTGACCAGAACATTTTGGACCCCTTTAAGCTGGCTAGGTTGGCTGACAAGTGGGTCTCCCACCGGGTGTCCCCTAAGGACTCCAGTGGGAAGGACAAGGACAAAGAAAAGGGGGCCTCTCAGAAGGCTGAGGAGTCCCAGAAGCATTCACAGTCGGGTAAACCAAAACCTTCCTCTCCTAAGACCCATAAATCTAGTGGGGATAAGTCATCTGTGGGTGGGAATAAGAGTAGTGGTCCACCTGCTGCAAAGCAGGCTCCCAGTGGTTCCAGTACCGTACCCCGCACTCCTGGCGCTTGTTGGGACTGTGGGGCTCTGGATCACAAAAGGGGTGACTCCAAGTGTAAAGGTAAGGCACTTGGAGTATAGGCTGTCAGCCTGACCTACCCTTACCCCGTGTCTGAGGTGGAGGCCACTGTCCTCCCCTCCTCTACCGGGATCACCCTTGGTGCTCCGGTAGAGATTTCCTTAGTGTCCCTTGGGGCCTGGGACCAGTATGCAGAAGTACTGGCGACTATCCCACAGAACACCCGTAGGTTTTTGAGAAGTGTCCTCTTGAATGGCCAGCCTTCTACTGGTTTGAGAGACACTGGGGCAAGCATGACAGTGGTGGACAGGACCCTGCTCAAGCCAGAGGACTATGTAGGAGCTCCTCTGAGAACCACCAGGTTAGCTGGTGGGCCTCCCAAATTATCGCCTGTAGCCTTAGTCACACTCATGATTGGAGACAAGACAGCAAAGCTTCCTGTCCTGGTTCAGGACAATGTCCCTGCTAACATTCTGTTAGGAAATGATCTAGTAGAGTTAGGGTTGATCTCGGATGGTCTTCCCATGACTGCTGCTACAGTCACTAGGTCACAGGTGACACCGGGTCTGGCTGTGGGTCAGGTACCCGAGCCAAAGGCAAGGCCCAAGGCAAGAAGAAGGAAGACCACGAAGGCCACCTCTGTGGAGGGAACACCTTCTCTTCCTGCTGTTCCGACAGCACCCATCGGGATCCATGCTCCGGACGGGCTGGGTCCAGTGGAAAACCCAAACTCAACTCCTGTGGGAAAAGAGACAGAAGACTCTCCTGTGGGAGAGGTTCTCAACCCGGAGGATCACCCCACCTTCAATGCTTGTTAGTTGAAGGGGGACCCTCCCGGGCAGACTTCTGTAAGGGACAGAGAGAGTGCCACTCTCTCGAGGGACTGAGGAAACAGGCCCTGTCCCAGGCACAAGGAGAAGTGCCTAGGACATTCCGGATTTATTGGGAGGGTGAGCTCCTTGTCAGTGAGCCCACTAAGCCTGAACCTGGTGCCCCCAAGAGGTTGGTGGTACCCCAGGTTTACAGGCCCTTCCTACTGCAGTTGGCGCATGAGGTGCCCTTGGCTGGTCATCTTGGGACCAAGAATACTAAGCAGAGGCTCTCTGCCCATTTCTACTGGCCACGGATGGGAGTAGAGGTGGAGTCCCACTGCAGGACCTGCCCAACTTGTCAGTTGTCTGGCAAGACTGGAGGCAAGGTCATTGCCCCACTGCAGCCATTGCCAGTGGTTGGCACACCATTTGAGAGGGTGGGCATCGACATCGTCGGTCCCCTTGACCCTCCCACTTCAGGTGGACATCGGTTCATCCTGGTCTTGGTAGATCATGCCACCAGGTACCCTGAGGCAATACCCCTTCGGACTGTTACTGCCAAGGTGGTTGCCAGGGCTCTCCTGGGCATTTTCACCAGTGTTGGATTCCCCAAGGAGGTTGTCTCTGACAGAGGATCCAACTTCATGTCTAGTTACATGAAAACCATGTGGAAAGAGTGCGGGGTAACCTACAAGTTCTCCACCTCTTACCACCCCCAGACCAATGGTCTGGTTGAGAGATTTAATAAAACTCTCAAGGGCATGCTAGGGGCTTTGGAAGAACCCCTAAGGAGGAAATGGGATCTCCTCCTGCCATGCCTGCTGTTTGCTTACAGAGAGGTACCTCAAGAGGGTGTTGGTTTCAGCCCCTTTGAGTTACTCTTTGGACATCCCGTGAGGGGGCCCCTCGCCTTGATCCGAGAAGGCTTGGAAGCCACCCCTCCCGGTCCCGCCAAGCAAGTGGGGGACTATGTGTTAGGCCTCAGACGGAGGATGACACAGATGATGGGTCAGGCGACAGCAAATCTCAAGGCCAGCCAGGATTTGAATAAGTACTGGCATGACCTTAAAGCCTCGCAAGTGGATTGGACTCCGGGACAGGAAATCCTTGTGATGGAGCCTACCAAGCCCAGAGCTTTGGCAGACAAGTGGACTGGACCCTTCAGGATCATCTCCAAGATGGGCGAAGTCACTTATCTGGTTGACATGGGAGCCTCTGGGGTAGCCCCTCAGGTATTCCATGTCAACAGGCTCAAGCCTTTCCACCGGCGAGCAGAAGTCTCATGTCTCTTGCTAGCTTCAGGGCAAGAAGAGGATGAAAGTGAGCACCTTCCTGATTTGCTGCACAGCGACCCTCAGGATGGCTCAGTGGAGGGAGTACATCTCTCTCCGGATTTGACAACAGAGCAACAGAGGGCCTGCAGGGCTTTGCTCCAACAGTATGCCTCTCTGTTTTCACGGACGCCAGGCCTTACACCGTGGTGTAGGCATGAAATTGACACTGGTGACAGTGTGCCTGTCAAAAGCAGGTGCTACCGTATGTCAGATACCGTCAAGAACCACATCCAGGCTGAGGTCGCCAAGATGTTGGATCTGGGTGTTATTGAACCCTCAACCAGTCCCTGGTCCAGTCCAGTGGTCCTTGTCCCCAAGGCAAGTTCCCAGGCGGGTACCAAGGATTGGAGGTTCTGTGTGGACTACCGAGGAGTCAATGCCGTCACCAAAACTGACGCGCACCCATTGCCCAGGGCTGATGAGCTCGTGGACACTATAGGTGCTGCCAAATTTGTGAGCACCTTTGACCTTACCTCAGGCTATTGGCAAATAGCTCTGACTGACCATGCCAAGGAAAAGACGGCCTTCTCAACACCTGAGGGACTCTACCAGTTTAGGGTCATGCCTTTTGGGTTGAAGAATGCCCCTGCCACCTTCCAGAGATTGGTCAACCATGCGCTCAGTGGGCTGGAAGCCTTTTGTGTGGCTTACTTAGACGACATTGCCGTCTACAGTTCCACCTGGGAAGAGCATTTGACACATCTGGATAAGGTGTTGCAGGCCTTGAAAAGGGCTAACCTCACTATCAAGGCCACCAAGTGCCAGATAGCTCAGGGGAAAGTTACCTATCTTGGTCATGAGGTAGGAGGGGGTCAAATCCAACCTCTCTCCAGTAAAGTACAGGATGTACAGAACTGGGAGACTCCCACTACTCAAACCCAGGTGAGAGCCTTTTTGGGCCTCACTGGGTGCTATCGCAATTTCATGGCAGACTATGGAACCATAGCTGCACCCCTGACAGCCCTAACTTCACCCAAACAGCCTAGGAAGGTTAATTGGACCGAAGACTGTCAGAGGGCCTTTGATGGCTTGAAAGAAAGTCTGTGTAGGGCACCTGTGTTGTGTGCACCTGACTACAGCCGACCCTTTATCGTCCAGACGGATGCCTGCGACACCGGAATTGGAGCTGTCTTGTCCCAGTTAGATGACAAAGGGAGAGAACATCCTATCATATTCATCAATAGACAACTCAAGGGTAGAGAACTCAGGTGGGCTACCGTTGAAAAGGAGTGTTTTAGTATAGTTAGAGCCTTAGGCGTTTTAGGCCCTACCTTACGGGGTCTACCTTCAAGGTCCAAACAGATCATAAGCCCCTGAAGTGGCTTATGCAGATGAAGAGGGAGAATCCGAAATTGCTCAGGTGGTCCATTAGCCTGCAAGGGCTAGACTTCACCATAGAGCACAGACCAGGGAAGAGTCACGATAATGCAGATGGCCTTTCCAGAAGGTATGTTGACCGTCTGGATGAGGGTGTCTATCCCGTGGGAGATTAGACACCCTCCACCTCAGTCTGGGGGGGGCGACTGTGATGCTGGAAATGCATCAGAGGGACAGAGCCTCTGAATCCTTGTCCCTTACTGCTTTTTATCGTGTGTTCTGTCATGTTTTCTGCCCAGGAGTCCATGTGGGACTCCTGGCAGTGCAGCTCTCTCTTTTGGTTTGGTGAACAGACCCATGGGATACCCTTATGGCACCCATGGGTAGGGGTACAACCCTGTGCCCCTAGTGTATGTTTTTGGGCACCTGTGGGTGGCCCACAGAGCAGGGTATGGGCTGGTGGCAGCTCCATGCTGAATTTGACAGGTGCTCTGGGTGTCCTCCATTTTGGGATACCCAGGCCCTGCCATTGGAATCAGTTGATTCCTGATAGGAAAACAAGATGGCCCCTGTGGCCTCTTGCTTTCTATTGCCTGTTACCTTGTTTTCCCAAAGTCCTGGGAAGCCCTGACTCTGTCCCTTCCCCCTGACTGGCTGTTGGGTGGAAGTTCCATATATGGTGTTGTTGTGAAGGCCCAGCTAGACGGACTGGAGCCTTCCCAGTGACTGTATGTTGTGGGTACCTCCTGTGGGTGGGACCTGGGTGAATGGAGTGTGTGACCAATATACACTCCTTGTTGTGGTTGTCTGGTTTCTGGCATGAGAGACAAAGACTGAGACAGCCCTGCCCAAAACTGGCCTGAATGCAGTGTGTAGTGTTGAATGGCTGGGTACTTGTCCCAATCCACATTCCTTGTTTTGAGTGTCTGAAAGGGAGGAGTGTGGCCTGAATGCATGTGCCTGATTGGCTGACTGACTGCATGAATGCCCCTCTGTATGATTGGCTGCTGAGTGTATGCCAGCAGTGTAGATGAGAGACAGAATAGTATATCTGGGGACCTCTCACCACTGTTCAGGAGGTTCAGGAACGTTCAGGAACGTTCAGAAGCATTCAGAAGCTGAGTCTCCACTCAAGAGTAACTGGAATTGCTGATCCTCGACGTCCAGCTGGAAGAAGACGACTTGCTGTTGCATTTGCTTCGACAGATCTGAAGGTTGCCGAATTCGTCGAGGACTGACCTGAGAGAGGACCTGGTAAGGCGCCCTCTTCCCGTGCTCCGAGGGACCATCGAGCACCGCTCCATCTTCGCCGTCCGATCCTTGCCTAAGAACTTTTGAATCGAAGGACTCCCTCGTCCGCACCGTCGACCGCTTTATCCTGCCGGAGAAAGTCGAGGACGACCAACGCGCCGAGGAGAAACCTGCCGGTGGGTTTCCTGCCACCCGAAGACCACAAAGACTCGAACGACTCGACGCCCTTGCTGGGCCTCCGTCTCCACAATCTTTGCGGGCCAGAACTATTGTCACCGAGGTGCCCCGCACGCCTCTGCCTTGCAGGATGCCGACGCTCCGACGCCGACGAGCACCGCTCGGACGAAGCTGCCGCCTCATCGACGCCGTTCTACCCTGTTTGTCGATGGACGTTCGACGCCCCGTGTCTCCCGCTTGAAAGGGAAGGCATTCAAGAAGGGCCGTCGATTCCCCGCCGCCGAACACCGAGTTCCTCGACGCCTCTCGACGATCCGTGACTCCCGCTTGAAAGGGGGTCGCTCAAGAAGGATCTGTCGACGCCTCCTCGAAGAACTCGACTCCACCAGGTACATTGGGGGGGTAAAAACATTATAGGAGGGAATAAGACTTGCAGAACAATATATGGACTGGGCTTGTGCTATATCTTTATTTTACAGGTTGCCCAGGTGGGGGGATCTCCACACAGAACTGTGTCTAGTGGTAGGGGCCAGTATTCTGCCTATTGTTCAACCACCTTATTTTCTCTCTTCTCTCTATTGCTGGTTTCACTCTATTGATCTGTATGACATGATTACAGTATTGTTGATGCACTTTTCATGAGATCTAATACAAAGGGTGGTACCACTTTAGAACTGTATATATTTGCCATTGTTGATTTTCCTAAGTACAAAGTGAGTTATTATGATAAGTGTACATAACCTTGAATATTGATTATATAAAGACTGTGTTCTAACCAATACAGTGTGTGGACATTCCTTTGTGGGGGCTTGGGGACTACACTGTACTTAAGAACCAGCCTGCATCACCTCCTGAGAAGCTAGGCCTTGATTGCTCGTCCATTGCTACCGTAATAGAGAATCTTGGCTGGGGTCTTCTGTGCCTCTCCTCTACCATATAGAGAGCAGAAGTACAGACACCCCCTACCGGTCTTTACAGTCTGATGCAACCAGTTTGCAGACGAATAGATGGTCTATTGAGAACTAGCTCACAGTTACTGTACATAACAGGAGCTGTGGTATGATAATGGTCCAGTGTGCATGGCTGTCTCTAAATTCTACTGTTTTGGCCCTGATGAAACAAGCGATGTCAGGCCAGGCCGTACACGTTACCAAGAAGCTAATCCAATCTACTTAAAAAATACTTACATAAGACAGAAGTAACAGAGAGGAATCATACCACATACATATCTGATGTTATTACACATTTATACTGCACAAGCCATCACCATAGAAGTCTTTAATACCCCTAACCTTCACCGATAGGTAGCATATTGCGATCACACCCGGTTATCGCTAAACCCTAGTCACGGGGTAAGAAAGACTAGAAGATGAGGAACGGAGGTAATGGGAAAGACGGATTAGACAGTAGAAGGGCAATTCCGTAGTAGAGAGTCAGTTGAACAGATCGGCTGGGAATATTGTTGTTGTAGCAAAGTTTCAGGTTTGTTAACTGTAGTTAACTTCCCCAGCAATTGTTGAAGAAAGAGTAGGAATCTGGAGACCGTTTAGGTGAAAGCTTTACTGTGATGGCACTTTCTAGACCAGTTAATGCATGGCACTAGAAGTCATTAGTCTATGGATGAGTGATGGACTTGGGAGGTGCTCCGATGGATTCTTGCAGTATGGTGGCTTTCAAGAGATTAATCACATAGGAAACACTCCAGTATCAGGGAGAAATCTGGGTTTGCCAAGCCACCTGACAGATGTGTTGGCACAAGAGTTGGGGTTAACATACTGTTGAGTGAAGATGCGAGTTAGGGAGGAGTAGACAAAGGTTAACATTAACTTAAATCCGATAATATTAAAAGTCCTGAATCTGTAAACTAGGTATAATCCATGATTTAGCAGGTAAGGAACTGTCATAGCCTCTTAGAGTGGGAAAGGAAAGGTGGAATATTTTAGTTGGCAACTGCATAATATGGTGGGTAATTATTACGACACACTAGACGCTGTTTATATAATTCGGCTTATTTATTTATTTTACATTTATATAGCGCACATGCAGCCCACGGGCATCGCAGAATTGTTACTTGGGGCAGGTTTAGTTACAGAGTTACAAATAAATACAATACATTGACAGAGAATGCTAGTACAGAAAACAGAATACATACATTCTGACATCTTAAACAGGTGTAGGGTTTAGGTCAGTTTCCTGTCAGTGAGTTTTTGGGCAGGGTTTAAGTGAAGAGCATTGTTTTCATAGCTTTGCGGAAGGCTAGGTGGGAGACGTCTCCTCGCAGGGGTGGTGGTAGTGCGTTCCATTGCAGAGCTGATGGGTATGGGAAGCAAACACCTCCGCTCAGGCCCTATTAACTCTGGGGACTGTGAGCATGGTTGCGTAGGGTGTTCTGGTCGGCCTTGTGGAGACTGAAAGGTGAATTATTTTGGAAAGGTAGGGTGGGGCAGTGTGGTGTATACACTTATGAGTGAGGCCAAGCGCTTTGAAGAGGACTCTTTCTCTGATTGGGAGCCAATGTGCGTGTATCCTAGTGGCTGTGATGTGCTCCTTTTTCAGAATTCCTGTGGTTGCACGAAGGGCGTTATTTTGTATTATTTGTAGTTTGTCCAAGTTTTTGGTGGAGGTCCTCAGAAACAGTGCATTGCAGTAGTCTAATCTTGATCCTGTGTTAGCTCTGGCAATGGTGATGCAATTGTCCTTGGAAAGGAAGGGTCTGGCTGCTGTTATGAGTTTGGCATGGAATGCCGCAGATGAGGCAATGGCATTGACTTGCCTCGTCATTGTAAAGTTGGAGTCCAGACAGACACCCAGTGTTTTTACTGAGTTAGCTACGTGGATTTTGATCATAAAGTGGCTGAATTTGGGGTCAAGGTTCTTGAGGGTTTCCTTGGAACCAACCATGAGTAGTTCAGTCTTGTCTGAATTGAGGCAAAGCCCATTGGCTGCCATCCAGGCTTGGATCGTGTTGTAGATGTCGTTCAGTGTCTTGGAGTCAGCGTCATAGTCCCAGTTAGCGTGAGGAGGATCTAGGTATCCTCAGCGTAGTTGGTGTTACTCAGCGCTAGAAGCCAAAGTGTGATTTACTTGCAAGCACGGGCATGTTCAAGCCAGTGCTTAAGCTAGCAGAATCATTGGACGTAAGGGGGGAAGCACAGGGACAAATGCATGCAACAGACGCCCAAAGAGGGACTTTGTCCTCAGAGACTCTGAAAACAGGCGGGTTCTTCATTCGAACGTGAGCTGGCAAATCAAGCAGAATATATGGGGAAGGTGTGCAGCCCGCCTACTCAGATATGTATATCTTTTACATCAGAGGCATCTTAACTTATCTACCTTAACTTGTAATGATTTACTAAAGCGCTTTTGGGATAGCACGTTTTTTTTAGAAGTAGACAAGTGATACAGCAATATTTTGAAATGCAGGAGAAATAGGATTTGCTAATAGTGCGATGTTCTTAAATTAGTCGATCACTTGTTTCTGAAATAGTAAATTTAAATCTAATAATAAAATGATAACAAAAGAAAATCATATCGATTGCCCACACATAGTGCATCAGTAAATACAAGCTGCAAGCAAGCAACCTGTTAAGAAAAATACTTACTAAAGGAGCTAACATAGACGTAATGTAAGAGTCCCCAGGGGTAGTGGCTAATGGCAATGTTTCTGCTGTGCCTGGTCACAGATGCACTGCCAGTGGCAGTAGAAAAGGTTGATGTGATGCTGTCAAACTTGGCTCCTAATGGGCAAGCAGGGGATTTGGTTTTTGAAAAATGGTTCATGCATTGCAAAGTTACTAAATAAAAGCATTATTTAAAATATGCTTAATTTTCAGTGAAAAACGTTACAAAACCTTTTGAATTTGAAGAAGCTTGGATCTCTGAAGCCGTGAAGTGCCACCAGAGAATTGCATTTGCTTTAAACATGCCCGTGGGGAAGACGCTCATTACTTTCATAAATTGGTAATGGAACAGTGCCATTAATGAGCAGAATGGAACTAGTTCTGGAAATTAGAAAAAAATGCTTTCAACTGTATTGACGTAGGAATCAGAAGCAGTCCCACTTCATTTCTAGTTTTAGCATATTTTGGAGCCGCACTGTTATAAAGCGCTATATGCAAAGTTGTATTATGTTAGTAAGATAGAAGGTCTTTGATCTATGTTAAATGTGTGGCGCATTTAGTGCTAGGGCAAACCTGCCCAGCCACCATCGCATTGAGATACCTGGGCAAATTATGCTGCCACATGGTGGCGTTTCCTTGGCATATGAGGATGTACCTTGCAAATATATCAGGCATGTGAAGTAATGACTGGCATATGAGGCTGCACTGGCATCTGAAGGCAGTGCCTCAGGCTGACTATGGTTCTAACTGGGCATGTCCATGGCATATCTGGACTGTGCCCATGGCATATCAATGCAGTAGCCTTGTTTTGATATGGTTGGCATCGAAGAGCCTTCTTGTCTACTTTAGTAACTATTACTCATAAGTTATTTTTATTGTAGTTTTGTACAGCACTGAAGCCACTTCCTGTAACGTGATTGAAGGCAAAGGTCTTGTATACCGTCCTGTCATTGGGATGAAGGCTGTGTGATATCGCTCCCTGAGCGATTATCAGGCACGTGAAGTCACTTCTGCTACCCGTGGCATTCTAGGAAACGGACTTCTTTGGAAGCCATTAACTTAAAAGTCTCAACACAATTGACTTTGACTAAGCCAAAGGTAACAGCGTATTTCTTGAGGTGATTGCTGTATACTACCGCATAGCTCAGGTGAAAACGGTCAATTATTCAGATATCTGCAAATGAAGTTAGTCACAGATCCTGCACATCAAAATGCAAACTTCCGAGTGAACCCAATAGCAGCAGGGCAGTGGCGCTGAACTGCTTAAGCAAGAAAGGCGCACTTTTATAGTTTGAGCAATGTTCCTGGTAGGGGTAGATGAATTGAAGAACTTCTGTCCAAAGGAAGAGAAAGCACAATGGAAATATGGATTCTCTTCGCATCCCAAACTTTAGAACAGTTATGTTGGACTTTCCTCAGGAGCGTGATATCCCCAATCGTGCATATGTCTTTCCAAGATGTTTAGAACAGTTATGTTGGACTTTCCTCAGGAGCGTGATATCCCCAATCGTGCATATGTCTTTCCAAGATGTTTAGAACAGTTATGTTGGACTTTCCTCAGGAGCGTGATATCCCCAATCGTGCATATGTCTTTCCAAGATGTTTAGAACAGTTATGTTGGACTTTCCTCAGGAGCGTGATATCCCCAATCGTGCATATGTCTTTCCAAGATGTTTAGAACAGTTATGTTGGACTTTCCTCAGGAGCGTGATATCCCCAATCGTGCATATGTCTTTCCAAGATGTTCACGAAGGCCTCCAAAGTGTAAGATGTGCAAGTTATGTGCTGCTGAAGCCAGTGAACATGCAGGAGGGTGCACATTTAAAGTCACATATGGTTCACAAATGCTGAGGCCTCCCTTTTTGTTATAAACACAGAAAATAGACTTGAAGGGGGATCCAGAAGTGCTCCTATAACTTGGTTGCAGAGATATCAGGAAAAGGCAGTGGTCTATTGTCTTAGTCTCAAGTAACCAGAGGTGCGGATCAGGGTTTTGACCTAGAAAGGAGACGAGGTGGGTAAAGGCGCCGGCTATATCTTTCATGAGGGTCTCGCTTCTCTGGCAAGGTGAATGGAGAGGTGAGGAGGAGGGGGTGACTTTTGATCTGGCACGCAGATGTTATAGCTAGAAACAGATTGTGAGCGAGTGATCTGACAGTGCAAATAAATTATCAAGAAGTGGGGAAAACCGGCTTGTATTCAGCAGCTAAGAAAGTTGGAATTACTATTCTGTGCCGTCTCCATCCTACTCCTAAGAGAAGAAATCATCATATCATGCATTGCTTCCAACTTCTGGCCACCCGTCGTCACCCATTAAAAAAGTAACACAAGTGAAGGGGTTCTTGTCCTACCCTAGCCCCCACTGAACTGAAAGTAGTCGTAATGCGGATAGCTCATCGCAGGTCAGGCAATAGCGTTGTCGACCAAGGTACCTTTTAAGCCCAGAAACACAGGGCACAACAACTCAGGCCAGACCTTGCATTAGTGGATGTTTGAGTTGGCACATGGCAGATATATAACGCCAGTCTTTCCCTAAGGAATGGCTAACTAAAACTTTACTCTACTTTAACTTTAATCGATTTATACTGCGCAACCATAGACCCATGGGCTTAAGGGCGCACATAAAACAGCAAAAGACTAAAACAAATCAGAACAAAGAGCAGGGGGCTTATCAAAAGGGAGTCCAGAAGACAGAACAATTCAGGCAAATAAAGTCTTTCTTTTTTTCCTGAAGGTCTCAGTAGACTTAAGTCCTCTGAGATCAAATGGAAGAGCATTCCAAGCTGCTGGGGCCACATTCTGAAAGCCTCCATTCATGGCTTTACTGGTGTTGCATCTGGGGAGAGCCAACTGGTAAGTATTACTAGATCTTAGAAGTCTTGTGTTTTTTACTCCTTATGCAAATCATGTATGTAAGAAGGCATTTTACCCAAACAGCATTTGTGTGTTATTTAACAGAAGGCGATATAGAAGTCTTGATTCTACTGGGAGCCAGTGCAGACTCCGTCTGGCCTCCGAGACATGGTCTCTCAGTGCGATTCCAATGACCACTCGAACCACACTATTTTGTATCACATGTAAGCAGTTACAGTCCAATTTAGTAATGCCGTGCAACAGACTGCAGCAGTACTCAATTTCAGAGTTCACTACAGCCCATTAGCTTGATGATAAATGGTCGAAGATGAGGGACGCCATATTTAAGAATCATAAGAGGAGCTTCTGCTTCTTCACAATAAAATCGACATTCCCGATTGCTATGGAACAACGAGATCCATAGAGCCACTTCACCCGAAAAATGAGCAACATCCTACCTGGTGATCAGGATGGAACAATCCACCAGGTCGAAGGCCGCAGATAGATCCAACAGCATTAAAAGAGACGGTTTTCCATTATCTATGTGATCTAAGAATCTGGACTTCAGTCCCAACAGTGCTGTTTCGGTTCCAAAACCTTGTCTAAACCCATATTGATGTTTATTGACAATGGGGTGTTTGTTGAGGTGGGCAGAGATTTCTGTGTAGGCCACACGGTCAAAAATCTTAAGCAAAAAAGGGGTGTTAGCGATAGGTCTGTAATTTAAGGGCGTTTTAGGACATAACCCTGTTTTTTTTAGGATGGGAGTTATCCAGGCCTTTTTTTAACACAGAGGGCACTGAACTTTCTGAAAAAGAGGCATTCACAGATTTGCAAATTGAATCCGACAGGATAGGTGAACAGGATTTTATGATCATCGCTGAACAGGGATCGCCTTTGCATTTAGTGGCTTTCAGATGATCAACGATAATGTCCAGTTCTGGTACAGTTATGGGGGAAAAACGTGAAGTGTTGAAGTGTTGAATCTAGTCTTGGGTTTAAGAAGAGGTAGAAGGAAATAAGTGAGCAGTGTGGTGAAATCTGCTGCCGCGCTTGGGGGCCTAAAGAGCAATAGGAGGTTAATAGCAGTCTCTGCATTAAGCCCTATTTTTTACCAATTTCGACTCAGTCCCCACAATGGATTGAAAATTAACCTCCCATATATCAAGGTTGGATTTGAAAATGAGGGCGACCCCCCTCCCCCCACCTCCTCCCACTATCCTATCCTGACAAAACATACTATATCCTTCTGGTACAGTTATGGGGGAAAAACGTGAAGTGTTGAAGATCGGCTGGAGCCCTGACCACCGACAGATTTGCTTCAACCTCATTTTTTAGGACAATATCCGCCTTGATTTTATTAAATTTTCCCTGCATAGCTTCTTGAATAGCTGAGCATCTAGCAGCATCCTTTTTCACAGTGCCAGTATCCTGAATATGAGGAGTTTCCAATTCTGAATTCTACTGTGAAGGGTCTTTTTTGCGTCAAAGACTGCTGATTTATACTCTTTGGCTGCCACTTTGTAAGCTGCCAACTTTTATTTCCATGCATAAAAGTGTTTAAGTTTAGCAGCTTTAAATTTCTTAAGCTCTGGGGAAAACCACGTATTATTTCGTGTTTCCTTCCGGAATTTCTTTTTAAATGGTGCGAGGGTATTAGAGGTTTTAGCAAACAAAAGGGAAAGATGATTTGACAACTCTTCAGCTGAACCCTGACTAGATGTGTCTGCAAAAACCGGGGTGAGCAGAGGTTCAATCCGCTCCAGTGTCAGGTTTTTCAGGTTTCTAGACAGTGACTCTTGATTGCGCAAGCCTCTCACTTTAATGGAGAGTTCACTCTGCACCGACAGTCAAGGATTTGAAAATCCTTAGCTGAAATGTTGTGTTTAACTACCCAATCAAGAATGTGCCCCTTACAATGGGTGGGTTCATGGACCTTCTGCTCAAAACCCAGATTATCCAACTCAGTCTTGAGGTCAGTAGCCATAACATCTGACTCATGACATGACCAAAGGTTAACATCCCCAAGTACTAAGAATCTAGTCTTGGGTTTAAGAAGAGGTAGAAGGAAATAAGTGAGCAGTGTGGTGAAATCTGCTGCCGCGCTTGGGGGCCTGAAGAGCAATAGGAGGTTAATAGCAGTCTCTGCATTAAGCCCTATTTTTACCAATTTCGACTCAGTCCCCACAATGGATTGACAATTAACCTCCCATATATCAAGATTGGATCTGAAAATGAGGGCGACCCACCTCTTCCCACTATCCTATCCTGACGAAACATACTATATCCTTCTGGGATAGCCATGCCCAAGGAGGGACCTGCTGCATCATATCCCCAAGTGTCAGTAATGGCACAAATATCAGCCTCCATCTCTATAATATTTATGGCTACTTCCAAGGCATTTTTTATTAAGGACCTAGTGTTCAACAGCACTATCTTTAGGGCCGAGAGTGGAGTTTTTTTTTAGGTCTAAAAGGCAGTGAAGCATGGCCTTATCTTCTCGTCTCGGTGTAGCTTGACCCAAAGTCTATTCTCATCCGATCATGTGACTGGAGACCCCATTTATGAGCTCTTCATTGTATTTTAATACCATTAAATGAAGACATCTTGGCAACCTTGACGGTTTTCATTACACCTCAAACAGTTGCTGAGCTTGCTTCTCATGTTTTTTTATCTTCTCGAGTACATGGCAAGGCTCTCAGAGGCCCCGACTCTTGACTCTGGGCCAGGCAAGCCTTTCTCGAATCTTCCTTCGCTGTCAGCCATTATTCTGCTGCCCCACACTTCCAATTCTTCCATTTACGGGGTACAAGTTTGCTTAAGTGCGTTGTGGAACATCCATATTCTATATTCCATATTCTATATATTCCTATGTGTATACGTTGGCGCATCGCCGCAATCTATTCAGTACATACATAGCCTTATGATTACTTCGTCTACTTGCGTTACGGCGTCTGTACAATTGTAAAATGGTTTTGCATTTTCTTTAGTGCCTCTCTGCACATGCACTCTCTTTCTCAGGGGTAGGGGTAAAATGTTACATTCTTCATTACTTCGCCATCATCTTCTATAGGGTCTATATCCTTACTTCATATATATCTCTCTTCTGTGTGCGTCACCTCTACTTCATGTGATGCCACCAGTTCTTTCTTTCATTAATTTTCACACTACTTCCGGAACTTCCTTCAGAAGATCATCATTTCTTCGTGGATACATATAGGGTTTTCTCAATGGATACCTCGTTTCAAGGACTTTTTCGTGGTATTGGCACTTTTACTGGTATTGCACATGTCACAATTTCCAGTTGCCAACATATAGGCAGAATAGGGGCAGAACTCCCAGTAGAGGTACTTGGCTCCTCCTCTACACTCCCCCCTCTTGGCGATTCATTGACCACTCTCCCAACAGTCTCCACATCTAGACATCCTCATCTGAAAAAATGTTTTGTTGGAGTCTATATCGTCATTACTCCTTTCAGGCATCCTGCTTACTTCACATGTTCATAAATATTCCAGGTCATAAGACTGCATTGTTCATTGGGACTGCAGTAAATCCATCTTCCCACATACTTCTTGTGGTTTCTTGGATACAGGAATTGTGTTCTCTCAGGTGCCTGAATACTAGCCTTTACATAGTCTCTGATTTCTTCATCTGTAGGCTCTTTGGCTTTGAATCCAAACTCAACATCAATCACGATCTTCATTCCTGTCGCTTTATTTGCAGTCTTTTTGCACTGTGCGATTATAATCCTGACCATACAGAATCCAAACATGATCATCACTAACAGGGCTTCAAGGAATGGAAAATGTTCACCATCCACTTTTCAACCCATGAGAAGATTAACGCAAACCAGCTGTCTTCAGCAATATCTTCCACTTCATCTTCCATCTTGACGTGCCCGTTTGTCAACATCGTTATGGCCTCTGTCAAGGTGCCATTCTCGACATCATGAGATGGTATGAATGTGCAACATGATTCTCTGATTTTGGCACAAACACATTCATCCATAGCTGTAATCATGTCCAGAACATATCTATTCCGAAGAGTCATAAATCGTATGGCTCTCAGCTCTTCCTTGATAGCATTGATCTATTTATCGTATTATTGATCATCTGTAAAAGCTCCCGTCGGTTATTTGCAACCATTTGGCATTCGCCATTGTCTGGATTCCCGGCATGAAGATTATTGTAGAAATTGAAGCAGTCTAGCTGAATAGTCTGTGTTCATATGGGATAGCATATTCTATGGATTTAGCTGAGAAGTAATTTTCCCTCTTCATTTGATCAAGGAGTTCAACAGATCTCTTCTTTCTCAGGTGAGCATCTTCTTTTGGAAACTAACCAATGTTCAGGTCACTCTTTGGAATCACTAATGCTAGAACATGGATAATCACCATGGAACATAGTCCTCCCCAATCTCTGGGCAACTTCATATATGCTCTGGATCCAAAGGCCCTGTAGTGGTCCATTACTGTCCCATACTTCAATCCTGGCACATCAAAAATCCACCCACATCGTTAGTTTTCTCCAACTTTTCTCATACAATTATATCTGACGCACAGTTCTGCACTGGCCAAAGGCACTATATGCAGCGGGCCTCCTCTGTCTTTGAACCACGTCAGCAACTTCGCATGCCTCGGCCAGGGAGGTTTGCATCCTTTTTCCACACGGTCTATAACTGGTTTATGATGTCCAGTTACTGCCACAGCTCTGCATACAACTATGCTTCTTCCCAGCCATCTGGAGAAAGTATTGTTCCCTAGATCTGCATATGTCCTGTTTCCTTACATCTTTTTTATTTCTTCATAAGACTTTCCTTGGCAATTGAGCTTTTTATTTATCTCCCAGCGAATTCCTTCTCCTTTCATGCCTGGCTTTACATATCTTATCATATGATCTCTGGTGTGTGCTCTTGCTCTTGTCTTTAAATCTTGAACAGTCTTCCTCTTCTGACCAGACCAAAGTTGCTGTTTGACCCTGGAATTGACCTCTTGAGTGCAAGGTGAGTTAAGCAATGGGCTATTTGGACATATATCTCTATAGCTATGAATATCTTAGACTTTCCCAAAGAATAAAGGTATGAGAGCACAAACATAGCAATCCTCCTAAGAGGTTCTCTTTCCTACCTCTTTCATGTGTTGTTACCACATGTTGTCCCCCAAATCTGCTGTGCTGTCAAAATAATAATTTAATTCATAATCTTCTTCCCTTGCACTCCTCTTGGGTCGCTTTCTTGTATAATGGGTATGTACCCAATGATCATGGAGCAAATAAAAAACAGTCCTTCCTACAGGGGGAATCATAGGGCACTTGTCAGAGAAATGGGCGACCTTTCATGTGTCACTGGTGTAGAATCAACCACATATGGTCTTGGCTTCATTGCAAACTCACTCTGCATAGGTCACTGGAGTGGGGAGAATCGAAGAGACATATATCCTTTTAGGAACAAGATATGCAGCATGAATCAGCATAAATAGAGAGACAATAACAGATGCTGTGAATATATAAATTATGCACCAATACATGTGTAATGGTAAACTAATGCAACAGAGTTAAAAACTAACCTGGATCAGAAGAGGACAACAAGCTGCAAAAGAGAAGTATCCCCCTAGGCCCTGGACCCCCCTGCGCTGGGTGACTGGGAAGGGTAATCCAGTACCCACAGGGAAACCCTCCTGGGGGAAAAAAACCCTGGGTGTCGTCCAACTTCTGGCACTGAGGTTCAGGTAGTGGCGGCAACGTTGAGTAACCCACTGGAGTTTCTGCTAATGGAAAGTGCATAGGGAATAGCAGAATTGATGGTCCTATGGAAAGAACTGCATAGAGGTAAAGAATTACCCTGTGCTCTGCACCAATCGGAACGTGGAAAAGTGGTTTGCAAAATGGAAGCATTCGTACCTGAAGATGGCTTCTGATAAGCGTGTAGCGGGAAGATTAGCAAGAAAATGTCACCACTATCGTCCATGGGCTAAGGAACAGAAGGAACGAAAAGTTCAGATCCGAATAGATAATCCTGCTATAGGACCAAACGTATAAGACTAGAAAATCGATAGATACCATAACAAAGTCCCAGGACGCTGTGTACGAAAACAAATGAACAGCGTTTAAAGTCAAGCGCTGTAGATTCCGAGTGAATCTTGACACACACTAGTTTCTGTCTGAGATAACGAAATAACTGAAGAATTAAATAGGGATAGAAAGTAGATACGAGATACACGCTAAACAGAGTGTGAACGCTCATAGAATGACGTCCGTACCGTTGCTTGGCAATGTCTGCGCGTCTCAGGAAAGCAAGATGTAGTAATTGTAGCTACCGGAAAGCTATGCAGATACACTCGTAGAGTCTAGATCAAGGAAAGGAGAGACAGTTAAGAGAAAGCCACGTATATCAGTGAGGGGGAAGGTTCCCTGGTAAACTAATTTACGATGCGTCATCTATGGGGAGAAGTGATGCGTAGTCCTGCCGGAGTCTGACATTTCACTGTTCTTGCCTGGAAACGAGAGTGGATCCTACCGAATACCAGAGGCAATGACTGAAACGCAACTCCTACACTGAGCAGCCATGTTGGGAGGTGAATAGAAAACCTCATTGACCCGTCTCCAGAGGGACCACTGGTTCCTTCCAGCCATAACAACATGAAGACCCACCATTGTTGTCTCTCCACACGTCGTTGAGTTTGCTCACTTTATGGAACTGCATCATCCTCGTTAAATCTCATTGTGCCTTTGTACTTCTTTTTTAAGGAAGGAAACCCCATTTTAAATCAGACAGCCTTGTTAAATGCTGGGGTAGCTGCCAAATCTGCTTGATAATTGCTGCCAAAAATCTTCTAATCGCAGGGCCAATTTTAGGATCCTGCAAAAAAGTGCGCACATCAGTACTGCGCCCAACAAGAGCCGGATAAGCTCCGAGTATAAAAACAAAGACAGCGAGAAGGAGTCTATGGACATCAACATCAGACAGGACCGTTTACACGTCCAAAGAGAAATCCAGTGAGAAACAAATCAGGGAACTGCTCCCTTTAACAGTCCTCAAAAAGGATCAGGCATTTTCCATGTATCTCAGCACTTCCTAGGGTCCAATTTTCAACTAATTCCTGTGGCCAAAGAACAATAACTTTCTAACTTCCTGCTAGAATATCTATGAGGAGTGTAGAGGGGAGCCACAGTCCAAATGCACACTTGCATATATTTATTCCTAACAGTTCTGCAGTTGTCTGGGCATCACTCCTAGTCCTCAATGGAGGAGTCAGAGGTGTTCTCATTCACCTCCCTGTAACTAATTCATGGGGTTTGAGGTGGTTGTCCGACCTGTGCTGATTTCTCAATGCATATATTGCAAGGGTCAAACAATACAGCCACCCCTTCTTCAGTGTCAATTTCAACTTAGCGATCCTCTCTGTGAGAAGGCTGTTGAGTCTCTCACATATCCTGTTAGTTTGCAGGTGATAATCAGAAAAAAACTTGTATTTAATACTAATCAATAGACTAATTTGCTCAAACCCTGCATTAACAAAATGGGGCCCATTGTCAGATCTTAGCACCTCAGATACTCCCCATCTAGGAAATACTTCTCGGACTAAAAACTTCACAGCGCAAGTGGCATCAAGATGTGTGCATGGACCAGCTTCAATATATCTTGAAGAGAGGCACACTATCACTATCATATACCTATATTCCCCAACATCCCTGCAGCATATCAACATAGTCAATATGCAAATGCTGAAAAGGACCATTCGGTCGAGGAACCACTCCTCGAATTGTTTTCAGTGTGTGCCCAACAGTAAACCTTTGACATACAATGCAATTCACTACATAAAATGCAACGTGTTCTAACAGGTTAGTTACGAACCAGTCTTCTGCAATAGCTGCAGCAAGACTCTCCCTAGTTACATGCGCAGGATAGTGTAGCTGTCCGAACGCTACCCTTAATAAGGCTACAGGCATCACGCTTTACGAGTGCTGTAACACCCCCTCCGTGCCCACAGCTCTTTCTTCCTGTGGAGCACTACCTAGAACTTCCATCAATTGTATTCTTGACACGTGATTAAATCCTACATTTACAATCAGGCGTATCAAAACTAAAAATATCAAATGAATATGCAACCCTTTTGGCCTCTTTGTCTGCGGCTTGGTTTCTGCGTGAAATAACGTCAGTTCTCTTAGTACGTGCTGTGCATTTAACTATTGCGATGGCTACTGGGAGTTGTGGTGAATTCATAAGCCTGTCCAATAATGCTGCGTGTTGCACTGGAGTGCCATCCGCTCGGAGGTAGCCCCAGCTTTTCCTACGTGCTTGTGAAAGGGAAATCTGATCAGCATATTTCCCTTCTGGGGATGAAATTACCCTCATTGTTTTATTAACTAATACAATTCAAAAATGCCAGGACTCCTACACCCTTGCAAGATGGCAATTCCTCACAAGAATAGATGGGGGTGATGAAATTGTACCAGAAAAAAAATGTTACTTTGTACGACAGAGCTGAGAATCTTTTATAGGAGTCACTAAGAAGGAAAGGACCTTCAGATACATTTTCTGCTACATTTTAAAGTTACAAATTCTGTTTTTACATCAATATAAATGGAGAATCCTCATGGAATGGTAAATATAGATATAATTAAAGACCCCAGAAATATGTTAAACCGCAAAGGTCTCAGAAGAACTGCATCCATGGCAGAGCCAAAAATGATAACCTTCCTTTTTGTTGTTGGGAGACACCGGGCACCCATCGAGACCTTTTGCTCTGCTGATAAGGGGAGAATGTAGAATTAATCGGGATGATACTTTTATGAACGAAATATGTTTTTGTAATGGCTAGTCAGTGATAACTTTTTTCCATTCCATCCTGCAATTCCATTCCTAATCATATATGTTGTTTCATAATCATTAGTATCATTATGGCAATTATGAAACACTACGCTGTCTCAATGTTTTCAGTAAAGTTCAGTTAAAATATCTACTTTCCATAATGTAAACTATATTTAAATTAGTAGAGGAACGGGCATCGTATTGACAAGCACAACAGAACACTTAGGAAAATATACCTTATTGCAAAGCAAAATGCATTTGATGGGAAACCTAGTTCTGTGACCTGCTAGTTACATATATCTGTGCAGCTGGCGGTCAACCCATCCATCAGCTGATCACAAACTCTTTGCCATTCTATCTCCACAGCCTGTTATTAAAAGTCTCTTTGCAGTCTTAACACATCTGATGGCGAGCTGGTTTATGAAAGAGTGTTGTCAATTAATGTAATCGATAGATTAGGTGCGGCTCAGAAATGGCTAATCCACTCAGACTGCTGAGTGTTTCAGAAATGAGGAAATTCAAGTTGCTAGTCACTATTACTAGTGCACCTTTGAACACGTTCTTCGATAGTAAAGAAATTTCTAAAATGAAATTCTTGAAACGTGATTCATTTTTCAAACAAAAGATAATTTTTATTTATTTCTTTGAATAGTTCAATATTCCCCTCGACACGTTTCCCCAAATTAGTTGGTTCTTCAGGAGGGTATCATCATCATATTGCATTCCAATTACTTCCAATTTTACTGTGCTATTTACAGTTTCTGTCAAAAAATAACCAAAAGAAAAAAAAATTTGAATCCATGAAGGATAAGCTTGCATAGCCATATCAGTAAACATTTACAACACGCAATTAGGACTAGATTCGAACATGGTATTTCAATATGTGACAAACTTAGTCTAAATGTAGTGATAAATATTTACCCATAGGGAGCGTTTTGCTATTTGAACCATTCTTACCTTATAGTCTTCTGATAGAGACTTGTGTATTTTGTGGGTCATTGCATTGTATATGAAAATTACCTATATATTTATTGTTGGCTGGACCAGTAGACACAAGTAACTTTAGTAATGTGAAAACAGTCATCGCACAAATCCTTATTATATATATATATATATATATATATATATATATATATTACGTTTCCTAATGCAAAACCTGTAAATAGAGGGTTGAGTTAACATAGCACTAGGCAATTCTTCTGAGTCTTTCCCTAACTTTCTAGTTCAGCCATAAGAAGAGTGGAGCCTTGTGCTCAACAGTACAGTTGTACGCAAAAAAGCACAATCGCGCAGGTGAGCAAAAAGCGGTTCTTCTTGGGAGGGCTGTAGCAAGCCAGTAAGGGGCTAGAGGCGATGAAGAATTTGGTCCCACTATTCGAGTAGGCCCTGCCCTTGGCGGCCAAGCAGTGTTTAAAAGGCAAGAACAGCTACAGAGCCCAGGCTAACCCAGCCAAGATCGAATACCTTTAAGAGATACTCGTACCTAAAAGTGATCGGTTGTGCCAGGGGGAAACGCACAAGTGATACAAGTACTCACCGACCCTCGGCATAGTCCGTATCAAACTTTGCCAGTTTAGTTGAGGCCGCTAGTAGGTTCGAGCCCTGCAGTTTCACGGCGCCCCGCTTCAGGTTAGAACGCTAGTCTATGATGGGACAGTTGCCTTTTCTCAGCTTCCAAGGGAGGTATGAAGAAAATTCCAGTGCAGCAGGCTTCAGGGCACAGGAGAGCAGAAAAGCAAGGGATACAGTGACAGTCACCAACCGGTAGTGATGCGGGAAGTACAGATGCGGGCAGCGTTATGCACTCTCCTAATTCGGGACCATGTCTCGTGTTCGCACTTGAGACGGCGGCGGTTCTACGGGATACCCTGAGGTAGAGCTGGACAGTTCACTGGATGGCCCAGGAACACTTCCAAAGGGGCTCGTTCGAAGGGCAAGCAGAGAGTAGTTGTTCCCACTACTCCAAAGGGACGAAGCGCCTTTGCAGGCCTTCTGGATCACAGAAGAACAAAGCAGTCCAACGGGCCAGCAGAGGGTGAAGGGTGCCAAAACCTTCCAAACCGTCTCTGGCGGTTTCACAGTCTGTTTCTTCGTGCAGGAGTCTTTGCTCTTTCTGTAGTTCGGTGAGAACTCAGATGATCAATCTGGAATGGAGGCAGAGCCCCTTCTCTTATCCAAGATGAGCTTTGCGCCAAAATCAACGACTTCCAGTTGAATATCTGATCTCTTTCAGGCAACCCAGTCGGGGACCAATCACGGTCCACAGTGGTCTCAGTCATTCAGGCACTCCAGACATCCTGGCACCAGTAGTGTGGATTGGGACCAGACAGTCCCAACTCGATTCCTGGGCACACATGTGACAGGCAGAAGCCAGTGAAAGAGATCGGGTTTCGTGGGAGGCTGCATGCCCAATTAAAGAAAACCTGGGTTACTCGACCTGGGTGAAGGCAATGAACAAAATGGCCATGGGTCAGAACAAAATACTTTGTGGCTCGGCCATTTTTGGACCTGGCCACATTCTTGAACCAAAAATGGTTAATCCTTCGAGGGTGTCTACAGCCATAAAACAAAAAGGGGCCCCAGTGAATGGCACTGGAAGGCACATTGTGCACTGTTAAAAAGTTACCAAGAAATGGCAACATGGTCAAAGACTGAGGGAAACCTCCCAGTACAGACAGTCTGAGGGATATGTCAGTTTCCCCATAACAAGTGAGAAAAACCCCAGGGGTGCGCAGCTGAAGGCTGTGCTCCACTGGCAAAAGTCAGGTTAGGATGCCACACAAAAGCAAAAAGTTTGGGGTGTCCATAAATGGAGGGAAAACTGCACATAAATGAAATCTTTCCTAACACTCCCCGACCCCACATTGGAGCTCCTCACCCAGACCCGCCCCTCCTCCCATCCAGGAGGCAGGTGACATAGATGCAGGTGTTTATTGTCCAAGTGTCGATGTGTGCCAAAGCTTATGTTGTGATGTGTGTGACATGAGAGATGGACTAGGGCTTTCTGACTCCCATCACAATACTCACAGAGTAAAATGCACAACCAGCTCCAGGCACCTCTCACAAATAGTAACACTAGGCATGCTCACAACGTGTAGTGACAGACAATAAGCAACATGGTTGACAGAAGAGACAGTAGGAATTACAAGCAGCACATTGTACTGGTCACAGCGGCAGCCATAGAAGTGATGGCCAAAACTGCCAATGCCCGCTGAAACAATCGCCAAACCCTGGACAGCGCTCTTTCTTACCTCCTGTGTTAACTGGGCAAATGTTTTTCGGATTTCATTCTGTGGGAATACCACAGCCTCACGATCGGGCAGGCGGTTTGCTGTATCTTGGAGGCACTGGGCGACGGTCCTGGACGAAAGACGCACGTTGGAGATGCCATGGACATAACTGTTGGAGGTCACTGGCCTGGAGGGGATATCGGCTGCTTTTTGCACACTGACCAAAATGAGACAAGAGATAGGATTAGAAAAAGAAAAAGTGACGGCATAGTGAGACAGAATAAGAAATGCAGGTAGCAAAAAAATGTGTAGAAAACTCAAAGGAAGGGAGCAATTTAAGAGAAAGAGGGGGAGTGAGGAAAGAGACACTGCAACGGAGAGAAAAGAGGAAGAGAATGAGATAATGAGGCAGAGGAAAAGGAGAAGTTGACGATGAGGCGGGACAAGAGAAGGTGAGAAGAAGAGAGATGGACAAGGAGCAGGTAATTAATTGGAATGGAGAGGGCCGGTAAAAGAGGCAAAATAATAGATTTGAGTAGAGAATAAAACAGAAGACAAGAAGGGGAAGACAGGAAAATAATGAGTAAGAAAAGAAAGGAAAATATATCTGAGAAGAAAGCAAAGCAAGATAATGGAGGGCAAAGAGATGTGAGCAGTTCAAGATGGACGAGAGGCAACACGAATGAGAAGGGGAATGGAAAGGATGCAGGGCGAGGAGATTGAGCAAGTGGGAGCGAATGAATCAAGACATGAGAGAATGAAAGAGAAAACAAATAGAGGAAGAACAAGGAGGAGCGGCAAGAGACTGAGAGAACATATAACAACCGAATTGCATGTATTTTTCACAATGTGTTAAAGGCAATGCTACAGGTTATAGAACATCTGCTCGTGAGGGAGACACCCACAAAATCCCACAGGAGCGCCAAAGATACTCAAGCACTGCTGCAAAGTCTCTATGAAACACACAAAACGTGACAGGTTAAAAGGACATGCATGCGTGTATTTGCAGACCCCAGAAGGGGAAAATGCTATGCATGTATATATATATTGAGAGCGAAACCAAGGCCCCAGGCAGCTGTGCACTAACGGCAGACCAGTGAGGCAGCAGGGAAAACATAACCCGTAAATGCCTGAAAGGCTATTTTCGTGTGAGTCACTTTTGTTACTCGTCCCATTTTGTACTGAAAATCCCCAATTTCTCATGGTGTCCTTTTTCCACCTCCACACTTAAAGCACAACGCCATTTCATCCTTTTCCCTCCGCCATAGGGCATTTTTTCCACTTTTCGTTTTCGGCTAACCCCTGTTTTACCAGTTATAACCCCATTTACAACCCTGGTTATATCTCGCAACTATTTGTTTGCAAAATATCAGCGAAATGCGTCATGCATATATATATATATATATATATATATATATATATATATATACACACACACATATACACACATGTCCACATATACACGCACATATATTTATTTTATTTCCTAGGCTCTGCAAAATGCTAGTGTCTCAAAGCACTATGAAGAATACACAAGGCAGCATGTTAGTGATGTATAAGACAAAACAAATAAGTTCCCATTTAATAGAACAAAAATTTGTATTTAAGTATGAAACATGCCTCACTTTTCACAAGCAGGGGAAATGTTTCTTCCTGTAGTCAAGAGGTAGGACCTCTTAAATAGAAAGTAAATAGCAATTTGACACAGGGTGGAATGAAGAAAAATGTGAAACGGTGGAGTCCTCTTGCCTTTGATTAATGGACCTCGTCAAATTTTTTTATTTTTTTCATATGGCGCTACAAACCTGCAGGTATCTACGCGCTGAAATAACAGTTGATATTATTAGCCCACTATGTGGTACTCAATGTATCGACGTCGGAAGGATAAAAGGCTAAGTTGGCCCTGCCAGGATTCGAACCTGCATCAGCTTGGTGTGCACAGATGTCAGAATGAGCGCTCAGCTCGCTGTGATATCTGACCTGCTGTACCCCAAAACTGCACCCCGTTCTCGATCTGCAAGCCGTTAACACCCAGAGCCCAGCAGACTAGGGGGAGTGGAAGGGGAGGAGATTCCAGCATTGTGCTGCTGTGGCATGATTTTGCTATGTGCCATCTTCACTGTGGTTTGCAGTGTTTGGTATGCTACACTAGGTCACGTTTTGAGCTGCAGGGTTAGGCTTTGCAATGTTTGTCTGTTAGGACGTATGTGTTTAGGTCCTACATCTAAATGCATGTGAACTCAAATCCATGCTTTTTATTTACACCTTCGTTTTGCTTTTACATGGGGCCCGCTGCCCCCACCGACGCACACAGTATTTTATTCAGTTCTTCATGTGTTTATTCACCCCTTTTCATGTTGTTGAGACATGATACTGGCTTCTTTTATACTAGCTGGCTAGGTCATGTTATTTCAGGTTATAATTTGTTATATTTCATTGTGTCTTTTCGCAAGAACTTTGAAGAAGTCATATGATGGCAGTTAGCACTCCCCCAAATCACCCAAATAAATGAAACACAGGAACAGCACTCACTTTGGGAAAAGGCCATAATGCCCATGGTAGACCTGCAAACGTAATCTTGTAAGCAGACTCTATACCCTGCGCTGTCCTAAGAATCACATGTTACCCACTATTAATAGGGCGAGGTAATTGTAGGAGGCTGAGAAGGCTATACAAAGCTAACGTATGCAGATTCACTGCCAGAAGTGCAAAGCATCATCCCAAGGGGTGACCTGCCTCAGACAGCACTATAAGCATCCCCATAAAGTTCATAGCAACCCTCAAGTACTTAGAGGAAGTCCAGTCCAGCACTATCCTCTCAGAGGAGCCACGGTTCAAAACCCACAATCATTCACAAGTGCCCATAACTCCTTTCAGCTTTCCTTGTCTATAGAACCTGGCCATTCGGGCCTCATAGGAATTAATAGGAGGCCTTTGCGCTCCGTTTTTCTTGGGCAAGGCCTCAACAAGCCCAGGCTTCAGGATGACACCCTGGTACTGTGGCTCAGCAGTGAACAGGCCTATGAGCCATCCAAAGAGTGTTCACGTCCTTAAATATTTTGCACAAAAGGACTAGCATAGGTGCTCTAAAACTACTGTGGTGTTGACTTGGTGCAGTATAAAAACTTCACAATATGACAAAAAGGGGAACATTTGCAGTTTTACTCATTTTCGAAGGAGTTGCAAACATGGCCAGTTCGCATTCCTGGCAATAATTCCATACTTTTTCACACCCAGTGTCTCACTTTGACTGAGGCGGCCCCTCAGTCAATATTTTTGGGTGCACAGGTTGTTCTCGTGGTTGGCTTGAAAGTTGAGGTTAATGTCCTATTCCTCAGTCCGGTGAAGCAGCAAAGTGTGTCAGAGACTTATGGGAAGATTCAAAGCATAGAAACATAACATAACTGAATGGTGCCAAACTATCACTGCAGACAAGACAGGCATTTGGCCCTTTTCTCCTTACACACCCTGTTTGTCGCACATCCACCTCCGCCTTTCACACAGTCTAAGGAACACAGCCTGCAGAAGGAGCTCAAGGTATATTTTCCCACTCTTATTTTATTCATTTTATTTGACACTTGTATAGCGCACAACACCCTGAGGTATCAAGGCGCATTTATCTCAAGAATATGGTTACAGTAAGTGCTTCAAGTTACAGAAAAGGAAGCATAAAGTGGTGAATTACAAAATTACAACGTGGAACGTGCAAAGGTAATACAGCATGCACTTAGTGCAAGAGAATAGTGCATGGTGATCACTTCTATTGGGCCTGACCCATGTTACCGGGTGGCAGCAACCAACCGATGCAGGTCGAATCCAGGGGCAAATACATGGTGCCTACCCCATGTTACAGGGCCGCAGCACACAGATGCAAAGTCAAATCCGGGGGCAAATAACATGGTGCCTACCGCATGTTGCAGGGAGGCAGCAGCACACAGATGCAAAGTCAAATCCGGGGGCAAATAACATAGTGCCTACCCCATGTTGCAGGGAGGCAGCAGCACACAGATGCAAAGTCAAAACCAGTGGCAAATACATGGTGCCTACCCCATGTTGCAGGGAGGCAGCAGCACATAGATGCAAAGGCAAATCCGGGGGCAAATGCATGGTGTATACCCCATGTTGCATGGATTCAGCAGCAAACAGATGCAAAAGCAAATCTGGGGCAAATGCATGGTGCCTAACCCATGTTACAGGGAGGCGGCAGCAGCACAGATGTAAAGTCAAAATCAAAGGAGATGCAGGATGCCTACCCCATGTTGCAGGGAGACAGCAGCACACAGATGCAAAAGTTGACGGGTGTAGTCAGGGGGAAGGGGGAGGAGGAGGATCAATGGCAAGGAAGGGGGCACGGGTGCAGACGCAGAGTTTTTCACAGAGTTATCTTAATCGTATTTTATTACTATACTCTGATGTCCCACTCCCAAACAAGACTCCTCTCATTGTGAACTAAAAAAGTAGCAGGACATGACAGGGAACACACTCTTAATAGTAACCTTTTTGACATCAAGCTGTGCTGGGCTTTTTCAATTGTACCCTACTAGTTTTACCAGCCCATTCCCTTACCTTCTGTTGCCATCACCATTCATCTTTATAGACAGTAGTATATTCTTGACTATGCCACTCTTGGCAGTCACAGAATTAGCATTCCTGTCTGGGGCTGCAACAAACATTGCCCACCAAACATCTAATATTGCCCAGGCATACTCTTGAGCCCGTCGTGAATCAAACATTACATATTTGCACCAACTTAAAATAAAATTCTCTAAATCTGTCTAGGAGAAACATCCCAATAATCGCAGCACATGAGGACAGATCTGCCTCCTACATCTTGCAGAATTATGGTCCACCTAACAATTCAGGCACGCACCTATGCTATCACAAAACATTTTTCTGCTCCTGAATCCCCCCCCCCACCCCTGTGTTTGTAGCATCTTCAATATGTACCAACCAGCTGCTCTGTGACGGAGAACGCGTCTTTCATTGATCCGTTGCATCTTTCCTAAAGAGCAGTATTGTCACAGGAGCGAAGGAGAATGGTAGGTCAAGCCTGGCAATTTTATTGTTACTGTTAGAATGTAATTTCCGCTTAGATTTGTGCTGTTGCGAAAACGTGTAATTCGATGGCGTACAACATGCAGCCTATTGGCAATATTCTGCCCCTCATCGTTCTGAGGACGCTTTACAGCCCTCCCGTTGAGTTGAGTTTTACAATAAAGTGCAGCCTACTTATGACTCTTTACTCAAAGTAGGACAGGAATTAGAACACGTTGACCCATCTTCATTCTGTACATGCTTATTTCCATACCTGGAAGAGGATCACAATCAGTAAGAAAAAATGCCAACCATTTCCTTCCCAGTAGCGAGTACTTTAATTGTGTCATTGAAAAAGATCAAAATCGAGGCAGGACACCAAATCAGGCTCCTTGCCGCTCCATTTTTGTAAGACCACTCTGCTCCTGACAACGGAAAGGCGAACCTTAATGTCCACTCCCCTTCATCAAGGGTCGAGATGGTTCACTAAACGTCTTGATTTCAAAATTTTATTTTTATTGACCATCATTTAGAAATGTGCCTTTTAATTAGTGCTGGACTGCCCATGTGGGCAGGACAAAGACTAATATGCAAATGCATATTTCCCATCTGTGAAAGGTACAGCGAGCTAAAATGTGGCTGCGGACTCTAGAGTGGGTACCATCCCATAGAACAGGCCATTTTTGCCGTGTTCATTCTCATAGGAGGAGCGCCCATGATTAATTTATTGATTTTATTCCAACGGCCATAGGTTTTAGCTGATGATGCCCAACAAGGCTGAAACACTTGTATGGGGTTGCTGTTGGTACTCTTGTTAAGAGGAGAATTGCCATAGCATTTCGGTGCTGGACTGCCCATGTGGGCGGGACAAAGACTGATATGCCACTCCTCCCCAGAACTTAGAAAATGTCATCTCATAGTACAGCCTCCATAAAGAACAGAAGACAAAACCAGTGGAGTAATGTTGGGGGAGATGACATCCAAATGACAGTAACCCCTGCCAAATGTGTGGGACAAAATGATGTGCCACAAAGGTTGGGGAGGGACAAACTCTATTCCCCCCCCCTAGCCTCCTATAATTATACCATGCACAAAACTGCTACAGGGAATACCTCCTTTCCTTCTCGTGAACATAGCCCGACTCTTTCCTCACAATCCATATATACCAGACACATGCCCCATCTATACCTTGTTTTTGGCACAACATCAGAGAACGAGTCCTACTTCTTACCTTAAAGCTCTCGTCATTAATGTTAGATCAGTAGTTGCCCATACCTCAACATTGGAAGTTATAATTAACAACATGAAAGCTGACCTAATATTCATAACGAAACCTGGTCACTCCTAACTCCTCCAGAATATTCACTATCAAACCAGGACAGAGCTGGCAGAGGGGCCCCACCCATGATGTTGCAGCAAAACCTACTGCTGTAACCAATCATGAACCAGATAAGACTGGGCAGATCATCTAGTGAAAAAGAGACTAACACTTCCATGCACATTTCTGGCATTCTCTGGCAATTAGAAAACAAGCCGCCACTCTTTTCACTTAAGAGTAGCTTGACCAAATACAGGATTCCTTTTGCTCTAAAAGCACACAATCAGAGCAAACGTTGCTACTGTTTTATCACCTGAGACCAACCACTTCTGGTCTGGGCAATACCTGTCCTTCAGCAATTGTGAGTTAATGCCTAGATGACTTTGTACCCGTTCTCACTAGAATCATCAACAGCTCCTTGCAGAGTATAGTCCCAGATCCATTAAAAATGACTCAGATAACCCCACTTTTGAAGACCAACCTGAATCAGGACCATCTATCTAATTATCGTCTGATAGCAAATGCTCCATACGTGGCCAACATGCCGGAGGGAGTGGTTTACTGATAGATTGCTGAAATCTATAACCATTTGGTAGTCCAGGTTTCATCCTCACAGAGGCACAGAACTTTTATTTCGTTCAAATCATAATTCTTGTATTTCACATCCAGCCCCATCCCCGAACTGAAGCAGCCCAGTGGTTATCTCTGTCTCCTCTTCATTTCAATCCCTATCTCAAACCTCATCGTGACTTGCTTGTAACTCTTTATGTAGGCTTTCACTGCTATGCAGAAGGCAACTATTATATTTCAAGCATATCTACAACCAATCTAAAGAGAATACCTAATTGAATACAGTACTATCTTCCATGAAATCTTGGATGAACTCTAACTGGGTCATTCTAAACAGCTTTAATGCTGAACTTACCATTGTCATTCCTCAGCCACACCCATTTTGAATAGGGTAGAACACTGGGGAGTCAATGTTGGTTCTTGCCTTAACTCTGCCTCTAAACATCAACTCTACTTATTACACCCTACTGCCCCTTCCTTGATGCACATCATTTTGCCGACATATCTAGAGCCATTACTTGCTAAAACATTGATTATTGTGAATCTCTTGATTTAGGCTGAACCAATAAACGGATCTCTTCGTTTCAGTTTCTTCAAAAACATTGCAATCATAGCAATTAATGCCTCCTCGTTTTCATAGGCAATGCCAAGCTATAGGAAATTACACTGGCTCCTTGTACAAGTCCGCATTATGATAACAGTTGCCACAGTTAATGCAAAAACACTGTACCAGAAATCGCCTAATCACCTCCCAATTACCCTAAAAACAAATCTACTTTCCAACAAATACAATAAAATACACTACTACCCGCAAACTAAACACGCCTAAATTCTACACAAAATCAGTCTGAGATAAGACCTGTGCAGGTCAAGTCCCTCTGATTTGCAACAACTTGGCCTGACTCTCAAACAACTCAGACTAACCTACTCTTGCTTAAAAAGCTGATTAAGACTCATTTATTCACAATCTTCCTTTAGCTTTATGTTTATGTTTATTATTTATATTGCGCTCCAGGTACCCGTAGGCTTAAGGGCGCAGACAAACAGAAAAAACAAACAATACAGACAATTCTTACATGAAACAAAAATGGGCGAAAAAAGTATCCACAGCAATATACACGACCAGGGAAACCTCCTTAGGTCGAGTGAATAGTCAAATAATAGGTTACATCTGGTGGATCCCCTCGGGATGTATCTGCATAGTCTTAAAAAGGCCGGTAGGGAACTGGTCCCACATCCCACTAGGATGCAGTCCTTATCGTCAAGTGAGCTCCAGTCTCTCAAATCCAACCTGCGGAGAATTTTAAGATCTGATAATCTGACCACACCCGGCCCAGTTCTCTGTCTGAGCCAGGCTAGGACTTTAAATCGCAGGGCTTCCTTAGGTTCATGGCCAATTACCTTACTGATGTTGGTGATAATGAAATTTCTCTGGTCTGAAACAAAATCCTGAGTACTCGTGTCTTCTATTTTGGGCATCCGACACTTTCTAATACACAGGTTATGGGAGGAGCCCAACTTGGAGAGAACATTCGTCTGTATGGGGGGTTTGTAGACCTCTTGATCCGGTTTCGGTGCGACTGTTGCAATAGCAGCAGGAGGTTCCAAGGTGGAATTAACAATGTTGGGCCTTGTAATTATGCTACATTTATTTCTATGGGGAGTGTATGGTGCCAGAACTACCTTGCTACGGTAGTCCGATTGTGAGGCTTTATCTAGTAGCTCTTTTTGAGGGTTGAATTGACAAGCCTTGTCCATGTTGCTTGTCCGGGTTCCAGCATTAGGACAGGAGGATTCCTTAGTTTGTGAGGCCATATTCTTGCTGGGTAGGCTAGAATTCGCCACAGGTTTACTTAGTGAGTCCACTAAGAGTCCCAAATCAAAGGGGCTTGTGCATAGCAGCAGCTCCTTGGCAATATTGGCCATAAAATCCGGCCAGTGATCGAGAACAGCTTGATCTAGGGAGGCTGGAGAGCCAGCCTGTCCCATTTCCATTTCGGTCTGAAATGTGGGAATTTTATCAATCCAAGACTGGGAGTGAAAAGATCTGCTCCTGGATCCTTGGGCGTCGATTATAAAAACATCCTTTTTTACTGGTGGCCAAAAATAAAGTATTCCTTACATGAATTTGATCAATGCGCCAGCAGAGTAAGAAGCTAAGCGTATGTGCAGCCCCTCTCACCATGGAAAACCAAATCCATATGAGCGACCGCACACCTCCTCTCTATCTGTCTCGTACTTCCCGCACTGAGCAGCTAGACGGGGGGATAAGCAAAAACAAAATGCAACAACAGATGCCAGAATACCGTTCTGAATCTTTCTCCCCCGAGTATCGTGCCTTACTTGCCGTAACGATACTCACTAAAATGCGGCTCCCGAATTGGATCTGTTAGAGCAGTTAGAGCAGTAATTGCGCAGCACACGTGCAGTTCCCCGTACTGGATGTCGTTCCTCGGTGCCAACAGCTCTGGAGACTCTCGGCTCTGGAGTCCCCCGGCCACGGCCACGGCCTCCGCAAGGAAACTAGAAGCTGCACGGAGTTGCAGCCAGCACGCCAGCCAGAACGTGTTGATTAGAGGAAGGGACCTAGCATCAACAGTGAACGTCAAGCCGCACGGCCGTAACCGACGCTTCAGACAATGCATGCAGCCATCACCATACAGAATGGGACCGTGGTGTCTGCTCTTTTTGTATTTAGTTGAAAATAGGTTAAAATGTATTGCAGTCACCACGATTTAATGCCCCTGGGCCATTTGCTGGAGAGCAACAAATTGAAATAAGCATTTAGGTCCATTTAAAAACAATTAAAACATTAGAAATTACTTTTGATGTGGCTGTTAAGCAACTGTATGACACAAAGTTGCCATGGAACATGTAGTAATTGGTTATGTTAAATGCAATCGCCAAAATAAACAATCAGTTATATTACGATGGTTTTGGAGAGGGTGGGCTATGTAGCAAGTATCATCATAGTGTGATCTCAGACAAATTGTACATTCAGGAAAAACAATCAGGATTGACGTATTATTGCACTGCAGCCTTGTGATCCTGGGCAAACCCCTTAGGCACTTAGCTGCTAGGTTCCATGAGAGTAAACAAATAAAAAATACTAGTATATAGATTTATTACAGTGTATTGTGACGATTCACTGGATCTTGTCATTTTGCCACAGAGGGGAGCCTTTCCCTGTGAGGCTAGTGAGGTGAGCTTGCTACACAACCTTCCCCCTAGGTGTGGCGGACAGCGGGACATCACAGGGAGAGACTCCTAGATGTGGGACAAGGACTCCCGTTCCGTGAAAGAACTCCATGCCACACTTTCCTATGAACCTCTCAGACCATCACTGCAGTGGTAAAAGAAACTGGGAACATTTGTTTCTGGGGAGTGAGAGCCTGGAAACAAGTGCAAGAGAGAGAGATTGATGTAAAGGAAATGCAGAGGAATAAAAGTCAAGAGCCTCAAATAGGGAATCAAGGAACTGTAAATGAGTCAAGACAGGGGATACCTGATAGAAGGTGGAAGAGGCTTCTTGAGAAATTAAAGGAACTGATTAACTACGTTACAAGGACCCATCTCAAGATAGACTATTAAGGCTGAGAAGGGAGTCATTCTCATGGAACTCTCTTTTTTATGTTAGTTGATAATTAGTGGTAGGGTCAGAGTAGGGTAGTTTTTGGATGGAGTACGGACTATTTTAGATTTGGATGACCTCACTGATGACGGGCACTCTAGTTAGATTCTGTTAGCTAGGGAAAACCCCCGTTTGGTACGTATGATATGATAGGTTATTTATAACGCGCTTAATTCCCAGAGGTTTCTAAGCGTGGAACCAGGGATCAAAACTGTGTTGCTCCGTGTCGTCTTGCTTCCAAGGCGAGCACGTTGCCCATCAGTTATCCTCCCGAGACCTGTATAGGTAGGCCTTTTGTTTATTATTTGAATACAATTTCAGGTAGAAATGTCACCTCTTTGTCCTCCTTCTGACCTACCACAGTATCCTTGTGAGCTTTGGGAAGTAGCATATTCTAAAACCTTTTGTTCTGTGGGGAAAAAGGAAAACTCATGGGCACTGGTAGATGGAAGGAGTCGTCGCAGTAAAGTCTTGTGATTATGACCGAGCAAGAGAAATTAAGGTATTTTTTCCATGGGGTGGAAATAAAAGGAATCATCAAATGGAGGTGAAGGAATTTAATGCAATGCATTCATGTGAATTTAGGCAAACAGTGTATCCTGCACTCTCGTGTTCCAATTGTGGGAAAGAAAACAATCGGCACAGCAGTCAGTAGTGGGGTTGAAGAGATTAATTACAGTGCATTCCTGTGATCTTGGACAAATAATACATCCGGAACTATTGTGTTGAAACCAGAGAATACACTTGTGATCTTTGGCAATCAGTATTTCTGAGCTCTTATACTCCAATATGAAACAGGACAATGCCCTGCTGTAGTCTTTCTTCCTGTGTAGGGGTTGCTCAACCACCCCATCCACCATGCCCTACAACAGAACCTGTAAATGGTGCTACACAAAGAGTTAATGCCTGTGGAGATGCTCAAGATTCAAGTGCTTTCAAGCGGGCTGGAGGTAGGGTGCTATTACAACCTGCCCTTGCACTCCCCTCAATCTGTAAATGAAAATGGCCAAAGCACTTACTAGCTGTAGCTATGCCCTTTCTGCTTTCTACAAACTGGCAAAAGCAGAGTTTGAACTTGGAGCTAGCCACTCACAAGTAGCTTCTTCATGGTTTGGGCGTCATGCCAATAGCATTTATATATTGTTAACCACAGACGTCAAGCACTCTTGTTTAACCCACTATATGTTTTCATTATGTTACAAAGATTTATGAAAGGGGTGTGTGCATCACTTGTATTAAAGGTGGTTGGGATATTTCTGGCATTGTATTTTACTGAACACTATTATGAAGTAGACCAAATTAATATATACCACTATATATACCACTATTTCAAAAGAAAATGCCAAAGTTAGGGCGACCATATTTATTGTCACAACATTGTCCATCCACTGAAATCTCCCCACTCAGCCCTTTGAAATCCATCCTATACAAGACGAAAGCACCAATTGCCAACAATTGCCAATCTAAACAATGGGCATTCATGGATATGCAAATGAGACCTGCCTATTTTCTGGAGCATGCCTGGTAGGTGCTGGTCAAAGAATTTTCAAATAAAGCTCCAGATCAAACAGAACGTGCAGCGATCTGGCAGACATTATTGAGGCACTGGGAATTCTCTTTAATAGCAAATTTACAATGATAAACACCGGCAAAGCCAAAAGGTCTGGGGCTCTCCAGATGTTTTACACTACAACTCCCATCATCCCTTGCCTGCATAAATAGAGGAATCCTGGAAACTGTAGTCCAAAACATTTGACAAGCCACAGGTTACAGATCCCAGCTCTATATTAACAAAGACTTGCTTATTAGCTTTAGCAATGCTTGTTCGTCCTGTAGGGGTTCTACAATATAAACGTACCCCATATAAGTACAAAGCCAGACCTATTGATTTAGCCAATGCATGTTTTTGTTCTCTGATGTTGGGCATAACCAGCCTAGATGCCCGAGATCGAGAATTATTCTCTCAAGTAGAAATATGTCCACCCTGTGGTAAGGGCCTTGGAAGAACTGTGCCACTATCTGTTCAGCACCCCTATTCTCCAACAGACAACACAGATGTATCCACAGAGTAATCTACAGTATCGCAACCGGGTATATATGTTCCGGACGTTAGTCACTCTGACGTGTGCATAATAATGACTTCTCTTTGTCGTTTTCTTTCAAGTGCCGGCAAAACGAAGGCCAAGCAAGATGACTACTTACTCGAACTGAAACTCGACATGGCAGAAAATAAATTAGCGTGAGGTAAAAATAAGGTAAAGGTAATCATGGGAGGGATACAACAAAGGGACAACGAATAGGGTGTAATTGGAGGGAAACGGAGGGTAGCGCAAAGAGCAGGGAAAGTAAGGAGATTAAAACCATTGTGACAATTGAAATGAGTAATAAAAAAAGTTAAACAAATCGTCAAAGAAGAATTATGAGGAATAAAAACACCAGCATAGCTGTCAAAATGACATAGCCAGATGTGTTCTATTTGTGACTCATTTTTTTGTTGCTTACTCTTCAGCATTTCCTCATTTGCTCTTATGTGTGTTTTAACAGAAGTTCAGAAATGGTGTAATGTAATAGCAGCAAGTCGGGTGGGAAAAGAGGATCCATATTGTCACATAACAAGAAAGCAGCAGTGCTGAAAACACAGAATTGCCACGGCTCTCAAGCAAAAGGTCTCAAACTCAAGCAAGCAAGCCTGCCATACCAAGCAATGATGGAAGGCTTCAGTGAGATGCTTTCATGCGGGGTACCATAGAATCTGACAATTAAAGCTTTGCAGGATCTACGAGTAAGAAGTCAATTAAAGTCATTTGCAACGATTTTGTGATACATTTGCCATTGGCATAGATTGTGTGTATGTATGTCTATCTTTCACTTACCCCTACTTGAGCCAGGCATCCTTTATCTTTTTTCAAAAGGTATCTACATTGGTTTTCTTCTTTAATGTATGTCTTTGGAAAAACAGTGTGTTTGAGTGAACAGAAATGTGACCTTGTTATCGTAAATATCCTGAAGAAAAGTCATGTGTTTGAAATAACCACAAGGGAAGTGGGCAGCTTGGTGACTTTCAGTAGCTGATGTCTGTCCAGCTGGGGTCCACCTGATTCTTACTGAATTCAGACCAGCACACCATAAGAGAGGGTAGAAATGTCTACTTAGAACCTAGATCCATGGTGCACAACCCTAAATAAGGACTGATGTATAGATGTAAGGGGGTTCTCAAAATGTTTTAAATCCAGATAGACTTCACTGGCAACAAATATTGCTTGTGGCTACAGCCCGAACCACTGGATGGATTTGCACCAAACTTACGTGAAGAGCTTTAACCAGTTCGAGAATGCGTGCTTTTGCAAATTTGGTGTATATCCATGCTATGTTTTCTTTCATCAAAAGTGCCAAAATGTAGGCACAAATAAAAAGTGATTTAAGTTTGGTTCTCAGGCCATGCCTCGGACTATCTGCCCACTGGCCATGGCCACCAGGGCACCATCTACAGGGTTAAAGTGGGCACCTGGCCTGGCCCCCTTCAATGCCAATGAAAGGCTAGTTAGCCTAAAACATGGCTGAATCCCATGCCCCAGGGATTGTGGCCACCGGCCATGGCTGTAAGCCACAAACAGTGGCCCACAGCCCCATTATTGCAAAATAGTGGCCACTGGGCAAGGCTACAGACCATGGGCAATGTTTAATATGGGTTAAACATGTTAAATCTTCCCCAGTCATCCCTATGCTATGAACTCGGCCTGAACTCGCTCACTGTTAATCTGGATTGGAAACTGGTGCAACTGTACTGTTCAATCCAGATCCCACGGAAATATACCTTGTATGAAGATGTCTATTCTCTGCCGATAGAGGGTTCCAGTACATATTTACAATCTATGGAGCAAAAGGTGATGGGACTCTTGTCTAATTGTGACAGAACCGTTGAGGATTTGTGGTCAACCCAGTCGGAGTTAAAAGTGCTATTATGGACTGGGTTTTAACGATTGACTCTATACGCAGTTACAAACTTCATAATTGTTTCTCCCATTCCATCACACTCTAAATGGAGAGAGAGACGATTTTCTGAGATTCCACTTAAGTTTTTTTTTAAACTTATTTAAAAACGTATAAAGCACAACTAAGGCCTGCAGGTGTCTAGACGCTAGGCACAGGTGGGTATAGGGTAGAGATAGCCCTTGCAATATAAAAACACAAAGCAGTTCTTACTGGGCTGAGACCGTTGACTGTATTTATTCTAATACAAGCTTTGTGGAATATTCTAGGTTTACCCATGCTAGGGAATGTCTTATATATTGAAAAGTTTCCCTGCTCTGTACATATGAACGTCATGCGTTTCAGGCTTAATCAACTACCTGTTTATGAGAAAGTCAAGAATTGGTGGAGTAGGACTATGCTGGATGAATTGAATGTACTAAATAATGAATGTAGGTTCTGTGGAGTAAGCAATACTCCAGAAACATTGAAACACCTGGTAGTTGAGTGTGCGTTCTTTGATAATGAACAATCTGGGTTTTTCATAGCTAACACCATTGAATGCTCAGAGGTTTCGAGAGACTTGTTTTGGTGTTGTATGTGGGGTACTGCCATTTCCTTAATTTTATCCTTAAATCGCTTTTTTATATTTTTATTTTTGAGTTGAATAAGAAACATTTATTTTTGGAAGTATAACAAATTGTAAATTGAAGTCACTTTGTATTCTAATGTTCCTTTCTTTGGTTTTTATGAAGATCTCTTGAGAATTGCATTTTATTCTTTTACTATTTTTTATCTGTGTTTTCCTTTGTATTTTGTTTTGTATGGTTTTTTGTAAACTGTAAATGCAACAATTAAAAAACAAAATAGGAGGAGCATATTCCATAAAGAAGGGGCCAACACTGAGAAGGAGCGCCCCCTGACCGGGCACGCTAATACCTAGGTATTGTAAGGAGCGCCTGAGAAGAGGAACGTAAGTGCCTAGTGGGATGGTAGCGCTCTATCTTGTTTTTGAGTAAGCTGGCACCCGCATCATGAAGAGCCCGATGAGTGACACAGAGAGTCTTAAAGGCAATCCGTGCTACCACTGGAAGCCAATGAAGCTGATGTAGCAGAGCGGCAGAAGGGGCCAGTCGAGCATTTAAAGCCAGTCTAGCTACAGAGTTCTGAGTACTTACAACTGTTGGTTTTGGTACTTAGGTTGCCCCAGATAGATCCCATTGCAGTAATCCAGAGATCCCATCATTGAGGTAACCATCATCGTTCGGCTATCCGGCAGTAGGAGAGGTAACATCTTTCTCAAGACAGTGAGTTTGGCAAAGCCAGCATTGCAGACAGCTGAAGTCTGTGCTTCGCGTGAGCCATTAGCCAGGAGCCTCACTCCTAGGATTTTTACAGATGCGCTTGGCGTTTGGCAAGGACCAAGTGAGTCGGGGAAACACTGAGAACTCCAGGAGCTGCTAACTGTTTGGGTGCCATATACCAATACTTCTGTTTTTTCTCTGTTAAGTTTTAGCCATTTGGCAGACATCCATCTACCTATGGTGGCAAGACAGTTTCTGAGTTTGGTAGGAGGCTCAGTCAACGGGGAGTCCAGCCGAAACACTAATTGAGTGTCATCGGCATAAGTGTAGAATATATCTCTGGACTCTGAGAGAAGGTCTGCCCGCGGGTGCAGGCACACATTAAAGAGGGGGGACAATGCTGATCCTTGGGGAACCATGCAGAGGAAGGGGACTGGAAAGCCTGAAAGGAAACGGTTTGGGTCCGTTCTGCAAGAAACAAATTAAACCAAGCAAGCAAAGCCCCTGTAATACCAGTCTGCTACAGACGTGCCAACAGAATGCCATGGTCCACAGTGTCAAAAGCCGCGGAGAGGTCTAGGAGGATTAACACTCCAATCTCTCTGCGGTCCTGGAGAAGTGTCAAATCATCCAGGAGTGAAATCATGACGGATTCCGAGCCATCAAAGGCCTAAAGCCAGATTGAAACGGGTGTAGGCAGTTATTCACTTCAAGGAACTGTGAAAATAACTGTGATCACAGCTTCCATGAGCTTCATTAGGGCCGGTAGTAAGGATATGGGTCGGTAGTTAGCAGCCATCCATGGGTCCATGTGAGATTTTCTGAGAAGAGGGGTAACCAGTGCATGTTTCAGGGGACCAGGAATCTCCCCTGAGGCAAAGGAGTACTGCAGGGCTGCTTTAAACAGAGCTAGCCCTCTGTAGAAGTGCTTTTAAAATATGCAGTGGTACCGGATCAAGAGATGAAGCGCATTTCAACCCATTAAGGGTCCTCAGCGAAGTGACATCGCCAATGTGCTCCAAATGGAAAAAATGCCAGTTAGAGTATGTATAATATGTTTCCTTGGGTGAATGATCTGTGAACCGGCATCCTCGGCGGCCAGATTTTTATCAGTAATAACTTGACAAATATCTCAGATTTTTTTCAGATATAAGTGCCAATCACATTGAAAAGTGATTGGGCATCTGGCAGCTTACCATGCCTCTTAGCTGTAAGAGAGTAAAGCTCTTTGGCTACTTTGTACAATTCCAGAGAGAAAGATGCTGCTTCCGAGATCCTATTCGCATAGAATTTAGATTTTTCTACAGCAGTCATCTTATGATAACATAGTACTGCTTGCTTGTAGATGAGGCGTGGTTCCAGGCCACAGTTTAACTGCCATTTCCTCTCCAAGAGCCGGCAGGCTTGTTTCTGGGCCCATGACTCGGTTGTAAACCAGAGCGCAGTAGGCTTAGTTCTCCCAAACTGAGATTTAATGGGGGCTAAGGAATCTGCTACTCTTGTAAGGGATTTGGGAAGGGAAGTACATGGGTCGTGTCCATTCCCCATAAACTGACAGATTGCCTCCAACAACCTATCTGTCAGGAGAGAGGGGTCTACCCTATTCCAAAACCGCCAGTTTTGCAGGCAGTGGAAAAACTCAGGAGGGCAGTATGGTACCATAACTATAAAAGGTTACCCAAAAATGATCCGACCAGGTCACGGGAAGGGTAAGTAAAACTTGTGGTCAAACTCCCTTCAGAAAATGGGGGGGGGGCGATGGTTATGTAGACTTAGGGATGGGTCAGCAAGATCAGCCACCAGGTTTTTTGCGCAGTGGCCAGTAGGATCATTTGGATGAAGATTGAAATCACCAAGTAAAACTAGGTTGGGATATTTCAAGGCTAAGTAAGCAACTAGCTATGAGAGATTAATGGGGATATTAACAGGACTGTGTGAGGGTGGTCTGTACAACAGTAAGAAGTGAATACTCACATTATGGATCACCTGCACTCTAATCATTAAAAGTTCACAAGGCAGGGGGTGTTTTATCAGAATGGGCAAGCATTGGAGGGAGGTATGATGGATTATCGCAAGGCTACCACCAGGTCCGGCCTCAGGCAACATCTGACAGAGATCAAGGCCAGAGCTATGCGAGAACCAGGTCTCTGTGACAATAAGAAAATCAGGGGTGATCTCCTCCAGCATATTGTTGAGTACCTTCTGACCGGGCATCGATTAGCAAGCTCTTAAAGGGGTACGAGGAAGTGATTTTCTGAGATTATGCTTACATTTTCTACCAACAGGAGAATTTTGGGCTGTGTGAAATAAAGATCAGAAATCAGTGGGGATTGCCCCGGTTCAAAGAAGAAATAGGGCAATCATTATGACATTTTGATTCAGTGCCCTGTGATTGACAAAGTTAGGACCCTAAGCGTTTTATAAATAAAGTGGAATGGCTGAAAACTGAAGACTTTTGGCAAAGACCGTCATGAAACCTTCTTAACTATAGGAGTTCTAAATTTTATGAACTGACGGGATTTCACTATGTAGTATAATAATGACTAAGTGTGACCAGAGGGCTGGTTAGGTTTGGATATAATTATGATTTTATGTTACTGCGTTTTATACTTCTCATTTCTGAATTTGTTTATATGTGAAAAGTCAGATCTTTGACTGCTACACATTATTAAAAAAAAATGAGTTGATTTGTGGGTCAAGTAACAAGGCTTACTCTCACTTCCCAGGGAGTGTGGCCATTAGCCATGGCCTCAAGCCATGGACAGAGGTCGAGGTCCCACAATAGGGCTATAGTGGTCACTGGGGCGGTCTGCAGGCCAGGCTTTATCTTTATAGTGGATTGCCCCAGGGCTTGTGGCAACATGCCATGGGCAGTGGCCCACAGTCCCATTATGGTATAGAGGGCACTGAACCAAGCTTTAGGCTAGGTCCTCTGGCTACTGTGGGTGGCATGTTTTGGTCTGGGTCATGGTTGAGCCTCATGCCCTAGACAATTCACCCAGAACTTGCATCCCCAACATGTGCTGCTCAAAGCGATACAAGACAGTATGTTAGCTTTGATGACTCAGGTGTTAGCCTGAGAAGTGCCTGTTGGGCGCGCAAGTTCTGGTTGCATAGCTTACTATAACTGCCAAATTTCTTTGGTTTTTCAATTTTGCGCTGCAACCATTATGTCCCTTTAACAATGTTTTTTCATATGCATATATATTTTTGGAAAAAAAATATTTTACAAAAGAGTTGAGTGTAAACCAATAAAAACATAACGCCTATAAACATCGGAAATAACGTTAAGGTAAAATAATATACTTTATTAATACATTATAACATATATTAAAATAAAATATGATGGTAACCTTAACTCACACCGTTTTGCTTTTGCAATGTTTTGTTTTTGCTCTATAATACTTTACAGTGAAAGTAATAAAATTTTATTATTTGTATTTATGTTTTTATTCTGTACCACATTTGTAATGCTTTTGTTAGTATTTACAGTCTGCATTATTACTAAATTTTATTTGGCACACATTATATCCTTACATATTTAATGCTCAGTCTAATGACTATTAATGTGCATATATTGTTATTTGTATAACTAAATGTTACTAAGTTTTTACTGTATAGATTTTAGTGTTTAGTGTATGTTTTCTTTTTATAAGTTATGTTTGTTTAGTAAATTATATGTATTTAAAACAACGTACTTTGATAATTGATATTGTTCTATATGTAAAGTATGACACTTGGATGCTTATGCATATTTTGTTATTGCAGATTTTTTGGAAGGTATGTTTATATAATTTAAAATGTATTATGTAGTAATTTTGTATTACAAAAAATATTGTCTATGTTCTTTTAACAGAGGTCTACATTTAATGTACTGTTGAATGATTTTACATGTTAAACAATTACTTGTTTTTATGTATGCAATTGTTGTAATTGTAAGTTAATATTGTATGCTTTTAAGGTTTTGGGTGAGTTATGGTTACCATGAAATTTGATTTTAATATCATATTAAAAAATGTATTAATAAAGTGTATTATATTGTTACTGTAACTTTATAGTTTTTTCCAAATAATTTCTATTTATTTTTCACGGATACATGATTATTGATTTTGAGCGTTTGTTATAATACTAGCGTGTGTTGTAAGATCATGTAATATAAGTGTGTCGGTGGCATAAGAGCATGTTACACAATAGCATGTGGCGCAATTGTATGTGTTGTCAGTGCGTGTGTTGTAAGTTTCTGTATTTTAGAAGCGTTTGTCATGAGATTGTGTGTCGTGTGTGTTGTAGGTGCATGTGTTGTAGGGGCAGGAGCGCATGTTGTAGGAGTGGGTGTCATAACAGTGTGCATTATAGGAGTATGCGTCATCAGATGGCGTGTTATGGGAGCATGTGTCGTAGGAGCACGTGTTGTACGTCCACATGTCATACATCCACATGTTGTATGTCCATGGGCTGTCTGTGCATGTGTTATAGGAGCATGTGCCGGAATCGTGGCTGATAACAGTGTGTGTCATAAGAGTGTCAGTAAAAGCAGCGCATATCGTAGGTGCATGCGTCATGAGAGTATGTTTTATAATAATGAGCCGTGGGACCATGGTTTGTAGGAGCATGCGTCATATGAGCATGTGTATGATAGGAGTACATGTTGTAGGAGTGAGTGTTATATAAATAGGTGCCATAGGAGAGTGTTTTGTAAGAGTGCAGCGTAAGAGTTTGTGTTAATTGTGCTCATACACACAATGTTTAATAAGAAATGTACCTCCATTCTGCTCATGCATTGTATGCCTCCTATATGTATGAAAGTTCACATTAAAGTCAACTGTAACTTTAATGTGCGCTTTAATACATATGAGAGGCTTATATGACTTCTGCAATTTGTACTTGTATGAAATGTATGACTCCTGAAAATGTACAAAGTAAGCCCTAACTTTACTGTCAGTTTTCGAAAGATGTAAATTACAGTTGGTATGAAAAATGCACATTTATTGCATCCTCTTAAAACTAACATCAAATTAACCCCAACAGGTGTGAGTTTTTAGATGTAAACTGTGTAATGTATGAACTGTGAAACTTTTACGCCTGTTGATACAGTTCACATAAACAAATTCAATTTATTCCATCTCCTTAAACCTGACATAAAATGTAACCATGACTTGCCTTAGATGCGAGTTTTCATGAGATGTTAATTTTGTAATATAAGAACTGGAAAACGCATACTTTCTGCGTATGTGTTTGCAGCACCTGTTTGGTAGGAGTATGTTTTGTAAGATTGTGCATCATAGGACCATGTGTTGTAGGAGCACATGTTGTAGGGGTGCATGTCATAGGAACATGTGCTGTGTGTGTAGCAGAATCATCTGTTTTAGCTGCATGTGTCATAGGATTGCATGTTGTAGGAGCATGTGTTGCAGAAGTGTGTGTTTTAAGAGGTTGTGTAGTTGTAGTATGTGCCATAGGAGCACATGTTGTACGTCCACATGTTATGAGAAGTAGGTGCACGTCACAGGAACTTTTAAAAGTTGTAAATTGCAAAATCTACACACTGCGAAACTCATACACCCCTTTCGACAGTCTGTATGAAAAATGTACATTATTATTTTTACAGCCCCTGAAAAGTAACATCAAAATCAACCTCGAATAAAGTTAGTTTTGGAAATGCGAAACACACTTCTCTTGGTACAGTTTGTGTGAAGTGTACATTTATTCCATCACCTTAAAACGGACATCAAAGTCAGCCGTGAATTGCCTTTCATGGGAGTTTTTAAATGATGATTGTGTAATGATTGAACTGTAAACTTTACATCCTCTGTGCACAGTTTGTAGGAAATATGCGCATTCATTATGTGCATGGGTCATATATAGATACATTTCAAATGTTAATATCTCCAAATTGGCCAAGTCGATTTTCAATTTTGTTTTCAGTGCACCAATTTATTTATTTGTATTTGTAGAGCGTACTAGAGCCCGCAAGGCATCGAGGGGCATGCAAGAAATTGTACAAATCGTGGCGGGCAATTTTAAGATTTTTGAGACGGAACAAACAAATAAAAGAAAACTGTTCAAAATGTGACCAAAGTAAACATATTTAAAACTATGAAGCCGCTAATCCACAATTCTGAAAGTTTTCATGCACAAGCAGCTGCCTTGAAATATTACAGTGGAATGTTTTCAAATTTTTTCATGCAAGCGTAAGAAAGTTATTGAAGGCATAATTATACACACACACACACGCACACACACACACACACACACAAACACACATACACAGCTTTCTTGCTGGCTCTCTATTTGACTCTGTATCTCTGTCCCTCCCTGTGGGCAAGAGTAACAATGTCAGATGCGTGTTTCCTTAAAGGCATGGTCTGGTAAAAAATGTTATTTAAAAAATAGATAGGCAACATAAAAAAAAAAATACTAGCATTCTCTTTTTTAAAACTTCCTATGTAACATTTTGAGCTATTCAAGCTCAAAATTCGCAAAAGCAAGCACATTGGCACATCCATTTTGTGAAATGGATGCCCTCCTGTGCTGGCTTTTGCGGCACTAATGAAGGAAAAGCCAGCCAGCTGTAGTAAACAAAAGCTACCGCTGGGTGGCTTTCCCTTCATTAGTGCTGTACGTGGAGGACGGGGACCGGAGACCAGAGCAGGAAAGCTGCAGCTGAATCTCGGTAAGTGCTATTTATTTAAAAAAAAAAAATAAGCACTAGCTGTGTTTTTTTTTCCAAGTTTTCCGGGCTGGAGGAGCCTGGAAAACTTAGAAATAAAACCGCAGCTTTAAAAACGTTGTATTTATGTTTGCGATCGCTTTTGAAGCGACCGCAAACATAAATACAACGTTATTGTGTTGGAAACCGCTGCGGTTTTTCTTTCCAAGTTTCTCAGGCTCCTCTGGCTCGGAGGAGCCTGAGAAACTCGGAAAGAAAAACCGCAGCGTTTTCCAACACAACCGCGTTGTGTTTCTGCCTGCTGTGGCTATCACTTTGGGGAGCACCGGAGACCCAAAGTGAAAGCCACAGCAGGCAGAAACACAACGCGGTTGTGTTTACATGCCGCATAGTGTTTCTGCCTACAGCTGATTTCCCATTTGGGGCTCTCGGGCTGCCCGTGGGGAGCCCGAGAACCCCAAATGGGAAATGCTAAATGCTGCGTTGTTTCTGCCTAAATCTGCTTTCCCATTTGGGGCTCTCGGAATCCCCGTGGGGAGCCCGAGAGCCCCAAATGGGAAAGCAGATTCAGGCAGAAACAACGCGGTTGTTTTCCGCAATGCCGCGTTGTTTCTGCCTAAATCTGCTTTCCCATTTGGGGCTCTCAGAATCCCCGTGGGGAGCCCGAGAGCCCCAAATGGGAAAGCAGATTCAGGCAGAAACACAACGCGGTTGTGTTGGAAAACGCTGTGTTTTTTCTTTCCGAGTTTCTCAGGCTCCTCCGAGCCGGAGGAGCCTGAGAAACTTGGAAAGAAAAAACGCAGCGTTTTCCAACACAATAACGTTGTATTTATGTTTGCGGTCGCTTCAAAAGCGACCGCAAACATAAATACAACGTTTTTAAAGCTGCAGGTTTATTTCTACATTTTCCGGGCTCCTCCAGCCCGGAAAACCTAGAAAAAAAACGCAGCTAGTGTTTATTTTTTAAAAAAAATAAATAGCACTTACCGAGATTCAGCTGCAGCTTTCCTGCTCTGGTCTCTGGTCCTCGTCCTCCGCGTACAGCACTAATGAAACAGGAGGGCATCCATTTCACAAAATGGATGCGCCCATGTGCTTGCTTTTGCGAATTTTGAGCTTGAATAGCTCAACATTTTACATAGGAAGTTTTAAAACGGAGAATGCTAGTATTTGTTTTTATGTTGCCTATTTTTTAAATAACATTTTTTACCAGACCATGCCTTTAAGCCACTCCAGGCAGGAAACCATAGTGAAAAATGCAAATATCTTTAGGGGGTAGGGGGCACTCCATTTTGATGGTTTAGTGTAGAATGAGAGCAGTAGTGACAGGTGTATGTATGAGCACACAAAATTAAACATTGCTTTGGTGCACACAAAAAGAAACAGATCATTGATTTTACACAGCGCATGATATACTCTACATAGGGAGGACATCTCTAGAGATGAAGCTGTGTCTATTCCTGGCAAAAGAACCTATAAGGAAAAAGGATATTTTGTTCAATATTAATAACATTTTAAACTACATTTTACAATGTTCACTTCCAGAATGTTGTGTAGCTATTATAAGAATGTTACACGTGTCTTACTGAGAAAACCACATTAGCAACAGATATGGATGGATGATAGTGTTGTTCACAGATATTGTACTCTAACAATAACATCCTTATGAGGAAAGGGACAAATAGCACCAATGGGGGCTCCTAGCAGCTTTGACTAAAAACCAAGTGCATTTTAGGAACACAAAAACAACCACAGTTTTTCCATATTTGACCAAAATTTCTGTGTCAAAAGGGTCATTTAACTTTTCACAGCACTCAACCTAGCACAGAAGAGTTTGAACCATGAACCACACATACTAATTCATACAGCTTCAGGATAATATAAAGTGGCCAGGACATCTGTCACCCCATTGGGGTCTAGGTCCCATTCTTCTTGTTTAAAGAGATGTGTCCCCTTCCTTGAGCGGCATCTAACAGTATTTTAGAAGAAGGGGTAAGGATGTCTGTGTAAATGTGGTTGTGCGCATGCTCAGTATCCAATGCACAGACATCCGTAGAAAGTTATACTTCTAGGATTTCTCTTAAACCACAATTATAAATCCGTAGATAAGTTAACATCCAACAGCAGCATCTTCACCTCAGATGGTGCTCATTCAACTGAGATTGATCAAGCATCAAGACCAAAACATTCACCCCACTCACTCATCCCACCCTTGATCTTCTAGTACACGCAATGTACATACAACAGAGTACAACTGGTAAATGGTCAATCTAGAAGCACCCAGAAACCCACATAAGAGTTTTCTCAGAAGTTCCAATGGGTATGTCTGTCAAATGGAAGTCAGGAATCAAATACTTGCTCTAATCACCAGAGGACAAACGGCTGGGGAACAAGGAAAAGAGATTGCTGGGACTGAATCCTTTCACCTTTTCCTCCCACGAGGCTTGCAAGAAGGGTGAAGTGATCTGGATCCAGTTGTTCTGAGATCTGGTAGCCTCCATCTTGTGCATGGTCAAAGGGTGCAGTGCAGGCTTCAGTTATGAAGGCCAAGCTTCCCCAAGAACCATATCCTCTTGGTATACGTATATGTAAATAGATGTTGCTATGGCTTCTAATCTACAGAAGAACATTCTTCTGGGGCTCCTGGAAATAATTATGCTACCACTTTGAATGTCCAGATTAGGGACCTCTAGCTTCTAGGAAACCTTGATATGATCTCAAAAAGAACTGCTCATGTTCCAAATACAAACTGACCATTCCCAGAAGCCTAATTCCCCCCCAGCAAAACAGCAAAGTTGATGTGCCTGAATGGCATCTTCCTAGGTGGACAATTCTTACATTTTGATTTGTATTAATGAAAATATATGGGTCATTTTTATTTCTGAAAAGGTCTGCTAATCAGAACCTCCTTTCATAATGCTCCACGCCAAAATCATGTGCCTTTGCTTCAACTGTCTATTGACATTTCTAGTAACTGCCTTGCAGTGGCAACATGGCAGAGTCAAAGGTCATGTGCGCATTCCTGACAGCTGCAGGAACACAGAGTTCCAACAGACCGAGGCAGCTTTTTAAATGTCTGCATCTCTGTTTCAAAACTTAATAATTGTGTTCTCTAGTTAGCCAGGTTGCAAGTTAAAATGTAAATAAAAGTCTTCATTACAAAAAAATACAGAGGGTTGCCTGTGTCAGAACGGAAACTGCACAGTCATAAATATGTGGATATCACCATATTCTTGAATCTAGGGGAATATTACGAGAATGTACAAATACACAGAGCTGAAATAAAAAAATTAAAAAATGTGCTCTTCCCCACAGCTTAGTCATTGTAAATACAAGTCTATTGATGACATGATGGTTTTTGAGGTTGCACAATTATGAAGCCACAATCATTTGGATGTTCTAATAGTTACACCATGGCAAGGTGACGCATTCATGACAGGGTGGTGTGGATTAGACATCTAGCCTCGGTGTACCCATAATAATCATGGGGGGAAATTCCCAGGAAGCTGCCCTTTTGATTCCTGCTCCCCTGAGGAAGGTTTCCACCTTACTCCAGGGCACAAGAAACTTCCCAGGAGAGGAGGGGATCCCCTGTAAACAAGTGATTCAAAGACAGTCCTGGAATAATAGACTCTCAATCTCACACGAGGGTGCTTATTACTGGAGTCCTTTCGAAATAGGCAGACATTGGAAAGGGGTGAAGGTAGAGATGGGTTCTACCATCTTGGATTCTGTTAGGGCTCTTTAAACTTCCTAGCACCTCATCACATCTTGCAGACGAAGAACCCTGGGTGTTATCAGAAGGCAAACAAGTCTCGTTAAAAAGCCTGGATTGGACTCCTGACAACAAGCTTGTTTTGGCCCAATCCGCTGTAGCATTTTGCCTCTAAAAGGCAGGGATCCCTGCCCTTAGGATTCATCTTTGAGCTACAAGACAAGACATATTCACATGGAACTACATTCTATTCCAAAGACCTCTGCCAACGAGGTGAAGACAGAAGCTTCCAAAGACTGTCTGCAATTTAGTCATGGTGTGCTGCAAACGACCTCTGCCGCAACGCCAGTAAGACTGAGATAATTTGCATTGGGACTCCTTACCTCGCTTTCCCACTCTCACTCTGGCTGGCCTCTCTTGGACCTGCGCCTACACCCACCTCCAAGGCAAAAAACGTTGGGGTCATATTCAACTCCACTCCCTCCTTCTCCACTCACATTTCGGACATCTCTAAAAAGTCCAACTACCAGCTACACTTCCTCAGAGGTACTCCTGCTTTTCTCACCTTCCCCGGTAGCTCACTGTCTCCAGAACCCTTGTTCTCTCAAGGCTGGACTGCTGCAACAGCCTCTTTCTAACCATCCCTGCCTCTGCTCTGTGCACTCTGCAACTCACCCGGAACAGAACCGCAAGACTTATCCTTGGACTCAAGCCGAGGGGACCACAACTGTCCGATGCAGAAATCCCTCCACTGGCTCCCTGTGGCTGCAAGGATCAAGCTCAAGACCCGCTGCATTGTCCACAAGTATTTCTGGGGCCTGGGACCTACCTATATGCAACATTGCTTACCTAAATGCTGTCCTTCCAGAGCCCTCTGCTCATCTACCTCCAACCTTCTGCAAGTGAGCCGGTTTTCCAAGCAGAGATTTAGAGGGAGACCTGTATCCTCTGCAGGGGCCTCCCTCTGGAATAGCCTCCCTGCCACACTCCGTCTTGAGCCTGATCTCCTTAAGTTTCAGAAACTCCTTAAGACATTCCTCTTCTCCTCTTCCTTCTCTCTCCCTCTACCCTGCTAACCTCTCTCTCCGCTATATCCCTCACTCCCTCCTTTTCTGCGTAGCCTGCTGACTGGTCGCCTGGTGTGCCTCAGAGTCTTACAGGTCCCTGATACCCTCGCCAGTCCTCTCACACCTCTGGGCCTTGCACTTGCCTCATCATTGCTGCACTTTGTCAATGATCCATGAGAGTGGCATCTGTCAGCACTTACCACAGCTTCGGACTGACTGGGCGCACTTAGTCCCCTCCACCCCTCTCTCCTCTCCTGCACCTGTCTGCGCACTTGCACAATCTGAATGCACCATGCCTTGACGATCGTCTGTTTTTCCCATGTCTCCCCGCCCTTGCATGGCTGCACCTCAATGCACTTGGAAAAACTGCAGAATCGTTGTCAGACCTATTTGCTGTTATCTACACCGTTAATTGTATTATATGCACTTGTTCCTTGCACCCACTCTTCCCATGCAGACTTGTATCATTCAGCAATTCAAGGGCTCTGAATAACTGTTGTATTTTCCCCTTGTTCCCGCCCACCTTGAGCGCTTTGAAACACTTGCTTTGTGTATAGGTGCTTTACAAATAAACAATACCATACCAATACCAAGAGGAAAACTCTTCTCCCTACCCACCTCTTGGGCATATTTGAGTTGGCATTGCTGTGGACCAAGGCCTCTGTACTATCTGTGCACTGGAACCAGGGTCCTGCTACCTGGAGATCAAGGACTCCTGCTGGTGCCAGACAATCTTCCTAGAGTGGGAATCAAAGGACTCACCTTGTCCCTGGAGACCCTGAATTAGACCTCTGAGCAACTCAAAAGCCTGGGTGCAGCTCCAGACTCTTTTCACCGTCCTGAGACTTCTTCAAGCCATCTCAAACACTCTCCATTTACTTTAAGCCACTATAAGACTTGCAATGTTGCTCCTGTGGCACTCTTAGAACTTCAAACCGCTTACCTGCTACTTCAGGCTGTCTTGACTCGAACCAGTGAAGAACATTGTTGTCACGCCTTCGTTGCCGGTTTACCACTGAGGAAGCACAGGACTTGCTGTTTTCTGAGCATCGTTTTGACCCAACAAAACCATCATCTTAACCCGATTAGATAGCAGACATGTACTACTGATGGCCATTGACTCGGCCATCTTGAACGCAGACTAGACCCAGCAAGCATTTCGTTTTGACCCAGCTCGACCGCCAATTTCAACTGTTGGGACAATCAACTGGACCCAACCTAAGCACTGACTCAATCCACAGAGAGTCCCGTCGCAGAGGCGACTCACCATTGGAACAATGTGACTTGTCTGTCTCAGCTGTAGAAAAATGCCACAAATCTTGGCTCAACACAGTCCAGAACCCACATATGAGCACAGTTAACCTAGGGAGGTCCCTGGAGGCAGGGTTTGGCCCCTTAAAAAAGGTCCACTGAGTGGCATAAAGGTGCAGTGCAAGATGCCGGCTAAAAGAGGTCAGCGAGGAGGAGGAGAAGGTGTCAGAGCAGTAATTGTAAAACATCCAGGGCAAAGAGGGGAGTAAAGCGGAGGTGAGCAACAAGGAGGTGGGAGATTAAGATGCAGGAGGAGAAAGACCTGCTGGCATAGGAGACCCAAAGGATGGAAAAGGAGAACTGGAGAAGGCTGGGGTTGGTCCCTTAAGAACAACAATTAAGAAAGGTAGGCCAGAGATAAGCTGGCACAACCTGAGCCTGAGAGAAGGGAAGGGAGGATGGTAGGAGGACTGAGTATGTGGTAGAGTGTTGAGGTGGTGGGAGAGGAGACAAGAGAGGAGAACAGAAAAGAGCAAAATGAAAGCAAAGAAATGAGCGAATCCCCAGAATGAGAACATTGCAACTCATTTAGGAGGGAGAGGAAGGCAGGGTTTTGGGAAACAGATGGGTCCAATGGTCAGGGAGTGGCCCAGCCCATGGTGAAGAAGCCTGAGCTTGGCTTGGCATTGCTCCAGGTTCCTACATTCTGCTGAAAAGACCTACTGAGCAAGCACTCAGGCATGGAGTTTCAGGAGAAGGTAACTAGAGATCCAGGAGGAAAAGAAGCAGACATTATCCAAAGAAATCAAGAATGAAGCAAGAAGTGTGGGCTCACTTAAACCCCCAGACTGAGTGACTGTCAGGGTCTTATCCTGGAGGTATTTCATGGAGTTTGCACCTCAAAAAGAGAACTTTTAATTGCAACCAGGTACTTTGCCTTAGGGAAAGCCATTGAGAACCCGTCCTGTGTTTTTATCATGCTTTCATTTTGCCAGGTTTTGTACCAATCCACAATAAATATATTTTGAGAACTGTTATGAAGCCTACGGATCCCTCACTGTACCCCTGCCTAAAGTCCCCGCCCACGTGGCCAGGGAAAGGCAGATGCTTCCTCATCCTGACCTTGGGGGTGGTGTACTACGGGATGATCACCTGGGATCAGACAAGGCACAAGATGGTGAAGAGATCCCGTGAGATGAGACGTGGTATTCTCATTTGAAAGGGAGTAACCTTTCTTGTTGACCAAATCATGCAACAGCCTATTGCCATTATCATGTATCTGAACCCCATGTAAAATATAGAAATATGGGCAAAGTGGGTGCAACATCTTTAAATATCCCACTTAAGGAGTAACCTGTTGAACCTTAGATGGCTAAAAATCCCCCTTGTTCCCAAAGGTATGGAGAAAGGAATCCTGTAAATGGTGGCAAAAATTAGCTGCCTTCCCCTTCTGTGACAAAACATGATGAAGCATTTGTAAAAATGCATAAACAAAATAGTTATAAAGTTAAAAGGAGTAAATAGTTAGAATTCATTGTCTTACTTGGGACTCCAAGTCCCATAATACCAAGAGTAGAATAGGGCAAAAAAGCGCACACTCAAACCAGCGCACAGGCACAAACACGACCGCCACAAGAAAGCAGGCGGTAGCGTCTCTGCGGCTGTAAGAAATGTGCGCCAAAAGGTGCGCCAACAAATAGCACCTATATACTGCCATGATGAATGTCCTATACTGTGGCCCTCCAGGACAAATGACGTGCAAAGGGGTACCCACAAACACGGACACCCGCTGACAAAAAATACTTGTGCGTGTATACTGGGGTGCGCGGGAAGTCTCACACGCGATTTGGCCGGGTACATGGATTTCAGGGGTGCGCGGGAAGTTCCACACGCGATTTGGCCGTGTACGTGGATTTCAGGTGTGCGCGGGAAGTTCCACACACGATTTCAGCAGGGTATGTGTATTTCATGGGTGCGCGGGAAGTCCCACACGCGATTTCATCAGGGTACGTGTATTTCAGGGGTGCGCGGGAAGTTCCACACGCGATTGGCCCAGTGCGAGCAGGGTACGTGTATTTCAGGGGTGCGCGGGAAGTTCCACAAGCGATTTCAGCAGGGTATGTGTATTTCAGGGGTGCGCGGGAAGTTCCACACGCGATTTCATCAGGGTACGTGTATTTCAGGGGTGCGCGGGAAGTTCCACACGCGATTGGCCCAGTGCGAGCAGGGTACGTGTATTTCAGGGGTGCGCGGGAATTTCCACACGCGATTTCAGCAGGGTATGTGTATTTCAGGGGTGCGCGGGAAGTTCCACACGTGATTTCATCAGGGTACGTGTATTTCAGGGGTGCGCGGGAAGTTCCACACGCGATTGGCCCAGTGCGAGCAGGGTACGTGTATTTCAGGGGTGCGCGGGAATTTCCACACGCGATTTCAGCAGGGTATGTGTATTTCAGGGGTGCGCGGGAAGTTCCACACGCGATTTCATCAGGGTACGTGTATTGCAGGGGTGCGCGGGAAGTTCCACACGCGATTGGCCCAGTGCGAGCAGGGTACGTGTATTTCAGGGGTGCGCGGGAAGTTCCACACGCGATTTCAGCAGGGTATGTGTATTTCAGGGGTTCTGGGGAGTAGCACACATGAATTGGCTGTGTGGGTCCTCCCAGGTGCACGCTCAACAACCTCCACGGCCCCTGCAGGCAGCCCACACCACGGGGGACTACCCTGCACCCCTGCTCATGTCCCGCAGGCAGCCCATCCACCATGGGCATGCCCCCCAGCCAACCCACATGTCACCTTGCACTACTGATCAACAATGCATGTCTCCCACCACCCCCACCCCCCAGCCACCAGGGGCACCCACCACCAGGCCCCCACTCATGTCTCCCACCAACCCCACCCCCCTGCCACCATGGGCAGCCCCCACCAGGCCCCCACCCATGTCTCCCACCACCCCCACCCCCCAGCAGTGCAGGGGCACCCTCCACCAGGCCCCCACTCATGTCTCCCACCACCCCCACCCCCCAGCAGTGCAGGGGCAGCCTCCACCAGGCCCCCACTCATGTCTCCCACCACCCCCACCCCCCAGCAGTGCAGGGGCAGCCTCCACCAGGCCCCCACTCATGTCTCCCACCACCCCCACCCCCCTGCCACCATGGGCAGCCCCCACCAGGCCCCCACCCATGGCTCCCACCACCCCCACCCCCCAGCCACCAGGGGCAGCCTCCACCAGGCCCCCACCCATGTCTCCCACCACCCCCACCCCCCAGCAGTGCAGGGGCACCCTCCACCAGGCCCCCACTCATGTCTCCCACCACCCCACCCCCCTGCCACCATGGGCAGCCTCCACCAGGCCCCCACCCATGTCTCCCACCACTCCCACCCCCCAGCAGTGCAGGGGCACCCTCCACCAGGCCCCCACTCATGTCTCCCACCACCCCCACCCCCCAGCAGTGCAGGGGCAGCCTCCACCAGGCCCCCACTCATGTCTCCCACCACCCCCACCCCCCAGCAGTGCAGGGGCACCCTCCACCAGGCCCCCACCCATGTCTCCCACCTCCCCCACCAGGCCCCCACCCATGTCTCCCACCACCCCCACCCCCCAGCCACCATGGGCAGCCCCCACCAGGCCCCCACCCATGTCTCCCACCCCCCCACCCCCCAGCCACCATGGGCAGCCCCCACCAGGCCCCCACTCATGTCTCCCACCACCCCCACCCCCCAGCAGTGCAGGGGGAGCCTCCACCAGGCCCCCACCCATGTCTCCCACCACCCCCACCCCCCAGCAGTGCAGGGGCACCCTCCACCAGGCCCCCACCCATGTCTCCCACCACCCCCACCCCCCAGCCACCATGGGCAGCCCCCACCAGGCCCCCACCCATGTCTCCCACCACCCCCACCCCCCAGCCACCATGGGCAGCCCCCACCAGGCCCCCACTCATGTCTCCCACCACCCCCACCCCCGAGCAGTGCAGGGGCAGCCTCCACCAGGCCCCCACCCATGTCTCCCACCACCCCCACCCCCCAGCAGTGCAGGGGCACCCTCCACCAGGCCCCCACTCATGTCTCCCACCACCCCCACCCCTCAGCCACCAGGGGCACCCTCCACCAGGCCCCCACTCATGTCTCCCACCACCCCCACCCCCCTGCCACCATGGGCAGCCTCCACCAGGCCCCCACCCATGTCTCCCACCACCCCCCAGCAGTGCAGGGGCAGCCTCCACCAGGCCCCCACCCATGTCTCCCACCACCCCCACCCCCCAGCAGTGCAGGGGCACCCTCCACCAGGCCCCCACTCATGTCTCCCACCACCCCCACCCCCCTGCCACCATGGGCAGTCCCCACCAGGCCCCCACCCATGTCTCCCACCACCCCCCCCCCCCAGCCACCAGGGGCACCCTCCACCAGGCCCCCACTCATGTCTCCCACCATCCCCACCCCCCTGCCACCATGGGCAGCCCCCACCAGGCCCCCACCCATGTCTCCCACCACCCCCACCCCCCAGCCACCAGGGGCACCCTCCACCAGGTCCTCACAATCCCCAATCATGTGCGTAATGGTCAGCCTCCACAGCCAAAAAGCCCTACCAAGTAACCCATTCACCCACATGGAAATGGAAATCACATGTTACACCCCCAATGTTCATGAAGCTAATGAACCCATGTCCGTCACACACAATGGTTGCAATTGAATGGGAAAACACCCAACATGACATGCATGAAACCAATGAGATGATACCACATAGTGAAGTATGAAAACAAAATTGTATTGAAAAAAATAAAGAATGCTAAAGAAAGGAAACAAACTACAATGGGAATGAGAAAAAATAAGCTGCATATCCGTATTAAAAAAAATAAACTGCAAATCAGAATCCAAAAAAATGTCGTCCAAAGTCAAATGTAAAAAAATCTCTATGCAATAAAGAACTATGTAAAAAACTACCAAGGGTCCATGAGCCCAACTGAACAAAGGAAACCTACTAAAAAACCTAACTAAAAATCAACTATATACAAAAAGTGGAGCAGTGTCCGTCGACTCCAAATCATAATAAGAAACAAAGGAAACCTAAAACTAAAGAACTATATACAAAGGCGGCGGGCAAGTCCAGCGGCTCACTCCGTGGTGTCCCGGGCCAGGGCATCATCGAACTCCTGTTCGATGTCCGGGAGGCGGTCCAGTTCCATGGCCCCGAGGGTCCGCAGGGACGACGGCGTGTCCTCCTCCAACTCCCTGCGGATTGCCTCGAGGCACTCGGCCCGCCTCAGGGCCCTCCGCATGGATTTCTCCGCCCTGACCATTGTGAGCCGCGCCTCTGCCGCCCGCCGCCGCTCCGCACCTATGGCGTGGCCCAACCGCTGCCACACGGAAGACACTCTCTGTCCTGGGTCCCCCTGCCCTCCGGCCGATGCCTGCCCCTCCGATGTCGAAAGCCCCGAGCCTTCATGTCTCCCACCATGTTGCTGCTCTGCCTCTGCCCGTGCACTGCCTCCTGCTGCCTGCACATCCTCCGCCGGCTGGGCTGCAGTTGTTGATGTGGCCACCCCTGCTGGACCTCCGACTCCCGACTGTGGCAGGGATGCCTCCTCCACCAGCCTGGCCGCACCGTCAGAGGCAGCTCCACAGGGCACCCAGGTGACTGATGGGTGGGAAGATGGCACAGAGGACGACTGGCGCGTAGGGGGTCCAGTTGAGGAGGGGGTCGGAGCAAGCCCCATCAGACGGAGGAATCCGGCCTGGGTGATCTGTCCCAGCAGGCTGACGTGGTCAACGAGCCATTCGAGATGACGTGCAGTCTCTCCATGAAAAGACTGCAGGTCACCTCGCATGGCCCGCTGACGCAACGCCACACCAGCCAGGACAGGCTCAACCCGGACCTGGATGGCCACGTCCGCAGGCAGAGGAAGGCCAGTTGACGTCAGCTCATCCCCTGCCTGAAAACGGGTCTGGACGTAGGCATCCCTGCTGGTGCAAGATGATGCAGGGACAGGATCGGGGACAGGATTGCACACAGGCATCTCCGCGGCGGCCTGTGCTGCCTCCTGTCCCTGGTCCTGCACTGCACCACTAGCACCAGTGGGATCTCCACCTCCAGACCCCGTCTCTGGTGCTTGCACGACCTCCTCCTCCACCAAACCCCCCACCAACCTGGATGACTCCGTGCCATCTTCCCCTGTTGGGCCCTGTGGGGTCCCAGCTGCCCCTTCCGCTGCCGAGGAGTCCAACTGCAACCTCCGCCTCTTGGACCTCCCCCCGGCAGCTGCGGCCTGGGACGCGGCACCGGACTCCTCACTCCCCGACGAGATGACAACACGGGAGGGGAGCCGGGCCTTGCGTCTCCGGCTGGCGGTCGGATCCCCGCCGCTGTGCTCCACAGCACCTTCTCCGCCCTCTTCATCAGTTGACGCTGCAGACAGGGAGAAACAAAACACAGGCATCAGGGCACTGTACAATGGACACGTACACACATGACAGTTGCACATGAGTGGCATTGGCAAACCTCAGACATGTCATCACAATCCCCAACACACATGTCATTGCAACTCGCACACATGAGCCATACCACAGCCATATCGCAACTGCCAGCACCATCCCTACACATACAACAGCATCAGCAGCCAAAGGGGAGCCAGACATCACATGCAACACAGGAAGTGCACCACACATGTACACACACCACCACACTTGCATGCATGTGTACACCTCTGCCAAGTGTCTCACTGTTCAGACGGGCATCCATGTCACATCTGCCAATCAGGTTTCCACATACCGCTGTCACATGCATCCATGTTGCACCCTTGTCAAATACACACACATGCACATGTACACAGTGCTCATACATGCAGCCGAAAACAACATACATGCGTGACATCACGGACATGTCTACTTACATACACATTCATCCAAACATGTGTGCACGCACAACTGCATTTGCCATGCAAGCCTACACACACAAGCACCATCCATGTCTCACACATTACAGCCCTCGCATGCGTCAGCCCCACGGCCCTGTACACCCCCACCCATACTCGACCCCATACAAACAGATGTGCAACCTGCACAATACCGAATAATCACCACACGCACTGCTCACAATCAGGATGCATGTACACTCACCGCTCGACTCCAGACGGGTCTGCTTCTCTAGGACCTGGACGTGGAGCGCTGGGGATATGCGTTCCAGGACCCCCATCTGTTCTTCCGACAAGTGGCCCCGGTGCCCCTTGGCATCCGCTGCCTTCAAGAGGCGCCGGGCCTTGTTCAGGGTCCTGGACCTGAAGTCCTCCCAGCGCTTCCTGACATGTTGTAAGTCCCGGACTGCCACCCCCTCTGCGTTGATGGCAGTCACGATGTCAGTCCAGATCCGAGTCCGTCTTTCCTTGTCGGCGTGGGAACTTCCGAAGAGGGCATCATACTGCCCCAGGACTTGCTCCACCAGGACACCAACTTCGGTGGCACTGAAGCTGGTGCCCCTCTGCCTCTCTGGCCGGGGGTTGTCAGTGGTCACAGATGGTGTTTGCCCCGACATGACAACCCCAGAGGCAGGAGTGGGTGGGCAACTGGGTCCTGGGGCTGGGCTGTGGAGCGATGGAATTCCAGTCGGGAGTCTTTGGTTCAAGCAGGGGTGGTCACAGCAACAGCACCCCTGGCTGATGTGCAGGCAGCAAATGGCAGTGCACATGGGCAGCAGGCAGTCAGGCAGCAGCAGATGGCAGGTGGGAGCGTGCTCGGGGATCTGGGGGGCAGTAGTTCAGCCTTCTGGGCAGGAGCGTGGTCTTCCGTGTGGCCAGCTTGGTACGGAGTGATTTGGCACGTGAAAATCCTGCACGTCAGCGTGAAAATCGAGGAAAGGCCCTTAGCGCGTAAGCGCGTCTGCACGCATACGCGATTCTATTGGACCAAAGGCCCTCAGCGCGTAAGCGCGTCTGTGACGTGACCCGCACGGGTGTTTCCCACACAGCACGTGATGACAGAGCACACGTGGAAAGACTGCACGTCAGAGTGTCATCGCGTGTTATTGGACAGCACGTCAGAGTCTCTTCGCGTGTGATTGGTGGAAATGGCCCTACACGCAGAAGTGACAAAGCGTGTAATTGGTGGAAATGGCCCTAGCGCGTACACGCCGCGTAAGTGACGCTGGACGTGTGGGCCTGTATAAAAGGTACGTGTAGAACACCATTTCCTTGTACGTGCTTTTCGTGGAGAGCGAGTGGGTGAATTCTGTACTTCTTGTCGTTTCACACGCGATTTACTTCACGGCGTTTCAAGTTCGTATTCCCTGTTACCTCTGACAGCTTTTTCTCTTTTTTCTCTTTTACTGGTTTACCTGGGCCTGTTCCCTCAAACAGTGTTCCCTTCTACTGTTGTCCTGTCTCCTCAGACAGCGTACAAATCTTCTTTTGGCGGGGGTGTTGCCAATCAAATGCGCTTCTTTTTCACGCTCTTTTACCTGGCCGACGGTGAGTCACACACGTATCTAACATCTGTGCTTGCCCCGTGTGTAGTCTACCCCTTCAGAGGTCATTCTAGGCTGCGTGTGACACGCATACGTTCATTCTTGTGTTACTGGGTGCCACAGCGTAGTGCAGGTTTTTCTTTCTGCACACGTGGTCTAGGAGGGGTTGCGTGCACGTCATCTCCCTTTTTTGGGGCTCCTGTGCGTAGCGTGATCCGTCATCTTTCCCCAGGGGTTACAATCAGCCGTGCAAGAGCACTAGGGTACAATTACCATCTGGTACCCAACCCCTTTGACCCCCAATTGCCCAGGACAATAGTTTACAGCCACTCCCATACGCACATTTACATCAGTGCCATGGCTGGGAGGCGAGGATTCCGTAAGGGTGGCAAAGGTGGAAGAGCCACAAGTGGTGGCCGTGGTGGATCCGGTAGGGGACGTGGTCGTTACTTGCAGGGTGAGCCTGTCCCCCCATGTGTGGAGGACCAGTCAAGGGCACCCATAATCCCCCCCCCCTCCCGTTGAAACTGATGTGGCTGACACCATCCATGCTCAGCCCTTGTTGGACCAGCCCATTGTGGCACCAGACCTGGCTGACTCCATGGCTGACTTCCAGGTCAGCAGGCCTATGACACGTGCGCTGGTGCTCGTTGATGTCACCATGCCACGTGCATCTGGGGCAGCAAGGTCATCTGCTGCACCAAGTAGGCAGGGCGGAGAGGCTGCAGGGGCAGCTGCGGCTCCATCCACCCCAGCCCTCACACACCCAGCCAGGACAGTGTCGGTCCTAGTCCATGCTGCTGACATTCCCCCTGACACCATCACACTAGAGCCAATGCCTGCACCAACTCCCATGCTGAGTGTGCAATCCCACACTCCTCATACAGAGTCCACCAGGGCTCCTGCCCCTATTGTCCAGAGCGGCGCAGGACACTCAGGATCACCACCACCTTCCAAGCGGAAGAGGAAGAGTGCTCGTCCGGCACAGGCTGATGCCCCAGACACGGCTACACAGTCCGGCCCGTCCAGGAAGCCCAGCTTCACGGATGACGAACTGAATGCACTTGTCGAGTATGTGTCCGCACATGACAACGAGATGGTCATTGTTGCAGGATCCAAGACCACACCTGCACAACGCCAGGCACACTGGCAGACCGTTGCGGACATCGTAAGTGCCCTTGGAATCGTGAGGCGCACAGCCAATGATTGCTATAAGCGCTGGAATGACCTAAAGCGCAGGGCAAAGAGTAAGCTGGCCTCAAGTCATGCCGCAACTCTAGTGACTGGAGGTGGGTCTCCAGTAGTAGACATGGAACTCACTCCACATGAGTCAGTCGCTGGGACCTACGTCACGGAGGAACAGATCCAAGGCGTGGGAGATCTGGCTGATTACGAGGCATTGTCCGGTGAGTGCACATGCATGTGTGTGTCATCCATGTGCATGGTGTGTGTGTGAGGGCTTCTGTTTGTGTGCCAGGTGAGAGTGTGTGCGCCTGAGTCGTATGGGTCAGCCATATGCTTCATGCAATACATCCTGCGCAGCTGCATTTGGCCATAGCAGTATCCCTTCTGCCAACAGTAGACATCTAGCCCAACTGCACGCCAGTTGCCCTTGAAGTGTCACCTTGCCACAACATTGTTGCTTATTTTTCACTGTTCATTCAGTCAGATTGTTTGCATTCCACCACCTTTACTAGGCATGTCGCAGCCACTAGTCATATGTCTGACATGGCTATGGTAAAGTGGAGTGACTTTGTTACCTGGATATCATTTGTTCACACATGTCCCTGTGCAATTGGACCATTTCAGACTGGCAGCTCCAGGTGAAAAATCTGACCTGTTAGAATTAGAAAAGCTATTACATGCGGGAACTGGACTGAATGAATAGGTGCTGCCCTCCTCTCCATCTTCACTCAATAGCAATGGTACATGCCATCTGTGTGATGGCATGTGTGTTTCACCTGGCAATCACAGGCCAATGTGTGATGCCACTGCCAGGCAGCATGCAGAAAATGTGTTCATCTTCCATCTTGGTGTCATCAGTGTGTGCCATTTGCCTGCCCTTCATATGCAGTGAGGGTGCATGCATGGGAGGGTTTTAGTCATGTGGGACATGTGTCAATCAAGTACTGGTTCTCTTGCTTCTCAGCCCTCATTGTGTGCCATGGTGCTAATGCCTGTTTCCATTTCTTTGTTTTTATGTCTTTGCAGGGGAAGACGCACCTGATACTGCTGGGGTTGTGGAGATGGTGCAGACCCAGGAGGGGTCCGAGGGCCGACCAACCACCAGTGAGGGACGTGGTGTGGTGGTGGGTGAGAACCCACAAGTGCTGCAGGTCGTGCTCTCAAGGGGTGTCTCTGGCTGCACCTCCCCCGAGCTGTACTCAGGTGTTGATTCGGATGAGACCTACGTGCCGTCGCAGGTGAGTGTTCCAGGGAGGGATTCTGTTCTGTCCCACCCACCTGCACCAGGGTCAGAACCCTCAATGGGGATGTCAGTGTTGGCAGCTACGCCTTTGGTGGTTACGGATGCAGGGTCACACTCCGCGACATCTGATCCTGTTCCTGGGCCAGCAGATCAGAGGGGGAATGCAGTCCTGCAGCCTCAGGCAGTGCCGGCACAGCAAGGCGCAGTTCGCCTTGCCCCAGACAGGTGTGGTGCCCGCCGACGTGGTGGCCGTACGCCACCTGGCAATACCGCATGGGAGCAATCCATTTACGGTATGGCAACACAACAGGCAGCATCATCCGAGATGATGGCTCAGGCCATGGATAGGGTGGCCACTTCCATTGTCCCCCCTGAAAGGCTGATGGAGCGACTAGAGAAGGCAACCGACTCCATCTGCCAGTCACACAGGGAGGACATGTTGGGGTCCAACAGGGACAGGCGGGCGGCACTGGCGACTCTGCAGGAGGCCATCTCCATCGAGTCCCAGGCCCACAGGGAAGCCCTGAGGCAGGAGCTCCTTCACCTCAGGACGACTCTTGTTGAGCTTGAGGCTTCAACACACCAAAGGACAGAACAGCAGCTGGAGCGTCTCACCCGTACGCCCTCAGCTGAGATGCAGGCAACGAGGGCGGAGGTCCGGGCATCCCGTGAGTTGTTGCATGGGGACCTCCGCACACTCATCCTCCAGAACCAGACCTACCACACCCGCATGCTTGCAGCCATGGAGGAGCAGACTAGGGCCTTGCGTGGGCTGCCTCCCATAGTGCAACCACCTCTGGATGCAGCTGCAAAGGGTGATAATAGCGACAGCAGTGATACTCCCACAATAGAGTAGCCGTGTGGGCCATGAGCCCATGGAGGTGTTTTTTTTTTCCCAGGACCCACACAGGTGGGCTTTGGTGTGCACCCTGTCCTCGGAACTCCTGGGTGGCCTCCCAAACCCCCCCGGGCCCATCAATGGCCATTTTTGATTTTTATTTTTGATATTTTTTTTTATTTTAATTTTTTATTTTTATTTTTATTTTTAATTTCTAAATAATTTTTCCCAATTTTTTTGGGACAATTTGTTGGCTTCCGTGGTTCCTGTGGGCATACGCAGCATTGTGGCTGGGCACATGCAGGCTTGTCATGTATTTGGTTCAGATGCTTGGGTTTGAGTCACACACACCCCTCCTGCTTCCCGTTTCCATGGGCTTGCAAAGGGTGTGCCCAAGTGACATTGACGTACATGGTGACATTGGACTCCCACTACATGTGTGGGTAGTCTAGTCAATACTGTGTATACATTCCTAGTGCATATTGCTGTTGTGTTGTACACTGCGTGTTGCATTGATGTGTAACTCATCATCTGTGTCTACCTCCCAATTTGCAGGTCCCTTCCTCATGTCTACACAAGGCCCTCTAGTCTGGAGATGGGGTCCATGTTGGCAGCAGTGCACCTACAACTCTACATGGCGCCAACACTGCACAGTTGGAAGTGGTGGGAGTGCAGGCATTTCCAGGTGGTGAGACTACTAATATATAACATTTGTGATGTCATGTTAATGGTAGTACCTGCTCAAGTTTGTTGTTGGTCCTGCATTACTGTGAGCATTTCAGGTGTTGCAAGTTTCAATTAGGGACACTCTACATTGTGACACTAGTGTCATGTTGTGGGGATTACTTTGTTTACCTGCAAATAGCATGACATGGCACGGTGTGTCGTGTGGCGGTGCTGGGGATGGGTTGGCTGACATGGCACTGTCCTCTTGTTGCATTTTGCAAGTGGGTATTCATTTTAGCTGCTTGAATGTGTTACTTCACAAAACTGCATTGGTGGTGTCTGTGTGGGTAGGGATGCACACATTGTGACACTTCCAGGTGAACAATCTCAGGCTGATATGGTTTTCACGGTTCATTCTCCAGACATTCAGGATCAGTGTCAGGTTGAGTCATCATTGATTGTCAGATGGAATGTGCCAGGGCAGTGTGCACTCCACAGGGGTGTGATTTCTATGTGAAGTAATTAGCCACTAGCTGTGTACAGGCTGCCTCCCCACGTGCCCTTTCCCCTCCCATGCGCAGCGGCTGTGCATGTGGTTGGGGATGTGGGGCCACCACCATGTCCACGGACAGGCCCCGGCGTGTTGCAACGTTGTGCAGGACACATGCTGCCACTATGATCCTGCACACTACTGGGGGAGCATACAACAGCTGCCCGCCAGAACGGTCAAGGGAGCGAAAGCGTGACTTTAGCACTCCGAATGTGCGCTCCACTATGCCCCGGGTTGTAATGTGGGCTGTGTTATATCTTACCTGGGGTGGCGTGGTGGGGTTCCGAATTGGCGTCATCATGTGGGGGCTGAGAGGGTAGGCACTGTCCCCTGTGGAGGTGGTGATTGGTATCATTGGTGGGGTTGTGACCTTGCTCAGTATCTGACATGCATGCATGTGCAGTGGCATTCATACTCACCAAGCAGCCATGTATCGCCATGCCGCCCAGCTTCTAGGTCCCGGCTTAGGGTGGACATTCGGTAAATGAAGCTGTCGTGGGTTGACCCTGGATAGTTGGCATATACTGAGGTGATGATTCCCTTGGCATTACATACTACCTGCACGTTGATGGAATGCCAGTGCTTGCGGTTCCTATAGATGTGCTCAGATGCCCTGGGGGGACGTAGAGCCACATGGGTGCAGTCGATGGCACCTAGCACTTTGGGGAATCGTGCCACAGCGTAAAAATCCAGGGCGGCAGCATGCCTTTCTGCAGGTGTTCTGGGCAGGTATATGTGCCTGCGGACTGATGGGCGTGCAGTGATGATGTTCAAGACCTGGTGTAGGCAGCGTGACTGGGTGGCCTGTGATACACCACCCACAATGGCACTTGTCCGCTGAAATGATCCAGTGGCTAAGAAGTGCAATACATTGAGGACCTTCTCCAGGGGACTGAGTGCTTGGGAGCACAGGGTGGGTGATGTGAGGTCATCCTCCCACTCACTCACCAGGTCCAGTATAATGTGTGGTGGAAACCTGTACCTGCCATGCACCTGGTCATCAGGCATCCCGAAAAGGCTGGTTCTGGGTGTGAATATTCTGGCCCTGACTATCCTCCTCCTCCTTTGGTAGGCCACGCCCACTGCTGCTAGGAACGGTATGTTCATCCTGGGTCTGAGCTTGTTATTTTGTTAGCGCGCAAATTAATGCGTTGCGCGTGTTGTAGGCGAGCGTGTGACCCGCGCACCCCTGAAATCCAGTACCCAGTCCTATAGCGTGTGGAAATTCCCGCGCACTCCGGGATACAGGTGCGCTGACGTACTTGCGTGTGTAAGTGTCCGCGCACCCCTGATATACACGTACATAGGCGCACTTTTGTCCAATTACACGCGATGACACTCTGACGTGCTGTCCAATTACACGCGATGACACTCTGACGTGCAGTCTTTCCACGTGTGCTCTGTCATCACGTGCTGTGTGGGAAACACCCGTGCGAGTCACGTCACAGACGCGCTTACGCGCTGAGGGCCTTTGGTCCAATAGAATCGCGTATGCGTGCTGACGCGCTTACGCGCTAAGGGCCTTTCCTCGATTTTCACGCTGACGTGCAGGATTTTCACGTGCCAAATCACTCCGTACCAAGCTGGCCACGCGTAAGCACACGGAAGACCACGCTCCTGCCCAGAAGGCCGAACTACTGCCCCCCAGAGCCCCGAGCACGCTCCCACCTGCCATCTGCTGCTGCCTGACTGCCTGCTGCCCACGTGCACTGCCATTTGCTGCCTGCACATCAGCCAGGGGTGCTGTTGCTGTGACCACCCCTGCTGGAACCGAAGACTCCCGACTGGAATTCCATCGCTGCACAGCCCAGCCCCAGGACCCAGTTGCCCACCCACTCCTGCCTCTGGGGTTGTCATGTCGGGGCAAACACCATCTGTGACCACTGACAACCCCCGGCCAGAGAGGCAGAGGGGCACCAGCTTCAGTGCCACCGAAGTTGGTGTCCTGGTGGAGCAAGTCCTGGGGCAGTATGATGCCCTCTTCGGAAGTTCCCGCGCCGACAAGGAAGGACGGACTCGGATCTGGACTGACATCGTGACTGCCATCAACGCGGAGGGGGTGGCAGTCCGGGACTTACAACATGTCAGGAAGCGCTGGGAGGACTTCAGGTCCAGGACCCTGAACAAGGCCCGGCACCTCTTGAAGGCAGCGGATGCCAAGGGGCGCCGGGGCCACTTGTCGGAAGAACAGATGGGGGTCCTGGAACGCATATACCCAGTGCTCCAAGTCCAGGTCCTAGAGAAGCAGACCCGTCTGGAGTCGAGCGGTGAGTATACATGCATCCTGATTGTGAGCAGTGCGTGTGGTGATTATTCGGTATTGTGCAGGTTGTACATCTGTTTGTATGGGGTCGAGTATGGGTGGGGGTGTACAGGGCCGTGGGGCTGACACATGCAAGGGCTGTAATGTGTGAGACATGGATGGTGCTTGTGTGTGTAGGCTTGCATGGCAAATGCAGTTGTGCGTGCACACATGTTTGGATGAATGTGTATGTAAGTAGACATGTCCGTGATGTCACGCATGTATGTTGTTTTTGGCTGCATGTATGAGCACTGTGTACATGTGCATGTGTGTGTATTTGACAAGGGTGCAACAGTGATGCAACATGGATGCATGTGACAGCGGTATGTGGAAGCCTGATTGGCAGATGTGACATGGATGCCCGTCTGAACAGTGCGACACTTGGCAGAGGTGTACACATGCATGCAAGTGTGGTGGTGTGTGTACATGTGTGGTGCACTTCCTGTGTTGCATGTGATGTCTGGCTCCCCTTTGGCTGCTGATGCTGTTGTATGTGTAGGGATGGTGCTGGCAGTTGCGATATGGCTGTGGTATGGCTCATGTGTGCGAGTTGCAATGACATGTGTGTTGGGGATTGTGATGACATGTCTGAGATTTGCCAATGCCACTCATGTGCAACTGTCATGTGTGTATGTGTCCATTGTACAGTGCCCTGATGCCTGTGTTTTGTTTCTCCCTGTCTGCAGCGTCAACTGATGAAGAGGGCGGAGAAGGTGCTGTGGAGCACAGCGGCGGGGATCCGACCGCCAGCCGGAGACGCAAGGCCCGGCTCCCCTCCCGTGTTGTCATCTCGTCGGGGAGTGAGGAGTCCGGTGTCGCGTCCCAGGCCGCAGCTGCCGGGGGGAGGTCCAAGAGGCGGAGGTTGCAGTTGGACTCCTCGGCAGCAGAAGGGGCAGCTGGGACCCCACAGGGCCCAACAGGGGAAGATGGCACGGAGTCATCCAGGTTGGTGGGGGGTTTGGTGGAGGAGGAGGCCGTGCAAGCACCAGAGACGGGGTCTGGAGGTGGGGATCCGACTGGTGCTAGTGGTGCAGTGCAGGACCAGGGACAGGAGGCAGCACAGGCTGCCGCGGAGGTGCCTGTGTGCAATCCTGTCCCTGATCCTGTCCCTGCATCATCTTGCACCAGCAGGGATGCCTACGTCCAGACCAGTTTTCAGGCAGGGGATGAGCTGACGTCAACTGGCCTTCCTCTGCCTGCGGACGTGGCCATCCAGGTCCGGGTTGAGCCTGTCCTGGCTGGTGTGGCGTTGCGTCAACGGGCCATGCGAGGTGACCTGCAGTCTTTTCATGGAGAGACTGCACGTCATCTCGAATGGCTCGTTGACCACGTCAGCCTGCTGGGACAGGTCACCCAGGCCGGATTCCTCCGTCTGATGGGGCTTGCTCCGACCCCCTCCTCAACTGGACCCCCTACGCGCCAGTCGTCCTCTGTGCCATCTTCCCACCCATCAGTCACCTGGGTGCCCTGTGGAGCTGCCTCTGACGGTGCGGCCAGGCTGGTGGAGGAGGCATCCCTGCCACAGTCGGGAGTCGGAGGTCCAGCAGGGGTGGCCACATCAACAACTGCACCCCAGCCGGCGGAGGATGTGCAGGCAGCAGGAGGCAGTGCACGGGCAGAGGCAGAGCAGCAGCAGCAACATGGTGGGAGAGATGAAGGCTCGGGGCTTTCGACATCGGAGGGGCAGGCATCTGCCGGAGGGCAGGGGGACCCAGGACAGAGAGTGTCTTCCGTGTGGCAGCGGTTGGGCCACGCCATAGGTGCGGAGCGGTGGCGGCGGAAGAGGCGCGGCTCACAATGGTCAGGGCGGAGAACTCCATGCGGAGGGCCCTGAGGCGGGCCGAGTGCCTCGAGGCAATCCGCAGTGGGTTGAAGGAGGACACGGCATCGTCCCTGCGGACCCTCGGGGCCATGGAACTGGACCGCCTCCGGGACATCGAACACGAGTTCGATGATGCCCTGGCCCGGGACACCACGGAGTGAGCCGCTGGACTTGCCCGCCGCCTTTGTATATAGTTCTTTAGTTTTAGGTTTCCTTTGTTTCTTATTATGATTTTGAGTCGACGGACACTGGTCCACTTTTTGTATATAGTTGATTTTTAGTAAGGTTTTTTAGTAGGTTTCCTTTGTTCAGTTGGGCTCATGGACCCTTGGTAGTTTTTTACATAGTTCTTTATTGCATAGAGATTTTTTTACATTTGACTTTGGACGACATTTTTTTGGATTCTGATTTGCAGTTTATTTTTTTTAATACGGACATGCAGCTTATTTTTTCTCATTCCCATTGTAGTTTGTTTCCTTTCTTTAGCATTCTTTATTTTTTTCAATACAATTTTGTTTTCATACTTCACTGTGTGGTATCATCTCATTGGTTTCATGCATGTCATGTTGGGTGTTTTCCCATTCAATTGCAACCATTGTGTGTGACGGACATGGGTTCATTAGCTTCATGAACATTGGGGGTGTAACATGTGATTTCCATTTCCATGTGGGTGAATGGGTTACTTGGTAGGGCTTTTTGGCTGTGAGGCTGACCATTACGCACATGATTGGGGATTGTGAGGACCTGGTGGAGGGTGCCCCTGCACTGCTGGGGGGTGGGGGTGGTGGGAGACATGGGTGGGGGCCTGGTGGAGGCTGCCCCTGCACTGCTGGGGGGTGGGGGTGGTGGGAGACATGGGTGGGGGCCTGGTGGAGGCTGCCCATGGTGGCAGGGGGGTGGGGGTGGTGGGAGACATGAGTGGGGGCCTGGTGGAGGGTGCCCCTGGTGGCTGGGGGGTGGGGGTGGTGGGAGACATGTGTGGGGGCCTGGTGGAGGCTGCCCCTGCACTGCTGGGGGGTGGGGGTGGTGGGAGACATGAGTGGGGGCCTGGTGGAGGGTGCCCCTGCACTGCTGAGGGGTGGGGGTGGTGGGAGACATGAGTGGGGGCCTGGTGGAGGGTGCCCCTGCACTGCTGGGGGGTGGGGTGGTGGGAGACATGAGTTGGACATGAGTGGGGGCCTGCTGGCAGGTGCCCCACAGTGCTGGGGGGTGGGGGTGGTGGGAGACATGCATTGTTGATCAGTAGTGCAAGGTGACATGTGGGTTGGCTGGGGGGCATGCCCATGGTGGATGGGCTGCCTGCGGGACATGAGCAGGGGTGCAGGGTAGTCCCCTGTGGTGTGGGCTGCCTGCAGGGGCCGTTGAGGTTGTGGAGCATACACCTGGGAGGACCCACACGGCCAATTCACGTGTAGTACTCCCCAGAACCCCTGAAATGCACATTCCCTGCTGAAATCGCGTGTGCAACTTCCCGCGCACCCCTGAAATACAGGTAGCCTGCTCGCACTGGGACAATTGCGTGTGGAACTTCCCGCGCACCCCTGAAATACACGTACCCTGCTCGCACTGGGACAATCGCGTGTGGAACTTCCCGCGCACCCCTGAAATACACGTACCCTGATGAAATCGCGTGTGGAACTTCCCGCGCACCCATGGAATACACGTACCCTGCTCGCACTGGCCCATTCGCGTGTGGAACTTCCCGCGCACCCCTGAAATACACGTACCCTGATGGAATCGCGTGTGGAACTTCCCGCGCACCCATGGAATACACGTACCCTGCTCGCACTGGCCCATTCGCGTGTGGAACTTCCCGCGCACCCCTGAAATGCACGTACCCTGCTGAAATCGCGTGTGGAACTTCCCGCGCACCCCTGAAATACATGTACCCTGCTGAAATCGCGTGTGGAACTTCCCGCGCACCCCTGAAATACACGTACCCTGCTGTAATCGTGTGTGGTACTTCCTGCGCACCCCCGAAATACACGTACCCTGCTTGCATGGGGCCAGTCACGTGTGGAACTTCCCACGCACCCCTGCAATACACGTTCCCCGCTTGGCGTTTGCTGTTTGCCAGCCCGGTGAACTGGTCCAGGGTTAGCGCAGCCCTTTGCGATGATTTAGCGATTTTGATGGCTTTTCCTTGGGCGAGGGCGTTCTTGGGGGCGTTACTGGCGCTGCTGCAGGGTCGCTGCAATTCTCTGTGCCACGGCTGGTTTGGAAGCCTGAAATCCATGAATACGCTGTGCGCGGAAATCGGTTTTAGCGCACATGCCTGGCGCAGTCAATCGCACGCGGACACTCTGCGCCAGCCGCTTGCGACACTTTTCTGCGAAATCCTATGAATTACCCTCATAGTTGCTGGGGCAGGGGAAAGTGGTAGAGGAAAGCACATTGCTGGCAGAATCCACAGACGTGGGCGGAAAGAAAGTACACCAGGATTTTCCATCAGCTTAATCTAGTTACCAGTGCTGAGTTGGTCCTTTTCCCCCAAAGCCTAGATTGCAGAGGTTGCACAGGGCAAGCGCAAGGTCTGAAAGCTTTCCCCCATGTGAACCCGCTTGCTGAACATTTGCAGCAAGAAGCCTGCAGCAGACCGTGGAGCCAAATTCTGTACTTGTGTGGTGGGTCCGAAGGAAGCTTGCTAGAAGAAGTGTGCCCGGCCGAGAAAACACGCATAGTTGAAGTCCTGTAGCCTGTGTCAGAGGCTGAGGAGCCAGTGAGTGTTTCTGCGCGTTCTCAAGCCTTCAAGCATTGCAGGCGGGCAACTGTAACCAGTTACTTTTCACTAGTATGGGAGTGAAATTGAATGAAGCTGACTGGAGCATATCAGACAATAGAGTACAAGAGTTGTAGCACTCGCGTATAGCTAAATATTCTGTGGAAGGAAGTTTTGAATGTCATAATTTATAAAAACAGCTTTAACAATGATAATAATGATTGTGTGCACCTTAAAGTGACTCTGACATGAAGACAAAGACTAAGTAAAGCCACAGTAACATTGTATCCTGTGAAACCAAGTGTTGAACCTAAATATTGTGAACCAAAGAGAACAAACAAGCATTACCTTAAGCCCAGAGTTGGACCAGCACTGCCCTCAGCCAAAATAGACTAAAGTAAAGGTTTCTTTGGGAATAACTGTTGCTATCAGTGCAAAAGGGGTTGATATAACATCTCTAAAAGTAGAGCTTGTAAATGAATGACTATGGGGTGGAAGAAACAACAAGTAGTCATGAACTCACATTGCAAAAGACAAAAGAGGTTGAATTGAAAGTACTTGGTTGGTGGCTTGACAATAGAAACGAGTGATTGGAAAGCGGCCCTAGAAGACAGTTGGTGTTAAGAAGAGAAAGAGACGTTGCTTGTCTGAAAGAGTTAAAAAGGGCATTGGTATTAATCTTGTCTTTTCTGCAAAGTTGTGAAGAGTGGGTTAAAGCAGTTTAAAGGTGAAGAGGTGTTAAACGTTGGAAGTGTCAGTGGAACTGAAACTTCAGGTCTGGCAGGTGAGTGGACCAGACAGAAGTGGAAGTAGAAGACCGGGTTTGAACTACCCCGGTAGATGGTGAATATACTGTGAAGTTCAGTTTTAAACAGAAGAGGTTGTTGTATTTCATGGTGCCATGAGAGAAGCACTGTGAAGAGAGAGCAGAAGAAGTTGTTGTGTTTCATGGCGTCAAGAGAGGCACTGTGAAGAGAGCCATTGATGTTGACTGTGCTAAGAAAGAAACACTGACATTTTCTGGGCAAAGACGTTTCTGTGTTTCATGATATAGGAAGAGAAGTACTATGAATAGAAGTCCATGTCATCTTATTTGTGTTATGTGAACCACATATAAGTAGCAACAGAAATCATCCTGACAAAGAATCCATTTGGTACCGTTTAAGGAACCTTTGCACTATACATTCCCACTCCACTTATTTTTTGGTGAGGTTGACTAACTACGTTGTTAGTTTTGCCAGTTTCGGAATGAATCTTGCACAGTAGCTGGCCATGCAGGGAAGCTGCTCACTTCCAGGATAGACTGTGGCGAGTGCCTTCCTTTGTCTCCCGCTTTTAGGATGTGTTAAATCACTAAGGCCGTTCAAGGCCTTGGGGATTGAACACGTTTTCCCTTGCATAGGGTCAGGTTGCCGTTGGTTAGCTGCTGCAGCATAGCGCTCAACTGTCACAAGTCCTCTACATCGACGTGCCATTACATGAGAATGCCACTGCTTATTTTGAGATCAGCTCCTAGTCCACTTACAACACATCCATTTCCTGGAATACCTCTACTATGGAAGATGTGCCACAACCAGATATCAAAGCCCCACCCACATGGGTGAAAAACCTTGGGTTTGGATCCTTGCTCAGTTTCAACTAGTGGTACCCTTGCCATAGTTCAGTCCCAACTTGGAGTAGACGGTGGCACCCGTTAGGTGCCCCATCAGGTCACCGATTGTGAATGTGATGGATTGCCCGATTGGGAAGAGCATGTTTACACAGATGCTAACCTGTCCTGCTTTTCTGTCTTTTCTCGTGACTGGTAGGGCACACACATTGTGTGGGGCCCTGTCCCCACATTTCATAAGTCCAGGTTTCTTCAGGCCATTATTGCAGCATGTGGAGATGTATTCTTTGGTATATTGCGGCTCTGGGATGAATTGTCTTACTGATGGGGAACTTAATGACTATCCTTCATGCTCTCATTGCTGGTGCATGTCAAGTAAAACGTAACAAGCAGGTTATCAAAATGTGCAAGCTGCAGACACGGGAGGTTAAACTGTCTCGGTCCAGCTGTTCTGCTGCTTTGCACCTGAGCCGCATGTCTATCCAAGTCTTTGCTGCAAATAGACTGCCATAAGTGAGGGGGGGGGGTAAAGCTTCCTAACAGCAGGATCAGTAATATGCATCAATAGCAATGATTTTGACCTTTTGACCTATGTGGGTTCTAGCATGGTGTCAACAGCTGGAATTCCATCTCTAGTAGGATGTTAATGGACAGGTCAGGATCAAACAGGGCCCCCATGTGTTAGCTTTTCAGCAGGATGCTGCACTAGGAGGTCTGTGTCTACCCTTGATGTTGTTGTTGTCAAAGATGTAAGCATATAATAACTTGTCCATCCACTATGAACTTTGGGTTTCTAAGCCGCCGGTGGCCTTGTTGCTTGCTTCAGCCATCTGGACACAGCAGTGCCCTTTGGATTTCTTTGTGAGTGTGTCTGAGACCTTGGAGACTGAAGCACAGTGCTCGAGTATGCTCCACTGGTGGTGCCGATGTCACTGCATGGCGCATTCTTCACAGGACAACAGGGACTTGTGGGAAGAGTTTTTGCTCACCTCTGTTGTTCTCCAGGCTGTATGCTGACTCTTGCTAGGTCCCGGCAGGGTGCGGGCTTCTTCCCTTTTGGGTCTGTTCAAGGCTTGCTTCATTACAAATGCACTGGTGCCAAGTCATGGTGGCATACCATTACTAGAATTTTAAAAAAGATATGCGTTTCTACAAGAATGGTTTTCATCTGATGAGTCCACAAGCACCCCAGAAGCAAACAAGATGGCGAGGTGTCTCACCCTCACATGGAAGCTGTCAAGTGACGTAAGTGCACAATGAGAACTGCGGTCACTGCTTTAAATTCCTCTCATGCACAGACTCACCCACCAAATGAAGCTGCAATGGACACCTTCACGCCTTTCCCCACTCCTCAGATGCTTTGAAAGTAATTTCTGAGATGGCCTAAATACAACTTCCAATGTGGTGCGGTCCTACAGATGGTACACCAGCCTGAGTGTGAAATGTGAGCGGTCCATGCGCATAGATGGTTGTTTTCACTTAAAGCGGTATATATGGGCTGTATTATGTTAGGATATGGCTATAGAGCACGCTGTAATTCCCAAGATGTTTCCTGAAGCTGAAGAAAGACTCAGAACATACCACATTGTCAGCAGAGGTATAGACTACAACCTTTTGGGATGTTCCAAATATACACTGTTAGCATAGACAACCAGCAGCATTACTAACATTAGCATGACTTGCACACTACAAGCAAAGAAGAGGACTATGGAAAGATAGTTACCAATGATCACCAGCTAAGAAAACATCTCTGTGCGATAGCTGCTACTTGGACAGGGACTAACAGATCTGGGTCTATGATGAATGGCGGAAGCGTGACTTTATTTTATTCTTATTTTATTTTATTTGGTTTAGCTGTAAAAACAGCCTTTCAAAATTTACAACAAATAAAAACAGCGCAATCATCATATTTGTACAATTACATTAAAAAAAAAAAGAGAACATTTATCACAAGGAGTATCACATATTAAAATATTAAACTAACACATGTTTTTAAACCAAATACTTTTACACAATTCTTTTGATTATGACACTTAACACTAAATCCATGTTGGCATCAATATAATTCAATACATATATTTCATTCATTGCACATTTTCCAAAATACGGTTGTCTTTACAGTCTTTCAGGTTTAATGTCTCAACAAACATAAGTATGGCTATGTTCATTTTAGCCCGTTGACTATGGTACAATTTGTCCCAGAGGACCTCATGATCCGTAATATACTGTTCCTCAAACAAATGTTTGAAGAATTTGCATCTCTTCTCAATTAGTGCAGGACATACAGCAATTAGATGTTTTAAGGTCTCCAACTGTAATGACTCCTTAAACAATCTACAATTCCCATTCATCGTCATTCTACGCATGAGGCGAACTTCATTTGAGAGACAAATATTCAATCTTATTCTCAAGTAGCCAAATCTGTTTTTTGGATTCAGCAATTTCACCAGATATTGCTCCATTTTGTGTAATTCCTTAATAGCATAGGATTGGGATTTAAATATCCTTAATTTTGCACATGCAGTTCTGGTCTTAATCCAGTCAAGCATCCATAGTTTCTTTTTGGCTCTTTCAGGATTATTTATTAAAAGCTCCTCATCAATAGCAACTTCAACCATTAATGACTGTATCCACTTTCGCCACTTGATGATTTTGTTGTTATCTGTATTTAGCATACATTTTCCCATCATAAAAATCACACCATTCCTTTCAGTGACCATAAAATACTTGCGATATAGGCACAACACTTTCCTTAGATAGACCGCATACAGAGATCCTAACCCCAATTCATGGCCTAACAAGCATATTGATACTGTCACAGGTAATCCGCAAATGGATTTCCAAAATTCGCCTTCCATTTTAACCCATGTGGTCTTCCTCATGATGTCTCTTGTTTCCGTAGCATAAGTCAAAATGGGGACAACCTTTTGTTTGAAAAAATTACCGCTGGCATCAAAGAAAACTTACCATATTTAGCCTGTATGATTTTTGTTTGGTGTATCCCAGTTGACAATTTTTGTTTCAGAACTCTAAAAAACGGTTTATCACCCAAGTCATTACTAAATTGCAGGCCCAGATATTTGTACTCAGAAACTATTTAAATTTCTACATGCTGGATGACCCATCTGGCCTTTTGCTGAGGACCATTTTTCTTCAGGCCCAATATCATAACTTTACATTTTGCTTGGTTTATTGCCAAGAAATTCGCCTTTGCGTATTTACTTAAGGCTTCCAATAAGTTATGCAAACCCCCTGGGGTCTTAGCCAATAACACCAGGTCGTCGGCATTAAAACAACCAAGGGATGGGATGACCCCCTATTCGTGGGGCATCTGCTTTACAGTTCATTAACTCATGACGCAGCGCGGCCATAAAGAAGTTGAAAAGAGTACTAGCCAGGATGCACCTCTGCTTAAGACCACAATGTTGAAATTGAATCTGACAATGTTCCATTGGAGGCTAATCTAATTTGTACAGTTGTTTGAGTGCAGTTCCTTTATCCAGAATATCATATATTCTGGACAATTAGCCTCCCACAATTTCTTTATCAACAATTTCCTGCACACTGAATCAAACACAGCCTGGAAATCAATAAAAGCAAGGTAAATTATTTGACCTTTTTGTTGTTCTTGGCTTTTAATGATTTCCAGGATGTGTAAATTAATGGCCGTTCCCATTCCCGGCATAAAGCCTGTTTGATTTGGGTCCCTCATTTCCGCATCATTCAGCCATTCATTCAGGTCTCTTAGCAATAATTGAGGAAAAACTTTACTTGGTATATCTAGCAATGATATTGGTCTGTAATTGGGCCGATTTTCATTGTCCCTTTTTTTATAGATGGGTATTGTAATCTATTTTGTCCAAGAGGATGGTATACAACGTGTACTTAGCATTTTCATAAAGATACATAAGAAAATTTTGGCCCAGGCCATTGGATGTTGTTTAATCATGAAATTAGATAAACCATCTGGACCTGGCGCACGGGAGGTTGATAATTTCGATATTTGAAACAGTATATCATCCAGGTCAAAAGTCAAATCCTTTGCTTGTCTACCCTTAATCAATGTATTGACCTCCTCTAAGTTAATATCCGCATACAGGGACGTATAAAAGGAGACCCATACTTCTTGAGGTATGAGATTCAACTGGTGGACTGTCTGTACCTTAGACTGTCTGAAGTTCAACAGAGTTCAGATCTTGGCTGAATTCTTTGATTTTAATTTGTCTAACATATTTTCTGCATCTTGTTGGTATAACAGCACATGTTTAGATTTCAACCAGTTTTTATACTTACATTTCAAAGATTTAAGTATAGCTCCTCCATCAAAGTGGTTAAAATGCATGGCCTGCCTTCTGTCTTTTCAATATTGTGCTTTACACAATGAAACATCAGAATCATATGAATGCAGGGTCTTATTGCTATTTACCCTGAAGTTATTTATTTTAACAGCAAAGATCTGCACTTCTTCCACATATGAACGAGCACTTAAATTCCTGCCATTCACTCTGTCATTCTCATTCCTTTCCAGATTAGATTTTAATATATATAATGATTGAGGGGACCACTTGAATCTATTTGACGCAGTATTCAGAGTCAGTTTTGTTGCCAAACATTTTTCATGTTGTTTCTTGTGAAAAGACCAAGACCAATGCATGGTTTGTATGTCATGGTCACTTATTTGTTGAGGTAGAATTGAAAACTCTGATATGTTATTAAACAGATACCTATCAACAAATGTATAGTCAATCATGGCGGTTTGTACACCACGATGCCAGGTGTTATGTTGTGGAATATCTCCTGCTTTAGCACCATTCAATTTGAATAGTTGGCGCTCATTCATTATAAAATTCCATCTCAGTGCTGCTGCAGATAAGCATTTACCTCTTTGAGCATGGCAAGTTATGTTCAGACCGCCAGTGATGATTGTATAATCACAGGTCAGATCTAAAAGGGTCATGTTCAAAAGGACCTCTAAAGTAGAAATAAATTCATCATCTGATATTGCTGCATGGTTCCAATATAAGTTTATCAATCCTATGATTTTGCAATCATTTTTTATCCTCACCAATTGAAGAAAACTATTGGGGGAGGACCATGGCTCTAAATGAATGTTTGGAGATATTTTTATGGCTACCATAAGGCCAGCCATGGGTCTACCCTTGACTGGCACAATGGCCAGAACTAAGGCTATAGTACGATTATCCCAGACCGGTGCGAAGGCCAGCCATATCTCCTGGGAAGCCAGTATATCAAATTTTCCCAAAATGTAATCTTTCGCTTTCGTCAAATGTTTAAAGCCTCTCGTATTCCATGAGGCCAACGAGAGGGCGACTGACTGCTGCACTAGTTAATTTTTACATGGTCTCATTTATCTGTCATCGTATCGACTTTCACTTTCATTTGAAGAACTTGGTTGTCGGTTCATAGACTGGTACTTCAGACTTATGTTAGATTTAGACTGATATTGATTTCTCATCATAAACATTTGTGGTGGATCCTGTACAGAGTTATTTAACAGTTGGAACCCCAGTTCATACAGATCCATTCTTGCCTGCCATAATGCATTTTTCACAAAACCAGATTTCATCCACAATTTTACCACTGATATGTCAGTTTGATGCAAGAACTCTATCTGATCAGTATCTGCCAAGCATATTACTTCCAAAGCTGGTACATCCGCAAAAATATTCATAACTGATTGTTTATTAAGGTCAAAGGAATGGAACGGATGGGAGCGGCACTGCAAAATTAGATGGTGAGTTGGCACAGGTTTCAGCGTAGTTCGCTGAGCTCCTCTTAGAGCAGAATTCATTTTCAAATCTCTTTGATGGAGCGATTTATTTGTATAGGCCACTGAGGAAAGTTGGCCAGAGTCTACATATAGTAGACAAAAGAGTCTACTATATTAGGTTTGTTTACCATAGAAACAATTCTCTGTACTGACTTCTCAATTTCCTCTTTCCATTCCTTCATTATTAATGTGTCCACACCTGGCAATTTTGCCGGCACCGCAGGCAGATGTTCATTAGAGGCTTTCAGTTCTTGAGGGCTCACTATATTTAAAGACGAGGACCCCGCGGACTCAGTATCATTCTCCAAAGATGCAGCAAGAGAAGACACCTGATTGGTATCAAGTGCTTTATTCTGATTACTCAATAATACAAGGCTATCTAGAGGTTCATAAGCCAAAGGCGCTATTTTGGCCAATTTGGGTTGGTTTGCTTTGAACAACAACACATCGCGATATTTATTGGCAATAGCTTTCCGTGCCAACGATGTAGCCGATGTGGGTTTTCATAGCGCCTGTATGAACTGTCTAGTACCAGAAATGTTAGAGTTGGGAATAGATTTAACATTTTTTGATTTTTTTCAAGGCCTTCATTGTCGGTATTTGTGCAATCTTGTTTTTCTTATCAAATATAAGGTACGTAGCACCTTTGTTACAAGGCACAGTTTCCTCTACAATGTCAACATCTTGACTTTGTTGGCCATTTCCACTAGAGGAAGTGGACAGACTTTCCATATTTTTCGTTTTTACCTTCTTTTTTTTAGAACACTGCTGGCCAGGTACACACTTTTCCACCAAATCTTTTTTCGCCTCATCTACGATAATGATTACACCCTTTGTGATCCCCAGCACTTTCTCAATTACCTTCTCAACACACCCATTGTTATTTACAGGTATTTCTTTCTTACTTGCAACCTGCTGTAAAACCAGTTGTTTCTGTGAGCAATCGATCAATAATACATCAGATTCATCATTCTGCATTTTCCCCTGATTCTCTTTTATACTTTTCTTCACATTTAAATCATCATCCCTTTGATTACTGCAGCAAATACAGCGAGGGTTAATATTCTTCTGATTCTGTAGCAATTTTACTAGTAACATATGTTGCTCATTGATTTTAGTGTCTAAGGAATCATACAATCGGGTTGGCGAAAATAACGCTGCATTCATTGTTTGACGAGAGGTCTCAAAACCTATAACAAACGTTCCCTGGGAAGGAACATTTTGTTTACTCTGCGTATATTGAGTGCGACGTGGAGTTGGATGCGTAAAGGAGCAAGACAGAACCGATGACTCATTTGCCAATGGGGAGAACATCATGGGAGATTTAGATAGATCATGAGTGCTCAGGCCATTTTCCCCCTCTTGGTTAGCCACCTTGCTGGTATTATGTAGACTCGCATCACAACTATCACTGTTGCTAGTGGACCTATCCGTAATTGATGTTACCTTTACCAGATCTATGTCGGGAGATTCACTTTCTACCTCACTCTCCACCTGTTTATTTGAGACTGAGTCCAATGATGGTTTTGGAGGTTTTGCCATATGTACTACTTCATTCACCCACCCCTCTTATTCCCAATTGCTCTTTAATGAGTTCCAGTGCACCAGCAGCAATTAAAGAGTCAGGAGGGGTATTTATTAAGTCAACCACCACCCCATCCTTACCCTGTTTGTCTGAGTGTGCACTAGATACCCCATTGGTAGAAGGGTTTAATTGAAGCTTCTCCACGCTTCCCCTCATTTTTGCTCCAAACTCAAAATAAATTCGTATATCAGCAAGGTGCGCGCAGGAGCGTATATTTGAGGCAGATTTACATGCGCGAACCAACTGAATGGAGCGCAAGGAAGATTTTGGAGTCTGGATTGCCGCTGCCGCACAAGCCTTTATTTTATCTTGAGCAGACATTCCTGTTTTTAACGTTAGCACCATTTTGCAAACACTGGAGGTTGGTGTATTTGATTAACAAAATCACTAATCAGCCACAAACAACAGCTCGACTCGTCTAACAACGAATCTAAAAATCTCTTCTTGCAAACACAGTAATATATACAAAAAGCAACACCAACACGCGCGTATTCAAGAGTCGAAACTTTGACACTAGTGTACACACCCCTTGATTGTCTACAATATCCCCTTAGTTGGAGGGACGGAGATTAAAGAAGTGCACACAAGTGAGCAAATACTTAAAAAAAACAAAAAATTAAAACAACTCACCAGGCGATATTCCACATGTAAGCTTAAACAGTTTCCAGAACCACGAGGCAAGTTAAGCATACAAGTAAACAAACAAATCACATCAGAACACCAACACCAAGACAGCGAACAGCTAACAGTACTTTCATGTACTTCCGTGTGCGTGCGCGGGTGCGCTGCACACGCTGTTTTTGAAGTTGAGGGGGTGGGATTGAGGGGGGGAATTGAAACACTTGGCCAATGAATGAAAAGGTTCACAGACGAAAGTCAGGCAGCTTCCGTGTAGCAGCAAAGGACGTCCGCTCCGCGATATTCCAGCTGCTCGGCAGATCGCGGTGGAGCGAGTCCTTGAAACTGAAGGTCCGTGGTAAGAAGGAAGATCAAAGTAAGCGTTTCCAACAGCTAACAGTACTTTCATGTACTTCCGTACTAAGGAGGGGCAGGCATGAGTCCAATCATTAAGTCGAAATATGGGAGTTCATACTTGCCAACATTCTGTGACCAAAAAGATGTAGGATTTTTCAAGTTCCAAAAATAATACTTAGCATAACAATGACATCACAGAAAATTACAAAGCATACATTGTTGGGAACACTGGAGCATTCTAAAATGCACAACCCATCAAACAGCACAACACTGAAAGATGCTGAAATGTTTAAAATGTTTAATTGTGAATGGTAAGTTAACACCAAATTCAATTACCTAACTTCACTGAAAATAATCATACAGAGCTGGTAGGCAACGTTTGCCACTGCTCTGTAGCAGCAGCCCGGGCAGTACATATTTATTCCTGCAGTGCAGGTTAAACACTGAACAACATGGAGACCGATACCCTCCTTAGTCTGATAGTCAGATGCTGTTTGATGGTGGTATGCTCTGCCACTTGCCTTCCCTGGTGGTTCACCTAAGGTCTGTCCAGGCAGGAGTGCAGGGCAGTCATGCAGCTGTCAGGTCAGTGGATTGATCTGAGCCCATCGCTCAAATGTTTCACTTACCCACTCACCACACAAACTGATGAATTGCCTTGGAGTCACATAAATTACCTGCCCTTTAAAAAGCAGTAGGATCTGTCAGCCAAATCTGTAGGCGGCAGGACTGTTGAAAAAGCAGTATCCTATTGCCTAAATCTGTAGTGTTGGCAAGTATGAGAGTTACATCTGTTTTGAAGAGCGTCTGTGAGAAAATTCCCCATGTTGGAAAGATTTGATTGCAGGTAGTTCGTTCCCAGAAAGAATTGGCAACTTGTGAAATTGTGCATTGGATCTATTACGTTGTGCAATCTGAAGATTAGCCAACAGTCATCTGCACTGCAGTATATTTGTACTACCAGATTCTAAATAGTAGAAATGTAAATATTAAAGGTCAGCATCCTGGTTGGTACATTTGAATCCTGGCAGACAAATCAAGATGCAGTGGCCCACAGCTAATATGCACCAGTGAAGCTTTAGATCCTGATGGCTCTGAGGATTTCTTGGCCGCCAGCATGCTCACACTGTGTCTGATCCCTCAATGCTCATCGTTACCTGGGTCGGCTGGCCACGGTACTAAACACGCCCTCCTGTGGCTCACCTCATCCCAATACTGCACCCAGAGTCTTCATCCCACTCCTTCGCACATATCACCAATGCGAGGAGACACTGAAGGATTTAGGCAGGCAGGCCACCAAGTGTCCATTGCTTGGCAGCCCGGTTTGTTTCTTTTGGGCTTTTTGTGCCCATATATGATTTGCCAATTGCACCAGGTACTGTGGCCAGTGCTAATAGCATATCACTGCATGTGATGGGCAATAATACTTCAGTAATGGGGATAACTGGATAACCTGGATGTAACTATTACAAATGCTGTTTTTTCCACCTGGTGAGCAAATGTCTTGGTAAATGTTCTCTAGTAAGCGTTAAGAATGTGCATAAACTGCAGCTGGCTTTATAATCCTTAAAAAAGGACTGTTTATACATTCTCACGAATCACATTTAAGTATACAAAAAAAAAGCAAAAAAAAGAAAAAATGAAAGTACCCTGACAGGACATTGAGTGTACTTCTAAAAAAAACATTCAACATTTTGTAATAGAAAGTTGAGTGTCTGAAAAGCATTGAATATATGAAAATGATAAAAGAAAAAACCTAATGCAGCTTCTATCCAAATGATGAGATACTGTACAGCACTAACTTTAAGAAGGCCCAACATGATCAACTCGGGTTGGTGAAATCTTTTAGACCCTCAGAAAGATGTGATCATTAGTATTAAGTGCCGAAACTACATTAGTTGGTCATGTGTAAGTTTACACATACCTATGGGTAGTGAAGACAAAAGTACTGTGTCCATCTTTTGTTTGGATGTTGCAGGCAAACATGGAGCTTTATATATACCGTGACAAATCCCAGGATACTGTCACTGCTTCCATACGGGTAGCTCCTTCCCATGAGACCAGGGAGGTGAGGCCGCTACCCAATAGTCTCCCTGGGGGTGGTACTCAGTGGGTGGATCTCGTGAATGGGGAAGCCCCCCTTTGGGACTAGTGACGACTATATTGGGAGAACGTGGTATCCCCACCAATCACCTGACCCTAGAACCCCTCCCTAGAATAACCACACCTCTCCTTTACCTCCTCCCTCTCCACCCCTACCCTCATACATCATGTACTTTTGTAGCCCAGCAAAGATTGAAAGTACTGAGATGAGGAAGATCTCTAGTGAGTTGCAACCTCCTAACTCACTTAGTACTGAGACAAGGAGGAGGCGCAGAGCAGTACAGAATACTTATCAGAACCGCTTTGACCATTCTAGTGGTTCCCAACAGCCAATTGGAAGAAGCTGCCTTTAAAGTAAAGAAGGACTTGATGAATTGTCAAGCCCTCCCTGGAGTAGCTGCAAGAGCAAGCACAGACCAGGAATGACGGAGGAAGCTGACTGCGATGCTGAGAATAGAGAGAGAGAGTGTGTCCAATGCCGGTCCAGGACATGAGGACCATACTGTCAGAAGGTGGGCTGAAACTCCGGGCATCTCTGAGACCCGGGGAGTGTGCAGGGAAGAAACTGCGCTGCTGGGAAGTAGGAGAAGACTGTGGAGCAGCAACAGAGCGAGGGAGGCTCCAGAATGCCACCAGAACCCCATGACCGAACCCAGCTGCCTCTGGGGAGCCGACACCCACACAGACGTCGCAGTAAGGTATGCAGGTATCCAGAGAGGTTCTGGAGGCTCAAGGAGATGGTGGCATGAACTAAGAGACTGGGACCCTGAAACCATGGGAGAAACGGTTGAATGGACTTGTACTAAGACTTTGCAGGAGAGTGAACCAAGTGTACAAAGTGGGAAACTAAAGTCGGAATTGAAACCCTGGGACTCACACCCATATAGAGAGAACTGTAAAGCTAATAGACAGTTCATGCAGTAGTTGGCAGGCGAGTAAACCAAGTCTGTGTGGGACACCACACCTTGAGGAGTGCATCCAGGCTGATTTTCTACATCGCAGTACCTGGTGGGAGTACACCAGATCTCCAACTCGGGGTCAGGGACCCCACCACAGCTTGGGGAGTGCATCCAGGCTGTTCCTCTTTGTGCAGTCCCTGGTAGAGGGAAAGTATTGCAACCAGGGTCTAGTACCCACTCCAGCTTGGAAAGGCATCCAAATACTCTTTGCAACTGTGCCTGGTGACTCCTGGAAAGAAACCGCGATTACCAATCTTTTTTTTTTATTTTAATTTTATTTTATTGTGCATTTAGTTTGTTTTTCAACACAAGAAAATATTTTGCACATTGAAAGACATTCATATTTAAAAAGAAAAATGTACATTAGAATACAAATTAATATCGATGCACTTTATATGTGTACATACCCTTCTATTAAAAGAAAAACTGGATCACCACAATGGTCCCTCCTAAAATCATCAAATTATTAATATATGTGCTCATTTTAAATATTTTCCCAAGGCATAAAAATACCTATTTATACGTACACTTGTCTACTTAATGGCTCACTTGAAAATACAGAAAGCTGCTGCATTCATAACAATCGATTCAGCCCCCATCAGTGTGGCCCAGAATTGGTCCCGCTTATATTTTCTAGAAGTTTACCAAACCTTCCATACCCTCTTATATAACGGTCCATCAGTGCGGCACAGGAGGTCCGCATGTGCCTACTCGTCTCTTCTTTGCATGTGCAGTGCCTGCACATTTTATCCTGCGCCTCTGCTTTCTTCCATTTACTCGTAAACTCTTTCGTCCAGAGTATATTCAGGCAAAGTTGCATTGTGAACCTCCTAAACTAATTTAGTTAAGTAGGTCTGAGGCTTACCGTATTTGAAACCCTGTGAAGCAAATTCTCTGTACCTCTTGAGGCCGGTTAATTTAATCGATGCCCCCGACCATTTCCAATTCCTGTGCTTTCCTCTTTATAAGATTTTCAAAGTTGGGCCAGTTGCAAATCACTTCCAGATTAAGTCCTAATTCAACTAGATTTGTTTTGTAAAACTAAAAACGTCCTCGACAAAATTATTCTGGCAGGCCTTCTGCATGTCTTCACCAAGTAGTTCTAATAGATTATGCGAGCTGCCAATTCGTCTGGACTAATTTGGAAATTAATGGCACCTTTTTAACCGGCCACAATGAGGACAGAGATTGCAAACCATATTCTAGTCTCAGGGCTTCCACTGGGACCCCTTTAGGCATGTTAATAATTGAGCGTAGCAATTTTGCCACTAGTTTGTCTAGCCAAATGACATCTGTATCTGGTAAGGCCTCGAAGGCATAAAGAATAGCAGGGCTTATGCTAGCACTATATATTTGAACAAATCCTTCTATATTGCTTCCATCACAGTGCTCAATGTAAAGTTTTATGGCCAACCATCTCTTCCAAATTTTTGTTTATATGAATTCCTCATAATGAGAGGCAGATGGTCTAGTCCATGTAGGAAAGCCCAAATACAGAACTTTACACATTCTCTAAAGCTATACTTTCCAAATACCAGTGTGGTTTTCTTGATGCAACTTGTGAACCCTCCAAGCACATAGTTTTAGTTTTTATTTTATTTATGACCATAAGGTATTCTTTTGCGTACTTACTTAGGGTGTTCAATGAGTGCTGAAGGCAAATCTGTGTCTGATTGAAAATTATAATGTAATCGAGAGGATAGCTCAGCGGCAACGTGCTGTTCTTGGAAGCAAGACAACACAGAGCAACACAGGTTCAATCCCCGGGTCCTCGCTTAGAAACCTCTGGGTATTAAGTGCTTTATAAATAACATGGCATATCATCAGCATATGACATACAAATAATTTTGACACCATTTATGCTCGGAGGGAAATTTCTTATAGCCATAAAGGCCAGTTCCATATCAGCTGTATAAAGGTTATACAGAACAGGTGCCAGAACACAGCCCTGTTTTAGGCCCTGGTAAGTAGATATATATTGTGAGAGACAACCCTCTTGACAGAGACGGACTGGTACAGGTTTATTCGTATACAATTGAATGTAATGAAGCAGATCAGGATGTCTGCCCCAGTTTTTTTCTTTATTCCAAAGCCTTGTTCTGGAAACCAAATCAAAAGCTTTTTAAAAATCAACATAACAGTAAAGCTTATTCTTCACCTTAGGTCTCAAGGCCCTCAGGTATTGTAACATTGCAATATTGGATATGATGCTGTATTTCTTTCTAAAACCTATCTGGAATATACACAAGATGTTATTTTCTTCCATCCTGGTAGTTAGATGCTCCAATAATACATTGGCTAACAGTATCTGGCTTGAGTCCATCATCGCCAAAAGGCGATAATTAGATGCTATAAGTCTATCCCCTTTCTTTAGGATCGGGACCAGTATTGGCTGACGAAAAACTGTCTGGTATTAAGCTGGTCTTAACAATGTTGTGGAAATGCATTTTTAACATCCTAGCCCAGAGAGTTGGATTGTCCTTGTAAACCATGTTATGGATGTCATCGGGCCCGGGAGCACATGATGCTTTGGATTTCATTATTAATCGTTCTAAATTTTCCTCATTCATCTCAGCATTGAGTGCCACGCCCAGTGGCAGCCCCTCCTGCCCCTGTACCAAGGACACATATGACTCCTGCACCGTCATTGAGTTTCCCAAGGGAGAATACAAATGTTGGATGTATAAAGACCAGCTTTCCTGTGAAATTGGGTTATGTTCCGTCAGAAAAAGGATTTTTGAAAGCTATTAAAGTTGCACCAAAATTGTACCATATTATCTGTTTTCAGCCACAAAAATAGATTCTGCCAATCTGTGGTTCTTATGGATGCCTTATGCATTTTTTGCCAATTTCTATACTTTGTGGCTAAATTGATTAACATATTCTGTTTGGTAGATGGAGAAAACACCACATTCTTTTCAACAGCTGCCCTGTCCCTGCGATATTGCTTCTTTTTTTTCTAAAATAACTCCATCGAACGGTTTATGGCAGTTATTATGGTTGTTTTTGTCTTGCTCTTGCCTAGGATTTATGAGGGACAGGATCAGCCTTTAATCATTTTCCTCAGATCGCAATCTGCGGACCTTAGCAATATTTGTAAATCCTCAACTCTCTGAGTTAGGGTCCCATTCACCACTTTAATATCCCTGTTGTCCCATCTAATTCCATTGCCAGCGAAGTTAGACATTGTCTTGGCCTCTACTCTGGGGTACTTTTTAATTTAGTTGACCAACATATTGCACCGGGATTGTTGATCCTATTATGTACAACAGTGATTGGGCTACATTACAAACTAATTTCCACTTCCACTAGAACATAATCGATGAATGATGTTACAATGCATTGGTCCATGTATATTGTGGTTTGGTATCACTTCTTGTATGATTTTAAGAAATTCAAGATCATAAAAATCAATGGGTTTATACGAGGCACAATTCCTTCCCACCATGTTAACATCCGGTAAATGTAAAGACCGCCTATTGAAATCACTGGCCAACAAAACGTGGCCGTATGGCGATCTCTCCAACCAATGAGATATATCGCTTATTAGTATGTTCTGTATGGACATGGTATAGGTTCCACCCGGTGGATCGTAGATGTTAATAATTAGGTTTTCCATTATCGGGAGAGTAGAGGCCTGTTATATTCCTATAGGTACATTAGGTGAGTTCTTCTCATTTGCAAATGGGGACATACTTAGGTGCGCCTTTACTCCAATCGCAAGACCTCCTCTCGCCCTCCCTTTCTTGGCCTGGATGGCAGTGTTCAAAAAAATTTGGTAACCGTCTATTGAGAAAGGCTTATTACTCCAGGTCTCTTGCAATAGAAATACGTCAACATCTTTCAGTAAGGCCTGACCTTTGGGGTGAACCGAGAAAGAGCAATGTCCTCGTGAGTTCCATGACAACCATGAAAGATTTGGGATAGTATTCCCTTGTCAGTTAGCTCTGTTATGCGGGCACAATGGCATCCAAAGATGTGTCTAATGACATTTCTCGTGCCTGTGAGCTCTGGCTTTGTAGAGCTCTTAATGCAGCTCTGTTGTCTGTGTTAGGCTAGATGGACTCATTGCTGGTGCATGTTTAACAGTTTCTTGTTTATGCCCAGCGATTTTCTGGCATGCTATTATAGTTTATCCTGCCTTCAACAACGTCTCAGAATGGTTTTCAACATCACTACTATCAGGGACGATGCAAACTCAAGCAAATCCCAATTTGTGTTGCTATTCCATAATGGCAACTCCATTTTCAAAATGTCCGTTGTCTGTATGAGTTACACATTTGGCAGTTGTTTAAAGATAGATAATAGCACTGATCTATTTAAAAAAGGGATAAAAGACGTAGGAGTGTTCTCTTCCAAAATGATCCAGGTACCCCTGTCCTTTAGGGCACTTGGATGAATGATAGGAAGTGCAGTCTTTACTTCCAAGGGCTGTGGAGGAATACGGTCTGCTTTAGTCATCTTCTGAGTCCCCTTATCCAACTTACCAGGTTTGATAGGCACCGATGTCGATGGTAATTGTTTAACCTCAATTGATGGCCCTTTTTTTCAAATCCAACTTGATAGATTGTTGGCTTGTCAATGGGCTATTTAAGACTTTTTCCTTTGGCCCCTGCAAATGTACCTGTCGCTTGGTTCCATCAAAAGCACAGTTTTGGAACCAAGAGCCCTTGCACACACACCGATTCACCTCCTTCTGACCTCCTTTTTGGTTTGGCTGTCTTGACACAAGCTCAGGATTATTCAAAAGCTGGTAATATATGTGGGTTCATCAGTGAACGCTTGTTTTTGAGAGCCCTTTTTAATTCAGTGGGAGGGGGGATATGTACTGCCTCAAATTCCCAACTCATTGTTAGCTTTTTCCCATTCCCACTTATTAATGCTTTGTGTCGCAACCGATTTTTCTTTAATAACAGGTTTGTTTGGCCCCTCCGGTGCTAAGCCGTTGTTATTTATCCCCGATTCCTTTTGTTTGGATTCAGCAGGTGTTTTAGTGTCAAAGTTCTTGATCAGGGATACTATTAGATCTGATAGTTTCATGAATAGTGTTTTGCTAGCACCGAGTTCATCCATTATGGACACGAGTAATATGGCTTGTGCATCAATCTTGCTCTCCAATACAGCTAAGTAATCCTTAACCTCGACCTAGTCCTCCCTCAGTTGTCTTGCTAGAGACGTCTGACTCATTAACAGCACCAGACTCCATTATATTAGAGGAATCAGAATGCGAGGCAAAAACTGTCATATCCGGTGGCTATGACAGATTTATTACAGCGTTGTCATCAGTTTTTCTTATTTCGGGCAACAATATCTCTCTCCCCATAGAGGCCCTTTTCAAGTTTGTTACCAGATTCAGTAATGAGTTATTATCAATTGTCGCTGCCAGAAACATTTGGTTGTCCTCTGCTAATGTTACTGAGGAGTGTCTAGGCGCATCGCCGTCTTTGGCGCAAAAGAATGCAGTAATTTGAACTTGTGATGGTAAATCATATTTGGAGCTTTTTGACGAAATATATTTGGTGTTGCTTTGCAAGTTAGCACAATTGTGCTGTATGCCTGCATTCTGCAGAGTCCATTGCGCGTCATTGCACAGTATGTTGTGAAAGACAGGAAAGCGTTGGATTGGCTTACCTTATTTGCAGTGTGATAAAACCAAAAGTTCAGATGTAGAGTAATGTGCCACTCCCCACTCCCTCAGGCCACCAGACACAAGCCCCTCAGCACCCACTCGATGCGCGCACTGACGCACTCAATTCGGGTTTATGAATCCTGGGTCCCACGCTGGTCCCCAGGGAATTCAGGCAAGCTAGCTTGATTGTGGAATGCTCAATTGCCTCCAAGCAAGAGCAGGGGAGCAGCGAGCAACAGATAGCACACCAAAGTTAGTAACAATACATCCAAAAGGAGAAAGGCAGAAAACTCTCACAGCAAACACTTGGAGCAAGCAAGAATAGTGCCCGAGCACGAGACACTCAGGACCCACTTGATTGTTGCCAATCATGGTCAGGGACCCAGGGCTAGTAAAGAAGCCTGAGAGGGCAAACAATTGTTGAACTTTGAGAAACCTGATCAAGGCCGAGGAAGGGAGATAATCACCAATACCTCAAGGTCTGAAATTTTCAGAAGTGTCTTTCATCCAGAGGAAGGGTACAACTCCCTTTGGGATAAACAGACCCCTTTTTCCGTTTAGTTTAAACTTAGAGTGTGAGGGAAAGAGTTAGGATTCTGACATTGGGACTTTGCTTTGGACATTCTGACACTAGTTATTTCAGTTGAGGCAGGGAAACCGCTCTTAGAGTTATGGCAGGATAGGGTTTTCTCTTCCTTTTTATACGTGAATAAAAGTTTCTAACAATCAACAGGACCTATGTGTCAGTCTTATTTCCAGACCCTTCCATAACTTTTTAATCTGTCTTTTTATTAATAATGTGTACGTATAACTCACACTAGGGATTTGTGTTTCATCTATCAACTTCTTGTAATATATAAATATTTTAATTTAACTTAATTTACAAGTGAAAATGTGGTGATGTTATATTAGAACACATTTGCTGGGCCGGGTATAGGAGACTTGTATCTGCTGTACTTTGATCATTTTGCTGGGTTGAAGATTTTTAGTATGGTGAAAGCAAATAAAGCATTGAAAAATATGTATCTATATACATATATATTATCTATTTGTACAATTAAAATGTATGATTACAATTTGTTTTGATTAATCAAACTTGTTTCTAGAAGGTCATACAAACTGTGGTGTTTAAAGAAAGAACATTTCTGAATGACATGTACACTCTTTGGGATCTTTTGTATAGTCTTCATGATGTCAATGTGTTTTTTTCGCCCTGTGGGTTCATCGAAGCTCCAGCTGTTGCTTTAAGGGACTGCAGAAGGAAAACAAAATGTAGTGCCCCAATCAGACTATTAGGCCAACCAGAGGAGTTGGAGCTGGGACACACAGACCCTGGGACTTAGATGGTAAATTGAGCAGCAGACATAGCATACTCAGGCTCTGTTGTATACTATGGCCCATCATTAAAGGGAAGGACATAATATTCATGCAAATGAAGGGAGGCTGGGACTCCAGTATGCAGCCTTTTGCAGTATGTTTTGGACCCATTAAGGAACCCTAGAAGCTATGGGACTTCTACCTAAGTACTTCCCTATCCCCACCAATCCCCCATTAACAAAGACCCCAAACCGTAATGAAGTCTTTCAAAAGCATTTCAGCCTAACCCTATAACTCTTTGTCCTTTTGAATTCTTTGATGCAGCACCCAATGTTTTAATGAAATAACACCACAACCAGGAGTATTTCAAATTAAGAAAAATAGGAATTTATTTTTTTACAGAAAAACCTCACCATTGACAAAATGACTGCCAAAACACAGCAATAGTAGCATTTTGAGCATTAAATTGTTACAGAATGAGCAAGGATTATGTTACATGGAATGCACACCGGAAAAGAGCAAGGGGCTAACAACAACACTGCTAGTCATGTGGAACACCCACTCTTCTAGCAAAACTGGCTAGATTAAGTAGAGGTATAGCCTGGCAACCAAGGCCTAGCAGAGTCACTCTGCCGGCTCTCAATACATAAATGCACAGCATGTGGTGGAGACGAGTGCTGCTTTTCTTGGATGGTGCAGGCAGGCCTCCATATAAGGTGCGTACTAGGCCTTTTTACGCATGAAAATCTTGTAGATATGACAGCTTTATTATTTTCCTGTGTTCATTTACATACAAGTTTGGAGCAGAGGATAGTGCCGAGATCAGGTTACTTGACAGAAACCAGACTGCTTCTTTTGTTTTTTATCTACATGGATGTAATTGCAAGCCATGGAGAAAAACCTCTGAAACATAATGTATTTCTCTGAAGCCTTTCAAAAAAAGAAACTGCACACTGTGAAAAAAGGAATGGTTTCTTTCCATTCAGCTTCTCATGCAGCAAATAGAAGCAGTGTGCATGTTTATTTTCCTTAGCATTTTAGGAGTGTATAACTGATGAGATGGAAAACTAAGTTGCAATTGAGAATTAATCTTTTGTAGCAAATGATTTTTTTTTTCAGTCAAAGCAAACCAGGATTGCACAATTGTATTTAACAGAGTTCCTGTGCTGTGTGTATAATCATGCGGAGGCAGATTATTTAATTTACACTCTTATAAAAACAGTGTGTAAAAGTGTGTACAATGAGTATGCCCGGTATAGATTACATCCATTCAACCTTGCAGTCAATAGGGGTATATTACTATAAATGGCCAGTGGCAGTAGAGTCTTTGCTCAAGGGTGAGTGATTGTCATTCACCAATCACAGGTGTTCTAGCTTCATAAATCTTCAAGACTACAATTAAAACATCCAAAACCTGACTCTCCAGGAAGTGCAAGCACTGTTCAAAAACAAAGAAATGAAAGTTACATTTGAAGATGAAATAGAATTCAGCTAAACATGTCCCTGTGAAAATCCAGATAGGTATGTAACTTGTAGTGCTTCATACATGATTCGTCCAACATCTAAGCATTGTGATTATTATACCTCAGCCGATACTCAGTTTACCGACTTCTGAAGGATGTTGGACAATAAGATAGCTCAGCCAGTTGAGCGCATGTTGCTGCAATCTGTGTGTAATCTGTAGTTTGCAGGTTCAAATCCCGGCAAGACCAACTGAGCCTTTCATCATTTGCAGGTCGATTAAGGAGTACCTACTTCAGTTTTCTGAGAATTGTGATAAATATGTTCAATGTACAGCGCTTTGCCAAAAGCACTATATAAATAACCATTCAACCGTGAGATTAGATACAGAATTTAGCATGGAGTCCTTGCCTACCTCCACTGTTGTACCGTAACATTGGCATACCATTAGGTAGTAATAGCTGCAGGAAATGAGGACTTTCATTAAACATCAAAAAACAATTCTATAAAACCTCAAAACACACAATACAATTCATGTTTCCTTTACTATGTAACTGGCTAGGTTTTTGTGTTTTCAACATTTAAATATATAAAGTAGAGATCAAATAGCCAGACCTTAGAGAAAAAAAAATAAAGGTGTATTCTGTCACAATGCAGAAAGCTGCCGAATAGTAAAGATTTCCATACAGTTTTTGCACACATCGGCTGGATGTGACATACATTTTACTCTCTTGCAAAGGAGAAAAGGAATTTTTACTCTCTTGAAATCACATTTACTCTCAAAGTTTAAAAATAGGGAGTAAAATACTCCCACCTCAAAATCTTATCTGGAGCACTGGGTGCAGGCAAGGAACATAGTTTATTGACAAAGTGGCATATCCGGACAGGGGAAGAGACCACATTAGAAAATCAAGCAGTAAGTTCCCGGTACTACATCTGGACAGGTCTATAGCAACACATGATCTGAACAAAGGAGGAAGGTGGTCTACAGTGGCCCATTGCATTTGAATTAGACAAATAGACATTAATGCAGGCGCAAGTAGCTGACACGCGTAACGGGTTCTGACAGAAGTAAGTCAGCAACTGGACCCGAATGAGAAAAACGAACGCTTCAGAGCCGTGAAGGGGCTCTCTCTGGTCCTCTGTCCCGTGCCTGCTTCCTGGAGGAGGCGTGGCTTGACAGACACACTTGAGGCATCACGTGACCCCCAGCCACCTCAAAACACGGAGACACTCACCCTCGCGGTGTTAAGCCCGGGGGAGTAAAGCACACCGGCTGTTGTGCGGCTGTTTGGCGCTGGGGCGCACCACCTCAACCTGGGGAGACTGCGGAGAAATTATCTCTTTGATCCCCTTTATGAACGCAAATCCATGTCAGTCCAGTTTTAAAAACCAACCGGAAAGGAACCCTATCTACAGAATTCCGTATTTCAATATTCCGCAAGTCTTGCGGCACAAGGACCGTGCTCGAAATTAATTAGACAATCACAAAGAGAGGCTAAGAAGGATGGCCTCCACTATATTAACAACAGAAGACAGCGGTAACATCTCTTCAGGAGGGGTAAAAGCCCGCCCCTTTACAAGAGCAACCTTAAGACTCCCACTGCAACAACGAGAGAGACTGGGGAAAAACCACGACATACACAAAGAAAGAGGTAAGATCCCTGCCTTTCCCAGATTATCGAACACTGACTTGATCAAAAATTCAGAAAATACAGAGATTGGAGAGAGGGAATTGAGGAGGGAAGCAATCAAAGGCGGTACAAATATCAACCAATCCAAACTGACAATAGAAAGAGCTAAGTCACCTCCAACATCAGCAGCCGCACAAATAAATACTATCATAAAAGTATATGATGAAAAAAATGTTTTTAGTGAGAAAGCCTCCAGGGAAAGTCCGACAGCAGAGAGGGCAGATTAAGTTCAGTCCCTATCCCCAGGCGAAAACGTAATGGTATATCAGTGCATAAGTGAAAAGGAAAAAAACAGCGAAGAAACAAATCTAGCAACACCATCGCTAGCTGAACACCTAAACGTGACAGACGCCGAACTAACAGATCTCGGACTGCTGATGGAAGCTCAGCAGAATAGATCTGATATAAGCACTGAAGGGGACGAAATAAGAGAAAGTTTTCCTGTGGAAGAAAGGAACGAGGGCAGTCCAACAACGACAAACAGAGAACACGACGGAGAATACCCACCAGAAATACTGGAAGAGCAAAATCAAAAAAACAAAGTTATAACGACAATTGAAGATGAAGATATTAACAGCGTAAACAATACTGAAAAAGTCATACAACTAATTGATGAAGACTTGGACGAATCAGTTTACTCAGATGCTTCTGAAATACTATCAATAAGTCATAAAGGAGAGAACCACAAGACAGACAATAGTAGAACATCACACGATGTCTTGAATGTCTCCAGAGAACAATTCAATAACAAAAAGGCACAAATGGATGCAGGACCAAATGAGAACGATTACAAAAAATTGGAATCATTAATCAAGCAAAGACCGCAGAAAAGAGGACTTAGTCAGAAAGACGGGACTGACTCACACAGACAGATCAACCAGCTTCTCCAATTAGCAAAGAACAAACTGAATTCCCCCATAATCGGGAAAAGACCTGCCGCCAAAAACAGTGGTCAGGAAACCTCAATCGCCGAAGAGATCGGTGAACATGAATGGAGAGAACATTTTATTAAAACAATGGAAGGAAACACAATGAAGAGAATAACAACAGGGAACAGATTAAAACCTGGCCAGGAAAGCAGCCCCTCTCCAGGGAGTGAGGAACTAAAAGACCTGGGAGTAAGAACAAAAACAAAGATCAGCACTTATGGACATCGAACCGAGAAGACCCCGTGTAGGGCACTAAGAACCCAGCAGTTTCTCAACTTTGAAGATGCTGATGCACCGGTATGCTCGCCAACTGACAAAAGATGCTTGCACTCAACCTTTTTGAAGAGAGTCGCCGGTTCCTTAATGTTCATATGCAAGAAGGGAAAAAGTCATGCGACATCGCTACAACGACATCCACCGCAACACAAACAGATGAATGCTCACCACAAAGAAAGGCTCAATACACCATTAACTCTCAAAGTATTAAAAAAAACCTAACAGGATACACTAAAGAGAGCACGAACATCAACGAAGAAGTAGCTGTAGGTCCAACTTCATCCACAGAATTGGGAATACAATTGCAGAATAATGTTATGGCCGCCTTAACAATCTCGTTGGCCCCATACATGAAACTGTACGAATCCATCAGTGAAAATGTAAAGGACAATAACGCTCTTGTAGACCTGATGCTTACTAAGCTAACAGCTCAAGAAATAACAGCTCTAAAACTGGAAGCGAGGTTAAATCAAGAAGCAGAAACCTCAGCAGCATGGCAAAGGAGACTATTTGACCTAGCAAGTGGAGATAGACAAGAAAAAGATATCCTCACAAACGCATTGCTAGATTCATTAAAATGGATGCGGAAAACCACTGAATCGGTAGAGAGGAATCAAAAACTCCAGTGCGTAGAATCAACTACAAAACAAACGGTCATTAGGGAAATCAGACCCGATACGCGCAGCTTCGAGGGCTATAATAAAGAAAACCAAGATTACTGCCCAGTAACGATACATAGTGAAAAAATGAACAAAGGCACGTCATATAAAACAAGAGCCCAAGATTCAGACGATTCAATAAAACGAGCAAGTAGCATTGGCGAAAACACGACCTGTAAGGAAAAAACCAATGAAGGTCCGGTTGAAGATCCGATGATGATCAATAGGAGTAAGCAAGCCGACGATCTCTTAGCTGCAATGAGAGAAAATGAGTATATAACGAAAAACTTGAACAAAGACGAGCACTATCCCCTGTTCGGTCCTAAACAAAGGCAGGAGACCCAAAAAAATGCGGCCGAAGCTATAAAAACATCAAAAAAAATAATTTAAAAAAAAACGGAAGAGGTTAAAGAAAAGAGAAATCCGAATACCGCAAAAAAAGGGGAGGGATCTTTAAAAGGCATACGATCGATATTTAGGAATGTTAAACAAATAATAGAAAACGAAGAAGTGACCTTAAGTAAAGAAAAAGAACGACTAACTCAACCTCTTCCCAAACAAAGTGAAAGGCAAGTAGTGCTGATCACCAAGGATGAAGAAAGCGACCTAGAGTCGCAAGACGAATCAAGAGATCTGATTGAGGACGCCTCTTTCTACATTGAAGAGGCGGCAGCAAATAACATGCAACATCCAACGGAAGTGGCCGAGTGTTTACGTCAAGGGCAAAATGAAGTAAAGCCGCTGCAAAGTGAAAACATTTTTTAAAAAAAGGATGATGTGATCTCGTACTTGGACTCGGATGAAGACGACCACCATGAACGTCCAGGGTTCTTAACATTAGATGAAAAAGAAAAAGAACTATCAGCAAAAAGATTCCGACTGAAAAAGCAAAGATTAAGAGCGACCTGCCAAGAGAAACGCATAACTCGTGGAACCCGAAGCACCCGAGGAAGAAACAGTCCGATGATCAGGACCGCAATTACATGAAAAAACAGCAAAACGAAAGAGTCCTGTCACCAAAAAAGGTGCTGGTTGAAAACTTGCTAGAAGAAAACGAAGGAAAAAACCTAAACCGTAAAAACGTGATAGCCCTGCTGCATTGTGTGGATAAACTGAGAAAGTTAAGAAATGAAGACATAGCGGTGGTTGAATATGTTGACGAAGAACGCGTGGATAAAGTGGTTTTACATTTGAAATTGAGAACACACAAAGAATTAATTTTAAAAGATGGAATAGAGTTGTTGAAACGAGGCTACGAGATTCGAGAAGTTGTAAATAATCCAAAAATAGACGACAATAAGATAAAAGAGCAAACACTTCGAGAACAGAGAAATGCAGCAGAAATTCCTTTATCGCGAAAGGGAGCGGTTAGATTGCAAAAAGAAAACTTCAAAATAACAGTGGCAAACACAAATGGAGAACTTGACGAAATGGTGAAAGAAGATTCAAGAAAAACAGAAAATTCGAACCGGGATAGAAAAGACTGTCTGAAAAGAAAGGTAGAGCTACAAGAAGATTGGCTATGGTTAGCAAGTTCCTTATCCTCAGATGGAAATGACCGATAGCAAAAAAAGTCGGAAGCAAGAAATGAGGAATCACTGATCTCCTGGAACACGAGGGGTTTTAAGCACCTGATGAATAAGGAGAACCCACAACTAAACAATGCTACAATAATATGCTTACAGGAGACCTGGATACGTGACGTCCTGCGTGCAGAAACTTCGAGATCGCCATGAACCCCGCAAAAAAAGAACGAGATGGGAGACCTTATGCCGGCTTAATCACATTAATAAGAAAGGGAAGTGGCTGGCGGATTATGGAGAAAGGTAATGCAACCCACCTCATACAATGGACTCTGTTAAAAACTAACAGCGACACTAAAAATGTGGAAATGTTTTCCCTATTGGTGATAAACATCTACTGGAACCCTGCTGGTACAACAACCACCCAGTTTCTGCAAGCAATAACAGACATAATAGTCAAAAGAAGGGAACAGAATTCAAACTGTCAAATAATTCTATGTGGTGACCTAAACATAAAATGCCTGACAATAAACGGGCTCCCGCGGTTGGAAGAACTACAGATGGGGAACTCAAATGCGGCCAGATGGACACAGATGGCAAAAGGTTTTAACCTGCATATGTTAAACGGTCAAACACGTGGCGACATTCCAGGTAAACAAACGTGGTCGAATGGCCAAGCTTCGACAATAATAGATTACATATGGGTCTCTTTACCCCTGATGTTGGAAATAGAAAACTTTGAAATCTTACATCAAAATGACAGTGATCATAACATCCTTAAAACATCATGGAGAAGAGAGAAAAATTCAAAATATTATGGGAACAGTACTAACCTCGCCTTAAACCCGTCGGCAAATCGAATAAGGCTGACAAAGAAAAACATTCTATCGTTGAAAGAGGTCTTCGTCGAATCAGAAAACAACTTGACGGGGCACCTCAATTATGAAACACTCTTAGAAGCCTACAAAATAACGAGCTCAGGACTTAAAACTGATGCAATAATACACAAGCACAAATACAGCAGACAATTAGTAGAAAGGAGGAAACAACTAAGAAAGGAAATAAGAGCTTGTAAAAAAAGGAAAAAAGACTCAAACACAGAAAAACAAAGGAGCATCAAGGTATGCCAAAATCACTATAAAAACTGGCTTATAGATTTCAAAACCAGACGACATCAAGAACAAGGGGAATCTATGCTAAAGACCCTACAAAAGTCCAATACCAGAGAAACATGGGACTTAATAAATAACTGTACCCTGAACCATCAAAGTAGACTAACATGCGGAGTCTCTGAGTACGATTGGATAAAACATTATACAGAAGTATTTTCGGCTAAAGCTGACGACGTGGACTTACCTGAAGGGATTACAACACACGCTTGGATGAAAATGATGGACGAGGTGGAAATTAAAACTGCAATTCGGAATTTAAAAGAATCCTCCGCTGCTGGGCCTGACGGGTTAACGAATATCCACCTGAAGAAGGATCCAAAATCATGGGCAGTGATAGTAAACATCTTATTCACGACAATTGTATTGCAAAGAAAGATCCCAGAAACATGGACAAAAAGCATAACAGTGCCAATATATAAAAAGGGTCAACGAGATCTGCCAACAAATTATCGACCAATCTCGTTACTAGCAATAACAGGAAAGCTTTTTGCAGCAGATTTACAGAAAAACCTGACAAAATGGGCAGAGACGAACAACATCATCGATCCGCGCCAAACAGGGTTCACTAAGCGAACAGGAACTGATCTAAACCTATTCATTATATCAATGCTAAAAACCAATGCTATAGAGTTCAAAAAAGAACTACATTTGGCATTTATCGATCTAAGTCAAGCATTTGATACTGTAAACAGAAGAAAGTTATGGGAAAAGTTAAAATCATGGTCATGTCCACCAGAATTATTAAACCCAATAATCAGAATCAACAAGGGTGTGAAGCAAGGCTGTCCGCTTGCAGCCACATTATTCAAACTGTTTCTAGCGGACATACCAGAAATAACAACAGGCACAAGACACTTCAGCCCGAAAATAAACAACCAGGAAGTGTCGATAATATGCTATGAAGACGAAACCAGAATCGGGCTGCAACGACTTATAAATAACCTACAGACTTACATGCAAAAAAATGACCCGACGATCAACGTGGGAAAATCAAAGATTCTGACGATAAATGGAAAGAACAACGCCATAATGAAAAAATTTAAATGGCATATAGAAGGAGAACCTCTCGAACAAATAGAGATGATAAAATACTTAGGTGTTGGACTCAATGCCTCAACTGTGGAAAAGAGCTGGGAAGATATTCTGCTGGCAAAAGTTAGAAATCTAAGCGCACAAGGAAGGGTCTTAGATGGTAAATATGGAAAATTTTCATTAGCACCAGTAAGAATGTTCTATGTTCAAAAAGTTCTGCCCTCCTTAGCATATGGGAGCGAAGCTGGATTGAATCTATCATATAAAATATGGTCTAAATTGGAAAGTGGATTTTGGAAACCAGTGTTGAAGCTTCCAAGGAGCACTCCGATAGTGGCAATAAGAGCGGAATTGGGGCTCGAGTCTCTTGAAGCCATAATGAAATGGAAATCATTATGCATGCCGAGGAAAATCTGTGAAGCCAGTCCAGCCGAGAGCTACAAACTACTGGCAACCAAAGGACTAGATAAAAGCTCAACTTACCTCAATCATTGGAAAAGAGAATGGTTGCAGGTTCTATAAAAAATGGACTCATCTAAAGAAGAACTGGTCACAAACCCCAAGAAAGTAAAAGAAAAGCTCATGAGACAGGACTGGATTGCAACAAGAGAGGCCAAGATGAACCTAAAGAATATAAAAAACATGGCAGTTGAACATAGAAAAAGAAACGTGCTTCCAGAGTATCTAGCAAAATTTCCATCTTACACACATAGAGCAACACTTTAAAAAATTCGGTTGGGAGTCTACCCAACTAATGACTATAAAAACAGAACTGGAGGAAGAGGCACAAATGAAGGGCGCTGCAGATTCTGTCAAAACAAGGGGCAACTAGAGACACCGATGCATCTCATAACGAACTGCACTGCCGTTTCAAAGGAAAGAAAGCGAATGCTATCAAGGTATATGTTAAAAATGACCCAATGCAACGACGAGGAACGATGGGACTATTTTATTCAAGGACACAATCCCAGATTCTCATGCACGGGTATAAACTTTTTGGACAAAATCCTCAAAGAAAAAGACGATGAATTAGTCGAGGAAAACACGCCAAAGACTGGATAAATTAAGTGAATAAACAAACATATACCTTTGGAGGTGAAGGACTCACAGATAGACATGATATTAAAGTGAAATGAAAGGAAAAGAAACGAAATGGAAAGTGTGATAAAAGTTTAAATGTAAACTAAAACAATTACACTATAAAAAATAAAATATAAAAATAAAAAAATAAATTAATGCAGGTTTACAGTTTAAACTGCAGGGCACTGTACTACCTGAACTTATGCAAAGCCCCTTCCATCCAACTCTGCTGGGACGGGACTACCTCAATGAACAGCCAATATCAAAAGACCATAAAGTTGTTTTCCGTTCCACGAGAGATATCAAATCAACACTTAACTCTATTCTCAATTGCCTTTTTTATGTTCTCGAACAACAACAAAGGTGGGGGCTTGATTTGTTTGCATGTCTTTTCAACATTGAACACAATGGATCCTCCCATCATGCTTCCACCATTCAGCCATTGACAACTCTCAGATGGAGAGCAGGTGAACTCCATCGTGCCTCTCATGTCTAAACTGCAGACGCCTACTTCAACTACCACTAGCAGAATGCCTCACTGGGTTTAACATCTATCACTACGCTGACAATATTAATTTTTCTCCTATACAACTAGATAGCAAGCCATGTTAGCCCACCCCATCCTTTTCTGGTGCATGGAAGTCTATTTCCCCCGTATACAATCCAGTGGACTCAAAAGACATAGGACTACAGTTAGGATCATCAACAGCCAAATTGACCTTGGGTGGCCCTCTTTCTGACACTTGCCTTAGGTCAGCTGCACTGAGATTAATCTGTGTCTTTGACCTCAATGAGAACTTTTCCCATCCCCAACATGTCAACAATGTCATTAGCAAACACTCCTTTATCGGCGATCCGCAAAAGAAGATCTGCTTTGGTGTCTCTGCAAAGACAAACTACAAGCATCCACGGTTGCCAGCAGTCTACTTCAATCTGCCATGCCCCATCTCCAAACATATAGATGAAATATTGCTACCAAACTCCTCCTGAAATTCCACCTCCTTCCTCCCTCCATTGGCCCGAGGTTGTCTGGAGAATACTGTCCATGCCTTTATGTATGGTCCACTAAGTTAAACATGAACCTAGGCCCCCTTTCCTCATCTGGGAATATACTTAATACAGTGCCTACACCACTTTCATGCCTCTCCAACTCGCTTCTTCACAGCCCTCAAAACAAACAGGCATTGCCTGGTGGCTGCACCCTCATGCTGTTTTTGAATGATCTTTGACCACCAGGCCTACGTGGCTCCTTTCCCACTGATCATTTGTTACAATCATTGTTGTGCAATCTTGTTCTAATGACAAGAGACCGCTTCGACAGTGTGTAATACACTCTATGCAAGCTCATATATGCAAGTAAATAAACATTAAGCACAGCTCCATCAAAAACCAGTACTTAACTACCCAACTGTGGATTGCACCAGGGTCAATCATCTAACCCGGCTGAGGATACAAGCCTCAATCATCCGACCCATAATACTGAATCAGGAACCCAGGGTACTCTGATATGTACCCAGCCGAGGGTGGGGTAAATAAGCAATCACCTAACAAAGCTCTGGATACAGAACTGAACCTGTCCAGGTACAGTACTTGAAACAACCCAGGATACAATACCCACTCAACAAAATGTTTTACGATACTCAATCACCTGACACTAACCAGGAAACCGGTTGAAGTGGGAAAAGTGAACAAAAAGCTCTCACCAATCCCCTCTCAACCCTGGCCTAGAGGATCACGGCCCAGACACCATGCCACGAGAGGAGTTCGCCTACCAGACGACCAAATACCCTGGTACAGGAACATACGGATGTGCCCACCAGCCTGCCCACCAGCCTGCCCTGCACATGCCGACACTTGCGGCATGGATGGACTCGACTGAACCATCCAGCACCAAATCAACACATCGTTAGAGATGCCATGACAACCTAGCCAACGGTCAGCACACCCGTGCAAACATACACACCGAACACTCCCACACAGATCCACACGAAAAACATACTCAGTGCTATGACGTAGGCGACGGACACACCCACGGACGTGCATCTTTATTATTTTCCACATAGGCTTTCCAAAATGCAGAAACGCACAATGAACTCATCTAAAAAGGCTTGCTCACGCTTCTCCTAAGCCCACGTATCATAATGAGAAATATAACGAAGACACGATACTGGGGATAGAGCAATATGATACCATAACCTAAAGCGCTCTGTATCAAACGGTTCCACCTATGCACCAGGCCCAAGTAGGCCGCAAGCAAAAGCTTCCATGAACATTGAATGAGCAAGAGTTTGGTTGCTGACCATGCAGAATGAGCCCAGCGAAAGCAGACAGTCAAGGGCACAACGTTGCAAACTCTTATACCGCAAGCCGACGCCAAGGTCACACCTGCAAGATAAGCCAGGCACACAGTGAGAAATGCAATATTAATTGTGCAAAATTCTGCCTCAACCCTGGTCCCACCTCACGTGACCAAGCCGAACCTGATAGGGTGCCAAGCCCAGGAGGAAGAAGGCGCCTGGATCCCCCGTCTCAAGACACAGACAGATACAATTAAGCGACTCAATGGACATCTGCAGCGGTGGGAGTAGTCGGCCTTCCTGCTTATGAATAAATCCTCACGTTGTCTGCACATACCCATAGTGAAACATTGTTGCAAATGACAGGTGCACCGCGAGCTGGGAACAGCGATGGTCCCAGACTGGGGGGCTCGCGGGTGGACCAATCAGAACATGGGGCCCTTATCACTGACGCCATTAACATTGACCAATCCTCAGGGGTCTTCATGTAACAATTTTTATGTATCAAACTGAAGGGACAACCCAAGTATACCACCTGACTGACCCTTAACCACTAACAACGTTCTCTATACGTATGCTATACTAACCCTACCACTCGGGGAACCAATCCAGAGTGGCGATAGGTTTTTTGCTAACTTTCTCAGGTGATGCAAGTAGCGCGTCATACTAAAGTAAAAAGGGCCTGCGAGCCCCACGATGTTGAGAGAGTGTCAGGACGGACGCGTACGATCCTTGACCCATCCCTGCCATTTTGTTTAATAAACAGCAGAATCACCTTGCTTCTTGCGTGTGTCTCATACTCTATCTCTTTTGGGATATACGGGAGGAGTTGGGGCCTCCCTGCCCGGAGGTCCGCGGACGGCCCAGCCGACCCCGGCAGAATTTCCCCCCGACACGGTCTTAATCCCACAGCTCCACCCAAAATCTAAGAGTCATTCATGCATCCCTAATCAGCATTGAAGTTATCCTTGTATTTTAATATATTTAACGATAAGTCAATTTCTCCCGTAAATAATGTTGGGATGCACATACCGCGTCCCAGTCAGGCAAAAAGGTTCAGGTTAAGAAAACTATTAGCACATATTATTGTGGAAGCAGACCGAGGGTTGCACAACAAAAGGGACATCCATAGTTAGGTCTGACACACATTACATACCCACATATCAACACCGAAATAGCAACAAATGTATTAATGTTGCAGTTATAGATGAAGCAGTATTATAGGCCCTGTGCTTAGTTGTATTTGTAGTTAAGTTCTGCAGTGAGGTGTGCAAAAAGAGTTGAACCCAGTGGAGGATGGCGTCAGAAGGGTACTGTGGTAGAAGCAAGGTCAGTGAGTTAACATGGCAAGAGTTCTGTTTAGCTCAGCTCCAAAAAACAAATCCCCTTGTCAGTTTCCCAGAAGAGAAGCCGAGGTCAGAGGCACCCGGAGTGCACAGATAACGCTAATTGTATCCAGCTCCAGGGCGCAATGTGGTGGGAACGGAATGTTAGCTGTTGGAAAGCTGTTAGGGCTGCGCCATCTGAAGGACAAATGCACGAGAATAGGGCATAAGATTTTGTGATGCCAATGAGCAAGAAGAAGATTTAGCACACTACTGCCCTCACTCAAAAGTGGTCATCCCATTTGAATTACAAGCAGACATACCACCAGACAGAAATAAATCCCTGAAATTCAGACTCACAAGCAGTGTCCTAATCACGTCATTAGTAGGCAACTGTGGTTTGAAGGAGATAGGTAGGGAGCTGTGTCTGGAACGTTCCATGATTTGGGACAGGAGCAAAGGTGATGCCAATAAATTAGTACAAGGTTGGGGAGGCAACTTGTGCGCGCCATGGTGTCTGGTTTAATGAGAAGCCTTATTCTTGAATCAAAGTGGAGTTGGCCTCGCCAGTTTACTATGATCATGTCTGGACTGGACGGATACACATCACGTGACTGTTACAAGCTATCAACATGTCGATAAGGTCAAACTGCCAATTATGTTCCTTGGTGTAATAGTGACGATGTAGCAGACCACGTTTATAGGGGAATGGGCTTAGATGAGATGTGGCCAATCCGTTCAGGGTATATAGGGGGAGATTAGCATGTTATATAGGTGGTACTGCGAGAAACCTTAAGGTGTCTCCCTAGCTAGTCAACAGGGATCTGTCATCCAGGTGGCCAGTACACGGCCATCACTATTGGATCCAGTTCCTGGGGGTGGACTAGTGATGGAGGATCACCTGGATGGGGGGGGGGGGGTCCTCGGGGAGTGGGACACCGATTGGTGAGATGCTGTATCCCCCTTGCTTTGACACCTTTTCACCATCCTCTTATGTAGGACATTCCAAACCACTGTCCATCCCCCTTTTCCAACACCAACACTTTTGCACAACACAAAGGACAACGGATTAACACTCGAGCCATTTACCTGACATGTCCCAATACAAGGGTCAGGCAAAGTCAGGTAATTGATCAGAATCACACACACCCGACAGCCCTTTCCCTTCCCCACAGGGATAAAAGGGGGCGCCAGAAAGGACAGTACGAGCATGGTGTAACAATGATGACCGCCGGTATTCCAGGTAAGTTCTCAGTGTCTTTATTGTCCTTGTTCTGTACTTACCCCCCCAGGACTTAAAATAGGGAACACCATGTACTTATCCCTCTGACATGGGCCACAACATAAACTGACAGAACTCACTCACCCATACACGGCTCGAAACACTGACCGGAAGTCCCAGAAGAGAACCAGCTTAGAACGATGTAAACACATTGTGCCCAGTTCGGCAAAAACATAAGTGACAGGAAGCACTCCAAGAACGTTTTACTACTTGCAAGATGAGCCGATGATAGCTGTCCATGCTATGCTCAAACACTCTGAAAATGTTTAGATCCGTAAAAGAACCTTCCAAGAATGTTTCACTGCTGTGCAACGGAGAGCTGAACATCCAGTACATGATAGAATCATAAACTCCCTATCGGGGTGTCCCTTCCAACTGACGTGCCGAGAGCGAGGCTAGAAACGCAATACAATGCTCACAGTTCACATGACCACTGGAACCGCCTGTCCCAGCTATGTCGTCATCATTATGCATGAAGGCGCTGGCCAGGCAAGATCAACGGAGTTACCAAAACTCCATCCAGGCACACTTCAAGGCCGTCACTTTCTCCCCAGTGCACCGCCAAAATTCTCTATGCAACAACAATGGGACCACTCTGCACCCAATGTCATTAGGGGAAGATTTGCTCCATGACCACCAACATGGAAGGGGACCAGCGGAGGGATCGCCCCTCCTTCCTCCGTTGCCACAACAAAGGGCCCACTCCTATTCTCCGCTGCCACACAAGGAACCCGCTCCCCATACAGAGAGGCACGGGGTGAGACACGGGTCCTCCCTCGACACCCCTTGCTGGTGGGGAAAAGCACAAAAACCGAGGTCTGCTTTCCTTCTAGGGCGCACTGGTCTGGCATAGCAAAACGGCGCTCAACCCACAGCAGTTCAGGGGAGCGCCGCCCTGATCGATGGTCACTCCCGGCGCTGCCACCATGCGGCAAGGTTGCCACTCACGCCTCCAACTGGCAACATAGCACTCTGCTCCTAGCATCGTGTGAGGCGCTACAGACACGGACCTTACAGGAGAACCAAAAGGGGCCAAATACTGCTGACGGCAGGCCAGCAAAACCCGGACCCGCCTGGGTGTGAGGGGACCTCATGGGGTTGTGTTCCAGGAGTGCTGCACCCCCCCCCCAGCAGCGCCAATGAACAAGCAGTCCACCTACCATCCCATCCCCATCGCCAGTGTAACAATGATGACCGCCGGTATTCCAGGTAAGTTCTCAGTGTCTTTATTGTCCTTGTCCTGTACTCCTCCACAAGACAGGGATGGTAGGGGACACAAGATGACAAGGGAAACACCGGGCTCATCCCCACACCCATCTTCTCTGCTCACAGCTTTCTCTCTCTCTCACCAACCGTCACCCAGCAGAACACTTCCACCCAAACATTCTACTAGCATATGACCTCACAGACACTGCTACTCAGTAAGCCAAATTACTACACTTGGCAGGCGCGGCAGTTCAAGCAAAGGAGAAAGGCGTCAGGAACCAAGAGGGTTGCGAGGAGAGAAGTGACCTTACCCTTTTCGTCCCTGACCGCAGAATCTTTAGGGAAGAGAGCCTGAGACCACGAACAATAGCACAAGTGTCTTGCAGCAGATGTCAATGGTACACGGGGAAATCCTATTCTGATTAGCAGGAGCAAGGGAAGCTCCCACGATCGTGGTACTGGCCTTGACTCCAATGAAGAAGAAAAGCCAAGCGGTTCATCACAGCCGGTGAGACGAAAGGGAAAACGATAAGAACCGAGCTGGGTTGAGTGAGAATCGCAAAGTGGCAAGTTTTAACCAAATGTTTTGAACTGTGTAAGAACTGTAACAACTGTTAAAGGGGAAAAATAGTAGCAGAGGGAGACCATCCCCACTTGGTGCTAACTCAAGAGACTATGGCTGATCCCCATATCAGAGAAACCACAGATACCAGACGGCCGTAGGAGGGCCAGCGGAATAGGTCAAAGTGGACATACGGAGGGTCAAGTAAAATCCCTGTACAATCAAAAGTCTGATCTACAAACAGAGGAAACAAGGGAAGTGAATCCAAGAGAGGCAAAGTCTAAACTCCCAAGAAACAGTGTGTTGATAAACGTGAACCCAGCCGGGGGGCATCCGCTGGAACTGTTTAAAAAGACATTAAGATTTATGTAATACGATACATGAAAGGTCAGCGCCCAGAAGACGGGGACCAAGGGGTGAAACCATCACCCTACGTGAAACTGTGGTAAACAATTGAGAAGGGTCAGTCCATCACCCAGCGAACCGTGGAAACAAACTTTCATTTGTTGAAGGAACTTTTGTTTTTGTCAATTGAAGACATCCGATCCTCGAAGGCAAGAGACTGACGTGAAACGAGACCTGGCCATCGACGGTCCTGAAAGCTGCCATTAGAACTGCCGCCTTGTGCTGGAGAAGCCAGAGACTGTACTGTGCTCCAAGATCCCACCTTACCCCGTGCTCAAATGTGGGGAAGGGAGACCCAGGCGACCGCATCCTCACATATTATTTGAGAACACTTCTTTCTTTTCTTGATAACTATACCACACCCTTTTTGTATTAGTTGTAAGGTTTGGCAATAGGTTTCTTAGCATAGGGCTTTTTATTTGACACAACACCACTAGGACTGCCTTATTATTCATTTTATGGTCGACGCTTGCTCTCATCTTAGATTTAGGTTTAGAATAGGCGTTTTTCCAACCTGCATGTGGAATGCATTGTTCAATAAACACCCTTGAACTGTGATCACTTGTATCTGTCTTACTTGTTGCCACCATGAGTTCCTCACAGTTGCCAATGGGGGTTGCAGGATTATGTTGTAACTCATAAATATGTTAGTATTGTTAATTATGGCTCATCAGCCTATTTAATTTAATTTATTTAATTTATTTAACATTTATAAAGCGCTCACACAGCCCACAGGCATCGAGGCGCTGTTACAGGAATTGTTTGTTTTTCTTAGTTGTGTAATTGTGTTGTTTTTTTTGTCTTAGTTACGTATTTATAACGCGCTTAAACACCCAGAGGTTTCTAAGCGCGGACCCGGGGATCGAACCCGTTGTTGCTTCGTGTCGTCTTGCTTCCAAGACGCGCACGCTGCTGCTGAGCTATCCTCCCGGGACGGATGTTACGTTTTGGAAAGCACAGAGCTCCGTTTCAGTTCGGTTTTGCAGTACCATCTAAGACCTTTTTGCATGTAATAAACCTTGTTTTCCCTTGCAAAGAGGTGCCGTGCGTATTTGGCGTTTTACAATACTTTTACATTCGGTTTATGAGTTACTTTCCTTTCAATGGCATAAGAAACATTACATATTACAGAGGACGTTCGTAGAGAGGGGTCCTTTACAGTATACAATGCTTGTCAGAAAGTAGTGTAGACCAGGTGGTGGGTGAGAAAAGAAATAGATTATAAACCGGGGACAAATGACTAGGGTACAGAACACTAATAAGATAAACATTTAGGGATAATGACTAGTATTTACATAGGTGCAATATACATATTTACGTACATGTGTTGCCATTATTGGAAAAGGGAGGCTGTGTTGTCACCTCTTCAACAGCTAGAAAATGATGCTCGAGTTGGGTCTGGAACACTTAAACTGATTACATCTTTTTGCTATCTGGGGGAGCATTCTAGTGGCGGGAGACGCACAAGGGCAAGCAGAGAGGAGGATTGGAAGTAGGAAGAGACAGGTAGTGGGCACAAGGTTTGCTGGAAGATGAAGAGAGAGTACAGACTAGAGAGATGCAAGGACGTCATTTAGGGGTTGCCATGGGTCGCAAATGCGACCCCTCAGGTCTCCCTTGCTACCCCTAAAAATGCAAGCTCCTGGCTGCGGCCAGTGCCATGTGGCTCTTTGCTTCTGGAGTGGCTGGCTTTCTTGTTCAGGTCTCTTAAAAATAAAATTTGAAAAAATAGATCAGGGGTTCCACAAGTTTAACATTTTCAGCAGTGACCCTAAACAAGAAACAATAGGAATACCAAATAATGTGTCTTTCTGGAATTCTATTAAATAATTACCAGACTCATTAAAGGTTTATTTCAGGCACACTTCAGGGGGTGAGTCACTGATTTAGTCTGTTCTTAAACACCAACTCAGCCTTTCATCCTTCTGAGGTCGATAAATGAGAACCAACACAGGTTTGGTGATATTATTTGTATATTTTTTCTATATAAAGTACTTAAGCAAAAGTGCTATATAATAACACATAATTATCATTTGGCAATGGGCGTCTGCTTGCATTCACAGTAATTTGGTCATATGGGCCTATACACACTGATCTTAATGATACATATCGCGATCCATTCTTGTATGAAATATATGTCACATTATAGTGATATTGCAACCATATTTTTCCTAGTGTACTTAGAAACAATGCTATGTGATGCCACTTACTGTTTGTCAAGGGATGAAAGGTCATGTTCCATCACTTCCCGTAATATCACTTTGGGTGGGTAAAATTACATCACTTCCTGTGATGTCATCAGAGGTCAATGGTTGTGTGATGTCACTTCTGTGATGCTGGAAATGCATCGGAGGGACAGGGCATCCTCATCCTTGTCCTTTACTTCTTTTTATCGTGTGTTCTGTTGTGTTCTCTGCGCAGGAGTTCATGTGGGACTCCTGGCGGTGCATCTCTCTCTCTTTTGGTTTGGTGAACAGACCCCTGGGATACACTTATTGCACCCATGGGTAGGGGTACAACCCTGTGCCCCTAGTGTATGTTTTTGGGCACCTGTGTGTGACTCACAGGAGCAGGGTACGGGCTGGTGGCAGCTCCATGCTGAAATGACTGGTGCCCTGAGCGTCCTCCATTTTGGGATGCTCAGGCCCGGTCATTGGAATCGGTATATTCCTGATGGAGACAAAATGGCCCGCATGGCCTCTTGTCTTCCATCACCTGTTACCCTGATCTTCCGAAGTCCCGGGAAGCCCTGTCTCTGTCCCTTCCCCCTGACTGGCTGTTGGGTTGAAGTTCTGTATATGGTAGTGTGGGGTAGTGCCGACCAGACTGGCTGGAGCCTTCTCAACGACCGTATGTTGTGGGTACGCCTGTGGGTGGGACCTGGGTGAATGGAGTGTGTGACGAATATGCATTCTATGTTGTGACTGTCTAGTATCTGGTGTTTGACACAATGGTTGAGACAGCCCTGCCTGAAACCGGTATGAATGCAGCTTGGAGTGTTGAATGGCTCGGTACTTGTCCCAATACACATAACTTGTTGTGAGTGTCTGAAGAGAAGTGAATGGCCTGAATACCTCGTGTACCTGATTGGTTGACGGCTTGCATGAATGCCCGTAGTCGTGATTGGATGCTTGAGTGCGACTCAGCGGAATGAATGGGAGATCAACAGTATATCTGGGGACCTCTAACTGCTAGGAATCGTGTTCAGAAGCTGAAGTCCACTACGACGAGTAACTGGAGTGAAGCTTAATCTTGAGCCCTGATGGACGAGAAGAATTGATGTTGCTCTCCTTCGCAATCTGAAAGCTGCTGTGCTTCAAGAACTGACCCAGAGAGGACCTGGAAAGGCGCCCTCTTCCCGAGCTAAGAGGGACCATCGTGCACAGCTGATCTTTGCCAAAGCTCCCTGGTAGACAGACCTTCGACAGGCTGCCGACCCGATACAGGGACTGCTGCGGAACTCCAAGGAGAAGCACCCGGACTGTTGCCCGTCACTGTCGTCGACCGCCATCGCCGACTGGAGCCGCCGTGCTCCCGTTGCCTAAGAAACTTCATTGATCCAAGGACACTCGTCCGCATCGTCGCTGCTGTATCCTGCTGGAGAAGGCCTGACCGTCGATGTGCTGAGGAACATCCACCGGTGGGTTTCCCGCCACCCAAAGACCACAGAGACGCCGACGACTCGACACCCTTGCTGGGCCACAGTTCAACTATTTGCGGTGCAGAACTAGTGACACCGAGGTGCCCCGCACACCTCTTCCTTGCAGGACGTTTACGCTTCCCCGTCAACGAGCACCGGAACGACGTGGCCACTTCACCGTTGTAGCTCGACCTGTTCTCCGTCAGACGTTCGACGACCCGTGACTCCTGCCTGAAAGGGAGGACACTCAAGAAGGGTTGTCGATTTCCCTGAAGCGGAACGCTACAACACCAAGGTAATTTGGGGTTGCTGAACTATTGGGAAGTCTAAGGGTGAACAATATATGGACTGGGCTTGTATCTTTCTTCTACAGGTTGCCCAGGTGGGGGGGATCTCCACACAAAGTTGTGTTTAACGGTAGTTACCAGTACTCTGCCCATTGCTCAACCATCCTGCTTTCCTTCCTCTCTCTACTGCTGGTTTCCTCTTTTATATTGATCTGTGTGTCATTCTGACCGTATGCACTTTAATAAGATCAAGTAACGTTAGTGGTACCACTTTAGAACTGTACATATTTACCATTGTTGATTTTCGAAGCACAAAGTGAGTTATCGTGATCGTGTATATGACTTTGAATATTAATTATATAAAGACTGTGTTTTAACCGATACAGTGTGTGGACATTCCTTCGTGGGGGCTTAGGGACTACACTGTACTTAAGAACTAGCTCGCATCACCTCCCGAGAAGCTAGGCCTTGATTGCTCGACTACGTTACCATAATAGAGAATCTTGGCAGGGGTCTCTGTGCCTCCCCTCTACCATATAGAGAGCAGAAGTGCAGACCCCCCTCCGGTCTTTACAGCTTCCACTACCCCAGGCATTTTGGTGAAATTACGTCCCTGGAGAGATGTAGTCAGAAAGGTAGTGGCGGCATGACCGTGGACAGATTTAATGACAAGGAGAAGCAACAAAGTGGAAATCATTTTGCCTGGATGGCTATCCAGTATCCTGTTGGTGTGTTGAGATGGGAGAGGATCTGGGTAAGTTGCCAAGGGTGCATGGAGAAAAGATGAGAACTTTGTTTGGAGGGTCAGCAAAGGAGTAGAGGGAAAGACCAACAGATAGGCCCGAGCAGCTGTTTACTTTGCGGAGAATCAGATTGTTAGAGATCGGCGTTTTAGGCAAGGTTAATCATGGTTGCTTTGGCAGTGACCATGGTGCAGTGACAGAGCCTAAGGTTGCTATCAAAGAGAACATCAAATGCTGTGAGCCACGGGTCATGACTTGAGGTCAGGAGGGAAGAGATGGACGACAGGCGAGTGGGATTAGTGATGGAAGCTGCAAGAGATAACAGAGTTTAACATCGGGCGGCGTGCAGCCATCAAGTGATGAGGGCTATACGTTTCAAATTGCAAGGAAGTTACCAGGTGTGAAAAGTCACTTGCCCCTCCCACCCCACTTAGTTCTACATATGAACTCAGCACACCATGTCTTACCAGGAGTCAATTATCTCTCGCAAATGGATAGTGGCGACTGCAAATTATGAGGCCTGCATTGATGGATGGGAGGAAGGCAGTTAATGATGTGCTTGAGATGGCAGAGGTTCAAGCAGGAAAGGATAAAAACATCAGGATTTTGTCAGCACCAAGGTAGTAGTCAAAGCTGAATGATGAGATGAGTTTACCCACAAAAGAGGTATATATGCTGAAGGAGAGGGGGCCCAGGACTGATTCTTGTAGAACTCCCACTGGAAGGGGCATTGGGGCTGAGGATTTAGAGTTCTAGGATATGGTGAAGAAGCCATTAGAGAGATAGGAAGCCATGCAACCAGGTTTGGTATCTTTGAACCCAAGTCAGGAAAGAGTCTGAAATAGAGAAGCAGGGTCCACGATGTGAAAGGCTGCAGAGAGATTATAAAGTAGAATGAGAATGGAGGAGCAGTATAAGTGGAGGGTGGGAGCAGTAGAAATGGATCGTTTACTCCCCGATTGGAGGGGGAGCACCTCGGGAATTTACATTAAAGCAGTTGACAATGCATTTGAACACTTGAGGATTTTGGAGTCGTGGAGCAGGAGAGACAGATCAGTAGAATAATGGATTATTAGGGTGTTCAGGTTTTTTTTTTTAATATGGGCATGATATGGCTATTTTGGAACATGCTGCAAAGAGGAGTGAGAGAGAAAGAAAGACTGAAGAGGGAAGAGAGAGGAGACAAGGGGCCAGTTGCGAGTTAATTGATGGTTTGGGGTGTAGAAGGCTCCATAGGAGCACAGCATATGCTTGTTGAGTGGAGTACGGGTAGGAGTTAAATGGGAGAGAAATGCAATATTAATGAAAAGTTGGGGTGACTAGAAATGAGGAGATGGAGGCAGGGAGTAGAGGAGATAGAAGGTCAAGCAGGATCTCACCAATTTTGGAGATTTGGAAAAGGAAGAGGAAAAGTTGTCAGCAGAGAGAGATGTTGAGTGGGGGCCCACCTGAAGGATCATGGATAGGTTGTGACCTGAGAGATGGTATGAGAGCTCGGACGAGGATATGGTAGAGTCGCGAGAGGTGGTGAGGGCAAGCATATCACCTTTGTAGGCACTCTGCCCTTCTCTTACATCTGGACCTATCCACAGCATTTGACCTAGTGAACCATGATATTCTATGCAAACACTTGTCATCAGCTGCACATTTCTCTGACCAAGCCAACTCCTGGATTGAATCATTCCTCAGTAAGAGAACCATGAAAGTCTTTGCACCATCTGCTTCAGCCCTACCTACACCAGTTTCATGTGGAGTCCCACAAGGATCCTGTGTGTCCCCTACGCTCTACAACGTTTTCACCAAGCCACTATTTGATATACTTGACTATCTGGGTGTCACGTATACGAATTATGCGGACGACACCCAGATACTCATCCCTATCACTGGTGATAATTCAGTAGATAGTAAAACACTGAATGACATCTATAGTATCATACAAATATGGATGGCTAAGCACGGTTTATATCTACATGACGAGAAAACCAAACTATTACTCGGTTCCCTTCCAAATTAAATAAACTAGAAGCATCCTTCAAAACATTCATCATCAATGGCAACATGATTAATGTAGCTAACGATGTGAAAACACTATGTATCTACATCGACTCTGCACTATCATTCACGAGACAAACTAACGCCTTAGCATTAGCCACAGCATATACCTGCAAGCTTATCATAGCTTGCGTCCCCATCTTTCTACAACTAATTGCACATCAGTACCAAGAGCTCTAGTGTTACCAAAGTTAGACTATTACAATGCACTATACTTAGGAACGTCCCAACAGAATATAAATAAAATGCAATTCATGCAAAATAACGCAATTAGATCAGCATGCAACACCCAAGGAACACCATATTACAACTAGACAGAACCTAAAATGGCTGAATATCAAGCAAAGAATTGACTTAAATCACTCTTACTTACACATAAATGCCTTTACAATCAAGCACCTATATACCTCTGCGTCACGTTCTCACGCCACACATCCCCACGACCTAATAGAACAGCACAAACACAGTGTGTCATCATACCTCGTTTTAACCTACAACGGGCGGGCGGGGTCAGCTTCCCAGTCCTCGCTGCCAAAAAATGTAATGCGCTCTCTATCGCTATTAGAGCAGAGCCTTCGTTCACGATATTCCAGAACAAGGTTAAAACCTGGCTCCTGGATCAGGAACACAACCAAACCTTGCCATAATATATTGTCTGGGCACCATGGAGTAAAGCTTACATTTTCTATAGGTGATAAGTGAGGTAGAAAAGAGCGAGTGCAGAATAATTATAGATGTTAAAATGGATACGTCATTGGTCTAAAAAAGGTGGTGCAATAGAGTGCAGAGCAGATGAGAGAGGAGAATAAGTTGATGGGGGGTAGGCCATTATGTAGGTTAACCAGGGAGATCTAAGAGTGAGTGAAGTCCCAGCTAAAGTTAACATGCTTGCTCAATTTGGGGAGGTTGAGGTCAACCATAATGACTGTAGGGACAACCTTCATGAGAGATTCTAGTAATAGGTTGAGATCAAAGAAGAGGTTGAGAGTACCGGGTGGGTGGTAGATGTGAAGGGAGGAGGATAATGAAAGGGGTGGGAACAGGAAATAGAACATAGATGCTATGGAGGGAAGGAGGAGTATAGTCAGAAGGAGAAAGAGGGGCCCATGGTGAGTCCTTTTAGATCATAAGACCAATGTCACTGCCTTTTAGTTAATCGAGCGGGGTGGGAGGAGGTAGAAAAGTCCATGTGGAAAGCTGCCATAGTGGAAATGTTTAAGTGATCGCCATCACAGGGAGTTTGGTGAGGTGAGAGTCAGTGTTCCATGAGAAAAGAATACTTACTGAAGAGGGGTTGAGCATGCCAGAGGCCTAGGGCGAGTCCAGTAGGGAGTACAGAATGAAGAGGAAGGTGGAAAGTAGCTGAATGGAGCCATGTATGATAGATAAGGTAGAATAGGTAGGGTGAGCAAAAGAGGAGCGAGCAGGAAGCTATTTGGATGGAGGAAAGGACAGGAAACGCAGTGGAGGGACTACTGTGAAAGAGCGGGTAGGCGGAGCCCCCTTGAGGGGAAAGTGTAAGGACAGTGGTGAAGAGAAGTCCGAGTGACAAGAGCAAGGTAAGGTGAGGAGAGCAAGAGGATAGTTGGGAGAGGGGGTGGAGTAGAATCAGTACAGGGTGGTGGTACTTACCCGATCAGGTGAGGGAAGAATACAGTGGTAGCAGGAATTAAGCCTGTCGATCCGCTTTAAGCAGTAAAGCAGACACTAACCAAAAGCAAATATATGAGCCATTAAGGCTGGTAATGTCCAACAACAAAGAAATACTAAAAGCTAAAAGCATTTAAAGGTTGGTTGATATGGATTTACCTTGGTATGATATTAGTCATTTAAAATGCACCTGTACGCAAGAGAGCGATAAGAACGCTATTATTATTTGAGAATTCAAAAGTATTTGCATAATCGTTATCTACAATTGTTGGTCACTGGAATCAGTGATAACTTATTTCATAATCCAAGCAGAAACCAGGTGCTTTAGGTTTTAAAAACAGCAATTCAAGCTACAAGCCAATAGCCTGTTAATAATTTATTCTGTGGATTTGTAGGGCATGCAATTTAAACCAAAACAGTGATTTGCTGGTTATCTGTCCACATCAGAGTTGCCTTGTCAAGAATTAAAATGGCGTGTTTCTGTGTGGCTTTTTGTGTCATTAATGATATGGGCCCATTATGAATCCTGGTGAAAGGGCCTTGCAGAGGTTAGGGGCTGCAAATGAGACGGAGTCATTTTTAGAACCTCCAAATGAGTGATGGTAGATGGTAGGGCCCCATTGTATCCATGGCGATTTGTCAAATGCCCAGAATAAGTATCCCTTCGTGGGAACGTTCTTGGTGATGGTTTAAATGGTATTCCCTATACAGAAGACTTGTCATAGGTTTTATGATAAGATCCCTCATGGTTAGTCACAGAGGCACATCGGTAATGAAGATTGATTCTTTGGTTACAGATCAGTTCTATCAAAGTAAAAACCTAAGACAGTTCTCTAAACATCATGTTAGACTACGCTTAAAGGGCAAAGATGTTAATGAACACAAGCTTTAAGTGCTCCATGTATTGTCATTTTGGATAGTTTATTTCTGTCCCTTTCTCAACTTCAAGAATATTGGGTTTTAGTACTCATACAGTGATGATTCTCCTTCCAGTCCCTTTCTGAGAAGATTCTTGGAGCTTGGACTTCGTCATCAGGAGACGTGGACTTCTCCATCAGGTAACAATTCTACTTATGGTGTCTTTCTTAGTAAGCTCTGGGAACTAGGACATAAATGAAGAGTGTACAAATTATTCTCCGAAGATTCTGGAAATGCAGACTTGAACTCAGTATGCAACATTTTTCCACTCAATAAGTCCCTTTTCCAATCCTAACTCAGAGGGCTCTAGAAATTTGGAGTCCAATTTGGAGTCCAATTTCCAAAGTCCAATGTTTTTACACTTAAGATGCCAGACTCTGGACTTTCACCCCCGGGACTGGCTCTTGGTATTGCTGCACCTCGGGATCTGCTCTGAGGCTCATTGCCCCAGTATCCTTGTTCTTGTTGCTTCCTACGGGTTATTCGAATATCTGGCATCTTGTTTCATGAACCTCTCACCAATTTGACTTCTCCCTGACTGACTACTCTACAAGTGTGGTTCTCAGTGCGCTGGATTTCTCCACTGTTGCTCTGTCACAATTCTTATCTGCCTGTGCCAACAGATCTTTTACCAGTGTAGGCAGTGTTAAGTACTCTCTGCAGCAGCACATCTCTTTCTCCCCCATCCGCAGGAGAAATTCATCAAGCGCTCCATGTCTATTCATGGTCATGGGTCGGTGACTCCCTGTGGCTCTGCCACTGCTCACTTTTCAATTCTGGTTACAGGGCAATGTGCCTTGTCTTAAGCTCTGTAGCACAAACTGTGATTGCCACCTCCACCATGGCTCTCCTGTAGTTCACAGGATACCACATCTTTGATTCCACCTCTTTTGCCTGACCTTTTCTTCTCATCACTTTTTATACACCCACGGTGCTGCACTCATGGAAGAAAGACTAATTTTCTCAAAAGTTGTTTAGAGGCTTGAAGGGAGGGCTCTTTACCAGATGCCATCCTACTTAAAATCCACATCTATTTGGTGCTGTGTGCAATGGAGATGGTGGAAAATCGTTCAAGATTAGTTTTGCACAGTGGGTCACTAGCTTGTAGGATGTTTTGGAAGCTAAGTGTTTCCTGCAATGACAACTTTTTCAACCATTCCAGGTATGGTGTTGGACCATAGATAGCCCCTCTATTGGGTCTTTAGAAGCTCCACCTTAGTAAATGGTTTTTCTGACACCTGGACAAATCAGTTTTTTATTGCTGGCTTTAGTAGACAGGGCATTACGATTATCCCCCACAGTATTCCTGTTCCATGGATACTGAACATTACCTTCACTTTGGGGTATGTTTTCTTGTAATGTCTTGGTAATGTACCTTAATTTGTAGGGTATACTAGTTACCAGCATTTCGATTGAGGTGTAATGTTCAAGGTACTATGATCTTTTTCCAGGGTTGTGATTTTATCCAACTCAGTGACGGCTGCTAGATTCCTTCTCCATTAATGACAATTGATGACAGAAACATGGAGATCGCTAGAGATCTTCTCAACACCCTGCATGGCCACACTCTGTTTTCAAGGGATATGTGCTTCTTGAAGTTCAGGTGGTGACTTTGGCGCATAGCACCAAACTTTATTGCTTCTTCTGAAGATGTTTTAGGTCAATGGCAGGAGAAAAGCCCTGGATCCAAAGGCATAACAAAAGCATTATCCATTCAGAACTAACGGATGAAATGATTTCCACATACTAGCCATAGGCCCAACATCCAATGGCCCATGATACCCCCACAGCCCCACAGTTACCCCTAGACGGACCCAAGAACCAAGCAAGGGATTTTATCACAGTAAACAGGTGATCCTGCGAAAACGTACAATGGGCGAAACACTGTTTTGCTCATTGCTACATAGCCAATCGATAAAGGTAGGGACTTCCAACATCCTAATGAATCACAATCTCACAATGACTTGAAGGCTCTCGGTACATAGCAATGTCCAACACTAAAAATACACCATAAAGGATCAAATTGTAATTTATTTTATCAACGCATGATTTGGGAAATCGAAGCTACTATTTGAATCCAATAACCATTTCTGTTAAATGTCATAGTTTAGGCAAGGTACACCCCTGAATGGCGCCGGCCATCGATTGCCAACATACTAGAGAGGGTTGAGTGTTCCCTAGTTATTTTAAATATCTCATGAAGTTTGTCATGCTTGGCTAAAAGTAGTCTTTCGTGTATTGCAGTTAGAGTGTATCCATTTACAGGATTTTTGATTAACTTTGCTTGCTTTTCCCCATACACATGGTGTTTAGATTGCCATGTTCTATGTTTCAAACGCTGTACAAATTATTTGAGTGTTGCAGACATGACATTCTGAACCTCTGCTAGTGCAGCAACTTGCTGAAATGTGGGAGATCTTATCAGCTCTTCTTGTTCTTTTTAATTGACTGTGTAAGATTGTCCTTGTGCCACAGCCCCTAGAGATGCAATGGCCTCGCATAACTGTTTTTTACAGGTTTCCCAAATTACTCCATTTCAAATCAACCAACTCCTGATTGTCTTTGAAGAAATTGATTCAATCTCCCCTTACAAAAATAGGAACAGCCTCATTTGGCCCATTTCAGTAGAAATTGTTCAAGAAAAGAGGCAGGATCAGAATCTGCAACACCCTCTGAGAGACCAATGATCCTAAGGTCACTCCTGCTGTTCTTGTAAGGGCCTTTGCGCAGGTGATAACTTTGGCCATTTGTGTCCATAGTGCCTTAAATTCTATCTTCCAAATTGATTACCTCTTGGTTTTATTGTCAGTGGCCCGTTACAACACTTTGTAAAGGCCGTGGTGTAAAAGCAACTGCTACCTCAGTAAAATTCTGCTTCAAGGCGTCAGCCAACACGCTGATCACCTGAAGAAAATCCTGTGTCGGAACGGCTGCCAAGCTGGGTGCATTGTATACATGATGAGAAGGTTGAAATTCATTAGGCTCAGGTTGGGTGAAACAATCAAGTATGGATGGTTTATTCAGTCTGGATGGTTTACCGACAACCCATTTTTGACCAAACCAATAGAGAGGAAGAGTGCACAAGAAGTACCAGTTTCCTGTTACAGTCTCAAGAGCAGTTGTCTTCTCAGCTCCCTGGCCAGGATTCAGAGAGGATTACCTATAGGGCTGTTCAGTATCTGTTCGGTGGTAATCAGCTAACCTCATTTATTCCTGGTCATCCATCAATCAATATAAGGAATAGCAGATGTCAGCCATTATACATACGGGTAACGTTAAGGCTGTACTAGGCAAGTTTATGGCTGTGCTTTAGCCATAGCGGACTCTTCTGTCAAATCTGTGTTCATCTTTACTGTACACATTGAAAGTGCAGTACTACACCCAACGTAGTGCAAAATGAAGCAGAGTTGCAGGTGTAACAAGGAGGGACTTGGTTACCAGCCATAGGCCAGATCTGTCCTAGTGTCGAGAGGTTCAAGGAGAGGTTATCCCCATAGGGGAGTCTGCTCCCTCGCGTCATCCCCACCCTTGGTCAGTATCACACTGGGGTTAGATTAAACATATTGTTCTTCTCCAAGTGTGCTGTAAGGAAGGCATGGTATCAACAGTAAGACAGACACAAGTGACCACAGTTCAAGGGTGTTTATTGAACTTAAAAAAGGGTTTGAAAAACGCCTATCTAATCCTAAATCTACAGATGGGAGCAAGCTAGGACTATCAAGTAATAACACAAGGCCACAAGGGGGCACAGGCAAAATAGCAGCCATCCCCTGCTCTGATTACGAGAGATGAGAGGAGTTGTGGGCTCGGGACCCACACCAAACGGGTGTCTGAGCAAGGGGGGTTGGGGGGGACATCCAGGTACGAGTGGCCTGATGTTGACACACTCCCGCCCCCGTAGTCGGGGAGAAAAAGAAGCGAACCCACGAGCTGGTGGGAGACTATCGCTGTGCCGTTGATACAGAGCTGCTGGAAAACTGCACCTGGGCGGAGTCATGGCGCAGCCTGTCTCGGGCTCATCCAACACCCCCCACTGGTGAGCGCAGTCGTGAGGGAGACCCATAAGTGGTCCAGGGACACCTGCGACCACCCAGGCAGCAGGCAAAGACCCTGAGCGAGGAGGTATGGAGCGGCACCGGGAGACACCCGATGGCTGAAGGACCCCGAACACTGCAGAGGGCAGGGCCGTGCTCACAGGAGGAGCTGCTGAGAAGGCTCCCTCTCCCTACAGAGAAGCAGTAAGGAGAACAGGCCTACAACGCGGGATGCTCCCGGGCTGGCACTGGCAGGGAGGACAACATGGAAAGCCATAGGGAGACCCCTGAGGTGCACACCCAAAACTAGGTACAGCACACTGCTCCAAAGGCTGACACAAGGTTTGGTGTGTGGAAAGACACAGAGCGGGTCGGAAAGGAAGCGTGGCAACATGACTCAGAACAGACGGGAGTAAGCAGAGGTGTGGGTCAGACCACCAATGTGATGCAGTAGGAGTGCAAGGAGTGGCCCTAGACTGAGATATAAGAGGTCCAGCACGGTGCAGTCGAGGGGCTGAGAAACCCTGTGGAGTGTAACAGTTGAGAGCCATGCAAAAGAAACTGGTGTGCACTGAGGGAGCTAAGAGGACCAGCCACTGAATGTGCAACTGGAAAGGAGCAGAAGAAAGACACGGCTGTTGGTGAAAGGCAGCCGGATGATCTGGAAAACAGTGCTGTTGCAGTTTCAGTACACCGGAGCAGGTGACATGGCGGAGGCCAAGGGAGACGGAGGACAACACCCCAGCTCGAACCAATGACTGGGGTAGAGGCAAATCAAGCCTTCTCAGGGGTGATGGAGTCAAAGATTGAGGTCCGCATCTGGGAATTCGAGCGGAAGGAGGAGGAAATAGGCCTGACAATGGACGATCTAGAAAACAGAGAGAAGTGCAATTACCTTGGTTTCTTCGGCCTAAAAGAGAGTTTCTTCGGCCTAAATGGCTGGACTTGAGAGGAAAATCCAGGAGATCATTGGGATGGTCCTAGGGTCAAAGTAAGTCGAGCGAGTGGCCATGGACCATGTGCACCCTGCGGGCGGAGGAAATAAGGAGTCCCGCTCAGTGCTGGCTAGAATGCACTACTACTGTGGCAAAGCCGAAATCCTAGAGAGGGCAAGGCGAATGGGGACTATTGACTATGGAGACTTTAAGGTAGCAATATACCAGGACCTCTCGGCTCCGACCCTCACTAGGCACAAGAAGTGTGTCCCCCTTACTAGGTGGCTACAGGAGAAGGAGGTGAGATACAGGTGGGGGTACCCTTTTGTATTTGTGTTTGAATGGGGAGGAGAGATACCACTTGGTCTCAGAGGAGGACTTCAAACGGGCCACGGAAGACCTTACAGGGCCCCATCAGGAATGCCAGAGAGGGGAGGGCCCAGTAGAAGGACGAGAACTTTCCCCCATCCCCTTTAATTTTGTTATATATCCCTGAAGACCCACACCCAATAAATATATTTTTCCAAACCCCCCCAAAAAAAACAACCCTGAGGAGTTTTTTCGGCAAACAAAATCACGGTAAAAAAAAATAAACCCTGAAAAAACATCCTGCTATGAAAGGACGTTGTACCAAAAATCTGAGGAAGGAACTAACGGGCTTTGAGCAGCTCCTGATAACGAGGAGAGGTACCAAAAGACTAATTGCAGGGTTGAATAGGTTGATTCTATCAGCGAAACCTAGGGACCCACCCCCAGCCAGGGTAAAATGGAGGCAGGATTTAGGGAAAGACATTGATGATGCATTATGGGCATAGATATGTAGGAGGGTGGCACGCTCTACGATCTCCCTGCAATACAGACACCAGGCCCTGAAGCTGATACACAGGTAATCCTACCCGACCAGCTGTAATAGCAAAGATGTGCAAGGGATATGACCCTCATTGCTGAAAATGCCACCAGGAGAAGGGAGACTATGTCCACATGTGGTGGGATTGCCCAGAAGTACAACTATATTGGAGGGAAGTGTTATCGTGGATAAAAGGGGTGGATGGGATTCAGAGAGAGCTCTTCGGGGTATGGTTGGAGGAAGAAACTGAACAGGAAGAGGGACCTATGCTGCAGATCATGCTGGTGGCAGAGAGATGTTGCCTTTCCCAAAAGTGGAAAAACCCATGCATGCCGGTGGAAAGGGAGTGGGTGGCCAAGATCAGAGCAATATATAAGATGGAATACCTCACGCACCTTCTGGATGAATCCCGGTCCAATATTGAGGGCCTGTGGCTTCCCTTTTTTGAGAAGTATGGAAAATAAGGGGGAAATGGAGAGGAGACCCAGAGGAGAAGGGTTCGTGATGGTCATATCGGTTATAACAAAGCCATGTCCTACTTGACATTTTGGGAGTTCACAGGGGAAATGGGAACCACTGAAAAATGGTTGTAATGTAGGCCCAAGGGCCCTCGAACTGTCCATCCAGAGCATGGGCTACACCCCTGGTAGACAACTATGGGAATCTACTAGTGCTCACTGCAGAGGACTGGGGGGTTGGAGTGGGAAGGAAACAGGTGGGGGGAGGGTAAGTAAGGGTAGTTGGTCTTAGAGGAGAGGATTTAGGATGATTTGTAATGTAATATCTGAACTGCAAATAAAGTGTAATTTTGAAAAAATAATAACGCAGTCCTAGTAGTGTCTTGTCAAAATAAAAGGGCCTACACTAATAAACCTATTGCTAATCCTTACCTCGAAATACAAAGTGTGGGAAACAATGTTACAAAAAAGAAGTCTTGACAAAATGATATGTCAGGATGTTTAGGGCGTTTACCTCCCTTCCCCCGGTCTTCAGCACGGTGCAAGGATTTACACTCTAGCTTAGCAAAGTCTCTGGATTCCCTAGCACGAGGATACAGTTCAATCTTTAGCATCAGGGCCTTACATACCCAAGTCTCTTTGCCTTTCAAAGTCTCTTCATTCAAAGGGCCTGATGCGACAAACAAACAATAGGTTCTTTTACTCTTTCAAATTTTCACAAGTACTCAATTTCTTAGGCGATTCACTCACTTTTCACCTCGGATCCCCCTCTGCTGGGCTCAGACCCTCTCAACACAATGTTCGTGAATTAATTATGCATCCAATTTCTCATAGGATATTCTTTCTCGGTTGTCTCACAGTTCACCCTGGATCCCCCTCGGCCGGACTCAAATCTCAATCCCCTTCATTCGGGCTCAGATCACAAATCCCCTTCAGTCGGGCACAGATCTCGGGTCCCCCTCAGTCGGGCTCAGACCCCTTTTAACACAATGTTCAATTAGTCTCCCTCCTCTGGACTCGGACCAATTCCAATTTTCAATATAACTTAACACACACTTGCTTTAACCAAAAGCTTTTATCTGATCTCCCTATGCCGGTCTCGGACCAACTTCATATCTCTTTTTCATTAACTTTCGCAGACTTTCAAATATGCACAGGGTTTTGCTTGACGCATTGTAGGACCACTTCAATTTCACAACTCTTGTCACTCTTCACATTTGCCATCTTTCAGCTGGATACCTAACAGACTTTCGAATGAGCACCCACGTGGTGTTGGACCACTGTTCCACGGTATTGTATCTTGGCTTCAAAGTTCAATTACTCATCTGCTGTTTAATTGTGTTCGTGTGGCTTGCCACATACACTTCATGCACTGTCTCTTCAGTTTTCACTATACAATGTTGCTGCTTGCAACCTTGGCTTCAACACAGACCGGTCTGGTATCAGTCTTCCCAACTCACCAGCGGTGCTGACTCCACTGGCCCTGCTTTGTTGTAGGAACCAAGAACAGTACTACATCGATAAACTATTCTCCCCGCCTTGATTATTGACGCAGGAGAGCCGCGAGTACCTCCGAAACACAATGCAGGATTCTTCAGCCTTGATTCCTGGTCTTACATTTCCTATTCTCAAAGGTTCCCGAAAGTAACAGTCTTTCGTTGAAAAGGTCAAGGGCACTTCCCTCCTTGCAATACTTTCATTTTTGTCGTCTTCTGCCTTGTATTAAACTGCCATCTTTGAACTTCTGCTTCCTCATGTGCTTTGCCTTGCTCAGAGTGTGCTTTCGTGCTCCGCCCTTTATCTGTGTGGGGAAGTGTAATGGAAGTCAGGTGTGTGCAATGGTCAGCAATAATTGCCTGACTCTGCCTGACCATTGTATTGGAACATGTCCAGTATACGGCCCAATGGTTAGCCAGTTTTCTCTTGTAGTGAGCTGTCCGTGAGGAAATGTTCATGTTGGGAAAGGAGTGGAGGGGTTGAGTTCCTAAGTATCCTATGGGGTAAAGGTGTTACAGGGAAGGGGATACCGCATCTCGCCATCGGGTGTCCCACTTCCACTCCCCGAAGACCACCTACCCAGGTGATCCTCCAGCACTGGTCCACCCCCAGAACTGGATCCAAAAGCGATGGCCGTGTCCTGGCCACCTGGATGACAGACCCCCGGGGACAAGCGGGTGAGAAACCTTCAGGTTTTGCACAGTGCCCAACTGCCCCCTTCTCCATACTCATTACTTGAACTATGTATCTGGTGTATGTAATACGTGCACAGAGCAGTGGCACCCTCATCAAAAAAGTGTACATTCTGTATCTGCTCACACTGCATCTTTTCCCCAGCTCTCTCCATTGTCGGTACAGGTCCAATCCATGCAACGGCGGCACTTCCCTGGGGCATGGGATGGATCCCCACACAGCAAATGCCGAAAGGCAGTTTGTACCTCCCAGGTTATGATTTCCTCCTGGCGGTGGGACAGCCAGCAGCTCTCTGGCAAAACTGAGACTCTTGCACAACAGCCCTGGTAGCATGTTCAGCGACAGGAGTGCCACACATAAGCCCACACCTTAGGATAAGTAAGCCTCCATGGGGCACACTCTAAGCTTGCCATTTTCTGTAGCAGACACCATCATCAGCCCCACTTACAGGCCTGCCTTGGGCAGACCTGGCATCAACCTTATGCGCTAGGTAGATTATGGCTCAGTGCATGACCTGTATTTTCAGATTACTTTAGTGGCAAGTGACATTTTATTCATCTTCTGGAGAAAAATTAGGGTTTCACAGCTATATTACAGGAACAAGTGGTGCCAACAGTGAAGCTCAGTGAGATCCCATATTCTCACTTTGCTCCTCAGCCAACCCCCCGCCTGATTTATTTTATTTGAAGCCCAATAATGTACTTAGTTAGAATTAATAAAAACCTAACCCTAACTTGGTGTTCTGTTTCTTACAGAATCTGTGTGCTGTAGAGCTATTCATATTAATGATTACAACTTCAGGGGAATTTTAAATACTTTCTCAATACATGATTATTGTGGTATTGACTTTGCAGGCAGGTTGTCACACCACTGAAAAATCAATACCTTGCCAATTCACCTTACATTGGAGTAGGAATATCTGCACTATATCACCAGAGAACACTATCGGGCCCTGATTTTGGTGTGACGTGCATGGGAAAAGCAGGCAGTATTTTCAGATAGTGTTGGTTTTTCACTTGCCGCCCCAAAAAGGATCTTGTAGAATTACTGCATTCAGTATTCCATAGGATGGTGGATGTCAGTGAAGGATGATATTTTCTGCCATAGTTGTGCATCATCTGCGTATTGGTGGATGTGGATGGTGTGGCTGGTAAGAGGGAATGGACCTTTAGAGATTAGCAGGGATGCTCTTTGGGAGAAGTGCTCAGACAGGCCACAAAAAAATGTTGGCTGAGGTGAGCAGTAAGACATTGCTACTCATGTTTTTTGATGAAGATGTCACAACTAGTTGTGATGTCATAGTAAACTGGTTATAAGATCACTCTGAATTATAGATTATGTGACTCGTATTGGAGTTAACCGTACTTTGGCAGCAGGGACCAGCTATGGGTCTCACAGACCTTTTTGTGCCCGTTTACACTATAGCTTAGACTGGTCCTTGCTCCCAAACCTTCCTTGTTTGCAACGTGGAGTGCAAAAGACGAGAGGTAAGGCTGAGTACACACTTGTACACTTCCCTTTTTGCACTCCACTATGCAAACAGAGTAAACACCGCCTGCCATGTACGCATGGCAGGCGGACTCTAAATGAATCCCTGCATTTGCAAATGGTGGAGTATTTGTATGGCGCAGAGAAAGGGAGCGGCAGAAACTTAAGTTACAAACCGCCCCTCCTATACACCATACAAATGAAAGAAAATGTTGCATAATGAAAATTACATGTGTACAAGCCTTAAGGCTTTTATGCATTTTGTTTACATTACGCAACAATGAAAATGAGCTCCCATGTCTTACATTTGCTATTAAAATGGGATAATAAATTATTGGCTTGGCTTCCCACTTTTGTTGTATGCATTTGTGGCGGCATCTTGAACAGCTGTTCATCATGCAGCAGAGGCGTGCTAACTTTAGGGAGAGGTACAAAAGGGCCCTTGTGAAAATGCTGTTCTGTTTGGTGCTGTGTGACCGTACCAACAAGCTATAATCCCATTATTATTTGGAAGGCGTGATGAGTCTGAAATGGGATCCATATTGCCTACCCTGCAATTAAGGCAACCATGTGAACATTTCAATCTCTTTAGACTTTGTCAGACATCTTTCCTCTGTAGAGCTGCTGGAAAAGAACTACATTCTGTCAGTGGTCGAAATGTTCCCTGCTGGGCTGGCCATACTCCCCACGATACCCCATTGTCATTCACCGGGCACACGCAATACAAACCCCCAAACAAACACGCCTGCTGTTAAGGGAACGTTCAGTGCAGTGCACAGAATTGCACGTTTCAACTTCTTCGTAAACTTTTATTATAAAGCGAAACCATTTTGGAACGGTTTATTTTTAACATAAAAATATAGGAACAGTAAAACGTAATTTAAAAAAGTAGAGGAGCACCGCTCCCGCCCACTTCCACCACTGCATGCTGTCAGTCTTAAGTGCACAACACGTTTACTCTACAATCGGGCAAAGCATGAACTGCTTCTTCTTGTGTAACACTGTTTCACTTTGTAACAGAACCTTGCACGCCACTACATTATGACCTCATAGAAGGCCAACTATGTTTATAGTAAGACCTCTGTCACTTACTAACTAATAGTCTTAATTGATTTTATGTATAGTGCGTATTGATAAAATATGTTTTGTAATTTGAATGATTTGAAGTTAGCGTGAAAGACCTTATTATCAATTTTGTCATAGGGCAAATAAGTGGCACACTAACCAAAGCAGATCAGACTTGGAGAGTGGTTACTGGTTCCCTGTTTGTTGTGTGTTGCCTTCTTCTGACCTGCCACTGATTGGATCTGTTCTGTGCTTTTAGGAAGCTTGGATTTCTGCGGACTTGTCTGTACATGCTTTGAGTGTTTGTGAAACTTGTAACTCAGCTAGCTCTGTGTCGGAGAAGCTTGCAATCCTGCTGACTGTTCTTTACTTGTTCTGTGTTGCTGCTGTGTGTGTTCTGGGCATTTACGAGGAAGCGTCATTCAGCTACCTGCAGTTGGACATTCTCAATGTATATCTCAATGTATATTCAGAACAGCTACACTTACTGCATCCCCAACCTGGAACCTTTATGAGCAATGGGTTAACACATACACTTAGGTGTACTTCTCTCTTCACTGCACATCATGCATGTCCTTGAAGAACGTATCCACCAACTTCTTTGCTTTTGGCAACGTTACCAAATAAGAACTGTAGACAATATCAAAATAACAAGAGATAATGAAACTCAGTCCTGATAGCTCAGTGTCATCAATGTCATCAACAAAACGTTACTCCAAGAACTCTATGCAGGAAATGCAAATGCAACAGGGTAAGGAGGGAATGGATCAGAAAGTAATTTGGGGCAGGTGAATTCAAAGATATCATCTTGGTCTATCCATCCTCGAAAGAACAAAGGATACATTGAATCTGTGACAACTCCTCTTCCCCCAATATTACCTAGACAGTTCAACAGCTATTTTTGTAAACTGTAAAGTTGCCTGTGAGGGGCAGTGTGGAACCCCAGGCTCACCCATGCAGCCCCTTTCCTCTGTAACCTTTGATAGAAATGTCTCTGCTTCTTCTAGCGCAGTGAATACATATTTCCTGGACTGACGCATCAACCCGGGTCCTGCTGGGTTACATACTGAAGCTCCCATCCCTGAGACAGCAAACAATTAGGGGAAATCCTCTTTTTTGGCTTTCCAAGTCCCCTGACATTCCCCTTCAAGTTTGTATGTATCCCAGGAAACTCACCTTTTACCCATTGCAAAGATAGCAAATAACCATGGCATTACATTTAATGTAGATATGCATTTCAATTCTCAAAACAAAAGGTATTAGCCTATTTGACCTAAAACAATTGACCTAATTACCAATTTGGTAGAATTTTGCATGGGTAATTTGGTCACATGTATTGCATGTGTGCCCCCTGCTCCCCATAATTGATATTTTGCAATATTGGTGTGCGGGGTCCCCCGCTTGTCCACGGTGTCCCCCGCTTCCTTAGAATTGGAGGCAGAGGACCAAGAAAAACATATTTTTTTAAATAAACGGAACCCAAGCAAATTAATTTTCTGTCAGTTTTGCGTGATTAAAAAAAATGTGGTATAACATACCCAAACCTAAACCAAGAGGTTGGTCTGGAAAATAAATCCTTACACAGAAACGGCCAAGAAAATTGCTTAGACAAAGCTCTGATCTGTCCAAACTGGATTATTAATATCCAACATGCCATCTGAGACTGATCTAAAACTGAGTTGCTAGACTGACTGTGGGTCAAAGGTCCAGGACTAACACTCCCGGGCAAAATACCCTCCTGGTTTTGGAATGATCATCACATTTCACCTGACCCTACATGACCCGAAGGACAATGTTCCTAAATACTGCTCGTTGCTCCACAAACCATATTACCCAAGAAGAGACCTATGAACTACAGGAGATACTCTCCCAACTCCATGGAAGAGGCAATATACTAGTGGTAGATTCATTTGCAGTTAATGCGCCCAAGCCCTGGAATACTCTACCTGAAGCTATAAGATCTGAACCCAAGTAGGGCTGATTCAAACGTCCTCTGAACATTTTTTTTTTTTTAAAACGCTTTTTCGAACTAATTAGGTTTTCCAAAAATGTGAAAACTGTTAGTGGTACGTCATACTTCCCATCTGGCATTGGGCCTCCTGGTGCGGATCCGCTCAGAAAAGACTCACCCCGTTCATAGTACAAGATCAACTCTACTGCAACGTCTTCATATATCCACTGTCCCTTCTGGTCTACTGTTAATGAGCAGATTTTGTACCACTGGGATTGCTTAAATGCAAGTCCCTTCTTTCCTCCTCCAATGTACCACCTTCCCATCTGCTCCAAACCCCTCCCCCCCCCCCCAGCTCCCAGGCACTTTTTGAAACAGCTTGTTTGTAGTGGGAGCCCTGCAGCAAAATAATAAAATCAAATAATATAGCTACAAATCAGCTAGGGAGGCACATGGTTTACATGGAATAGGTGCCTAAGGAAAGAATACATGAGACGATGAAAGGGGAAAAACACTCAAAAGTAGTAATGAAAGGTATTGAAGTGTAATTTGGAGTAATGCAAGTTACAGGACCCTCCTGTGCGAGGAAGAAAAACAAGTAAAGAACAATGTGTACATTTACAAAAGAAATGACAAAGCTACTTTGCCTAGAGATCACAGGGTGTGTGAGATATGGTGATCCTCACCCAGGGTCTGCAGGGGAATCCCCTCGCGTTGGACCGTATCCCTCTTGACTGAGGGAACAGAAGCAACACTAATGGTCTCGTTCAGATCCCCTATTTGCATCCTGAAATGCAGAGTACCAAAGGGTCAGCCTTTTGCCTCTTCTATTCAACATATAAATGACCCTCCCAGATGTTATTAGCAAGACAGGCCTCACATGCTTCATCTAGACGGTATGGAAATGGAATTTAATTTCACCTGCGACCCAATATCCGACGTGCCTGGCCGCAACACATACTTCGCACACGTGGACATTTGCAGGACCTCTAGCAGAAACTAGCTCAACCACGGCGCAGAGGTTGCACTGGCCACTGGCTCGTGATATATTATCTTAGCAAATAAGAAATGGTGTGCTGTGTGTGTGTGTATAGCATTGAGATGGCAAGTGACTTTTGTATGGCTGGATAGTAGAATGCAACTTTTGTGTGTGCACCCTGGCTGAACCCATCCAACCCAGAAATGACGACCTGCAGTGTGATACCACCTAACCCCACAGCAATCCCCTGGCTGGATGTTATGGGCCCTTGCCCATCACCTACTTCTCCCCTGCATAATATTGGAATCACAAGTGACGGCTACCTTACACGAGAACCACAGGTTCAAGCCATCAGTATGAACTTCTTCCAACACCACACCTTACAAGGCATCATACACTATCGGATCTTCAATCACTGAGCCATGCCAGTTTTCTTTACTGGCACAAGACTCTACTGTGGCAAATGCCTTTACCTTTAACTCCCAGAATATCCACTCGGGTTATAAAAAGACAACATGTGGCAGGCTGATAACTCCCGATACTCACACATTTCAGCAGCGCTCGGCACACTGCACTGGCCCGCAGTCAAAAACAGGATCCATTTCAAAAATCTATCAAGTGCCTACCATGGCAGGGGCAGAGAATCCATCAAACGTACATGATCACATTACACACCATCAAGAACACTCCAATCCAGCAACGCTGCACTAGCAACAGTGCCACACATCGCTCTCTTAGCAAACAAACTATGGAACACTCTACCCACAAACCACGGCACAAAACAGCGCAACCTTCAGAAAACAGCTACAAATCTGGCTTTTCACACACATTTACGAGACCAGCACCTCAACCCGACCCGACTATACACCTTTCCACTTCAACTTTGCTCCATGGAAGGCACCCTTTAAAACTCTAGAAAGGACCAGGAACCCGTTTGCATCCCGCCCGCCAACCTACCAACAAACAGGCTCGCCTGGGTGAGGTGCTGCACAGCCGAAATAGCATAACACTTATCACTGGGAACAACCGACATAGCGCCTATTCACTTAGCCAGAAGGTGCACACTTCCCCTCTCATGGTGGGCACTTAACGTGATTTCTCTTCTCCCACAACTCGCATTCCCTGTTCATCTACTCCCCTCTACTCACTCCTGGTAAATCTCATACCACCTTGCAGTGCACCTGCACATCCCCAGCAGTTGCCCATACCACATGAACCTTAACGAGCTATGATTAAGCTCCTCTCCTTAGTTCCATTTCACTCCACCACATTAGGGGGTATTATTACCCAAAGCATGTTTAGCTTCTCAAACCTTGGGTTCTCACTTCCGGATGACATATCCCTAAGGTTCTCCACCAAACCCGTAGAAGCATACTGTCACACAGGACTAAACAACACAGGTTTTTCCACCTACCACTCCTCCTATGCCACTAACAAACAATCACTCTGTTCTTACAGAGGCAAAGAACACATGACAGAAGGGTGCTACACCACAACACTGCACATGTTTACTAACCTATTGCCTTGATATGTTGCAATGTTCCCCTACACTCGACATGCAAGGACGTTAGGCGTTTGAAATGTGTTCTGAACCACTAGAGAAGTCCACACTTGTGATCGAGTGGCGAATGCAGTCCAAACTGTCTTACCGTACCAGATGAGATGCACGTTTTTGACGAGGTTGGGGGTCTTCACCAGGTTTTAATATTAACTGGAGGCCTATCTATCAAACAGTTAATCAGAAATGAGACTCTGTACACACACACAGCCCCTGAATCCACCACCCGACACCTCACAAACACCCACCGCCCGGCACGCGTTGCCCCAGCTCCCTAACTCATTCACCCCTCAGCCCCCCAACCACACTCGTGTACTACCCCATACAACCCATATTCTACCACCATGCTCCCACGTACACACACAAGCCCTCCTGCATACTGCCCAACCCTTCAACATCTCCCATTAACCCCACACAATCTGTCATCGCTCTACCACCAACACACCCACTTCCCCCTCCCTGCTCCTGCCCCCCCAAATGCTGCTGTGGCCTGTCCCACTACATATACTGCCAACCCCATACTGCCTCTTACCCCACACACACTGCACTCACATACCGCACACACACTGCACTCGCATACCACACACTGCCCCAACCCTCCCATAAACACATGCTGCCTCTGTCCCCTCACTCACACTGACTGCCCCCCCCCCCAATTCGGCTACCTCACCCACACCACTCTGTCCTTGCACACGCACGCATTCCCACACATGTACACACACAAAACAATGTTGTGGGTACCTGGACATTTACAGACCAACAGCACCTACACACACACTATCCCCCACACACAGACTTCGTCCTCCCACAAACACATCTCTACCACACACAGACACACACACACACACACACACACATACATACATATGCCTTCACCCCACAAATACTCACAGCCACTGCTCCTAACACACACTTCCCCACCCTCATACACCCACATATTGCCACTACACATGCACACTACCACCAGGCACTGACCTCACACACTGCCCCAACATCCTCTACCCGTAACCTACCACACAAACTGCCCCCCCACACACACTAACCCTGAGCACCCCCACACACAGCACAGTTCCCTCACCCACACAACTCTAGCACACACCCCACCCCACCACATACTCCCTCACCTTCCACACACACAGTGCCCCTATCCCCACATACACTCGCCCCCCCCAACAAACAGCCTTTGTCCCACTCACTCGTCACCTGCCTGCCCCTGGATACTCCTCGCAAAATGCCCTTAAAAACACACTGCCCCACCCATCACACACTGGCCACACACAGCCCCTACGGCCCCACACGCAAACACACATCAACACCATATACATGTACACTGCCCATGACTGCCTCCAACATACACCCTGCCACCAACACACTGCCTCCACACACACAAACTAAGGCCAAATACCTGCCCCAAACACTGCCCCTGCTAAGCACCACCCTGCCCCTACACCACTCCAGCCCTGCACACGCGCACAGCTACACACAATGTTGCAAGCACCCGAGCATTTGTTGGAAATCCATGTCACCAGTGTGGTTACTTGGGCATTCAATGCTAGCACCTAGCAATCCTGTGTTCACCTGCACATTTGAGGGCAATCCCTGGTGCCGAGGCAAGCACTTGGGCAGATGATGCCAATAACAGCCAACAGGTGAATTCCAGGCCATATAATGTGTATACCACGCCTATACAAAAGCTAAAATCACTGGCTTTGCCAAAGCTTGTTTATAATGTGCCAACCATCACTGTAGTGGTCTAACAGTGCCACGGCTTTTCCAGAGAGCTGCTTATTTCGCCCCCACAAGGGGTATGCAGGACCTTGGTCTGTGAGAAGATAAAGACAGCATGAAAACGCTTGGTTGAAACATTCCGATTTTAAGGCTCTTCTGACAATTATCTGTGGTCAGCAAATCCTGGCAGAACCTTTGTAGACACGTCCTTCCTTTCATGATCTACAGATCTGACTAGCATTGTTATATTATTTTAAGAGAAATTTGAATAGTGCCTAACTGCCTTTGTCATGGCCTCAAAGCGCTTTATATTGTCTCGAGGTTCTACATAGTGTTGTCTGATCACTCGTGGCAAATGGTACATTGCATTGCATGAGAAGAGCATTGAGAGATATTATTAGATATTATTTGATTTTAGATTTTTATATTTCTTAAATGCACCGGATAGACTTAACCGAATTCGGATGCAGATGACAACTATCTGGCAGACAGAGTAAAATCTAAGCAGGGAAATGCACTAGAAACTTACTTAAATAGAAAGGTTTTTCGCCTTTTCCTAAAGAGTGACATGGATGAGGAGACTCGGATATCCAGTGGTAGCTGGTTCCAGATTCTGGGGCCGAACACTGCAAATCTCCGGTCTCCTTTGTATACTTGTTTAGATCGGGGTATGTGCATCAACAATTTATCTCCTGATCGCAGATCTCTTGTATAGAGCTATGCGCATACTTTGGCTGCAAGATACCCAGGTACAAGGCCATTAATGCACCTAAACAACAGACATGCCATCTTACATTTAATCCGGTGCCCGACCGTCAACCAGTGCAATGATCTACGTAAGGCAGACACATAGTCCCACTTCCTTAGATGCCTGATAAGCCTAACTGCTGCATTCTGGGACTTCCGCAATCTGTTGATCTGATTACCTGGCAATCCTACCAGCAGGCTATTGCAGTAGTCCAAATGCGAGTTTGTTAGTGCCCCTACTACTATTGCCTGATCTGCCTTAGGGACAAATGGGAGCACATTTCTCACCACCCGTAATGAGTGGTATACTGCTTTCACCTTGGCACCTTCTTGTGCTTCTCCACATAGGTGTCCCTGCCACAGACACCCAAGATGTTTTACTTTCTTTGAGTATTGCAGTTCTTCCACTAATATTCGAGGGGAGGGCTGTTTCTCCTGCCTCATTTTACCTTCCGGTCCAAACAATACAAGTTTGATTTGTGATGCATTCAACTGCAATTGATTGCTCGTCATCCAGCTTGTAATTTCCCTCATGCATTGCTCAATCTTTTCGAATGCATCCTCAGAGTCATCTATCTCGATATAAATGTGGGTATTATCTGCGTAAGAGTGGAATTGCAGACAAAGTCTCCTTAGGATGTCAAATACCGGTCGAAAGTATAAGTTAAAAATCAAGGGGGACAGTGAAGATCCCTGAGGGACTCCACATTTCAGCCACATTATTTCTGAGAGAAACCCTATGAGGGAGACCTGATGTGTCCTACCCTTAAGGAAGGAACTGGACCACTAGGTCACCTGATCGGATGCTCTCCCTACTTTACTTATGCGTTGGAGCGCAATCCGGTGGTCCACCGTATCGAAGGCTGCGGACAGGTCCAGAATTAACAATGCTGTAGATTTCCCTCTGTCCATGGCCTCCAACAGATCATCCTGGATGGTCAACGGTGCTGTCTCCGTCCCGTACTTGGGACGGAAACCAGACTGCAAATCGTCCAGGAGACCTTCACTATAAACAAATGCCTGGAACTGGCCGCAAACCACCTTCACAAGTATTTTAGTAGGCCAGCATAGATTGTTTTTAAGCAATGTAGGATCTAAGCTGGATATTTTTAGGAGGGGTTTCACTATTTCTCTCTTTATTGGCAGCTGAATTTGTCCCTCTTGCAGGGATTTGTTGACAAAGGTAGTTACGAACGGGGTGATATTAATCACCAAACCTTTGGCCAGGCCTGCCGGCATCAGAAACGTTCGGTCATTGGTCGGCTTCAGTTGGAGTATCAGGGCATGGACCAATTCCTCATTTACTGACTAAGTGAAAACCCTTTTTCACATTCTCCATTCCCTCTGTAATACTTTCTGCAGGTGGCTCCACCCCTTCATCACATACCCTTTCACTAGCTATGATTTCCTGGATATCCTCAATCTTTTTTTCGAAGAAGTTATTAAAATGTATTGGCTTCTGCCCGTGTATAGACAGTAGGCACTGCCATACATGTAGGGTTTCTAAATCTAGCCACTATATCAAACAATGCTCGTGGTTGATTACTGACCTGTTCGATCTCTTTACGAAGAAACCCCTTTTTTGCCTCTGAGAGCGCTCTATTATATGCTTTTAATAGGGCTTTCGCCTTTCCCTCATCATTGTCTATTTTGGCAGCTCCCCATAATTTATTTGCCTGTCGTACCTGTTTCCTTCTCAGACTCAGATGGTCCGAACCAGGATTTAGATTTTTTTGTAGATTTCAATTTAAGAGAGGCATATTTATCACAGATTTCCCCAAGCATATCTAACCCTTTTTTGAAAAATATGGTTGCTATTGCCTGCAAATGTCAATTTTCTGGTAGAGATAACTAGTACTGTAACGTTATATTTAGCAGGTTTATGTAGTTGGTGCTTACCAAGTGGGTGGGAGGGCAGGGTTTGGGGGCAGCTTGCTCCCATGCGGCTCTTTGAAGAGCCCGTGTCTCTAGACATTTGGGAGCAGGACACCTCTCCCATTAGGCCCCCTCAGGGTAGAGGTGTCCCGCTGGCAAGACAATGAGGGTGCCAAGCGGGAGCCTAGTTTCCTGCTGAGCACACTCGTTGCCCTGGCAGCAGGACAAATTTGCCTTAAGTACTGCTAATCCCTTTCTTCCTTCTAGCAGAGCATTTAAAGTGGGAGCGGTTTAAGCCTGATGGCACAGTTAAGAGACCATTGCTTTGGACAAGATGTTCTTAACGTTTCCTGGTTAAGAACCGCAAAGGGGCATTTTTATTTTGAAAGCACAAGCAAAATGCAAGTTTGCTGCCTAAGATATACGCGCTCCTCCAGGACAGTTAAAATGTGTTTTGTGTGATTTATCTGCCTTATTTTCACATGTTCATGTTTAACATAGCAAAAAGGGGCTATTTTAGGTACAATTTAACATTTTTCTCACATTATATTTGAAGCATGACTTTGTCAAACATTGAAACACAAACAGGTAACGTTTTCCCGCACTACCTTTTGTTACAAGTCATAAATCTTGAAAGTACATTTTCAAAATCCACAGGACATTTTTTGCCTTCTACTGAATTGCATTCTGGTATTTGCAGTCCTCCATTCAAGGTTTGTGGAATCATGCCATAATGCCTTTCATATTTCTATAAGGAGTTTTAGATTTGTGTAAGTACTTCACTATAGTTTGAGAACTTTTTAAGTCATCTTTATAAAACAGAGTATGGTTGAAAGCCAAACATGAAGGAGCGGAGTGGAAATGATGAGAGGGCAATTGAGTCATGAATATTTGCCCAGAGTGTGGCAAGAGAGGCTGCAGTCCTGGAGACTGGGGGGACTTATTTTCTTTGGTTCTGATCCTGTGTTGATTTTGGGGCACAAGTCATTGATACATCTGGGTAGATCGCATCCTTTCACTTTTCTTTTTTAGAGGGCAGACACAAGAAGCAACCCACGTTGGGTGTTTTTGAGGCCGGCATTGAAAAAAGTTTGCTTGCTCAAGTGTTCGGCTACTAGGATTTCACCCCAGCTTATGTTTCCAGTGCAGACGCTTACGCCGAAGATCACATACAAGAGTTATTAAACCAAACGTGACGTCTCATATTTAGATTTTGTTTTCCATGGAATATATCCTCATAAATTGTTGGACTTAAAAGGTGGGCACCTTTTATACTTTGCCAGCATAATTACTGGACATTCTCCTCTGAGTATTTTTCCTGGTTGAATAATTGTTATGAAAGGCAAATACTCATTTGTCTTGTTCATTTTCTTCTAATGCAGTGGTATTCAACCTTTTTCATACCAAACCCCCTTTGATTACAAATATTGTTTCTGCCCACCCTCACCTATGGGTTGGCCTCCCTGGGGAGCCCAAAGGATTTCTGTGGTGGAGGGCAGGTTTAAGGTGACTGGTTTCAATAGAAAATATAAGCAGTAGAAAATCTGCTTATATTTTATATTAAAACAGTAATCTTAATCCCTTTTTAAAGAGTCTGGGGCCTCCTCTGGACATTCTTTGCCCCTCAGTCCCCAGGGAGAACCGCTCCCAGCCTGAAGACCACTGTTCTAAGGGGAGAGGTCAATTGAACAACATTTGTATATTTCTCTTTAAGATAGCGTTTACTTACTCTGCATATATTAATGAGTGGCAGTTTTTTTTATTTTTGCTACAGGGGTAGAGATTCCCACACTGAGTGACACAAGGGACTGTACCCATGCCTAGGTCAAAACAACACATTTGACAACTTTTTTTGCAGCAGGAATGAAAAAAAAGTCATTCGATTTACAGGATTGTCAAAACAGATAACATCTCATCAACAGTCACCTGACTTGCTAAGCTGTCTTTGCAGCATTCTGTTGTAGGATCGCCTGGTTCCCTCTGCTCTCGCATGCCCACTGCCTCTAATCAAGGGTCTGGTGGACCATTAATGAGGCTCCCTTCCCATTTTGAAGTGAGCAGCACTTGCAAATTTTGCAAGATGCATGCTAACACATTACCAAACTTGAACCCAGCAGGAGAGGAGACAAACACTGCCATAACCAGTGATCTAGATTCCCAGAAAAGAAGATCATGCCATGGTAAGAAAGGGCTCGACTGACTGCCCCAAATGCCACTCTAGCCAAGTAATAATGCATACCTTTCTTGGTTTAAGTATGGTATGCGTTACTTGCCTAGTCTGGCATTTTGAGGCAGCCAGTCTACCCCTTTCTTACTGTGGCAGGACTTTTCCCCTGGGCATCCTGTCCAGGACAGCAGTGTTGCTGTGCACGCCTGCTCGGCCTGGCTACCTGTAGAACAGCGGTCTGGAGTGGGAAACTGACATCAGTGTGGCCTTATACTCCTGTTCTGCACCTTCTATGCACAATGGGGGCTTGTAGCATGAGCACGTTGACTGCACTGCAGGCCCAATAAGGGGTAGAGCCAGATGCAGAAGAGGAGCACACTGCTCCATGTCCCATTCTTGTCCGAATGTTCCCGGGAGAGGGAAAGGAGTCAAGTCATAATATGGGGGGCAGGAACAATTGTGTGTCAGTTTAGCATTCATTTTCCAAGGTGCATTTGGGGGGAAAAGTAGCAGGACTTTTTTCATGGCTCGCCTCCCACTCTTTCAATGCTGGATACTCCCTGAGTACTGGTGTGCTGTGCGAATTCTCTGTGAAAATGTGATTGCTAGCATTGACCATATTTAGTATGGGACTCATCTAGCTAATATAGGGACAATGCCGTAAAAGGTGAGGTGAGTAATGTATAGCAACACAGCAATCCATTGCTAGAGCAACTGAACATACAGTTGAAGGCTTTGCAAGAATATATATGTGCACTAAATGCACACTTCAGGCACATATGGTAAACATTACACGCACATTACAGGAATATCCAGCCAACGAACAAGTTACTTTCTTACCTGGTAACGTTCTTTCGATGGGATGGTCCGACGACGTATTCCATATCTATGACATGTAATCACCACAGCTGTGCTGCTTCGGAAACTTTTTCGTCGTCTGCGTCCTGCGTCGATGACGTCGATGCGCCGTCGTCGAGGACCTCCTCCGACGTCCGACGTCATCCGATGTGATAAGTAGGACGCACGACGCCCATAGCCTCAGTTGTAGTTTTTTCCCCCAGAACGTGTGACATAAGTCAACTGCCAGTCAGACACAAAGCCTTGCGGAACGTAAGCTGCAAACGCAAAAGAAATTCTGCAGCGGGGAAGGCCGGGCGGGAGCGATATGGAATACGTCGTCGGACCATCCCATCGAAAGAACGTTACCAGGTAAGAAAGTAACTTGTTCTTCGAGGGGATTGGGTCCTCCGACGTATTCCATATCTATGACAGACTCCCAAAGCAGTACCAAAGCAAGGAGGAGGGAAAGAATTTAGAATCAAAATGTAGAATAGCCAATCAAATAGCAGAGCAAAGGACCGCCTTGCCAAAGGCCAGATCCTGTGCTCGGATGGAATCAAGGGAATAGTGACGTACAAATGTATGTACTGAAGCCCAGGTGGCTGCATCACAGATGTTGCGAATAGGAACACCCCTCTGCAGGGCAGTAGACGCAGCCATACCCCTGGTAGAATGGGCCCGCAAGCCAGCCGGTGGGTCCTTACCCGCCAAACGGTAGCACTCCGAGATGGCCAAAATAATCCAGCGAGACAAAGTCTGTTTCGTCACAGCTTGCCCCAAACGCTTTCCAGCGTAACCAATAAAGAGTTGATCATCCACTCTGACCCGGGACATGCGTGAAACATAAAAGCTTAAAGCTCTCCTAGGATCAAGCCTATGGAGCCTCTCCTCTTCCTTACCAGGATGCGGAGGAGGATAGAATGCCGGAAGAACAACCTTCTGGGCCAAATGAAATTCCGTCACTACCTTCGGAAGAAAAGAAGGACGAACTCTAAGGACAACCCTGTCCTTGTGAAATACAGTGAAGGGAGGCTTAACTGAAAGTGCCTGTAACTCACTCACTCTGCGAGCGGAAGTAACCGCAACTAAAAACACAGTTTTCAGAGTTAACAGCCTCAAATGGCAAGAATGTAAAGGCTCAAACGGAGCACCCATAAGAAACTTAAGAACCAGGTTTAAATCCCAACCGGGCACCAGGAAAGGTGACGGAGGGAACACATTAGTGAGCCCTTTCAGGAACTGTGAAATCAAAGGGATTTTAAAGTAAGAACACTCTTCAGACGAGCGCTTAAAGATGGACAGCGCCGCCAGGTAACCCTTAACGGTACCCACTTGCAAGCCCCTGTGGGCCAAAGAAAGTAAAAAGGACAGAACCATGGGGATGTCACATGCAAAAGGATCCACATTCTGAACTCTGCACCAGTCGCAGAACTTACGCCAACGGCAACGGTACAGAGACTTTGTTGCCGGCCTTCGGGCCGAAAGCAACACCTCCATCACGTCCTCAGGGAGGTCCCAATCCTTATACCTCAACCTTTCAGAAGCCAAGCGTGAAGGTTGAGGGATCTGACCTCTGGATGGAGAACCTAACCCCCCTCCCGTGAGAGCAGATCGTCTCGGTAGGGAAGACGACGTGGAGGGCAGATGGATAAGTCGAGAAGGTCCGGGTACCACGTCCTCCGAGCCCACGCCGGGGCAATGAGGATCATCCGGGAACCGAACTTCCGTAACCTCCGCAGCACTTGCGGGATGACGGGGACTGGAGGAAACGCGTACAGCAGCGGGAATGACCACTCCACCACGAACGCGTCTCCTAAGGCTCCTTCTGGAGGAAATTCCCGCGAGCAAAACCTTTCGCACTTCCGGTTGACACTGGAGGCGAAGAGATCCACTTGAGGGGTCCCCCAAAGGGCGAAGATCTCCAGGAGAATCTCCTGAGCCAACTCCCACTCGTGAGAGATCGCGCTCTGCCTGCTCAGAGCGTCCGCCGTCACGTTTTCGGCTCCGGCCAGATGAACTGCCGAGATCGAAACTTCCTGCTGGATGGCCCAGAACTCGAGCTGCATCGCCTCTCTGCACAGAGGAAGTGACCCTGCCCCCCCCTTTTTGTTGAGGTAGTGCATGGCCACTGTGTTGTCCGTCAGGATCAGGACATTCTTTCCTCGCACAGTCGGCAGAAAAGCCTTCAGGGCTAGCCTGACGGCCCTCAGCTCCAACAGATTGATATGGAGTCTGGACTCCGACGGAGACCAACGACCACTGACTGTCAGCCCGTTGGCATGAGCTCCCCATCCCGTGAGGGATGCATCCGTCACGATCGTCACCTCCGGCCAGGGAAGCCAAAATGGAGCCCCCTTCATCAAGTTGCCTTTGACGGCCCACCACAGAAGGTCCCGGGCGACCGAGGACGGCACCTGAATCGAGTCCGACATCCTGCCGGAGGACTGCGACCATTGCGTCTTGAGTGCCCACTGCAAAGATCTCATCCGCAGGCGAGCCTCTGGCACCAGTAGGATGCCATGAGGCCGAGCAACCTCAAGAACTCGAACGCTGGGAGCGTCTGGGCATGCTGAAACTTGTGCACCATCTGCTGAATGTGAAGAGCCCTCACCTGGGGAGGAAAACACTGCCCCAGGGAAGTGTCGAGCACTGCTCCGATGTACTGGAGCCGCTGTGTTGGCGTCAAATGGGACTTCTTTAAATTGAGGGAGAAGCCCAGCCTGTGAAGGGAGCGACAGGTGATCGATAGATGATCCAGGACTTGCTCGGGAGAGCTCCCCCTGATCAACCAATCGTCCAGGTAGGGGTAGACGTGAATCCCCCCTTGCCTGAGATGCGCTGCCACCACCACCATGAGCTTGGTGAAAACCCTCGGGGCGGAGGTCAATCCGAACGGCAGGACCCGAAACTGAAAGTGCGAGTCGCCAACCGCGAACCTCAGGTACTTCTTGTGCTTGGGATGGATCGGCACATGGAAGTAAGCATCCTTGAGGTCGAGTGACACCAACCAGTCCTGAAGCTGAAGGGCCTGGAGGACTTGAGAGAGAGTAACCATCTTGAACTTGTCCTTCCTGAGGAGTTTGTTCAAACCGCGCAAGTCCATGATGGGTCTCAATCCCCAGTCTTTCTTCGAAACGAAAAAATAAGGGGAATACCATCCCTTGTTCCTCTCCGCTACAGGCACCAGTTTTATGGCGCCTTTCTCCAGCAGGGCTTGAATTTCCTGCGCAAGGAGCGAATCCGGACTCTGCAAAGAGAGGTTCCCCGGTGGATTGTCGCGAAGCCTGTGCCGAAAAGGAAGACAGTAGCCGTGGGTTATGATCTCCAGAACCCACACATCTGAAGTAATGGCTTGCCACTCTACAAGATGCTGCGCCAGCCTTCCCCCAACCGGCGAACCATGGGACATGGCCTCACGACTGAGTGGGAGCGGCTGCGGCATTACCTGAGGGCAAAGAGGCAACTGCCCGAGCGGCCTTGGCACCACGGGTACCCTGTCGTCCACCTCTGGTACCCCTGCGTTGGCCTCTTTGACTGCCAGCTCCTCTCGCTTTACTGAAGGATGAGTAATAGCGAAAGGAACCACCCCTCCACTGCTGTCCCCTAGGACGAAAAGGCGGAGGTTGGCGAACCGCAGCGCCCAACGACTTCGCTGCAGCTTTTGAGGTCTGCAACCTCTCAAGGCTCTCGTCAGCCTTGCTGCCAAAAATGGGTTCACCATCAAAGGGCATGTTGAGGAGCCGGGACTGCACATCAGGAGCAAACCCCGACTTCCGCAACCACGCAAACCTGCGTATCACGGTGCTCGCCGCCATGGACCTACTGACGCATTCAGCCAAGTCCAGACCCGACTGAACGGACTCACACATGGCATCCTTACCATCCTGGACCATAGCAAGGAAACCATCCCGTTCATCCCCTTCGGGAATATGTTCAGCCGCTAACGCAACACAGTTCCACAGAGTGTGCGTGAAACGTGACAAGGCACAAATGGAGTTGGCCGCCTGAAGCGCCATACCACCAGAAGAAAACACTTTCTTCGCCCAGCCATCAAAACGTTTGTCGTCCCTATCAGAAGGGATGGTAGGGTACGACGCCTGCTTTGCCGGGGCCGTGGCCGCCTGCACCACCAAACTTTCCGGAGTGGGGTGCCTGGTCAAGTAGCAGGGGTCGCTACTGGCTGGACGGTATTTACGCGACAAGGATCTGCCCACCGCCGGGAGACTCTCCGGAGCAGTCCAAGCCGCCGCCACCCTTCTCTGTAAAGCCATATGGAACCGCAGTACCGGGTCAGTTGGGGGACCAACATCAAGGATGTCCGTCAGATCATCCTGCACAAACTCCCCTGGGGGAGCAGACCATCCCAGATACTCAGACACCCTAGCCATAAGGCGCCGGTACGAGGAATCGGCATGAGAGCCAGGCTCAGGCCTACAAAATTCCACCTCCGGAGAGGTGTCCAGTCCACTGGCATCATGCAGTGACTGCCTCAAATCGTCAAACTGACTATGGCCCGAGACAATTACATCTGGCACCTGACTAGGAACCAGGCCATCAGAATCCTCATCCGCCTCCGAAATATATTCCAGGTGGTGAAAAGGCACCCGAGAGTGCTTGCTCTTAACCAGAGCCTTCCTAGGGGGTACACCCGTGACACGGGGCACCTCCGACACGAAAGGCGTCGAGCAAATCGGCGCCGACGCCGAGAAAACCGGCAACGGTGCCGAGAGGATCGGCGTCGACGTCGAGGAAATCGGCGTCGACGTCAGATGCAGCGCCTCCAGTATCGGCGGCGTCGACACAGCCCTCGAAGCCGGAGCTCCGAGCGTGTCCCTCGACGACCTGATCGTCGACGGCTTCGACGACGTCCTCGAAGCCGGAGCCTCGAGAAAGCCTGTCGACGCCCTCGACGCCTCAGACGTCGATGTCTTCCTCGAAGACTTCACAGGAGCACACGGTCTCGAACGCGTCGAGGACCGGGACCTGGAACGGGTACGGCGAGAACGAGCCTCCTTGTCCGAACGGGACCGCTCCCGTGACTCGTGCCGACCACTCTTGCGAGCGGCGTCTCTCGACCTCACACGGCCGACCCCACTCGGGGGCGCGGACGGCTGAGTACCCTGCGACTCAAGAATCGCCAACATTTTCTTCCCGAAGGAAGCCCATACCTCCGGCGTCGCACGGCTGGTGGGGTAACCGACGTGCCGTGCAGAATCCTCGGAAGAGGACCTGGAAGGCGACCGGTGACGGCGCTTCCGAGAATGCCTCGAAGAGGCTGAGGAGTGGCGAGACCCACTCCTAGAAGAAGACCGACGAGACTTCCGACGATGACGCGGAGAGTCACCCCTCGAATCATCCGTCGAAAGCCCCGCCGACTTCGACTTCCGGGGCTTGGACACCCGACCTACCGACAACTTCTTCTTACGTTCGCGTAAGGCTTTGGACGTGAGCGACTGGCAGTCGATACAGTCATCCGTGTCGTGGGCCTCCCCGAGGCACCAGAGGCAGGCGTCGTGCGAGTCAGTCACCGACATCTTGGACCCACACTCCCCGCACTTCTTAAAGCCCGGACGCGGGGTTGAAGACGAAGTGGAAGACATCGCCGAAGGAAATTCACAAACGAACAGGTTCGAAGAACCAGAAAGAACAGAACTCCAAAGAGTCGAGGCTTAGAACCGAGAAACACGAAGCAACACGTTCGCGGAAAAAACGGAACTGAGGCTATGGGCGTCGTGCGTCCTACTTATCACATCGGATGACGTCGGACGTCGGAGGAGGTCCTCGACGACGGCGCATCGACGTCATCGACGCAGGACGCAGAAAAAGTTTCCGAAGCAGCACAGCTGTGGTGATTACATGTCATAGATATGGAATACGTCGGAGGACCCAATCCCCTCGAAATTATATGTTTAAATGTTGCGTTGTCATGGCCTTTCCCAACAAGGCAATGTTCCAAATATCTTATATGTTGCCACCGTTACATGGTAGTCCGCATTTACTATTGCATGCAAATTACAATTTTGTCAGGATATGAGAATCATAATATGGATTTCACCACCACTGTGGGGGCAGTCATGACCGTAACGCTCCACCAGCCCGAGCCAAGATAGGTCGAGGATCTTGGTGAGGGCTGCGGTCCGTCACCAGCCGTGGGAACCCACCACAGCGGGGTGAAATCCATTTGCACCCTGGGTTTGGAGTCCAGAGTAAGAAAAAAAAAAGTTAACTGCCAACATAGTGTAAAGTCCCTTTGCCATTTCTTTGCCGACAGCCGGAGCAAAGGGTGCTCCGATCCTGGAGGTAAGTGGGGTTGGGAGAGAGGCGAGGTTTGGTTAAAGGGGGATGGAGGGGTGGTGTGGCAACAGGGAGAGGCTCCCTGTTTCCAGCCCACATACAAAGAATTATTAAAAAAAAGCCGGGGAAGGGCATCGTGTGGCCGGAAACAGCGGGCGGGGAATGTATATTCTCACCCACTGTTCCAGCCACCTGATTGGCTCAGCGCCTTTCCCCGGGTGCAAATCTTATTTCAGTACCTTACATACAGTGGCTATACCAAGCATATAAGGCACTCCAAAACGGCATTTGCAGACGGCTAATGTGTGTGTGAGTGTGCGTGCTCGTGTGTCTACCTCGCACTCTGTCTTGGTCTACCTCTCTCTCTGCCCCTCTCACCGTCTTTCTGTCTTTGTCTGTGTCTCTCTGTCCCTCTCTCGGTCTCTCGCACAGCTACATTGTACACTGTGCGCAACATGGATCTTGAAATTGGTACATGAGGGAAACAAGCAGCCTGGAGGCTACGTTCAGTACCATGATGGGATCAATTGCACAGGTCACTTCTGAAGCCATCCACCTCACCCATAATTGCATCCATAAACCCCAAAATATCTTGGCAACAAAATATAAGAGCATCGATACACACATTCAGGGGTGTGCTGTCGTATACGTAACTCTGGAGATTCCCAGTAGGCCTCTGCACCCTGGGCCTCTTGTGTGGTAACCGGTTTTATTTCGAAATGTAAATGTTCTCATTGGAAAGGGGTTGGACTTGCTGAAAATAGGTCTCATGGGACCATTTTGAACATTATTTCCAGGCTACAGCTAAAAATGATGCCCTCATGTCGATGTTGTGGGCAGGTTATCAAGCCCTGTGTGACCTTAACAATTAAGTCTCTGGAGTGTGAGAAACCTGAGGATATTCTCACTCCTAGACCCCATGGATCCTCTGTGCAGGTGGCCAGGGAAAGGCCATCGATCTTGGATCCCGACCCTGGGGGTGGAGAAGCGAGGGAGGATCACCTGGATGGCAGATCCTTGGCAGAGACATGGTATCCTTCTTTCCCTATTAACCGCCAACCCAACCCTTCCCCAACCCTCCTGGGCTGTTATAAACCAGTTCCCCTAATTTCTTCACATATGACAGTTGACAATACTGGGACAAAGAAGATGCAACTAAGATAAATGACTACTACACTCTTACCACTCTGGACAAGGAAGACGCCTGCTAAGAGCTGTAAGGTTCAGGCATGTCCCGTTGATAGTGGTCGAGCAGGGCTAATAAGACTTCCACACCTGCAGCCTGTCAAGGGGCTGCAGGTGTATAAAAGGAGACCAGCCCAGCAGCAAAGAGAGCCCCTGAGGGAGCCACTGGGAGAGCGACTGGGTGGACGACTGGGAGACCAAATTGAACGAGAGCAGCAGGAAGGCTGGTGCAAGCCTAGGGAATCGTAGCAGCTGAGGCTCCATGGAGCAGACTTAACGTTACGAAGGGAGCCGTGTGGAGAAGCTGTCCCTTTCCCATGGGTTCAAAATGCTCATTCTCCTTTGCTCAGAGGTCAACACAGGAGTGCCTGAGGGGCAGGAGTGGGACCCCTGACTTGAAAAGCAGAACGCTGTGTGTTCTGCGCTGCTGGGAAAGCTGTGAATGCGACCAGTGAGTTTCTATAGAGGGAGAAACCCGATGCACGAGTGTTTCAATTTTTCTGAAGCAATACTTTGTATCAGAGTGGTCGTGCATTTGAGGAGACACGTTTTCGAAGGTCTCCGAGTTAAACCCTTGTCAACTTTCAGCAATACTTTGTATGAGTGGTAGCATGTTGAAGAATATCATGTTTTTAAAAGTCTCTGAGTGCTGGGCATTTTGTTTGAAGCAAATCAAAGAATATTAAACAGGTTGTGTTGAAAGTGTGTGAGGAGTACATCCCATACCTATTGAATACAAACCTTGCAAATAAGACATGTTGGGCCACACTACGAGCCTGCCTGCCGGGACCACTGCGCCTGGCAGGTCGGAACCTGCTGGGCGCAGCAGCCCCGGTAGGAAGAGTTGGCATGGAAGCATCTGCACTCCACGGGAATGGGGACTTACCGAATCCCCCGCCTGACTTCCCGCTCCGCCGGGACTTGTAATGTCCCGGTGGCAGCGGGAAGTTGGGGGGTGGATCCGGTGTTACGGGAACAGCGGCAACCCACTAATAGCACCAGCTGGTTACCTCTGCACTCGTAATGAGCCCCATTGAATTTAAAAGTGAAATGAACTTTAAATCCAAGTAAAGTCATTATCTGCTGAATTCTAAAATTGAACAAACAACAAACTTTAAATACAAGCAAAAACATTGTATGCTGAACTATAAAGTTAATGTGATTTTGGAAACAAAGAGAGGCATATTGAATATTAAACTGTGTGAAAACTACCCATAACAGAAATACACCTTGAAAGCAGAATTCACTGGAACCCTGAAGTTTAACCTAACACAGTCAAGATATTTACATTATAATCAACCATAAAAAGAGTGCACAAGTGTGGCAAAGAGCCCTAAGAAGACAGAGGATATGCTGTGGTACTGAAACTAAGTCTTGGGGGAGGGAACCCTGAGTCTTCAAACAGTTACTGCCGCGAGGACGGAGTCTTGAGGTGCTTTTGTGTTTGGAACTGTGTTGCTTGGAACCTGGGGAAGGGAAACTAGCGTATTGACTAAAACTGTATCAACATGAACTTTGAGAAAGGTAACTGAGACTTTTGTTTGAACTGTTTTATACTTGGGGAAGGGAGCTGAAAGGAAGCTACGAGCAGGAAGAAGCTCAGAACTTTATGCCGGACATGGTTTCTTTTAGTTGCTGACATCCCTACACCTTGTATAGGTCAGTTGTGAGGGCAAGTACAGTTGCGATTTTGGACACAGACAGATTCTTCTGTTGAACTCTTTTGACTCAGACTATCCTTAGTTTCAATTAGGTAGGGAAAACCCACCTTAGCAAAAGGCAATGTATGCTTTTTCCATCCAGACATTTAAGTTAATAAAGTGTTTAAATTCTGAATCCGTTGTCTGTGTCTTCCTTCATGATGCCTTCACAGAAGTCAATTTGGCCTATCTATAGGTTTATGGTAGATTTAGGTATTGGAATGCTAGGACACACTACCATGTTCAGAGTTGTGTCGCTGTTCGAGAAGGAACTCTATCAAGAGCAGGACCTTCGTTTACAATATGCAATGTATTGCATCTGAGACTTCTACTAGTTACTCCTGCAGTGTGTGGCTACTTTTTCAGCAGTGTAATATTTTACGTTATTGTCTACCCAGATCATCACAGTTGTTAGGTGTAGGTTCCTTGACCCATTTGTGTGCTATTGCACTGCTCTAAGCACTAACTGGTTGATGTGATGCTTGCATCAGGGTTATCTGTATTCTTTAAGCACACAGTCTGTCCGAGTGTGCTTGTGTAGTGGGCTGCGTGCATTGCTATATACAATGCAAGCCACAGAATGTTGACTAGTGAATTCCCTCAGGGTTCCATGGATTACAGTCATTCTGGATGGGAGATACTACTGAGAGGAGCAAGTTATCTATGCTCTCCCTCTTCTTCTAACATATGCCCAGAAACTTAAATAAAGCACTTTTTGTACCTGCTGGCTCCAGTGTCTTACCTACATCTTGCGCCGCCTTGGGAAGTAGACTACAGCTTCCCAACCCCTGAGATATGCATTTGTCACAAGTGGAGAGCTATTCTTGCAGAGGCTTGAGTGCATTGCGCAGAAATACTGTTCATGAGTACAAGAACAGAGAGCAGATCAATCATTCCCTTTGCTGGTTGCTTTACAAGCTCAAAGTGATAATTATGCAGGTGAAGATCCAGGTGGTGGAGGAGGAAGATTTTAGTGAGAACACAGACCGGGGGCAGTACACACTAGCAACGTAATGTATATGTAATTTATACAATTCATCAGATAATGTGCAATTCAATAGTTAAATGAACAGTATCGGGGGGGTGATCAAAATGGGTGGAGGATGTGCTGGGTCCTTTTGCAGGTGGAGAAGATTAAGCTTATGGGTTATTTTGGATGCAGCGGTAGTACTGATATTGGGAAAGGGATTAGAGGTGGGGAGTAGAGGGAGATAGTTACCCAAATAAGAAGTAATAGGGCCATACAATGATTTGAAGAGGAGTAATAGGAATTTGGCAGATATTTATGGGGAGCCATTCAGCATTGAGTAGGTGAGCAACAGTGGAAGAGACGCAGTATTGGACTTGGTCTCAGATGCAAAGTTGAGAATTTTGCTAAGGGGGCAAAAGTGCAGATACAGAAGATGACGCATGGCCAGAACAATAGTCGAGTAAAAGAATAAGATGAGAGTTTAATGGCATGTGAGGAGTGGGCAGATTTTCTTGATGATAGTAGGTTGAGGACTGCAGTGATCATAGTGGAGGCGAATACTTGGTGAAGTATGAGATCTCTGTCCGCAAGTACCTGAAGGATGCAGGCTTTGGGAGAAGCTTTGAGAAAATAAGGGGGACAGTACAATACAAAAGAAGGGGGAGGGTGATGGACAATGATGTGCCAGGAGGTGGATTACATCAGTCAAAGAGGAGATGATCATAAGACAACCAGGTGCGTGCATTGGTAGATGGTTGCAGGCCATTAGAGATCCAAGAGGCGAAGCCAGGGGTAAACATAGGAAAGGAAAAGATGATCATCTGAATATTGCCAGCAAGTAGGTGGCCGGGCATATTACTTTACCAAGAAAGCAATTATAGTAGATTAAGACTAGTGGGTCAAGGATGGAATCTTGGGGAATACCTGCTAGAACACTGATCACCATCAAGTAGCGTGAGAGAAACATGTTGCATGCAGCACCCCGAGATATTGCTCTGTGCTACCAAGTAGTGGTGGTGTGGATACCAAGGATGAGGAGCTGGTATAGTGATATAAGAATGACTCTGTAGGCTGAGCCACCAACATAAGGGAGCTAATCTATCCTTCCCTAGAAGATAGACAGGACATCTCTCTTACTGTGAAGACATCAACGCAGTTAGTTGGAGGGCATGAGTTGAGAGGCTCTAAGACTAGGCCATAGACAGCACGTTATTGCACAAGCTCAATGGGTGTTCATATTGGTCTGCAATACAGAGCAAGTATGGCAGGAGGCTTATGTGAATATGAAGGCTGTAGATTAGGGGAGTCTCTTAATAACCACCTTCTGCTGCACCCACACCCGGTGGGCCATGTGGGTGTGCAATGCTCCTTGACTTAATGACATGGCAAAGGGAGAGACTAGGGCCTCAGAAGTAGGCCTTCTTGGCAAGCCTAGGGAAGAACGATGCTACTGCTGATGGAATCAAACAAACCATCCATTGAACCAAGGGATACAGGGCCAGCCTTCATCTGCAACACTCAATCATTATACAACCTGGTGCAGGAGCACTGGCTGGAGCAGATATATTATCTGTTCAGCAAATGTGTTAACCAACTGGGCCCCTCTCTTCTGCACACTGGTAGGATGTAATAAGGCTGCTAATAGAAAATGGGAAAATTAGTGACATGATTAACTGTCCCCAATTGCCTTTTTTGAACATGCGGGATGTGCAATTGCATTCACCATTCACATTATTTGTTAATCTAATTGGCGAAATAAGTGACATTTATTCATCCATTAGGTGAGTTATGTGGTAAACTCATCTAAGTTTACCACAGGCGAGTATCAACAGTGGATTTCAATGTTGCATTCCTGAGGGTGTGGCCATGTGGATGTAGAAATAGGGTATTTGGTGATGCAGGGGCTTTGGTGGACTACTCCCAGTAAAGTGCCCCAGTTCTGGGATCTGGTAGATATTGTAGATTTTGAGGTGACCATGGCGAATGAAGGTAGTTGTAGGTACCCATTAGTCACACATCCGTTCAGAGGAGTCATTGTATCTGCTCACTAACCTATCAACACAATATATGCAGACCCAACTATGCCAATCACACATGGGAATATTAATATCTCTCCTTAAGGACTTCAAGCAACAGAACTCCCCCTCTCATCTCCAGCCAATGCATTCTAGCAACACGGGCACACAATGCTCCCATCTGGACACAAATGCCTCAATGCCCTACGTCACAGACCATCTTGAAACAGACCCATACATGGAACTCAAGGTACTTCTAGCGTACATGCGCCAACACAACAGTAACTGTATCTTGCATTTTCCCTCTATACCCACAACTTAACCCATGCTCTTCTCTTTCAGATCTGCCAGAGTGCCTGAAGACCAAGCAAATGGTAGTGGTGCATGCTATGAATCCAAGTAGCATAACACACATATCATAGCATAACAAGTAATAAAAGCAAAGATATGTACAAGGTTGTGGAGTAGGGCTTTGAAATCTAGTAAGCCCTGTTCAAGACAGCTCCCAGCAATTACAACCTCGGTCACTGTTCTGATTCATAGACGATGAGGAGTGTGGCTTAATTTTGATGGCAAAGAAGAAAGGCTCCGTGTGCTGGGTCTGTCTACACTCTGCCTCCTATCTTTACATCGTGCCCAGCTTGAGGAGCCTACATATTGTAGGTATAATTAGCCTTCACAACAGTGTCACTGGAGAAGTGCAACATGGACAACAAGTGGGAACTTCAGGTCTTCAACACACAAATGAGGATTTGTTCCTTCCCATCTCTCTCAACGCAGTTCGCTGCCAGGCATTTCAATATCCTGTGACTTCAACGGCCAGGGCAATCATGCAAACACCCCATAGCTCAATGGCTCATCACTGCTCCTAAAGACAGCTTCTGTAGTGTTCCTAATACCACATCCTTCCCATTGTGAGAGACAGAGAACACAGAAGACAGGGAGGTGGCAAGGGGGATGCAAAGGATGGGGTTGAGGACCACTCATTTTGTTGGGCAGTCTATTTTCAAAGGTTTGCCAGGCCCAATCATAGTAATTCAGGATGTATGTTCATGTGGTAATCCCTCAGGCACTTGTTGGGCCTAGGTATCAGCCGGGACAGGAAGCAGTTCCCAAAGTGTGCAGGAGACAGGAAACCACTGTATCAACAAAAACATGTAGTCAGTGCACAAGAAACTGCTATTACCTTGTTAGGATTAGATGCTACTGAAATGGAGATGGTTTATGTAGCCATCTTAATTGGCAGCAGACTCCTTTCTTTTCTTATATGCTAGGTCCAAAGATGAGACTCCAATGATTGTTGCGACCCAAACACTACATATGTCTAGTTCACACTGGTCACTCATAGGAAGGAACAGAACTTTCAGACAAGCATAGTTGTGATTATAGTAGGTTTATTCTGGAGTACAGAGGATAACGAAGAAAGTAAAGGTCAACACAAAAATAGGATGGACCCATGTGGTCCCCAACTTTGGTGTTCCTCAATCACAGCTATATGGACAAGTGCTGTATGGGACCTTGCTTGCCATAGCAGTTTCTTTGTGGGTGACGCAGGTAGGTATTCCCCCCCTACTGAGTAATTTTTGGTAGGACCCACCCACCATAGTTCAAGGCTAGCAAGTCTACTTTATTTTGGATGGTGGTCTTGCAACTTCTGCCAGGGTTTGGGCTAGAGCACCCAACTGCCTTCACTGTTACAGCTTGGGGGTCTTAGGGTGTGGCTCCTGCCAGTCTCTGGGCCCAGGTTCTCCGGTCTCACAATGCAGCTTGTACCTCCAACCTGACCTCTCCTAACCTCTGGCTCCACTGGATCAGCTAACTCAGCGCGGCCGATGTTCTGAGGGTTTTCTCCTTAGGAACATCAGGCTAGGTTCTGGCAACGAAGCAAGCTTTCTCTCCCCAATAATGAAACCTATTTCCCCCTGACTTACCTAGGGTCTTTCTGCTAATCTTGGCTTGAATTATATGATTGAAACAGCAAAGGGGGTAAACTGCGGAGGTCTGGGGGAATCCTCCTTCTACCACTTTCATGGGACACATAACATAGGTGACGCCCCCTGTTAGCATCCTGTGCAGTGCCCTTAGGGACCACTACACACAATTAAGACCAGAGGTGGCAATACAGGTTTTACCTTTGGTACAAGCCTGTACTATGTCAGAGTGGTAGCATTGGCAGAGCAGCCAGGCTTATCTCAAGAGTATATGAGCAGTAGCAGAGATTACACACAGGGACCACAATTACTGTGACTCAAGCAAACACTGACCCAAGGTTTCAGGTAGAAAATTATAAGTACATTCATTTTTAAACCATTTGTTGTAAACACGGCACTTCTATTAGATTTAAAACCACACGAAAAATGTACTACAACTAACCAATTCACTTCGTACAGTAATATCTCAAGGTAAGTACCCTGTGTTTGAATGGACCGGTGTTACGAACAAAACATGTTACCGCGAATACGATTGCGATCACTTTTTGACAGTTCGGTCTACTAACTAAACACGTATCCGTGACATGAAATGCTACCCGGGCAAAAACACACTTAGCACCTGAAATACCCAGAGGGAGTTGGAGGCAAAAATCACAGGCAATATTTTGGTTAGGCAGACTGAATCGAGAAACACACAGAGACAGGAGTTCAAGAGTCAAAGGGCCGGAACCAGGGTCAAGTGACACCAGGGACCTGTTGTCGAAGATCACACAGACACAGTTCACGATTCAACGTAGCCAAGAGTACTTCGATATTGTCAATGTTCTGAAGCAAAAGTTATAAGAAGGAGGGAAGACAAGGGCAAGCCTTGAAGGTGAAGAAAAGGGGTTCACCCTGTTTCCTCAAGCAGAACACAGTACCTTATTCCAATGGTGCAGCTGGTGCCCTGCCAGTTGTTCCTGTTGGTTTCCCGCAGACCCACGGTTCCTGGAGCTTCGAGGTGAAGGAGGACGTCTGAAGGGGGTCTGCACCACAAAGGGATGAAGCCTGCAGCAGCGATGTGAATAAAAGGTGCGCTCCTTAAAAACAGGAGAGGCTCTTCAGATGACTATCCGGACCACTACAGCAGTGTGTAGCGATTTCAACCAAGGAAGAGGATCCTCTGGCTGTGGAAGATGAGCTGGTTATCCCCACCAGGCTCAAGGGAAGAAGACTCCGGACTGGATCTTCTCTAGTCGTTGAAGGGTAGATAGCTCAGGACTGCAGCAGAACTTCAACGGGACAGGGTAGTTGCAGCAGTCGTCGTTCTCTCTGCTTCTCTTCGGTTCCTTGTAGTTCCAGTGGCGACTGACTTCTATCCCAAGAGACCTGCCTTTTATGCGCAAAACCCCCATTCACACAGCCTGGCTGTCAATCACCCAGCAGGGGGGTTGTCCAGCCTGGACAACCACCTCAGCCAATCATGGCAAAGTGCGACTTGGGTTTCCTAGGATACCCTGTGCAGGGGGTGACTACACCCCTCCCTCACGTTCAGCCCACCTAGACACCCAGGCTCCAAGAGAAGGGCTTCTCTGCAGAAGCCCGCCAAAAGACGTTGAACAAAGAAGGCGAACCTGGTTTGCCGCACAAAGTAAAACACAAGAAGGACTTTAACAAAAAGAAATGGCAAATAAACCCAATCGCAGCCAAAAGAAAGACAATTTGGTCAAGCGGGTTTATGTTCGAGGCTAATATAAAAGCCTAAAACAATTAGCCTAAAACAATACCACATTTATCTAATATAATTGCAGTAGAAAAGTTAGGGTAGATACCACTGCCACCAGCCAAGTCTTAATGTTAAAAGAGCGAAACAATGATCTAGGAGGTACAGATAAAAAGGGATACGAAGTAACCCTTTCGAGTACTCCATGGAAGATGGGGTGTACTGGATCTGTGGTAGATTGACTAGGTAAAGTTAATGGCAACTTTACCCTTTTCTGGGCAACTGTAGTCAGCCTCAGAAATGGAGTCGGTGGGAAGTCTCAAAGACAACCCTGTGCCACTGCACTGAAGGTGCTGTGTGACACACAAAAGAAGGGGACTACTGAAGTGGTGTACTCCAGAGTCCACAATCACGAAAACAGAGAAATACACATGGTAAAACACAGGTAAGAGTGGGGGAAAAGCTCACACTCTTACCAAGTGGAGAAAAAATAAACTCCAGAAGTCCAACAAAGCTGCTGGGGGACTCACTGGGTGAGGGAAATTAGCCATCAATGAGAATTCTCCCCAACACCCCCGACCTCCAGAGTCTCTCCGTCTTCATCTATGGGAAAAAAAACAGCGGACTGAACCACCTTTGGAGAGAATCGATTACTGGCCTGCGCATTTTTGGAGCTGCCACAGACGCCTAGAAACACGGTTACATGTCTTTATATCGAAACATTTTATGAAGAATGCACTTATAATTAAACTTTTATAATGAAAAATATAACACATTTTTTGGGGGGCGGTCCCCCGCAATCCCCAATTTCCAACCCCTAAATACCCACCCCAACCATTTCCCCACAAGATTAAACCATTTACACTACCCCTAAGCGCATTCTTCATAAAATGTTTCATTATATTCGATTCGATATATGTACCTAGACACACTTGTGTACATGCGTGTTACAAGTGCCATGTCATGCAGAGGCATCATGCCCTTAGCACTTAGTGCGTCCTCAGCCACGGGCATGGATTTTTACGTACGTGGAACAACCTTACAGAATAACAGTATTAGTTCTTGGAGAGAGATACACCACAGCTCTTTGCACAACGCATAGAAACATTAGCTATTGTGACAGGTTACAGGGGGCTTTTTTTAATTATACTATGCACACCAGCTGTGCTGTGGAAGGGGTTATCTTAGTGCAGCCAGCATGGAGTGTGTTCTCTTTAGGACATCTCGCTAGCCGGGCATCCAAGTAAACGCACAGACAGTACTGAAAAATGCTGGATGGGCACTGGGCAGTGAGCTGATGCCAAAGGACACAACCTTGAATTGGTTATGCTGGCCTTGTGTCACCCACGCAATATACTTTTGCAACTCTGGCCTAATCGGACGTGAAAGTACACAGATAGTCAGAGCAATGTTATCCAATGGCAGCACACAGCGTGTCCACACACCTGCTGATCGGACACATTGATGAAACGCAATGCATTGTCCATCTTAGGTGTAAAGTACAGAAAGTACACTTACTGACTGTTTCAGTCTGGGCACTATCACACCATTCAATGCAAAAGAAATGACCTCAAGGGTCTACCGCGAGACATACAGGAAGGATACTTTGAGTTGGGGCACTGAATGGAATTAGATGTGCCAGAGTGCTTAGGGCCTTCTAGGTTCCAGATGATCACATGATGCAATTCCAGTGGGACAAGCCCATGCTTTCGTCCTTCTAAAGGTTTTAAAATGAGCTTGGTAAAACTAGTTAGCTGGCAGGATATATAGGTAAAACCTGTTTACATAGTCTTTCCCCTAAATTCTATTGCTAATAACTTGACTCGCTGCCCTAAAAACATTTTTTTTAAAAGAAAAACAATGTTTGCCACCTACATTACATACTGAAAATGTTGGGGATAATTTTGTAAAATGTAGTTATTCAGAAAACAAAACACACTGTTTTCACCTTAGTCCCATTCATTTTCCTACAGAGAAAACGTGCTTTGATTGAACACCCGTAGCGTGAAAACCGCAGGACAGGTTTGCACAAAATGAGCACCACCGATGTGCCTGTTTGGGGTAAATCTGTCGAGTAGATTCTGAAGCCGGAAAAAAAAGGCCTCAAAATGATATCTGGAGGAGGGAAACCGAATATTAATATCAGGCCATAGATGGAGAATGGGAAAGAGAAGCACATTTGCAGTGGACGAGTTTGGGGTGGGCTGGGGAGCACGTATGTGGGAGAGTTATTTTGGTTTATCGGGGGAATCCTGCCTGAATTTCACAGGATTACCACAATAAGGCTTTAAGATGCGATCAGGAAAAAAATGTGTGAAAGCGGTAAAGAGGAGGTGGATAAATGGTGTGTGCCAGTGAAGGCAAAGAAGAATCCTTTGAGTGTATTGCCATTATGCCGTAATCGGCAAATCCTAACTTACCATGGAAAATGGCATTGTATTATCGCAGGAGTGATTACTGGGAATGATTTCTGTGGGAAGAAAGGAGGCCATCAAAGAAGCTATCCATTATCAGCACAATAAATTATTGCAGGGAAAACAAAATAGACTTAAGACTATGGACCAATGAGGTTTAGCCATAGGGCCTCATTATGAGCATGCCGGTGCGGAAAAAATGCTTGTAAACCGGTCAGTAATACCGACTTGGGCATTTGATCAGGATCAGCATATTCAGGGTCTGCCGGTAGGGGCATAGAACCCCGGCAGTCCTGACCTGCTGGTAGTTCAGGCCCCTCCCGGCAGAGAATTCACTGAATCACTGGCTGCGCTCCCGGTGATTCAGATGTTCCCAATCCCATGGAGTCCTATTGAATGGGAACTTACCGCCGTTGCCAGTAAAATCAAAGTAATACCTGGGAAGAATTGGAGTGCGGGAGGCAAGTTACAGGACTTCTTACCTACCCCTATACTCCCATTATAAATCAATGGGCTTATAATAAACCTTAATCCTAATATTATTGGCTTTGACATTGCTTGCTTGCCCAAGACATCTGAACGTTGGGGCTACTTTTGGGCATTTGTCCAACTTGTATCCTAACCATAAGAACCGTTCACTGGAACCCAGAGACCGTACCTGCATTTTTCTCCTGCTACATAACTTCTGTGGAACTTTTACCCTGAACTATTGGGCAAAAGGCCCCTGGCAATTTAGGGCTGGTCAATTTTAGGGATCATCGCTGTGGACCTGGTGTGCATAATACTATTCTAACCTTTTCTTTTCAGGAGCTTCTGATGTGCATTTTGCCCTCTAGCAAAGCCAATGTATATATGTATTTAGTTTAATAGTCTTGTGTGATAACTCTAGTTGTTAGTAGTCATTTTGCATAGCGTGTCTCTAGTTGTTAGTAGTCATTTTGCATAGCGTGTTTTGGCCAATAAATAATAGCTGTATTTGTAAACATCCTATCTAAGTGCAATTTGTGATTCCCATTGTGTGAGCTCATTGTGGACCCTTTAAAAGCTAGCCACCTCCGAAGAACTTAGCCTAGACCGCCTGTCACTGCTACCAAAACTGCTTTGGCTACAGCTTTCCATATTTGTTCCCGTCACAATATAGTTTGGCCGTCTATACATCTGTCCACCAGGCCAGAGTACAGAAAACAGTCCTAACACCTGTAACAGTAAGAGGAGTTTGCCAGTGATCTGCCCGAAGTACTGGCAGGTTACCAGCAAACTAATGAGGGCCATAGCCTTTTACAGAGAGGTGGAATCTACTACATTGGCAGTGGACTCGAAGTGGCCATATGCTAGTGGATCCTGAGGCCATGACGTAGGGTATTGCTTTTGGGATCTGGTTAAGTACTAGAGAGGGGCCTCGGTGCCACGGCCATGGGACCTTGAAGAAAATATAGCATATCAAAACCCTTGAAAATCACTGAACAAACTTTAGTTAAAAGAGTTAAGATGAGCTGATTTATCGCAAAAAAAACCTTGAAATGCAGAGGGTTTGGGAAGTGACGACCACCTTAACTCAGCATCCCACTCACTAGCGAAGTGGGCTCACCTGAGGCTGGGGAAGTGAGGCCGCTTTGCAACACCCTCCCTAGGGGTAGACGGAAGTGGTACCTCGCCGGGAGAGACTCCCCCCCCCTCTGAGGACAAGGACTACCGTTCCTGTGAGGAACTCCGTAAAGGATATTCGAAATAACCTCCTTAGGAATACCCTACAGAGACTTCTATGAAGAGAGAAAGACCATGGGCCTCATTACAACTCAGGCGGTAAGGGGTTTACGGCGCCGTAAACAGCGCCGACCCTTACCGCCTGAGTACGAGGTCCCTTAGCGCCATGGCGGATTTAACACCTGCTTTTAGCAGGTGTTAAAATCCATGGCGCTAAGGGACCATGGAGTTAATTACGCCACCGTAATTTACGGTGGCGTAATTAACGCCTTCCCCACTCCCATTATGCCCTATGGGGCAAAAATGGGAATGGGGAAGGGTAAATGGGGATTGGGGGCTTACCGCCCCGCCAAACTCGGAATGGGGCGGTAAGTCCGCCAACCACCATGGCGTAAACGTAGTTTACGCCATGGTGGTAAAGTCACGGCCCAGGCGGTAACTTACCGCCTGGGTCGTAATGAGGCCCCATATGTTGCGGTCAACCAGAAATAGTGCCTGTCACTTTAAATGAAAAGCTCAATTTAACTGAGGCACAGAGGACGGAGAATAGGGAGATGCTGCAACAAGTGAAGAGAGAGACACGAACGTCTGCCAGGGAATTCCCAAAGAGGACATACTACCTGAGAGGGGAGGAGACAGAGAGAGAAAGCCTGCGAGGCGACAGGTTGCATATCAAAAGCAGGGAGCGGGACGCACAGCGACCTGGAAGCCAGAGATTGCGAGAACCAGATAGTATTGGTGTGACTATGGATAGCTCGTGGTGGACCAGTGGTCCCAAGAACTATGCAGAGAACACTACACGGTTAAGACCGCACACCGTCCCAATACCCGAAGAGTCGGATGTCCATCCAGAGGGAGACCACGGAGTATGGGGCATTGAAGGAGTCAGAGAAGCTGTGTCATCGAAATACAGAAGAAACCTCGAACGAAGAGAGGCCATGGAGACTTTATCCTTGAAAATACCAGATAAAAAGGGAAACAGGAGACCCCGGAGGCAGTGAGAGGATCGTTATGGGACCATTCAAACTCATTCCATTTAAGTTAATACAAGTATAAGGCGGAATGCAAATTTTTTTTAATAAGGATGCTTACAGGACTACTCATAATCGTCTCAGTCAAGTTAATACAAATATAATATGAAAAGCAAGAGAATTGAATGAGGATTGTTACGGAACTACTCATACTCATCCCAATCAAGTTCATCCAAGTATATTACGGAAAGCAAAAGGACTGAATGATGGAAATGAGAAAAAGATGGAAAGCATAAAACTTATTAGAGAAAACAAATCTACAGGGGAAACACTGGAGGAGAAAGGTGGAGTGATATGAATGGCCAAAGACAAACACTATAAAAAGAAAGAAGGTAGTGACATAAGCAGAAGAGAAGAGTCTGAAGAAAGAATTTTTGAGGTTGAATATCACTACTCGGCAAAAGGTAAATTACCCCTTTATTATAAAAGGAAAGAGGGGAACAACAGGAAAACGAAAACCGTTAATATAGAGCAAGATACAAATACAGAGTCAAAGAAACTGGAGGTTGAGAAGGAACAAAAGTACAATCAAATCCCGAAAGAGTTACACAAACTGGTCAAAGAAGTCACAAGACACCATTTAAAACTCAGCTATTGAAAAGAACCAGCAAGAAGACGTTTTCAAGACACAACCCCAGAAGATTTGAGTCATTCTCCTGTCTTTAGTTGTTAAAATGGTGGTAAGGTCAGTTAGGGTTAGTTTGGCACTGTGGGCAGAGTCTTTTGGACATTCACAGATGATGGATGAGCACCGTAGTTTGCTAGGTAGGGAATGCCCCTTAGCAGCAGGGAATGTTAGGCCTTTTCTTATTGTTTATTAAAAACAACTTTGAATTGTCCTCTAGGAGTCCATGTCCTTCTTCTGACCAACCAGATGGGGTATACAAAAGGAATTCATAATGACATGCAAAATGACACCTTCGGTGGTGACATCTACAGGGGACCAGAAGTGGCAGTTAAGATGTCATCACCTCCTACACCTACTGAATTTCAAGAGATTTGGTGCAATAAATTAGCACACCTTAACTCTTATCTAAAGTTTTTTTCAGTGAATTTATCATTCAAGGCAGCCTTAAATGTACTAAAGCCTGTAAATAACTTTCTCATTAGAGGCTAGTTGTGACAACACTACTGACCTATAATAAGAAAATGACATCACTACTGCTTTGTAATCAGTTATTTTGATCCGGGGAGTAATGAGGTAATCCCCCATTGGGCAGTTTCTGGGCTATACAAGCTAGTATGGCTCGGCAAAAAAATAAAAGGAACAAAAATTGGCCAATGAGAGAGGGAGCCACATGAGTCACCCTGGCTGGCAGCAAAGTGCTCCTGGGATGAGGGAGCGCTGCACTCACAGCCCTGCTGTCGACAGGGTGTTCAGCATGGCACTCACTCTCATCACCATCACGAGAGCGCAGCATTCAAAGCCCCTCCTCCTGCTTGCAACATTAAGCCTTCGAGTACCGCACCCGACAGACGAGGGCTGGGCACAGTGAATCCCTTGGTTGCCAACCCTCCTCCTTGCCTTATGAAGGTGGGGTACAGGCCTCCAGATAAGTGTCATATCAGGCCAACACTATCTTTTTGTGTGTAGCATTTAAGCACCAGTTGAGAGCAGAGATCAGTGCAAATGGCAGGTGACTTGAGACACACACACACGCGCGGAATGGTTTCTTTCTGTTCAACTTCTGTGTTTTGTGTCTGTAAATGTGCATGGAGTGGAGTGGAACATAATACATGCATTTTTATTTCCATAGTATTTTAAGATCAGTAATAAGAGGAAAAACCTAGTTACAATTGGGAAGTATTAATTATGCTGTTTCAGTGAATGCATGCTTGCATTGCACAAAAGTGTTTTTCGAAGTTCATGTGTTATGTGTGGGCAGCTTGAATGGCTCCTACTCACGCTGACATTTCCTGTGTAAGCGAAGTGTTAAACGGCTTATGGTGCTGGGTTTACCTATTAGTTGCATGCAGGGGAAGGGGTGTTTGTTCTACTGCACATTATGCTGAATTGGTTAATTGTGAGGGAAATATGCTCTTCTTTCAAGATCTAGACCGCTGCTGCATAATGATTTCCATGCAGTTTTAACTTTATGGATGAGTCAGCTCGATGTTGAATAAGTTTTACTCTCTTGTGAATAAAAAAAACACATTTTACTCCCTTGAAATAACTACTCCCAAAGTTGAAAATAGGAAGTAAAATACTCCGACCTCAAAATCCTATCTTGAGCACTGGTGGGGGCAGATGTCTCCCCTCACTTTCTGAATGCACACTGGGCCGCACCGTCTTCTCCATCCCCATCACCAACTGCTACTCGCTCACCTCGCCAAGCTGCACCTAGCAAAGGCAGCCCGACTGCAATCTGAGCTCTGCCCCCCGCCCCTTCGTGATGCTGTAGATGGCTGCTGTGAATTAGCCAGTTCCCAGCAATCACTCCAGGCAGATTACTGTCATTTTTTAAAACCTCCGCCATCCCAAAGGGTTAGAATAGTTTTATAGACCACGCTCTCTGGCTGTAGCTACAGTTATGGGCACGTAAACCTTGCTACACACCCTCACTGCACTCTGTCTTTAGGGCCTATAACTCCCAGTACGGCCTTTGGGCTAGATCTATAAAGCTGAATTATGCATCAGTTGTGGCATACATGCCATCACATACCTGAATTACATCTGTCCTTGCAGCACATCACAAAGCTGTGACAGGCATTTTAAATTCCCTTCCTGTAAAATAGATTTTTCGTGATACTTTACAGATATTAACTGGTAGTATGTTTAATGGTTGCATGTCTAGAATTGAAAACATGAGAGCAGGGGTCTGCATGTTATTACTTATTTTTAAGCACAAAAATGTTTGTTTAACTGCATTTTATTAAACTGCTTCAACTATTTTTCCTGCAACACACAGTGCATCTTATCCTGAATTGTAATTTGGAAAATGTGCAAACTGTTGTGTTTTAGAACTGGCTTCCTGTCTGTGCCCCATCATTTTAAACACATGTGTATTAATTTAATGCTGCCTGGGCTTTGCAGTAGCACTTATCCAGACTTTATCCAAGCTCCCATCAGCCCCAGTTAACACTGAGGGACTGTAGACTTTGGAGTCCAAGACATCTGGAGAGCTGCAGGTTGCAGTCCCCTGTTCTATAGGAAGGTCAGGTAAGTGCTATAAAGGTGTGATTCAGTTTAGGACAGCAACAGGCCGCACTCATTGGGGGTCATTATGAGTTGGGCGGTAAGGGATACTGGGCACCGGTAAGGAGACCGGTGGCGGTAATCCCTTACTACCCAATTCTGAGGTCCCTTAGCGGGAACCGTAAAGGACATGTGGTCTGACCACACGTCCTTTACGGGTCCCGCTAAGGGACCAGGGCGCTAATAACGGGCCTGCTATTCGCGGGCCCGTTATTAGTGCCTTCCCCATTCCCATTGAGCCCTACAAGGGCTCAATGGGAATGAGGAACGGTTGGTTGAATGGGGACTTACCGGGTCCACACAGGTCGGAATGTCCCGTAAAGTCCCCATTCAACCAGATTGGTGCCGGACCCGGTATTGGAGGCAGCCATGGCGCAAATAGCGCCATGGCTACTTCCAATCTCAGAATGAAAGGCATTGTATCAACTGTGCCTAGACCCAAGGCGGGAACTGTGGTTCGAGTGCTGCTGCACCAACTCTGTGGGTATGCCTTGTGCAGAAAACGTGTGTAAGTGACTGAATCGAGACAGAACCCATATGTCCCTCGGATTAAACAACAAAAGCAAGATGCCATAAGTTTGTGACAGGCGGTTGAAGGATGTGCGTTTCCTGGTACGTGCACAGTACAGTAATTTTGCATAAGATATCGTGACCAGGCCTGGGCAAGGAGGCTGCTAACGGGGGATTGGCTTAAGATGCCCCATTTCAATAAGATGGCTCAAAGTCTTCTTGCCTTCAACTGGGAAAACCAACCTGCACATGTCACCAACAAACATACATTTATGTGGCGTAGGTTAAGGAGGTCAAAAGCAAAGGACACCGAAAAGATGTTATACACACTGTATTTACCTGATCACACAATAAATAAATGACAAGGAATGGGTACAATTCTTGGCAAATTGTCTGGTTATTTTCTCATAATTCACACATTTTTGAACATTTTACTTTCTGGATGACATGTCGCGGTGACGAATCTAAGGTATTCGTCCCTTCGCCCCAAGGAGGAGTCCTCCCCTTTCAGGCTAGGGAGGTGAACCTGCTCTACAGGACCCTCTCTAGGAGTCTGGGCAAGTGGGACTTCATTGGGAGAGACTATCACTTAGAGGAAAAGGACTCCCGTTCCTGTGAGAAAATCCCTAAACCACACAGCATAGCAGCACGCATGGGACTATCTGCTACAAAGACTAATGCAACATCTACGTATTTGGCTGAAGGTAATGCTGGAACCAACCAGCCTGGAGAAGGAAAAGAGAAAGTCTCTTTAAGAGAAGACACATACTTAACTGGGACGGGTGGAGGAATATGGAGAAGCATAGAGTATCATACACCGGGGAAACCCCCTGATGTGAGCATGCCTTGGTTTTCGAAGAGCAGCAGAAAGCCAGAGTAAGATGCTGAAGTCCCGGCATACTCAACAACGGAGGCGCTGTTTTGAAACTGGAAAGCAGAGTCCTCTGTCAGGTGGTGGTGAGATCACATCCATATCATGGAGAAAGGAAGCCAAGAACAGGAGACCAACGAGAATGCAGAACGAAAGGGCAACTGGGAACACGAACAGCTTCCCAGGATCATTCCCCATATACGGCAGAAGGGAAGCCAAGAACGGGAGCGAAATGAAAGCAAGGAATGAGAAAGGCATTGTAGAAGAGGCTCACCCAAGCGCATGCCAGGGGCGCAACATTCCCAGACATATACAGAGGTAACGGGGAGAATGGGAGAAGCGGGGGCTGCCGGCTCAGCCGAAGCCAAGACCAGGCTTGTCCCAGCATTCACAAGTTACTTAATCTAAACCTGTGTAAAGCTGTTAAGGAGATTGTTTGGGAAATCTATGAAGACTCCGGACAAATACCTGATAAAGGAGGGAAATTACTATATGAACCATAAGATGAAAAGGTGAGAAACAGTGGCATAAACTCTTTTAATAAAGGTCAGACAAGATTATCAAGTGAACAATATAGTTACAAAGAGAACCCAGGAGAGGGTGTTGGGGAGAATTCCAATTTCTGTGCCAATTCCCTTCAACCTTAGAGACATCTAGCTACTTTGCTGGACTTTAGGACTTTTTAATTTCAACCTTGGAGTGAGACCTTTTGTTCACTCTCTCATGTATTTTGACCTGATTTGGATCATGTGTTTTCACTGTTTTTGGACTCGGACAAACTCCATAGGCATCTACTTTTTGTATGGTGACACACAGCACCTTCAGTGCAGTGTCACAGAGAAATCCTTTAGATTTCTCATAAAGTTTAACTACCTTTCATTGTGTGAACTACAGTTCCCAAGAATAGTAAAATGAAATTGACTTTACTTACCTTTTCTCTTTGTAGGTCCAGCACACACCATCATTTGTGGAGTCCTTGGGGGTTACCTAGTAGCCCCTTATCCTACATTCTCATGTAACATTTTTATGTTACCCTCACTACTTTAAATGGCTGGTGGTATTGGTTTAATTTTCCTACCATTGTGCTTTTCTACCGCAGCCGAATCCTCAGCTGCAGTACAGCACTCAGGGGTGACCATTTCCTCAAAATGGCCCTGGTCTTCTTTTTTCATCATTTTCCGTTTGTGAGGCCTTTCCTGGGTTTTACTCTGTGCGTTGAGCCAGGCGTGAGCCCTTTGTTTTGCCGTTGGTGCGTCTCAGCCCTGAAGCCCGCCTCTGGCTCCAGAGTGTCTGGAAAGGCAGAATGTGAGGGAGGTCCCTGAAACTCCCCTGTCCTTTGTCTATAGGAGTGCCTGAATGCAACCAGTCCTGATTGGCTTTCTGGCTGTGTGATTGACAGCCTAGGCTCTGCATGAACGGGAGAAACCTGCTTAAAAAGGTGAGGGTTTTGGGACTAGAGGCAGAGTCGACCACTGGGAGAAATACCTGATGAAGAAACTATGAACGAAGTTTGCTGCATCCTCCTGGACCTTTGAATTTCCTGGTGAAGCCCTGCTGCAGTGCTGAAACTCCTTTTTCAATTCGACAGAGAAGTTCCGGAAGGGACAACTTCTTCTCTTGGGTTAGTGAGTCCAACTAACCCAGAGACGAACTGCACTGGACCATCTTCCCTGACTGGCTGTACTTCACTGCTGCTGCAAGAACCGAGTGCCAGGGGTAGAGTAATCCGTAGTCGAGTGTAACGTCTGAAATGAGGCCAGAAGCTTCAGGGGTCTCCTAGAGACCCTCCAGAAGCAGGATGACCAGAGCGCGGGTCCCCTCACCAGAGTGCAAGACCCAAGGAGTGAAGGCAGCCCAACCGGTATCCGAGATCTGCGATGGTGCGGTTTACTAAGTGCTGAAACTGCAAAGTGCTGCTGAACCGAAAAGAGCCCATAGCTGCCGACGACCTCCCAACTACTGCTGCAGGAGCCCGCTAGATGTTCTCACTCTTCTCCCCACAACTGAGGCTCAGGAACATGGAGTCTGCAGCACTGTAACAGGACTGAATCCAGCTGGACCACTCTTCTTCAAACCAGAGGTACTGTTTAGACTTGGGGTACTTACATCATTGCCATTTAGCTCTGCTTTTCTCAGTTGGGAATTGCAGTGGCTTACTTTTAGAGTTGATGCCAACTCTCCTTTCCTAGACTTAACAGCTTGTGATCCTACAGGTGATTTACTAACAAACTCTCTAACTCTGTGAAAGCTTTTGATTCTAAGAAGTACCTCAGCTCCACATACTGTTTCGAATTGACTTTGGCGGTCCTGGCTTCCTGCAGACTCTTCTAGCCCATTGACTTTGATGTTGTTTGTCCCTCATAGGTGGGAACTTGTTTTAGACTGTTATTGCTGGAAAAACTTGTCTAGATTTCATTGAAACATTTAAGTGTCCTCACATATACTGAGAACATGTTTCACCCTGTCCCTTCCCTAAACCTTTCCTTTCTGCATCCTCGGAATCTGCAAAGCAGAACTAGTGAGATATATAAATGCTGTTACTGTCCTTGTGATTGAAGTCACCTCAGGGTGTAGGAATTGTGCAAGAAGAATAGCCAAAGATTATCCACTAACTTGTTTTGATCCTGAAACGTATTTGTAAAGTATATTTACATTGTTACATGAATTGCCTTTTTAAAGAATGCTTATTTAAAACTTGATGTTAATTAAATAAATAATTATTTATAACTGAAACCTTGAGTGCAAGTATTACTTGGCTACTTGTATTTACGGATTTCATTTGTACAGCTCTACAGCTCACATTTACCCTCTTGAGTTAAGCCTGGCTGCTCAGTCACTCTAACAACTTGTGTAGTACAGACCTATACCAAAAGGTGGGTTACTTAATACAAAGCAGATAAGCGTTGTGTAGTGCCACACAGGGGTACTGCATCAATTCATACCTAAAAGAGGGGAACTACCAAGTGGGAGGATACCACAGCCAAGCTGAGAAAGCCTGGATCAATAAATAACGAGAGCTCTGAAACCTCCAACAAGAGGCTGAGAAAGTATTATGAGGAAAGTTGTCACACATACATCACTAAAGAGAGTACAAAACCAAAGACTGTTGTAGAAGAACAACAAGAGTTAATCCAAGGGATAAAGAGAGACTATTACAAATGATACTAGACAAGCACATAGAGACATTGATACAAAGCCTGTTGTAAGGATTTATCCTTATGATGATTTAATTAGTAGTGAATTGCCTAAGTTGGAATGCGATTGTGCTGGCTGGGTGATGTTATACTAATGGAATGTTTGTGGAACGTGGCAAGGGATTTATTTGAAAGGTGTCAGTTGGGAGCCAGCTTGCCAGAGGGGCTGGTAGATGTCTTATGCTCTGAATTATAATACATCTGTACCTTGCACGACTTGACAATAAACATGCTCAAATGAATACAACCTTTAGTCACGTTTATTTGGTGCATCAAGACTTTACAAATGTCAGAAGATATTGGTGCACAAGGAGAATCCAGCCAATCCCCTGGATTTGTTTAAGTTAGTTATCTTAGTGGTAACGTCGGGTAGAATTAGATTCAGACTGAGGACTTTTCTTTCTTTGGGATTTCCTGATGACAGGCAAGCACCTTTAGTTCCTTTAGATAGGTAGGGAAACGTCCTTTAGAGATGGGAGAACATAGGCCGTTTGTCTTATAATTTGAATAAAAGTGAAATAGAGTGTCCTTAAAGAGTATGACTCCTTCCAACCCACCGCATCTCCTAAATTAAAAGAATGCTAGTAATGTGGCGCTATTAGTGAGCATTTGCATGCCCAAAGCCCAACCTCGTGCCTGGATTCTATGACAAAATGTTACACATCACTGCAAATGGTCTTTGTGGACACGTACCCGTTTGTGCGGCATTCTGCTTTCGAGCAGTTCCAAGATGGATGCCCGTGAGATTCCCCGTACTACCTGCAGCGGTCCAGTTTTTGCACGTCTCTTCGACGTACGGCCAACTGCTCACGTGATCCTTTATCCGGAATCGAAGCGGACGGTGCTTCGCGTCGCTTCTGCTTTTGACTCTCCGTGAGTTTGCTTCTGAAACTTCTACCTACCTCCACTAGTCAAAACTACTTGTACCTTCCATTTATCCTAACTCTGTTCTCTGTTCTGCACACTGTTCATTCAGACCAATCCAGCAGACTTGTTTGTTTCCCGTCCCTCCTAGACTTCCGTTAGAGTAAGTTTAGTCGTTTTAGGGCTCCCCCCTCTTTCCGATTAGCTTACTCACCTGTTCATTCCTTCCAGAGTCTCCCGCTGCTCCACGATACTTCCGATCTACAGTTCTGAACAGTCTTCCTCCAACTTCGTTCCTTCGTTCGTGAGAGGATTTCTTTCTGCTTCCCCTTCACTGTTCTACTTTTTCCCTCTTCTGACATTCTCCTAATTTTCCCTGTCCTGTGCTCTTAGCAGAAGCCTCCCTTGTGAAATCCTTTTCTGCCATCCGTCGGGGAAGCTTCCACTTCAACTTCCTCCCAATCCAGACGAAGGGGGACTCGACCAGGATTTTCTTCCCATTAGAGGGTTTCCCTGGCGGTCCTGCCCTTTCTCCTGGGTTACTTTATCCTGGGTAGGAGAGATCAGGGCTGTCTCAGGGTAACTTTCACGGCTGCATTGGTCCTCCCATTTGGTTTCATCGATCTGTCAAGGTGAGCTTTGTAGACTTTTACAACAGCTTTATTACACTGCTTAATACAAACATAACACAAAATCCTAGATAAATTGGTGCACGAGATGTCTGGCATGCAACTAATAAAGGGAATATTTGCTGTCCTCCGAGCGGCAGAACCATGGAAGGCAGGGAGGAGGGGTGCTGCACACCAAATTAGCACATAAGAAAAGTTATTAGGCTTTCTTTGCGCCAGGGGTTGGCTTGTGTCTCGGACAAAGTCTCAGGGCCCATTTCAATTAAAAGGTTCGTATGCCCCAACACTGGCCTTGACAGAAGGGCATGGATGAGCATTTCATAAGTCTGGTGGGTATTCTTGCAAGCAGTGAGATGTTTATTAAGATAGTTTTCAACTGTTCCAGCACAGCCTTAGGGGGTGCTGTACAAAATATGCACCATGAGTGGCTGCCAGAGCTCACAAGTTGAGCTCTGGTCTCGGACATGAACGCAGACTACATGTTGCATGTTCATTTGACACACACAGCATAGCAGACATAACCCTTCATACTTTCATGGTCCATACTGTACCAAAATATGGGATAATAACACCTGTGACTGCAGCTCTTATGAATGGGGAATAATCCTGCATGAGGCACTATAGAAGCACAATAATATTATTTTTAATAATTTTATAGTATTATTGTGCATCACCAGGAATACATTTTGATAGTTTCCGTGACCAGGTCTGTATGGGTGTGGTTTTCCCCTAAACCATGCAGGATAGGATTTAGAGGCATAGAGGGTTCAATCAAGTTAAAGCTGGCCTGATGCCAGGATAGTAATGCTCAAAATTATGATGTTTGGAATAGAGGTGCATGTCTTAAATGCAGCCGCTGGGCTGCAGTCAATTGGGGAAAATATATACAAATATACCCGATCATTTCAACTACAACGCACTGCCCAATAGTCTGTTTAGATAAACCCTTGCTGTGGCATTGTCAGTTATTATGACAACACTCTTAACCTGGAGCAGTGTTTATAAGCTGATTAGCATGTTGTGAATTGCCTCGAATTCTAGAGAGTAGATGCCTAGGCTGACCTCTTGTGGGAACAAGCTCCTTGTGCCTTGAGAATAGGTGGTGTGTTCCCTGCCCAGCATGGATGTATTTGTCATAATGGCCATCTGTATTGTAAGACTTGAGAAGGGTTATCCTGTGAACATGCTTTTACCATTACATCATCACAGAAATAGTAGGACTTCTTTTGAAATTACCAATAGCTCTTCCAAGCCCCCCTTTACTTGTGCCCAGCTTTCACTGCTCAATTGCTGTGTTTGCCCCCAGAAACCTTAGCTGAACTAAATGCACTGGTAAGACTGTTGTGACCCCTGGAACCGTGGGGTTCTGAAACCCCATCTGTTAGTGCTGGTGCCCCTTCAGGAGTAACCACATCTAGAAAGTCACTCAGTGCTTTAGGTAGTTCTTGCTCCTTATTTGCTCTGTAAGAAGTTTCTTCTACTTCTTTCAAAAAGAGGTGTTCCAAGTGGAGCATCTTCTTAATCAAGGTAGGCTTCGTCTCTGGTCCGAAACCTGTAACACAGAGTCAGGAATATCTTATGCAGAGCAGCGTGTACGACCGGACAACCTGCTATCTCAACTCCATCTAGCAGGCTCTTAATTACTCCATTGGTAGCAAGTTGGCCTTTCATGTCAATGATTTGGGTTTTTGCATTGATCTTGAATGAAGTGTCCTATTGTCATTGAGTGTACCCGATCGTTGCATTTCAAATGCGTACATTGTAGGTAGCTGAAGTGGCTATCCTCACACCCTTATAGAACAGTCTCCCAACTCCACTTGTCTGTAGGACAATAGGTGGTTGAACCTGGCGTCCTGCACTTGTTACGCACGTGGTATTTACCAGCGAGTCTGGCATAAAGGGACGTCGAATGAGAAGCGGATCAGAGGGTGGCCATTTGTATTTCTTCTCAATATGCATGTTTATTGGTTTATATGTGGCCAAGGCCTCAATGGAGGCGTACAACAGATGTTATGCAGACTAAATGAGGGATTTGTACTGGGCAAGGGGTCTTGTCTCCTCCATGTATTCTCAATGAAATCCCTTTCCTCAGTGGCATGCTGAATGTCCATGTTAAATGAAATGCTGTCCTTTTCAAGTAGTGCCCCATAGGCGCAATGATCCTCTGTGGCTGAGTAAGCGGCTGGTGTCTCGCTCTCTTCTAGAGATTAAACTGTGTAGTCCTTTGGATGATCATCCAGGTGCCGGCCCTCTCCTAATCGTCCCATACCTACGTGACCTCTGCTGGGGGGGGGAGGGGGTCAAGTGTCACTACCTTGATCCTAGACATCTTTGCAGTAGGCCCGCCTCATTCTTACTGGGGATCCTGTGCTCTTTTTCTACCCCTTGCTTCCCGTGTTTACATTTGCAATTTTCGTTAAGAGGTGCATGTGCAATCTGATATGTGAACTGCAATCCAGAATAGACTAAAAAGAAATACAAGTATGCTATAATTTTAACAGGCAAACTATCAAACTAGACATTTAAAAACCAGAATGCCAATAGACATTTATATTGCAGTGCATAGAAATATCCTCATTGAACACTGCACAAATGAACACAAGGATAATATGATATTCCTTACAAGCTGGAACAAGCACCCTTTAGATGTTTTTTTTTTAACTGCCAATGATGGATTTATTTTCGTTTCGCATTAAAATACAACCCCAATGATCATTATGTGGAAACAACGAAACACGTTTTGGCCATTAGAACTAATGAATGATACTGATAAAGACATTATGTTCCAAATGACAAAGATAAGGAACAGGTGTACAATAAACTTATTATGAAAAGCATTGAGAGCAACTTATTTGAGTAAGTGCAAGCACAACATAAATCATGTAATGAGAAGAATTCAGAGATATATGTGCATAATAAGGGGGACAAAACGTTGCAGATGGTCAACTCAGGTACAAATACCATACCTTTATGGGTGGCTAAAAAATTATCTGGATGAGCTGATAGAAATGATAGCCCTGGAACAATTCACCAACTCTGTGCCTCCATATTTAAAATGTGGTGTCTTCAACCGGAACATTTTCCACAAATGTACTAATTTGTTTGAAGCCAGACATCTTTGCTACTCAACTGTTTTGGTTATATGTTGTATTACTTTTGACGTTAAGTAATATTCTAGTTGCTTGTCCCATACTATTTTGTTGGGGCAAATGATTTTTTCTCTTCCAATTTTTAATTTTGTTAATACGGTGTGTAAAATACTCCCCCACCCTTACACCTTTTCTGGGGCACGGATTTGTAGTCAATGTCCAGTTTAAACATCCATTAAACCTTAACCTCGAGTCAATGTGATAAATGGTACTATAAATTGTCAGCAGCATCAGGGCCCTTGCTCAAGGGTTGAGTGATTGTCATTAGACCATAACATGGGTCACCACCTCTTTCATATCTCCAAGACTATACATAAAACATTCAAAATCTGAATCTCAAGCCAGTATAATGTAATGGTTGCATTTGCAAACGAAACAGAAACTCAGCAAAACATGTCCCTGTAGTGGCAATACAGTTAAGTATTCCATTTTGTATGCAGCGCTTCATGCAGGAAACCTCCAGCCTCTAAGCACTGTGATTATTAGCACAGTTGATAGCCTTAAATCCTTCAGAAGACAGTAAATGACTAACACTAGAGACCCAACATTTGACCATGATGTTAGATGTACATTTTAGCATTTAGCACTTGCCTCTCTGTGCCATCATGTTGTAACACTGGCTTTCCATTAAGCATTGCTAGTTCCAGTAAATTGGGCCTCTTATTTATCATCAACATGGCAATGCTAATCCCATTCTATGATTGTAGCTTGCATTTTGGAGACTCTTCATTTAACTGGAGTGCTTGCTCCATCCCATGCAGTTTCTTCTCTTTGCAAGTGGAACCTCTACTGTGGCCAACTTTACTGTGGTAGTCTTGTACTGTTGAGACCCATGACGTTGCTGTTGCATGTGAGGAAAAAATGATGTACATATACCGAGACCTTATGCGAGGACCGACACCCAGTTCCTCTGCAAGACGAGTCTATTGACGAACGTGCCTATAAAGACCCTTTGGGAATAGGGCGATTCCCGGCTGGTCCTACGACCAAAATTCAGCATACCATTATCCAACATACCAAAACGAGGGACTCTGAGCAACAACAAACCATCAAACAAGCCCCACTAGCACAATTGTGGGCTTGCATACTGAAGGTTCTCACATTCAATAACCAGAAATAGCAATGCGCAACGTGTCCCCTCGTCCCTCTCACCATCAGACCAACCACTGGGAAAGAGGAGATGTCGTTGGGATCGTGGAACACCAGGGGCTTTCTGCACCTGACCAAGGAAGGGGATTTAAATCTAGGCAGTTTCGACATTGTCTGTATCCAAGAGTCTTGGATGATGGAATACCCCTCAATGGATGGATACACAATAGTGTTTGCTCCAGCAAAAAAAGGGGTCTTTCGTCGCCCTTTTTCTGGCCTCATACCTGTCATTCGCTCAGGAAGCGGACTACATTATAAAACAACACTGAAATCCTCCATATATCTCCTTGCAATAGAGCTAAACTGGGAAAAGCCTTCTGAAGAAAATGGGCGATTCACACGGCAGTCGTTAATTGTTATCAACGTCTACTGGAACCCCACAGCCATGAGTGATAACTCTTTTCTAGCTCTGATTGGGCAAACCATTGATGAGGCTCTTGTGGAACGTCCAGTGGCCTTTCTAATATTATGTGGCAACCTGAACGCCACTTGGTTCCAACAAGACGCAAGACGGGGCCCTTCATCCCCTACATCCCCGAGAAAAGGGCGAGGAACCAAATGGCTGTCTTCGATGTCCTCTAGAGCCTTACTCAGCGCGGGTGATCTATTCTCGAGATTAAATCGACCACCAACTTGGGAAAGGGAAACTCTTACACAGACATTGACCACATTTTTGTGAGCAGACATCTGGCAGCCTTAACAACCTCGTTCGAAGTACTTAAGTGCACGGCTATCGATCACAATCTGCTGGCCTTAAAATTGAAGTCTTGCTCAACTGAAAAACTATACATGCGAGCGCAAGTGGAGACTAATAACCAAATAAATTGTCTCAAACTATCGGTGGACTCCCTGCTGAAGATCACGCAGCACTATCAAAACGAGGGAGTCGAGCATGGCCAGAAGCTTGCCCAATTGGCTCCAGACTATCAACCATTGCTGGTGCCATACCCATCATCCAGCAACAATCCCAGACGCAGCACCCAATCTTTCACTCATGTTTACTGCGGAGAACTGGTGGAGAAAAGACACTTACTGAGGAAAACGAAAAGTCTACTGCATGCACATCCATCATCAGAAAACCAAGACCACTTCAACAAGGCTCAGCTGTTGAAGTGGTCTTGTTGAAGTGGTAATGTCGGACCCAGGACCTATAAATCCTGGGTCCGACATTACCGATTAACCCTATATCAACAGGACACGGAAGCGATGCTGAAGCTTGTATGTGGTCATCATCCCTGAGAATTCTGGTCACTTTTGAGATCCACATCTTCCCCCCTGGAAGAATCATCAATAAACCCAATCAGCGAGGAAGTCTGGACGAACTTCTACAAAACACTCTTCCATGCACCCTCGGTGTTAAACTCCTTGGGGGCTAACATTCAACGGGAGCCCTGGGTTAATGTGAGCAACGTAGCGGAGATAACGAAGGTTCTTCGAAGACTCAAACCGTTGAGTGCCTGGCCTGGATGGAATCACCAACTTGGACCTGAAACAAAACCCGAAAGAATGGTCCACGTTCATTAGTGCAATCTTCAAACGATGCATGAACTCAAGGTCAATCCCGCTGTCATGGACCACATCAATCGTGGTTCTCATATTCAAAAAGGGGTGCAAAGAAGAGCCAAAGAACTACCGCCCCATAGCACTCTTGGACACTATCAGCAAAGTTTTCGGAGCATTACTGCTACAACACTTTCAGCGATGGGCAATTAAGGCTCTGTGTGCTGACCCGTTTCAAACGGGGTTTACCAAAAACAACAGAACGTCGACTAACATCATGTACCTGAGGGCCCTGAAGAGCAAAGTCCTCGGCGGAGGGCCTCGTGTTTTCTTGGCCTTCATTGACCTGGCCCAAGCGTTCGACCAGGTAAATAGAGAGATTCTGTGGGAAAAACTGGGACACTGGAATTGCCCCAAAGAAATAGCTCAGCCTATCTGAGCTCTCCATCAACACTAAGCTGTGTTTGAGATTAAATCAAGCTGGTTTACTATCGGCAGAAATCCCAGTGGGAAGAGGAGTGAAGTAGGGCTGCCCATTAGCCTCTGCCCTTTTTATCGCGTACATTGGCGATTAAGGATTCTGAATCATCCATCCGCTCCTTTCCGCCGTCAATGGGGGGAACACAAAATAACAAGGCTATTGTATGCAGACGACATGATCTTAATGCACTTGACACCGATAGGCCTTCAGCGCCAACTAGATAATTTGGCTGCCTATACCCGAGCGAACGATCTCACAATCAACGTCTCAAAAACCAAGATTTTAGTGATGGAAAAAGTAAAAACGACCAAAAGAAAAACTGACTTAGTACTTGGAGGGGGGTCTCACTAGAAAAAGGTATACAACTTCAAATACTTGGGAGTCACTCTTGATTGCTCAAGTATCAACGCAACCTTGCAAAGCACCCTAATGGAAAAAGTAAAAAAATTGGCAGCCCAAGCCCGTGCGATGGACAAAACATTTGGCCGCTTCTACTTGCTGCCGATGCTCAAATTCTATCATGCAAAAGTGGTCCCCTCTCTTACCTATGCAGTGGAAGCTCTCCCACACACTCCGGCGCACCTCTGGCCCAAGTTAGAGGGGTAATTCTGGCGCACGGTCCTGGGCCTGCCGAAATCCACATCCATGTTACTACTTGGAAGAGAGCTAGTCCTCCTTTCTCTAGGAGGGACCACTGAGACCAAAAACATGATGTTTTTCCGGAAAACGTTACTCCCGGACTGCTCACACCTACTAGCCATAATACGATCGGAAACCTTGAGCTTACGCTGCTGCATTCTAAAATCCTGGGAAGCTTCCTGTAAACTGAAACTGTTGGAAATTCATTCATCGGAGGCCGAGCTCAGCTGAAACCCGAAAAAAATAAAAAAGAAAATGGGTGAGCTCGACTGGATTAAGACCTTGGACAACGCAACTAAGGCCAAATCAGTCAGACATATTCCGCCTTACCTGAGCAAATTAAACACGATTCCAAACTACCTGAGTAAATTTCCTAGTGAATCAGCTAGAAACATGTTCTTGAGGGCGCGTTTGAATCTTCTGGAAACCCAGGAGATCTTAGCACTCAGAGGACTGAGCAACTCAGACAATTGTCGTTTCTGCACAAACGAAGGAGAGGTCGAAACCATACGCCACCTGCTACTTAATAGCCCAGGGACAAAGGCAATAGGTGAAAAATTCCTGCTACCGTACCTTTCGGCCTCTTACACTAGGGAAGAGGAGCTATGGTGGGGCCGTTTAATGAGTGGTGAAAGGACTACCTGGACAATTGCCACCACCCAGACTTTGAAACACATTCTGGCCCTTTGAAACAAAGTTTGGTTCTTGGTTCTAAAAAAAAACAACAAAATTACAAATGCGATACAAACTAGATTCTCTTTCTTGCATTCATGTTCTTCTTCTCTGTACATACGCTCTTCTTCTTCCTCTTCTTTTGAGTTTCTTTTGAATTTCTTCCTCTTCTCTTTGAATCTTTTCTTCTGAATCTCTTGCCTTCTTTTGAATCCATGTCTCTTTTGAATTTTTTTAATCTATGTCTTCTTTGTTCGCTTTTGTAAAAATCATTAATTTGATTATATAAAATAAAATAAAATAAATAAATAAAATGATCCTCCTGAAGCCGGGGGGATATATATTGCTTTATTGTTGAGATAGCGACTCCATCTACACTTCAAATTGATAAAGCCTCTCAAAGATGACACTTGTATAAATATTAAATCACAGCAAGTACAGAGTTTAGGCGTGAGGTAAGAGTATCATGAAGCAGACTCAACACTACAGGTGCTAAACTGATTGACAAAGCCGTGCACGAGTGGGGAAGGTGATTGCACGCCCCCGGCCAGTGCACAATACAGTATCTCTATACAGAACCCAATCCCGGCGATTTGAATAAAAGCAAAGAGCGGTATGGGAACAACATAATGTCAAGATATTTGTATACAGGTGCTACATTAAAAATAACTTTTCAGCGAATAATGGACTCTTCTGTTTTGATTGGTGACAATATTCACCTTAATAAAGAGATGTCTGTAAAATGCAGGACATATATATGTAATGCGTGAGCGAAAAGGAGCTAAAAACATGGCACTGATGCGTAGCCATGTTGGACATTCATTCCCATATATACAATGGAAGTCTATGCTCCTTTGATTTTAATTAGCAGATGTGGGTTTCTGAAGTTCAGCCACAGTTGCAGTGTTTATATTTGGAAGCTGAGATTCACACTACAGAGGATAGTCGGCGCACTGTGTGACCAAGGACGCGTCGAGAAGGGAGTTGCAGCTATGCAGGTGCAATGATAAGGGGTGCTGGGAACGAGCGTGTAAGAGACGAGCTGGGTTTTTCCACTCTGCGCCTCCATGCTTGTCATCAGTCCTTCGGCAAGGGACGGTTGACAACCAAAGGAGGGCGGGGACCATTCTCCCCATAAGAGAGAGAACATCCAGGTAGTAGATTCAGATTTGGAACCCTGTGTGAAGAAGTCTCGCTGAGAGGGAGTACACTCCGCTCCAGACCCAGTTGGAATGTGTGATCTCTCTGCCCACCTGCCTTGGGACTGGGTGATGTTGCCGTGGCAGAGATGACGGTTTCTTCTTCTATTATAACAACGGTGATGTATGCCCTTTATCTTCATTAATGTATGTGGTGTTATATACCCAACTGTGTGTATAGATGGTTTTATATGCAAGTGTTTATATCTATATATGTGAATAAAGAGCCAATAAAGAGCAGATGATAAAATGTGAGGTTTCAGCAGTTTTTATATTCATGCGTGTTCTGAACGCTCGTGGAAGAATGGGTTGTGCAGCAGGAGCAGCCTGCACTACAACGCCCAGGATGCTTTCAGAAGACTCGGCACGAACGCCGAGTCTTCTCAAAGCGGTCTGCCCGACGAGGCACAGGAGTTGCGAGAGTCGTGTCTGGGTCTGGAGGACGGAGCGGGGCTCCAGCAAGACATGTTTTGCCAGAGCGCTGCTCCGTTTTGTTCCGGCCCATTTCCTGCACTGTGTAAGCATCAGCGCAACGTCTTCACGATTGCAACAATGCCATTCCATGTGTGTGTTTGATTGGCATCTGTCTCCCACGGGTGGGGGGTAAATCAAAGGTGAGCAGTAGAAGATGGCTAGGTTCATATGGACAGTGGTTGGTCTAGCACGGCCTATCACATTTCCTTACTGCTATCAGATTCTGGCTTTTTAAACCACACCCCACACCACGGCTGGTAGCAATGCATGGCCCTGTGTGGCAAAAAATGTGCAGAGCCCCCTAAATTGCATAACGTTTGCCGTTGCTGGAAGTGACAGTTGTATTTAAAGAATTTGCAATAGGTTGGCAAAGAGAAATCTTTGTGATAGACACTGGACATAATGGCTACTTCTTAAATTATACATGGAGCAACACTATAATCTGTCTAAATCCGATTAGACTTTGTTTTTCTCCAAAAAAGCACACTGCAAAGTGAATCTCTTCTATAGACTGCAATTTTGGGTTACAGGGCACAGTTAGTAAAAATGACTTTGCCCCCGCAAGGTCACATACATTAGTGAAGTGATGAAGCTAGGATTTGAGCCCAGTCTGCTACTTAGGAACTTGACCACATATCTTTGCAGCTCTGGTTGGTAAATATATATAGGCCAACCTGACATGGAAATAGTAATACGGTAAGCTTGTGCACCACGATGCAAACAAAATGTGAAGTTGCTGAACAGCAAACCGAGATCTTTGGTTTCATACAGAACCCTAGCCATGTATGCCCAGTGGACCATGCATAGTCTAGGGAGTTTTGCTTCCCCGGCCTTCTGTAGCAGCATTGGACCTGCAGTTTGGGGAACTGTGGGCCCAAAACTGTAGGGGTACACCTGACCTGTCCATAGAATTTCAAGGGCCTGGAGAGCGAGTTGGGTTGGGGGTGAACTGGCTCCAGTGTGCATGTTAGGAACCAGGAAAGGTGATGCGTTTGATAGGCATCCCCGGATTCCTCGGTGCAGGGTGCGCAGGAGGGGAGCTCTGTGTACGTACATGTGCATCCCGTGTAAGCACACTTGTGAATGAGAATGCAGTGTGCATGTTGCAGCGTATGGCTGCTTGTGTGAATGGGAGAGTGAGGGCGCTGTGAATGTTGGAGCATATTGATAGGTATGTGAATGGACGAATGAGCGCAATGCGACTGCGTATGGGGGTGCTGCTGGCTAGGAATTGGGTCCTCTAACTGGGGGGCAGGGTCTCCACTTCCCATAGAAACGACATGTTTTCTACAGTGGCATATACTTTTACTGGCATTATGAACAAATACTACTTGAATATCCCAAGGAAGGACTACTGGCCTACATTAGTATTGGCATATTTCCAATCAGTGGTATAGCCTTTACTGACATTCTGGGCAATGCTAAAGTATGTTCTTACGCATGTTTTCTTATAGTATCATTGCTAACATTATGGGCAAAGCACACACATTATCACTGGATACCGGAAATGAGCATTGGGACAAGGAAGAGGCTTATGGAGATAATGCCTTGATTACAGACTAGTAATATGTTGTATTCCCAGTTCTATTGTACCTCTTCACAGTACTTACACCTCCCTCACCCCTCCTGTTGATGGGATGGAGGTTTCCATTCATTTCAAGATAGTTTATAAAGTAGGATTAGGGGGAAATGGGAGCTTTAGAACTCCCATGTCTAAGTGGGTGGAGTTTTAATTAGAAAAAGGAAACATTTTGGGAAAGGGTTCCTGCTTTGTTGGCGGAATATCTCAATAAGTACCCTGACTAGGAAAAGTGGGACTAGGAGGAAGGAAGGTTACTAGTAAATGATCAAGGCACCAGGCTGTCCCAGAGTTCTGCAGTGCTGGTAGCCAAATCCCAATAAACAAGTTATGAAATGAGCGCCCTACAAATATATTAACAGACCTCATGACGCGCCTGCTGCCAAATATATTCGCGGATAACAGCAATCCGATCCTGAAATTCCGACTGAAGAGAGAATCTATCCCAGACTATGCAATCTTTAAGGAAACCTGGAGTACTGAGTAGTTTACCCCTCTCCATCTGTGTCCTGTTTGCTTACGTTTGTATTAAATGAGAAAACTGCTAAACCGCGTTTTATATGATATATTCCTGAAAAAAGGCGCTACAGGCAAAATGACTAGAAACGGTGAGTTTAATGAGGATCTCGGCTCTCGGCAGTGCTCATAGTGTTCCTATAAATTCTGGGCAATTTAACAGCACTGTGGCATTTTTATGAGCCCACGCACAGGAGGTTTGTAGTGTTTCACTGTTCTACGTCGAGTAGTTTTGACTGATTAACCACGGGCCCTTGGTTGTGAAAGAAATCGGCGCAGTCAATTGTAAAACATTGTGGTTGTTAAATACAGCCGTCATGACGTGATATTTATTATGACCGTTTTCCTACATGTGCAGGTGTAGCCCTTGGGGTGTGCTGATGCAAGCCCAGTGCAAGGCCAGGGATGTATGGTATGTAATGTTTATTAGTAAAGTGCCTATACACAAGGCAAGTGTTTCAAGGCACTGAAGGAGGGAGGTAACAGGGGAAAAACCAGTCATTCAGGGCCGTTGAGTTTCTGAACGATAACCACCAGTCTGCCAGGCAGAGTAAGTGCATATAACACAATTAACAGTCTAGATAACAACAAATAGGTCGGACAACGATTCTGATGTTTTTCCAAGAGCATAGAGGCGCCACCATGCGCGAGGAGAGAGAGGGAGAAAAGGATAGACAATCTTCAAGGCATGTTATGTTCAGATCGTACAAGTGCACAGACGGTACAGGAGAGGGGAGGGAGAGGCGGACTAGTGCAGGGGGAGGAATCAGGATGCGCCCACTTGGTCAGAAACTGGGTATGTGCTGCGAGATGCCATTCTCGATGGGTAATTCACCAGGTGCAATAGCATGAGGCAAGTGCAGGCCCTGAGGCAAGTACTGGAGGACTGGCGAGGGTGCTGGGGACCTATGAGACTCTGCCAGTCGGCATGCTGTGTGGAAAAGGAGGGAGATATGGAATAGAGCGGAGAGAAAGGTTAGCAGGGTAGAGCAGAGAGAAGGCAGAGAAGAGGAATGTCTTTAGGAGTTTCCGGAACTTAAGGAGATCAGGCTCAAGACGGAGGGTGGCAGGGAGGCTATTCCTGAGAGAGTACCCTGCTGAGGATAAAGATCTCCCACCAAATCTCTGCCTAGAGAACCGGCTCACTCGCAGAGGAGGTTGATGAGTGGAGGGCTCGGGAGGGACAGTATTTACAAAGGCATCTGTGAAGATGGGTGGGTCCCAGACCGCAGAAAGCCTTGTGGACAATGCAGAGGGTCTTGAACTTGATCCTTGCAGCCACGGGGAGCCAGTGGAGGGATTTCAATGCCGGAGAGATGTGGTCCCTGGGTATAAGGCCAAGGATAAGTCTTGCAGTTCTGTTCTGGATGAGTTGCAGAGGGTGTCAAGCATGGAGGGTGAAGCAGGGAGTTTGAGAAAGAGGCTGTTGCAGTATTCCAGCCTTGAGAGAACCAGCGCTCTGGAGACAGTGAGCCTCTGGGGGAAGGTGAGAAAAGGAAGAGTACCTCAGAGGAGGGGCAGCTGGTAGTTGGACTTTTTAGAGATGGCCGAAATGTGAATGGAGAAGGAGATAGTGGAGTCGAAGAGGACCCCAAGGTTTTTTGCCTCGCATGTGGGTGCAGGCGCAGGGTCATGGCAGGCCGGCCAGAGTGAGTGGGAAAGCAGGAGCAGGAGTCCCAATGCAAACAATCTCAGTCTTACTGGCATTGTGGCCGGGGTCGTTTGCAGCACACCATGTCTGTATTGCGGACAGTTTGATATGAGCAAGGTAGAGGATGTGACTGAGGGTAGCCTGAAGGAGAGTTGCATGTCATCCACATAACACTGGAAATTAGAGCTGAAACTGGCAATCTCATGTGCCAGGGCAACTATGTAGACATTGAAGAACCAGAAAGAAAGGTTAGAGCACTGGGGGACGCAGCAGGTTGAAAGGGTGATAGTGGAGATAAAGGGCCCAAGTACAGGAATAAGGTTAATCATGCCAGAGCCTGATCCGCAATTCCTAGGGTGTCTGAGACGTGCAATCAGGATGTTGTGGTTTACCATGTCAAAGGCAAAGGAGAAGTCAAGAAGAATGAGGACAGAGGGAGTGTTAGTGTCAAGATTTGAGAGCAGGTCTTCACGGGTGTTCAGAAGAGCAGTTTGCGTGCCTCTGGACACTTTAAAGCTAGACTGATGTTCGTGGAGGCAACCAGCATATATATTCTTCCGGAGTTTGCCCAGGTAAGGGGTGAAAGAGCTGGGGCGGTAGCTTGCCGGAATGGAGGGGTCAGCAGAGGGTTTCTTAAGCAGAGGGTCCACAAGGGAGTGCTTAAGAGAAGTTGGGATAACTCCAGTGGCAAAACAGAGATTGCAGGGATCAGCCAAGGTTGGAGCAAGAGAGTCAGTGTTGTCCTTAATAGTTTTGGAGGGGCAGGGGTCCACCCCACTGGAACCAACCCCACCCTCCACTCCAGCTGGACAAGAAGGAGCACTACACAACCTGCAATAAAAGATGTTAGTTGGGCTACAGTGCTACTAGTTTCACCTTATTCTCACACAAGACACCAAGGTGGATTTTTTAAGTGATCCCAACAGGGACCCCTTTGTATGTTACATTTAATACTACAACTACATAAACCTTAAACACACTGAACACTCTGATATATCTTTTGTTCACCTGTTTAATTTCCTGCTGAGGGTTCTGCCCAGTCAGACCACCCTCTATGGAAGGAGTCAAAGGTAAACCCGCATGATGGAACTGACGGACCAGACCCCTGTCCCTTACCTGACACCACCCAGTGCAGAAGGGATCAGGAGATGGTTGCAGTGGATGTCCCAAACCATGTCTTACACTAGGGTACTTTCTAACATACATACTTATCTAACCCCCTACCATTATTTAATCCCATAAACAACTATATACATTCCTAACTAATTAGATACATAAATAACCATCGACCTCAATAATTGAAAATACAAACTTAAACATAGCCACATAAATACATACACATTTAATTCTATTCTGAACAATAACACATAGATGTTTGTATTCATTTTACATGGGTGCAGCTGTAGAATGGGGGGTGACTGTCCCCAAGAACTATTGGCCTTCTGGAGGTGCCCCGTCCACCACATGGGGGCTACCACATCACCGACGTGTGGCCTGCATCAAACCACGGACTCTCTACAGCCCCATGTCCTGTGTAACCGCTGTTGGAACCACGCACAGCTCTGTGCCTGGTTGTCTTCAGGCAGGACCCTGTTGCCTGGGGGATGGCACCATCACCGCCAAGCACTCCCGGCACGTATGCCTTCTCTATTCCTGCAGCGTTTCTGTTGCTATGGGGACACTGCCTTCACCATCATGCTCTGGCACGCATTGTAGGGAACTGGCCTGCCCACGCTTCTCCTCTGGCGGCGCAGTCCATGTGGTTCGTCATATCTGGATTAAAGTAAAGACTGCTGTTCCTTATGAGGATATTCAATTTATCAAAGGGTAACCAGGCCGAAAGCAACATTGAAGAGACTTGCAATATACTTGCTATACTATGATCAGACGTTTTTCATTCCCTATAAGACACGGCCACACATGGTCATCCCGTTTAATACCTGGCATTTTGCTTAATCTAGTGTAAGTGATATTTCAGTATATAATATAAACACACACACACACAATCAATGCGCATTCGGTTTGGAGTAAGAAAAACACTAAGAGGCAGCTTGAAATGTATTACAGAAATATTGCTTAAGCAGTTTAATAAAATGCACTTAAAAACCTTTTAGGGCTTAACATGTATAACAATATGCAGATAGATTCTTGCTCTACACACAGAAATTTAAAACGGTCCACTTTATCCTCCTCACTAAGGGGAACGAACTTTAGACTGGACTTGTCTAGGAGCACATAGGCTTTGGCCATACAATAGTGTGCAGGGGACGTAGGGTTCCTAATTGGGACTCCTTTTGTTTTGATAGATTCTTGCTCTCCCATGTTAAACTCCAGCAGTGAATACAATCAACCTACTACCATAAATGGTCCTTACCAAAGAATTGCTTTAAAGTATCACACAGCTGTTTTAGAAGAAAGGAATCTGAAAAGAGAACTTCAACACTAGTCTGGCATAGATTGTAGCAATATGTTCGGGTCAGATGGAGATTGCAGTATTTCTCTCCTTTGAGCCTGTTGCTATACAGGGAAGAGGTGAAAAGAGCTTTAAATCCGTCCTGAAACCTGTCCTCTGAAAATGTCAGAGACTAGGAGCCAAGAGACTAAGCCTCTTGCCTGCATAGAACACAACAGCAAATCGGGAATCAGGATTTTGAAGGCTGCCAGTGTCACAAAGGTAGACCTGGTTCTGATGATGCTAGCAAAGCAATTGCTACTGAAGCCATATTGCTGCCCTTCATGACCCCTTTATCTGAACAGTAGACTCAAGAGTCTAAATCCTTAGCCAGTGAAACATAGCATGCATCACTTATGTGTCATATGCGATGAATGCACAATTAGCAGGGAAACAGAGCATGTATTCTTTAACAGTATCTTGTTCTTTATGCCATGCACAGAGGTGAATTTGCTGCAGTTTCAGGAGTCATATACGCTTCTTCGCAAAAATTAGGTCTTAGTACAATGCTGGGATTTTCAGCAGTTTTAGGCCGTAGAAGCACTTCAGGCTTCATTCACGCCAGCTTTTATGTTGCAAATTGGCCTCGGGACAATTATAATTGTTAAGCCACAGTGGCACCTCAGAATCAGTCTTGTGTGTAGTCTTGTAGGCACTTCGTGCAACCTTGCGGACATTTCACCCCCTTTCCTCTGCAACTTAATCACTGGACACCCTCCATTTGTAGGCCTTGTGGTGGACCTTGGGTATGCCCTTGTATTATGCCATGTCAGGGTGAATACGCTCTCTGGGGGAAGCCCCGTAACACAGACGGGGGAGAAGCCGGGCATTGATTCAATGATTGTAGAACTTGTTGATTTGTTTTGGTAGAAAATCACCCAGACAGGGAACATGTGATAAAGTGATCTACTTCCCCTCTATTGTCTTGCCGTTGAACAAGCCCTGAAACACCTGGAGGGTGATATAAACAAAGAAAAGGTTCCCACTGTTGAAGCCTGCCCTCGATGGCCTGAAAACGTTTGATGAAGTGCAAAGGGATTTGCAGGCCTGTGAAGAGTTAAAGAAAATAAATGGCATTTTGTTTCCTTCTTTCTTGCAAGTGGTCAAAATATGTGGGTGATGCTCCCTGGAGGACTAGATGAGTCAAGTGGAGAAAACCAGATACTGAAGCTCGCTGATCAAAATGAGACCCGTTACACAGGTTGATAGCAACTGAAACAGAGCAGCTGGTGTGCAAGAGATAGCAGAACACATCAAAAAGAAGATCAGCACTGGAGGCTAGGAGACTGAGGCCGGAATAAAAGAACAAGGAACCTGGGAAAGTATGGAGAAATAAGGAGCAAAGAAAAACTGGCATAACCATCAGTGAGAACAACAAAACAAGTACCTACAAAAAGGACAGCCGAAACAAGCACACTAGAGGATTCTGCCTCAACAACCAGTGCTTGTCATGGGTTCTTTATAGATGGAACCTAGCATGATGTGTCTTCTGGCAAACTGGAAGTCGTCTGTCCACCATTTTCTTTTGGGCAAAGGAAAGTAGCCCTCTCATACTTGGTAGTGCACACCTCCACTTGGTGCGGGGACGGAGCCGTGGAAGTGTTGTGTCTGTCCCTCCAATAGAACTTAATAATGGCCCAGAACTGGCCATCACCGAGCAGGGCACCCATGGTTTGGCTCTGTACGGAATGCTGCTTTAGTCACGACTGTGACAAGAAAGGCCTTCCGGTCGCTGTGTAAGCTACAGACACACCCCACATTTATCTTGCATGGACCCAACTGCTGCAAAGAGTCGGTGCAAGACAGCTAAAGAAAGGTTGGACTTGCAGCCCAGGCATTCTGTGACAGAAGTTACCGGCTCGGGCCATTAGGGCTCCTTAGCAGTAGGCAGATCGGTTGTGCATAGAGAGGTCTCCCTTTATTAATCGGATATAAGGGGGCAAAGGATGGAATGCAGACATCATTCTGGGAGAGGGAGGCAGAACAGGGGCTACGTGCAAACCCAGGATTCGTAACTTTAATGTGTTTATGCAATACAAAAATGTGTTTCCATCCACCTGCAACCAGTGTGGTAAATTGTGCAACTCTGGATAAAGAGGACTTGTGTAAGACCATAATTAATGGTTCACGTTCACCACAATTAAACGTCTTTATGGTCTAACAGAGCTCCTTTGTGTTGCCTTTTAAACGGAGAAGTCCATATCGTGCATCTGTACAAAGAAGAAATCACAACATCTGTCCTCTTTGCAAGTACGAATCATGCGGCAGGGCCAAGTTATCCTTCATAGGGCAATACACCAAGTACTATCAAAAATGGGGTGAAGGTCAGGCCTGTTATTACAGCGCTTAGAATCTGGAGGAGTCTGGCATGAAACAATAAACAAGAACAAAACACGACCATCATCTTCATTCGGAACTACATGGTCTCAGCTGACTGACTGGCAAATCAGGAATGCAAAGCGAGTCTTCTGAACAGATGCTTTCGAGGCAGTTTTGGGTCCAACAGAACTTCTTTGTTTTGTCTTTTAGCACAGAGGTCCATACCCTATGGAATCTTTACTTAATACGAGCAGATGACTGAGAATTAAGCACAAGAGCTGCTCTCAGTCAAGTTCACAAAAATAAGATGCACACTTGCATTCATAACAAACACAACTATGCAAACATTAAGTAGGAAGATCAGGACGCCTAGAGAACTCAAAGCTATAACTATACTGTACGCATTTCGTGGGTCAGATTGACCACACTCCTCTTTAGCACCCTGTCGGGGGGAGGCAGAAAATCAGGTGGCTAGGAACGCGGGCTTGAACCGCTGGTGCAAGCCCGCGTTCCATACCACCTGACGGTCGGCTCCCCCTGCCATCTTCCCCCCACTTCTGTCCCGTTTCTTTCCCACTTCCCACCCCCACTTACCTTATCTCTGCTGGAGCGGCACTCTCCGCCGCCGTCGCTTCTTCCTCTCCACTGCTGCAGGCTGCCATGGAAAGGGAAGCGGGGGCTGTGGCTGCCCTGGAAAGGGAAGCGGGGGCTCCTCGATTTCATATCCATGGTGGCCATCTTGGAAAGGTATTTTCCTTCCTTCAACGGTACACCGCTGCAGACAAGAAGCTAAATACTTTTTATTAGCACCGCGGGTACCACTTTAGAAGCCATGGGTGCTAATGGCCTTGAGCCCCCGTTCCAAGGGCTCTGCTCGGGCCATTAACTTGGGCTGCTGGGTCGTTACCCCGTTCCAGCCCTTGGAATGGGAGCGTAATGCCACAATAATGGTCTGTGGCAAAAAAAGCCTTGAAGCTGCTGAGAAGGGCAATGGACATGGTGGTGGACACCTGGTCCTAAAGCTAAGAACAAGGAGACATGAAATCCTAGGGTGTTCTCACACTTGTCACCATTAATGTCCTCTATTCGTTTTGAATACTAATCTGTTAAGTGCTGGTCCTTACATGGATCTCTAAGCATTCAGCATTCTACTTTACAGGGCCAACATTATTTGCCTCCTGCTTACAGCTGGGAAGATCCTGGTTAACGTATCACAGACTACTATCTAGAGTAACTTTTGATTCCCTTGTCAACTGGTGCCATACAAATATATGCATCTGACATACCAGCTTTGCCATTTCGGATTTCCATAAATATGTATCTAAAACATTTCTAATTGTGCTTTTTGTAAACCATGCAGAATGATACACTATAAGTAGCAATACACTTTGGGGGTCATTTTTAAATAAATGGCAATTGCATGCAGCAGACCATCTGTGTTAGCACTTATGTTGAGTCCACCGTTTGCAATGTTATACGTTTGCAAGACAGTGTGAAAAACTAGAATAAAAATATGCAGAATTGCCTTTACTTTTCAGTTTTACGCTCTGATTTGACACAAACAAACACTGCTTGCAAATTACGCAGGGCAGGAAACATGTACTAATAATTACTAAGGACTCCACCTGGCAATTACTAATTTGTCACGGATTCCATTTGTTTTGTGCTTGCAAGAAAATCTCATGCAACCATAAAACAAAGGGGCTTTCCAAAAAGGAGGCGGAACGCACGGCAGAGATGTAAACTCCACTTTGCGTTCCTTTTCTGCAATGGAAGCAGACACAAATAGGTTCCAGAGGGAAATGGAGGCGTACAAACTTTACACCTTGCTTTTGTTTACACTTCCACCTTGGTTTTGTTTACACTCCCAGTTGCCACACCGCCCACAATACAAATGACCAACTTTTGTGCTTGCAACAGTTTACACCACCACAAAGTCAGATAGTAGCTATAACAATACCAAGCAAGATATGAATTGACTGTTCATAATTGTCAGAACTGGAGAAACCCTTTTATGGGCATATGGAATATATATATTGTAAATGCCAGTGAGCCCCAGGACGAGCAAGTCTTGTTGTACCTTGTTTCTATTAATACTGGGGTAGACAATGTTGCATTAAGAGACTGCTACAACAAACATTTGCACTATGTGATATGTCTGTAAAGCAGACACCAATCATTGCCTCTGCATGATCATGATTTCCTAATAATCGCTCAAGGAAGGTAGGAGGCTCCCTACCACGTGTAAAGCACAAGGGCAGTGTTGCACCAATATGTATGTAGGATTGAAATAAGATTCCATAAAGACTATTCTGGGAAAGGTTACAGGACAAAGGATTAAACAATATGTGGATAGACTTCTAGGCCCAAGGTACATTAACAGCTGGAGGGTGGGGGTGCAGGTCAGAGCCTCAGAGGGTAGCAATGGTGTACACAGAGCAGAAGTTACTGACTGCATTTCTCAGGGAAACGGACCCCAATAGGGGAAGATTGGGTCCATACCAAATATATATGCTTTTGTTTACATGAATGATGAATCTATATATCTATATATATATATCTATATATATATATATCTATATATCTATATATCTATATATATATAATTTGTGAACGTGTGCTTGTATGTTCGGGGTTGGCTCCAGCCCCCATAAAAGTTGATGGGCTGAAATCATGGCCCAGGGTCGCCATACCAGTCTGGGGTGTTCTGATAATAGTGAAATCTGACCAACCTGGAACAGCCTCCCTGCCTCTTTCTGCCTTAAACCGAACCTCATTATGTTCCAGAAACTCCTCAAGGCCTTCCTTTTCTCTTCCTCTCCCTCTCCCCTGCTAACCTCCTCTCTCCTCGCTTCCTTCTCTTCCCCAACTTGCTCAGCTATTTAAGGAACTCATGGTGGCAACAAGGCACAAGTGATCACAGTTCAAGGGTGTTTATTGAACTTTATAATGGGTGAGGTAAACGTGCAGTCTATAATGGGAGCAAGCTACGACCATCAAATAATTATAAGGCAGTCCTAGTGGTGTCTTGTCAAAATGTTGCTACTTGCAACCTTGGCCTCAACACAGTTTGGCTTGCTATCAGCTTCCTCCAACTCACAGGCTGTGCTGAACGCGTTGGCTTCTTTGTTCTCTGGAGTCAAGGATAGTACCACGGTAGCCAGCTTGCCTCTCCACCTGCGTTATCAATGCAGGAGGCGCCTGTGTACCATTGACATCTGCTGCTCCGCACACCAGCTGTAATTGCCAGTCTTATGCTTTCCCTTTTGGAGGCTTCACGGGTCTGAGTTGAAAAGGCCAAGGGCAATTCCCCCTTAGTCGTCCTTCCAGATCGCAGCACCTTTCTTCTCAGTTTGAAATGCCGGTTTGGTGTAGCCGTCTCCTCGTGCATTCGGCCTTATTCGAAGTGCTCTTTCGTGCTCTGCCTTTTATACCTGTGGGGATGGTAAAGGGCTGTCAGGTGTGCATGGTTATCGTCAATTGCCTGACTCTGCCTGGCCCGTGTGTTGGGACATCTCAGGTAAACGGCTCTGGTGTTAGTCCATTGTCTGTTACATTGCAAGAAAGTGTTTGTGCGGGAAAAGGGGGGGCAGGGTACAGCTTCTAAATATCCTACAGGGTAGGATGGGGAAAAGGTGTTACAGGGAAGGGGATACCATGTCTCAACCCTCAGTGTCCCACTTCCACACCCCAAAGACCCCTCACCCAGGTGATCCTCCCCCCACTGGTCCTCCCCCAGGAACTGGATCCAATAGCGATGGCCATGTCCTGGCCACATGGACGACAGTTCTCTGGGGACTAGCGGGTAAGACACCTTTAAGTTTCTCACAGCTTGCTGACTGGTCGCCTGGTGCACCTTCAGAGCCTTACAGGTCCCAGGCTCCTCCGCCAGTCCTATACTACCTCTGGACCTCTATACCTTGCTTGGTGCTACTGTATTATGCTCCATGTGAGGGGCAACCACTCTGCACTTAACCCTGGCCCCTGCTGCACTGGGTGAGCTTGTCTCCCTCCCCATCCCTTGCACTTCCTGCCTCTGCGTACTTGCACGACCTTGAATGTACTAGGCCTAGCAAGTCTGTGTCCGGTCCTCCCTCTGTCTCCCATCCCTAGCAAGGCCTAATACTGTAGTTTATTGTACTGTGCGTTCCTTTCCCTCACCCCCACACTCCTCTTCTCCCCTCACTCTGTCACGCACTTACACTAGTAGATATGTCTCTGGCCTAGTATGCTAGTTATTGTCGTTAGATCATTCAGAATTTTCAAGGCCTAAGAAAAACGGCTGTAATCCCTTGTTCCCTTCCCGCCTTGAAGCGCTTTGAAGCACTTCACTTGTGTATAAGCGCTTTACAAAAAAACAATTACAACCACACCCATGTACCCTGCACAGGGCGGGGTCCGGCTCTGTATAGGCAATTTCGGGAGGTTGCCGATTTTGTGACTTTTCCAAAAATAGGAAGTTAGGACACAAGGTTGGCATACAAATCTGGGGTGTACAGGCAATAGTGAAATTTGACCAACTCCATCCATTCGCCCTGCACAGGGGTGGAGCGGGGTCCGACACTGTGCTATCAGTATAGGCGATTTTGGGAGATAAATATCAAAAATAGGAGGTTATAACACAACAAAAACGTACACAAGGCTATTTCAGACCCATACGTGCATGTTAGCTACAGACCTGGGCAATGCTAGGTGATACTGCTAGTCCAAAATAAAAGAACAGACAATTAAAGTTCCCTACAAATAGGACACAGGTCATAAAACACTAACATTGCAGCCCTGTTTGAGAAAACACAGAGAATGCAGACTTTTGTAGTGTATGGGCATTCTAGGTCTCAAGAAAAGGGGTAAGCAGGCAATCAGTTCAGCAGCAATGTCTGAATGAAGAATAGGTCTTTGGAAAAAGTTAGAGTGGGGTCTTACAGGTCATTAGGGCTCTCAAGTTAGGCGACGGGACAGGATCACGTTTCAGTTTTGTTCTTGCAGCAAAACAGCATCAAGCCAAGCCTACATGCGCTTTCTCAAGTAGAGATTCGCTGTCTGGTTGGGATCAATACACAGTGCAGGTCATAAGCAGTAACAGCAGGTGGCATGATGAAGCTTTGGACAGGCAGGCAATGTCTGAGTTGGTGTAGCTAGCCAGCGGTTCGATGTGGGAGTCAGGGCCCAGAGTTGTTCCTTGGCTTCTGGGTTACTGAGAGACCCAGTTGACAGGGTCTCCAGGGGAAAGGGTAGTGTTCGTCCTGCACTTCAATGCCTGGAAGGTTACAAGAGCACCTGCAGGAACTGCGACCTCCAGTGAGAAGCATCCTGGTTTGTGTATTCAGGTAGCAGGCAAGGCCTTGGTCCACACTGCAGCTTCACCGCCCAATATGGCTGTGGCGTGACTGGGGACAAGAGCCTGCATCTTTCAACATAAATTAAAGCAATGCTATATTTATCATTTGGTATAATAAAAGTTATGTACACATTAGAGCTCACGTTCACCAGAGCCGTAGCGATTATGAAAGGAGTAAAAGCATTGCGTAAGGCTTTTACTCCTTCCATTAACGCCATGGTTCATTTTCAAGCATTTGAACGGCTGAGAAGGGGCAGCCTCCCTTCATCTCCGTCATACAAAAATGGTCCAGCATTTGCGCTGGATTGTCATGCTGGCGCAAATGCTAGAGATCACTATGGGGTTTGCCAGCTTTATGCACAAGCATAATAAGCCTATAAGGATCCATTGTACAAGCTGCCTGCCATGCTCACATGATAGGCAGCATGGACCATTACAATTAAACCCTCCCCATTCAATTGGGAACACTGCTTAACACTTGTGCATGCAATTGCGAGCATGGCAAATCACAGCTCATAATTAAAAGTAATCGCGGCCTGGCATGCAAATATGCCAGACAGTGTTTACTCAATTTACACAGCAGAGTGCAAAAGTGCAGGGCAAGAGGCAGCGTACACACGTGTTTGCAGCGTCTAGCTCTGCAGATTTGCACTCCATCGTACAAATGAGAAAATTTGGCGGAGGGAACCATTCACATTGCAGTGCAAACTTAACAGCTCCCCGCCGTTAAATTACTCCAAACGATTAAAAGGAGCCCCAATGTGCCTTACTTTTGAGTACATTGTAGAGGACTTCAAATCCAGTCATATACATATATGTGTGTGTGTATACATGACTGCATTTGAAGACCTTTACAGTTTTATTCATAATGATTTACAATGTACTTGTAACACCTTTATTTAATCTTATTGAGATCCTAAAAACATATTGGTGCAACGCTGCCTTTATATAAAATCTGAAGACTGCCTCATAGCCCCAGAACCTTGATATTGAGCACCCCGAAAACTACGGCCTTCAGAAATACTCGCCTAGTGTTAGGCAGAATCCTGTGCAGTGCCCTTAGGGACCAATACACACAATTAGGACTACAAGTGGAAATACAAGTTCACCTTTGGTACAAGCCAGTGCTACAATGTTAGAATGGTAGCAGTAGCGGAGCAGCCAGACTTACCTCAAGAGCAAATGAGCAGTAGTAGAGATTACACCAAGGACCACAATTACGAGGAATCAAGCAAACACTGACTCAAGGTTTTTGGTTTAAAAAGTAAAAGTACATTTATTTCTAGACCATCTGTTCGTAAAACACTTCACTTCTGTTAATTTAAAATCACACAAAAAATACACTACACAAAACCAATTCACTTTGTGCAACACAATTCAAGGTAAGTACCTTTGGTTTTGACAGACCGGTGTTGAGAAACAAAGATGTTACCGAGGGGACAGATGCGATCACTTTTTGACAGTAATGACAGTTCGGTCTTACAAAAGATACGCGTACCCGCGGGAAGAAATGTTACAGAGTTAAAACACACTTAGCACATGAATCAACACAAGAGAGTTGGGGATAAAAATCATAGGCAATACTTTTGTCAAGGCAGATAGAATCAGAGGACACTTTCCTACAAGTGAATATTAGTCAACAGGCCTGTGCCAGTGTCAAGTGGAACAGGGTTCCTGTTGTCGAGGATCACACGGTTAGTACAGTTCACGATTCGAGATTGCCAGGAGTACTTGGATATTGTCAAAAGAGGAAGCAAAAGTTATAAGAGGGAAGGAAGATAAGGACAAGCCTTTAGTGAGGAAAAAGGGGTTTTCCCCAGTTACACGAGGTCAGACACAGTACTTTATTCAAAGTGAAGAAGAACTGGTGCTACGGCAGTTGTTCCTGGTAGTTCCTGCAGACTCACGGTTCCTGTGGCTTCAGTCATGGGGACAAGAAGGACGACGTCTGGAGCGATCTGCCCTACCCAGGGATGAACCCAGCAGCAGCAAAAGCAACAGTGAATAAGTGGTGTGCTCCTTTAAAACAGGAGAGGCTCTTCAGGAGGCTATCCGGACCACTACAGTGCAGCGATTTCGACCAAGAAGAGGATCCTCTGCCTGTGGAAGATGAGCTGGTTGATCCCACCAGGCTCAAGGAAAGAAGACTCTTGACTGGACCTTCTCTTGTCGTCGAAGGGTAGATAGCTCAGGACTGCAGCAGGGCTCCACCGGGACTCGGTAGTTGCAGCAGCCATCTTCTTCTCCGCTTCTCTTCGGTTCCTTGCAGTTCCAGTGGCGACTCTGACTTCCAGCCCAAGAGTACTGCCTTATGTGAAAATCCCCCATTCACACAGCCTGGCTGTCAATCACACAGCAGGGGGGTTATCCAGCCCGGACACCCACCTCAGCCAATCATGACAAAGTGTGACTTGGGTTTCCAAGGATACTCTGTGCAGGGGGTGACTACACCCCTCCCTCACATTCAGCCCACATTGACACCCAGGCGCCAAAAGGAGGGATTCTTGAGAGAAGCCTGCCAAAAGACTGAAAAAAGAAGGCAAACCTGGCTTGCCGCGCAAAGTAAAACAAAAGAAGGACTTTAACAAAAAGAAATGGTGAATAAACCTGACCGGAGCCAAAAGAAAGAGTATTTGGTCAAGCGGGTTTATGTTCGAGGCTAATATAATAGCCTGGAACAGCACCACGTTTATATAGTATAATCGCGGTAGAAAAGTTAGGGTAGATACCACTGCCACCAGCCAAGTCTAAATGTTAAAAGAGCAAAACAAAGCTAAGAGAGGCACAGACAAAAAGGGATAGGAGTTAACCCTTTCCAGTACTCCATGTAAGATGGGGTGTACTGGGTCTGTAGTTTTAAATGACTATGTAAAGTAAATGGCAATTTTACCTGTTTTCTGGGGGACAGTAGTCAGCCCCAGAAAAATTGAGTCAGTGGGAAATCTAAACGACAACCCCGTGTCACTGCACTGAAGGTGCGGTGAAACACACATAAAAAAGTGGGGCTCATGGAGTGGTGTGGCTCCAGAGCCCAAGATCACACAAAACAGTTGAAATACACATGGCACAACACATGTAAGAGTGGGAAAAAGGCTCACACTGTTACCAAGTGGAAAAAAGTAAATTCCAGAAATCCAGCAAAGCTCACAAGGTGAGGGAAATTAGCCATAGATGAGAATTATCCCTAACACCTAGTAGTGCGAACAGTAACCCCCTTGAAATCTAGACCCAAGCATGAAATCTAGATCCAAGCAAACTGCCACCCATATCGTCTGTAACCCAACAAAACGTACTACCAGCAGATGGACTCCATTAAGGCTCACCCAGCCATCCATAATACACATGCACCTTCCCTACTACTACAACAATGCGCTCTAATAAAACACAAGATACATTCCTGCACATGCCCTCGACATACATGACCTCATCACTACCTTAGACTTTGGCATTCTAATAACCATAGAAACGTGGCTTCATGCTGCCTTAGGCCCAGCCATCTCTCTTGCCTTGCCATCTTCCATGCTGACCGAGCCATCGCGAAAGGCGGAGGAGTAGCAATGATAGCTAAAGACGTACTCTCCATCAGGGAACTAAGCTCCACCCTGGGTGTCAACTGCGACTTTTTGTCTTCTGAGTACACCCTTCTACACACCCTGGGCACCCTCATCAAACCTACCTTAAAATAAATACATCCTCTTGGGAGACTTCAACCTAGGGTATAATGACCTCAATCACCTAGCAGCCGTATCTCTCTCCAACTCACGCAGTGCCCTTGGATTTCAACAATGCATCAGCACCCCAAAATACAACAAAAGTTGCATTCTAGATTGGCTTGGGGACCTTAATTGCCAGGTGGCTATCCTCTCTAATGCCCCCTTTCCGTGGTCAGACCATACACTTTACTATCTCACCTATTACGCACGCCCCACCCATGAATATCTTCCTACTCAAGCTCTTCGCTCCTCCTGCTCCAACTCCTTGAGGGTCAGTCGCTTCTCCAAGCAACGAGTTGATGGGCAGATCTCTTTCCTTGGCTGGTGCCTCCTTCTGGAACAGCTCCCTGAAAAGTGAACAGAACCATCTCCGGTTCCGGAATCACCTCAAGACCTTCCTCTTTGCTTCTGCCTTCTCTCTTCCTCTCGCCTGCTGATCTCCTGTTTGATACTGCACTGGCCACCTGGTTAACCTCTGAATTCGGGCCCAGGTCCCTGCAGATGACTGAGAATTAAGCACAAGAGCAGCTCTCAGTCAAGTTCACAAAAATAAGATGCACACTTGCATTCATAACAAACACAACTATGCAAACATTAAGTAGGAAGATCAGGACGCCTAGAGAACTTAAAGCTATAACTATACTGTACGCATTTCATGGGTCAGATTGACCACACTCCTCTTTAGCACCCTGTCGGGGGGAGGCAGAAAATCAGGTGGCTAGGAACGCGGGCTTGAACCGCTGGTGCAAGCCCGCGTTCCATACCACCTGACGGTCGGCTCCCCCTGCCATCTTCCCCCCACCTCTGTCCCGTTTCTTTCCCACTTCCCACCCCCACTTACCTTATCTCTGCCCAGTTGCACTCCTGCACAGCCTCCTGGCAACCCCTGCACTTGTGGTATGTATCTGCAACCCTATAGTCCCCTTACTTGCACTTATAAGACACCTGTTGTCTGCACACCTGCACATGCCACCTGTTGGCTGCACTACTTGTTTTTGATCTCACGACCGGCACTTGCCCAAGCTCCCCTCCCCCTTGCACGTTTGCCCTCCCCTCCCCTTGCACTTGTGCAATCTCAATGTCACAAGGCCTAGTAAGATCGTGGTCTTTTTCCTCGCTCTTTTTCCTCTCCCTTGCTTCGTCACACCTTGAAACACTTGTGTATAGGCGCGTTATAAAAGTCACATCATATAATTTACCCTTACCACTGAATCTTATACGAGGCTCCAGAAACCTCACCAAGGAATGTATCATTCCCCTGCCTAGCTCACACTTTCTTGAGCCCCCCCTTCAACAAGGAGCCCAATACACTTGCAAACTTGTATGACAAAATTCTTACCACTGCGGTTGACACTATTGCCCTGCTTAAACATCATAAACTTAAACTATCCGCTCACCGAAACCCATGGTTCACATCAGAACTTCAAACACTCCATTCCACTCCCAGCAACAAGTGGAACAGCGCCATCCTGAGGGAATACTGGACCGACAAGACAACCAGTGCCCATTTACAAGACAGATGCCCAAGAGCGATTTTGTCAAAGGAACCACATGAGGGAAACCTAGGGAAGTAGGATATTACAAATTTAAGATTGCTCAACCATTGAAGTTCACACAGTTAATGAAGACATTAACTTCAGTCCTCTAACTGAAAATCATAGACTTACGTCTCTTAACACTTGGGAATGTAGTTGCTCAAAAGAGAATGCACAACTATGTATGCTAACTGAAATGCCTATATTGTATTACAATTAGGAAGGACAGTGCCAATTGAACCTTGCACTACTTGAAACACACTCAACTAAATGTAACTAAAATGGGATTTGGACCAAAATGTACTGGACTGATTAAGGCTAACTATAAAAACCCAACTACGCGATTGTAAGTAAACGACCATATCTCTCTCCTCATCTTTTTACAACGCGGACCAAACAAGTGTGCCCACTGTCACCTCTACTGTATGCACTCCATTTAGAACCACTACTGGCAAAAAGGGATCCATTTTGGCGGTATTTACCATAGAATTATGGAATATGCCGACGATATGTTACTTATGGTAGCGGATCCAGCTAACACTTTGCAGACGGCCACCCAGGAACTGGAGATCTTTGGTGGGGTGGCATGATTAAAGATTAATGTAGCCAAATATCTTAAATGTATCCCTTTCACCAGCAGAAATGCAGGACCTACGGGAATTCATACATTTGGGGTGGGCGCGGGCGGGAATAAAACTATTCTGGGTGGTAATAAACCCTAAACTCGATTTATATTCAGCTAAGTATCCAACATTGTTAAACGAAATAGAAGTGCAGCTAAAGAGGTGCGATCGTCTCACTATCTCATGATTGGGTATAATACACTCCATAGAAATGGTCACCCTTCCCAAAGCGCTGTACATCTTTCAAGCACTAGGGTGCCCCTATCGTTTTTCCGCAGAATACATAGAGCTAATTCTGGATTCATGTGGCAGAATAAAACCCTGCAAGTAGCAAGTACACTATGCTTCCAACTGAGAGGGGCGGGATGGGTCTCCCCAATTTTCTTAAAAATACTACCACGCGGCCCAAATAAGGGTGATAAAAGAATGGTCCACGGGCGAGTCGGAGAACAGATAGATAGGGATGGAACAGGTGGTGGGCGGGACCCAGACTCCGAGATGTTTTGTGGTTATCCATAAAAGTCTGCCCGGCTAACATGCACGGGAATGATATTATGGGTGTAGCAGAGGAAACTTGGGATGCAGCAGTTAAAAAGCACAATTGGAAAACATACCCCTCTCCACTCACACCTATGTTCTTTAACCCACAATTTACCCCAGGCCTAGAACCCTATGTATTTAAGGAATGGCAACTGGCAGGCTGTCTAAGGGACATGTTTCCGGGGGAGGAGGTTAAATCATTCTACGATGTAAGCAAGAGATTTGACTATCTGAAAACTCTAGATTCCAAATACTTTCAGGGGAGACATTGGATTCTTACCCCACCTGTACAGACTGCAGCGGTAAGAGTTAACACCCCTAGAACATTTTGTAACATCTGACCCAGAGGACAAAGCCCTTATCTCCACTCTACATAAGCTGATGGCGGATGCTGAAGTCAATGGAACGACTAGCTATAGGCAACGCAGGCAGGTAACCTTCGGGGCTGAGATCACAGACTCAGACTGGGATAATCTGTGGAAAACAATTCCAGACCAGAGAGTTCTGGTACAAATTAATGGTGCAATGGAATTATACTGCAGCCCGTTTGGGGAAAATTAAACTATCATTGTCGGATAAATTCTGGAGGGATTGCGGAGGGGTGGGGAATTGGGAATATGTATGGTGGAGTTGCCCATTGTTGACACAGTACTGGGAAACAGTGAATAAACAGATGATTGAAATGTTTCCCTTGCAAAAGATAAGATCTCAGCGTACATCCCTTCTAATATTGATGTAGGAGGTCTTTAGGCAGCAACCAAAGTCAACTCAGAAGGCTTACGTTATATTGGTAGCGATTTCTCAAAATTGGAACGTGAACCCTCAGATTACGGAATGGTTCACCAAAGTCTGGAACTTTCTAGCGATGGAATGGATGATGTACTCACTACAAGGGGAACACTCAGCTTTCTCCAAAGACTGGAAATAGGTGCATGACTTTTTACATTTGGACTACAATGTTATGTATTTTTCACAGAAACTGCATATTTTGGGCATTGCCCGAGACAACAAGTGCTGGTACATGTTTGATGGTCTTTTCGTCACTAGGGAATTGGCTATAACAAAATGGGCAGAGGTGTGGTGGGTGGGAAGGGTGTGGAGCTAAAGAGATGTTTGGGGGGAGGGCTGGGACTATTGTTTTTGTGGTAAAATAGAAATGCAAAGAACATTTTCTAAAATGAAGTAATACTCGCAACAATATTGTACTTGTGCTCTGAGAAAGCCCGGGAAAGGGCAAAGCAATCGCACATGCCTCCAAATGGAGTATGTTGGCACGTTGTAAACCTTTGTATTTGTGACACTGGATACATGTGGAACTTTCTAAAACGCTTGCAACTTTGCAACACTGGACACTTGTAACCATTTGTAAAACATGACAATTTGTAACGGCTTAGAAACTGTGATAAATTGCAACATCTTCTTGGTTTAGTACCAATAAAATAATATGCAATTGGAATATCACGTGTAGATCTGTCTACTTTAATTCAAAAAGCTAGGCGCAAGCAACCCAATGAATACATACCGGCTAGCAGAAGTTTCCTGGAAGAAATCGCAGGGAGAAGGCAAAAAGTTACCATTTACAACAGCTGCCAAACACTACAAAAAAGCCATCCTCTCTGCCAAAGCCTCAACATACAATGCCTGCATTGCCAATGCCAATCTTCACTATACTCTGGGAACTAGAAAACCCCACCAACTCCCGCCCACAACACCATATCCAAATATGGCACATGATGCACCAACATTCAAGATGCCATGCCCACTAAAATCGACTCCCTGCACAGGAAAAATCATTAACAAACAATCCTTATTTAAAGTTTTGCAAGCCCCCACCAGTAACCCGCAAGTTCTCCCCAGGTTCCACTTCACAAACGTCACTGAAACTGAAGACAAATCCATCTTAAAAGGTCTTGCACACTCACGCTGTAAAGGAGAAACCTGCCCAGCGAGTCTTAGCAAAGACTGCGCTAATATCTTCGCACCCCTCATTGTCTCCTTCATCAATGCCGCCTCCTTTTCCACTGGCATAGTACCAACAAGCCTCAAGGAAGCCTGGGTGCTTTGGACAGAGCAGCTTATCTGCAAATCCAACAACATCTAGAAGCCAACCACATTTTAGGAATACACTAGTCAGGATTGTGCCCAGGCCATGGGCCTGAATCAGCATTACCTGACCTTAAAACTCAGATTGACGAAATTAGAGGTGAAGGAAAACTAGGCCTACTGCTACTGCTTGATCTATCAGCAACCTATCCACCTGTGCAGACTTCTCTCCTGAGGCCACATCCTGGATTTCCTCCTTCCTAGCGGACAGATCCATGAGAGTATTCTCTGTAAATGCCAATGACAACCCCTCCCACACCTATCACCTTTATCGGTACCTCAAGGATCTTGTGTATCCGCTGCACTGTATAGTATATTCACAATCCCACTATGTACACTCCTTGGCTCAATCGACATATCCTACACAAACTATGCCGATGATATTCAAATTCTCCTCCTCCACCCTCCGTCTACACGACCATACAGACCTGGATGGCCACTCACAAAAATGGTTTACAGTCATTGCATCGAATGCAATAGCATTGAATGCCATACAAGAGGAAAAAAGCATTAATAAAAGCATCATATGCCTTTTTTAAAATTTTATATTTAAATGGGGGTCCCCCCAAACCCCTCTTTTTTATAACCTTTAACCTTTAAAATCCATTTAAAATTAAACTAAACCTTTACCTTTTTTAATGCTTTTTATTCTCTGGTATGGCATTCAATGATGTTGCTTTCGATGCAATGATCAGATACCCTTACCATCTATGCCTGTATACTTCTGTTGAGACCACCATCAATGATCAAAAGACTGAACCCGCAATACTCCTTTAAGATTGACGGTATCCCAATCCCAGTCTCACCCATTGTGAAAAAGCTGGGTGTATACTTAGATGCCCCCCTCTCTCTCAGATGGCAGGTTAGTGTCATTGCCTCCTCAGCCGCCTACACGCCCAAACTAATCAACGCTTCTAGACCATTCCTCTCCACAGACAGTTGCCTGGCATTTGCTAGTGCCACTACAGGATCTAGGCTTGACTACTTCAATACCCTTTTTGCAGGTACCTCAGACTACAACATTCGAAAGATGCAGGTCGTCCAAAACAACGCCCTTAGAGCAGTGCTGAACATTCCCAGAATGGAACACTTCACTGCAGCTCGAAAAAAGTCCACTGGATCCCTATTCGTGAACAGATCCTCTTCAAAACACTGTCCATTATGAATAGGTGCCTATCCATGGATACCCCTCCTTACCCGTCTCAAAAGTTCATAAAAGCCTACTCCACCAGACCTACTGGATCGATCTAGATCAACCTACGCCCACCGCATCATCCAGCCCAAATTCAAACGGGCTAAAGCTGGAGGTTCTAGCTTCCTGGCCACCACAGCCAAACATTGGAACCTTTTCCCACCCATCTTGCGAGGCGAGCACTCTTATTAGACTTTCCGAAAAGTGCTAAAAACACAGTTATCTTAATCTGATGTATGCACTGTGATAATCAACCATTATCCGCCATGTTAAAATGTATGTACTTTGTTCTTGTGAGTAACTGGTCATGTTACAGTGTCTTATTGCCCCAGGGCTTAGTGCACTATACAAATGCAAACATGTAATAAATAAAGGAGATAAAACTGTAGAAAGGCGTAGTTGCTCCAACCTGGGTAAATAGGGGTGTGGTGACACTCCGCTGTGGGAGTAGATAGGGGTGTGGTGACACTCCACTGTGCTAGTGGTTGGGAACTGTATGTTGCGCCAAACTGTGTAGATAGGGGTGTGTTTACATTCCGCTTTATGAGTGGTTGGGATGTGTGTATGTTCCGACCAGGGTAGATAGGGGTGTGTGTGCATTCTGCTGTATGAGTGGTTGTGAATGGTGTGTGTTCCCACTGGGGTAGATAGGGGTGGGTTTACATTCTGCAATGTTTGTGTGTCCGTGGCGTGGTTCAATTGAGCTGTATAAGAGTTGCTGTGGTGAGTATCAGCAAGTGTAGGAAGGGGGACGCCTTCCGTGTTATGGATACAGATTATGTGGGGGGACGCTCCCCGACTTTATGAGCTGCGTTCCTCAAGAGGTTTGTGTTGAGTGTTCCCTGTACATTCCCTTTCGTGGATTTGTGTGTGAGTGTAAAGGAGGGAGATGTGTTGTATTGTGCTTAGTGTGAATGCAGGTGCATGGTGATGCTGAGAGAATGTTGGTGTGTGAGTGTAGGAATCACTGTGATGCAGGTTCCAGGAGGAGCCAGTTGGAGAGGCCCAGCCTGGGTGATGGGACCCAGTGGTTCACTGTTATCATCTTAAGTTGTAACCGGAATAAAGCTTACCTGTGGAGCCTGACAAATGTGTCCAAGGAACATGCCTTTCTACACACAACCAGCTCTTGGGTATCATGCATAACAGAAAGCCGGAGCGAACCCTAGGGAGCAAAGTACACAGTAACATCAAATAGGTGTGTTTGTATGGCACAAGTTGGCCTGGGGAGTGATGTGCCACTTGTTAGATGCAATCATCAAACATCTGTAAGCAAATTAGAGCACTTCATGTGTCTGGAACTATTTGCAAATAGTCCTTCCTGCAGCAACATGTTGTTTCATTCTGGCTATTGCTTTACAGGTCTACCCTGAAGCTTGAAAAGACAAAGGTAAAGGAGAGTATAGGGAAGGACAGTGCTTTAGGCTGCAATTATCCTGGCACCTCCACAGGCTAGGAGCGTGTCTGTTTATTAAGCGCCAGACAGGTTCAATCGGAGAGAGTGGACAGTAAGATGCACACAGGCAGCAGTTGTGCGCTACAACACGCATCGAATAGGTGGGCATGAGGTATGCAGTGGTATGCCAGGGCTGCTACATGTGTGTCAAGGGCCGAGCTTCCAGTGGCATGATACGTGGGAAAGGCACCGAGGACTCGTTATCTCAGAATGACAGACCTACGTGTACAGTCTAAAAATGCGGCACTGCTCCGTTTAAACAGCAGGACCAATGGCGTTTCTCCAAATACACCATTCAGAGCACAGACTGCACCTTGAACTTTCAGGGGGAGATCAAGTACCCAGTCAGGTTGTATTATTAAACTTTGCAAGGTCGCTTTGCTGGTGCCGGCCACAATCTACACAGGACCAAAAGCAGGTGGGCACCCCGCAGTGTTCAGTCGCTCAGTAAAACCAAAATATGAAACAGTGTGGGTTTTCTGGAGCGGACCAGAGCCACAGCTGCTAATTGCACACCACTTTGGTAAGGGGCTCCTTAGCTTGGAATTAGGGCAGTTGGGCAGACAAGACATTCGGTAAGAAAGGAATAGCCTAGATAAACCTGGAAGTGAGGCAGACAGAGCATGACCTAGCATACAGGTTGCTTCCACAGTGGCAAGGTGCACACAACTGTTGCAGGACTGGCCTACAGGGTTTAATACAGAGGCCAGCAAGCTCGAGCTAGAGTCTGGGATGGAGCCAGAATAATGGCAGCATAAAACATTGAAGGAAATATTTTACAAATCACAAAAATAGTGGCACAAAGCAGCGCTAGTGCTGGGAAATTATGTAATGAATTGCAGAATGGGTTCAAATCCCAGGCTCCCCTCTCAATCAAAGTGTGCGATCCTAGAAAAATATTTAATCTCGTCATTTTACCTGCCAAAATTGGGAGACCCTAGAAGTTATTCAGTTTGCAGCTTGGGTTTTAACAAAGCCTCACTCATGGGTTTCTAGACTATGGTTTTGTTCCAGCTACATATAATATGACTGAATCTTACATTGCTCACCACAAAGTTATTTGCCTCATGGCAACTATTTCCATGCCTCTTAATCACTCGCACACCTCGTGGAAGGTGGGATGGCAGCCAAGAAACGCTTTGTATGGTGGTGGCTAGGGGGTGAAGCATGCATGATACTCACTGTTCTGGTAGCAGTGAGGGGGCGGGGACACACGTGTTTATCTTATAGAATGCATTCAAACAGACGGGGCAGCACCAGTGTTTTTCTATGGTGGCAAAAAGGGAAAGGGGCATGGGTGAAATGAAACAGGGATCAGGTGCGTGGTAAAAGTTCCACTCGCACAGAGAAGGAATTGCATGGGATGGAGCGGTGCAATCCCCCCACACGGAACAGGTAAATGAAGGCCATCAGAAATGCAAGCTACACTTGCATAGAACAGCACAGTATATGTCCGAGCAGTCCAAATTCCCCACCACAAAAAACTTGCCAAGCAGTGGGCTAAGCGATGCAAGCTCCCCTGCATGGAATAGGAACAGCATAACAGCAGTGGGAGCACCACCCACATAGAACTGAACAGCTCATTGCACCTGCAGTGCAGGTACCTCAGAGATAGATCTAATATAGCACTGATGGTGACTAGTTCAAATACATAGGCCAGCTCGCTTCCGAATCAGAAAAGCTCCACATAGTAGAAATTGACTAAGCCATAATTAAAAGGAATGCAAGCTTAGAACGCATGATTTGTGTACCCTTTTCCAGCCTACTATATGTCTATGCAAAAAGGACGAGCAATCTCATCCTTGGCACTTAAGAGGTTAAGCATGTTGCAGAAGTGGATGTTAATATTACAGGAGGATAACCCACTCAATGGGCCTCATTACACGGATGGTGGTAAGGGTTTACCGGTACCGGTATTTTACCGGTACCGGTAAATCCTTACCGCCTTACTACGAGGTCCCTTTGCGGGTTGGGGAATTTAACGCCTGCTTTTTGCAAGTGTTAAAAACCAACCCGCAAAGGGTCCCAGGGAGCTAATTACGGTACCGCAATTTGCGGTACTGTAATTAGCGCCTTCCCCATTCCCATTATGCCCTATGGGGCAAAAATGGGAATGGGGAAGGGCAATGGTGGAAGGGGGAATTACCGCCCCGCCAACCTTGGAATGGGGCGGTAATTCCCCTTTCCACCAAGGCGGTGCTGGTATTTTACCAGCATGAATAATGGCGCTAATAGCGCCATGGTTCTCCGCCATCCGTGTAATGAGGCCCAATACCTTCCATTTTTCCTCTACAAAGGTCTGCATATTTGATGTCTTCTGTGTACATTTCTAAGACTCGAACAAAGATACCTAATTACACAGTAAAGCAAACATGACTTGTACTATGTGGTTTGATTGCAGTCTGTAATGATTAATAAAAGTCCTCATTTCCTGGAACTAGTGCAACTTAATATTATGCTAGTGTTCTGATAAAAGCGGAGACCCAAGGCAGGTAAGTGATACTTGATTCAGACCCTGCAGCAGCCGCCGCCGAGTCCCAGCATAACCAACTCAACAGTGTACAGTAAGCCAACAGGAATGTTATATTACAAACAGAATCAACATTCTGTTCACGCACCAACTACAAACATATTACTTTACGTGCGCGCTCAATTTATGACATGTTCTGATACGATAGGACAGAGAGGCAAGTACTCATTGCTAAAATCTATGCCTAATCTCATGGTCACATTTTGGCTGGCCCGAGTTAGCTTCACATGCTTCAGAGGCCCTCTAAACTGACATTGAATGAGCTAACAATCATAGTGCTCAGGGAGGAATACTGCATGAAGTGCTACATGAACATGTTAAATACCTATCTGGAACCACCACAGGGACATGTTTTGCTGAGGTTTTGGTTTCTTTGCAAATGTACCAATTGCACTGGCTGGAGAGTCAGGGTTTGAATGTTTTATTGCTCACCCTTGAATGAGGGCCCTGCTGCTTCTGACCAATTACAGTACCATTTACCACATCGGCTCCAAGTTAAGGTTTAATGGATGTTGAAAGTAGGCATTGCATATCCACCTGGTAAGGTTTTGAGGTGGAGTATTGTACACACAGTTTTAATTATGACTGTATATTTAATTATAAGATTAAAAATAATTTGCCTCAGCAAGAGTGCAAAACGTATGTTGGAGGCAACCAGAGCATGACTAAACTTGAACACATAATCAAAACTATTGTCTAGCAAAGATGTTTGGCTCCAAATAGATTATTACATTTGTGGAAAACGTTCTCCTACGCTTTAATGTATATGAACATACCACGTAGATGCATCTTTATGATAAATGCACACAACCCAAGAACTCCGAAAAATAGGTTTGTGCAATGCAAGCAAGCATTCATTCACTGAAAAAGCATAATTCGTTTGTTAAATGGATACTTTACAATTGGAACTAGGTTTTCCATCATATAACAGCTACAAACCTAAAATGTTAGGAGAATAAATATGCATGTGTAAAGCTCCTCTCCATGAGCAAATACAGACACGAAACACAGCAGACGTTGCATAGAACGAGACCATGCTTCATTTCACTGTGCGCTGTTTCTGAGGGCACACAGCTCAGAGATACATTCCTGAGCTGCTACATCGTGGCCACCCGTTTCCTCATTGCAGGTGGGAGCATATGATGTGTTCTGGCTTCAGTCAAGTCCCCTGCCCTCTTCCCTCAACTGGTGCATACGAAAGATAAAATGCATAGAAAGACTTGGTACAACACTTCGCTGGAGGTCTGGGTATAACAGTTGACAAGTGGGAATTGCTGGACAGGAGACTCAAGGGCCTTACGTTTGGGCCAGCAATTTGGTAACCTCAGGAGAGTTAGTTCATCAATTCACATAATTTAGCAATGATCCCACGTTCTGTGGGCTACACTGGCCGGTAACGGCCCCAGCTCAAGTTTGCTCAGCCGTTAACATTGGGCCCCGGTGCAGTTTCCAGGCCGGTGTAGCCCAAGAACGCAGGATTATTGCTATTAGGCAAACCCTCGAGGAGCCAATAGCAATTAAAAAAACAATTTAAAACAGCTGCGCTGCTTCGTTCCCAGCAGCAGCAGCCTGGGAGAGTCAGGCAGGGTTGCCATGGAAATGGGAGGCGGGGATCCGCTCTGAGCCCCCTCTTCCAGTTCTATGATTTCACGAGGAATCCGTGCGTCCTGGGCAGAGGAGCCCTGAAGCGGACGATAAGGATATTTGGGAGTTGAGGGGCTGGAGGAGTAAAATGGGTAGCAGGGTTGAATTAGGTTGCTGGAGGCAGGGGGAGGGAACACAGCAGCACTGGGTGCAGCCACCACTCTGGTTGCTCCGAACCCGGGCTAGCATCAGTAGATTCAGCCCAGGTTTGGAGCAACCAGATTGGGTGCCGCACCTGCCAAGGATACTTATTGGCAGTCACATACAGCTTTATATAAAAAAAACAATATGATTTTGGTTAGTAGAGTTGTTCATGAGGGGCCATACTAAAAAGATTTGCTACTAAACTGCAGTTGGGCAGGTTATTCCCAGTTACCATCAATACTAATGATCTCATTTTGGAACGAAATTGGGTAATAGAGATGTTGGCGTGATAGTCCTCAAAGGACAGCCAGCTGGTTTTAATTAATACCAACTGTAGGACACTACCGACCCCTAATAGTGAGGTGCAAGAGGTGGGCCTAGGAATTTCCCAAGCAGTTTATCAATAGGGCAGACCTCTCTCTTTGCTGCAGTAACAGCAGGATATTACCATCCATTCAATGATGCCACGATTTTAGAATTGTTTATCTACTAGGGAATACATGTTTAGGGAAGGAGCCACAGAGGTGCACACAATCTTTTGCTCACCAGGACAAAATTACAAACGATCTTGCTTATCTTGTTCAGTTAACTGGGGTGTCTTAAAAATCTTAGTACGACTGTAATCACGCTACAATGATGTACCATGTAACAATGAGGTTGAAGATCCGGTACAACGTTGCAATGAGTGGGTAACGGAGGACAGCTTTCAATTCTTGAAACAGAATCGACTTACTGTATAAGTGCCTAACAAACGCACAATAAATAAATAATATATACATGCTAGAATAAGGTTTCTTAGTCCCGTCAAATAAATGCTTGGTGGGGCATCTGGACCAAGTCAGCAATGTATCCCCAATTCAGCAATCCCTCCCCCATTCACTGTGGCGTTCCTCAAGGCTCGTGTGTATCCCCTACGTTGTATAACGTATTCACCAAGCCCCTCTTCGATGTGCTTGACTATCTGGGTGTCTCCTACACTAACTACGCGGACGACACCCAGATACTCATCCCTATCACAGGAGACTACACAGCTGACACCAAAGCCCTTAACGATGTTTACTCGGTCATCCAGGCCTGGATGGCACAGCACGAACTCTGCCTTAACGATGATAAGACTGAGCTCTTACTTTTAGGATCAAATCATCGGCTCAACAAACTAGACCAAACCTACAAGTCCTTCAATATTGACGGCAATGACATTAAAGTCTCCAAAGATACTAAGACGCTAGGGGTCTATCTTGACTCCTCGCTTTCTCTGAACAGACAAATAAATGCAGTTAGGTCAGCTTTGGCCTATATCTGCAAACTTATCACTGCCTGTAGACCCTTCCTAAACTCCACCAACTGTATCACACTCGCCAGAACTCTTGTTATGGCCAAAATCGACTACTGTAGTGCTCTCTACCTAGGGACCAGTCAGTCTAACCTTAATAAATTGCAAACTGTACAAAATAATGCCTTAAGGGCAGCCTTAAACATCCCGAGACGCTCTCATATCTCCTCCGTCAGATTGGACTTACGCTGGCTCCCGGTAAAACAGAGAATTTCCCTGAAAACCCTAGCTTTGACTCACAAATGTCTGAACAACAACGCCCCACCTTACCTGTCCACTCGCTTCTCACGCCACACTTCCACTCGACCTACCAGAGCAGCCCCATCATTCCACTCCTTCAAGAACAAAGCTAAAACATGGCTGCTCTCCCAAGTCTCATGAGACCTTGACACAGTCCAGACTCCATGTGGGGTACAGAACTGAATATACATTTTCTCTCTGCTCTGTCCCTGTATTATACGCTGTTAATGGTACCCTTCGGTACATGTATATATGCTGTATATTTTTGTAACTCACTGTAACTACTGCTTTTTGTAACATGTTTAAGAGTATGCGCCCGGTTGCCCCTGGGCCTGGTTTTTTGCGCTTTATAAATAAAATAAAATCAAAATCAAATCAAATTAGAATGAGGCAGGGCTGCATTAGACTGGACCTAGATCATTGTTGATGGCACTAGGGCAACATGTAGGGTTGCAGCAGTAGGCCTGAGGGTGAAGGGGGCAAAGCAAAGGTAAAGTAAGATGCTGCCATTCAGTAAAGCATAATTGCTATGTTCACACCACCCTGCCTAGGTAGCACAGTATAGTTCACTATCAGTAGACAATAAACTTATTTGCCTCACGGGGGTGGAGGGGAATTCTCCCACACCCACTTTCCATCATCGCTTTTAGGAGAGTGGAATTTCACCCCAGGGAAGGAGCGGTTTGAAGGAGCGCTGGTGGCCCCAGAATTGAATGGGGAGCATGAAAGACAAAAAAGGTTTGGAAGCACAGGATTTTCCACCTTCCCAGAGACTTTTCCGAACATTGTACCAGTAAGGCAGCCACTTTGTGTGGCGCATGGTAGGGGCCAAGTTAAGTTCTTTTGAGAGGAATGTGGAATGCTTGGTATGCACTTCATTGCGAAGCTGCACATATCCTACGCACGATACACTTTATTGAGTGCCATATAATGGCACTAGGTGCTTTATTGCTACATGATTTGTAAACATTTCTGCTTCTTCATGTGAAACATTAAGCTCGTTGTTCATGCACTAGCAGTTTATGGCTGATTTTAACAGTCTTTTATATTGCCTCATCCACTGTTCCTGAAATTGTTCTTTTTAATGGCAATTGTGCATCACAGCTGATCGGACTACATGACAGGCCCTTGCACTGCATTGTATCCAGCACCTTATTGCTATTAAAGTAGCTCAGACTATAGTCACTGCAAGATACTATTACGGTCTCTGTCCCTGTGGCAGCTACCTGGGCTTTAAGGATTTTACTGTATCATACTTCGATGGAGGTGCTGGTATGTTGCACACCTTATCCTGTGGACAGAGTTGCTGTAACACGAGACATGTATCGTGCATTACTGCGTTTAATGGAATGTTGGAATCGTTTCGTCCGTTGAACTGCATCTTTCATGATAGGACCATTATAATTGATCTTGCATTTTTGCTATTTTGGGACAAAGATTGATTGCTAATTAGATTTCTCATAGATTCTGACACTCCAAGATGTCTGACAATTGTCTGGCCAGAGGGGCATGTGCCATAGAGTACGTGAGAATCTCCTGTGTGACCAAAGAGCTGTAACCATATACAAAGTCCTGTTTTTATGTTGTTTCCCTTTAATGTGATCTAGCAGTTTGCTAACCGCGAAACGCATCGTTGCTTGCTTCTCTCTGTTCACGGCACATACAATGAACACATTTTTTGTCGTAGATTCCATGGGGTTCATTTCAACACAGATCCGTAGATTAACCACCGCTCTGCTGCTGCTCCGAGGAGTGCAGTCCGCCAGTGTCCCAAGGTACGAAGTTATATATATATATATATATATAATGGCCCGGGAAGTTGGTTGGAGTCCCGCCAAACCCGGATGAGATAAAAGTTTTGGCGGATGTTGTGAGGGTAGCCAGTCATTTCTCTGAAAACTAAACAGAGAGGTGAGTTTTACCAAAACCATAATACCGAAAAAATTCCAGAAATGTTAATTAAATATATATGGGGAAGTGGGGTAAGGTGTTAAAATGGGTGGTGAAGTGCTTCGGGTGGGGTGGGGTTACAAGGATAGAAACACCCCCCCCCCCGCAAAAAATAAAACAAAGAAAAAAGGTAATTGTGTTTTCTCAGTATTATGTTTTCGATGAAACTTACCGCTTGGAAACTGTCTTCAGTAAAATCAACTATAAACGTTGTGAGATCAACATCTACAGAGTCGACAGAAGGCCATCTTATTTGGCCACCTATCAGGGTAGGCAAGTTTAGATACCAGAACGAAGAGGACAAGAAACACTATTATCTGTGGTCTATAAACTCTTACAGTGCTCCTACTATGATCAGCTTATCAAGCAAAACAAAACCAAAGTAGGTCTGTAAGCTTCTGTTGATTAGCAAGTGGACCTGTCAACTGAAAAAAAAGGATAAGTAAAGATGACTGAACCCGGGGTAGGGCTGGGGTGGGTGGGTGCCGGATGCAACTTACTCCATTCTTCTGTCTCTTCTTCAGTTGTAGCTCCTTTATTCTCGAGTAAGTCTGATTCTTCACTTCCTGTATTATCGACATTCCAACCTCTTGTGGATGCCAATATTTCTTTAGCCCTAGCTAGGGCTCATTCCACCTCTTCCCTGTGACGATTCCCTTCCTTCTTTAATCCTTCTGGTTCATTCTTTAGTTTTAACTTAGCTCGCTGCACACTTCAATTTCTCTCTTTCTAGTGCTATTCTAGTGGAATCACACTATCCTGCTCTCTTCTCTTTCTAATCTGGGTTTTCAGGGTTCAGTTTCTAATTGTTTCCTTCCTACTTCACAGGCCGTACTTTTTCTGTTCCTTGGGCTGGTCACTCATCTCTTACTTTCCTGCTTTTACATGGTGTCCCCTAAAGTTCAGTTTTTGGTCCTTTTCTCTTTTCTCTTTATACCTTTCCTCTTGGTTCTATTATTTCATCTTTTGGTTTTTCCTACCATCTATATGCGGATGATACACAACCTTTACTATATTTTCCTTCTTTTACTGACTGTATTCAATCTTCTCTTTCTGCCAGTCTTCTTGGAATTCAGTTTTGGATGTCATCTAATTATTTACTTCTTAATCCCTTTAAGAGTGAGGTTCTGTTTTTTCCAGCTCAGCGTATCCCCTCTCCAATGCCTCCCCCCTCTCCTTCCTCTTATTCTCCTGCTGCTCGCAATCTCTGTGTCATTCTTGACTCTCCATTATCTTTTTCTATTCATATCGCCTCTATTTCTCGTTCCTGCGGCTATCACATTTTTAATATTCAAAAAACCTGTTGCTTTCTTGCCTTCTGCTACACTCCTTATTTCTTCTCTAGTTTTGTGTTGCTTGTTCAATTGTTCTTTTCTTCTTGGTCTTCCTGCATCTCAGCTTGCCCCTCTTGTTTTATCTGCCGGTCTTCAATTTGGGTTCTCTGTTGTCTTGCTCCTCTGGATTCGATTATTTATGCTTTACACGAGGGAAAGAAAAAGAAAAAGAAAGGAAAAGGATAAGAAAGGAAAAGAAAAGAAAAGAAAAAAAGGAAAGGAAGGATTATTTGTGTACAGTCCCTGCAATGCCGCCCATATTCTCTTTGGGGATAAATCATGTGCACCGTCCACACATTTTGGGTTCGCTAGTGTGCATCCACCTTGAGCGGGGCCGCTGCAAGGATTTTAGCTGCTCTGGGCAAAAGAGCATTTTTGCCACCCCCAGTACCAGTGTACAGGATGGCGGAGCATCCTCTGACAGGCACATAGGTCCTATCTCGCCCTCTAGTACCTGTAAAACAAGATAGCTGCACCTTGAGGAGGTTAGGGTGCAGGATTCTTGTCTTACAGGTACTAGAGGCTGAGTTCTGACCTTTGGGCCCATCAGAGGATGCTCCGCCCTCCTGTACACTTGGTAACTATTGATTGATTAATTAATGCAAGACACCCATAGACCGATGGCACGAACTAACTCTAGGCCTTCGGCAATATCATGAGTCCTTCGCCATTCGGCTGAGTAGACTCAGAAGCTTCCCGTGGACAATGATAGAAGTAAATCCGTCAAATCTGCAGTAGGTCTGAAGGAACCTGCCTTTCCAAGCATAACCCTTCTCATTCCCACGGACAGTGGATCAGACGAAAACACCCCAAGAGGCGGTAACGATGGAGGGGCTGGTGATCCCGAAGTTCCAGAGAGGAAAAGATGTGAGCGGTGAGTGAAACAATAAACTCATTACTTTGGAAAATGTCTTGTAGGCATTAGAACAAGTAAGGGAAAGGTAACGGAGGGTGGCAGAGAAAAAGATAAATAGTTAGATGTAGAGAAGATATGGGATACATTACTCACCGTAATCGTATTTCTGATGCTTGTATCTGCTTAGATTCACATGCTGTGCATAGGCCGACATCTAGTGGAAGCTGCGGAGTATTACAGTTTGTTTTTCGAAAATCGAAAAAGGGCGTCGACACAGGGCGTGCCAGTAATACTATCCCTAGTGTGACGTCCACTGTACCCATGATCCCTCACGCGTCTAGGATCCCTAGATTGTGTTTTTCCTGACATGAGGTAGCATGAGGAGTAGCGTGAGTACAGATAGTCCAAGCAGATAGACAGAAAGGTAAGACTACAAGCAACCATGCGCCTTCTCTCGGAGGGGAGGAAGGGTGGGTCGCATGTGAATCTAAGCAGATACAAGCATCAGAAATACGATTACGGTGAGTAATGTATCCCTTCTGAGGCTTGTGGAATCTGCTTAGATCACATGCTGTGCATAGATTAGCGAGCAGTACCAGAAGAAGGAGGTGGGATGTGAGAAGGGTCATGAGCAAACAGGTGTCTTAGAACCGCTTGTCCCACTTGTGTATCTGTCTTGGAATGAGTGTCAATGCAGTAATGCTGAGTAAAAGTGTGAATAGAGCTCCAAGTAGCTGCTTTGCAAATGGTGTCGAGGGGAACATTTGCAATGAAAGCCAGAGTGGCCCCAATGCCTCTAGTAGAGTGGGCCCTTGGCGTAAAAGGCAGAGTCTTTTCAGAAAGAGAGTAACACAGCTGTATACAGTTGATAATCCACTTAGAGATAGCGCCCTTAGAGACGCGATCCCCCTCTCTGCCTGTAGCTACGGAGACAAACAGTTGATCTGTTTTCCTTAGCGGTCTGGTTTTATTTACATAGTATAAGACCGCCCTACGCACATCTAGGGTGTGTAGTTTCACCTCAGCCGAGCTTTGTGGGTTTTGGAAGAAAGCCGGAAGCTCGATGGACTGGTTTACATGGAACTTGGATATGAATTTTGGTGAGAACCTAGGGTGTGTGCGTAAAACCAGTTTGTCCTTGTGGATAGTAAAGAAAGGATCTTGCACTGACAGAGCCTGAATTTCACTGACCCTTCTTATGGAGGTAATGGCTACTAAGAAGGCCGTTTTATAAGTCAGGTGTTTGAGACTACTTTTATGCATGGGTTCGAAGGGGGGGCCCATGAGCTTAGCTAGCACCACGTTGAGGTCCCATCCTGGCGGTGGGTTCGAAATAGGAGGGTGAAGTCTCTTTACTCCTTCCATGAAGGCTTTAACCACTGGTACTTTCCACCACGAGACCCTGTTATGGGATGTGGTGTAAGCCGAGAGGGCTGCCAGGTGTACTTTCAGAGAGTTAAAAACCAACCCTGCATCCAGCAGGTGGAGCATGTATGTTACAACGTTGGAAGGAGTGCAATCAACCGGGTTGATTTGTTTATTCTGGCACCAGATAACGAATCTTTTCCACTTGTCAAAGTAACAGTGTCTTGTATTTGGTTTCCTGGACTCTTTTAGAATGTCCATACACCTCTGTGGTAATTTGAGATGTCCAAACTCTATGACTTCAGGAGCCATGCTGCTAGGTTCATAGAGTTGGGTTCCTGATGCACTGTTTGACCTTGTTGCTGGGACAGAAGGTTGTACCAGGCTGGGAGTCTGATGGGCTCGCACACCGCCATCCTGCGTAGGTGTGGAAACCATGGTTGTCTCGCCCACATGGGAGCAACTAGGATGAGCGTCATTGATTCCTTGTTCATCTTGTACACCACCTTCCTGATGAGAGGAGTTGGTGGAAAAGCGTACGCAAACATCCCTGACCAGTTCATCCACAGGGCATTCCCCTGGGAGTCCGTTTGGGGGAACCTGGATGCAAATACTGGGCATTGTTTGTTTTCGCTTGTGGCGAATAGGTCTATAGTGGGGAAACCCCACTGAGAGAAGAGATCTTCTACTACGTCTCTGTGAAGGACCCATTCGTGTTCTTTTGGGAGGGAGTCTCTGCTTAGAGCATCCGCTAGGGAATTGAGCTCCCCTGGAACATGTTGCGATGACAGGAAGATGTTCCGTCTGAGTGCCCATATCCATATTTTCTGGGCAAGCTTGGACAGATTTGGCGAACGAGTCCCTCCTTGCTTGTTCAGATAGAACATGGCTGTCGTGCTGTCCGTCCTGATCTGCACCGACAAGTTCAGTAGATGGGGCTCGAACGCCTGCAGCGCTCGGAATACTGCCAGAAGCTCTAGCAGATTTATGTGGTTCTTGGCTACTGAGTGAGACCAGAGACCCTGAGCTGTGTGGTGGAGATGGTGAGCTCCCCACCCAGTCAGGCATGCATCTGTAGTCACCACTGCCTGTACTTCGGGTTCGTAAAAGGGTTTCCCCTTTGCGAGATTCTCTCTTGTCCACCAGTGTAGGCTCTGTACGAGTGTTGGCGAAACGACCACTAGATCGTCCCACTGACCACTTGCCTGAGACCACTGTTTCGCCAACCATTCCTGCATGGGACGCATGCGCAGACGCGCGTGGGGGACCAGGTAAATGCATGACGCCATCATGCCCAGTAACCGCATAGCTTTGCGTACTGTTATCTGTTGACCTGACTGATAATGCGGAATTTGCAGAAGTATATTCCGAATTCTTTCTTCCGAAGGGAAGGTCAATTCTTTCTGAGTATCTAGGATAGCTCCTAGAAACTGTTTTGAGGTGCTTGGCACCAGACTTGACTTTTTCTCGTTGATAGAGAAGCCTAATTCGTGGAGGAGGTCGATAGTCCTCTGAATGTTTGATCTGCAGATTCCTGGGGTTTCCCCCGTTATGAGCCAGTCGTCCAGATAAGGGTACACTGGGATTGCCTCCCTGCGTAGGTGTGCAGCTGCCACCGCCAGTACCTTGGTGAATACCCTTGGTGCTGAAGCTATCCCGAAGGGCAGTACCTTGAATTGGTAGTGGCGACTGTCCACCTTGAATCGCAAGTATTTTCTGTGCGCCGGGAGCATGGAAATATGAAAATAGGCATCTTTCATATCCAAGGTTGCCATGTAATCCCCCTTTTTTAGGAGTGGGATTACCTCTTGTAGTGTGGTCATACGGAATTTTTGGGGCTTGACATACTTGTTGGCAGGCCGTAAGTCCAATACTGGGCGCATTGTTAAATCTTTCTTTGGCACAAGGAAGTAAGTTGAATAGATACCCTTGTTTACCTGGTGTCCTGGGACGAGTTCTATCGCGTCCTTTAGGAGCAGATTGTAGATTTCCTCGAGGAGGATCTTTTGATGTTCTAAAGAGTGGACTTTTTGTCTTGGAGGGTGGTTTCGGGGACGTTGCAGTAGTTCTATACAGTACCCCTTGGATACCGTCGACAGCACCCATCTGTCGGATGTTATCCCTTCCCATGCCTGGGTGAAGCTGGATATTCGTCCCCCTACTGGGGTTGCATGGGAAGGGACCCTGAAATGAGCGTCACTGCTTTGGTGGAGGCGTGCCGCCTCCTTTACTGGGGCTGCCTCTGCCTCTACCACGTCCTCTTCTACTAGCCCTACCATACCCTTGGGTAGACTGTTGTGAGTTGGTGTTCCACTGTGTACCCTGGGTGTGGGAATAGTTATTACCTCTATTGGAATTTTGGCCACGGGGGCGACGAAAATTGCCGTTCCCTCTTTGGTTAGGTGGTTTTGTAGTTAACTGGCCAAGGGATTTGAGGGTGTCGAATTCCTCCTTAGCGTTTTTTAGTGCGTCCTCGACTGCCTTTCCAAACAGGAGATCACTTTCCACTGGTTTGTCTAAGAGTGCAGCTTGTGTTTCTGCTCTGAATCCCGACTGCCTCAACCAAGCATGTCTTTTGATGACAGTCCCCTCTGCAATAATTCTACCCGCATTGTCTGCGGCGTCTAAAGTTGCTTTTAAAATGCAGCCTGAGACGTTTCTTCCCTCTGCACAAATGCGAGATAGCTGGCTCTTAAGGGGTTCGGGAGCGGAATCTATTAGTGCTGCCACTTCTTCCCACTGATGGCAGTTGTAGCTGGCCAACAGTGTGGTGGAATTCGCGATTCTGGTTTGGTAGGCTGCCGTGGAAGCTACTTTTCTACCAAAACCATAGAGTTTCTTACTTTCCTTGTCGGGGGGAGCCTCCGAGGAAGATAATGGGGTTCCAGCTCTCTTGCGGGTGTTAGTTACGACTAGAGAGTCTGGCTTAAGTTGGCCTCTAATATATAGAGGGTCCGACTGGGCTGCTTTAAACAGCTTCTCTACTCTAGGGTTTACAGGTCTTGTCAGGTTTGGGTTGACAAGGGATGGTGCTATTCTGCGTTGAATAGATTTCAGGATGGGAATGGTCTGGGCTACTGTCTTCCTTTCCCCTATTAGTTCTTCCGCGAAGTCCCTCTCTTCTTGGACACCTTGTGTGTCTATGTGGAAGTGGTTAGCTGCCCGAGAGAGCAGTTCATTCAGTAGGGGCTGATTATCTATTGGGGAATCAGACACTGGGGCTTCCCTTTCGACTGGTGAGTCCATTCTGAAAATATCTGGGCTATTTTCTGGCTCATCCTCGTCTTCGTCCTCCCCGTAATAATCTGATACTGCGAGATCTTCTGGTGTCTCAAAATCCTGGCCCTCTATAAGGGAAGAGTCTCCTTGGCCTGTAGGGAAAAGGCAAGAATAGGGTTGGACCTCGAAGGGGTCTGAAGCCTTTAAAGGTGCCTCGACCCGGGGCCTTTTATTTGAAGGGATAGGGTCCCTTGAACCTGAGGGAGAAGATTCCTGAGGGTTTAAAGCTAGTAGTTGGTCAGGGTGTCTTTCGAAGAAATTTGCTAAGGAGGACATCCTTGACATTACTCTGTCAATGTCCTCGCATGACCAGAGTTTTGAGCTTGGGGTGACCTTGCTGGAACTCTCTATGGACTGTCCCTGAGAAGACTTGGACGGGGAAGTCAGTTCTATTGTTGTGGAGGATTGCAAGGTTTGTTTCCTTTGTTGCTTACCCCCTTCCCCGTGGGTGGAAGTGTGTTTACCATTTCCCTTATTTTTCGACGCCTGGCGTCGAGGATCGGAGGTGGAATCCCTGTGTTTCGAACTAGGCTTCGAAACTGGGCCCTCCTTACTCAAGTGATGTACCCTTTCCCTGGGGTGCAGGCTGGGGATGGAAGTCGTGTTCGTCTCCGGACGAGTGATCTTCCGTGATGTTAATGGGCGAGGCACTATGTGCAAGTGTGGAGGCTTGCCTGACGTCGTGCAGGGACCTCGACCGGGACCGCCCAGAGGACGTCCTTTCGGACCGCTCCTTCTGTGCCTCTTTCCGAGGTTTCGACGACGTCGAATCTCGGGTGGCTTTTTTGTGTTTAGCGTGTGTATGTGTAACGCTCTTGTCCCCGGGGGACTTCCCCATAGTCGCCGGGACGGACGACCTTCCGAGGCCGGGGACGTGCGTTAGGCTGTCTTTCGACGCCTTGTTGCCCTCGCCGTCCGAAAGTCCGGCGTCGCTGCCGTCGCTGAAGGTACCCTCCGCCTCCATAGCTGCTAGCTTGGCGTGGTGGGCCCAACGCTTGGTGGAGCGGTCCTTAAGAGTTTTGGTCTTAAACCTGCTACAGGCCCTGCAACCCGCCTCGGGGTGGTCTCTGGGCAGGCAAAGGTTGCACGTAGCGTGCTTATCTACCCAAGGGTATTTCTTATTACACTTGGGGCAAAACTGAAAGGGCGTACCCTCCATACGCGCCTGTGGGCAGCGGGCAAGTGTGTGTAGGTAAGAAGGTGTCTATAACCGAGTGTGGAAGTGTACCACCCCCCACTCTCCCTACTTGTAGGGCCGAGGCCAGCGGCCCAGGCCCGAGCCGAGGCGGAAGCCTCAAGGCCCAATCCGTCGGGTTTCGACGTTGATCTCCTCCCCGGTTCGGCGTCGAGATGCTGATCGACGTAAGGGTGACAAAACGGGGCAAATTAGATTTAGTTTTAAGTGCAAATATGGCAAAGCCAGGGAACTCCGATGAAGTGCTTCCGACCAGAATGGCGGAAAAAAACAATCTGGGGATCCTAGACGCGTGAGGGATCATGGGTACAGTGGACGTCACACTAGGGATAGTATTACTGGCACGCCCTGTGTCGACGCCCTTTTTCGATTTTCGAAAAACAAACTGTAATACTCCGCAGCTTCCACTAGATGTCGGCCTATGCACAGCATGTGATCTAAGCAGATTCCACAAGCCTCAGAAATATATATATATATATATAGGGTTAATGACTCGAGTATAATAGAGACAACAAAGTGGTTACCGGGATAGACACCCGAGATAAAAAAGTAGAGGATACCAGGAGGACACCCGAGAGAAAAAAAGTAGAGGATACCGGGAGGACAGCCGAGAGAAAAAAAGTAGAGGATACCGGGAAGGCACCCAAGAGAAAAAGTAAGAGGATTCACCTTGTTCCTGCGCTTTAATACAGCGGTCAGAAGAAACGTGAACTCAGAGCCCACATAATAGGGGACGATTAGGCTACAGTGACGATTAAAGACGGCACCAAAGGGTTTTTTTTAAACCCCATGTCGGGGTATTAATTAGAAGGCAGGTATACATGTGTCCAGCTGGTGTCAGACTAGTCTGTCAAATGCCTGTCATATGTGTCCTGTTATATGTCAAACGTAAAGAACTGTATCATTGATTGTTTGAAATGGAGTTTGGCTTTACGCAATTCCGTATCTAAGAGGGAATCACCAATTAATTGATGTTTTTGAATAAAGTGATGATATAGAATGTTGGCGGGAAAGATTGGAATGGAGCTTACGTATTTGGTGCTCGCTCATACTGTTGGATGTGTGAAAATTGCATATAATAGTGTTGGTAACGAAACTTGAGTATGGAAGAGGTTACCCCACTTGCCCATTTGTGCAAGCAATTACCCAAGCACGCACTAAAGCTTAAGAAGTATAGTGCGGAGTGGGTTAAAGGTACCGCCCACAAAATGTTTATGCCATGGCCACAGAACGGGTCTTTATCTAAAGCCGTCTTACAGCATATGATGATGTATCTGCATGCCACACACAGACAAGAAACTAGAGAAACGTCTTGCTGTTCTAGAACTGTGAAAAATGTTTGAACAGCCAAAAGGAGGAAGAGCCTCGTGCAAATTGGATATTAAACGTATGCACGGAGGGGGGGGTGAGACGCCTACTGCGCCACCGCCCCGCCTGAGCCAGAGATCGAGGGGAGTAAGTAAGAGGGAATCTTCCCATTAAGAGAGCTTAAGGCCGCTACGGGGTACAGAAACCCAGCGTATGAGTCACCTACGTACAGTAGTGACGAAATCAAGGAGAAGGAGCAGGAAATTAATCTTACCTCCACAGTCCCGATGGACAAGGAGAGAGGCGATGAGGGAAGGAAAGACGAGGCACAGAGTAGTGCACCTCTCATTAAGGAAAGAGAGAAAGAAATGGAAAGGAAACAAAGGCAGAACTGATGAGATAGCATTCGCAAAAGATGAATCGATGGGAGTACAGATATTGCTGAAACTTGATGGTAAAGGAAGGATAGTATAAGTCCGAGAGAGAAGTCTGATGAGGCCCATAGAAGGGAAAAGGAGACCGAAAAGGAAATGAGGGACGAGAGAATAATAAAGAAAGATAGGCTGAGGTGAGAACAGCTATATGGCAAAGAGCAAGGAAAACCGCTCAGTTGCAAACAATGTAGCCTATGCACAGTACAGACAGAATATGCAACGGTTGGAAGAAGAGCAAAGAGTATGTGAAAAGAGAATAAGGAGACGGGAAGATGAGGAAGTTAGAAGGGCAAATGAACGTAGAAATGAGAGAAGAAGAGAATATAAGACTTAAGAAGAAGCGAAGCAGCGCAAGGAAATCGAGGGTATTATAGAACGCAAACGTAGACAGAGGGCACAGGATCTTGAATATTTGGAGCGGGAAGTTAAAAAACCCAATCCTGTTGTAGAATGGGAAGACATCAAAGAATTCTTCCCTGCAAATGAGTCCATATCAGGCACGCATGGGGCTAACATGAAGATGACTTCGACACCAGAAGCATTGGGGAAACGATTGATAAAATATACGATGAAATGGGGCTGGAACAAATATCCCAAGGTGGAAGGGAAGATGAGCGCTTGGAAAGCACTCAGCTGTATGACACTGAGGATGTCACCCGAAGAAGTGGGGGCAGGGGACTGTCCCTGGACAGGCTAGGAATTAGTAAGAATGAAGACGATGTAAGGAGTTGCGTGAACTGGGAACAATCAGCGTCCGACTCCGGTGGGTTAACAGAGGATGAGACGCATGAAGAAGGGAGATAACGCGAGAAGCGGCTCCCAAGGGACCAAGGGGTACGATGGTCAGACACTAGTGAGTCCGCACCTAGGGCATCAGGGTTCGCCACGTAGCCTGGCCGACATGAGGGAATACCCCGCGGTCAGAGGGTGGAGCCAGCACCTGCCTATGTAGACATATAGAGGACATTGCCAGGTAGACGGCAATGCAGGAATGCTATCCCAGTGATATTTATTTATTTATTTTATTTATATAGCGCTGAAAGCCCGCGGGCATCAGAGCGCTTACAAGAAGACAAGACAGCAGAGATTAAGAACGGGACACGATGTGTGATGCTCAATGTTACATTATAATTCAGTAAGGAGTGTTTCCAGGATTCATTTAAAGAGTAGTGTTTTCAGTTTTTTCCTGAAGAGGAGGTAGTTGGGTTCGAGTTTCAGTGAAGTGGGAAGTTCATTCCATTTTTCAATACTCAGGGGCGGAAAGGCCTTGCCAAGGCCGTGCTTTTTTTGCGTTTTGGTGGTTTGCAGTTTACCTGTGTTAGAGGATCTAAGCTGTCTGGGTGGCTCGTACCACTTGAATTGTTTGAGGTAGACCGGAGCTTTGCCATATAAACAGCGATGAACCATGGTGAGAGATTTGAAGGAGATTCTCTCCTTCATAGCCAACCAATGGAGAGCCTTCCTTTCACCGGTGATGTGTTCTCTCCAGGTTCTTCCTGTGATCGTTCTGACAGCATTGTTTTGGATTGTTTGGCATCTTTTCAGACATTTACTGTTGGCTCCTAAAAGAAGTGCGTTACCATAATCTAGTCTGGACAGTATAGTGGCTCTAGCGATGGTCGTGCTGTTTTTTTGATCTAGTAATGGTCTAATTTTTTTAGGAGAATTTGGTGGTACTGACAGTTTTTCTTAAGGTAGGCAGTGTGAGCTTCAGCCCCCATTGAAGCTTGAAGATACACTCCTATGGTCTTCACTTTTACTGATATAGGAATTTGGATGTTCTTGATAGAGAACGAGGAGTAAGATGGACTCAATTTCTTTCTGGCCTGTGTAGAGCCGAATATCATAAGCTCGGTTTTGGAGCCATTTAAGCACATCCAGTTTTCTTTCATCCAACACTCAATGGTGTTGTATAGGGATGAGAGTCTGTCGTTGCCCAATTTGTAGTCCCCACTGAGTTCAAACACCAGTTGGGTATCATCGGCAAAATTGGTAAAAAAAATACCCATCTGAGATAACATGGTGCAAAGGCAGCGCATGTAGAGATTAAAGAGCAAAGGGGAAAAACTGGCCCCTTGGGGGACACCGCAGTCAACCAGTTTAGTGTTTGATGCTTTGTCTCTCCAGACAATCCTGGATTGCCTGTTTTGCAAGAATGAAGCAATCCATTCAATTGCCCCTGGTGAGCAATTGCCTGAGTTTTCAAGGGCCTCTCGGAGCTTTGTGTGATCTAGCAGATCAAATGCTGCTGAGAGGTCCAATAGTATTAATAGTCCTGATTTGCCTTTGTCCAAAATAGACAGCATTTCGGTCTGGAGGTCTAATAGAGCGGACTCGGTACTATGGCTGGATCTAAATCCAGACTGCTGTTGGTGTAGTAAGTTGTTTTCGTCTACATAGCTTTGAAGTTGTTCAGTAGCTATTTTATCCATAATCTTTAATAGAAAGTTGCAGTTTGTGATAGGTTTAAGATTGGCTGGGTCCTGTTGGTTTAGGTCAGGTTTTTTTGGTAAAGGAGTGACCGTGACCGTTTTAATGATGTTAGGTACAGTTCGATCCCTGAATGATGCATTTACCATTCTTGTGAAGAAAGGGGTAAAGATGTCAGGGTTTTCTAGAATAAATTTAGGTGGTAGGACATTCTCCGAACATGAAGTGCACCTCATAGAAGAGAGTGTTTTCTTCATTACATCGCGTGTGATGGACCTGAATTGAAATTTTGGGGTTTCTGTCTCGTTTTTGGTTTCTTTAAGGTGGGTTTTAAATGAAGTGTTTGTGGTCAGGCAGTTAATGATGGTTTCTCTGGCTTTAGCAATTTTGTTTTGGAATGCATTCTGAACATTCTCGCAATCTATTTCAGTTGGTTGGAAGGGTGGGGTGAGTGTTATGGATTGGTCTATGGATTTGAGTATCTGGAAAAGCTTTCCGGTGGAGTTTGCCGCAGTACTAATGATGTTGTTATAGTAGTTTTTCTTCAAATCTATGAGCTTAGATTTGTATGTGTGGTCTGCCGTTTTCCAATTTGTTTTATTAATTTCGGTGGGATCTTTTAGCCATTTCCTTTCAAGGTTCCTTTTGTCCTTTTTTAGCTTAACCGCTTCAGCGGTGAACCATTTTTGGTGATTGGAATTGGGCCTGACTTTTTTTTCTTTTAGAGGGGCATGGAGGTCTAATAGTTTTAACAAGCCTTGGTTGTAAGTTGATATTATTTGTTCACTATGGTCTTTGTCGTTAGTGGTGGTCATGATTCTCTGCATTTCCTCTGAAAGCATATTGCTCGTGATTTTTTTCAGATTCCTAGCAAGAACTGGTTTTGGTAGGTTAGCTGGTTTTCCCTTTTTAAAGTTCAACGATAGTGAGATTTCAATTTTGAAATGGTCTGACCATATGCAAGGGTAAGAGCCAAGACAGGAGCTATGGGGAAAGAGGAGGAAGACTGCGCATTTCAGTTCCCGCTGCTAGAAAAGGGGGGCGCAAGACCACAATATATCCCATGGCCACACATGGATCGAGAGAACTTGAAAAACAAGCTTCCAATGCTGACTTCGGGAGCCGGGAAATGGATAAACGAGTTAGAAAAAATGACAGGGGATGTCACGTTGGCTAGAAGGGACATTAAAGGTCTCCTGATCGCCATACTGGGTGAGAGAGCAGACGGTGTATGGAAGCGGGCTGGGTAACCATAATTAACGCTACCCATGATGGAGCGCCATTCAATAATTGTAGAGCAGCAGTGTGGAAAGCGCTACAAGTGCTGTAATCAGACACTTCCGATATGGGGGCTAGAATGACTCGAAAAAGTCAGAGGATCCTTTGATTTATATCCAGAATTTTCAAGATGCGTGGGTGCTCGAAAACCCATTAATCTTGGACGAAATCTATCCCTGTATTCTACCATATATTGTACCAAGGGTTGCCAGAACCGGTGCAGAAACAGCTTAAGAAATTGGTAGGAGTAGAAACTAAACCATGGGCCGAAATACAGTTGACAATTGCACACTACTGTAGATTGTTGCAAGAAAATATCAGAAAAAAGGAGGCAACTCGTAAAGGTGAGGAAGCGAAGCTGGTGCAAGTGAAATATCAAAGTATGCTCTTGCGGGAGCCATGCTGACAAACCCAGCTGAGTCAAGCACGCAACAAGTGACTAACCCATTGCAGAATAACCAGGGTAGCACAGGTTTTTACCCTAGGGGTAGGGGATATAGTGGAAGAGGATGGCAGAGTAATCAGGGAGGATTTCAGAATAATCAAGGTGGCTTTCAGAACGTGCAGATGGGCAGTCCAGCTACACCGGATGGACAGATGGCCCGACCACCGCCAGTGTGTGGCTGTGCGGAATGACAGGACATGTGGCGCGCATGTGCAGAAGCCAAGGCATTTGGAAAATGGCCAAGGGATGGGAACAGGCATGGTGAATCAGCCTGCCGTCCCACAACAAGACGGTGCACAGAATCATGCAGTGCAGCAGCAGGCACCAGGCTTGCAGCAAAGTACGCTGCAAGGGGTTCAACCCTCGAATATGGGGAATTTGCCACAGGGGCAATTCCAACAAGCACCAACGCAAATGTCGCAGGGCACTAACTCCGGAGGGGGAGTCAACCCTGGAAATGGGGGAAATCACAAGTATACAGTGGACCGAACCTATATATACACAATAGGACAGCTCACAGGAAATTCTGATGTGCTCTATCCCATCAGTGACACCAGACACTAACAGGGAACCTAGGGTAAATGTCGTCATAGGGAGGAAAGAATATTCCTTCTTAGTTGACACAGGTGCAACACTCTCGTGCATAAGAGAAGGCAAGTTTTCCTTGTCTGGCCAGGCCATAGACACTCAGAGCTTTACAGGAGCTCACAGTAGAGTTCCCTTTACGGACAATCTCCCAGTCTCTGTGGGGGAATGTGAGATGAATGTGCCCTTGTTATATTCACGCCAGACCCCAGTAAACATTCTGGGTCAAGATTTAATGACAAAGTTGAATATGACTATATCGTTCACCGAAGAGGGCATAGTATGCTCCACTCCAGGAATGCATTACTCTAACGTATGCGAAATGGTCAGAGCGTACTCCGGACGTATAGCCATGAGAGCTATACCATTAGAACCGGAAGTCTTTGCATATGGTGTGCGTGTGGTTATGGCGGGATTGCCAGGCCTCGCAGATAGAACTATGAGAACCCCTGACAAGTTTCTATTCAGACCAAGAATACCTATGCATGAAGAAGATGGACAAGTATTTCCCTTATCAATGCATATTGCAGCAGTACAAGGGAAGGTAGTAATGGTCAAAGGGTACGATGATGAAGGCAGACAATGGTGTGCAATTATCGCAATTGAAGAAGGGTACCGAGTGACTGACGTCACTGATGATAATCTGTTCGAAGAACACCCTGACTCAGAAAAGACTAGGGTGGAGGCGAGTCTCATATTTTGGGTCAAAATGATCAAACGAGAAGTGCCACAGAGAATGATGTTGACACTGATCCGCCCCACATACTTTGATGACGATATGGCCCATGTGTCTGTTTTAGTATGGACTACAGGACCCTATGACATAGGCCTCCTGAAAGGAGTGAACATTAAATTGAAACCAGGAGCAATTTTACCAAGGGAACGACATTATCCCATGTCCAGAGAAGCGGATGAAGGGATTGCGAAAACAATTTCCGCCATGATGGAGCCCTTGTGACGTCAGAATCACCCTGCAATACAGTGATTTACCCTATCAAGAAATCAAAGGGAGGGTCGTGGCGTTTATTCCAAGATTTAAGAGCATTAAACGATATTGTTGAAGCAGAGTTCCCTATAGTCCCTAATCCATCTACGATCTTGTGTAACATACCGATCGAGGTGAAATACTTCACAATGATTGATTTGAAAAATGCCTTTTTCTCAATCCCGCTGCACCGTGACTCACAGGATCTGACATCCTTCACGTTCAGACAAATGCGCTTAAAAAGTACGAGGTTGCCACAGGGGTACTGTGAGTCCCCGTCCATTTTCAACAGAGTCCTGTAATGGACCTAGGCAACATTACAGTAGACACTGTTGTTTTGCAGTACGTGGATGACATTCTGATCTGCAGCACCACTGAAGAACAATGCAGGCGTGATTCTATCCAGCTTCTGACTATATTGGCTGAGAAAGGATATAAGGTTGACAAGGAAAAGTTACAATATTGTCAACAAGAGGTGCTGTACATATGCCAGCTAATCTTGCATGAGGGGAAAAAGGTCACCCCAGAAAGGGTTGAAGCTATCATGAATACGGCTAAGCCGCTCACGATAAAACAAATGCAGAGCTTCCTAGGCCTGTGCAACTATGTTAGGGCATGGGTCTTCGATTATAGCTCATATACCAAGCCGTTGCTCCATGCCCTGAAAAAGGCCCGAGCGACAAAAGAAAATATTGAGTGGACTGAAGCAATGGAAGAAGGGTTCACAGAACTAAAGAGAACCATTTGCGCGGCTCCAGCTCTCGGGATTCCCAATTATGCAGAGGAATTTCTACCTTTTCTTGCACACGAAAGGCAATGTTATGACGGCAGTACTCGCTCAAAAACCCTCGTTGGGGTACAAGCCCCTGGCGTATTACAGTGGAAATCTGGACCCAGTAATGAGAGGCCCCAGTTCCCATGTGAACAAAGCTCAGCTGCTGTAGCGTTCGCCATAGAGAAGGCGACAACCATTGTAATGGGATGCTCCATGACATTATATGTTGAACACTCATTTGCCATATTAGATAAGCCAAAAAGTACATTGACATCTCAAAGGGCCTCTGCCTATGAGGTGATCATATCGAATCCATCGATCAAAATAGTGCGATGTAAAACAGTGAACCCAGCCACGTTCATAGCAGAGCCAGTCACTGAAGGTGAGCCGATACATGACTGCGCAAACTACGAAGAATTCTATGATGAAATCCCCAGGGTAAGAGAAAATGCCCTGGCGGGAGGCAAGATCATTTTCATTGATGGTTCCTCAAGAATCGACCAAGAAGACGGACAAAGATATACGGGTGTTGCCGTAATAAAACACATAGCAAATGGAGAATTTCAAGTACTCGTTAGTGCACGAATACCATCTCATTATTCAACACAGGCTGCAGAATTATTGGCGTTGATACTCGCCATTGAGAATCATGCACACCAGGAAGTAACAGTGTACAGTGACTCCGCCTATGTGACGTCCACAGTGCACACAGGACTAGCACGTTGGAAGAGGAGGGGATACCTCTGAGCAGACAGCATGCCAGTGCAGCACGCAGCCTTATTGGACAGGCTGATCAAGGCACTACAGCCTTGGATACCTTTTTCAGGCCTTCTCGGGTCCCAGACCCCTTAGTGAGCAGACCTGGCTCCCAGGTATTGCACCGAGGAAGAACAGCCTGGCACTCTCCCAGGCTCTTCTAAGAATCTTCTTTTCAATTGCCACAGGACCCTGACTCCGTTCTCAGTACCCCTCCTCTTGGTCCACTCTTCTGTGCTTTAGGTTCACCCTCATGCCCCCTCTGGATCTCCCCAATCTTGGGTTCAGCCACCTTTGTACCTACAGGGTCCTGGCTGTCACCCTCCAGTTGTCTGTGTGTCTCCGAGGGACTTCGGAGGCTTCTCCGGTTCACTGGGACCTTCTCTGATCCTCTGCGCTTCTCCTCTACAGTTCGTCAGTCGTTTTCCAGCATCCCTAGTCACTTGCAGGAACCTCTCTGCTTCTCTGGTGTTCTGTCCACCCGGCAGGTCCTCTGCGTGCTTCCCTCTCCCAGACACGCTGTGTTTACCTGCCGTATCGGTTTGTGTGTTCCTTCCCAAGCATTCAGCTACTGTCGAGCCGACTCTGAAGACACTATAGCTCTTTTCTATCTCTGCCCTTGAATGACAGCTGGCCAATCAGATCGTCTGTAGGACTAAAGCGGGCTTGTTCGTTCTCGTCATTTACCTGCATTACCCATGGCCTCTTCCTTGTCCCAGTAGTTTCTACTTGGGATATATTACAAAGATACATGGGGGTATTGGGTAATGGGGAATTGAAGAGTTTTGAGGGGAAAGGGATACTGCGTTCTTCTGACATGGTCACTACTTTTAATGGGTCCTCCCTCCCCATGAGATCCTCCCACCGAGTACCACCCCCAGAGGGAGCATCGAGTAGCGGCCTGGCCTCATGGAAAGGGATTTGTCACATAACTCATGGATAACAGCACTGCTAGCTACTACCACAAAGACTGGGCAAGGAACTGGGGGGAGGCGACAGTATCCAAATAGCGTTCATAACCCAGTTCTTGTTGGCTCCTTTGATCATCTGAGCCCAGCTTTAGCCTAGTACAATTTTCCTCCACATTCTTCCTAGCCTTTGCTGAAAACAGTCTCTTAAGACGAAGAGATAAGACCTTGTTAATACTTCGGGGCGCACTCATATCCCACTCTCACCCTGTGGCAGACGTGTGGTGAGCAGCCCAAAAGTAGACACGAGAGTACAGGTTGGCAGCAGGGCACGATGTAATTGCAGGCGGGCATCATGCTGCCACATTAACAGGTCCATTTTCATTTACATCTCTTTTGAAATTCATACTGTTTTATTCCCCTGTGCTTGCCAGCCACCTAGTTTGTTTCGTGCTTACAATGGCCCTGCATTTCAGGGACTCACCTAGGGGTACTGATCTGAGGTTTACTGGGTAGCACTACCCATCCCCCCCTCCACTATCTCAGCGAGTGGCAGCTATTTTTTGATTGCCTCTGGCATCCTTCCCCGCCCTCGCTCTACTGAAGAGCGCTTTGATAGGGGCATGGAGTGCATGTGCACATGGATGGTTTGCACACAGAGTCCACGCATGCGCACTCTGTCCCAATGTGACTACTCTGCTGCGGTGTGGTTCTCATCAGTCCACAGTGGACTAACACCTCTCCAGGGGTTCGCTCTCTCGCACTCCCCATCCACAAGGGTTCACCACTGACAGACTGCTTGCTCGTACACAAAGTTGCCAGATAACAATTCTTTACATGACAGGCACATTCTTTGGAGGCTTCGGCTCCGACAGCACTGACATTAAGAGTGTAGGTCAGTTATCAGACATTGCTTAGGAGGACTAGGGCCAACTGCAGAAGGTCACTCAAGGGTCTGTCACTGCACGCGTCAGCACCCCGTGGGTCAACATGCCCTGGAGATAAGAACGGCTCCCAGCACGAACAATGACTGTGCAGCCCTCTACCGACACACTGAACCTGGCTACCTGCCCAAGTCTACAAACCCTGCAGAACCACATATCCTGCGCTGGATCGGAACTCGGAAAGGGACGTTTTAAGGCTCAGGTGACGGGCTTTAAAAAGGAGAACGTGGTCTTTGTTGGATAAGATTACAATCAGTGGAAGTGTGCGGTGAACATTTCCTCTGTATGGGGAGAGGAGAGCAACCAATGTGTGGGACCGTACAGCGGGGGTGTGGGGGAGACATCGGAGATTCGGCGTGGATGGGGCACGCTTACTTGGTAGAAATAGTATAACATTATTAGCAAATGGTGAAATATACCAATGCACATTTAAAGACCAAACCGCCAGATGATAACGGTGTGGTGGGGATGTGGTCGGTTCTGTCAGTTGCTAGTGCATGGTGTTTTGTCCCGCTGCATGGTAACATAATCCCACATAAACTTGAGTGGCTCTACCGTTGAAGTGTCTTTGAGGCGTCAGTGTCCGGTTATAAGGGAGGCCCTGAAAAATGTAATACAAATTGCGGGCCCAAACGTGGTGCCCTGGCATACGGTTACCTGATGTAGAATGACTTTGTCAAACATTAAATAATACCGCTTAAGGTTAATGTTGGTTAATGGGTGGCTTGCCGGGAAAGTTTGGAAACGGTATCTACCTCCAATTAATTCTACTGCGTGCCCTAACCCACAAATAGTCTCAAGACATAACACAGGCAATGAAATATCATTTACACAATGCAAATGACACCACCCCAAGACACATGTCTACACTACATTTCCCCAAACACCACACAATCTCCTAAAATGCACAAATATAACACCTTACATGGTCCTTAAGCACTACTATGCTACGCACCAAAGAGAGCTGTAAAAACATGTCATTTTATCAGCTTGGAGCGCACACTAACCACTGCTCCAGACAACGATACACTGCAACAAAGTAGACTTGCTCTGTTCCCTCTACCCCAATATTGGTCGCTTACCCCACCCCCTGCAGACCCTGAAATGCCAAAGGACAATGAAAACAGCAGAGGTTGTGCTTCTTGGCATAACTGGGCATATCAAAGAGTTTCACTCATTCTCCTGTGGGGCAGAGCTCTGCCCAGTCCAAATCATCTCCAGTGACTGGCAGCAGCCTGGGAGTAAATGAATGTTGGTTCTGCTGCAGTCTCTCCACTACACTGGTTTCTGGTGCCATAACTGGTTTCTGAGAATATATACCCTGTAAGCAAGCGATATGGAACTACAGAAAGGTGCTACAGTACTGAGTATAATAATAAAGCAGTCCTAGTGGTGACTTGTCAAATAAAAAGGGCTTATATTAAAAAACCTATTGCCAATCCTTACAACTAAGTTACAAACTAGTGTGGGATAATGTTCTCAAGAAAAGAAAGAAGTGTTCACCAAATGAAAAGTCAGGATGGTATGGATGGGTCTCCCTTCCCCATGTTTTTAGCACGGAACAAAGCAGGACCTTTGAGCACAGCACACTCACGGGCCTGCGCCAGTACACGGTTACAGTTCATTTAAACAATGCCAGGACCTTCAGTGGCAAAGTCTCTTTCCGGCAAAAGTCTCTTGCCTTAGAAGGCCGGCTGTATCAAAACAACAAACAAAAGTTCCTTTCCTAATCTTTCACGTTGGGCGATTGCTCCTCGCCCCTTGGAGCACCCTCAGCCAGGTTCTGATCCTTCTTGCAACATTAGCCTCCCTCTATAGGGTTCACTGCGGCCTTTCACTCAAAAATGTATAATTCAACAGTCTCAATGTATTTTTCAACAACTACACATTGTGGACATCCCTCAGCCGGGTTCACACTTGTCATCACAATGTTCATGGGTGTATCACTGTTTACCCTCAATTCGCAGGCATCCCTGTGTCGAGTTCACATTTGCCAGTTTCACAATCCAATCTGCTTGGCCTCCCTCTGTCGGATTCACATTTGCCAATTAACAAGTATTCATTGTGGGCATCCCTCAGCCAGGTTCACACTTGTCGCCACAATGTTGCTAGTTGTTTATCACTATGCAGGATGCCCTTCCCTTGGTGTTCTAGCCCCCAGTCAGGATTTCTCTTAAGGCCCAGTCAGGCTTCACATATTCCTCGTTCGATCAGTTTTCTCAAATGTGTTAAAGACTTTAGAGTGTACAAAGGGTTTCACTCAACCCTCATAGAACCATTTTGACACTCCACCCTGGCCTCTCCTAAGGCCTCTTGGTTCCCATAGTTTCAACAAACAATACAACCCACAAAGGCTTCAGTCAGAGTCCTTCGAATGAGTGCCCCCGCAATGCCGGATCACACTGCTTCTGAACATTTTACTAGGGTTTCTTTAAAGTTCAATTACCAAACAAAAGTTACTTTGTTCAACAAGGTTGCCGGCTGCAACCTTGGGCCCAGCACAGTTTGGTTTTTCTGTCTTCTCTGACTCACCGGCTGTGCTGAACTGTTGGAGTTTCTTGTCTCGGGAGTCAAGAACGGCACCATGGCAGCAAGAGTTTCTCACCCACTTTGGCTATCAGCGTGGGAGGGTCCTATGTGCCATTGACACCTGTCACACCACACGCCAGCTGGATGTCCTGGTTTTATGGTTTCGCTTTCAGAAGCTTTGCAGGTCTGAGTTGAAAAGGGCAAGGGCAATTCCCTCCTTGTCATCCATCCAGGTCTCTCCTCCTTTCTCCTCCGTTTGAACTCCTGGATGACAGATCCCAGGGGACTCCCGGGTGAGGCACCTTCAGATTTCTCACATACATGACCAGAATTACATGGCATTTCAGAAACCAACGGGAATGAATGAGGATTTAACTGAGGTCTCTTGAAAAGCTTGTTTGGGTGAGCATAGATCCGGCTTGCCACAATGTGCTACAACTCTCACGATTCCCTCACCATGGACTATGCTGGCTAGGTCTAATGGCACCAGTAGTTCCAAACAACTAGAGAGCCAAGCCGAAGGTTGCAGGCCCTGAAACGAAAGTGGAGGGCAGCACAACGGAAATGGGTAACCTCAGGCTCATACTCTGACAAACTGGCCTCCAAAAACAATACAGACTCACCATCCGTGCAAAGAAAAGAGCCCACATACAAGCACGGGTCTCCGGTGCATCCAATAACACGGCTGAACTTTTCAAGATCTGCAGGGAACTAGCCAACCCTTCTTCAGTCTGCTCCTCCCCTCTCCTTCTCAGGCCCTCTGCAATGCACTGGCCTCACACGTTTGCCACCAAAACTCTGGACATCCTTTTCACCCTTTCTACATTCCCTCACAACCCATCCCACACCCCTCCACCCCCAATTCCCCCTCCCTCTTCCTTCCTCCTTCACCTCCTTCTCCCTTGTCACACTTGAAGTTACCAGAGTTGTCCGCCCCATGAAGGTCTCTTCTAAACAGGTCTCCCTTGCTCATCCAGGACCATCAAGGATAACATTGGCTCTCTTGCCCCTGCTCTTGCCGATTTCTGCAATCACTCTTTTTTCACTATATCTTCCCCTCCCCCTTAAGCACTCCCTTGTGCGCCCTGTCCTGAAAAGACATCCTCTGACCCTACCTGCCCTGCCAACTACCGCCCTATTTCTATCACCCTGCTTGAGAAGCTTGCCTTGCCCAAACTCAACTCATACATTGCACTTGTTGGTGGACTCCACGTCCATCAATCTGGATTCCTAACATCCAGAGGCACGGAAACTGGTCTTCTGAACACCTGTGAAGAACTGCTTGCATCCCTGGACTCCAACTTCCCAGCTGTCCTAATCCTTCTCAATCTCTCCTCTGCATTTGACACAGTCAACCATTCCATCCTCATACAAAGGCGTCAAGTTACACTTGGTATCTCGGAACAGGCACTGGACTGACTGACTGACCTCTTTCCACACTAACCGCTCCTCCCAAGTCAACCTGGGCCCCTACTCGTCTCCTACTTCTATCCCCACCTGTGGAGTCCCCCAGGGCTCTATACACTCCCCCTGGCTCTTTAACATCTACCTTGCTCTCTGTGCACGCCTCATCTCCTCTTTCTCCTCCTACTTCCAGTGTTATGCAGATGACACACAATTCTTCTTCAAACTCCCTGCTGACCGTCTTGCACCCTCCAACATCCCTGACTGCCTATCTGCCATCCAATCCTGGTGCGCCTCCAACGATCTCTGCCTCAACGCCTGTAAAACTGATATCCTCCCCATCAGGACCACTGCTCCCTCCTACTCCCCCCTCACTCTGGCCTTCCTCTTTGGGCTCCCCCTCTGCACCTTCAACTGAAGCCATAAACCTTGGAGTGATCTTCGACTCCTCTCTCGGCTTCCTCCCTCACACTCAGGAAATTGCCAAGAAGTGCCACTTTCCGCTCCTCCTTCTCAAAGGAATCCTACCTTTTCTATCTCTCCTTCAGAGGCTCAATGTGACCCAAGCTTTGGTTCTCTCTAGGCTTGACTACTGCAACAGCCTCCCCCTGAAGCTAACATCTTCCACTCTACGATCCCTCCAGCTAATACAGAATAGGGGAGCTAGACTTCTCCTGGGCTTTAAGCCCAGGGACTGCAACTCTCTTGCACTTTAACTCTTCACTGGCTCCTGGTTGCTGCACGCATTAAATTCAAATCCCTCTGCATCATCCACAAGGCTGTCTGGGCCTGGAGACCAGATAATCTTCAACTTTATCTCACAAAATACTCTCCCTCTTAACTACTACATTCCTCTAGTACCAACTCTTTGTGTGTAAAGCGTTTTGCTAAACAGAGGGCAGGGTGGTCGTGCAATCTCCACTCTGGGCTCCCTCCTCTGGAAAAGTCTCCCTCTACCCCTGCACCTTGAGTAGGATCTCCACAAATTCCGGAAGCTCCTTAAGACTTTCCTCTTTTCCTCCTCCTTCCCTTCTTTTCTCCTCTGGTAATCCCACAGTTGCTGAATCAGTGTCCTGGGCCCTTATGCATCCTCAGGGCCCTGACCTCCCACACTAATTCTGCCCAGCTCTTGTCTATCTACAGCACTTGCATCTGCACACCTTCAGCTTTGGAGGTTTCACACTTACACCTCCCGCGGCCCAGCCCATGTAGCACTCAACATACCTAGCACTTTGTCTGTGGCTCGCCCACGAGCTCGGACTCCTCAGCACTTACCCCTCTTCCTTCTTCACTTGCATGTTCTGAATACTCACAAGGCATAGTAGGTTTGTATCTCTCCCACTTTCCCCCATTGCCCTTAAATACTGTGTTTAATTGTATTTCCCACCCTAGCTCCTTCACTGCCCTGAGGGTGCTTTGAAACAGTATCTCCGTATTGTATAAGCGCCTAACAAGCAAACAAATACATGTAATCCATAATCGCCATCACCACAAGTTTAATACTACAGCCAGGGTCAAAACCTGCCTGTGTATCAACCAATAGCCCCTCAGTCAACATATGATTGCAACCGTCACATCACCACTACTGCGTGAAATTTTCTCGGGTAAGGAAGCAAGGAGATGGGGCAGAAATTAGCAGGATTATTTGGATCCAGGATTTTTTTTTTCTTTTTAAAGAGACGTAATAACTGCAGGGATTACGCCAGACCCACAGATCAATGTATTATTTGACAGTGATAGGGAGCCACAACGTTCTTACTTTCTTAAGGATCCTGGGAGGACAGGGGTCACAAGGTGAGCCCGATGGGTGACTAGTTCCCATTAGGTCCACCAAGGAAGCCATTGGGGAAAATAAATCCTTAGCTAGGGTCCCTGGTAACAGAGCCGGAGACGGTCAATTTGGCCATTCCATCATCCAAGCTAGCTAGCTCTTTTTGAATCTTAAAAATGTTTGTCCAAAAAGCACTATTCTAGGCCATAATAGGGCATCCAAGATGGAATAACCAAATGACTTAATGTAGTGGCCGTTCGGCTTCCTGGAAGTATTTTGAAAAGTTCTTGTGCAGAAGCAGAACTGGAGAGAATACGTCTTGAATAATATAGACTTTTAGCCTGAATCAGCAACGTCTTGTAGTACCGAAGGTGCTGCTCAAATACACGTGGTCTTCTGATTATAGTTTTCCCTTTACACTCGTTCCAATTGTCGCAGTCTCGTTTTTTCTAAAGTAAGCTTATCAGAAAAACCATGGCTTCTGCTTCCTACCCACATTTTATTATGTCTGTTCATTGTACCCGGAGCCACTATGGCTGCTTCCATTGCTGTGAGGGATCGAAGGACGACCTTCCCTGCACTTCGGAGGCAAAGAAGGAGCTAAACTCTCTAAACGAACATTATAACATGTATGGTAGATACGAGAAGAGACTATAGAAAGGCTGCTAATACGGTCATCTTAAAGATCAATGGTGCATGATCAGTCCATGGTTAAAAGATGGGCACGCCTGTCTTTAGCCGAGTTAGAACAAATGCAGAGCAATTTGTAGCTTGCTCTCCGAGTGGGAGAGAGCACAGGCTGATCCAGGCCTAAGTTAAAGAGTCCAATAAGCTTGGGCTTTGCTATTATGATAAAATAAAAGTCACCCACAATAAAATAAAAGGCGCAAGCAGAAAGGATAGATTTGCGCTATAGATTCCATCATAAAATGTGTATTAACTAACAAGACTAGCTCTACAGTTGCGTGGTACGATTTATGGATAGATTTTTGTAGCTGAATGTATTTTACACTATGTTTGTGAGATTAAAAATGAATAAAGTAGTTTAATTTAAAAAAAAAAGACTAGCTCTACATTTTACATGCAAAATTTCAATTGGGCCGACAACATTTATATTTATTGAACTGAACGGCTCACCCTACCCCCCTCCCTCTAGCGAGGACACCTTTCTCGAGGGTGCACAGCAGCGGATCACTCTGCGATTATGCAGCGATCGCGAACCCAGGAGGGAACACCCGTCACGCACCCAGGCTTCCCCTTTTCGTCCACATTCTAGCTGCGAACTACAAACCATCGCATTCCTGTATTTTGGCTGCACGAGCCTTGTCTCCTGCAAAGTATGCCAAAGAGTTCCCCGCCAAAAAGGCAACCGAATGCAGGCGAGTGAGCGCAGGGGCAGCGCAGCGCACATACATCCTGCAAAGTATACTGCTCGCATGACTGAAATAGCAAAGTATTATACGTTGCGCAACTGCACTCGCCGTGAAAAGGCAACAGGAGTACCAGAGTTTTAATTACCAAAGGGGGCACAGTGGGACGTACTCCGCGTCTACAGGTGTTATTAGTTAAGCATTCGGTTTAGAGCAATGTGTACTTTGGGATGCTACGTTTTACAGCACATATTGGACTCGAGTGGTAATGCAGCGCATATGAAAAGGCTTCATTGCACTTGTCCCTTTTCTACACCATTGAACGAACACGCACACTAACAATGCAATAATGTACACTGACAAAATGACTACTGCTCAGCCCCACACTAAGACTAAACCAGCAGTGATCGCAATCATAAAAAGGAAACAGGCACCGCCTTCTCCTAGTTTGCTAAATTGTGCCGAGGCAGGGGTGGACTGGCCTATAGGGAACTCTGGAGATTTCCCGGTGGGCCTCTGCACCCTGGGCCTCTTTTGTGTGGTATTTCCAAATTTTCCCATAGGAAAAGCATTGAGCTTGCTGAAAATGTGTCATATGGGGCCACTTTGAAAATTATTTCCAGGGCATCTTTTGGTCCTCAGTAATTATTTCCAGGGCCTCTTTTAGTTCCCAGTCCACCCCTGTGCCGAGGTCAAGCTATACTCTTCCGGAGGGGTGTGAGCTAATAACAGAAGGCATGCAAACAGCGTCAGTACAAAGGATGCAAAATAAATGAATGTCCAGTCAAGGTTCGATAAACATAGGGACTTTTTATTAAAATCATCAATGAAAACTAGTTAAAACACTAAAGACCCTCCATCCTAAGAGAAACAGAGAATGCAGGCTTGATATGGAAGGGCATTCTGGGTTGATCAACAAAACTGATAAGGCAAAAGGATTTCAGCAACATTGTCAGTATTCAAATATGTATTTAAAAGGGCGGGGGGTTAAAAGTCAGTATGGTATCTAAAGGGGACAGAGCCTCCCCAAAATACCTTTACTTCTGGTCTTCTGTGCCACACAGAATTGAGCCAGGCATTTAGGCACTTTTAACGTGAGCGTGACAGTTCAGTCGTGCAGTTCCACTGGTAAGACAGCATCAATTTGGTTCGATATGCAAGCTCCCGTTAAGTTGAGTCAGCATTCGAGATGATGGCTTCATGGTTGTAGGCGACAGACAAATCGGCAGTTAAATGATGCTTCTACTGGGTCAAGTCAGCATTCAAGATGGGTGGGTCAATGGTTTCCAGCAGATCAAACCATTCAGTCGCTTCCACAGAGTCCTGCGAGCAATTAAATTGAGAGGAGGCGGCACGCTGCAATGGGTCGAGCCAGAGTCAGTCAGCAGGATCCTGACACCCGTGCACAAGCAGTGGCAGAGATGCCTTGGTTCACAGCAGTGTCACCCCCACTGTTCTATGGGGACAGCTATGGAGCAGAGTTTGCCTCAGATGCCTTCTGTCTTCGCCTCTTTGGCAGAGTACTTTGGAATAGGATGTATTCCCAAATTAGGTCCAATGAATCCTAGATCCTGCAAGAGTCCAAAGACAAATCAACTACATGGGGTGTTTTAGCTCCTTATGAAAGCACAATGTCACAGAGGATTGATCCCAAGAAAGCTTGCCATAAGGGGCCTAAAATCCCGGCTGTTGTAACAAGTGTCCTTTGCCTTCTGATATCATACCCAGAGTTCCTTGTTTGCAGAAAAGGTTGAGGACAGGAAGTTGTAGAGAGACTCATCAAAACCCAAGATGGTGGAATCCTTCTCTCAGCCTACCTCTCTCCACTGGCTACCCTAGCTGCACCTATTTCCCCTATCTGATGAATTCAATGGGACTCCTATGGTTAGCACCCTTGTGTGAGAGTATCTGTCATGTCAGTGCTGTCTTTGAAGCATCAAACAAGATATGCTCTCGTCTGTGTATGTTCAGCGCCACCCTGGGGGCATTGTTTTGTATGACCTGCAACTTGCTAATAAAATTGTAATCATGTTTTATAATGTCAATGTGTGCATGAATAAGTGAGTGTATGGTGTATGGGTGCACGTGTGAATGAGTGAGGGAATGCTGTGTGTGAATGGTGTGTGAGTTGTGTGAATATGTATGAGTGTGCTGGGCTGGGGAGCAGCTGAGAGGATGTTGATGAAAGAATCGAATGAGCAAGTGGCTGCTGCGTGAATGAGCGAGTGAATACTGTGTTAATGCTGTGAATGTGTTTGAATGAGCAAGTGAATCCTGTTTAAAACAAATGCTGTGTGAATGTGTTTGTAAATGAGTGAGTGAATGGTGTGTAAATGCTGTTTGATTGAGTGAATATGTATTTGAGTGAGCAAGCAAATGCTATGTAAATGTGTATTTGAATGAGTAAGTGTGGGTGTGCTTGCGTTGAGTTTGTGCAGACCTAGACTGATTTGGTGGAGGGTGGGGACCGGGGTCAGGAGGAGAGATTTTGTTTACTGGGTGTCTATGATACTGTTTCATAAATGTTCAGTAAACAATGTCAGGCCACAGGAGGAAGTGGCTAGACTGATTGCATCAAAATGCAATCTAGCCACATAATAGCACTTATCATGCTTGCTTTAAAACTATAATAAAGCAAGCATGATAAGTGTAATTACATTGCTACACTGGCATTTTGATGGAATCATTCTAGCCACTGCTCACTGTGGCATGACTTTTTTTACTGGGCATCTATGATATAGTATGATAGGAGCCCAGTTAACAAAAATCTGTCCTCCTACCCCCGCCTCCAAACTCCACCAAACCAGCCCAGGCTTGCACAAACCCCACACACGCACATATAAATGATAAAGCAAGCCTAAGCATTATGACATGGCTAGACTGGCATTTTGATGCAGCTATTCTAGCTAGAATAACTTACTGTGGCATGGGATTTTGTACTGGCATCTATGATGAAGCAAACATAATATCACATGGGACTGCAGCTGCCTGCATTGGAGCAGTCAGTTTGACCACTTTCCTTATTGTGGAATGGAATTTTTTATGGAAAAACCAACAGGAGTATGTTTTTATGTGACATATATTGGCAGAGCCAGTTCAGATATGTTTTCTTATGTTAGTATTACTAGCATTATGTGCAAAGCAAACAGGAATATGTTCTTATATGGGAATAATGGCATTTATATAGGTGCAGCGAGCATGGAAATGCATGGGAACAGCCAGTGTGATATATTTTTATACGCGAATATTTTATGAGGAAAGGCATCATGAAAATGTGTTGGAAAAAGCTCCTGTCCACCGTTTGGTGGTTTGCATCTACTGGATTTTTTCATGAATTACCCTACAAAACCAATTGCAAACTGTCTGGCTTTTTATAATACACCATTTTAACCTATTATTAAAAAATAATTCTCAGGGGGAAGGAGGGGATCACCCCTGGACCACCTTGGTTGGTTTGAGATCACTAGCTACGCTCAGTCGCTCAGCATATATTTACGCCCCACCAATTAAAATAAATCATGAGCCGCCACTGCCTCACCTAAACGGAACAAAGGTACTCACAAATTGAGACGGAATAAATTACACATATAGCCAACCTTTCAAATTGGTCACCAATCACAAGCCACTAATCGACATCTTACATTGGTCAGCACTAAAACCTCCACCTAGGATAAAAAAATGACTGCTCCAACTGCAGGTATAAAACGTACCCCTAGACTTTCGATCTGGTGCTGACAACCCAGTGTATTTCCTCTCACTGCACCCAAGAGAATCCACAGCCCGAGAAACCAATGCGGAGCATTTACAAATGTTTTGTGGAAGCCACAACTCCTAGAGCCCTCCAAATGTCAGACCTCATCAAAGAAAGTGAAAAAGGACGAGTGGCTCCTGGTTGCCCTAGAAACATTCCTTTCCAGAAGATGCAAAAGCAACCTCCATGAACAGACACATATAGCAACATAATTTCAATCACACAAGCCCCAATCATGACTATCGAGAGAGAGAACTTCCAAATCAACAGATTGCCTCTTACTGCAAGATACCCGAAATGTGAAAGTCAGTGACAGATGTTCTGGTCCTGCTCGCGCACAAAGGCCATCAAGGCAAACTAAACACAGAGGCAAGGTTGAGAGGTTTTGCTTTCCTAAGGTGGACCCCAAGGTCGACACCCTACTTCAACATGCGTACTGTGACAATCAACAGGACAGAATAACCCGCTCTGCCAATCTGCTCCCAAGAAAAAGGGAGTGCGGTTTTCAGTTTCTTTCCAAATGGCCGTTACCTATTAGTCATCGTCAATGACTAGTCACACTTCCCAGAAGTTGCAATAGTACACTCAACAGCGGCAAAAGATGCTCTCCCAAAACTGGAGAAAGTCTTAGCCACCCAAGGGATACCAAGCAAGAGTTCTGCTAAGAAGTAACACGTTTAGGCATCTGAGAATGTCAACTAATGTAAGTCTGAAACATCTGATTAACACCACTATGCTTTCAGCACCTTACAACACACAGTAAAATAAATTGTGTAGTAAGGTCACCCAAGTATATAGATTGTTTCACCCTTCCAAATTACACTCTTATGCTTGATGTTAAGAACATTAGACCATCGACATAAAAGCAAACCCTTTTTTGCATGTCAAGCTAGCAGACACCAGGGCGCGAAACGAATCTTTAAAACGGGTATTGTGTTACTTTGTCTTGGAAGCAGAGACAGATGATGTAGGTAACTGGAGGTGTGTGGGATATTTCAGTTCGAAATGTCCCATCATGATGCTAATTGCCAAAATATTTGCATATAAAGGCACCGCCGATAAAAGAAAACATGTTAGAAAATGAATTCCAAGGCAGTTGGTAAAGGGGTACTTTGCACAAAAATGTTATGCTTTAAAAATATTGCCCATAAAAAAATATTTATTAACTTGGTAAAAAATTCTGCAAATGAGCCGCAAAGTCCTGATTTTCAAGGACTTGGAGGCATCCATTTTGTAAAATTAGCCAGCTTCATGTGTTTGTCAACCCTGCTCTCGCAGCAGTAATGAAGCAAACGCCCCCTACTGCACAATAATGTTCTGGACCTCAGGAGATTCCTCTGGGGGTCTTTGTGAAGAGGAGACAATGTGTAGAGTCCGCTTCCGTGTCTCGTGCTCTCGAGACATGCTGCGTGGAAGTTCTGGAAAGGAATCCTGCAGGCAGAGACAGTTGCTGCAGAGTTACAGGGCTGGAGCTAGCAGGGCTCCTTCCTGTGTTTGTATACTTAATAACTACATATGGTTTACCTCTTTGCTGGTGTCTGTCCTCCATTCCGACACTACAAACATACTTTAAAATGCACTATATGCATTACATTTGAACAAAAACTCCCCCTTGAGTAGTACTCAAACAGCCTTCCGGAAAAATAGTTAAGTACAATTTGTTATCGATGACCACTTTTTCATAGGTGCCCGTAACATATTTACACCCCAGTCCAAACCGGGCCAAAAATGGGGGGGGTGTTGTGCCAAACAGTATCTTCTTTAACAGGAACAATTAGGAGATATATTATCCTTTGGCAAGCACACATTTAGGCCAAAGCAGTCTGTCCAAGTGCAGTATTTATCTATGGGTTTTGTACAGTTGATCAGTGCAAGCATGCAGAGGTAACAGCTTCAGAAAGCTAGGTGGGAATGGAATGGGTATCAAGTAGGTGGGGGGTTGAGGGCCAGAAGCAGCAGTCGTGAGGGGCCAATGCTGGAGGCATATACGTGAGGGAGAAAGGTAGTTCTCCCATCTCCTCTGTCATGAGTTGGGTGGGTCCAAGGGTTATTGGATGTATTCTTTATGATGTAACCTAGCTTGTTGGGGGGCAGGAGAGGGGTTGGACGAAGTTGCTTTTAACAAAGTTGAATATGTAATTTGTAAGTCAAGCTGTAAGTGTTTGAGTACGCTCTTTTGAGCGCGGCTGGGTTGGAACAGAGGTAAAGTATCACAAGGTCCACCACTGACCCTCATTCCTTCTCTTACCTGTGCAAATCTGTGATGTGTGTTTAACCCTTCTCCCCCTTTGCCATTTTTCCATCTTCTGCTGACCTTTTTCTATTCTCCAAGTATTGGCTACCCCTGGCAGTGTTAAAACACAAAGAAAGAGATGTGGACACATCATGCTCTTAAAGAGAGACTAAGGTACTACAAGCAGGCCTACAGATAAGGGGTGTATCAGTCACTTGTACTCCCTACAAATAGGCAAATACTCCCATAAAATAAAAATAGGGAGTAGAAAATACTCCCAACAAATTAGGAAACAGACACTTAGGATCTTGTGTCATGCACACAGTTCCATGGATATGTTTGGGCCAGTAGTCGACATGGTACCACAGGTAGAAACTACTATTATTACTGCCTGATCGGAAGAAGTAAACATGTATCTTAATGTGCATAAATAACTAGGTGAAAAGAAATCATGATTACAAAAACAATAAGGAGTAAAAAAAACTCCCACTTCAAAACCTTATCTGGAGCACTGATCAAATGTTAACGGATGGCCATCGGAAAGACATCTACCCATGTACATGTGCCATACTGGAAACAATATGCCACTCTGGACAATCCTTGGTGCTTTAAAACCACCCTAGTGGTGACTAGTGCTGTATAATAAACACTCTTAACATAACGCAAGTTATATATTGGAAGGTTTTTGTTTGTTTTTGGTTTTTGGTTATTTATATAGCACTACGATGAAAGCCGGAGTTTGGCCCTGCCGGGATTCGAACCTGCGTTAGCAGGTCAATGCGAGCGCTCTACTCGCTGTGCTATCTCACCGGTTGGTTTATTATAGGATTTGTACACATTGCAAGCCATATCTATAAAACAGATGCCAGTGTGTTTTTACACTATTTCCAAGCCTATTACTTACCTGAAATTCTGACCCCAACCCCACCACCATGTCAGCAGTCACTTGCGCTCAGAAGATGGGTCCCCAGAGTCCTTTCAGTGTTTATTTCCAGCCCTGCCTACCTCTGACTGATATGCTCTCTCACGGTGGACCCATCTCCCCTCATTCATCATGCACAGCACATGCCTTCACCCCAGAAGTACTACTGCTCATATAATGCTTGATCAAGCTGCGGCACTTGGTCTCAATGTGTGTACCAGGGCTTCCTAGATGCCCATGTACACTGTGATCCTCCTCCCCCTTATACCATTTGCAAAGTACCATTTAAAGAGAGTGGGGTCAGTAACCTGTAGAAACTATCATACACACTATGGTGTATTGTTAAGGCATCTGTATGCCACTTCGGCTAGGTGTGGACTTTCTTAGACACTGTACAGAAATATAATCAAATGAACAGCAAATGACCACCACACAACAGACCCCACACCGCCCAGAAACCAGTAGCCGTCTCAAGTGTCCGCTCAATCTCATTTACACTCACTCAGACTCGCACTTACAGATCAAAGTAGTCCAAACGTGTACATATTCCCCTCACCTTGGAGCTTCTGAAGTTAGTTTTATAAAGCGCAAACCACCCACCTGCAGGGCACCAGAGAATTGAGCCGAAATATACAGAATAGCACAGGCGCAGAAAGGATCCAGGACAGGCTTCCACCAATTGCACACACATCGCTGCGGGTACTCAAAACACTAAAGAAGAAAAAAGCTGAAGCAGATCTGCCGCTCACGTAAAAAATTGCTGGAATGCCGCCAGGGGAGAAGAATGCGATCAGGGCGAGCTGCTGGGATAAGAACAGGCAGGAGCCGCTCAGGTGACGGTCTGAAGTGGTCCTGTTTGGAACTCACAGGCATGCATGCAGCCAGCCAGAGCACCGTTGCACAGCGTACGACTACAGGACAGGACACGGATGATAAATGGTGTCCATTCAGCACACACATGCTCCAGCAACGCGGCCGCAGCAGGCGAGTTCTGTTGTGTTTGAATCTGTGAGAGCCTTGAGGCGAAGCACACACACACCCGACCTCAGCCTGAGCCTGCGGCGACTGACCACACACGCTTCAAAAACCCACCCAGCAGCGCACACACCTGCCCCCCCACCTCAGAAGACACACAGCCACCCCGACTTACCTTGTTAAGAAGAGGTTGGCCTTTCACAGGACGCACGCAAGTCCTCCTTGCAAGAGAAGAGAAACACACACCACACGTGCAAAATGGAGGACCGCAAGCACGTAGCAGCACAGCTCCATAATAGCGGTGGCCACGCCCCCTCCTCTGATTGGACGATGCCAGAGGTCGCAAGAGATTGACAGAGGTCGCTGGCCAATCACCAGCGGTCGCTCTTGCGACCTCTGGCGACCCCCAAATGACGTCCCTGCAGCCAGGTTCAACCTCTGCGGTCACGTTTTCACGAAAGACTGTCTCCGACAGCAACATTTCATCTGTAAAAGTTTCCGTCACTTTTTATTTTCAGTGATAAATATGCAGTCCTTTTAGTTTCTGTGGCATTCTAGTTGAGAATTTTGAAATCACGTTTAATTCAGGAAATGCTTGTAAGGGTTACAGAAGTGAATCTTTTAGCCACCACCATCTTCAGCTGTAGGTCACAATAGCGCCCAAACACGGCAACGGCGGAGGGTGGGGCGGGGGACTAGGGGGGGTGCAGACTTCAGGGACGCGTGACCCAGGCCCCGGGCCGCATGTAATGCGGGACGATAGATGGTCTGGGAGTTTAGGCCCGGGGTGGGAGAAAACGGCTCGAAAGCGTAGGGAGGGGCGTCCGAACGGCGCCACAAGAAACAAAAGCCCAGGAAGGGCAGGAAACAGCACTTGGGCAGGTGCAAAATGTAACAGCAAGGGGTCAGGGGGGTAACCCGGCTGCCCCCAAGAAGGAACAAAAGGCCGGGGGGGTATAAGTAAGCCTGGAAAAGGAGAGGCGGCACAAACAAGATAAGAGCTCACCTCTCTCGGGTAGGCTCTTGGTGCCTGGATAAGGGGAAGGAAAAACGTTTGCTCTTGCGGGCTCACGTATTTTCCTAACTCTCGGAATTCGTCCTAAACGCAGTGGCTACGAGTCGCCCAACGGTGCCGGAGCAGGAGTGACCCAGAAGTACCAGCTGTGAATGAACAAAGGACTTTCGCCGTGGTCAAACGGGAAGCGTGGCTGACAGAATTCAGACGAGAAGGATGGCGGAAGGAAGAGCAAAAAGGGCCCAAGAATTCTCAGAATGGGCGAGAAAGGCAGAGAAGGAATACGGGGCACAATGAGTGCTGGAGATAATGCGAAGACAACGTCAACTCTGCTGTTCATAGAGCCCAGCAGCAGCGAAGGAGAAGACGAGGTACCGCAAGGACAGAAAAGGGGAAGAGCGGAGTCGAAAAGATCAGAGGAACAGACAGAGGCACCGACCAAGAAAAAGAAAAAAAGATAAAAAGAAAGGTACTGTGAATAATAATGTGGGGAATAAAATCATAAAAATGTTTTAAAAAATTGCGTCACGGTTTCGGGTAAGTCACCCAGAACCAATGACAAGAAGAGCAGACGGGGAATGGATCCAGGGAGGAGCAGCAGGGGAGTTGCTCAACTGAAGCAAGCAGTTATGACGAAGAAAGGGATCATCTAAGGGCTTGGGTAAAATGGAGGGGAGTGGTGAGCAGGGAAAAACAGAGGGGCTGGGGTGGCAGGGGCAGAACCCAGTGAAACCCGGTTCCGGCACCACAAGGGGCACCAGTAGAACCCAGGGAAACCCCGGTCCCGGCACCACAAGGGGCACCAGTAGTCCCAGTGCCGCAAGGGGCACCAATAATCCCAGCACCACAAGGTGCACCGGCAGGGCCAAACATAGTGGCAGGGGACACACCGACGGTGGCAGTGGCAGAAAATGGGGGGCCACTCATGACAAAATATGGCAGGCCAACCATGGGTAAAGATGCACAGGGCAGGTCAATGAAAGCAATGGCTTGGTACATAAATGACAAAGTAACGGAAAAAATATGGAGGAAGGAATTGATCGATATCTTTACATTGTTAGATTGTCAAAAGAGGGGGATGAATGTGGCCCTAGAGGACATGAAGGAGGACGAGAAAAGTTTACTTAAAAAGGGGCCAGTAGTAAGGAATTTTGACAACTGGATATCGGCCTTCACCATAATGTCTACAATTATATTACAAAAATTCCCGGAAGACGGGGTAGCATTAGTTGCGCATCAACAGAGGGTGCTGAAGGTACACGCAGCGTTTGGAGGTGACGCATGGCTGGAGTACGATCACGAGTTCAGAAAGGAGATGGACTGCTTTCCGGATATGGGTTGAGATGAAGAAAACTTTAATCTCTACCTATTTAATGTGCTAAAGGAGAAATGGGATTCCAAGGAGCGGAGCACAGGGGGGCAGCAGGGGAGGCAGTATTGGCAGAAGGATTACAAAGCGGATTATAGATACAATAGCAGTAAGTACGAATCCAGCTATGACAGAAATAGAGACCAGAGTTTGCGGAGCAGAAATTATGGGTCACAGAGAGGGTGGCAGAGCAGCCTGCCCCCGACAACACAGGGGGAGGGGGGGGACAGTGGGAGTACAGGGACAACGCGAGCAGAACCAGGATAATGTAGGAGTTTTGAAAAGGGGTACCATGTAGCTGGGGATGGAAGTGAAAGTTCAGCCACAAGTGCGAAAGATGTAAGGGTGACCACAGCAGCTCCAAGTGCACAAGGGCCGCAGCTCCAAGAGGCAGAAGTGATGAGACGCGGAAATAAGAACTGGGGCGGGAAGGGGGCCACGCCGAGATAAATCGGAGATGGAAAGGTGGCTCCAGAATTACACAGACCAAGAAACGGCCCAGAGCGATGCAACGGTATCATATTCAGGCTTCGAGGAGGCAGTAGAACTGGTCAGGAAAGCGGGAAAAGGGGCATGGATGGCATTCCGCCATTTGCCAGTCAACAGCAGATCACGACGATGGTTATGTAGGCATTGGGAGGGGGAATACTTCGTCGACAACTGCCTCCCGATGGGGTGTGCCATCTCAGGCGCATATTTTATTGTGGAAATAACAAGCGAGTGGGGTTTTCCTCTGGCGGAGGAGAAAACGGTGGGCCCAACACAGATTATCCAATACCTAGGAAGAGAAATTGACTCAAACAAAGGAAGGTGTCGGATCCCGGTGACAAGATGACGGATCTACTAGCGACAGTGAGAAAATTGCAAGCGCTGGCAGGAATGCGGTACGTCGCATGAAGAGTCATACCACAGGGGAGGGTGTTCCAGAGAAATATTGAGCTGAAAACGAGAGGTGCTACAAAGGGGGCACCACAGAGTCAGGTTAGGGGGAGGAATCAAGAAAGATCTGGAAGTGTGGGCGGAACTTCTGAAATACTTCAATGGGTCGGTGATATGGCGATCACCGGTGAACGAGGAAGTTAAAAGGGTATTGTTCAACTATGCAGCAGGTGTCCTTGGGTTTGGCGCAATACTGGGGAAACAATGGTCTGCAGGCGAGTGGCCAAAAAACAAGGCAGGTGGCGGAATGGACAAAAAACATAACGCTGCTGGAGCCCTTCCCGATATGGGTCGCGTTATGCGCATGAGGGGGAAGAGCTAGGGAACAGGGAGTTAGCAGTATGGTCAGATAACATGGCGGTGATGCACGTGTTACATAAAGGAAGTGCGTCATGCACAATAGTGTTGGAATTAATGAGGGCAATCACGCTGGAAAGAATAAGACTGAATAGATGCATAAAGGCGAGGCATATCGCTGGGGAATCAAATGTGGTGGCTGATGCAATCTCACGCTTGCAGTGGGAAAAATTCAGGGAGCTAAGACCGGACGCCGGCAAGGAAAGAACGCCCACGCCGCGGAAGGCATGGGTCCCGTTGGAGGCACTAGAAAGGAAAGCACGGTTGGCCACAAGGTCAACTCAAAAGAAGTGGGAGAAGAACGGAGAAAAGAAAGGGTCATCGACAAGCTGACCAGGAATGCCCTAACGTACAAAACGGGTAAGCAGTACGAAGAGCATGTAAAAGAAGGGTTGGTGGAAACAGGTGGAAAAAAATTGCAATTGGAAAAAAGATGTGAATTTCTCAAAGGGGCATTTGCCAAAAGGAAAAAAGAAAATTGGTAAAAAGATGTGTTGTAAAAGAGGTGGAACAATGTTTTATTGATAAAGGTGTGAATGTCTCGAAGGGGCATTTACCAAAGGAGAAAAGGAAAAGCTGGTTGGTGGAAACAAGGTAAAAGAGGAAAAATTGCAATTGAAGAAATGTGTGAAATTCTTGAAGATGAATTTGCCAAAGGGAAAAAGAAAAGATGGGTTGCTGCGCACCACAAAAGTGTCGGGCATACGGAACCCAACCGACAGCGCTAGAATAAAATATGCTATGAGAGGATGGGCTAAATTAGAGGGGAAGAAACCAGGGAACAGAAGGCGGGTGAGTTTTGGGAAGTTGATAATTCTGTTAAAAGTATTACTAGAGGCACATAGCAGCACGGGAGAAGCCGCTCGGTTCAGGGCAGCACCTTGCGCTGGCATATTACGGGGCTTTCAGGGTAAGGTAGCCGGGGGCCAGTAATATGGTGGCAAGAGACGGCCTGGCAAGGAGGGATGTTAGTATGGGAGACAAGGGGATGTCTATAATGCAAGAGAAAGCTAAAACCGACCAAACGGGGGAGAGCAACAGACCAGAATTGCAGGAGAGAGAAGGACCACTGTCCCAGATGCATCACACAAGAATTCCTAGACCCCCGACCAGAGGTCGACGGGTAGCTATTAATGCATAGGGACGGCAGCGATTACATCCTGGTGAGGCCTCCTGGGGATGCACTGAGAGGACATTCTCCCCCCCCCCCCCCGAGTACCTGGTTATACACCTCGGAGGGAACGACCTGGCGAGCACAAATAGGGGTAAATTACAGAGGAACATTTGCGAGCCACTGCATAGCATAGCCCACAGCTGGTGTAAAACCGAGATCTTTATGTCAGAATTAATACCAAGAAGGGTCTGGTATGGGGCACAGTAGAGGCACGCAATTTAAATAGCCAGAAAGAAACTAAATAAATCAGTAGAAAAGTACTGCAGGAACACAGGTCTGCACTTCATAAAACATGGCTTACACCGGAGCAACCCGGACATGTTTCACCAGGACGGGGTACACCTAACAAGGAAAGGGATGGGTTTTTTTTCCGCCAACATTTTTAGGGCACTCCAAGAACGAGGTTGTAGGTAGGGTGCTTTTGGGGGGACCTGAGCGGGCCTAAAGAACACCCGCTCAGGTGTGGCGGCATGTGCCCAGGAACGAAGGCCCAGGGATAACAAGGACTCAGGAGGAGCTGGGGCAACTTTGGGACTGGACACAAGGTGCCCAAAAGCATATGGCAGTGTAATTATTTTGTTGTGTTTCTGCAAGAAAATAAAATGCCAACGGCCTACAACTTTTCCATACACATAAGTTGTCTGTGATTTATTGCTTAGGTAGGGATCTGGTAAGAGAAGCAAAGTGAACCCACCCTGCTCAGCCTATGACCCAGGCCCCGGACCGCATGAAATGCGGGACGATAGAGGGTCTGGGAGTTTAGGCGCGGGGTGGGGGAAAACGGCACGAAAGCGTAGGGAGCCACAAGAAACAAAAGCCCAGGAAGGGCAGGAAACAGCACCTGGGAAGGTGCGAAATGTAACAGCAAGGTGTCAGGGGGGTAACCCGGCCGCCCCCAAGAAGGAACAAAAGGCCAGGGGGGTATAAGTAAGCCTGGAAAAGGAGAGGCGGCACAAACCAGGTAAGAGATCACCTCTCTCGTGTAGGCTCTTAGTGCCTGGATAAGGGGAAGGAAAAACGTTTGCCACCCAACCCATCCTACAATAATAACGGAAAAAGAAGGGTGTAGGCAGGAGCAGGTATGCCGAGTACGCTCTCTGTACACGGTGCAAGAAAGAAGGAGCAAGCAGAAGTAAGAAGGCCGAGTACTCTTTCGGTACACTATCCAAGAAAAGAAGGAGCAGACAGAAGAAGGAACGCCGAGTACTCTTTCGGTACACGGTCCAAGACATTTCGTAGGCGGCATGTGCCCAGGAATGAAGGCCCAGGGATAACAAGGACTCAGGAGGAGCCTTGGGCAACTTCGGGACTGGACACAAGGTGCCCAAAAGCATATGGCAGTGTAATTATTTTGTTGTGTTGTATTTTCTGTAAGAAAATAAAATGCCTACGGCCTACAACTTTTCCATACACATAAGTTGTCTGTGATTTATTGCTTAGGTAGGGATCTGGTAAGAGAAGCAAAGTGAACCCACACTACTCAGCCTATGTCCACATGGCAGGTTGTAGACATCGGCCCAGTGTGAAACACTAGCATGCACCCCTATGCGGCGAGCCCTACACTGCAACCTCTCCCCGACAACAAAAAATTATTGAATATAAACAAAAGCTATTTTATTTAAAGGATGAGCCGAAAGCTCTACACACAGCGTGAACTTCTCAGAAACAGGAATTTCCAGTATGTGACGATCGATGTATAAAAAAACAGATATTGGGGGGCGCTGTGGAGCAGCCTGCAAAATGGCTGCTTAGCCTTTGAGCTCCGTGCCCAGCCGTTACCAATCCGTCATCATCAGCGGTTTCCAGCACTGTCCGGTACCTGCACCTTTCTCCGTATGTAGCCAACGCCTGGGGCTACAATCACACGATGTTTGGAAGAAAATCGGAGCCCTGCGGCCGTGCTGCGACCGGTCTCCTGTTCCTCCATGTGTGACCGGCTCCCTGCCCACTTCGCGCTGGGCCGCGTGGCGGTGCTGGGCACCCATCGGAGAGCCGCTGCCTTGAGCCACATTTTGTTATCCGCAGCTGGGAGCTGCCCAGGACAATGACCATCTGTTCTGGCCCGACCCGCCTTGTGGGGCTTGGCCGCTTCTTCTTGCCCCTGCTTGCAGGACTCCGTGGAGCCGGGCCCACCTGTTCTGGGGTGCATGCCGCGCCTGCTTCTCGCTGCGGCTGCCGCAGTTGCTGGGGCCGCCTGGCCTGGAGTGGGCCCCAGCTCCGCGGGCCTTCCGCCCGACTGTCCCGCCGGGCCACGACGTGTGGGCGACCCGCGTCTAGCCTGTTACTCACGGCGGGACCCCTGCTGCCCTCCTCTCCAGCCCTCATCGTAACCTGGACTGTCTTTGCCACAGGTGAGGAGTTGGGGGCCGCCTGCTTTGCTCACTACACTTCCCCCCTCCGGTGCCTGGCTGCACTGTCTTCTGCCCCTCGCCTGAGCTGGCCCCTCATAACCTATATGTGCGCAGCTCGTCCCCCTTGTACCTGGGGCCGGACTTCACTGGGAGGCCTGGGGGCGCTACCCTGTTGATCTGTCCTCTCCCTGCATTCCATCCGGGCCGGCATCGTGGCCCTTGCTCCCTGCGGGACCTTCAGGATCTGCACAGCGACTTTGTGGCGGGAACGCCGGCGCTCAGCTTTGGTGCTCCCTCTGGGTGCTCTGGCCTCGGCCTCCCAGCACTTCTGCTATAATCACGATTTTGGGGAAGTAAGCTGCCCACCTGCGCAAGTGGATACAGACATTGGTTGTGTGATTGAATCAGGGACTGCCTAAACTGCTGTTGATGGTCTCCGTGGGGACCTGTGATGAGCTTGCACCTTTATTTGGCTCTGCGCCCAGGGTCACTGAGGCGGTGCACCCTCCCTGTTCATCCGGCTGGTCGGCGCTGCGCTGGCTCCCAGTAGTCAGCATCACAAGAGCCTCAAGGTCTCTATCAGGATTCGCCCTTGCATAAGTGCTACATTCATCTCGTCCCTGTACCCTCTTGCACCAGGTATTTGGCAGATCGCCCATAGCTCCACATTGGACTATCGAGCCAGGGTACTGCTCACCTGGTCACAGACCCTGACCTAATTGGACCGCCCCCTGCCCAGGCCCAGGTGCCTGACTCAATTACCCAGAGCACCTCTACCCTGCAACGATACAACCTGCACCCAATTCTCATTATCGCTTTGTGACCTCCCTGTCTCCACGGCCTCTCTCCCCTCGGTGGGTCCCCCTGGTGATGCAGCGGGGTTCCCCCCTCCGCCTCACTGATAGTACACGGGTGACGCCATGAGAACTTGCTCCCTCCGGCTATATGGGCCACATCCGCCTGCTTAAGTCTGAACCATCAACCACCCATAATATGTCGAACAGATCACGTGGGGCCACCAAGACTAGGACAATGGACAAATTCACCAAGTCGATACCCAGCCCTGAGCAGGAAGGCTCCTCCTCAAACCAGGATGACATAGATCCACCGCCAGACCCTCCCTCAGCCCGACCTCACGTTGATGATGGAATCTAAGAAAAGAACTTTGCCTCATTTCACGAGAAACTGGACAACATCAACACCAATGTGGCCTCCCTGAGAACCAAGTTGGACCAGCACAGGACCAGGCTAACTGAGGCGGAGACCAGGATTGGGGCCAATGAGGGTAGGGTGCTCGCCCTACAGACCACAGTTGCAGAACTAGTTGCGGATATGAAACAGATGAAGGCCAAGTGTGATGACTTGGAGTCTAGATCTTGTAGGAACAATATCCGAATCGTGGGTGTTTCGGAGTCCGCTCTCAAGGGTAAGATGGAACTGGCTGTCGAAAATCTCTTCAAGGACCTCTTAGATACCCCTCAGCTCTCCCCATTCTTTACGGGTGAACGTGCACACAGGGCGCTGGCCCCCCCGCCCTAAACCTGGTGACTTTCCCAAGCCAATACTTGCCAAGGTCCTCAGCTACAGAAATAGGGATCACATACTTCGGCTAACACAAGAGAAAGGAGAACTGAGATTAAATTTGCAGATCATCAGAATCTTCCCAGACTTGTCCGTGGGGGTCCAGATGGAGTGCAGGCAGTTCAATGGTGTGAAAAAGATGCTTAAGGAGAGGAAAATCGATTACGCAATGCTCTTCCTGGCACGCTTGAAGTTCACCTTCCGCAATCAACTACTTTTTTACGGTCCCAGATGAAGCCGTGGTATTCATCGAATCACAGATCCCGCTTGGAGATCCAGTGGATGACCTTATGGGCAACGACTAAGGCGACGGATACCCGCTACCAGTGATGGGACCAACCGGGCGAAACTATGTTCACTGTCAGAAGATCCTCCTTCCTCCCTGATCCGTCACCATGGTTAACCAACCGAGCCCAATGCACTATAGACTGGGAGCATCCCAGTCTGCAGCGGGTGTCACCCCGCTCCTCATTGCCACAATTGGGCTATCGAAAGGAGAGCCCGGGTCTTACACCCCCCTGCAGGCCCCTAACTACCATTCATGTCGTAATCATCATGGCTTCTCTCTTCGCCTGTTACAATGCATTATAATGTTTCTACTGCAATCTAGATATAAAAAGCAGTTGAATGTATTGCGGTGCCATCTGCACCAAGTTATTAGCTATGCTGAGTACACGGCAGCGGCGACCCCCACTGCAGTTGCAATGCCCAATATGGCGTAATGTTATTTGTTGTGCCCCTGTTGGGCAGGTGAGCACGCGTTGCCTAGTTGGGTCTGGCGCGCTGTTGCCCGTTGCTTGGGTGGGTGCCACTACACTGCTGGTTGGGGGAGGACAGTGAGTTGAGGGTTGTAACATTGAAAATGCCAGGAAATGTCGGCTTTGGCTGCGATGTGGTGCAACAGCATGGTGGCGGTACGGGTGGCAATGAAAGGTGACGGATTCCATTGTTGGGATGTTTCATAATGCTATACCATAAGTGTTAAATGACATGGAACGTCCGGGGGTTAAACAACTTTACAAAAGCCCGCAGGATAACTGCACATGCCCAGAGACATGGTATTAAAATACTCCTCCTCCAAGAAACACATGACCTGGGACACCTTGCAGCATGCCTGGCGCCGTCATGGGGCTCCAATAGGTTCTACACAAAGTTTTCCACCCAATCTAGAGGAGTGCTAACCCTGGTCCATAAGCCAGTTGATTTCTGGCTGCGTACTAGCTATATAGACTCGGGAGGCAGATATGTGATTCTGCACTGTCTCTTAGCCAATACACAGTGTCTACTGGTAAATGCATATGCCCCGAACATTGATGCACCTGAATTCATTGATGAAGTAACTGCCTTACTCATGAAATACATCGGCATCCCAATCATATGGGGGGTGGGGGCAACATGAACCTGATCCTAGATCACGACCTAGACAGATCGTGGGCCGCTCTCCGGGCTGTGCCCCGGGCTGACAATCGCTTGCGCATGCACATGGACACGCTGGTTCTGTGTGATGTGTGGCGAGCACTCTACCCAAACACGAGAGACTATACTTTCTACTCGTCTGTGCACGATAGCTCTTCTAGGATAGACTTACTACTCATTTCAACTGAGCTTATGTGAGGGACTATAGACATACAGATACTGGCACGCACACTCTCAGACCACTCCCCAGTGACGCTGTGTATCAGATTGGGGCCTGGCCTGCCTAGCCACTCTGGCGCTTTAAATCAGAGGCACTGCGGGATATAATTTTCAAGTCAGACATCCTTTCCGACATTAACACCTTTTTCGACTGCAACAAACGTCACGACACACCTGATGGGACCCGTTGGGAGGCATTCAAAATATTTATCAGAGGTATGTGTATCTCCAGGGAATCCGGGGTACTCAAAGACATAGTCTACAACGTTCCGAAACCCAAACTCAAAGAACTCGAGGGGTTATATGCCTCTGCGCCTACCCCAGCCAATCTGGCACAGATCAGATCGGAGCTTGAAACCTTTAAATCCCACGCTCTTCGAGAGGTCCAATACTATGCCCCACCCCAGGCTGTGCAGAAGTACGGCGAGGGGAACAGACCGGGGCGAACCCTGGCCAGGTTGGCCCAGGTGGAGGGGGGTAGAACCTGCATTGACAACATCAAGGATGCAAATGGCGTCCGACACTAGTCAGACCAACACATCCTGGAGACTTTTGCAGAATTCTATGCGGCCCTCTGTGCCCCCCAGCGGGAGCGCACTGCTCGCGACATAGACCTCCTCCTTGACCAGATTCCCATGACCTATATCTCCCGAGCCACTAAAGAGCAACTGGACGCCCCGATATTCCTCGAGGAGATTACTGAGGCTATTTCCAGCCTCCCGAAGAGCAGGGCTCCTGGCCCGGATGGGCTCACCTCAGAATTTTATCAGGAACACGTCGCTCTCCTGGCCCTGAGATTACACAAAGTCTGGTCTGAATCCCTTCGTCTGGCTACCCTCCCCCAATCCCTGCGAGAAGCCCCAATTACGGTGCTCCCCAAGCCGGGTAAGCCCCTGGATGACTGTGGATCCTATAGGCCCCTATCGCTAATAAATGCAGATACCAAAATATTCGCCAAGGTAATAGCAAACAGATTCTTCCCCATAATGTCACACCTAGTCCATCCAGACCAATGCGGTTTTGTCCCCGGGCACTCAACAGCCCTTAATATCCGTTGGATCTTCAATGTCACGTCCAGAATTGACCCTAAAGCTAATGCGGTTTCGGTCACCCTGGATTCCCAAAAGGCATTGGATATGGTGTCCTGGCAATATATGTGGGCTGTCCTGCAGAAAATGGGAATCGGCCCATGTATGATATCCTATATTAAACTACTATATACAAACCCTGTGGCAAAAGTTCTAGGTTAACTCCCTAACGTCATCACCCTTCTCGCTCCATAGGGGCACACGCCAGGGCTGCCCGTTCTCTCCGATTCTATTTGCGCTAGCTATTGAGCCCATGGCTGACAGCGTCCAAGAGAAACACACCCGCAAGTGTATTCGACTGCGTGACACACCCGAAATAATATCACTATATGCGGATGACGTACTCCTCTACATCAGGGACCCCTCTGTACACTTGGACCCAATCATCCGCGATATAACTAAGATTGGCACATTCTTGGCTTTACCATAAATTACTCTAAATCCGAGATATTCCCACTCGCTACTGCAACCCACCAACCGACAAGTGAATTTCCTCTTTGCTAGTCCCCAGAGGGCATCAGATATCTCGGGGTTCAGGTATCCCTACTTCGGTCCTCGCTACTAGCTGACAATTATACTTCTACTGCTCAAATAGTGGGGGCCAATATGTCAAGGTGGTGTAATCTTCCGCTCTCCTTATCAGGCAAGCTGTCCCTAATCAAAATGATAGTAGTCCCCAAACTTCTCTATATTTTTGCAAATGTTCCGATTTGGCCGGGAAACAGTACTTCACGAATTTGCACTCCGTATGTGCCCAATTTCTATGGCACTCCGGGGCAGTCCGCAAGAAGTGGCTACACATGACTCTTCCTTACGAGAGAGGGGGCTTCAATGCTCCCGACCTCACCGCTATTCGATTGCCACACAAGCCCAGCATGCCACACACTGGTATAAACACCCAGATCCTCCCCCCACGTGAAACTGGAGAAACAAGTGAGGAGGTAAATATCATGCCCCTAATCCTCTATCGCACATACCACACTGATGCCCCGGCAGACCCCGTCGCCACCACGATCATGGCATGTAGGCGACTACTGCAATACCACCCTGAACATCATCCATACTATAAGTGGCTACCCATCTGGCACTTTCTGGGCCTTACCCCTACACATGACAAACTCCACATACGACACTGGGTTAACCTGGAATACCTGCCACTATCTGACCTATACCCTGATGGGAAATTCATGACCTCGCAGACTTGGCACACTGGTCACTCCGGTTCAGCGCTGGAGCTGTTACAATATTTCAGACTTAGAGCGGCAGTTCGGGCCATGTGGCCTTCTTACCCTGATGAACCTCCCGCCTCACCCGAAATCTGCTACATACAACATCCTCCCTGTACAAAATGCTGGTCGCAAAGTCGACAGTTGCACCTCAGAAACCGCGACATATATGGGGCAACAAACTGGGATTGAAAATCACAGATGCCACGTGGGGGAAAATGTGTTCACACACACACACACACACGCAAGGTCTCCCTTAATTCCACATACAGATGCATTCAATACAAGTTCCTCAATCGACTTTATTACACACCTCACAGGGTGGGGAAATTCGCACAGAACCAGTCCCACGCATGCCCGAGATGTAGATGTGCTGTGGCTGACCATACCCACATCCTTTGGTCCTGCAGTGCGCTGGCCCCGTTCTGGGACGCAGCGACCAAAGCCCTTTCAGAGATAGTGGGGATTCACATCGGCCCGATCCACTTGCTATACTATTTGGGCTGTGGGAGGGGGCTGGGGCAAAGAAGGTGTCTAAGTTCCTGAATGTTGGACCCATGGTTGCAGAAAAATGTATACTACAGCGCTGGAAGCGCCGTTCTCCCCCCTCCTTCAAGATGTGGTTCAAGACCCGTACTTGGACTCAAATGTGTGAGGAAGACTACATTAATTCCCACCCCCCATGAACTCCTGCCTGAAAAAAGTGTGGACAGACTTTTGTAGCTACCTGAACAGTAAAGATGATATAGAACTGCTCTCTTCTCCCCTACCTGATGTATATAGATCGAACTGCGATCTCGACTGAGAAATGACTAATGGGTTGCTAACCCGTCCCCCTGGGTAAAACCCCCAAACGTACTGCTTAATCCGATTGTGTAATACCAATTGCTGATGTATTGTGTGGTGTGCCTGCTGCTATTTCTTGCCAATAAAGGAAGTTTAAAAAAAAACAAACAGATATTAAGAATGTGTTCTTACAATTTAAGTACTTCAGAGTAATAAGTAGATGCAGCAAATTTTGACGATATTGCAAAAACATATTTTTATAAATCGCCTATATACATGAAGGGCCTGATTTATGGAATTTTTTGCACGTGCAAACTGACTTTGCACTGCTCAAAAATACACTTTGCACTGCTCAACCCCGATTCATGGAGCTGTGTAAAGTATATTCTTGTACTGCAAAGTGACTTTGCATGGCAAGAAGACACTTTGCACTGTTCCATGCATTGGGGTGTTTGTTGGCAGTGCAAAGGCACTTTGCACCAGAAAAGTCACATTGCACTGTGCAAAAAATGCCACGAATCAAGCCCCAATTCTCTGAAGCTAGATTTTGCTGCTGCAAACGTACATATTGCTGCAGCATAACCTACTTTTGCAATTCCTTTGCTATCAATTGAGCACTTAACAAGAGTCATTAGCCTCTTTTTAGCCATTAAAAACACACACGTTTTTATCCGATTTATTTTTCTGACACTCCGCTCAACAATCAGCAACAGCAGCTGTAACCAAGATCCACAGGGCAACCCACACATTTCAAAGCAACCAATATTTTTTTGTAATGAGAATATGTTGCAACAAAGAAAGCATTTTCACTATGCGCAACTCATCATTGTTGGCTCTGTCAATAACTAAATAATCTATTATCCCGTTAGGGGAGCTTTTATTGAATAGCACATGCAGTTGAATGATTTGTTCAGGACCACACAATTTGGTTAAGTGGTGAAGTGGACACTTGAGCACAGTCTGCAATTTTGACACTTGAGCACATATTTTCCCAGCTCCAGTTTGAACAGATGTGTCAATGGGCGACTAAACAAATCCTCTCTGGGTTCTAGAGGTGCACTATAGAGATGTTTAAAAAAAATAACACAGTGAAAGGAAATGTATAATAAGGTTACCTGCTTACAGTCATTGGTTTACACAATATGGAGCTTGACGTGCACCACTCCTGTGCCTAATCAAACAATATGTGCACTCCTTAAAGGACATCCCATCACAACGATGGCTGCCAATTCTGCAAATTACCCACTTGTAGACTGTTGTTTGCAGCCATCTCGTACTAATTGTTCCCCATTTTAAATGCTCTGCTGACAAAAAAACACATCTTTAAAACATATGTGACTGGTTTTCATTGTGCTTCTTTCTCGATACTTAAAATGTAAAGCAAAAAAAACCCCAAAAAACCAGACAAGCAGTCATGGTGTCTGTAAACTAGTCTAAGCGGTGGCTGGCGACAGCTGATCCTGCCACCTCGAAATACCTTTGGCCGGGCAGTCGGCCACTTCACCCACGACAACAAATAGCTGCGAGTTTCCATTTGGTGATAGCAACCTACAGAAATAGAAAGTTGGAAATGCTGTTCAGCCAACTACATAGACAATGGTGTTCATTCTCAACTTTGATTTAGAGTCACTATCCGATATAGCCAACAAAGCATTCTCAGGAAATGATTGCACTGTGAGGCTTCTCTCGCGGTGTTGGCAGCAGTCGTTTAACACACCTGCATCCCATGGCCAAATGAAGAGTTGCCGTCTCTGAGGCGCCAGTCTCTGGGGTATCAGGCAGCTGCCTCCTGTAGCAGGGGCTAGTGAAGAGGAATAGAGCCATAGCGATGGCATATAGGTTACACTATTCTTTGTAAACACAAGAGCTCGATGGTCTCCTGTGACTTTACCCCATGTGCTGCATTACCGTATGCACTACTAGTCCCCAGCGAGTTTTCCTGTTTGACGTCCCTATTGCAATATGTGTGAAGTTTGCACACTTCTCACAAATCCAGTTTCCTAAGGTTCGCATCTCAGACTTTTAGAATGAGTGCCATGCATGTTATGAATGGCTTCTTGAGTGTTAAGTTCACATGTACTTCACACACTATATTCACACACTATATTGTATCTGACTATTGCATGCATGATAATATGATTTTTAAACAGTTTTTATTAGTCATTCGCTGGAAATCTCCCCTAGAGTTTACGTGTGGTGGAACCCAAACGTGGTTTGTTACCACAACTGCAAATCAGCTACAGCAAAGTTAGATTTCTCTACTGAAGAAAGGTTTACGCCACACTAACTTTTGTATCATACGCATACATTTATATAGGATTTCATGACGGCATGTGGTGTGTGACCCCAGTATTAAAGAGCGCCCTGTCCAGGGTCTGACCGGGCCATAAAATTGTCTTGGGAACCAATGAAAAAGTGGCCCACAGTTGCAAACGGCAATTCATTCCTTTGTGACACTGTTTGCATAGTGCCCAAGGGGGAGGTTTTTTTGATAAAATGTGATGCAAATTGGACATTTTAAAGAATATTTATTCAGCAACACTGGTCAAAAATATTAGCTGCATAGGGAAGTAGCTCATCAAACTGAGTCACATTGCCCAAAAAAGTGCTGCACCTTGACACAAAAAACTGGCCCACACCAGCATTTTGAGTTTTTGGTTCGGCCACAGGCTTATTGCAGTAAGGCCAGTCCAAGCATCGTCCTACCCCTGTGAGCAACTTAAAAAACACACATCATACACAGTGACAGATAGATGATGTACAGTGGAGGCTGGTGAATTTTTTCACTGAAGAGGCTTAAATGTTTGCCCCAATTATGCAGGATCGACAGAGCAGAGTTGGGGAGTCCAAACCAAACAAGTGGTGGTTGAGAGGGTTTCTTACTCCCTAGAAAATATTTGAACATTGGGTTAAAATGGTGCATTTTACAGCCCTTTCTTTGAAAAATGGATAGAAAGCCATGCAGTTTGCAATTGGTTTTGTCTGGTAGCATATGGAGAAACCCAATAGTTGCAAGTCACCAACCGTGCACTGGAAGATTTCCCAATGCATTTCATGCCAACTTTACCCACAACATATGCCAGTATAAAAATAGATTCATGCTGGCTCTTCCCATGCATATCCATGCAGGCTGCACCAATATATTCCAGTATTACCGTAAGAATCCCAGCCAATAAAAATGAAATGCCACAGAAAGTATACCCAGACTGGCTGTGCAACATACGTGTTATTACTGGCTAGACTGACCTACATTCAATTTGGTCCAGATAAGCCATGTAGTAACGCTTATGTTTGCTTTATACTTGATGCATGGTCCTGTACATCAAGGGTAAAGCAAAAGAAGGGTTTGCAATGCCAACAGTTTGGGATTTCGTGTAGGCATGGGAAAGGCACTGCTGTATTGATATTAACTGGCTGTTGATTGTAGCAGGTGCAAAATGGGTGGAGTACCCCAGCATCTAATAGCAGTGCCTGGCAGATGCCTAATATCTATGCACAAGCCAAAACTGTTGGCTTTGCCAATGCTTGTTGTTAACAGGACTTCAGTGAAGGATCTGAATAGTGCTTTTTAATCGAGTGGCTGAAGACAAACCAGGTCAAGAAAGTTTACACCAATGGCATGTTTACAACTCCAATTAAGTCATTACCTCTCAGACGACTCCTTTGAGAAAACACTGGCAGGCACTTAGAGTGCAAAGTTTGATGATAAGGCTTGATTAAAGCTAGCTCAAGAGTTCCCATGGGGAGCTCTTTTAGGTGGCTGGGGTCAGGAACTGGGTGGGAATTGCCATAGGGATGGACAAATAACCAAACACCTACGCACTTTGTGTCCTCCTTCATATGCCATTTCTCCCTATCTATACTCAGTGCTGTCATTGGGGCTGATCTTCCTGGATCCCAGATTCGGCAGACAATGTTTCCCCAGATCTCAGATCAGGCTCCACAATCTTTGCAAATCTATGTGTGCTATACAAATAATTTTTGAATGCTGTGGTGCATTTGTGTTTTAAACTATGTCGGGTAGGGATTTGGACCGTGGTCGCTAGGTTCAGAAGTGAGACACTTCGCCACAAGACCACTTGAGGGTCTGAGTAGGGGCCCTGTGACATCCCTTGTCAATATTGCACTGTACCGGAAATATTGATGTGCATTTTAAGGGGGTGCAGATTTTGTACTTTGCTGACATTATAAGAAATTGGTTTATTTTCCCGGTGTTCATAATAAATCTTCTGAGGAGTTAAGAGGCAAATGTTTATGGTGGTGAGTAAAATACCTGTCCTACACCCTCCCGATCAGGGCCTTTCAACCTTTCATATTGCCAGTCAGCAGTCTTGTAGCACGGCAATATATTCCTTTCTATTTTTGTTCTGGGGCTTATAGTGTGCTGTGTTTCCTGGAGCCCTTCTGGCCATCACTTCCCATGCGATTTACAGAAGTCTTATCACCTCATTGCCGCTTAACACTAGTTCCTGCACATCAGCAACCTGCGGACGAAGAAGAGTTTACAGCTCTTCAGTGGGCTTTCAGTGTTCAAGATCCCTGTTGGCTGGCCATCTCATGATAATAGGCGGCTATTAACCTTATCTTTGTCACTATGGTAATGTATGCACCCCATGGGTGCCTCAGACTGATTCCACTCTAAGCAGAGGGCACTGACCCATCATGTTGAAATGGGTATGCACACATCTTCTGCTGGACCTACTCCCAATCCTCCCCTCCCTGGATATGCCCCCATCCCCTGCTCCAGTAAATAAAAGTACATTTCCATCGCGGACTGTACTCCAATGCAATCATTTTGGCTTATTGGTGTCACTTTCCACCCAATAGCCCAAACTAAAAAGAATGACATGCCCCGGCTGCTAAATTTAGAGGCCTGAAGTACCACAAAAGTTAACGGTGGGGGCTGACACACACACTCACCTACAACACTTTTACCCAGCCATTCATCCACGAGTCACAAAGCTCCTTGCATGCACGCATACAAAAAAACAGCATTGACACACACAACCACCATCATACACGCGTACATTCATACACAAACATTTCATTTAAATACACGTATACACATGTAATTTAAAATAAAAAAAGACTTACCTTACCTCCATACACCCTTCAAAAGTGTTCGAGCAGCACTCTGACCCGTAGAAACACTGCATGACAGGAGAGGAGTCCTCTGTTATCATTCAGTGTGTCTTCTGTCAGCTCATAAATGGAGGCCGCGGAGCTCACTTCTGAGCCCTGCTGTCTCCTATTATGTTGCTGCTTGCTGCAGAACAAAACGACTCCTCAAAAGACAGCAAAATCATTGCAGGGGCTGAGAGTAGGCAGCACAGTCCCCCCCCGTGTGAATAAAGAATATGGGGGGGCTGTGCTGCCTTCTACTCAGGCGAGGGTCCCACGACACGAGGCCTGGGGCAGTTTGCCCCTCCTGCAACCCCCTTGTGACGGCCCTTGGGGAAGACTCTTTAAAAAGGGATTAAGATTATTGTTTTTAATATTAAAAAGGATTAACTTGACTGCATTTCATAGAAATACAAGCAGTAGACATTCTGTTTATATTTTAAAGTGGAACAATCCTATGGGCCCCCTGCGGGGCCCTAGTTAAGGGTTGGTAGGGAACATTTTTTACAACATTTTTTTACTCAAGGGAGTGGCGGGGGGGCTCAGTATCATGTTTACCTCTTTTAGAGCCAGACCTGGACATTTGGCAGTCAGGCGGGAAAGGCGTCCCATTGGCAGGACAATGAGCGTGCTGAGCATGGTGTTCCTGCTCAGCACCCTCATTGTCCTGGAACAGATCATTACAATATGATATATGATATATGGTATGGCATTTATAACGCGCCTATACACAAGTGTTTCAAGGTGCCATTAGACACTGATGGGAGGGAGGGGGGTCTATTAGCAGAGACTTTTGTCCCTTATGAAACGTGAATGGGGCTGATCAGAAATGAGACGGAATGCATAATACTGCATGCTTTATGAATGAATGACTACAGCTTTAAACCCCATGGGGGATTTGTTAGGCTCACATTAATCTGCATGATTGTATTGTGACTTTGCATGCAAGATAGGGAGAAAAACACTAAAGCCATACTCTAATTGCTCATCATATTTCTATGATGATTACTATAGTTTAGAGTTAGTTTATTATAAAATGATAGTTTATTATGTAATGTGGTTTGCTTTGAAGGCATTGCTATGAAGAAAGCATGATTTAACACCATAAACTGCAAAGCAAAACCTTAATAAATATGTATATGAACCAAATCTGGAAAGATGTGTTCAGTTGCTTAAATTGTCCACGTCCCGGTTTCACCATTTAACCAAAGTGTGTGACCCTGGGCTAATCATTTAATCGAACTGTGTCTTATCTGCAGCTCTGCAAGTGATTCACTTCATAGCTGATGTTAATATATCATGCTGTTATTTTAAATAAAAAAGCTGAATGACTATAGAGTTGCTCCATATATAATAATAGTGCAATTTAGGTGTTTTGCACCACAAAGTTATTTCCGCTTGGCTTACTTATGGCAACATAGTCTAAAGTCACTTCTATGGTGCCTCCAGGTATCAAAAACTAATTAGTCTCCTTGCAATGTCATTTTCTGTGAAGTCACTTCTGTTGGTGCAATCCATATGCAAAATAGGAGGTTTGCATGTATTTTGCCCCTCAGAGCCTGGACAAAGCTCTAATAGATGAGTTTCCTACATCTGTAATGGTCCTCCAGTTTTCGTTTTTTATTATGTTATAAAATGCCATCTGACAGTAATGTTACCAAAGAAATTGATTGGGGTGGTGAGGATGGGGGTACGAATGGGACTGTATGGAATTGCGTGTACTGCATTTCGGGAGAAAAGCAGCAGCACTTGCAATACTGAATACTCCCCTGCTGTTATGGTGTGTGTTTGTGAGGGGAGCGTGTAACACCGCTGCCTGTGCTGCTATCTGTTCTTGGTGTAAGCAGCTTGTATTGCAACTGTCTGGGCTGTACCTGCTCTGCATATGGACACAGCTTGTGCAACTGCTGCCTGCACCTATTCTTTGTGTGAGGCAAGTGTGCACTGATGCCATATATGCTGTACCTGATCTGTGTGCGTGAGAGGGACAATTTGACGCTGCTGTCTGGGCAGCTATACCTTTGTGTCTGCAAGGAAGGCTGCGCTGCTGCTGTCTCAGACAGTGGGATAGGCCACTGGCCAGCAGACGAAAATGTAGATACAGTTAAGGGACTCGGTGCAGGGTGCCGCGAGGCCCCTCCCAAGCACGAGGTCCGGGGCAGCTTGTCCCTCCTGCACCCCCCTCGTGACGGCCCTGAATCTGTGTGCTGTGCATTCTGCGGTTTCAGGTTAAATCCTAGCTCAACTGTCTAATTCATCCGCTGCAGAGATGCTTTCATGCCCCCCACCTTTTAACCCCAAATGTTTGCACGCCAGGTCCCCCAGAAGCTAACCCAGCCCAGCACCTATGCGCCGGTAAATATCTGGTTCACTATCCACCTTGACAGTTCACCCCTATCCCTGCATGGCCTCTGCATATCGGCTGAACACGAAGGCCCACGGTTGGCATCATCTCATTTCCCTGTAGCATTTGCAAGACCGGTACGGCAACTGATCCGATAGCACAGCAAGTACTCGCTTTGACATCTATGCAGAGCCTGCTGATGCAGGTTCGAATCCCGGCAGTACCAAAATCAGCCTTTCATCGTGGGTAATAATAAGCAGCGCTCAGATGCCTGCGGGTTCCTAGCGCTATATAAATGCTAAAAACTAAACTAGAAGCATGGACAAAAAGGCAACAAGAGAAACTGGATATGACAGAGTTAATATCCATTTATAATTCCCATTTTTAGAATCCATCTGAAAATTAACTTGTCACCCATCACTCACTGCGTGGGGCCCAGTAAGAACCTATATAATTGTAAGTAAAGATGCCGAACAAGGGAAAGTAATTTCAGAAGAACAAACTCCACATGGATAACTCATCTGAATCCCTTTTCAGAGTAATCTCTTGTATGGTATGCGGTTCTCAGAATACTAATAACGTCCTTCCTAGGACTACTTATGTTAACATAACATCCCTGATTCGGAATGGCAGAGGCCTTGCAAACTCCTAAAAATCCCACTAGACCTTCAGGGCAAGTTCTTAGTTTACATACTTTACCCAGTGCCAGGTGACACCAGTGCTTACTGTAAAATGGTGCATGTCACGTCATACCCCCAAAGGCCAGCCATGCACAGTAACACATATTTTCCATTTACTGCAAACAAGGTTTGTTTGCAGTAAATGTCAAACTTTACCCTTGATAAAACCTCTTCGCCAACGTGAGTTGGCTAGTAGAATTTTTTCATCCCCAGTTGCTGACCCGAAACTTCAAAGGTCTATCAGCCTTTTTCAGTCTGTTGATACTTATACGATATTGCCCACCATCACCCCAAGTTGTTGCAATATTAGATATTCCAATTAGCCCATAATATGGGAGGGATATGCATACAGGACCAAAGTCACACATTAACAAGATTCCAGCTAGGACAATGAGCACCTGGCAGCACACCAAGGAGGGGACTTAAGTCACAATCGGACTACACCCATTTCATCTTGTGGGAACGATATTGCACAGAGACAAGCTTTTGTGTGCTGTAAGCAATCAAGAGTAAGACTCGGATACAAGTGTTGGTTACAGACTTATTCATCATAAAAGAAAATGGGGTTTGGATAAATCCCATCTATTCCTAATCCAAAAAGGAGCTTCTCTGCCTCAACAAAACAGGACCATCTATGGAAGGATGTTAAACCAAAAACCGTCCTCCATCCTGTGTCCAAAAACCCTAAACTGACCCTTACACACTAAACTTCTATAATGTGCAACTCTGGGAATTATGTAAGCTATTGAATTATATCTTTCTTTCAAAACGAAGTTCTACGGTGTGGAAAAGAAAAGAAATAAAGTTCCACCAGGAAAAGGGGTCCTCCCTTCCCCTATGTTTCTTTAGGTCTTGCACTGTCTATCCGGTACTTCTGGAAAGAGTCAATAATGTTCCACTGCTTCACGGAGGGGGAGGGGAGGCGACTCTTCCTGTACGTTTCTCCTCTGATACCACGTTTACTTCACAGTTTCAAAAGGGGACAACTCCTCCCTCGAGTCTCCCTTAAGCACACAGTCTTTTGATTTTTTCAGTTTCCCACTCTCTGGAGCTCTGTTATCATTAAAGGGGTGTGGTTCTTGCCTTTTCCATTGATTGTCACTGTTCCACAATTTGAAGGAGGGGTTTTGGCCCATAAGCTTCCTCAATCCTTTTTCTACCCCTGGTGTACTCTACTACCAGGGTACTTGCACCTTTATTACTTCTCTCATTCTCTGGGTCTCAATTATTCTACTGAAAGTGTCAATCTCTCACTCACTCAGTTATCCTTAAATGCGTACGGTTTGTCCCTTTTCTATCAATTGTCACTGTTGACAATGTCAAGGAGGGATTTTCACCCCTGAGCTTTCATAATCCTTTCCCCACGCCTGGAATATTCTCCTGCCAGGGCATTCACAACTGTGTTACTCATTCTTAAAAGGGGTATGGTTCTTCCCCGTTTTATATTAGTTATCACTATTCAACAATTTCAGGACGAGAGATCTTACCTCTGAGTTTTCTGACTTCTCTTCTTACATATGGTTTCCTCTCCTGCCAGGGTATTGCGCTTGGTTGCGGGTCCCAGACTCTCAGACTGCCTGGTTTACCTTCCTGCCAGGGCTTTTTATGTCCTCTCATGGGTGGGAATCCCAGACTCACCGTTTGCCTGGCTCACTATCCTGCCAGGGCTTTTCGGTTTTCTAGCCACTCTCTCTTGCATCCAAGAAATAATCATTTTCAAGTACTGGGTCACAGACCCTTTCTTAATGTTTGTATTCATATTAACTATTACAGTTCATTTAATTAGGCTCTCCTGCACGGTCAGTGGTACACAGCATTCGCCTTGAAGCACCCCAGTGTCCCATTCACTGGCGGCTTCGGTGTTCCTCGCATCTCACCGTCTTCTTTGCTCTCGGCCCACTGACTGGGAATGCGTTCCGATAGTCGCTTCTTCCCGCTTTGCCTTCCTCTGCTTTTGGCGGCTTCAGCTGCCCGTGGCAATAATGTAGTGAACTTCTCTTGGCTCGGTTTCTCTGCACACCGTCTTGTCAGACTCCGTGCTGAGTCCTACAGTCTGCTCGCCTCCGGTGTCTCAACCTGCGTAACAACAAGTTGGATTCAGCAGCAGTCTCCGTCCCTCTCTCGCCCTCGGTTTTGTCTGTCAGTTTTAAACGTACCGGCATTGGTTAGCATTTTCCAAAGACTAGAATGCTGCGTTGGCTTACAGCTTCTGGTCATCCTCATTACTCCATCCCTCTTCCTCGTCTCAGTACTATATAAGGGAGGGGTAAATAATGTTCTTTCCCATGAACACCCAGGAATTCTCCATCTACATCACAATAAGCCATACAGGAATGTTGCCAAGGCACATATGTGTCATTAAGAATTACAGCTGAAGGATTATTCTGATTCAGTATTCTTCCATCTACCTGGACTTTGTCCTCACCTACGTGGTCCTCCTGCATTTAGCCACCCCCAGGGTAAGAGTCAAGTAGCTTCTGCCTTTCCCTGGCCACATAATCCTCCAGGGAATCAGTGATGATGTTGCTAGATTCGTCACAATGCTCTAAGTAAGAGAACGAAGAAAGCTCGTGTACCCTCTACCGCCATGCGCCTGCATGCTGTACAACACAACTCAATGGTCGTCCGAGCCTTTTTTGCACTGCGTGTCTCTCAAACCTGCACAGGACTGACCACCCTCGGGAAACCTTGCTTCTGTGCTACCAGGATCTCTGCAGATCATGATGCACAGTTCAAAGTGACTTTGCACTGCTGAAAAGTGACTTTGCACTGCCACACAAACCCTGATTCATGGAACAGTGCAAGGTCAGTGCATAGTCATTTTTGCAGTATGAAATGATATTGCACTGACTTTGCACTGCAAAAAAACACTTTGCACATGAATCAGGGTTTGCGTTGGCAGTGAAAAGTCACTTTTCAGAAGTGCAAAGTCACTTTGAAGCATGCAAAAAATTCCATTAATCGGGCTCTAAAGCGGAGAGGCTTTCAATGGCTCCTTTACACAAATATTTGTCAAACGTGCTCAAGGTTAAGTGACGTAAATGGAAAGAGTTTCAAAGAGAAGCCTGCCACCTGCGCCTTCACTTTCCCCAATTAGAGTGAAGTCGACAGGCCCCGTGTTCATGGTGTTTAGTAAAGTTGTGTTCCATGATAGAGCATGAAGAGCTTTGTAAAGCAGGTGAGGCGCGAACTACTCTAGATCAAGCCGGCTGCAACCCTCAAGAGACAAGCTGGGTGACAGGATTCAGCAATATAAAATGTGCAGCACGCGATGGAGGAGTATTGTCTAGTAGTGCGCGAAATAGGCCCGTTTCGCCCACGACATTTCCACCAGAAATCCCAACCCCATTGATGGTGTGGCGCCAAGCGAAATAGCACAGTGAAACGTCATCCACAATGCAGCGTGCTGAAAAACACGTATGCATAGTAATGACACTTAAATAGAAAAAAGAGATGTAAAACACTTTCAATTCAGTGAAGCCCGTGGAAGGGAAATCGGGCGCGTATTTCGTCTCTTCCGTTTCGCTCTTCAACATTTTGGATCTGTGTGATTACTACGAAAAAAATGGCGAACACAAAAAATAAAATATCCGCTCTTCAGCACAATTATATGCGGGGGGCGACCCCCCACAGCATCCCCATACTCCCTTTATATTTTGTATAACCCCAACCCCCGCCCCCCACATATAATTTCACATAGGTGCACTTCGAAATTCCGCATTTTTGTGTTCAGCATTCTGTGGTGCGAAATTATGGGGCGATAAAGAAAATGTCACCCAACCGCAGTCACTTGGCCAGGGTCATGGCGCAAAATAATCCAAGCCTGAAAAAAGAAATTAAATCAAGGGAAGGGCAAGGTCAGAGGCTGCAGTTCCTACAAAAAATAAAGCACTTGCAGAAAGAACCCTGGCTGTGTAGGCCCAAACACATGCAACCCTCCAACCCTCAAAGGAAAGAAAACCGGAAGTCTACACACACACCCGTTATTCCCGCCCAATTAAATACAACCTTAGTGATAGCCTCTGAATCGGGTCGCTCTTGCATACCCCCTGCCACCCCCAAGGACTGATGGAATTATGTAGGGCCTTTTGCACAGTGATTAAATAATGCGGGCGCATAGGCAATATATCAAGATGGCAAAACCAGGGTGTCGTGTGGTGTCTGTGTCCGTGATGGACACCCAACTACAGAGCTCCTTAATGCCATAGCATTTCCTTTTCAAGAGCGGCCTGAAACCAGTGTTCAAAGTGTACGAAAAGAAGTAGTGGAGTCATGTTCTCTGCTGGTCTGCCCTGCTCCCCACAAACCCCATCCATGTGCCCACTCCCACAAACAATCCAAACCCTCAAAAGAAACACACCTGTTATTTATGGGAATGTGCAGTGCAGTGCACTGCAGTGCAAGCTTCAACTTTTTCCTACACTTATTTTAAAACTAAACCATTCCAGAACAGTTTCTTTTTAAAATAAAAAGTATAGGAACAGTGAAACTTAAAAATAAAAAGTATGGGAGTACCGCTCCCGCCCACTTCGACCACTGCCTGAAACCTGGCACATTGATCCCATCTGCCTTCATGCATGTGCCCGGAGTGCCCTTGAAGTCTTTCAGAAAGAATTCTGCTGTGTTTTTTTCCACTCTATAGTGGAATTATTTACTTCATTGCCTGGTGTTTATTATATCACTAGTTGTGCATTAGTCCCTCCATGGATGGTGGTCTGAGGGGACCTTGGAATAACAAGATCCTTGAAGTGAAAATGCAATCCGAGTTGGAGACATACCATGAAGGCACGACAGTGCAACACTAAACATCAAGAAAGAAGAATGTAGAGGAGCAGCTGCATGCCTCTGCACGAAATCCCGCCCCCCAAACTCCTATATGTTGGAAGCCTGAGATTGTTCTGTATTTTGGCACCAGCAGTTGTGCCAATACCGCAGCATATATTCGAAAGATACCATTGAGACAAACCTATTGAATGTATCCCAGAAGAGACATTTAAAACCTGAAAAAATGTTCACCTCCTGTCACATGAACCAAGGATGACAATAGAGTTGAACCTGGAGTCCTAGAACAACGATAGTGAGTGCCCGCACTCCCATGTATTCTCAGAGACAAGGATACCTTTTTGCAAGGCCAAGTTCAAAGACAAACTTCATGGCAGAGGGCTTGGGTGATGGGAGTTGTTGGGCTAATTGGGTGGGGAGGTAGAGTCAGGTCCATCTCCTTGCACCTGGGTCTGGGCTTACGTGCTGCTAAATGAACCTAATGTTCCACACATGGCACAAGCATGCCAACCAATTGTAGTGGTCCATATAACGAAGGACCTTTTAGTTTTAAGACCAATCAGAAACCGTGTACTTGAGGTTTTTGAAGATGAGATGTTTTAGAGGTAGGCATATATGGCACACCTGACAGTGGGCAGCCAATCACAATCCTAGTTCCTCTATAGTGTGTACTTAGATGTTCCCCCTTAAGACTATCCCGATCCCCAGTAGGTTTTTCATTATTTGCCATGTAGTATGACATCACCTCAGATGTATTTTGAGTATATAATCCTGTTTTTGTGGATAGAACATTGAGAGAAATCGAGCGTCCGTCCAATGATCTTCATTGTAACTCCCGGTTTTAGATAATTGTTGATAAAACTGTACTTTGCCATCTTCCTGAGTTGGTTCGGTTATTGAGACTCAGAGTTATTCTGTGACCACATCCATTACATGCACGTTCCTAAAGGACCATAAGCTCAAGAACTTCGGCTGCTGGGCTACTGAGGTGGAGAGGAGGGTTGAGGCAGTGGAAGATGGGTAGACCTTCACTGTGGTATTGATGAGTAAGTTTGAGAATTAAAATCCAGGACATTGCTGTTAAAAAAGAAGAACATTTGGAAATAATCTTGGAATGCCATGTTGGCAACACAACACTAGGTTTATTGAGCTTCCCAAAACCAAAATCTTGGGCTCCAGCTTTAGATTTACAAAGACAAATTGGAAGTGAGCATTCTGGATTCAAAACAATCCTTGCCAAATTATGATATGCAGAGAGCCAAATATATGTTAGCTCTCCGCCCACCATTGGGGAAACGCTACACTCATTTATCAGGAGACTGCCGAAATACAGGTATCGAGATCTAGCGCAAAGTGGCATGTAAGAAGGGTGACTGCGGACAGAGTTTTGGTACAACCCTCTGTAGAGTGATCTATAATCATTGACCTTAATAGGGGCCACAGACAATTGACCAAACGCAAAAACTAAAAATTAATTCCAGTGCGCCACTCTTAAGGAAATCTACCAAGATACCTGAAGAAATTTCCAAATTCGTATTTTAAAAATCAATTCCTCTGATTCAGAATGAATTTAATCTTGACAAATCAGATAGTGTATACGTGATCTGAAAAAAAAAGATATCAGAACTCTGCGGTCTATGCAACGGTTGCAATAGCATCCAGACCTTGAAACATGTACTAATCGAATGCAAAGAATTACATGGAAGGCAAGCAGAGTTCTTTAGTAGTTTTGCTTCCAATGAAGATCAGACCCCCACTGAAGAGTTCTGGTTAAGAATATCTAACGGAAATGAAACGCAGATAACCATTGCAGTTTTAAAGTGTTGGGGATTTTGAATTTGATACTATTTTCATAATGGTTTAACCGAATATTTGTAAAATAGATTAAATTAATTTGTATTGAAATTCATATTATATCTAACTATTACTATTTATTATAACAGCTAACAATTTGTCTTCATTTAATGGGCTTATGAATCAATTGTCTATGTGTCAATAATGTGTAAGGATACTTGTATTCACATAATAATTAAATAAAATAGGGGGGCTTTTACACCCAACAAGAAAAGGAAGCAAAACCTCAAAAGGTAAGTAATGCGGACAGTGCGACAAGGTTGAACTCTTGGGTACGAGTAGCAGGCTGACACAAAGGTACAATAAGCACACACACGTATCCATAGAAACATACACCACACTAATGTACTGAAAAGCTCCCTCCTATGGAACAGCCTTTCCCTCCTTCTGCGCCTTGAGAAGGACTTTCTTCAATTCCGTCCTCAAGACTTCCCTCTTTACCTCATCCTTCTCATCTTCTCTCCTCTGCTAATTTCACAGTTTCTGTGATTGGTGCCCTGGGCCCTTATGCATCCTCGAGCACCTGCCTTCCAACACCCAATCGCCCCAGCTTCTGTCTACCCTCAGCACTTGCCTCGGCACACCCTCCGCCTTGGAGGCTCGCACTTACACCCAACATGGCTCCAGGGCGTGTAGCACTCACCATACCATGCACTTCAACCTGTTGCTCACCCACAAACACAGATACTCAAGCACCTACCCCACTGCCCTCTCGCCCTCTTCCTTGCTGAACTTGCACATTCTGAATACTCACAAGGCATAGTAGGTTAGTCCTTTTTCCTTTATCCCTCCACTGTTTTTTAATATTGTTTTTTTTAAATTGTGTTTCACCCCCTTGTTCTTTGCTTTTGCCCTGTGGGTGCTTTGAAACAGTATGTACTTGCTGTATTAGCGCCCAACAAGCGAAAAATAAATAAATAAAAAGACATACCATCATTATGTTGGACATATAGATCTCTATCAAATTTGAAATAAGTACTTAGGCACACAACAGACAGTACTACAAAGTAGCCAGCATATGTAATGTGTTTAAGACCTTTTCTCCCCTCAATACTTGGGTCCACTATCAAAGATAAGCACATGTCCTATCGTGGGTGGGGGGAGAAAAAGTTAACCAGATAGTCCAATCAAGCAGTGCTAAGTTTCCTAGTGCCTGCACAACTCATAGCACTGTCTACTAAATACACAACCCACTCTTGTTATGTATTGCAGACCCTATACCAGGTGGTGAGCATGCAGCACATTTAAGCAAGGGTGGAAAGAAAAGTGAATCAGACATTTTATCACAGGACAAAAATGGTTATAAAGGCATTCAGGACAATCTTAGTGATCCACGTTAATTCCGGCCCTCTAGGAAATAGTATTTGAATACTACAAATGCACATATATCAATTAAGAAAAGTGCTGGAGGATGAAAACCATTCCCACACAACCAAAGGCCTCCAAGAAACCAGGATGCATTTAAGATAAACTTGCCAGTGCAATACACTTCAGGGACACCAAAATTAGCTACAGCGCAAAAAAGCATTTCTCACAGAAGTGGCGAGCCAGACCCAAAAAAAAAAAAAAAAAAAAAAATGATGTTCTTGGCTTATTTATTTATTTATTTATTCAAATGTATTTAAAGCGCACGTCAGCCCGGGGCATCCTGGCACTGTTACATGAAGACACTATGACTCACTGAAAACCTTGTGGGTACAGGACAAAAGCCCAGGCTCAAGCAGGTATCAACTAGAAGTCAATGGGACAAACTAGGGCAACGAATTGTATTGGGGAAATTAAGGGAAGCTTTTACCCCACAGGGGAGGATTTCGCAGCAAACAACTGCTGGGATGACCAAAGGAGAGCCCAATCAAGAGATGCAGAGGTTAGTTGAAGAACCAGTAACACCAAGTTAATAAATGGGAAATGCAGTGGAGTCTCGCTTAGAAAGAATCTCGATCCCAGAATGGAAGGACACCAGTGGCAAGTATCTCGAGTAATCAACCAACACAGGACCCAGAGGTAGGTACTAGTGGCAGCAGTTTCGGCAAAAGCAGCTCCAACTCAATGAAATAACCCATTAGTACTGGCTTCTTCCCTAGTGCAATGGGGTGTGGGAGCCCCTGTACTGAGAATGAACATGGGTTAAATACCCTGTTCCATAGAATATCTTCCACTAGGGAGGGTCTACAACCACGTTTTAGCACACTGCACCCTTCATACTTCACATAGGAGTTGCCGTCTGTACGATCCAGTGCCAGAGCTTGAGACAGCAAAGAACCCCCACAATAGAAAAGAAGAACAAGCAGTCTTCCCAAGATGCAGCCCCTCAAGCCATTAGTGTAAACCCCATTGGGAAAGACAATGGACCCACGAAGATGGATTCTGATGGCTAGGTGGAAAAAAGGAGGTCCCACAACAAGAATGACGGTGACCAAGCATATCTAGAGGAGCAGATACGTTGCAGTAGTGGTTCTCCCTACCAGGCAGCAATAGCTAAATCACAGCAAGGTGGGAGAACCTATCAGAAAACAGCAAGCAGTGGCCGTAGCATGGCCTTGAGACAGTTTCTACAAGAAAGGCTTGATCCAGCATAGTAGTGGAGATGGAATTGGCAGGAGGATGCAGGAATTCCAGGAGCAGCAAATCCCAAACAGAATGTACCCAAGCCACTACCATTCAGCCAGTATAGACATAAAAGGGCCTTAAACTGCATTCAACAGCAGGAATATGCAGAAAACTCCTCCAGCAGGACAGAAGTCCTGTTTCGTACAAGTTCCAGCAATAAGAGAAAGCAGTGACAGGGGGAGGGGTGAGAAACCTGAAGGCGTCTCCCTAGCTAGTGCCCAGGAATATGTCATCCAGGTGGCCAGGACACGGCCATCGCTATTGGATCCAGTTCCTGGGGAAGGACAGTGAGGGAGGATCAACTGGATGGGAGGTCCTCGGGGAATGGGAGTGAGACACCGATGGGTGAGACGCGGTATCCCCCTTCTTTTCACACCTTTTCCCCATCCTACCACATAGGACATTCAAAACCACTGCCTCCCCCCCGCCCCTTTCCGGTACAAACACTTATGCACGACATACCAGAGAACGTACTTACACCAGAGCCGTTTACCAGACATGTCCCAATACAAGAGTCAGGCAGAGTCAAGCAATTGATCAAAACTACACACCCCCAATGGGCATTTGGCTTCCACACAGGCATAAAACGTGGAACGAAGGAGCACAGTACAAGCACAGCAGACAGCACGATGAGACGGCTAACCAGGCTTGGCATTTCAAGAGAAGGAGTAAGGCGGCAGGAAGCGAGAGAGAGGCGAGGAGAGAAGTGACCTTGCCCTTTTCGTCCCAGACCCGTGGAACCTTCGTGGAGGAGAGCCTAAGACTGCGGCCAATAGCACAAGTGTCTTGCAGCAGGTGTCATCGGCACACGGGGCACGTCAACGCTGATAAGCGGGAGCGAGGGAAACTCGTGCTACCAGCCTTCACTCCATTAAAGTAGAAAGCCAAGCGGTTTGTCACAGCCGGTGAGTCGAGGGGAGAGCCAATAAGAGCCGGGCTGTGGTGAATGAGGAACACAAAGTGGCAAGTTTGAACCTGGTTCAATGAACTGTGAAAGAACTGTCAAAGTGTTGAGGGGAGACCAGCTGCAGAGGGAATCAACACCACATGGGTGTTGCTCCGATAGACCCTGGTCTTATCTTTGTCCGACTAAAACTATAGAAACCAGAAGGCCGTGGGAGAGCCGACAGAAGAGGTCAAAGTGGTCATACTGGAGGTCTAGTAAACTCCTCATAGAAATTGAAAGAAAGTAATGGTGTTTCTCGCATGGTGAAAGTAAAAGGAAAGTGAATTCTGTGAACATTGATAGTAAACGTGAAAAGGAACTTGTGAACCCAGAAGAGGGGTGCTAACGAGAAGGGGCAAAGTCTAAATTCCCGAGAAACAGTGTGTCGACAAGGCAAGGCATGTCCACCGCAACTGTTTAAAAGGACATTGGAAATTGAGAGGGGTCTGCACCTAGATGAGGGGGACCCAGGAGTGAGCTATTATTGCCCTGATCAGGTGAACCTAAGAAAAAGAGGTTCATTGAGAAGTCAAGAGGAGTGTAGCCCACTGGTTGTTTGAAATCCAAGCCCAACCGAGGGAGAAACCAAGAGACACCGTAATGCAGGAGAAGTGCATTGTCCCTCTTGTCATAGAGGGTCTGAACCCAGCAAAGTGAGATCCAGGTGTAAGGCTAACACCCTGAAAATACGTCAAGCAGAACCTTTATGTATGTTTGTTAATTTTCACTGTAAACCAATCGGGCCCGCAGGCCTTTATATTGATTAGAACTGTTGGAGGGTCAATGCCCGAAAGAGGGTGACCCAGGGGTGAAGTTGTCACCCAACCTGAACTGTGGAAGAGAACTTTGTTTGTTTGTTAGTGAATACCACAGGTTCTCGAAGGCAAGAGACTTTACAGAGGAACAAGACTTTGCCATCAGCGGTCCTGATTACTGCCATTGGAACTGTTAACTCGTGCTGGGAAAGTTTGAATGTGTGCTGTGCTCCAAGCTCCCAGCTCCCATCTTACCCCATGCATAAAATATGGGGAATGGAGTCCCAGGCTACCGCATCCTGACATATTATTTACAAACACTTTTTTCTTTTCCTGAAAACTATCCCTCACTCTTTGTTGCATTAGTTGTGAGTTTCGGTAATAGGTTTCTTAGTATAGGCACTTATTATTTGACACAACGCCACCAGGACTGCCTTATTTTTCATTTGATGGACGACGCTTGCTCCCATCTTAGATTTAGGTTAGCCATTTTTCCACCCTGCATTCATTGTTCAATAAACACCCTTGAACTGTGACCACTTGTGTCCGTCTTTACTGTTTTCACCATGAGTTCTTCACTGGGGTCCCTTCACTAACATTGCATTTGGATGGCCACTCAGTCATACTCCCCTGTACCCCCACGCTACAGATACTGAGAGCGAGAGCTCAAGAACATAGACAGGCCTAAACCTATTAGAACCAATATGGAGTGTGACATGTGGGCTCACAAAGAGCAGACATGATCAGAAAGGCCATTTTAGGCCTACCGCATGGCTGGCAAGAACAAAGGGAGCCCTGAAATACAAAATGCCCGAGAGCAGGACTTTTACTTTGGTACACCAATGCCTACCTAAAAAGGTACACAGGGCTACCAATTCTGTAAAATTACATGTCTTAGTAGTACTGTGAGGCACTTGCTTGACATAAAAATGAATATATGAAGTGGTACAGCCTGGGTTCTCTCCAAGCTGCACCTTTGTTAGAAGTGTGTCCTTGGGCATGTGTTACGTGGGATCATTCAAAAACAAACTAGTATTAACTATAAAACGGTCAGCGGTCCGGAGTGCAGTTAGGTCAGTTTAGGGAGCCAGACCATCACTCGGGAGTGGCGAGCTGGTGTTGCGTTATGCTCCGTGCCCCTCAATTGCCATACCGGTTTGATCCCGCCATTGATATCATAGCGTTCCGGCTGCTAACGTGGATGCCCGTGGGCAGTTGGGGCAGAGCGCACCCAGATAAACCACTGCAGCATGGCTTCCCTACATGGTGCACCGTGAAGAGGAATGCCACGTGATTGCTGCTGTACCTGCACCCTGGCAGGCCCATTTTTAGTCCCTGGGCGGTTCTGGACACGCACGCTGGGTCGGAGGACTCTGGCAGAGCACCTGCATTCTGTTCCAGGCCACTCCTAGAATACACAGGGTGGTGAGGACGAGCCACCTGGACCCCTGATGCGGTCGATTGTGCCAGGTCACTACTAGCATGCACGGCCCAGCCAAAGAGGTCTGTTGGGGCCCTCGCCCCCACACCATCAGGATCAGGCTGCACAAGACAGACACTGGACACTGCCCGGTTGGAGACTATGGTGCCCCCACCCTCTACTGCTGTCATGGACCACGCCAGGACACGCTCAAGTGAGTCAACCATTTAACCAGAACATGAGCACCTCTAGGCACCTTACACCATGTGGACGTTCAGGCAGCCTTGGCTAGGCCGCCTACCAAGTAAGAACGCGGTGTACATATTTCTTTTCACATAAAGTGCACCTTAGACTGTACATGTTTTAAAGACTCTAGGCTTTTAGAAGTTTTTCATGCAGATGCATGGAGGTAGGTTTTATTAGTGTGTTAAGTTTAATATCTCTACCCCCATGTATATGAAACGTGAAACTGCTGGTGTACAAGGGGTAGCGATAAAAATATCTATGTTAACATCTGATCACTAAAGAAGCCATAAACCTTCATACCTTTGTCTGCCCATCCTAGTGTTGTACTTAATCTAACCTAGTCTTTCCTTGTATAGGGGTTTGGGGCATCCCTGCACTGATCCCCTTTCCTGGCCTACCCTTTGTCCCAGTGCAGCACACCAAGGAGGATCACTGGACCAAGAGCGACCGGATTCACCAGAAACAGGTATGAGGCAGAGTTAAGAGTAAAGATAAGGGTCAGTAAAGTGTTTTATGGTGCCCGTCTACCACGGTCTGCTGCAAAGTGTGCAGTAAATCATTTCCCGCAACACTTGCAACCTTGGTGCAGCAAACAATCAAATTACAGTAGCTACCAGCCTACTCCCTAAAACCAATGTATGGGTATAATCACCCCATGGCAAAAGGGGGAGGCCTCGGAAACCCCCTGGGACTGGGCACCTGGGGGGTGGGAGGGCGGGGGGGAGTCAAACGAGGGCCAAATACATTAGATAAGGCATGAAGGGTTGCAATGGCCAGGGGCTTCAAGCGAAGTCCCTCGGGTCATCCAAAATGGGTCAGTGATCCAAAACAAATAGAGGGGGCAGGGAGCAAAATGTTGACGCGCCCTTGAAAGTAGCCTTAGAATCGCCCAAAATAGGAATTATTTCCCAAGAATGACATATGCTATCACAACTCCTATTATGCTTCTCCTCTTGGAAGGCTTCCATCTCAGTCATACAATTCATTCGGGGCAGAGATGTAAATTATATGATGGGATTTCGTTTTCAAAATTAGAATGAAAAGGAAATTACATTTTTGTCACCAATGTGGATGCTGCCAGGGACATTGTAAAGAAATCAAACAATGTCTTGGCAGCCACAGTGAGACATTTTTATTTTGGCTTCTAATGTGGTGTTGGTGAACACGTCTCATCAATTAAAGTATGCATGGTAACACTAATTTGCCCTGTATGTAGAGGTGTTTTGAATGGCTTTGCTGCATAATGAGGAGATCTCATCTAAGATGTTGGAGTGACTAAAGGGTTGGTATGGAGTAGTCAGGTTGTTCTTGTTTATAATTAAAACTTTGAATTCAGACCAGAAATATGGAATGCTGACAGACAACCAGAACGAGAAATACCTAAGAAACTATTGATTGCTACTCGGTCTTGGAACTACAAAGGTGAGTGTATTTCATAAAGATCAACATGGCAGATGTGCCATCATTCGTGTTACTTCTTAGTTTACCTTGTAATGTCTTGGCTACTGCCAAGTAAAGAATGAATGACAAACGTTTCTCGACCTACTTGTGTTTACTACAAACAAATAATGAGGCCTTTTATGTGTACGTTTTTAAATTAGAGATGGAGAGCCATAGAATTCAAGGGTAGAATCAGGGCAATACAAACACAGTTTAAATACTGGATACAATATATCTTTATATATAAAGCGGTGTGTGTGTGCGTTTGTCCAACTATAAAAATCCACACTGTTGAATCCGCATCTACCAAAATGTGCATGGATTCCTCTTTTGTCTGGGGCAACATTGTAGTCTCTTTGGATGCAAAACATTCACTCCGTGGACACCCTCATTTACTGATGCTCACCCCGATTCACTACAGTAGGTACGAGAAGGAACAATTTGGAAAAGTGTCTTAAGCAAAATGTTCGATGTGTTGGTTATTCCTTTGAAATGGATTACTATGCGATTATTCCCTTGAAAAATGCTTTAATGAACATTGATTTTTTATAACGCCACCCCAAATATGGGAAATAGCAAGGTTAGAGTTTACTTAAGTTCATTCACGAGAAGAGAGCACAATCAATATTTCTTGGACACTTTCTCAAATGTGCTGAAGCCATTGAAAGACGGAAACATGCTGTGCAAAAAACAAATCACTTGGAAAAGCTCCATCTGATGCAAAGCGAAAATCAATATCAAGAGCTTCTGAAACACAACAAAGAGCAGCACGACTTACTGACCAGAGGACAAGAGCAACATCAGACACCTCTCGATCAGGACACAGGCAATACTGGGTACCTCAGCTAGTATATTTATAAAGGTTAATATTTGTGGTGGGATTTGTGGCAAAGCTTTGTGGCCTATACAATTTTACACCGTTTCAACAATCAGCACCAAAATGTGCATAGTTGGCTGTTAGCACCCTTCGGACATTACTGGCTGTGTGACATTTGGACACCCCATCCTGTTCTCCAGATTTCAGCACAAGTCACATTTGTTTGTGGTTTTGTGGCTTGGTAAAGCTTTGTTCCTTATACAATTCCACACTGTTTCACCAGTCTGCACCACATGTTGCTTAGCTACCTGTTAGGACACTCTGGACATTACTGGCTACATAACATTTGGACACCCCTCTCAGGTACCCGGATTTCAATACATTCACACATGAGACGGTAGCCTGAAATCGGCGAAACATCAATGTGGTCGTAAAAGTACCGGTCCTGGCATGAGGAACAAAACGTCCAGGCCCAAGGATCAGATTCAGGATAGGCTTCCGGGCACAGTTACCGAGTACAACTCAATCTATACAGTGGTGGATTCCGCAAAGCGGTAAACTATCGAATAGAATTCCTCAACTCACTCCACCCCCCCAGGAATGCCACCACATCATCTTCGACTGAAAGTTGGGTCACCCATCATGCCGCTTCGCAATCTTGACCCACCTAGGCTGTATAATGGCACAAAACTATGCATTAAAGAATTGCTGGCCAATGTAATTGAAGCGCCAGTGTTCACCGGGAAAGGAAACAAAAAATGCTGTTTATAAACAAGCCTTACGATGAACATGTACTTCCGGTCCATAGTTATTGGCACCTATCATGCGGCTAAGAAATCTCCATGTTGTTCTCACGTACAGTTATAGGTTTCAGAATCCGTTTTTAAGAAGAACAATACATTGTGTTGTGTAGTCTTTATTGTCAGGGCTGGGGGATCAAGGGCAATACCAAACACAGGTTCTGGGGAGACCAAGGGGCAAGGGACGGACAATACATTGTATCATCCATACTGGAGGCAGGCCAAAGGGACAGCATGAACAAAAGTGCAAAACAAACAAGACAATCAAGACACTTCACGGAGCGTACGCCTACAGAACTGCATTTCCAAGAAGCACCTGGGCACAGAACTACCGTCTGAAGGCCACGTTGGTAAAGGCTCATCAACATGCATGCGTGCAACTAAAGGCACGGGGCTTGTGCTTGATACTCCAAGCTGACAAGAAGTGCGTCTAGCAGCTCAGGCCTCTGAACCACACGCGAGGGGCCATGTACCACCAGATCGATATCCCAGCCTCTCGCTAAGTACAGGTTAGTCCCACAGCGCTTTTACATAGCAGTGAGCGGAGGGCCCCTATTTCCCAGCAAGCTGAGGGCGGTTAACGCTGCATGCTGTATAACACGAACATAGTGCACCGAGTGCACTAACCTACGCACCCTATCACATGCATACTTACTATTGCATACTTACCACCCACACTACCTAGTCTGTTGCGAACAGCTTATTAGTCGTGGATGCTTTTGGAGCGCATCCAAAATATTACTCACGGGCAGGAACCCAACACTGCATGCTACTAAGCCATGTGCAGCTAGAAATGGATGCTGCATGTTAATTAGCCACATGCAGCCCCTGCATGTGATAAACACATGAAATTGCCATGTGCGGCTACTAATTAAAAAAAAACACTAACCAAAAGCCAGAAACATGAGTACACGTAAGTGTAAAGCCATCCGCGGCAGTTAATAACATGGGTACCAATTGTACTACTTTTTTGCAGCAATTGTACTGCTAGCGCAAGGCAGCCTGGCTCTGTGAATCCACAGAAGGCAACAATGGACACTTCAGACAGCAACAACCTAAGCTAAGTGTTCTATAGCAATGTAATTTGCATTGAATTTTTTACTGTTCTGTGCTCTCTTTGTTATGTGCACTATTTGGGGGCACTGCTTGTGTGTAGAAGTGTGTGTATGCAGGAGTGCATGTGGAAGGATAGTGAGTGCAATGACAGGTTTTATCCTACCACCCCCTATGTATCCATAACCTCTTCCTAATCCTCATTCCGGTTTTCCTAATTTCCCAGTTCCCATCCAACCATCAATTCCCCAACCTCTTTCCCTACTGGTGTTGAAGAGCCCTGTCTAAGCTCTGACTTGCAGGTCCCAAAACCAGAATGGGGGTGGTTGCTTCAGGCCACTCCTGGATCCTGTCATTTATGAGAAAACATTTTAAAATGAAAAATAATTGAAAAATGTAGTGATTTTTTCTCTTTTCACCTTTCTTATGGAGCCTTTCTGAAAAGCATAAAGCTACCTTAAGGTATTTCTAACGAATAGTACCAATAAGGATTTTTAAGGAGGCCTCCAACCAGTCTCACACCCAACCTCCACCAGTACCCTTTGTCCCAATAGACCAGGAACCAGGCCGGTGTGTTGTCAATGAATAATGTATTAATTTATTATTTTAATATTCAGTCAGAACAAACATTTGACAGCAGCCACTAAAGTCGTGGCAACACAATGCACATGCTTCTTGAACGTCACCAGGTTAAGATAGACTTGCCACACCAGATTTATGTTGTGAAAAGCAATGCCAAATAACTTCCCTCAACTGATTGCAGGAAGGTTAAGCGCTCCCACCTGTTACAATGGAAAACTGGGTTTTCAATGATTTAATATTAGTGTTATGGGACAGCAGACAAGGGTAATTCGGGCTGCTTACACTGGTGAACAAAGAGGGCTTCAGACCCACTAGCTAGCACACATAGGAAATTTGCATTTAACACAGGCAACACATGAGAAAGAAAATTTAAAAAAAATAAAGGGAATGCAATTCAAAATCAGTGAGCAGGCTCTGATAGAGGAAGAAGGATGGGATAGGAAAAACGAGTCTTCAAAAGGATAAAAGAAATATTTAGAAAAATGAAAATTGAAATCACATTGGAACTGACAGACAAGCTCAAAACCCATAAAAAAATGAAAGAAAGGCAATACCAAATCCGAGCTCAGAATCTGATAGAGGAAGGGGTACTACTCTAGGAAAATCACTGTTTAAAGGATGAAAATATTTGGAAAAACAAAATTATAAAACCCATTAATTTTTGCTGGAACTGACACACACGCTGTCAACAATGAGAAAGGTACATGGGACCACGGTTTTTAGTGAAAATGACAGGGGCAACTCATGGGTATGTTTGGGCCAAGAGATTCTTGCAGTGGGAACAGCAATTTGCGTTTAATATGACAGATGCAAATGGAATTTATTTTTTAACACATGGACAAATTCGGTTTTAGCTCATAATGGGAATAATTATTTTGGGGCAACACTTTAATGATTAAAACAATTAAATAACACTGGGCACCAGATTGTTGATTTCCAATTGCAACAACCTTGCTCCACGAATATCAATTGGGGAATTAATTGATTTACTAGGCAAAATACTAGGGAAATACTTAACTATGCAAACAAACAAAGGACTTTTCAGGGAAAAAGAGAACTATAATCCTCAACAGATACACAAGGGATGATTTTGCTCCATAGGAAAGATGAAAAATGCACAGAAGAATGCCGTATTTGTCAAGGGGAGAGTTACCAAAGTGCACAGACAATTAAAATACATTTCAAAAGAAGAATTACTGAATTCACAGAGAGAATAGAGGATTTTTTCTAGGTTAGTGCTTAAATAGATAGGACTTGTTTAATCTATGGCCGAGGAGATCTATAATTACAGAAGAAAAGGACTCTATAGTCATCAATGGCGTCAGGGCTCCACTGCCATGACCATCAAAGGGGTCAATCAAGGCTTCACTCTGTCCTCCTAACCAGTTACTGCAGGTCCCTGCTTCACTCCAGGAATGGGCCCAAGTTCTGCAAGTATAGCTCCAGATCTTCAGTCAGCTGCACCTCAGATTTTTTAGAGAGAATCCGCAGTTAAGGAGGAGTAACCTATTTATAAGCCAAATGACATCACAGATGTGTCATTTTACTCGCACAACTGATAGGGCAGTGGTCAAGGGTTCCCTCCCCCTCTGCAAGCGGATAGGTCCAGTGAATGCAGGTGTGGTTTGAGCAGCCAGGGGAGGATACCACATCAATAACATGACAAAACAGGGGCTGGATCTGGCTTTGGTACCTAGTAATCTGACATTTTAATAACTACCCTTTCTCATCATGGTATGTCACCTATGGCCACATTTCTAGATACTATATTTTTCAGGCAGTTGCCTAAACTTTGTTTGATGACCGTGGGACCTACTGGTGCGATGCTACAATTTTCCCTTGTTTCCACCCAAACTATATTACAGAAAAATTGGGCATTCGATGGGCAGAATGCCTATCATCTGTTACACTTTTTCTCAAGTGTTTATGATCGTCAGGTTTACGCAGACATTATAATCAATTTTTCCCTTATAGCATTTGTTAAATTGGGCTCCCAAAAATCATTTTCGGTTGATCAGATGTAGCTTGAGGACAGCTTTCCAGAAATCCACACATGAATATTCTGAGATGGATATTGGGGATGTTACACAACGAAATGCATATCTCCCCCTTGTGTGCAATGGGGCACCAACCCCCTCATTAAATCAGCCCCCGCCCTCTGCCATGTGGGGCTGTCATGTCCTGAGGGTTGCTGTTCCTGCTTCAAAGAGCTTGATTGCCAGCTGCAGCAGAGTTTGAGGTCCTTAAGTGCTTTTGGTCATAAAACTGGGAAGGCAGAGAACTCCTCAACCCATCTCCTTGGCAACAGGGTTTGGACGCAGCCAGGATCCCACCTCAGGAGCCCACGGCAGAAACAAAAGTGAAACTCTGGCATTTCCCCCACTGCCAGCATTTCTTAAATCAACTATTATAATGGCACAATTACAATATGTAAAAACCTTCACACAGTGGTGTTGCCTGCAATCCCCGATTATAGAACGGCACATAATGTATTTTACAAGACTAACTGAATATGCGGAAGCTCCAAGTGTGAACCTTTAAAGCACAATTGCCATGATTACTGCAGAAAGTTCCAAAGATGTGACCCTTCATTCCGTTGCAGTTTCACATTACTCTACGTGGATTTTGCGAATTATGCATTTTCATGATGGGCTCAGGATGAACAAACTTACTGTTCCTTTATGGTATATCTTTTGCACATTTTGAAAAGCATGTCTTTAATAAAATGAGATGGAAAAACGGATTTTTGAAGACCATCATTCTTGTTACAGTAAAAACCCCAGTCTGTTGTGCTGGCCTGCACACATTTTGGCCCTTTCATTCACATGCTAGACGTCGCAGTTTTTGCCAACATGGTCTCAGCCTCTCTGGATCTTTCTCAAAAGTGCCTTGAGGTCTTACCACTATATGTGGCAAGAAACAATTTCAGGCCTCACTAGGCTTAAATGCCTATATTTGCTCCTTCTTGTTTGGGCACAGGCCTCATTTTGCACATGCTCAGGCGCAGGCCTTTTGCTGAGGGGCATATCTCCCCCTCTGACTCCGGCCTGTAGTTATGGCATTTTAGGGCTATTTCACCCCACATTCCACCAGGTATACTGGGTACACCTGAACATGCCCAGGTTTTTGTCACACAACAGTAATCTGAATGTGAAGCAGCGGTTCCAGTGATAGAGAATAAAATTACAGAGAATGCTATAACAGAGAAATAAAAACAGAGAAAAAAAATCAAACATTTTTAAAAATAAATATGGGGTTGTGGTAAAGGGGTAAAACTGGTGGGAATGGATTTAGTTAAAGCACATAGAGAAAGAGGATGATTTATGTATTCTCTGATATCTCAGAACCGAAGCAGCATATTATAATTGTGGAGTATAACATTCAAAATATAGTAATGCCAACAAACTGCTGCCCACATTTCACAACGATCACCAGAGAGAAGATGTTGACGAAACAGGCCGTAGAGAAGCTCACAAATTGTATTCTGCAGTGCAGGCTTTTTTTTAAGCATGTGTCATTTTGTAATCTTGCCCAATACTTTCAGTGTTTCACATTACAAACCCATGCCTTTAAGTGCCAAAATCCAATATGAAATGAGCCTAAAAGCGAAGACTGGCCGATTATTTTATACCTGAAATGGGGCACCTTGGGATTACTGTAAACTGCCCTATGAGCCATTTTATTTTTGACAGAAGAAACATAACCCAGAAGAGTCTTCTGCTTTTAGTTGTACTTTGCATAGGCTTCAACATGGTGCTATGCGTGTTCATTCATTTTGTCATTTGTTCTAGCGCGTTTCACCATAATTATGGTCCGAGGGTGCTTTTAGTTGAACGCCCTCGGAAGGACCGCAGTCCAAAAATGTGGAGGTGCTATTATGCAGGTGTCCATTTCAGCCATTAAAGTTATGCGAGTGTAGCCAAGACCCAAGTAATCACCCATATCTAAATAAAAAGAGTGTGTATGGACGCAGCGCAGGTATAGTATGGACTAATGGTGGGGAATGTGTTTAAGGAGATTGAGAGTTATGGGGGAAGCAACAGTTTGTCGTTAAAAATAGCTTCATTCTTATGGCAAAGTTGATATGCAATAGTGTTTGTGTTATATGTGAGTGCAGGGTGTGTGGAGTGAGACTGCCTTTTGCTAAGTTGCGAAAAGGCGGTGTGCGAGAGGAGAAATGGTTTAGCTGTACAAACAACATTGTCTATTTCCTGGGTTCCATCTGTGTAAAAGGAGCAATGCTACGTTTTACAGGCGATCTAAGTGCACGATGAATGCATTATAGTCACCCTCTGAGAGGTTCTTAGAGTGAGAGAGAGCCATTCCTAGTTCCTTCAAGTGCGGAAAAAAGGTCCCCATTTCATGACTGCATGCCTGGCCTCCCCCCCACCTCCTGTGAAATAAATTCACAGTTCCACGATAGGGTGAACTCCTTATTCTGCATTTGAATGTTAGCAATGCCACACTGAGTTAGAATTGTGAAAATTAGCCTGTGCCGGACCCAGACAGGATTGTGAATGTTAGCAATGCCACACTCAGAATTGTGAACATTAGCCTGCCCAGATCCATACTAGACTATAAATGTTAGCAATGCGCACTTGCTTAGAGTTGTGAACATTGGCCTGCCCAGACCCTGACATGATTGTGAATATTAGCTATGCCCCTGTGTCACTGTGTTCCCTGCTTTCCTGTTCCCCATGCTGTTGCTATATATCCGCATCCCTCCGCCTGTCACTGTAAGCCCAGCCCCCTATCTCTATGTGTCCATGTGTCTCTGTGTTCCCTGCCATCCTGTTCACATGCCTGGTCTCGGGCGCCTTAAAAAGAACCATCATACCACATCATTACGCTTACTCTCTACTGTACACCATCATACAACTAGAACACAGAAATACCCCTGATTAATTCGGCCTAGCTGTTCACATACGAATACGACCTCATGAACACCTCATCACCCTAATAAAACGCAGCTCGCCCAGCACATTCCGGCCTTGTTGCTCACATATGCGTCCTTCAGGTCTAACACAGCCAGAACCCAGTCGGGGTGTCCACCCACCAGACTTCACACATCCAACTGATAACTTCAGCACCACACCTAACGCTAGGATGCAGCTACCATCCGTCATTTACATCAGCTGCACACTTATCTGGTGCACCTAGGCACCCTATGACTCTACCTCTCTCTACTGACCAGAACTATGCTTCCCAAGGGCGTTCAACCTACCAGCGCTTTGAGGTCATACCAATGATAGATGGAGCGCTATATAAATGCCAAGTAACATAACATAACATTTAACAAGCAAATATGGTTGAGTCAGCAATCCAAAAAAGTAATAATTACTTGTTGATTCAATTTACTTTGCAGTAAGGAGATTGAAAAACATGATCAGGATCTTAGTGTTGCATATGTCCAAATCACATTGTAAATCACCACTCATTCACACTGAATAGTAGCAGGAACTGTAATAGAAGTGTGGGTCTCCCATTCTTCATTCAACACTTATGGATAGGTCTGCAACAGTCCAACCCTATAGCAAACACACAGCTTAACATTAAGAGCGTGGGCGTGAAACATCACAGAGGTTGCCCACTGCATGAGCTGTGAGGGATGCTGCTTGTCCGGAGCTAGTTTATAGTCCCAATAGAAGGTATCTGTCGCAGATGGGACTGTAGAGGAGGAGCCAAGTACCTCTACCAGAAGTCCCACCCCATTCTGCCTATATGTTGGCAAACGAAAATTGCAACATGTACAAAGTCAATAATGGTACCTATACTGCGAAGGGTCCTTGAAACAAGGTATCCATTGTGAAAACCCTTTATATATATCCACAGAGAAATGACGATCTTCTGAAGGAAGTTCTGGAAGAAGTGTGAAAATGAGTGAAAGAGAATACTGGTGACATCACAAGAAGCTGAAATAACACACCTAGAAGAGATGCCAATGAAGAAAGAATATAGACTTTATAGAATCTGATGATGAAGTAACAAAGTAAGCAACATTTCGGGAGCGAAATGCAGAGAAGCACCGAAGAAAATGTGAAGCCATTTTACAAATGTACAGATGCAGTAATACAAGTAGACAAAGTTATCATGAGGCTGGCTGCGTAGTGAATAGATTGCAGGCGCTGCCGCCAGTATATATATATATATATAGGAATGTATAGAATCGGGATGTTCCACGACGCATTTTAGCAAACTTGGACCCCGTGAATGAAAGGGCTGGAAGTGTGGCGCGTATGAACATTCGAGAAGGCTTACCTGGCCCGGTGTCAAGAGTCAGAGCCGCCAAGAGCCTGGTTATCTATTTGAAAAGATACAGTGAATGTGAGAAGCAAGCCGAGCTCCCGTTTGTGGTGTTACAGAAAAGCACTAGAAGTCCCAAGATTTCTTCATTTAATAGTATTTAATACAATGAAGGAGCTCAAAACGTGGTCTATAGTCACGTGGTCAGGCGAAAATAGACTTTGGGGTGAACTACACTGAGACCAGAAGATCAGGCCATGCCTTCACTCCCTTTTATTCTCAGGCACAGAGAGCCTTTGCAAGGCCAAGTTCAAAGTAATTAAATGGCAGACTGCAGGAACGATGATGGATGTTGGGGTAATTGGGTGGGAGGCATGACCAAACCAACCCCCTAGCACCTGGGGTACCAGCTTGCATGCTGATTTCATGTGGAATATTCTAGAAGGGTACAAGCGAGCCAACCAATTATAGAGGCCCACGTCTTAAGGAGCCCTATAGTTTGAGAAGCCAATAGTATATAGTGTATTAGTCTAACACGGAAGATGACTTGGGATGGGCTTAGTTGTCCGCCTGATCTTAGAGACCCAATCTGGATCCCATAGAAAGTATATGTAGATGTTCCCCTTAAGCCTATCACATCTCCTAGTAGGTTTTTTTAATTTTGCCATGTAGTATGACGTTACTTATGACGAATCTTTAGTATAAAAGTTGTGTTTTTTATTAAATGTTTTTGAGAACTTGTTCAGCGAGCTGTGCGGCGTCTGTAGATGTCAGTTGTACTCCCTGTTTTAAAGACTTGTTATTAAAACAGTTAATGTTTGCCAACTTCCTTAGTCGGGGCGATTATTGATGTACGAGTAAGATTTGCATCCCCATTCATCCCAGATACTGTCACCTTGTCTTAAAAGACCTTAGTGGGTTCAGGACTATGCTGGCAGGAACCTGAAACAAGTAGCATGAGCCCTCGTTGGCTCTTTGGAGGAAAGCCGTGTATTGCCAACAGAAGCAGGAAAGTAAAAGCCATTTCTAATTAGAGAAGTGGATACAAAAAATGGGATATAAAACCCTGTAAGACAAAATTAGTCTGCAAAAGTGAAGACTTTTTACTTTGTCTGACAGCTCTGTGTTGGGGGTAGGGGAGAGAGGGGCCCCATAGGCAAAATCAGACATTGATCAGTTTTGAGTACAAAAAAGAAGGTGGGTGAGGCGCGCACTCCCGGTCCTGGTCAATTAAACCTGTTGCAAAAAATAGGTAGCTGGGTCACATCCCAAAATGGACAAATATTCACAGGGTTAGATCCCTTCTGCTGAAAATTAGGTACTCAGTATTAACAGGGTTAGATCCCTTGCTGCAAATCAGGTAGTCAGTATTAACAGGGTTAGATCCCTTGCTGCAAATCAGGTAGTCAGTAATAACAGGGTTAGATCCCTCAGCTGCAGTTCTGTGGTCTGTGGTTGTTCTCCTCCTAGCGCTTTCTTATCTCAAATAATCATCCGGGAGGCTGTTAAGCAGGTGTGTCTAATTAGACTCAAAGGATTCTGGTAGCTGTAGTGAAAAAAGTTTTTTTCTGTTCAGGTTGCCAGCAACCGACACCCCTCCAAAGCACAAGTCCTTCCCAAATTTGGGGGAGGGGAGAGAACCATCTTTATGATTCTCCAAAGTGGGGCACAGTCACCCCGTGGCGCTGCCTCTGGAGCCCGGGACTCCCATAGCATTCAGTACAAAAAAGAAGGTGGGTGAGGCGCGCACTCCCGGTCCTGGTCAATTAAACCTGTTGCAAAAAATAAGTAGCTGGGTCACATCCCAAAATGGACAAATATTCACAGGGTTAGATCCCTTCTGCTGAAAATCAGGTACTCAGTATTAACCAGGACCGGGAGTGCGCGCCTCACCCACCTTCTTTTTTGTACTGATTGATCAGTTTTGCCCTGCAATCTTATAATTAAATGGATGATGGCAGAAGACAAGTAAAAACAATGCCAACATGGTGCAATACTCACAAAAGAACAATAGGGAAGATAGCATCGCGATTCGGAAACCAGTCCGATTACCCGCCTGACTCAAAACATTTCTATGGTATGCAGATAAAAAAATAATTTAAAAAAAACAAAAAAAAAAAAAGTACAGAAAACTCAGCTTAAAGCTATGCAGGCAGGTTGCAGCTCAGCACATCACTGTATTCTTTTAGCATCATGTTCAACCCATGGGACCCAGGTTCGAATCCGGCTAGCATAGGTAGTGCTCCTTTGGAAGATAGTGTTGAGACTACACTGTTGCGTTGTAGTGCTGCCAAATGTCTTTTGTTTTACTTGAATTGCGTGGCAAGCTGGTAGCAAGCAAAGTTTTTTTTTTTTTTAAATGGACTCCCAAACTTTGATGTTTCGGCATTAGATTATTATACCACAAAAATGCCATATTTTTCAACTTTCTTTCCATTGTTCCAATTTCAGGAGAAAAGTATTTTCAAACCAGTGAATATATCTGCATACTCCATTGCCAATTTCACACCCATCAATGCACGTTTAATTTAATGGTAGAATGTTTGTGTTTCTTAACCTGAAATAATAATTATACCCAGTGACATGATAAAAAAAAAAGTGTGGATAGCTCCTACACTATTCTCGGTTAGATCTAGTCTAGTAGTGTCAATTCCCTCACGAAAAGGGATGTTTGGAAACAATCCAGCCACACCAGTAGTTGCTGTAGTCTAACTGGAGTCCCCATAATTGAAGCTTTGCATTTGTCTAATGTAATATGCGTGTCCTGTATCTAAAGTTCACCTCATTCTAACATGCAACCTGCAAGTAGCTTCAAAATACCTTAACCTTGCACTTCCTGGCGGAAAATCTGTTTCTAATTGTAAGCACCTTTGAAAATCGCACGCGCCTGGATTTTTGCGGGTGAACGAGGCTCTTGATCTGCATTATTGGGCGCAAGGTGCCTTTAGCGCGGCCAAAATACAGCGGCAAAAAAACCCCGAAAAAAACGATTAAAAAAAACACTGTTGTGCATTTTATATGCGGAGGAGGCCCCCACAACATTAAATAAATTACGAACCTACCTCAAAGGCCACATAAATAGTGCCACTTTTTTAATAAAAAAAACCCCCATATATTTTCGGTATTTTTTGCCGCGATAAAATCAATGGATACCCATTAATTGGGTAATCTTCCAGGTTGGTCTTGGGCTGTGGCCCGCTGTAGCCAGTCAAATCATCGTTGGGATTTAAGTAGGATCTGGCATCCCGTGTCTGGAATGTAGGCGGATGGAAAAATGCCATTTGCGGAGTGACGCGGCTGAAGAGTTAGCAGACAGGACGGATATCCCAGGCGCGTGCCTGTTCTTATTCCACTTCAACTTCTTCTGCGTACCTTCTATCTAGGCTGCAACTACGAACACAGAAGCTTCACGTTCCTACTATTCACTCTGGAGCGGTGACTGAAGGGAAGTAGTCATTTTTGGACTCAACATTTTGTGACATGTTGAAAGAGACCTCCGACCTGCACTTTGAAAAGTGCCAGCCACGAATTCTCACTCATTGTATATATGCACTTGGAACCTGCTTGGGGACCCTTTGAAAATGTGCTTAACAGCGCCTGGCATTTGGAAAGGACTAGACCCGGGCACTGGCTGCACCCAGGGAATGGCTAGCCCTGGTAATGTGCTGGGTGCAAAAGCAGGCGGACAATTCTTGCCACATGCAATAGTGTATTCTTCCAGAAGTATGTAGATCCTAAGTGCGGAGAGGAAATCCTGGCACACATAACGTAGCAATGCTCTGGAGGAAAAGGTGTGCACGTAATTCCTGGCACATGCCATGCAGTGATATTTTATTGCAGGGTGCGTGATTCGAAGCTGAGATTCAAAGAGCAGGACGTAAAACCAGCTCCTGTGTGTCAGGCGTTACCCAGTAGGCAGGAGCTACCGCTGGTCTCAATTCTTCCAAAAGCAGCGGCACCCTACTATTAAATGCGCCCCGCTCCCGCAATGGAAATCCAGATGCCAGCACAAGTGCGCAGCACATTTAACACCAATAGGGCACCTGCCGCGCCTTCTCCCACCAGGCCAGCTCGGGGAGCCCCGACTCCCCCAAGCTGCCATGGCCGGGGCTAATGGCAGCTCGGGGAGCCCCGACTCCCCCAAGCTGCCATGGCCGGGGCTAATGGCATCCCGGGTGGCCCTGCTTACTATATAAACGCCATCAACCATGAGATAGCAAACACTTGCTCAGGAATACCAGGGGTGCACATGGCACACCATCGTGAAATAAACAAGAGGCAGCATCTATAGGTCAACATGTATCTACTCCAAAGGAATGAAAATATTTTCCAGGCTACTGAGAGCGACAGTCCTGGACTGAGAGCCTCCGAAACAAACCAATGCAGCAAGGTGGTGCCCCAATGAATCAAGAAGAGGAATGACGGCCATGCAGCAGGACCCCTAAAGGAATGCAATAGCACACCCACCGAGCAGCAGAGATTTTCCCCACCACCCCCTGCAGGAAGAGAATGGGAACAACATACAGCAGAGCCAAAACCCCAGACCGTTCACAGAGTGGGATTAACATACCACATAGGCCCGGGCACACAGAGATCCAAAATATAAAAAACAATCCACAGAGATGTATTCCAGGATGGAAACCGAATGGAAGCGGCATCTCTGTGGGGCCTGCCTGAGAAACAATGGAATCTCCCAGACAGAACCAACTGAATGCAACCTACAGTAACACTCGAGAGAGCATACACTACAGGGAGTGGAAGGGGCCCTAAAAAACACCAACAAGAAACAAACTTTCCTGAGCAGTACTCTACCACCAAGTACTGCAATGAAACCAGTATTGGAAACTTAACTAGAGGGACAGCATGTTGAGGGCCACGACCCCGTCCGAGGAGAGTGGGGTCCCTCTCAACAGGGGTAGGTGCCTAACAGGACATTGCCTGAGCATGACCTACCCAAGAGGTGGGGTGAGGTGAGGGAGTTGAGAGGAAGCCCAGTCCCCGACTTTCCACAGAGGTTTGTGTGGTTTGGTAGCATTGGTGCCACTATCCTTTCCACAGAGCCTACCAACCTTCTTCTCTAGCCAGATTTCAGTTTCCTCTTTTGCAAGACTACAACTCCTAGAGCCTCTCAGCCAGCAAGTACGATAACACACAAGAGTGCCAAATCAGTGGGAGCCATGGAGGAAGAGAGGCTGGGACACAAAAGCCCTTTATCTACCGGAATGGAAGAAAGGTGTTCAGGTAAGTTAGGATGGGAGTTGGCCAACCGAGAGAAAAAACTTAGAGGATAGCTGATAATGGCGTGGCATAGTGGAGAGTTTGCGGCAGTGTTGGAAGAGGGTGCAGGTGATGATGTATTGTGTGTGAAAGAGTGGGTACGACGTCCTTTCATCGACACCCGTTTTTACTACGGGTGTTTAACCACAGACATTTTGCTGAAAAAAAGTTTTTTTTTTTTGGGGGGGTGGTAAAGATCATATAAAGGGTTTGGGGTGGTCGGGAATAAAAAAATAGGTAAATGACTGGCAGCTTGGGGGGTGGGGAGGAGGAACCCCCCCCCCCCCCAAAAATAATTTTTTAAAAATTTGAAACCATTTTTGGCAAAAATTCTGTGGAAGAACACCCATCGTAAAATAGGTTGTCAATGAAATAACATAGAACCAAAGAGTGGTACCAATCTGCATAAGCGTGGAATGAAAAAGGTGTGAGAGCAGGTGAATGGTGATGGGCGCGTGTTGGGGAGAGGGAGGAGAGGAGAAAGGAGATGCTGCATGCTGATGGGAGAAAGAGCGAGAGAGAGAGAGGGAGAACAAGAGAGACCACCCCCACCTCAAACAATGCCCACCTCTTCAAACTACAATCCCAGACCAAAGACAACACTAGATTAATACAGAATGAAAAATCAATAACATAGTCAATCAATACCCAGAGATCACCGAAAACCCCACTAACCAACTCTTCTTCTCTCTTCCCCCTTCCACACCACCCCAGACCTACAACACACGCCCAGGGGGGTAGTGAAACAGCCCACCAAAACATGCAAACTGCACACCTCTCTCTACCAAAGCTACAAACCCATTATCCGCAGACAACAAACAACTCAAAACACAGACCGCCGCCCTTCTGGACACAACAAGCCCCAGTTCACAATACATAGCACAACCAGAAAGCTCACACGCACAGACGCCAGTTACTGCTGGTTCTATAAGCATCAAGAGATGAGCATAACATTTATCCTATCCCTTTCTACCTCACTAACCAACCCACTTTACCTTATAGAGCCACGTGACTGCTTAGAGACCATCAAAATGACATCAGGGCGTGGTACAAATCAACATAACATAAAACATACACATTTGCTTTGCATTTAACACCATTATACCCTTGTGAGAACACACCGCTGTTGGCCACGCCATACAAATGCATACACATCTTTTTTAAATGAACCTAAATCGGCTTCACAAATGTACGGCGTTCTAGGCATGTAATAACACTTCTCATGCTTGCTTTAGCATGGAGGACCAGTAAAAACTGCCATGCCACAGGAAAAGCTAGTGAGACTGGTTGAAGCAAAATACGGCAATAATACGTATAAAGATCACTTTATCATAGATGTCCAGAAAAAAAAAATGCCATGCCACATTAAGAAAGGATGTTCTTGCCTTGGTATTGCCCTGCACCATTGCCTCCTCCAAGCCCCAGCCTATACATACACACACACACACACACACACACACACCCAGCCAGCCTCTCTCAAACCTTCACACGACACCCACCAGAACACTTCACCCATTCAGATATACACATTCACACAGTCATGCAACTATTCAGCTTCTCTCATTCATTCATTCACACAGCACCCACCAGAACACGTCACTCAATCACACAAGCAGACACGCACCCACCTTGCTTCTCTCAATTTAATTGAGAGAAGCTGTGTGGTTGTGCGAAAGCTTGTGTGATGTGTATATGTACGTTACTGATTCACACAGACAGCACCCACCAGAACACTTCACTCACGCAGATACAGTCAATCACTCACATTCTAAAAAATAAAATAACACACACATATAAACATTGATTTGTTTAATGTTAAAAACGTACCGGGTCGCAGCGGTGGTCTTCTTTCGCGGGCCCAGTCTTTCACCCTCTTCCTCTAGATCAGTGGTCTTCAAACTTTTTTGGCCAGGGCCCCCCTGAGCAAAATTTGGGCAGGTCGGGACCCCCCAGAAATGCCAAATGGACAGTATATATTGCGCGCCGTCACCTGCTCCCATCAAAGTCGCTGGGCTCCCTCATCCCACTCCTACCCAGTCGCTGGTCTCTCCCCACCCCGGGCTCTCCCCACTCTGCTCCCATCACTATCCCATGGTTCCCGCCCATTGTGCTCCCACCATAGTCCCTCGGTTCCCCCATCCCGTTCCCAACACAGTCTGAGGGCCAGTGGCGGCTGGTGAATCTTTTTTAAGTGGAGGGGCATTAAGGGGAGGTTCGGGGGGGTTTCCCCCTGTGAATTTTTTTTTAAATAATAGGTTAAAATGTTGCATTGTAGAGCATACTTTTAACAAAAAATGGGTAAATAGCCAAACAGTTTGCAATTGTTGCTGGGAGTCCAGGGGGCAGGCATTGATATTTTATTTCTATCGCGCTCGTACACAAGTGTTTCAGAGCGTGACAAGGCAAGGGAGGGGAACAGAGGAGAATAAAACAGCGATCTTACTAGGCCCAGTGACATTGAGAACGCGCAAGTGTGAGGGGAAAAGTGCATGGAAGGGGGGAGAAGTGGAAAGTGCGAAGCAGAGGAGAAACAGATAAATAACAATAAATAAATAATAAAGGCAACAAACAGTGGTAGTGCAGCCAGCAATTTGCAAGTGCTACGTTTAAGGCAGCAGACAGGGTAGGTCTGATAAGTGCAGGAAGAAAGATGGTTCTCCTCAAGTTTTAGAGTGGCAGGGCGCTGTTCCAGAGGGAGGCCCCAGCCGAAGACGGAGATCTACCCCCAGCTCGTTTCTTTGATAAACGACTGACCCTGAGGGAGTTGGAGGTAGAGGAGTGAAGAGCTCGAGAGGGGAGGTATTTGCGGAGGAATAGCTGAAGGTATTTTGGACCCAGGCCCCAGAAAGCCTTGTGGACAAGGCAGAGGGTTTTGAATGATAGATGTCCGGTAAAAAGATACCATCCCTGTCCCCTGGGCCCCACTGGTCCTAACACAATGAACATGATTATGTGTATATGCAAGGCGCTGCACATTCATACAGCAATCACTCTATCATTCACATGAGCATCCATCACCATACACTCACTCATAACGCATCCATACACCTGTTTAAATAAAAACAATGAACATAAACGTACCTTCTGCATTGGCCTGTGTGTGGGTGCTGAAACGGCCTGCTCCAGCTGCTCTGTCCGTATGTGCGAGGAGGCGCAGGAGCTCCCCCTCGGACATACAGACATGGAGTGCCCCAGCCAGCATTTCCAATGAGCTATGCAATGCTGGCGAAGCAAAACGCCCCAGCACTTGCATGGCTCAGTGAGCATGTGCGGCTGGGGAACTAAACTGAACTGTCAAAGGGAAACAGTGTTTCCCTTTGACAGTTCAGCCAGCCCAGGAGCACTCCATTAGCTGGATAAAGCAGCTGAGGGAGTGCTCACTGTTTCACTGGGCTGGCTCCTTAGCTCCACCATAATGGGTGAGGGGCCACTGGGTGGGCGCCTCTTGCCATTATGGATGAGCCGCCAGGCTCGGACAGGCCTATAGGGCAATGCCTGTACCAAAAATGTAAAATGCTAGTTTGGGCCAATCAAAATGGGCCACCATTTTGGCCAATGTGGACCATTTTGATGAGTTACTTAACTATGCAGTTAGTAATGTTGACCATTGTTGCTGAATATATCACAATTTACTTACATTTTAACACAAAGCACCCCTTTGGGTACTATTGAAACAGTGGGCTTCATAACTACTCTGGCGGTAGCTGTGCCGGTAAAACCGGCACGGCTGCCACTGGAGTTGCATCCGGGTCTGGCACCCGCGAATGGGCAATTACTAGGTCATGCCGAGTTAGGCGGACATGATAATTGCCCTTTCGAAGGTGCCGGTAGATCCCCATTCCCATTTGAGCCCCATATGGCTCAAATGGGAATGGGGAGCTCGGATGCACCGGCACCGTTAATAACGGTGCCGGTGCATCCGACGAGCTGAGGTCAGACCTGGCGGGGGCTGTCAAGCACCCACGAGCACAACTCTTACTATGGCGGAACGGTAGCAACGGTGCCGGTAGCTTACCAGCACCGTTGTTACTGGTCCGCCATAGTAGTAATGAGGCCCAGTCTGTGACTAAAGGAATGAATATCCATTTACAACTGTGGGCCACTTTTTCATTGTTGCCCGAGACAGTTTCATGCTTCAGCCCGCCCATGTGGGCCACCCCTGCCCATTTCTTCCAATCTAAAAAAAAAAAAAAAAAATCTTTTTTCATGCTGAGCTCTCAGGGCCCCCCTGGGATGCACCCGCGGACCCCTAGGGGGTCGCGACCCACAGTTTGAATACCACTGCTCTAGATGTCATCACATCTGGAGGAAGAGGGTCAGGAAGCGCCTTTCATCCTCCCTCCTGCCTGTTCTTGTACCAGACAGAGGGCAGGGTCAGCATTCTAACACCGCCCTGGTGTCAGCCAGACAAGCAGAGGGAGGGGTGAAGAGGCCTGGAGTCCATGACGTCACCCATGGTCTCCTTAATGCCTTTCACAGAGCTTTACACGAGTTAAGGAATGGGCGTTTTGTTCACCCGCCTTCACCTATGTAAAGGGTTGTGTGGGGCATAAGTGACACCACCAGTATTCGTGTTTGTAAGGAATTTAAATCTTTTCAGATTTTTTGCAGAATTTTATGGAGCAAGTTAAAATCATTTGCTCCATGACACAAATGCATTGTTTTTGGGTCTGGGGTTTTCCCGGTGCCCTGTAGGGTGCCAAAAATTAAGGGAGCTTGGGGGACGTGCCCTAGCGCCACCTATGGGTGAGGCCCCACTGTATGTCTGCACATGTAAGAATGTAGGTCAAACAGGCATGCATATATATGTATGTGCATGTGTCTAAGTATGTGTATGTAAGTAAAAAGGGAGGGACAGATGGTCATATGTAACGCTAAGAATAGAGGCTCAAAGTTAGCATCTTAGCACAAAGTGATCTTAACATTAACATTTTATTTCACAACCTGGTAAGAGGCACGCCTATCAATTGAATAGCTCTTGGCAGGCGCTGGTTTCAGCTCCTGCCGACCTAGTTTCCAGGCATCATGTATAAATCACTCCGGTCTGCCTCCCCTGCGAGAGAGTTCCTTCTAAAGTAGGCAGAGCAAGTGTGCCACCAGAACCCTTCCTTAGAATCATCACACACCTGTGAATTCTAGATAGAGCCCTTGTAAAAAGTGACACTTGGCCATCAAAGTTCGACCATGATCTCGATTCCATCCAGGCCCGGCTCGAGCAGGGGGGGGGGTCAGCGGGGGCCAGGCCACCCCCCCATGGCCACCCCTGGCCCCCCTAGAAAGGAGGCATTGTGTCAGTGGTGGTGTTTTTACTTCCTATTTTCTTTTTTTTTTCTTTAAAAGATTGAATGCATTTTATCTGGGTCATCCATGGGTTCTGGAGATTGGAGCAGGCAGAAAGAGCTGAAACCCCTCGTTCCACACTATGTAGTACCATCATTGGCGGTCCCATTCACTGCCACATATCTATCACAGAATACCTGGCCAATCAGATTCCTCACATGGGTTAAGAAAGGTTTATCACTGTAGTTGAACAGCAACATCTTCGCCACATCCCAGTAATCCGGATCGTTAACTCCTGCCCCCATATCAATGCTGAAATGTGTAGTGAAGTGAGACTTTGCTGCCAGGTGGCCATATGTGCCTTCAGGTAAGATGGCCAACAATCCAATGGCGATAAGGGCACTGCTTTGGGGGTGGTCCCTCAACATCTTCAGAGAGCCATACCAACTGTGCAAGCTGTAGCTTTGGTAGGGAGTCTGCCATCCGGTCCTTTCTCCTAATCTGCAGCTTTTGCACTTATTGAATAAGGTGGGCTTCCATCACAGTTCTCGTGGATCCCATTTACGACGCCATCTGTCCGGTGAAGGCCAGGTGCAACCCACAAAAGGCACAAACAACAAGAGAAGTGTGTTATAGGTGGTTTATTCAAAACACATGAACGTTGCAGCTCTCAAATAAAACATGGTTTCTGCACAAGGGATCTTAGTTTTGAGTAAGAATCCTTCGGACCTCCCATGTGGGGTACAGTTCTCACAGCATGTCGTTCCACACAGTCTGGATAGCTTGGTCACCAGCGCTCTCTACCAATCCCTCCAAGAAACCTTATATCTGCAGGTAGAAACCTGTGTGTTCTTCAAGGGCACATCATGGATTTGCAGTCCCTCAACCTTGGAAGACTTTGCCTTGTATAGATCATGCCTGTGCTCTGGCCATCTTGCCATCCACCCCTTCAGATCAGGGTCTCGCCACTAACCCAGGACCTCTGTTCTCAGTTATACTACATCTTCAGCCATACCAGCTTCGCACTGTTCTAGGTCTCCTCTTCTCCTGGCTTCGGGTATTAATCCTCCTCCCCACTGATAACTCCCCCTGCTCTCTGTTGTTCTTCCCTTACAACCTTCAGTAACTAACCAACCTCCTCCAGCAACTTCCCAACCTCTTCAGTCTGATCTTTCCCAGCCTCCTCAAATACAATTCCATCTTCTTCCAATTATCTTCCCTCTCTTTCTGATGCATCTTCATCTTGTATCCTATATAAATAAACAATCATATCATATCTATATGCAATTAAAAAAAAATGTTTTAACCACCACTGGTACTAGCATTCTGAGGAGCTGCACTGCCGGCGGCCCAGTGAGGATTTGTTTTCTTGCTTTGGATAATGATTTATACCCCACAGCCATGAAAGCAGAAATGACCAGGGATATGGAGGGCCATTTACACCTCTAAGTAAGGTAGTGCACTTGCTCAAGCAGTCAGCCTACAACTGTCTAGCAAGATCCTGCATTGCTTTTCTAACTGCACTTTTAATCTTACTTACATTTCAAACCTCTAATTTATAAAAGGTAGCTATTATGTCAAATATATCAAGTTGATTTGTGTAATTGAATGTAGGTTTTTATATGTGGGACTAATACTGCTGTTCCAATCGTGCCCAATAAGATGGTTCACTGTACAAAACAATAAATGGCAGTTGATGATGGTTGGACACAGTTTTCTACACTAGGTGCATGAACGGCCGAGGACCCTGACAAATTACATTCACTGGAACACAAGTTACTGCGAGCATTTTTAGGCCTTCTGGTCCCACAGTTTGGGCAGGGCTGCTCACATTAGTGGCAGGGAGGCCAAGGCTGATTTGCAAATAACGGTATGCAAGCCTGACCAAAGCAATGCCAGTGGGTAAGCTTGATTCAGAGACTTACCTCCATCACACTGACGGCCCTTACAAATTCCATTCAAAGTATATATTCTGCTGCATGAGCTACTTGAGTATAAGTGAAACCATAAGGTTGGTAGTAAGAAAAATGTAATTCTGGAGGGGAAGAGTGTAGTGAAATCAAAGTGATTTGATGCAAGGCTTTGAAGTAGGCCATTAGGTGTACGCCAGAATAATTGCATTGGACCACAGATAGGATGGAGAAAGGATGTTAGGAGGGAAACGTATTCAATGAACGCTTCTGGTCGTTTACCCATCGATTGCTATGCTAATCCTTATTGTATTCCCACCAAGTACCTGCCCCCTCCCTGCTGAAACATACCCTCTTAGGTACTCTTTGAGCTTGCTCTGTCACAAAGTAACATCAAACTGTGTCCTGTGTTGGGCCCGCTTGTGTTGTTTTGAGTGTTTAATGACGTAATTACCTATGTAAATGATAGTAATCTTGTAATTAAAAAAAATCACTAAACATGGTGTGCTTCCAGCCAGTAGATTTAAAAGCAACATTGTGTCCTTGCATCTGTTCCTTGCACTGGGATCATAAAACAGGCAATCGCAAAGCCAACCATTTTAACAAGTGTATAAATATTATACAGGCATTTGACAGACAATAGTATCATATGCCTAGGTACTCACACTATTTTCTAGCTGTTCCCACCTTATTGTCAGGTGGTAGCCTTATGGCAGTGCCGGGAAAATGCCTTTCCCATGTGTATTCAAAAGCCCTAACTGTTGGCTTTGCCGATGTGTGTTGGTTTCAGTTTATCTCTTTAAGTGAAAGTATATATGCCATGATGTTGGAGCCTTGTTTGCAACGCTTAGCTACTCAAACTGCACCACACTGAGTTGGTCCAACAAGAACCTACTTGAACATATCAAGGCTAGGATGGCAAGTATGCACCAATTTCAGACCATCTTCTCATGCATACTTACCAGTGGGGTTCTGACCTGAATAGTATGCATCTTTGTCTGTGCGGAAGCCTATTCTGCCTGGCAAGAACTTTTCATGAAATGGGCAGATGAGTACTGCCTTAATAACATCATACTATTGGAGTAGCAATTAGCAACTTGTGTATGCAAACTGAATACATCATGTGTATTGTGGGTCTTATTTGAAAAGTGTGATATGACTGCTAGGTGTTTAGGCAGTGAGACCGGGTGGGAGGTGGGACTGAATGGCTTGTCCCCACTTCCCCCAAATAAACATTTGTCGCTCAGACGATTCATCATAAAACCTTGAAAATAACATAAGAAAAGATCATTTCTTAATATGTTTCTGGCAAAGTATAAACGGTGCACATCTGTGAAACGTAAAAAAAAAGGGTATCAAAATATTTCCTGCAGAGTGCAATAGTGCAATCAGAGGTGGATTTAACAGTCAGACAAGGGATAAATGTCCATGGGGCACCGCTTGCTCTGCCTTTCTCCCTTCAAAGTCAGTCAGGGCTGCACAGGTGCTCCCAGTGACGCCTTATCTTTTCAACATGTCTCAGATGCATATTATTTCAAATAGCAATGATTAGTGATAGGAAAATGTACTTTTTTTTAAAAATTATATACGCTTTCAATAAGCTGTTTAACTGTGATTGTTGTGTGATTAAAAATGATGGGGAACCGTACAAGTTTGTGAAACAATGACTTTGTTATGCATTTCATTTCATTTGTGTCTGTATGGGATTTTTTGGAAGTTCTCATTAATTAGCATTCTGGAGCTTGTAGGCTTCCAATCAGGACGGGGCAAATAGAACTGAAATCAAATCATTTTACTGCTACTTTTTCCACTCCACAGGACTTGGAAAATTAACACCTATGATTGTAGCTTTATTAGTAAAAGCAAGCAGATTCCAAATTGGAAAAGTGTAAATCTCTCCCACAATTAACAGACACATCGTGTAAAAGTGAAATGAAAAGGCGATTTTGCCTATGTTTCACTATTTACTTTTCAAGTACTTTGTGGAAACAATTCAAATTCCCTGTAGGGGCCCTTTTGCAAAGAAGTGCAAACAGGAGGGGTTCCCTCTATGACATTTAGGATTCCAAACAAAATGTCCCCAGTATTCTTTTTCATCAACCTGATTCTACAATGATTACCACATTGTCGGGTTGGTTTATCATGTGACTTGTGCATTTTTTTTTAAAGTTATCTGTATAATAATTAGTCTTATTACGTTTTATTGTTTATGGTTTATTATAAACCTTTACAAAAGAAGTTAGCAAAGTAAGAAAAGCAACAAAATAAATGGAAAAAGAAAACTAAAGAGAAAAATCAAACAGAGAAACTTACAATAATAAACAACCTTTCATTTTCATGGCTTTCAATCATTGGTATAAAAGTATGCAATTCATAAGAATAACAAATGTTTTTCTATAAATCATCCCTATCACTTAAAGTCTTTTTTATTTAAAGAGTGGAAGCTATGGTGAGCAGGGTATGAGTACCATTTCATATTCAGTACAAAAAGTAACTTGTGTGCAAAGACTCAGAATTGTAATATTTTAGGTATTTAAAACCAAATTTAAATACATATTTGTACCAACTTGAGCCGGGAACATGTGTGGTCAAGTACCTACATTTCAGATAAGGCTCAAATTATGGCTTCACCACTTAACCACAGTGTGTAATCCTGACCAAATAGTTTAATCTCAATGTGTGTTTTCTTGCCAAAATTAGGAGCCCCTAGAAGTGATTCAGGTTGCAGTATGGTTTAATAAATGGGTAGTGCAAGGGTCAGGGCCCGCCAAGGAGACATACACACATCTTTCTTTGGAAAATACAAGGCCACATTTATTGATCAAAATTGTGACATTCAATAGCAAAGTAAACATGTCAAATAAGAAGTCATCATGGACAATTGCATATTATAAACAGTATGTAAACGGTATGTACCAGACAATGATGTATAGTGGGTGGCAGGGGAGTGGCGGCCCCTCTAGCCCGCCACAACTAACTGGGAGTGATACCAAGAGGCCAGAAACCCCTCTACCTGCACTGTCCGCCTCCTGATCCCACTCTCGCCTGCATGCTAGCACTCCCACACACCCTCAATTCAATTAAAATTAGCTGCAAGATTGCAACAAAAAATACAATGTTGCGCTTCAGAATGTCATTTGTAAGAAAAAAAATATCCTTTTCCTTGCTTCAATATTTATCGAGGGGGGGGGCTGTCTTTCACAAAAAAAAGGCTGGACCACACGCACCTCCTACCGGACCTCCTGGGAGTAGCCAGAGTATTCAGGGAGGTATTATTGAGCGCACACTATCTTAGATGAAATAAAGACTTGGGGCCTCGTTGCTCAGCCCCTGCAGAGAAGGAGGTGGCATCATCCTCGATTCACCCCAGCCAGGCCAAGAAGACATGGTGTGGGAAGGGTGGGGGTAGGTGGGAGCGATTGTAAATGGGAATGCAAGTCAGGGGGAGCTGATGGAAGGCGACAGGGGGTGTTATTGCCACACTATTTTTTCTGCTTCTCTTTTGCGCGGTACTGTTTTTTTATATCACAATTATAGCATTATGTTGAAAAAGATTCAACATGTGTCTTAGAGCATGATTATTTGGAATTCATCTCTCAGACTCTTGTTAAGGGTTCGGCAGTATACAGCTTTCATTTTTCATGCTTTGGCAATAGTTTTCCTTATGGAGATGGGAGTGCATATGGAAGATGGACTGAGTAGACAGTGGAAGGTCAAAGTAGTGTGGGAGCTTATGGAAGGAAACAAAGGAGCAAATGGAAGAAGAGATCAGAAGACTGTGGAAGGGGTAATACTGGAGAGCCTGCGATTTTGTGAGGATGTGCAGGTGGAAGGCGAGAGCAGATTTCACATTTGAACACATTGAGTGAACCTGGGGAAATCAGCTTATGTCAGCAAACCCTGGTGAGAAGAATAGGCGGAGTCATACCCCTATACATACAACTCCAATAGTAGAAAAAGACAACTTAAAAAACATAACATTTTTTGCACTCATGACAGTGATTAACTACTCCCACCATAAGCTCCACACCCATGCCTCACCTACCTGGGACCATCTGTCAGCCTTGCCCAAGAATCCATTTGCCTTAAATCTGCCAGGGAGTGCAATCCTAACGAACCTCTTTATCAGACATTCAAGTAGTCTTGCGGGTAAATGTGCCAACCCTGGTCCTAACAACCTGGGTTTCAATCCAGGCTTCTGTTCCTTATAAAAGAAGTCTAACAGACAAAACCAAATTAAGGGCAAATGGATTTTTCAGATAAAGGAAGACATTTTTTGCCGGATCACGAATCTGAGAAAAGTTGGCCCCCCCTGATCACAAACCTGGCACACCCAGATCAAAAAATCCTGGAGCCGGGCCTGATTCCATCAAGGACACCTGCGCTTGAGATGACCTCAACAGGTTTCTTGCAGATCTACCATTTACGCAACTGTCACTGGAGGCTAGCGCCCACCTGGACCTACCGATCTCGCTAGCTGAAATGACCAGTGCAATCAACGACCTGCCAACAGGGAAGGGGCCAGGTACAGATGGCCTTTACAAACCATTTAAGTCACTGTTAGCACCCCATTTGCTTACCTGTGGCAGGAGGACCTCGAGGTGTGGGTGCTCTCCTGCACTATGAGAGGCGCTATAATCACAGTCCTCGTGAAACCTGATAAACCAGCAGCAGTGTGGGTGCTACAGGCCCCTCATTAATTAAAATGTTCACGAAAATAATCACCACCCGGCTGATGCCATTTATGCCTCACAGAGTTCACCCAGATCAAGCAGGGTTCATTCCTGGGAGGTCCACAGCGTTGAACCTGCATAGACTCTACAGTCTATGGGCTAGTGTTCCTCTTTTATATACACCTTCTATACACGGCACCGGTGGCCAGAGTGAGCACTAATGGGACACTGTCACCAAATGTTGCGATAGCTAGAGGCACTAGCCCAGGCTGCCCCCTATTGCTGCCGATACTCTCCAATGCTATTGAATCATTAGCGGACCTTATCCGGCATGAGCATAGGCACAGGGGAATCAGGATCACTGGGGAACCTTAAATGATATGCCTCTATGCAGACGATGCTTGGGTATATTTTAGAGACCCACAAATCCATCTTGCGCCCATTATGAGAGATATTCTTGATTTCGGGGAGCCGTCAGATCTGTGTGTGAACTTTAACAAATTGGAGATCTTCCCCCTAACTGGCGTCACTACCGAGCCCCGCGATCTAAAGGGGTTTATTTGTGCCCCATCTGCTAGCTTTTATTTTGGGATTGTCGGCACCAGGCATGGCACTGCGCTACTTACGCGCAACTACGCCATGTATATGACACAGCTTGTGACCAAACTCAAGAGCTGCACACATTTGCCAATGACTATAGCTGGCAAGATTGTGCTAATTAAAAATGACTGTACTCCCTAAACTCCAGTACCTCTTCCTTAAAATTCCACTATGGCATGGACGGTTGGTCTTCGAGGAGTTGCCGGCAGGGATCAGTAAATCCGTATGGCATTCTGGAGCAGTGTGGCTGAAATGGGCCGCACTGACCCAACCTTATTGGTGGGGTGGAATTGGCAGCCCCTGACTTCCGCTTGGACTAGGTTGCGGCACAAGCACAGTTTGCGGCCTCCTGGTTCCCGGACGGTCCAGCGCCCCATACCCTGCACCCCCTTCCTCACCCCCCCCCCATGTTAAACTGGAAAGGTACTCCACTGGTGACCGCAACCTGAAGTCATTGGTCCTCCCCTCCCAATTTGCAAATGGCTGCGAATTCGACCCTGCTAGCATCACCGCACTGGCTTGGCATAAAATATGGAAAGGGATGGGTATATCCGATCCATATCGAAGAGACTTCCCCCTCTAGAACTGTGTGCCCCCCTTACCTCAAGTAGATACACTCCAACGGTATACCTGGGCGCAGCACAGGTTCAGCACCATGGGTGCAATGTATTCAGATGGGAATTTCATGCCTTCTAGTGACATACCTATGCTTCAGTAGAGTAAATCCTCGTTGTGGTTACAGTATACAGATTTGCGTAGGGCATGCAGGAGGCAGTGGGATGGATTCATGGCACAACCAAGTGTGATACACAGTCCCAGGATATATTTTGACAGCGAGTGAGAACTGAGGACTGGTGTTGAACCTACATCCCCTAGTTCAGGGCCATGTGAAGATACCACAAACCAATGCCTGCACTAGATGGACAAGGGACATGCAGCTAGATATCACAGATGACCTTTGGACAGACATGTGCACGCAAATACGCAATGTGATATATAACACGTGATTCAAATTGATACAACTGAAGGTACTGCACCGTTACCATTACACACCCGCTAGGCTGAGCTTGTTTTCGCAAGAGCGAATGGGAGAATGCCCTAAATGTGGCAGCGCAGATGCTAAGTATTTCCACATGATATGGGACTGTCCATTGCTCTTGCCCTTCTGGAGGGATGCATCTATTGTACCCAGGTTGGGCTGTATGAGTAAATTTGTAGGCCTGTGCCTTCTGCTTGCTAAGCGTTGCATTCTGCAGCAATGGTTGAGCGCAAGAGTCCCCACAAAGGATCACTGGCTACAATCTAGCGTCTGGGCTAACGATATCGCCAAAGGACATACAGGGCCCACTCAGAGCGCGTCTCCTACACACGTCAACTCCACAAGATGCCCCTGCGGAGCCACAATCAGATAGGCTTAAGTGCAACAGCAGTGTGGCTGGGCCGCTGATTACTTTACTGGTCCCGTGTAGTCACCGACCTGTGCCCCCCTGGGATGCATCTAATTCTGTTCTGTGTGTAACACGAGCTTCTTGCCCTCTGCATGTCCAGTGCGATTGAATGTAATGTATGATGCCAAGTGGGTTTACGAAGAAAGTTCTTTTATGAAGTGACACATGTCCTTCTAAAATGTGTGTACAATTTAAAATGTGTTTCCTTCAGCCCTGCTTTTGAAAGCGCAGCCAGTTTCACTCCTTTGCTGACAGGAATGCAGAGACAGTACTAACATTTCTCCTAGAGCTTTAGGGTTGTCAAACTCCGGACCTCAAGCACCAGGATCCTGAAGGGTTTTCAGGATATCCCTCATTAATATTCATGAGAACATAGTTGCATACATGTGCAATAATTATATGCAAATGTATTTCATGAATATTAATGAGGGGTATCCTGAAAACCCGACATGTATCCGCCCCTCGAGGCCTGGAGTTAGACAACCCAACTAGAAGGTCTAATGACATCATTTCTTGTAACACTTAAGGCTTCAAAATGAGTTCAATAACAACTGCTGCACAAGCCAATGCAAGTAATGGCTGTAGGAAGCCCAATGGCGTTTCTTCGTTAAAGTTTGTTGTGCTCAAAATGGATAAAAGAGACTAACAAAAAGTACATATGTACATCGACCTTTACATTATCTTAATGCACCGTGAGTTACAGAGAGTGCTAGTTACAAACTATGCCTGACATTACAGCCGGACAGTTGCCTTAATTAGATCTTTCCTTGTAACATTAGACATGGTTTAGTAATGAAGTGGTCTACCCTTTGTCCCTGTGGGGAGACGAGCTTTCTAGTCTGAAAAGCATTCTAGTTGCTGTAACAGAAAACACATTTAGCCAAAGAATTGCCCTTTTCCTTTTGTGACTCTCCAAGATATTATTTCAGTCTAATCAATGTCAAGTGGGACCAGTGTTTTAATGGTACATTAACACTTGTGCAACAGGTCACCCGGCTATGAGCAAACAAATTCCTTCAAAGCATGCTTTATCTGGTCCCTCAGAGAAACCACATACAAAATTGGTATCGTCTTCTTTTTAAAATAAAACTGAACGCATATTTTGGTGCAATTGTGTCATTTTTCCACAGCTAAACACCGAGCCGTCACCCAATTTGGTACATATTTTGTTAGCTGGTGATAATTTCTTAGTGGGTTAAATGAACCTGTTGCAGAGGTCTGAAGTCTATATAATCCATGTGTTACAGGTTGGGATCACAGCAGGTATGACTCAACCAACTAAATAAGGTTGCATATTTTAAGGACCTTGGGAAAACAAATAGCTGACTAACTCCTGCAATGGACTTTGGCTTGATTCATATAGTGCCTACCCATATTGTAGCACACATCTTGGCACACAGTCCATTCAGTTCCTGCACTATGAAACCATATTTTAGTTCCGGTCTTACGCAAAAGAGCAACCAGAGTTAGTTTGAAAACATTTCCCTATATCTTCAGCCAAAAGAGACTGCAGCAGCAGGCGAGAGTAAGGTGGTAGCAGAGACAGAGGCAGCAGCAGAAAGGAAAACATGTGGCAGTAAGATGAAGCAACAGGGATCGTGATCTAGTGACAGAGCGATGGTAGACATATATTTTTCTGTGAGCAGTTTATTATCATCTTCAGATTTAGTAATTCATTATATGTGCGCTATCCTAATAAAACATTGGAGACTTTAACAGCACCTGGGTCAGGTGAATAACTCCTGGTCAGAGGAAAACCTTCGACACCTAGGAGCTACTTTCTGGAATCTGAATTTCAAACCCTGCGTATCCTTAGCACTACTGTTGGTTACTAGTACTTTATTGTAAACAAGTGTTCAGACCCTACACCCAACCATTATATCTTTCACAGTCCCTGTTAGGGGGAATTCTCAAAATGTGCTCATTTCCCTTACCTTTTGAGACCCCCAGAAACTTTGCTGGATTTCTAAGATTTGATTTTTTTTTTACCTGGGAAGAGTGCAAGCCTTTTTTTCCCACTCTTCCATGTATTTTGATGTGTGCTTTACTTTTGTGTTCTTTGGTTATGGAGTTTTAAAACAACTCGAGAGGCATCATCTTTTTTCTGTGGGTCACACAGTACCTTCAGTGCAGTGGCACAGGGGTGTCTTTCAGACTCCCCAAGGTTAAAACACCTTCTCTGGGACAGACTACTGTCTCCCAGAGCATGTAAAGTTAAATTGTCTTTACTAGTCTCTTAGAATGTACAGACCCAGCACACACTATCTTCCTATAGAGTGCTGGAGGGGTTGCCTAGCATCCCCAGAGTCAAAACACGTGTATAACAGTCAAATGTTACCCTGTCCTACTTTAAATAGCTGGTGGCAGGGGTTTAGATCAAACTACCATAATTTTTCCAGACCGCAAACAACGGTAGCTAAAAATCAGGTCAGCAATGTTTTTCAATATGGTGCCCAAGACCTATCTGTAAAAACAGACTCTGGACGACTTTTTTCACAGTTTTTTTTAGGAAAGGTCCTTCTTGTGTTTGTCTCTGTGCGCCAAACCAGGTTTGGTCCCTTTGTTCGTTGGCCTTTAGTGCACTTCACTGCTGAAGCCCTCCTCTGGTGCGAGGGTGGACAGGATGTGAGGGAGGTGCCTGAAACTCCCTGTGCTTAGTCTCCTAGGAGACCTGAATGCACTCTGGCATGAGTGGCCGGCTGGCTGTCCGGCAAGGACAGCCACCTTGCTGTGTGAGTGACAGCCAGGCTGGAATGAATGGGGGAAAACTGTTTAAAAGCAGGTCTCTGGACTTTGGAAAGCAGAGTCAACCACTGGAACGAAAGAACCGAAGACAAGCTGAAGGAAGAGGACTGCTGCAACTCCTGGACGACCGTTGAAGCCCTTCTGCAGGTCTGAATGCCTGAAACTCCGACGACAGAGAAGCCCTTCTAGGTTAACTTCTTCCCTTGAGTTTGGTGGGACCAGCCAACTCACAAGCCGCCTGGACACCGTCCCCTCCTGGTTAAATTGTCTGCAGAGTACTGTGGAAAACAGGATAGCTAGTGGGCGGGATACCAGTTTTTGGTCTTTAAGGCACTCGCACCTTAAACCGAGGTTTTGTCAAGCTTGTGGCCTCTTCCCTGAGCAGTGCAGAAACCTCCCGACGTCCTCCTTCTTGTCCCCACGACTGAAGCTCAGGAACAGCGAGGTCTGCTCGAACTGCCAGGAACAACTGCCTCAGCTACAGCTCTTCTTCACTTTAAAGGTAATGTGCAAACGCGGTCCAGAAATCTTTTCGGCCACAAAGAAAGTTTGTGAAACTTTCCCCTCTTTGAAGGCTTGTCCTTCCCTAAACAACCGTCTAAATTTTCGCCTAGCCACATTCTTCTCAAATCCGTGGCAAAGACTTAACCGTTTACTACCAGAATTGTGCTATCCTATACAAAGACTCAGAACCATTAACTTTTGCCCAGGCCTATGAATTGAATTGCTGATTGCAGTTCACTGAAACCCTTTGCCCTGCCTATGCAAGTATTTGTGCTATTGATTCTTATAACGTTGTCTTTTTACCGCTTTTTAAAGTAACTGAAGTGCCATTTTGCTCCCACTTCAGGGGGCTGAACTTGTTGAGTAACTTATTCGTTGTTTATTGTAGTGTACTAGTGTGTTATATTGAGCTGATCTTACTAGTGGAATGTTTTCCAACTGACTGTGTAAATAAATGTATATTCTTTTACCAAAAAACCTTGAGTAAGTGTATATTTGAATCAATGTATTTGTTGGTCCTTTGTGTAACTTGTTCTACTGCTCACTAAGCTCTTGAGATAAGTCTGGCTGCTCAGCCACTGCTACCATATAACTGTGTAGTACAGGCTTGTACCAAAGGTGAAATGTGTACTGACACTTGTAGTCTTAATTGCATGTAGTGTTCCCAAAGGTTACTGCATGTGATTCTGCCTAACAGTCAAGAGCTGGAACACCCCAGATATAGCTTCATATCTTTTCGGGCAGAAGCACAAAAATACAGACTCTCTACGAAGTGTGAAGACCCATGAGATTATAATTCTGCAGGAACCTGGACTAATAAAGACTCCTCCCATAACTGGGATGGGAGTTGCGGGGGTGGGGGGATATCTTGGTAGGGTACAAAGAAGAAATATCAGAATTTCTCAGCACCCCAAAAGAAGGACCCCCACACACATCGATCAAAATATCGAAAGATTTATGAAAGATGCAAACAGATATCTACCTCTTCGCAGTTTGCATGCCCCCTGCAGTTGGTCTATTTTGAATCTTAATAATATGATTTGAAATTGTGAAGTGTTTCAAAGACAGGGGAAAATCATCTTGTACAGGGCTATGAATGCCCATGCACGTTCTGACCTGGACATTATCTCAAGCCAAAAAGGGACAAACACCTATTCTCAGGGTATAGACTGAAGAATCCTATGGATCCTGCACTAAAACCTGCCTAAATCCTCCTCTCAGGTGGCCAGAGAAAGACAGGCACTTCCTGATCCGGACCTTGGGGGTGTTGTACTGCTGGAGGATCACCTGGGAAGAGACCAGGCCCAGGGTGGTGAGGAGATCCCATGGGATGAGACGCAGTATTTGTCCTCCAAAAGGGAGTGCCTTTCTGGGTTGCCAAAACAGGTAATGGCATATTGCCATCATAGTGTCTCTGATCCACATATAAAATCTGTGACCCAGGGTACACGCTCTGGTACATCTGAGCAAACCTGATCAATAGAGAGACCATATGAGACTAAATTCCCCCCTTATTACCTAAGGTATAACCCAAAAGGATCTAGAGAAAATGCCTTAAAATTAATGTTTTCCTCTGTAACCACCAATCTTACTGGTTCATCTTTTAATGAGTTTAAGGAAAATAAATCTACCCTTAAAAAGAGCTCAATTGTTGAAAACACGAACTTTACTAAAGGAGACTACAAGTCATACAATCCTAGAAGTACTGGGACAAGGAAAAGGGCTGAAGAGGCATGCTGTAGCTGTAATCAGGCAAGTAGGCCTAACAACCAACACCTGAAGGAACCTGGGCAGCATAAAAGGACCCATCAGATGCAGGCCCTAGGAAGGAGTGGAAGAAGCTGAACTGGGAGTGCGATGCGAGCTGTGGCAGTAGTAGCAGAAGGAAGAAGGCACCAGGCTTGCAAACCAAGCAGAATTGTGAGAACAAGAGGGACGTCGGAATGTGCAGACAGCAGAATGTGCCTGCTTCTTCTGAGAGGGTCCTGTTCCTCTAAACTCTGAAGTGCAGAGGCTGCACAGCGGAAGACACGCAGGAGAGCTGTCTTTCTCCATTTGAGCCCGATTGTCATGGTTGGCGAGCTGCGGACGTGCAGGAGACCGAGGTAAGAAGTCATTATCCAGCTGTGGGTTTTGGGAGTAAGAGGCACTCCCAAAACATGTGGCCGGACACCGGAGACACCTATACTGGAGAAGGGTGTGGGTCCCCAGCGAGCCAGAAGCAGTAGAAGTTGTAGCAGAAGTTGGGAAAGCAGTGTGCCCCGCAGTACAAGTTTATTAGAAGTGGGTGAGTAAAGCATAGCGTTCTAACACATTGCACGAACATTGCTGGAAACAGTTAGGATAAATTCTGGGGTCGACAGAGCCGTACCTAGGGTTCGCGGACCTCTAGCTCTCAGAAAGCCCTAACTCCTTCCCATTTCCCAAAGAAGTTGAGGTCCACACAAGGAGCAAAGGTTACTGATGTTTTATTATGGCAAAAAAGCAGGGATCATACACTTGGAGCAATCCAGTTCAGGCACATCTCGCCGATTTTGGGCTCGCAGGCCACTTTTATCCACCTGTGACGTCAGAATCGACGTCACTCAGCAAGTTCCGTCCCCGAACCTACCGCCACTCCGGGTTGGCTCCCCGAGTGGTAGGTCCAGTATAGGAACATATAGTGTGTGATATTATTGGTGGCAACTGTGTCAGGTGAGTACTTGGATCATCCCTACAAATTGCTACTTGAAAAGTGTTACATTAGAGAACCCAATGATTGGCTGGGGAATTCCGCTGCCAGCCCCCACTGTCCTCATTGGTCAGGCCGCGGGCCCCCAAGCCTGGGACTCCCGTTGTTCCAAGCCCGCAGGACACCTGCTCACGTACATTGTGTATCAATAAGGTGTGACTACGTGACAGTGTGTAACAATGGGATGTTTCTGCTAATGCCATGGGAGCGTTCCATTCCCAGCGCATACTCTAGTTGGATTTTTGCACTTTGTTGCGAGCCTGTTCCCAGACATGAGACAGCTGCATCTTCCCAGCCACCGGGCCTTGGCATCATGTCATTTCGGCCAGGTCACGTGTGAGGCGACCATCGGTGAGGCTGAATTAATTCGATTTGATTTGGTTTCTTGCTTGGAATGTTCCCTACTGCAGCCAGTGTCTTCTTGGCGCAGTAGACAAGGAATGTCACTTGCAACATCGTGACCTTGGCTGTTGCCGTCCTAGCCAGGGCTATTCTCCGTGCACTGCATCTTGTGGTTTGGGGTCTCTGCGAGACGATTCTAGCTTTCTAGATTTTCCTAAAGCCTACTTTGGCTCCGACTATGTATTCAGCATAACTGTCCATAGGTCAAGAGATGTCATGGTCGGTCAGGTCCCTTAAGTGCTCCTGTCCTTGCATAGGGTTAATAGCGTGTAGCATCTGCAAGCATATCCACAAGCTCTTCTGGCATCTTGCGTTTCTGCTGTGCTGTAGCGAGCCCAAGTGGCAAAATAATAAACATGCAGGCAGTATGTATATGTCACTGTCCTCTAGCTCATAGAACTGAACTCAAATGTTCTTCGTGTAGATTGGTGTGCGAGTGTCCCGAACGTGCGGATTGCACGGGTGCTTCCTGTCTGACGCAGCTATATCATCATGACGTCTCTAACGACTTACAACATGGTTTGTGGGGATGTCAGTCGATTTGATCCATATAATCGTCTCCAGCTCGGTCTTGGTTATCTTCGCTTGCTTTGGGTAAAGTTCGCATCACCGCAGGGTTGTAAGGTCAAACCTTGCACTTTCCTTATTATGTCTGCACCGGAAAAAAGGTCAAACCAGACAAAAGGTCAAAACATGTGTAGTGCAAAAGCTTTTAAGAAAAGATGAGAGGCAGATAGTATACAGTCTAGCCTCAGCCTTAAAGGGCTCCCACAATGTATTGACTATCGCCAGAAAGAACACTGCTAGCTCATTACAGAGTGGGTGGGTTGAAATAATAGAGCTATTAACCTTCCGCAAGATTGTTATCGGTAGATCTTAAACAACTAAGCACTATCCGAGGAGTCGGCTAAAATTATCTCTCAGAAGTACAATTTTATTAGCTTGCTGAAAATCCTTTTTTATTAACTGTCCAATGCAGTATACAAGCCTGCTTGTCTAAGCTTGAGTGTGTTTAGCTCTAGCGTCTCTCCAATTGTCACCCTAACCTTTTGGGTTGGCCAGGCTCCCCAGTAAACCAACGATTGTTGAGGGAAGCATAAGACATTGGTTTGGATTTTTTTTTTTTAATCAAAATTTGCGAGAGGGTTATGACACCATAAGATCTTGTCATACAAATGATTAAGTAAGATATTTCGGGTACCAGACAAATCATACCCCGATTAGAAAGCCTGTAATTCATTACACTGTATCTGATGCAATTAGTGAAAAAAATGCTTTATATTAGCCTTTGTAGTGGGAACATTAGGCTTTCTACCTATATGACAGCAAAATTAAATTAAAGAATGGTCGGTACACTACAACGGGGATATAGATACTGCAACACAGCAGTTACAGAGAAATGTGCATTCCTACTAACAGCCTGCTGGAACCCAAATGTCCAACAGCCAAGGGCTGCTCTTAACCGAGGGCAACCCTAATCCAAATTATATACATAATTGTGTGCCCCCAAAGACTTGTAGCAGTATTAATAAATAACTATAAACCACATCTGGTTTGATATGAAGGAATCTATGGGAGCATACATATATACTGGCCAAAACCCTTCTGATGTCATTTAATTATCATCCTGGTTTCTAGTGACCCATTGTGTACTCCTCTCTGAGGCTGAGTCACCCAAAATAAAGCATTTAGGTTCAGCCCTAGAAGTCACTTTGTGATGGAAGGTTTGTTATCTTCCAAGGAAGATAGGCTATGCCCTCAGGGGGACCAATGCTTCAAAGGCAAGCACTGCCAGGAAAAAAGCAGTCACATCAGGGTGTTAATCAGTGGAGTCTCTTTGATACAAGGCAGACAGGGGAGAGGGAGCTCTTACAGAGCCCAGGAGAGAAGTTGCAACCAAGGGAGGGGTTCCAACATCTTTGGATTTCTTAGACTACTCACTACCATTCACCCTACACCCGCTACCTGTAGCCCAAGCAGTCTCAGACTGACATCCCCAGGCAAAGACTCTTGTCACAGCAGGCATAATTTGAAACTTACCGAAGGCTTTAAAAAGGATCAATCCACTGTGGCAAGTATGTAAGGGGAGTAGCCCCGCTCTTAAATGAATAATCTTTTGACATCAGAAGATTTCACTGGAAGACTGAAGTGGGAGAATGGAAGACCAGGCTCCCGTCCTTCGCCTCTCGCGCATGGCCTAGAGGGTCACGACCCAAACACCCGCCACGAGAAGAGTTTGTCCATTTGCCAGACGACCAGATACCCTGGTACAGGAACATACGGATGTGTCCATCTGCCTGCCCAGCAGCCCGCACTGGCCATGCCGACACCTGCGGCACGGATCAACTAGACTAAAATCTACACGTCGTTAGAGATGCCATGACGACCTAGACAACGGGAAGCACATCTGTACAAATGTACACACTGGACATTCCCACACCAACCTACACGAAGAATATACTCAGTGCTATGACGTAGGCGACAGGCATATTCACGGACGTGCATCTTTATTATTTTTACATAGGCTTTCAGAATGCAGAAACGCAAGACGCGTCATGAACTCTTCTACTAGCTTGCTCACGCTTCTCTTGAAACCAGTTACCGCCATGAGAAGTATAATGAAGACAATACTGGTCATGAAATTATATGCTCCTATAACCTAAAGCACCTGTACACCAAACGGACAACTTATGCACCAGGCCCAAGGAGGCCTCAAACAAGAGCTCCCGTGGACATTAACAAGGCAAGAGTCAGTTGCTGATCCTGCAGAATGAGCTTGGCAAAGCAACCAGCCAAGGTCGCAATGTTGCAAACCTACGTTCCAAGAGCAAATCATCAAAGGCACGATGTTGCAACCTCGTACTCCACGCACCAACGTTAAAGTCACCCCGACAAATTAAACCAGACGCGCAGTAGAAAAACAATATTAATTGTGCAGAATTCTGCCTCTTTCACGGTCCCTCCCCACGTGACCAAGCCGAACCTGACGAGATGCCAAACCCAGGAGAACAGAGGCGTCTGGATCCCTCGCTACGAGACACTGGCAGATACACTTGAAAGGCTCAATCGACATCTGCAACAGTGGGAGCGGTCCCCCGTCCAGCTATGAATAAGTCCTCACATTGTCTGCATGTACCCATAGTGAAACATTGTTACAACTTACAGGTACACCGAGAGCTGGGAACGACGGTGGTCCCAGGCTGGGAAGCTCACGGGCGCACCAATCAGAACATGGGGCTCTTATCACTGACGCCAGCAAATTTAGCCAATCCTCAGGAGTCTTCATGTAACAATTCTCATGTATCTAATTGTAGGGACAACCCAGATATACCACCTGACTACACCTTGTCCACTAATATCATTTTCTATATGTGTGCTATACTAACCCTACCACTCGAACACCCAATTAAGAGTGGCGATAGGTTTTTTGTTAACTTTCTGAAGTGACGCAAGTAGCGCGTCATAATACCGTAAAAAGGGCCTGCGAGCCCCACGATTGTGTGTGTGTCAGGACGAACGCGTACGCTCCTTGACCCATCCCTGCCGTTTTGTCTAATAAACAGCAGAGTCACCTTGCTCCTTGTGTGCGTCTCATACTCTATCTCATCTCATCTGGGATATACACGGGAGGAGTTGGGGCCTCCCTGCCTGGAGGTCCGCGGACGGCCCGGCCGACCCCGGCAGAATTTCCCCCCGACAAGACCCTGAACTGTTTTTCCCAGCAACCAAACAGCCAAGGAACAGCTCTTTTCTGAGTCATTTTACTGGGCCAACACAGGAACCCTGGAGTTGCATTTGACACGTCACGCTTTTTTGCACCACCTACTCAACATTGTCTGCCTGCGCTGCAGCCGAATACCGCTGCAGCACTGTGTAACAATATCTGGACCTTGTTGCATCAGCTCAACACTTGGAGGCACCAGCTTGACCATCACGTGCCTGTTTTTCAGCCTATTCAAGCCGAGCATCACTGGACCATGTCCAACTGACTTCCCGCCGACGCGATCCATTGGAAAGTGCTAAGATGCAAGGCTCCAAGCTGTCCAGCCACCCAAGAAAAAGATAAACATACTCATAATGGTTCTATCACCCTGGCCTGCTTTTACGGGCTCTGGAGACATCCACTCTTTCACTTTTAAAGAATTATCCTTTGAACTGGGACATAGCTGCAGAGACCATTCCCCGTCTACCCCCATCTTCAAAACCAAATTGCTTCTTTCAATTCAAAGGTCTGCATATTCTGGCTCTTCCTTCACAAAAGTGAAATGCTTTTTATTTTTTTTTTAATAAAGAACCTTGATTGGGCATTTCCTTTATTTTGGTACCCAGCACCATTGTTGTTTGGATGCTTCTTTTCTACCTGAAACGCCTCCCGGAGAGTTTTGCCTACACTCGGCCCACGTTACCACAAGAGGCGCAGGAGGTGAACCTGTCGGACTGCGCCACTTCCACCTTTATACTTGCGGCACTGCCAGTTTAGTAGTAGTGCATGGCTGAGTACTCGTTTAATCCACTAATCCTCATTGTACACCTGCGGGGCAGTAGTCATCTCGTCAGACCGAGAAAAGCCAATAAACTTTAGCAACAGACTTTTCAGGATTTCCAATCTAGAGAACTTTAACCAGAGTTTGCTCCAGCCAACCAGATGAAAAGGTTGTTGAAAGTCCACAAATGTACAAGAAACTGCACTATTCCCATGCACCCAGTATTTCTAGAGGATTTCCGGTAAAGTCATAAAACGTGCGTCTTGGCACTTTTGGAAACTGGTTTCTTCGATCGAGATGATAATGTCAGAAGGGAACTATTCCAAAGAGCATTTATGATATGGCGTTTAAAAGTGATAATAGTGTCTACTTGTTTCCATTGTACTAAAGCGGCGAGCTGGATGTAGAGGTTTGAAAAAAGGAAGGGTGACGGATGGACTGTCCCAAAGAGATTCTTTTAAAGTTGCAGGAAAGGCGCCCCACAACTTTCTTTCTGCCCCCAGTAGTTGCACCTGTAGCAGGAATGGTCATCAACCCTACCCTATCCCACCATGGCATGGGCCGGCCTAGAAACCAAGAAAGCCCACCCTTGCACCTTAATCGCTGAGCCAAAACAAGGGGCACAGCCAAAGTTTCTGGAAGAAAAAAATATATATACCGGTTGCCAGTTTCTTGATACACTTTGCAGCTGTGACCGGCCAGCTGAGTTCAGGGTCCGCATCGCCAGACTTGCGGCGCGTGGCTTGCTACAAACTAACTCCTGCAGATCATTACATTATGTTCCCAACAGTACGTGGGGCACGGGGAGAGATGCGGGTGAATGGAGCCGTGCGAAGTCCCACACAGTAAGCACCCTGGGCTAGGAATGTTAAATGTGCGTTCTACACGCTATGGCTGCAGGCATGCATTCCATCTACTACTTTAGCATGTAAAACAAAACAGCATACTTTCACGCACACATAATTATAAATGAAGTGTACATTAAAATACAGACTTTGGCCATATGGTCACCTTATAGGTACCAGGCACACGCGAGAGTTTTATCAAATGAACAGCAAGGCTTGCGTTGCGGCTGTTCCAGCTTTTAACATGTATCAAACCAAAAGCTCTTATTATTAACAAGCTTATATGCACAGTTAAAGGCGCGCAATTTACAGTAGCTGCGGCAGTGTTGCTGGAAATACGGTGGGATGGACTGTGAGGGGGCACAGGGGATAGTCCTTCTTTTATGTTGTTGGTCGTCCTGGTTTTTCGTCTTGAAAGTCGTCACCCTACCCCATATAGTAGTATCCACCAGCCCCACTTCTCTTCTTCCCCCTTACGCATATGTTCACTCTTACCTGGTCCGGTGGTAAGTACGGATGCCCACGTGGCACCAGCCTCTGGGACCCCCGCACAGCACCCTCAGCACAGGGCAGGACATGGCTCTCCTTCGCGGGATACTCTCCTGTCAGCGGTGGCCTTCTCGTGTCACCCCCGCGCACCTCGGTTCCACCGGTCTTCCGTGGGATGATCCTGCCCCCGTGAGCGCGACCTGTCACCTCTGGGTCCTCCTGTGAATGCCAAGTGACGGCTCGTAGTGTTTCCTTTAATCGGTGTCGCACCTGTAAACCCTATATGTGTATATATATATATTTATATATCTAGTGGTGGAATCGCCTGTTGTCACGAGTGGAATTTACGCCCGTTCCTCCCCAGTCCTCTGCGTGCTACTCCGCATATGTCCCGCCAATCTCCTCTAATACTTCTCGGCGGGGCTCCTCCGCTTGCTCTGAGGTAATCGACTCGCCCGCTCGCTCCAGAGTGACCCCACTCACTCACTCACTCACTCTGTGTAGCTACTCGTTTTCTCCCGCTCTGGGTTGAAAGAGAAACTGGTAAGACCTAGCCCCCGGCGTAGCCTAAGCGACGAGAAGAAGTCACGCCTACCGTGCGTGTGAATCCACACCCATTTAGCCGGTGAACCCTGCCCAGCCAGCACAGAAAACGTGCCCACGGTCCTCGGGTGGCACGCTCACTATGCAAACGACACACGAAGTCGAAGTCGCACCCCTAACCCATGATAGGAACCATGCCCAGGGTGCATGGGCGACTATTCTATAGTGCACGGTGACTTCGCCTTCTGCGTATATGAGCACCAACCCAACTGCACATTCTTAGACTCTCCTCATAAGAGAGAGGAGGCGTGATCTCGCACTAGCCTCCTTGGGACGCTGCTGCCAAATGACAGGCTGGTTTGCACAGAAGGGAGGGCGCGGGGGAGACAGCCAGAGAGAGAGAGATGGGCCGCCCGCGGAAGAAGGGAGGGACAATTCGGGCGATAAACAGGACATACTGTCGACAGATGAGTGGAGTCTTCTGTGTGCTGACCACCTTCAGGGGTAGCTAGAGACAGACGTCATGCTTTTGCCTCTGAGACTGACAGATGTTGGCTTGTTGGAGCAATGGGCCAAACGTACCTGCTGTTAGGGAGAATTCTCTGTTTAGGCTGAATTTCCTAACCTAGTGAGTCCCCCAGCAGCTTTGCTGGATTTCTGGAGTTTGTTTTTTTCTCCTGCCAAGAGTGAGACTCTTTTTCTCCCACTCTTGGACATGATTTATGGTGTTCCTTTGACTGTTAATGTGTTTTATGGGCTATGGGGTCCTTTACACCATAGGGTCTCATGTGTTTTTACTATGTGTGTTACACCGCACCCTCCATGCAGTGACACAGGGGTGTCATAGTGACACCCCACCATAAACTCCATACCCTGGGACTGACTACTGTCTCCCAGGGCATGTAAAGTCACCATTGGCTTTACTAGTCCTAAATTATGAACAGAAACCAGTACAAACCATCATATTGTGGACGTACTGGCCGGGGCAATTCGATTGCCCCAGGGTCTGTTAGTCGAGGGGGCACGTCTCCGTCCCCCCTGATCGAGTTTTGGCTGGTGGCAGTGGATACTACTTTTTTATATTCGACCGCGAATATATCCCTATGGGATTTTCCCATTGTTCGAGGCTACCAACTTTAATTATTTAATTCTCATAGCCTCGAACATACCGCCGGTTTATTTATTTAATATTAATTAGCCGGTTGGTATTTTTTGCCAGGACTCGATTCTAAAATGGCGTTTGTGTTCTCGTCTGTGACTCAAACCCAAGTCGAGCCCTTTGTTACACTTTTTTGGCAGGCTTTTCCACAGAAGCCTCAAAAAGTGGTGCCACTCTGTCTGGGTACCACAGGGGGTGTGGGAGGGGGTTTAGGCACCCTGGACTGAGTTACCTTGGTAACTCAAGTCGCACTCTTGTGTGATTGGCCCAAGTGGTGAGCCGGCCGGCTCACCACTTAGCATGTTTGATTGACAGCTAGGCTGAGTGAATGGGGGTGTGCTGCATAAAAGCAGGGCTTTTGGGACTGGAACTTCAGAAGTCGCCACAGGACCTGAGAATCCGACGATGGAGAAGCTGAGCCGACCTACCACGACGACACCACCGGTGGAGCCCTGCGGAACCGACTCACCACTTCCCGACGACAGAGAAGATCTCCCGGCTGGAGAGGCTTCTTCCCCTGACTGGTGGGCACAACCAGTTTTCCTTCTTTTCTTCGCACCCCAGACCGGTTTGTGGTTGAACTACCCGTGCCAAGCACTCCGGCGGCCGGATAGCCACTCACCACTGAACCGCGAATCAACGGACCACTCCTTGTACCTGAGAAACCCTGCGGCTGGTTTCTTCCCTGGCAGTGCAACGGACTCCTGTCTTCCTCCCCGACGAGATCCTCTCTTCCCCCGGACGAAGCACCGACTTGCATCCGCTGCCAGGAACAACTGCCCCCGCTGGAGTGTTCTACCACTTTAAGGTACTGTGTCCACCAGGCCCCCCTTTCTAAAGATTGCTACAAGGTAATAATAACTCCTTAACCTTCTGGACTGGGCTGGCCGCCTTGACCCTCTAACTGGTCCCTCTCTTTGATCCAACTTCTTTTTGAACCGTTACAAGACTTTTGTGCACTGCAACCGTGTGACCTTGGACACCTTTCGTTTAGATCCTCTTAAGCGGATCCGGCCTACTGACTCTGAATTCCTAGTGTTACTTTGCCTTCCTCCCTTGTTGTGTTCGTGAAAAAGTGTTGGGATCTGTTTCAATTTATTCTCTGCTTTTCTCTCCCTTTTAAAACAAATTATTAGAGTGCCATCTACGTTAAGCGCTCACCGCTGTCTGAAAATAAGTGGGGCTTTACTTAAGACTTGTCTAATATTCTTTTAAGGGAGTGTATATCTTTTAGTGACCGTGTTTTTGAATTGCTTACTATTAGTGCCTGTGTGTTTTTCTAGATGTGATTTTAAATAAATAATTATATCTCTTTTACACCAAGCCCTGGTCAGTGTTTACTTGTTCTATTGTGTTCTCTTGACCTATTGTGAATACTCTGTATACTGCCTAACTCTTCTTGAGGGAAGTCTGACTGCTCAGCCACAGCTACCAAGTGAATCTGTGTGGTACAGACTGCTACCAAGTGGGTTTACTGCCAAACACCTGTAGTCCTAAATCTTTTGCAGTGGTCCCAGAGGGAACTGCACAGGTTTCTGCCTAACACCCAGGTACTGACCCGGCTCCTGCAACTTAGTGCCGGTACAGAAAAGCATAGCCCGAGGACAGGGCCGGCTAAATTGGGTTAGGCTGAGTAGTGTGGGCTCGCTTTGCTCTTCTTACCAGATCACTACCTAAATAATAAATCACAGACCAATTATGTTTATGGAAAAGTTGTAGGCCGTAGGCATTTTATTTTCTTACAGAAAATACAAAACAACAAAAATCAATACACTGCCATATGCTTTTGGGCACCTTGTGTCCAGTCTCGAAGTTGCCCAAGGCTCCTCCCGAGTCCTTGTTACCCTTGGGCCTTCGTTCCTGGGCACATGCCGCCTACGACATGCTTTGGGCCGTGTACCGAAAGAGTACTCGGCGTTCCCACTCCTGCCTGCTCCTTCTTTTGGACCGTGTACCGAAAGAGTACTCGGCGTTCCGGCTCCTGCCTGCTCCCTTCTTCTTCTGTTATTCTTGTAGGGTGGGTTGGGTGGCAAACGTTTTTCCTTCTCCTTTATCCAGGCACTAAGAGCCTACCCGAGAGAGGTGAGCACTTTACCTGGTTTGTGCCGCCTCTCCTTTTCCTGGCTTACTTATAAACCCCAGACCTTTTGTTCCTTCTTGGGGGCCGGGTTTCCCCCCGGCCCCTTGCTGTTATATTTCGCACCTTCCCCAGGTGCTGTTTCCTGCCCTTTCCTGGGCTTTTGTTTCTTGTGGCGCCGTTTGGAAGCCCCTCCCACTGCTTTCGCGCCGTTTCCCCCCACCCCGCGCCTAATCTCCCAGGCCCTCCATCGGCCCGCATTTCATGCGGCCCGGGGCCTGGGGCATAGGCTGAGTAGTGTGGGCTCGCTTTGCTCTTCTTACCAGATCCCTACCTAAATAATAAATCACAGACCAATTATGTTTATGGAAAAGTTGAGGCCGTAGGCATTTTATTTTCTTACAGAAAATACAAAACAACAAAAATCAATACACTGCCATATGCTTTTGGGCACCTTGAGTCCAGTCTCGAAGTTGCCCAAGGCTCCTCCCAAGTCCTTGTTACCCTTGGGCCTTCGTTCTGGGCACATGCCGCCACACCTGAGCGGGTGCTGTTCGCTCCCGTTCAGGTCCCCCCCAAAAGCACCCTACCTACAACCCCGTTCCTGGAGTGCCCTAAAAAATGTTGACGGAAAAAGCCCCCATCCCCTTGCTTGATAGGTGTACCCCATCCTGGTGAAACATGTACGGATTGTTCCGGTGTAGTCCATGCTTTATGAAGTGTAGCCCTGTGCTCTTGCATTACTTTTCTACTGATTTATTTAGTTTCTTTCTGGCTATTTCGATTGCATGCCCCCTCTGTGCCCCGTACCAGAGCCTTCTTTGTATTATTTCTGACATGAAAATCTCGGTTTTTCACCAACTGTGGGCTATGCTATGTAGTTACTCGCAAATGTTCCTCTGTAACTTACCCCTATTTGTGCTCACCAGATCATTCCCCCCGAGGTGTATAACTAGGCACTCGGGGGGGGGGGGGGGGGGGGTAGGGGGGCCCTGAACCCTATCAGGTCCGACAGCCTGTCGTGAATGCCTCCCAGTGCATCCCCGGGCGGCCCCACCAGGATGTGATTGTGTTTTTGAAATGTGGTCCTTGCTTCACTTCCTCCAGCCACCTGCCTGCCCGAGTCATGACCGAGTGCCCCACTATCCATGCCGACTTGTGGGGTCCAGCCCCTATGGAAACGGGGGAGATAAGCGTTTATATCAGTTCCACCCTTTTGTATTTTTTAAAACATTGCGACTTCCACCCCCAATCCATTTCACTCCCTTTGCTCCCAAGCCCCCCGCCCATGCAGAGGTTGCCGCCCCTAACCTGAATGAGTGTGTTCTAAACTCAGCTGGATCCCATCCTGCTTTGGCCACCGCCTGTTTTAATACCGCCTGAAACTGATACCTGCTGAGTGCGCTGCCGTCCCTATGTATTAGTAGCTGCCCGTCGACCTCTGGTCGGAGATCCAGGAATTCTTGGGTGATGCATCTGGGACAATGGTCCTTCTCTCTGATGCAATTGAGGTCTATTGCTCTCCCCTTCGCCGTTTGGTCTGTTTTAGATTTCTTTAACATTATAGACATCCCCTTGTTTCCCATATTAATATCCCTCCTTGCCAGGCCGTCTCCTGCCACCATATTACTGGCCACCAGCTCCCCTACCCTGAAAGCCCCATAATATGCCAGCGCGAATGCTGCCCTGAACAGCGCAGTTTCGTACGTGCTGCTGCATGTATCTCGTAACACTTTTAACAGGATTGTTAACTTCCCAAAGTTCCCCGGCCTTCTGCTATCTGGTTTCTTCCTCTCTAATTTAGCCCATCCTCTCATAGCATATTTAATTCTAGCGCTGTCGGTTGGATCCGGTATACCCGCCACTTTTGTGGTATATGCCACCGCCGCCCAGCTTTTCTTTCTCCCTTTGGCAAATGCCCCTTCCAGAAATTCACACATTTTTATGGATTACATTTTTTCCACTTCTTGCACACCTGTTTCCACCAACACATCTTTTATATGCCTTTCGTACTGCTTACCCGTTTTGTACGTTAGGGCGTTCCTGGTCAGTTTGTCAATGACCCGTTCCGTTCTCTGTGCTTTCTCCCACTTCTTTTGAGTCGACCTTGTAGCCAACCGTTCTTTCCTTTCCAGTCGAACTTCCGATGCTTATTCTTGGAAACTCTGCCTTTCCTGCCATACACGTGGCCATATTTTTCCTTTTCTATTCAGCCTTATGGCTAACCTTTTCATTATTTCCGTTGCTTATTCGTGGAACCCATGCCTTTTCCGGTATGGGCGTTATTTTCCTGCCATACACGTGGCCATGTTTTTCCTTTTCTATTCAGCCTTATGGCTAACCTTTTCATTATTTCCGTTGCTTATTCGTGGAACCCATGCCTTTTCCTGTAAGGGCGTTATTTTCCTGCCATACCCGTGGCCATATTTTCCTTTTCTATTCCAGCCTTATGGCTAGCCTTTCCATTATTTCCGCTGTTTATTCGCAGAACCCATGCCTTCCCTGGTGTGGCCGTTCTCTGCCCTACGGTTGCCAACTATTGCCCCGAGCCATCTTTTCCTCGTGGTTGATATGCGACTGCCATATAACTGCTCTTATTGACCACTTTGGAATTCCCCCTTTTCTGCCCTTCTGCTTAGCTCCATGGTCCCAGCTATGTTTTCCCGATATCTCCCGTGCCACCCCCTTGAGCCGTTGGTGGTATGTTACTTTGCTACTCTGCCGTCCTCTCTGTGTCCCCTATTGACTGCCCCAAAGGTTCTGTTCCCCTGACCTTAAGCGATTCCCTGCCGTTATTATCGTCTCCCCTGTTGTTGTACCTGTCTTTGTGTATTCCTTTCATGCATCCACCCCAATGTTTTGTATACCTTCAAGACCCCTTGTTGCCAAGTTAACAATGCCACTCCATCCTCTGGGTATTTTTGTAACCCTGTCCCTTGCAAAGGTGCCCCTTGCGGGCTGTGTCCCAGGTCCCCTGGGTCACCTAGTGGAAATGGACCTGCCCCTGCACTCTTGCCTGCCCCCTTCTATGCCAGAGCCCTTCCCACTCTCCTTACCTATTACTCCTTACCATTTTACCCATGCTTCCAAGGAGTCCCACTGTTCCTCCTTACTGTTCTTTACCTTGGTTTGTGGAATTGGACCTGCCCCTGCACTCTTGTCTATCCCTTCTATACCAGAGCCCTTCTCTCTCTCCTTACCTAGTAACCCTTCCCATTTTTCCCATGCTTCCAAGGGGTGCCTCTCTTCCTCCTCGCTGCTCTCTCCCTCGATTGTGGAAACCCCTTCCTCCCTATATTTATTCGGCTTTCTCCTCTTCCTATCCCTGGTTCTGGGCGACTTACCCGTACCAGTGATGCCTGAGCTTAACCTCTTTACCATTTACTTCCAATTTTTCTTCTGTCCTGATGGTAGTGCCCCCTCTCCTGCCGCCGGGCTCCTCATTCAGCAAAGGCGACATTTTCCTTTGCCCTGTCCTCCTTCCGTAGGACGCCCAGTTTCGGCTACCAAACACTTTTTCTGCCTTCTCGGCCCAACTGCTGCCTTCCTTTTGCCCTCTTTGTTCTTACCTCGGCCATTTTCTTCGCCTTGCCTCGCTTATTTCCACATCACTGTGCGCGGAGCGGCACCCCTGATACAACGTGCCAAGCCGCGTTACCGGAGGGTGGTCACCGTGGGCACCCCTGTTCACACCGCTGGCCCACATGCTATCATTTAACAATACTGGTTCTAAAATCTCTCGTGAAGTGTTCACAGTTTTTTGACTGAAAAAGAATCATTACACCCCCACGCATGCGAAATGATCAGCAAAGAATCCCCCTAGTGCACCCAGACTGGCAATATATGCACACACTTTTTCTGATCACCAGAGATTAGAGAAACTCCAGGCGTTCATAGTAAGAGCAGATTTACATTTTACTTCAACATTGGAAGCTACCAATGCCGTGTGCTTTTCTACTACGTCTGCCGCATAGCCGCCCATACAAGCATTGACCTCTTTGCTGCGCAGCCACTAGAGAGCATATCTCCACACCCCCTCGTAGCTCGTAGCTGCGACCCTACAGTGGTCCTTGTGCACTCGACTATGAAATCCCCCATGCAACCCCCCAGGCGAGGCAAGCAGAGGGAGGGTGGGTGTTACCCAGGGCCAGTGGCGTGAATTAAATCTCCAACGTGTTCACCTACTGCTACGACATTTCCCTTTACACGAGGCTACCGCGGCCCCCAGCGCTGAAGTCCCGCTTTCATCCATCGCATTGTTCTCTGCTCCTTTACCTGACTGGCTGCCACCATATTGCCTCTGCGCTGGAACCCCAAGACAACTGGAACCCTTCCTCTTCTGTTGTAGCACATCTTCTTGCTCGGGAACAGTCACCCAGGGAAGGACCCGAACGAAGAAAACGCACTTACTGCTTTCTGCTGCGTTGGGCGACATCCATCCAGATTATACTTCCTTCCTCAGCTGGCGTTTCCAAACCGGTACCTTTTCCCTTGTCCAGGTCCCAAAATATTTACCCAAACGAGGTGAGTGTCTTGCCTGGTTGCCCGTTCACTGAAATCCTGGGCCCTTCTTGCTATTTCTTCCACCCTCCTTCTTGTCTGACTTCCTTCTTTCTGCAGGGCTGACCTCCTCGGAGACTTCCTTGACTTCCTTGAAAACACTATCTTCCTTTAATTTTGCTGCTTCCCGTCTCCTCATGGTACTTGCTGCGCCAGTGGTCTCCTTCTCGCGGTCCCGCCAGGCTGGTCGGGCCCGCTCTTCGACACGGTAGGTGAAACGATGCCTGCATGTTCAAGCAAGGAACAAACAGTGAGCCCGCAAGAGCAAACGTTTTTGCCTGTATGTTAAACGGGGACTTAAACAGTGAGCCCGCAAGAGCAAACGGTTTTCCTTCCCCTTTATCCAGGCACTAAGAGCCTACCCGAGAGAGGTGAGCTCTTTTCCTGGTTTGAGCCGCCTCTCCTTTTCCTGGCTTACTTATACACCCCAGACCTTTTGTTCCTTCTTGGGGGCCGGGTTTCCCCCCCGGCCTCTTGCTGTTATATTTCGCACCTTCCCCAGGTGCTGTTTCCTGCCCTTTCCTGGGCTTTTGCTTCTTGTGGCGCCGTTCGGACGCCCCTCCCTACTGCTTTTGCGCCGTTTCCCCCCACCCTGCGCCCAGTGCTTTAAGTGGGGTAAGAAATTGAGGGGGGGCCCTCGTTTGGGGGTGTGGCTTCCATTGTCGGCGTGGCCTAAAACATGCACAAATCATTGTAAGGTGCGCAAACAAATATATAAATGTATGTGAGCATTTATATATTTGTATGCGCACTACTATGGTTTGTGTACCTTTCAAGCCTTATAAACATATCAATTTTACGTATTTCTAGGTTTATAAAAAGGTGGCTTGAAAAGTGCACAAACCATAGTAATTTACGCACACTTGTGTGCTTACCTTACTATGGTTTGTGCATTTTCAAGCCACCTTTTATAAGCATAGACATTTATAACATATTTCTATGTTTATAAAAGACGGCTTGAAATGTAAACAATTCAAGGCATCTTTTATAAAGCGTTGAGGACGGACAAAACCCGAGGTGGCTTTGTCCATCGACAAAGCTTTATAAAAGATGCCTTGAATTGTGCACGTTTCAAGCGGTCTTTTATAAACATAGAAATATTTCTACGTTTATAAAAGATGGCTTGAAACGTATACAATTCAAGGCATCTTTTATAAAGCTTTGCCGATGGAGAAAGGCGCCTCGGGCTCAGTGATCTCTGCTCAGAGCAGATGGATCACAGAGCCCGAGGCGCCTTTCACCCTCTGCGAACCCGCGGGCTCCGTGATCTAATCTGCATATTAGATCATGGAGCCCGCAGGTTCGCTGAGGGTCGGTGACCTGGCGAGGTCAAACAAAGGAACTGTAACTTCCCTGATGACCCCTCAGATGAGGGGTCATCAGGGAAGTTACAGTGACTGACAGAAGTGCCAGCCAGCCTCAGCGACGCTGTGCCTGGCTGGCACTTCTGTCAGCTCGCCTGCAATTAAACTGGCGGGCGAATCTCCCGTTGCGGCTGCGGCCGCGGCGGGATAATGCATCCCGCCAATGCTGTGTGGGATGGGGGGCCCCGGCAGGGCCCCGGCTCAGTCCCACTTTTTGGAGACTGCCGGGGCCCAGCCCCGGCAGGCCCGGCCCACTTTAAGCACTGCCCGCGCCTAAACTCCCAGGCCCTCCATCGGCCCGCATTTCATGCTGCCCGGGGCCTGGGGCATACTAAACTTCAGTGCATGGATACCGACTTTTAGTTTTCTCTAATGGAGGGGCTGGGGGTGGGCGTTAATAATTTTCCTTTGCACACATACTGCGCACGTAACGCCAATGATGTAAAAGTGTCACGATTTGCAAGAAAAAATTGTAAACACCTTAAGATTCGTGTTTAATGTGTCTGAACTGGAGCATATATCATGCTGCTTTATACTAGTGTTCTGAAGCAGAGTAGTTGTTGCGGTCAGCAAAGCGCACTGAGCAGCCCTGCCAGAATTCTATATGCCTACAGGTTGCACAAGCTCTCTTGAGATCTACAAATATGTGTGCCAGGGTGGAACCTACTTGCTTAGGGAAGGTAAATGGTTTCACATCGGAGCAGGGCGTTTGCTGGCTTGTCGCTGTTTCCAGGCGGAGCACTTTGGTAGTTAAACTTGTGCATCAGGGTATAAAATGTTGTGAGTGCGACGAGCAGGGCAGGCCCTAGGCTTTACGAGCCCTAAGCTTTACAGGCCCTCGGCTGAAAAAGGTGTGCAGGTCCCTTTTATTTGCATAAATAGTGACATCAGTGATATTACAGAAAATATTATAGAATTTGTCTTCAATACGCAACTGTATCATGGGAAGTTACATTACAAACACGTTGCCATGAGTAAGGCAGGAGAGAGAAACTGTGATGTCCAGTATATAAAGTGTGACTGTTAATATTTACCTTTGTGGAAATTGTTGGGGTGTTCAGGAAAGGTCCCCATGAGTACAAGGGGTTCATGTTGCATGCGCTGTAGTAATAACAGGGTGGCGGCAAACTGGGCGCGATGTTGCAGTTTCATATGTATAAAAGTGTAGTTAATTGGGGCGTGGCTTCGAGTCATGGCGGTCGGTTTGGCTCTGTAAGAGCTCCCGGCTGGCGCCACGCTACCAGCCACCATGCCCGGTGAAGTTTGAGACTTGAAGCCGAAAAATAGGGAATTCCTGCAGCGGAAACGACGGAGCACCGCCTGATGTGCCCCCGGCGCGGATCCGCGGGGGCTAGCGGCTGACTGGGTCCCGAACCCTGACGGACACAGGATCCTCCCAAGGAGCAGAAGGAAAATGGCGGACTCCGTCCACATCCCGCCGATCGGAACGGTCCGATTTTAACCTGAGAAAGAGCCTGGAGGCAGCTGCGCTCCAAACCCAGCACCAGAATCGCCGACCCCTCGGCTGACTCTCGCCATCTCGCAATCTGGGGCTCGGATCGGATCGGAGCTCCCCCGGAGACCAGCGACGTCGCCCATCCCCCCCTCAGGCACATCAACAATAACTGAGCGGCAACCACCCGGCGGGCCCTTGCGGAGAGGGGCTGGGGTCAAGGGACCCCTATCGTTGCACCGGCGGCCCCTACCCGACCTTCAGTGCCCCCCCGAGGGCGTGCGGGTCTTCGGCCTCGGCTTCGGAGGCTGGGCCCCCCTTGGGTGAGGGAGCGGACTACTCGAAGCTCGACCGGAGCGTCGCCAACCCGTGCTGCTCCCGGTGGCCAGGAACAGCAAGACAACAAACCCAGCACGCCAAACCAGTCACCGGTGACCACGGCGCGACCGAGCCCAGCTGAACTCGCAGGTCCACGGGACCCCCCCACCGCCGAGGACGATCGGCGGAGGCTGAGGTCCCCATAGTACCCACTCATTGGAGCCGGTCCCTTCCTTCTCTGCTGGAGGACGCCCGCAACTATCCACCTCTGCCCCTGCCTCCTAGAGAATACCCAGGCTCATCGGAGCGGAGGGAATCCCGGAGCCCTGAGGAACATCTTCCATTGCCCCCACCCCCGCCCCCCCCGCTACACGAAGCCATCTGGGCACGAATCCACCCCGGCTCCGAGGGGCCCCCCTCCATCGGGGGCCCACTATCGAAGGTAAGGCGGCACCTGCCGCGTCAAGCCCTGTGGGGCTACCCCGACAAACACCAGGCATCGGTGGACCCACCGTTTGAGGCCCCCCCTGGCTCTACACTAAAGCCCTGAATCCGGGACTGGGTCCCGCCTCCTGGGGGAGAGCCAACACCTCTGGACGTTCTGCAAACCGGGGTCCTGGAGCCGGTAGCGGCCGCCGAAACTCGCTTCCCACAACGGGAGCCCAGGGAGTGTCACTCGCCACCTGAATTAACCGACAGCCCCTCCCCCCCCTCTAGTGGTTACAGGACTGTGGTGGAATCTCTTGAGCTCCGGGGGGGGCTTTTGCCGGGGCCAGGGGGCCCCCATCGCAGCGATGTCTAAAGCGAACAAATTAGCAAAGCAAGCGGACATCGCCACTATGCTGAACACGCCCTCGGGGGGTGAGAAAAGCAAGAAGGGCGAGCGAAACGAGGGGGGTGCGGGGAATGTCCCCCCCGAAGATCAGGGAATGGTAGCCACTCAAGCTGTCACTAAAGCTGACTTGCACGACCTCCTGTCGGCCCTCACTAAAGAGTTCCAAAAGGGGACAGAGGAAGTAAAATCCCAAATTGCTCGACTGGACAAGAGGGTAGGGGAAATTGAGTCAAGAACCGAGGAAATTGAAACTACACTCTGTGAACAGAACTTTGAGATCGGAGAGGGGGCTGACAGAATCAGAGCTCTCGAATGCAGATGCGAGGCACTAGAAACGAAACAGGAAGAAGCGGAAAATCGCTCTAGACGAAACAACATCAGGATTCGGGGCATCCCGCTGGCGATCCCAGATACAGACCTCCCATCTTACGTAGCGGATCTCCTCCGCCACATCATCACCCTCCCAGATGACGGCCCCCTGGAGCTGGACCGGGTGCATAGAACCAGGCCTAGACAAAATTCTAATAGCTCAGTAGATGTGCTGGTCAGAGTTCACTTCTATAAACTCAAGGAAGAGATCATGCAAGAAGCCAGGGCGATGGGCCAAATCCACTTCCGAGACGCTGAAATCTCTCTCTTTCAAGATCTTGCAGCAGCCACTCTGGCAAAACGCAGAATGCTCAAACCCATGACTGATTGGCTTCGCGAGCGCAAGATAACATACCGTTGGAGCTTTCCGTCGGGTCTTGCCTTTCTCTGGGAGGGGAAGATGCGGCAAATCCCGTCCCCCCAAGAAGCGGCCCTATTTATGAACCCGGAGGCGGAGGAGGGAGAGCCCCGGGGGAGCGCGAGTCATTCACCGGAGGGAGCTAATAGAGAGTCGCTCCGCTCGTGGTCCCGGGTGGAGGGGCGCCGCAGGAGGCGAGGTCCGCCATCCAGGGGGAAAAATATGAACAATCGCTGAAGCCCCACATCGCTGGCGACTGAAATCCACACCGAGGAGCAGGGAAGGCAAGCAGGGACGGGATCCAGAGTCCTCTGGGCCCCGAGCCGGCACAAAGCCCCATACACATAGTTACACGGTCTCACTCTCACCGGCAAAGCATGAGGCCCCATGGCCTCTCAACGAGCTGGTAGCCATGGCCCAGCCGACAGCCCCGTTGGTAGAAGGCTGGTCTGGATACCTACACTGATTTTCTGTTTGAAGTTCGGTTTTAAGTTTCGTTTGCTGGGAAATCATGGTCAGAGGAGAGAAAGGAGCGGAATTTGAGGGGAGACCCGAAGGAAGGGGCGACCCAGAGGGCAGGACACAAGCTCCAGGGACGGGGGAGCCCACAACCCGACAGATGGACCGAGGCAACGAAAAGCCACAACCTGGCTCATTGACGAATGGCCCAGCCGGATAGAGAGCTAACCATGTTATCCTGGAACGTCCAGGGCCTTAACACCCCACGGAAGAGGAAAGCCATAGAGCACAGACTCGCCCAGCTGGCTCCCGATATTGTATGCCTCCAGGAGACGCACCTCCTCAAGTCAGACGAAAGCCGCATCGCAGTCCGACACTACACGAAACGCTTTTTTGCCTCGGCAGGCATCAAGAAAAGAGGAGTGGGCATCCTGATAAGCCGAGATCTCCCTTTCACGAAGGTCACAGTCAAGAGAGATCCAGAGGGGCGATACATTCTTCTTAAGGGCCGATTGGTAGAACTACCCATCACCATAGCAGCCATATACTGCCCGAACACAGCACAAAGTCTATTCCTCCGCAACCTGCTCCCCATAATTTCAACCTTCACTGAAGGGCAGCTGTTCATAGGGGGCGACTTTAACCTAACCCCGGATCCCAACCTAGATAAGACACTCCCTCCTTCCAAAGACGACTGGGGCAAAGCCCTCGCGATGGCGGAGTTCCTGAGGGAAACCGACTCCATAGATGTCTGGAGGTGGGCCAACAAGGGAACCAGGGATTACACATTTTTCTCCCACGCCCATATGGGTCACTCCAGGATCGATCTCCTGCTCCTCTCAAGCTCTCTCATTCTCTGCGTGGAATCTATCCAAATTGGACACAGAGCCCTATCCGACCACGCTCCAGTCATCATGAAATTAAGGGTTCAGAGCTTCCCCGATCCGACCCAGCGCCAATGGAAACTGCAAGACCAGATTTTAACAGACATAGCGATCAGAACGGAATTAGCAGACGCACTCAAGAATTATTTCAAGGAAAACACCACCAGAGACACAACGATCTCCACGATCTGGGACGCCATGAAACCGGTAATCAGGGGTGTGGCTAATGATTGCACGGCCAGACTACGACGGCTACATAAAATACAGCAAGACAAACTAGAAGCGGAGGTAGCTGAGGCGGAACGCATCCTGAAACAAGGTCAGAACAGGAAAGCGAGTCGCATACTCCAGAAAGCAAAACGCTCCTTAGAAATGCACCTAGCGGACAAAGCGGCCAGGGCACTTACATACACCAAGCAATTTTACTATGTGCACAGCAATAAAGCAAACCGCCTCCTAGCCCACAAACTTAAAAAGCTGCACTCGAGGAACTCCATCCAATGCCTCCAAGACTCACAAGGAACACCACACTACACCAATTCAGAGAAAATGAACATCATGACGGCACACCACAGAGCAATCATGTCGGGGGCCCCTACAGCAACAGAAGCACACTCCAGATACCTAGATGGGGTCCAGTCGGGCATCCCTCACCCACACATGTCATCCCTCGAAGACCCGATCTCGTCAAAGGAAGTAAGTGAGGTCATAGCAAAATTGAAAAACTCAACACCTGGCCCGGATGGGCTCACAGCCCCTTTTTTCAAGAAATTCTCATTCATACTCGCCCCCCAACTGGCGCTCCTCTTCAATTCCTTCCTCGCCTCAGGGACAACCACCCCTTCAATGGAAGAGTCTCTAACAGTCCTGCTATTAAAACCTGGCAGAGATCGTAGTCTCTGCGCCTCGTACAGACCCATCACACTCCTGAACTATGACGCTAAAATTTTCGCTAAAATTTTAGCTAACAGACTGGCTCCCCTACTCCCGGACATTATACACCCAGACCAAACGGGATTCATACCCGGACGCCGTACTCACGACAGCATAAGAAGATCCATAAACGTCATCGAGTCGGCCAGCAGGAAAGGCCAGGAGCTGATGATGCTCTCTCTAGATGCTCACAAAGCTTTCGACATGCTGGATTGGGGATACATACAAAAAACATTGAAGCACTATGGTTTCGGCCCTAACTTTATAAAATGGACATTAGCCAACTACCAGCACCCATCCACCAAACTGAGGCTCAACGGAACCAAATCGGATACAATTCACATCTCAAGAGGCACAAGGCAAGGATGTCCCCTCTCCCCATTGATCTTTGCCCTGTCCATGGAACCGTTTGCAAGCAGGGTCCGGCAAAACGAAGAAATACAAGGCCTGACAATCAAATCCCAAACATACAAAGCTGCCCTATACGCCGACGATGTCCTCTTATCACTAACCAATCCTAGGGACTCCATGAAAGCTCTGTGGACCGAACTGGAGGAATTCCGGGAAGCTTCGGGGTTCAAGGTCAACAGAGCTAAGTCTTCTGCACTGGGCATCAACCTCCCTCAGCCTATGATCACAGACCTAGAAAAGGAATATCGAATCCCCTGGGCAGAAAAGCATCTAACATACCTGGGGGTCCAGCTACCTAACACCCCGCACAGCTTATATAAAGCTAACTTTCCGGCGCTGTTCAAAGAACTTAAGAGCGACCTAATACGCTGGCAGAAACAGGAAATTTCCTGGTTCGGAAGAATCACAGCACTGAAAATGAATCTTATTCCAAGACTACTATACCACTGCACGGCCCTACCAACAGCTATCCCAAGGCAAGCGACACAGAAATTACAAAAGAGCATTATGAGATACATATGGGAAGGAAAACAGCCACGAATCCCAAGGAAACTCATGCTGCGGGGCCGAGCAGTGGGAGGTCTTGGAGCACCGGATGTGGCCAGATATATCCTGGCTGCCCAGCTCTCACACGCATTTGTCTGGCCCCAGGCCTCACCTAAGCCTCGATGGCTGGATCTGGAGGAGGCCTGGAGCCCTGTCCCGATAAGTGCACTCCTGCACTTGAAAAGCTCCACGGCCCGGGCAGACACCGGACCGCTCTCAGCAACCGAAAACACGGTGATGAGTTGGAAGACAGCAGCGCGTCTATGGAAAAACCGCAGCACAACAGGTCCGCTCACCCCGATCTGGGCAAACCCAGAGTTCTCACCTGGCGCCTTTCCCAAGCACTTCGCGAAATGGAGGGAGGGTGGACTGGAGAGAGTGCAGGACTTTTTCAATGAAGGAAATCCCCTGGACTTCGAGGCCTGCAAGGCGAAATTCAGGGTGACTGAAAAGGAAAGGTTCAGATATACCCAACTTCGACACTGGCTCTCTAGCAGGAGCATGAAAACCCACGGAAGCAGAGCCCTAACAGCCCTTGAACAAACCCTCACAGCGTCTCCCCCGAAAGGCAAAATCTCTACCCTCTACAAGATCCTAGACAGAACCGACCTGACCCGCAAGGAGCCGTACATGCTCAAATGGGAGAGAGACATCGGAAGACCCATGGAGCCAGAAGAATGGGACCAGATCTGGACAAGAGCAAACAGGAGCTCGAAGTGCGTGGCCAACAAAGAGGGAGCATTTAAGGTATGCTACAGATGGTACCGAACCCCAGAATCGCTTAACAAATGCAACCCGGAGATCCCGGCGTCATGCTGGAGAGGGTGCTCAGACAAAGGCACACTATTCCACCAGCTCTGGACATGCCCCAAGGTGACTCAATTTTGGAAATCGGTACTAACACAAATCAACATGATCACGGGCCTATCAATCCCTTGGGACCCAGGAATAGTACTACTGGGGGCTAGTGGGGAAGGCCAATTCCCACGATCAGGTCACAGTGCAGAACTGTGTTCCCATTTACTGACAGCCGCTAAAATCTCAGTGGCAAGGCTCTGGAAAAATGTGGAAGGACCATCGATCCAAATGTGGTTGACCAAATGCTGGGACATAATTGCAGCCGAAAAAATCACTGCACTTAGGTTCGGGAACAGAGACAAATTTCTGCTCACATGGGCTCCCTTCCTGGACTATGCACAGACGTATCCGGGCCTAGCCCGGCAACCCCCATCGCTGCGCTGGCTGGACAAATATGACTGAAAAATATAGCTGGGTGCCTGTCCACCGAACCTAAACCTCCCCAGGCTTACAGCTGATCCTCTGACCCACAGTTATTGTTTATGTTTTCTTGTTATTTTTTGTTTAGGAACTTACAAGCTAGACAGTGCTGACTGAAGCGCCTACAATGCATATGCTTGAATGCACAACATGCCTGTTTAAAACCAATAAAAACATGTTTGGAAAAAAAAAAAAAAGCAACTTATTTCAAATGAGACTGTGATCTTTTATGTGCATGGTTTAAACAGTCTTATTCTGAATAAAGGTTCACCCAATGATCAAAGGGTGTGTGTTTGTTTAGATTGAATATTGCAAATGGAACTATGTCCTAATTGTTCATAAAAAGACAGAATTGGGCAGAGAGTACTTATTGCAAGATCGTGTGCATTATGCTTCTTTCTGCCAACAGTGTTTTAGTGTCTTCTTGTATTAAGAGTGATAATGCAATTGCCATTTATTTTGTGGCCTAATTAAAATAATAAAAATATATTGTTGCAAAAGTGTAGTTAATTATAATAATAATAGTAATTTACCATTTTAGATAGCACTATGAACCCCCAGGCATTTGAGCAATATTATTATTACTCATGGTGTGTGGTGCTCATTTATCGAGCTCAGAAGGATGAAAGGCTAAGATTGGCCATGCTTGGAGTTGAACTTGCATCGTCAGCCTCTGCACAGATGTCAAAGTGAGCGCTCTACTTGCTGTGCTATCGGACCGGCACATCGCTTGAAATATTTGCGCGAACCATGTGTAAACATATCCCATTATGGATAGGATATGTTACTTTAGAGTTACTGATGTCTAGAATTGATGCATGTTAGATTGCACATGCATAGAAAGATAACATGTCAAACCCACCAAATGTAAAAACATACATGCACGTTAATACCCGTGGGGAATTAATGAATATCGATATAGTGGGCTTTTCACAAATGAATTAAAAAACGGTAGTCGGGGGATGTTTTGCAAAGTGAACTTTGAAATTGGTTCTTTGAGGTTTCAGAAGCCAGGAAATGGGTGAATAAGTAGCTTCACAAACTTCGCAGTCAGCACAGCTGCAGGAACTAACCATGAGTTTTAGGTTCTGATGAGTATCGCAGCTAGTGTATGTAATCTCCTGGTGCCTCAGAGCGTATCAGAGGGGGTTTAATTATTTATTTTGGTAAGCAGTAAAACGCAGTGTGAGCCGATGCCCAAGGCTACCCAGGAGTTTAAATTGTGCAATTAAGTGGCAGTTTTGTAGATTGGAAAGTTTCAATGGAATGGCGGTGACCTGGGGAATGAGATAGTATCGCTAAAGCAGCCCTCCTCATATTGCTTGAAATATTTATGCAAACCATGTGTAAATTAAAAGTTAAGGCTGAAGAGCTCATGCCAATTATTGCTAATTATTAATTACGTTTCAATACCAATGTTTAACCAAGTGCTGATGTCATGACCTACCACAGAAGAATCCTAAAATGGGGTGTGTTCTACATATGATTTGAAGATGACAATTAAGATAAAATGAGCCAATCAAAACATAGGAATTGGCAATAGATGGTTTTCTTTTTTAAGAGGTTTTTTGTCCAATCATATGTGGGGGTGGATTGTAATAAAGTATTTGGGAGTGTTTTAACTGTTGCAAAAATGTATTATAAAATATGAGGAGGGAAGGGGGCTCTAGAATAGAACACTCCTGTGCTGAGCTCGGTATTAGGTCTGATGGTCTCGTATTGGTCTGTGCAAGGTCACAGATGGGGAAAGGTGAACCCAAGACCTTTTGTAATGAAGTAGTTGGAATGCCTTGCAGCAAGTTAGTTTCATTGAATCTTTTGACTACAAAGATTATCACGCTGAATACAGAGTATGAAGGTGTGTTTCTTTAATATTCATAGAGTAGACACATGGTCTTAAAAGTGGTCAGCCGACATGTGTTTCGAACCCGAAGGTTCCTTCTCAAGGCAATGAGGTAATGTAGATTGTGGAGTATGGAAAGAAACTGGTACCATAAAGTGCCGTGTGGCAGGACGTTCAATTGTTGACCTCATGGGATTTCAAGGCTGTTTCCAGACGTTCGCCAATATTGCAGCAAACAAGTAAGGATCGCACGAACCAGGTGCTGATGTCATGACCTACCACAGACAAATCCTAAAAAGGGGTATGTTCTACATATGATTTGAAGATGGCAATTAAGATAAAACTAGCCAATCAAAACGTAGGAATTGGCAAAAGATGGTTTTCTTTTTTAAGAGGTTTTTGTCCAATCATATGTGGGGGTGGATTGTAATAAAGTATCTGGGAGTGTTTTAACTGTTGCAAAAATGTATATAAAATGTGAACTGATGTGCTTTGTTGAGACTTGGGTTACTTTGGTCCTACAACACCATCTAACTTCTACCCAGATAATTGTACAAACACATTTGCTTCATGTACAAAGCTTGCAATCGTTCCTCAGGTGGTGAACCCAGTTTGGGCTGAGGTAATTAGGGGTTTGCCCCCACCGATTATGCGACCGAGCCAGGAGCACAGGCTTTCTGAGACACTGGGGGTCTTCTGCCCGCATCACTCAGCTGTGGCACCTCACTGCGGAGACCAGTCTTCTGTGCACGGTGAAAGAATCTGCGGACGCCATATTGGTTAAAGGTCTGTCTGCTCCCCAGAGACGTGGTGCCGTGGCCTAGCTGTGCAGGACAACCTGATGGAGCACCACATTGGAGCACCTCAGGTTCATGTGAGTGCACCTGTGGGGTATAAAGCAAGAGGGGAACAGGGTATAAAAGGGTTGTTTCTATAATTTAAGGGGTTTTCTATAAGGGTAGACTTGGAGTGTGGGTGTGAAATTAGTTGAGGTAGCAGGGATTGGACAAGTGGATGTTCTGACAGAGTGATTGAACTGTTGTGTGTCTTTTACATATTTTTTACCTAGTTTGTTAATTTAGAAGTGTGAGGTGGTATCCTACCCCATACACCAAGTATGATTCTTGTCCTGATACCCTTTAGTTTGCTTGTCTGGTTGGCTGGAGCCCTCACCTGAAGGTTGGGTGTAATCCAACCATAGATACCTTTCTGAAGTAGATCTTGATATTCTTTTGTATTACCCGCACGGACGGAGCCCATCACCTCAATTTTCTTTGGTTAGTCGAAGGAGTGAAGGGGAAGCTTCCTGTAATCAGGAAAATATGGTTGTGTAGGTGTCACACGCCGCTGTCCCTGGCGATTGTGGAAACGCTGGCGATGGAGCGGCCATTAACTTTGCCGTTACGCATTACGTTCTTGTCCGCAGCGGTCTAGTCTCCAGACCGACGATTTCCTTTTAGCCGGCTCCAACCCGGAAGCAGATGCGTTGCAACCTTTCGCGTCAGGCTTTCGGGTTGAGACGCTGTAGGTCTTTCCTCCGCGGCGCCCTGCCGCCCTTTCTTTTCCTTTCTTCGAGATTGCACTCTCTTGGCTTACTTTATTATCCATGGTAGCGCTTCCTGGGTTTCCCTTACCTCGACTGTCTTCTCATATTCCTCCGTTCAGTCAGTCCTTTTCCGGTTGTCCTGCTGGTCTACATTTAGTATCTTGTGTCAGCTATCCGGCTACCTGGCTCCGCTACGAGGGGTTTTTTATGCCCGCTGGCTTTTTCCCCTAAACCGGTCTGCCCCGGTACGGGGGCCCCCTTGGCCCCGAGTTAGAGGGGCAGGGTGGCTTCCTCTCGAGGCAGACCTCATCGACTATCCAGGGAAGAAGCTTTGAGAATCCGGAGATTCGGAGTCGTGTCAGATCAAGAAACTACAGGTGAGGAGAAGGGCACGAGGGGTACTCAGGAAGGAGGAGTGGAATTGACGGAACACAAGAGAGATCCTGACAGTTTGCAACGCCTAGAGAAAAGGATGGCCACTGCAGAACAAATACAGGAATTAGTGGCCGCGGTCCAGGCCCTGAATGTGGAACTCCAGAATGTGAAAGCAGATAATGCCGTATTGAGACAGATGGTCTCTGCTAGGGATATAAGGGATTCTGACTTACCTCCCATGGCTTTATCCTCTGGCAAGTATGATGGGACTCCGAAACGACTAAAGGAATTCTTGGAAGCTTGTACTATTTACTTCGCCTTTAGACCTCTGTTGTTCCAAAATGATCATACCAAGGTGGGATTTATGGTATCCAACCTAACGGGGAATGCATTAGCCTGGGCTGCCCCGTTGGTGACTAACAATAACCCCGTCATAGGTGATTATGAGGGGTTTTTGTCCTTATTGCGCCAGACTTTCGAGCAACCAGAGATTACCCATGTTGCTGCGGAAGAACTCCTGGATGTGAACCAAGGTTCTAGAGATTTACTGACTTATATATCCACATTTAAACGTTTGGCTACAGAAGCTGGATGGCCAGAACGGGCTCAATACACCATATTTCGTCGAGGTTTGAAGGACGAACTAAAGGACGAACTGGCAAGGATAGCTCGCCCCACCACCCTGTCTGATTTGTTCTCCATTGTTACTCAAATTGACTACCGCCTTAGTGAACGCAAGGCGGAAAGAAAGAAGCAAAGAGCCCCGGCCTCTTTTCTACCGAGTACCCACTCATTGCCCTCCCTACCTAACTCCGAGAACAAGGAAGAACCAATGCAAGTGGGGTCTGCTAGATCTTCCTTGACTCCTGAAGAAAGAAGACGTCGGAGGAATGCTGGCCTTTGTATGTATTGTGCATCAGGCACACATTTACTACGGAACTGTCCAGAAGTTCCACCTAAGCGGTCGGGAAACGATCAACCTCGGAACTAAAGGGGACGAGTAACCGAGGTCAGAGTGCTAGTCCCTATGTCACTGTAACGGTAGCCTCACAAGCCGTCTCGATGGACTCTCGTCTCATGGCAGTTCCCATCCAGTTGGAGACTCCGACAGAGGTTCTTACAACCATGGCTCTGGTAGATTGTGGTGCCGCCGGCATATTCATGGATACCATGTGGGCACGCCAACAAGGTCTCCCTCTGTTACAACGAGAGGAATGTCAGAAGGTAGAGGGAGTTGACGGTTCACCACTCTCGTCAGGACCGATTACCCATTCCACTGAAACCATGAAGGTCCGAGTGTTCCAGCATTCAGAAGAATTACAATTTGATTTGATACGAGCAGCACATTTCCCTGTGATCCTGGGAATTCCTTGGTTGAGGAGGCATAACCCGCACATCGATTGGGCACAAAACACCTTGGCTTTTTCCTCCCCATACTGCAAACAGTATTGTTTATCCCATGCTTCAGAGGAAATGGTGCAAGTCCTTACTCCACAAAAGGAAGGAGTACATGAGATCAGTAGGGTGCCTCCGGAATTGGCAGAATTCAAGGAAGTCTTCAAGGATGACCTAATCCTAGATCTACCTCCACATAGGCCGGAGGATTGCGCTATTGAGTTGGTGCCAGATGCCCTGGTGCCGTTCAGCCGCATGTTCTCTTTGTCTCTACTAGAAAAAAGGGCGCTTCGCAGATATTTGGACTCACATTTGACCAATGGCCTCATTCGTCCCTCCAAATCACCGGCTGGAGCTTCGCTGTTCTTCATACCCAAGAGGGATTCAACTGAGTTAAGACCCTGCATCGACTATAGAGGACTAAATAAAGTTACAGTTCGGGACCGATACCCTATGCCCCTTATAACAGATATAGTGGAAGCGGTCCAGGGTGCTACTATCTTCTCTAAGCTGGACCTCCGGAGTGCATATCACCTTCTACGTGTAAAGGATGGAGACGAATGGAAGACCGCTTTTCGTACTCCGTTTGGTCTCTTTGAGTACCGAGTGATGCCTTTTGGCTTGGTTAACGCTCCTGCCATATTCCAGCGCTTTATGGATCGTCTATTCTCCGACCTGCTATACCTCAGCGTCATAGTATATTTGGATGACATTCTGGTTTTCTCAAAATCCCCATCTGAACATATGATACATCTCCAGACGGTTTTGCATCGCTTGCAGTTACAACATCTATTAGTTAAACCAGAGAAGTGCATCTTCAAGAAGTCATCCGTTCCGTATTTGGGATACATCCTTTCCCCTGATGGTATCATTATGGATCCAAGGAAGGTATCTGCCATCTTGGACTGGCCCATCCCCACCTCGTTGAAAGAGGTTCAACGGTTTCTGGGCCTGGCCAACTTCTACAGAAAATTCATTAGTCATTTTTCACTGATTGTGTTACCAATAACCTCATTACTTAAAAAGGACGCTAAACCGTTTTTCTGGTCAGAATCAGCAGATCAAGCTTTTGTTGACCTCAAGAAGAGATTCTGTTCTGCACCCATCCTGATTCAACCGGATCAAACCCAACCTTTTATGGTAGAGGCTGACGCCTCAGCAAGCGCGTTGGGTGCTGTACTACTCCAGCTGAAGGACGGGAAGGAACATCCTGTAGCATATCTTTCAAAGACTCTTTCCTCCAGCCAGCTGAACTATTCAGTGATAGAAAAAGAACTTTTGGCTCTCAAGGTGGCCTGCGAGGAGTGGAGACACCTACTACAAGGCGGAAGGCATCCGTTTACATTACGTACAGACCATAAGAACCTGAAGATTCTCCGTAACATGGAATGTGTCAATTCAAGGCAGGCCCGCTGGGCACATTTCTTTAGTCAGTATGACTTCATCATCACGTACATTCCTGGCACACAAAACAGCTTGGCAGATGCTCTGTCTAGATGCCGGTCTGCGGACTTTCATTCCCCCTCGGTTAGCCAACCGATGTTTCCTCGAAACAAGATTGTGGGAATGATTTCGGCATTTCTGCAAGAGATAAGATCGGTAACCAAACCCGATTTGGCAATCACGGTACCCGATGACTTGCAATCTAAAATCCATTGGTCTGAAGGACTTCTATTGGTAGGACAACGTTTGTACGTTCCCTCTAGGTCCTTACAATCTAAAGTCTTAGAATGGGGTCATAATCATGTTACTGCTGGACACAGGGGAGTTCGAGGCACCCTTGAGCTAATCTCTCGATCTTTCTTTTGGCCTCGACTCTCGCATGACGTTAAGCAACACTGTAAAACGTGTGTAGTCTGCGCCCAAAACAAGAACTCCACGCATAAGCCCTATGGGTTGCTTACGCAGCCAGACTTGCCAAACCAGCCATGGTCCCAGATTTCCACTGATTTCATTGTAGAATTGCCCAAATCTCAGGGGAAGACTTGCGTTATGGTAACCATTGATACATTTACCAAGTTAGCACATTTTTCCGCACTACAGGGTGTGCCGTCAGCCTCCGAGATGGCTGAGGTGTTTCTCAGGGATATTTTTAGGCTCCACGGTCTTCCCGATAAGATTATCTCAGACCGAGGAAGTCAATATACTTCAAAGTTCTGGAACGCCCTGTGTACACGGTTAGGAATCGAGAGGGCTTTATCATCAGGTTTTCACCCTCAGACCAACGGTCAAACAGAGCGGCTTAATGCCACTCTGGAACAATACCTCAGGTGTTATGTTAACAAGAATCAGGATGATTGGGTTAACCTTCTGTCCACTGCTGAATTTGCATATAACAACACTGTACATTCGGCCACAGGACTGAGTCCTTTTTTTAGTTCCTATGGACATCACCCTCGCAGCATACTTCCAGTTTTTTCTTCTCATACTAACATACCCACCATCGAATCCACTCTTGACCAAATCACTAAAGCCCACGACACTGCATTACAGAGTTTAGCTTTGGCCAGGCGCAGATATAAAGACCACTCTGATCGGGCTCGATTGCCCTGTCCGGATTGGAAGGAGGACGATTGGGTCTGGCTGTCTACTAGATACTTGCCTAGGTGGGTACATCCGACCAAACTAACCCCCAGATATATAGGTCCCTTTAAGATTGTCCGGAAGATTAATCCCGTGGCATTTAGATTGCAACTACCTAAGTCCTTGGGCCGGGTACATCCGGTTTTTCACTCCTCCCTTCTCAGCCCTGTTGATCCGAACACCCCGATGGGCAAGACTACTGGGCATTTGAGCAATCTCAAATCTGGACCAGAAGAGTATGAGGTGTCTGCCATCCTTGATTCTAGATACCATAAGGGCAGGCTAGAATACCTGGTATCATGGAAGAACTATCCTAGTTCTGAGGACTCCTGGGAGCCCAGGTCGTACATACATGCATCTAGACTCATCGGGCGTTTTCACCGGACGCATCCAGGGAAACCTGGAGGGTTCGGACTGGGAGGGGGATATACTGTCACACGCCGCTGTCCCTGGCGATTGTGGAAACGCTGGCGATGGAGCGGCCATTAACTTTGCCGTTACGCATTACGTTCTTGTCCGCAGCGGTCTAGTCTCCAGACCGACGATTTCCTTTTAGCCGGCTCCAACCCGGAAGCAGATGCGTTGCAACCTTTCGCGTCAGGCTTTCGGGTTGAGACGCTGTAGGTCTTTCCTCCGCGGCGCCCTGCCGCCCTTTCTTTCTCCTTTCTTCGAGATTGCACTCTCTTGGCTTACTTTATTATCCATGGTAGCGCTTCCTGGGTTTCCCTTACCTCGACTGTCTTCTCATATTCCTCCGTTCAGTCAGTCCTTTTCCGGTTGTCCTGCTGGTCTACATTTAGTATCTTGTGTCAGCTATCCGGCTACCTGGCTCCGCTACGAGGGGTTTTTTATGCCCGCTGGCTTTTTCCCCTAAACCGGTCTGCCCCGGTACGGGGGCCCCCTTGGCCCCGAGTTAGAGGGGCAGGGTGGCTTCCTCTCGAGGCAGACCTCATCGACTATCCAGGGAAGAAGCTTTGAGAATCCGGAGATTCGGAGTCGTGTCAGATCAAGAAACTACAGGTGAGGAGAAGGGCACGAGGGGTACTCAGGAAGGAGGAGTGGAATTGACGGAACACAAGAGAGATCCTGACAGTAGTAAAGAAGGTCATACTCGTGATAAAGAAAGCGAGAGCAGCAGTGCTGTCGTGGAAAGCATTGTGCCCCTCCTATGCTCGAGTGGTCAGTATATCTCGGAAATATTGTCTGGCAAGTGTTTTTTATAAGATGCTGTCTTTTGTGTATGAGTGAGAAGTAGAATTGAAGCAAGTACATGAGTGAGGTAATTGCAGTATTAACGAGTACGGTGAGTGATTGTGTGGAGCAGTTAAGAAAGTTGGTAGTGTAAGAAGGGGGTTCTTTGGGCGAACAATTTTCATGCCACAGATTAGGCTCAACATTTCTTCTGTGAACAAATGTTTTGATTACTTGGGGAGAAGTATGGAAACGCAATTGAATAATTTGTGCAAGGTGTTGCCCGGCTATAAGGCAAACATTTTAAAATATCACACGGATGGTTGCTGGAAAGTAGGGGAAAATGATAAATTCTTGGCCTATTGAGGCCCACCTATTATATAGGGGTATTGGAGAACCGGCATACCTTTTTAACTACAAAGCACAAGGGATCAAAGTTAGAGAAGCAGTTTAACATCTTGGAATTATGGAGGATATATGAAAAAGACGGAAAGGGCCATGATCTTGAAATTGTGGCGGGAGTGCTGGAAAAGGAGGGTGCTGGAATTCCCTCTGCACCACCCCCATATGGCTGCTATGCTTTATTGCCTGCAGAGGGGTACACAGACCCTGAGTTTGTACAACCATTTTCCCCAGTAGCTACTCCAGTGGTTGCAAGATGGGCACAAGTAACGCCTCCATCAGTCACGATTTCTAAGAACTGGGATTTTGAGGAAAGTGGAAGGGTAACGCCTTCACTCTCCTTCTCTCCTCATATATCTGACGTCTCTAAGAAGTCACACTACCAGCTGCACCTCCTCAGAGGTATTCTTCCCTTCCTCTCCTTCCCCCAGAAGCTCACTGTCTCCCGAGCCCTGGTTCTCTCAAGGCTGGACTACTGTAACAGCCTCTATCTTAATCTGCCGGCCTCCACTCTCCGCCCTCTGCAACTTATCCAGAACAGAACTGCGAGACTTGTCCTTGGCCTCAAGCCCAGGGACCGTATCTCTCCAGGACTGAAATCTCTTCACTGGCTCCCAGTGGCTGCGAGGATTAAGTTCAAAACCCTCTGCATTGTCCACAAGGCCTTCTGGGGCCTGGGGCCTAAATACCTTCAACTCTCTCTTCCTAAATATCTTCCTTCACGAGCCCTTCGCTCATCCGTCTCCAACTCCCTCATGGTCAGCCGCTTCTCGAAGCAACGAGCTGGGGGTAGATCTCTCTCCGCAGCAGGGGCCTCCCTCTGGAACAGCCTTCCTGCCTCCCTGAAACTTGAGGAGAACCATCTCCGGTTCCGGAAGTACCTCAAAACCTTCCTCTTCGCTTCTGCCTTCTCTCTCCCTCTCCCATGCTAAACCTGCTTAACTCCCCACTGAATTCTGCACTAAACCTGCATCTGGGCCACTCTCAGCGACCTCGGTCCAGGGCCCAGCCACTCTCCTCTTGCACTGCCTCCCTGGCTCCCCCTGCACTGTGGGACTGTCACTGTATCCCTACAGCCCCCCTTCCCAGCACTTGCTCTGCACTTACCTCGCACTTGCCACCAGCTGGCCCTTTTTATTTATTATTTATTATTTTATTTTATTTTATTACGCTACTTACCTTGTATTGCACTTCCCCCCCACCTCCTCCCCCTGCACTTTCTCCTTTTCCCCTTACCACTGCACTTGCGCGATCTGAATGACACCTGGCCTAGTAGGATCGTTTGTCTGTCTTCCCCTTGTTTCCCTCCCTCCCTGCCTCGTCGCGCCTTGAAACACTTGTGTATAGGCGCGTTACAAATACCATATCATATCATATCATATTAGGGCTGCAGAGATGTTGAAAACGTAGAGCAGGCAGGGGATAAATCCCCCGACTGCTAGGTTAGCAGATAGATTAAGGGTGGAGGAGCAAGAAAGAGTGAGGCCAGTAGTCAGAAGAGTAAAGGAAGGATTGAAAATGAGAGAGAAAGAAGAGCTTAGCCCTTTTCCTGCTAGAATAGAGGATACACTGCAAAGAGTGGTAGAGGCGCAGGAACAGTTAAAAATAAACTAAGTGCAAAGGCTAGCGAAGGAAGATGTAGTGCTGCTATGGCAGCAAAGAGATGAAGAGCAGGAGGAAGTGGGAAGACAGGTAAGGGATGTAGAAGAAGGAAAGTGGGGACATGGGCATGTTCTTGTTGGACAACTCGGTTATCAGAATGGTTGAGGTGTATATGGAGAACAGGGATGCTGGGTGTAGAGGAGGTGCCAAGCTCGATTCGCACTCCAACCGCCCATTTTGAAGTACCAGGAACGTTCACGCCGAAATATGTGACGTATGATGAGCAAATAAACCAGCAGAGAGCCACAGTTGGGCTCTGTCCAGTACCTATCAGAGTAACAGCACCTGACACCTAAGAAAACCTGGACAGTAAGGTACCCATTGAGAAAACCATATCGGCAAGTGAGACAGAATGACGATTGTCAGAATGTAATACCCGAAGAAACTAAGAAGATACTGAAGCGAGACGAATGATGACGTCATAAGAACCCGGACTGACTCACATATAGAAGATATAGCGACTTGAGAATGATGGCAAACGAGACGAAACACCATGGACAAGTGACATCCTAAGCCTAAAGTGAAACAATTGATGTTCAGTTAGTTTAAACGTGTACATATGCAAAGTAACCACAAGAAGCACAGAAATTGTGAGGCGTGCTTATGCTTAGCAGTAAGATAGATTTTGGCAAGCGCCACCTGTACATATCTACCTCAAAAAGAGCACTTTATATAAGTATACTTCCACTACGCACAAGAGCAGAATCAACCAAAGGTTACTAAAAGTCTCTAGAAGAGTGTTTCGCAGCAAAGCAATCGAGAATTAAAGACAGAGAGAAACTCAGATGAAGGTAACCATGCCAAGAAGCCAAGGTCGTATCAGCTGAAACAGACCAACAGTGGATACAATTAAAGAGAAGAAAAACCGAGTATGCTGTTCAGGTAAGGTCAAGATAAGACACAGATGGCAGACGACTGGCAGAATTAAATCAAATACGCAGAATTGCATGAAGGAAAGGCTGATTTCACGGTGTCGAAATCACGTGACCAGACCAGCAGGAAGGGATTAAACTTTCACACCTACGCATGGACCTTTGCCATGCCCAGATGCCTTAACTTTCCCAGACCAAGAAGCAGACTCGAGGCCATCCACTAAAAAATAATTGACACATGACCACTGAGGTAATGATTGATTGTAACAATAATTGGAGGGAAGGTGGGGGTGCAGACGACCTCCCTGCACCTGGCCGGCTATTCTGCACGCTGCTAAGCGCAAGTGGAAAAGTATGAGTGGGGTTGATGCCAACCCAATCATGGTGGACCATGTAATCTATGGTCCTATAGTTAGTAGAACCAATGAGACGTTTACAGTAGCCATTTTGAAGGAAGGGCTTAGATGCCCCACCTGACATTGTCTATCCAATCCCCTCTCCCCGTTACCATATACAGATATAGTGCCTATATTAAAGTTGCCTTTCTAGAACCAATCAATTTGCATGCTAGGTTTTAAAGAGTTACACGTCAGTGATGGCAAGTTTTTGGTATAAATGTTATGTTTTTTCTGAAATTAATTGGAGTTGAAGCGAGAAGGAAGATCGAGTGATTGCTGATATTCATGAACTCTCTGTTTTTGTACTTGTCATTAAATGGATTCCATTTGCCAAACCATTGATTTGTCATTATTGATTTGGTTCAAGAGTACACATCTGTATCTCCATCCATCTCAAGGGTGCTGCTGCTCATCTTAAAGTGCTGTTTGGAAACCCCCAGTCCTATGGGCCGGCTGGGGTCCATCCAGTACACTAGGTAGCAGAGATTGATGGTTATCGATTAGATAAGATACCCATTGGCCGTCAACATAAGTAACTTCGGGTCCTCGGCAATATCACAAGTCCTTTGCCATCCGGCTGAGTAGAATGAGAGGCTCCCCGTAGATAGTGGTTAGTCTAAGTTAAAACCCTGCAGGTTAGGTCTAAAGGAACCTTTGCTTTCCCCCATAAACTTCTTCCCACTTCTACGAGCAGCTAATCGGACGAACGGCAAGGAGAGGCAGTAAAGAATGTGGTGATCCCGAGTGTCCGGAGAGGAAAAGAATGCGAGCGGTGAGTGAAAAAAGACTGAATACTTTGGCAAAAAATGCATGCCTTAGAACAAGTAAGGGAAGGCAACGGAGGGAGGTGGGACAAAGAATAGCGACAGAGTAAGAGTATAATATATATTTGGGGAAAATAGTGACTCGAAGGTCGCCTTAGCAATAGAGAGAGATAGCGGGAGGATACCCAAGCAATAGAGAGATACCTGGAGGATACCCGAGAAATAGAGAGAGATACCGGGAGGATACCAGAGAGAGGAGTATATGCCCAGATACCCAGGTTTTAATATAGCACTAGAAGAAGCCTGCATTTAAAGTCCTGCATTAATAGAATCGATTAAAAGGCGATCTGAAAGAAATGGGCTTACATTCCATGTCAGAACAATAAATAGGGGTAGAAATGATTCTAAGAAAGCAGATGGCATGAGATTTATGTACCCGGCCAGAGTCTGTCTAGTCTGTTGTGTCAGTCTTGTATTTTTCTTTTTTCTAACATCACGAGGTAAGAACATTTTGGGGGAAATAGCATGAAAATTGTGTGATTGAATAGACAAAATGTTGTATGACATGAATTGATGACTGTTGTTTGAAAAAGTAAAAGTAAATCTTTTGTGAAAAAACAGGATTGGAGCTTGCGACGATTGGTGCTCGTTCATATTGTTGATCGTGTTTGAGAAACGTAAAGCATAACAAAGTGTTATATATGGAGAGGATAAACAGATTTAAGCATGGAAGACGTTACCCCATTAGTACACTTGTGCAAACAGTTGCCAAAACATGCACCTAAGTTGAAGAAATACAGTGCAGAATGGGTTAAAGGAACCGCAAACCAAATACTTATGCCATGGCCCCAAGGTCGAATCACTATCTAAAACAGTCCTGCAACACATGACAAAATATTTGCACGCCATGTATACTGGCAAAAAGTTAGGTAAATGCCTAGCTAGTTTAGAGCTTTGGAAGATATACCAAGAGAAAAAGGAGACAGAACCGCCGGTAGATTGGATACTTAACACATGCACAGAGGTGGGTGAAACACCTTCTGCGCCACCCGCCCCGTCTGAAACAAAAAGCAAAGCCAGTAAAGACGAAGGACTATACCCTTAAAGAGCAGAAAAGAACTTAAAGCAGCCACAGGAACATAACAACCTGTCATATGAGTCACCTACGCAAAGTAGTGATAAAAGCCCAGAGAAAGACAGCGATATTACCTCCAAGGTCTTGAGGGACAAGGAGAGACGCGAGAAAGAAAAAGACCAAGCACAAGCAAGTACATCTCTAGATACGAGTAGAGAGGGAAAGAGATGGAAAGGAGATGAGGACAGGACTGAAGAGATGGCATTTACACAGAACAAATGGATGGGAGGTCAGATTTTATTGAAACTCGATGCTAAAGGCATTGAGGACGTGAGACCAAAGGGAGAGCTAGATGATTCAAAGAGAAAAGAGAAGGAAAAGGAAAAACGATTGAGAGACGAAGGAACTAAGAAAAAAGATAGAAACAAGAGCAGTTATATCATGAAGAGCAAGAAAGGAAACGCGATCATAAGCAAAGAACCGCTAATGATCAGGACAGGCAGGAACAACGGAGAACAGAAGAAGAACAACAAAAAATACGGGAGAAGAGAATAAAAAGACGAAAGGAGGAGTAAATACGAAGGGCAAATGAACGAAGAGATGCGAGGAAACAGGAAGAAGATAGGGTCAGAGAGGAAGTGCAGACAGTTTGATAACGACATAGAACGTAAGCAGAGACAGAGAACACAGGATCTTGAATATCTGGAAAGAGAGATTAAAAAACCTGATCCAGTGGTATACTGGGAAGACATAGAAGAATTCTTTTCTGAGTACGATTTAGTACCAGGCTGGTCTAGGGCAAATATGGAAGATTACTTCAACACCAGAAGCATCGGAGAGACGATGGATAGAATATATGATGAAATGGGGCTAGAACAGGTACCCCAAGGGAGGGGAGAGGATGAGCGTCTGGAGAGCACTCAGTTGTATGATACTGAGGACGCCTCCTGAAATAGCAGAAATAGAGAGCTGTCCCTAGATAGGTTGACGCTAAACAGGAATGAGGAGGATGAGAGAAGTTGCACAAGTTGGGCACAGACAATATCATACGCAGAAAGAGAGGAATATGAGGAAAGAGGAAATGAGAGAAGGCACAAAAAACGCTTCTCTAGAGGAAAGGCAATAAGATGGTCAGAATCTAGTGGGTCTGCACCTAAGGTATCAGAGTCAGCCACACAAACAGACTGACACAAAGGAGTATTTTACGGTCAGAGGGGGGTGTCTCCACCACCATATGTGAGCAGACTAAGGACATTGCCTGGTAGACAAAAATGCAGGAATAGTACCCCTGCAGTGGATAGAAAAATGGTGAGAGAGGAAAAGGAGTGCCATGTGTTACATTTTCCCGTTACTCGAAAAGGGAGGAACGAGGCCACAGTAGATACCCTGGCCACACATGGATTGAGAAAATAAGAAAAATGAGCTTCCAATGTTAACATCGGGAGCCGGAAAATGGATACATGAGTTTGAAAAGATGACGAGAGGGAAGACGTTAGCCATTGGGGATATTAACGATCTTTTAATCGCCATATTTGGTGATAGAGCAGACGATGTGTGGACACGTGCAGGTTACCCTGGTGTGACTACAGTTAATAATGCGCATGATGGAGCTCTGTTTAACAATTGCAGAGCTGTGGTATGGAAAGCATTACGATTGCTATACCCGGACAATTTGGTCATGGGTGCTATAATGACACGTAAAATGAAGGAGTCCGAGGATCCTTTGCTTTACATCCAGAATTTCCAAGACACCTGGGTGCTGGAAACCCGTGAATCTTGGGGGAAATCCATACGCATGTTTTACCATATATTATGCCAAGGGCTGCCAGATCAGGTACAGAAGCAGCTCAAGAAATTGGTAGTAATAGAGGCCAAACCGTGGTCTGAAATACAGTTAACCGTAGTGCACTATTGCAGCCTGCTGGAAGAGAAAAATCACAAAAAAGAGGCTGCACGAAAGGCTGAAGTGGCAAAATGAGTGCAGAAGAAATTGTCGAAATATGCCATTGAAGGGGCAATGATAACTAGCACAGACGGATCAAACATACAGCAGGTCAATAATCAAAGGCAGGTTGATCAAGGCAATAACGGGTTTTACCCCAGAGGGAGAGGCTTTTGAGGAAGAGGATGGCAGAGTAATCAGGGAGGTTTCCAAGGTAATCAGGGAGGTTTCCAATACATGCAAAACGGCAATCAGGATATGTCAAATGGGCAAATAACCAGACCACCGCCAATATGTTGGACGTGTGGGATGACAGGGCATCTAGCACGCACATGCAGAAGTCAAGACATGGCGCAAAACGACCAAGGAACGTGAGTAGGGATGGTGAATCCACCTGTGTTTTTACAGCATGGTGGAAATGGAGTTGTACAAAATCACACGGTGCAACAGCAAGCGCCGGGAGCACAGCAAAGCTTGCATCCTCAGAATATGAGAAATTTTCCGCAAGGACAGACTCAACAGTCACCAATGCAACTGTTACAAACAACAAGTACAGGACAGGTACTGAATTCTAGAATAAGAAATAACACTGGTGATGGAGGAAGTCCATTCACTCAGCATATGGGACAAAGTTATATATTGATTAAGACAGCTCACTGGGAAACCTGACGTGTTCTATCCTATCAGTGACACCAAACCCTCACAAGGAACCAAGGGTAGATGTCCTTATAAGGGATAAAGAGTATACTTTCTTAGTTGACACAGGTGCAACACGCTCGTGTTTACGTGAAGGCAAGTTTTATTTGTCCGGCGATGCCATAAATACTCAAGGCTTCACAGGAGCAACAAATCATGTTCCTTTTACAAAAGAACTTCCAGTTTCTATAGGAGAATGTGACATGAATGTGCCACTGCTGTATTCAAGGCAAACCCCAGTAAATATATTGGGATGAGACCTAATGACGAAGTTAAACATGACAATCTCGTTCACGGTGAAGGGCATAGTATGTTCAACTCCAGGAATGTATTATTTGAACGTTTGCAAAATGATTAGAGCATATCCAGGACAAATGGCTATGAGAGCTGTTCCCTTGGAACCAGAAATATTTGTGTATGGAGCGTGCATATTAATGTCATGGCTACCAGGCCTTGCAGACAAACCAATAAAACCCCAGATGAGTTGCTATTTAGGCCAAGAATACCAAAAGCCCAGGTTTTCTTCCGCGTATCATCCTGAAAGAAATGGAAAATGAAAAACGATCAATGCCTCGCTACAGGATAGGATAGCCAAGTTGAAGCTTACTCTAAAGAAGGGATGTCTACATTGCCTTCCACTGGCACTGCATGCGCTCAGAAACCAGCCTGGTTCTGACCACCGCCTCACGCCGCATGAAATCGTGACAGGCAGAAGGATGTACACGCCACTAACACCCTGAGATAGAACTAGATGTGATGAACAGCCGACAGGTGAAGTGTTAGGGTCAGAAATGCAAACTTACTTGAATTGCATGGCATCTTGTCTTACTGTAAGTTCAGGACAGCTGCAGCAACGACAAAAAGGGTGCAGGGCAGCACAGAACACAGAAGGAGATACTACAACAGACCAAGTTCAGGGTTTACGTGTACCACAATTGGTCCCTGGGGACATGGTCCTGGTGAGAAACCACATGAGAAAAAAGTGGGACGAGCCAAGGTTCAAAGGTCCCTTCAGAGCGGAGGACGTCACTCCCTCTGCAGCCAAGTTACAGGGAAGAAGAACTTGGATCTTTTTGGGTGACATCAAGCCATACATCACCCCAACGCATAGAGACTACAGACAACAGGGAAGAACCACAGCACGTGCAGATGAGATCCATGATGAGGAAAAAGGATGCATGACTAGCAAAGCAAAGGCAAAGAACTTTTGTGAAAAGTTGTGGCTTAATTTTGAACATTTCCTCTGAGCAAAATAAGGGGATAAGGACATAAAACCATGGACACTCTGTGCATCCTAGTTGCAGGGTGAAGAAGAAAATTGCACTTATAAGCCACAACATAGTCTGTTGACTTTGAACTTTGGACTGAGGCATACTGAAGCCTTGATAAGAAAAGATATGCCAAATTTTGATTGAGGACAAATAAATTGGAAGAAAATACAATATCCAGACTCTTTTAACACAGAAGCTTTATTTGGACTCACTTATGGTGTCACGCAGTAGTGACCTCACTAAGGACGTTTTGATCTTCTTCGAGTTAGTACTGAGGTCATACCCGTCGTTAGTGGGAAGGCTCACTAACATCACTGAATTTCTTCAGGACCCTGAAAACGAAAAGACAATAAGGAGGCTGACATTGTGATTGCTGAGCAGTTCCTTTTGCTTCCAGAGTACAGAGAAGACAATACAAATGTCCCTGCCACCAGAAGATAGCAGACTAGCAAGCAATGTGTTTTTTCACCTAATTGAGGACTTTCCAGAGCTTGTGGGGAAACCTGCCAGTGTTGATGTCCTCACTTTCATCAGAGACCCAACGAACTCTACACAGATGAGCATGCTCCTGCATGGTATTGTAATGCAGGTCGACCTTTCTAATCATCATCAGAATTACCATATAAGTTTGTAAACTTTCCATCGAGGGACAAATCGCGTAAATGTTGCCAAAGGACTTCACTCCTGCTTATGCTGACAAGGAAACGACATGTCTTCTGGAGTGAGACAAATAAGAGTCACTGACTGGGAGCTTGTTTATTTTGAACACACAAATTAGAGACTTGCTGAACTTATTACCTTATTTGACATTTCTATATACGAAAAAGAGAACTGTTTCCAGAGACAAGAGACAATCAGGCAAAGAGAACACTTGTTCCAGTATCTGCAACCTACAAGCAGAACCAACAGAACCCAGATATAGCACTAGCTAGAATGTATTAAAGAGTTCATTTTTTTCTTTAGATGATTGAGATGGGCAACCATAATAATAATCTTGTCCTCCCTCAGGAGGAGAGGCGCTCGTATTGGCCCCGAAATAAGTGCTGTAAATTGAGCTACAGAGGAATCATTTACCTATGCATAGTGTTCATTATTGTTTTATTAAAAAAAAAAACAAAGCTTGTCCCCACAGACAGTGGTGTAAGGGTAATGTGGTATATAAATTACCAACATCCCCACCATTTTGTCTGAACACAGAAACCACAAAAAAACACACAAAAAATAATTTTGGAGAATGAAAGGTCTCAGATCACTCCTCTCTTGATGTGTAAATCAATATTTACCAGATAGTGGCCTGTTGTTGACTGCATATTCAAGATAACATCATGTGTATACAGAATCCCACCATTTGTACCTTACTCTGAGACATTTCAATCAGTCAAGAGAAACAAGTCTTCACTGAACATGAAGTTTAACAATAAACTCAGAAATGCTTTTCATGGTTTATTACAAAGCTTGTATCATTTTTATATACAAAAGCTCACAAAATATTGCAAAACATATAACAATATTATTTAAAACAGACTCAACTTTACACATACTAGAGAAAAACAAAAACAACATCTGATCATCTAAATCATTCCAAATTGTCCAAAAACGTTTTTGGGATATCAACAAATAAAGCAGAGAAAACAACGAAAAAAGAAGAAGAAAGAAAGTTTTCCAATGTGTATATGAATTCACTGAAAAGTCAAGAAAGTTAAATTAGTGTCCTACAGTGGGAAATGCTAGAAAGTAATTAGAGCAGATTCATTTCTTTCCAGGAAAACCATCCAATTTCCATGACGTTAGTAAACTGATGGTTCTCAGAACACAACCTCAGTGGTAGTACAACTCAATTAAAATTGTTTTATTGTCACTGACGATTCAAACTGCATTTTTTATTGGTGCGCAAAGCGTTCCGATTCCAGTGCACCCACCTAATGATGTACGCATGAAACCTACGAAGGTGCCCAGAACTTACATAGTCATTCCAGTCCCTAGAAGGTCTAATAGAGGAATGAGTGAACTTGAGATGGATGTGATGAGCAATAATACACACACACTTGTGGTAACAAACAAATTGAACCCGCCGGAGACAGGGTTGGCAGAGCAAGCATGAAAGGCGGGTTAATAAAAAAACACACACACGCAAGCGATGAGTGCATATACACCTGGTCTAGTGTCAATAACTGCAGAACCACAGTCCAAAGAATGGGAGAAGTTTGGACAACCTACGATGAGAAGTTCCACGCCAAGTGAAGTCAAAAGACAAATGGAGAAAGCTGAACTTTTAAAGAAACAAAAGGTGTTGGAGAATGAAGTAACAGAGACAGCAGTGACAAGCACCCCCAATCCAGCAATGAAAGGGGCAAGTACAAGTCCTACAAAACTATCATGTGCAGAGATGATAGCAGAATCAATATGGCCATTCATAGCGAAAGCCAGGAAGAGACACAGATATAAAGAAGGACTAACAGGGCTTTCTACTACCCAGGAGCCTGGATGGAGATACCTGAGAATCCTCCAGCAAGAAGAAGCTATATGGATGCGATTAAGGATGTGATGATAGCAAACTACAGAAAAACCTTAAGAATCAGAAGAAGTACACAAGAAGACAACAACGAACTAAATGACTACCTGGACAGCACAGCACACTTGGGAAATAACATATGGTACCAACATTTGAAAGAAGTTGGAAGACAAACTTCAGAGGAAGAATGCTTTGTTTGTGAACTCTTACCATATAGCATGGGAAAGTCGAAAATCTTTGTAGCTGTTGAAATAGATGTGCAGACAGCACACTGTCTGTCATATATAACAATGTACAAGGCCAGAGGCCAGTTTATGGGAAGTGATGCTTCACTCAAATGGGCAACTGAAGCAACTGATCCAAATAAAGACGATTATGCCCAGGGCATAATAAAGACAAGAAACAATGGAAAAACAAAGAACATTCTGATCAGATATGAGAAGCCTGGAGTTAAAGGAGCAGAGATCAGAAGAGAGACAAATCAAGGAAAAACTCCAGAAGAAGCTCGGAGTTGGAAGAACAGAGGCCAAATGCAAATTTGGGGAACAGTGCTTTCACCAGATGGATGGCAGAAAGGAGTAGTGATCTGTAGAGCATGGGTAGTGATTGGGCATTACCAGGCTACTATTGACATAGTACAGAATGGATGCATTATGGCCAAAGCTTGCTAAACTATTGACATGGGTTGAAGACAGAGGAGGACCCTTGCAGATAGTGCCATTGGAGGATGCAAAATTCGGTTTCAGAAACAATGGTACAAGAAAAATGGGATGCTCCAGGAATGGTGCATGGAACTGCAGTGATCATGGATCATTATTGGGCATGTGGATCCAAAGCATATATCAGACTGCCGAAGAATTGGGGAGGTATATGCACATTAGTAAATGTCCATGTCCCATTATTGGTGATTCCAAAGAGTGATCTGAATATTGACAGTTTCCAAAAAGCAGATGCTCACCTGAGAAGGAAAAGATCTTTGGAACTGCAGAGCCGAGTGAAGAAAAGAGAGAATTACTTTTCTGCTAAATCAGAAGAAGCCTTTCATGCAATCCCGTATGAACACAGGTTGTTCAGCCTCACCTCCTCAGTGTTCACGACAATTCTGATGCCAAGAGTTCAGGTTGGAGCAAATACTAAATGGTTGCCGATAACCAGATGGGAGTTACTGCAGACCATCAACACAACCATAAAAGGATTCAATGCAATCATGGAAGAGTTAAGGGCAATTCGGCTTATGAATCTCCAGAACAGATATGTCCTTGACATGATCGCAGCTATGGATGGAGGTGTTTGTGCAAAAAATGGAGAATCATGTTACAGCTTCATACCTTCGCACGATGACAAAAATGGATTTTTAACAGAAGCCATAGGTATGCTGACAAACCTACAGAATCAGATGATCGACGAAGTTGATGATGACAGATGGTTTGGATCACTCTTCTCATGGGTTCCACAATGGGTGGCAGGTGCATTCAAATTCCTAGGAGCCCTGCTAGTGATGATATTGCTTGGATTCTGTGTTATCAAGATAATAATATCTCAGTGCCAGAAAACTGCAAAAAAGGCAATAGGGATGAAGATCATGATTGATGTCGAGTCAGATTGGAAGCACAAGGACCTGACTGATGAAGAAATATGAGAATTTGTGAAAGCCAGCATTTATGCACCAGAAGAAACAAAGTTTCGATATCCAAGGAAACCTAGAAATTATGTGGGAAAATGGATCTATTGCAACCCAAGTGGAGAATGTCAATTAATGACATGGAACAAAGATGAGCACATGAGAACAGCAGGAAGCTTGAAGGGAGTCATAAAGATATGGACCCCAAAGAGATATTTCTTCAGACCTCTATGTGTGGATCCAGAGGAAGAAGTAAAGGTGGATACAAAGGAAGAAGTGAAAGTGGTCGATGAATCGCCCAGAGGGGGGAGTGTAGAGGAGGTGCCAAGCTCGATTTGCACTCCAACTGCCCATTGTGAAGTACCAGGAACGTTCACACTGAAATATGTGATGTATGATGAGCAAATAAACCAGTAGAGAGCCGCAGTTGGGCTGTGTCCAGTGCCTATCAGAGTAACAGCACCTGTTGAAGTACCGACACCTAAGATAACCTGGACAGTAAGGTACCCATTGAGAAAACCAAATCGACAAGTGAGACAGAATGACGATTGTCAGAATGTAATACCCGAAGAAACTAAGAAGATGCTGAAGGAAGACGAATGATGATGTCATAAGAACCCAGACTGACTCACATATAGAAGATATAACGACCTGAGAATGATGACAAAAGAGACGAAACACCATGGACATGTGACATCCTAAGCCTTAAGTGAAACAATTGATGTCAAGATGTCAGAAATGTATGCCATAAGCACGATGAAGATATTCAGTTAGTTTAAACGTGTACATCTGCAAAGTAAACGTAAGAAGCACAGAAATTATGAGGCTTGCTTATGCTTAGTAGTAAGATAGATTGCGGCAAGCGCCACCTATACATATCTACCTCAAAAAGAGCACTTTATATAAGTATACTTCCACTACACACAAGAGCAGAATCAACCAAAGGTTACTAAAGGTCTCTAGAAGAGAGTTTTGCAGCAAACCAATCGAGAATTAAAGACAGAGAGAAACTCAGACGCAGGTAACCGTGCCAAGAAGCCAAGGTCATATCAGCTGAAATAGACCAACAGTGGATACAATTAAAGAGAAGAAGAACAGAGTATCCTGTTCAGGGAAGGTCAAGATAAGCCACATATGGCAGACGACAGGCAGAATTAAATCAAACACACAAAATTGCATGAAGGAAAGGCCAATTTCACAGTATCGAAATCACATGACCAGACCAGCAGGAAGGGATTAAACTTTCACACCTATGCATGGACCTTTGCCATACCCAGATGCCTTAACTTTCCTACACCAAGAAGCAGCTTTGAAGCCAACCACAAAGAAATAATTGACACATGACCACTGAGGTGATGATTGATTGTAACAATAATTGGAGGGAATCTTGGGGGGAGACAACCTCCCTGCACCTGGCCGGTTATTCTGCACGCTGCTAAGCGCAAGTGGAAAAGTATGAGTGGTGTTTATGTCAACCCAATCATAGTGGACCATGTAATCTAGGGTCCTATAGCTAGTAGAACCAATGAGACGTTGTACTTTTAGTGACATTTCCAGTAGCCATTTTGAAGGAAGGGCTTAGATGCCCCCCCTGACATTGTCTGTCCAATCCCCTCTCCCCGTTACCATATACAGATATAGTGCCTATATTAAAGTTACCTTCCTAGAACCAATCAAGTAGCCTGCTAAGTTTAAAGAGTTACACGTCAGTGATGACAAGTTTTTGTTATAAATGTTATGTTTTTTCTGAAATTAATTGGAGTTGAAGCGGGAAGGAAGATCGAGCGATTGCTGATATTCATGAACTCCCTGTTGGTTGTACTTGTCATTAAACTGACTCCCTTTGCCAAACCATTGAGTTGTCATTATTGATTTGGTGCAAGAGTACAAATCTGCATCCCCATCCATCTCAAGGGTGCTGCTGCTCATCTTAAAGTGCTGTTTGGAAAACCCCAGTCCTATGGGCCTGCTGGTGTCCATCCAGTACAAGCGGCCGAGCAGGGAGGATGGGAGATGGTACCCTATGGTAGTGCTGCATGTGCTTCCATGCCTGTAGAAGGGTCAGGGGATGTGGTAGCCAGAGCAGAAGATGAAGACGGATGGGAATCGGAAGTCGAGCAGGGAGAGAAGGGTGTAGTTATCATACCTGCTGCTCCAGTAGCAGTGATAGAATGCACACCATTGAGCCATATGATGCGCCATGGTAATCGCATGGCTGTAGCAAGTGGTAAGGCAGAGATGGGGGAAGCCCCAGAAAAATGGGTGTAACTCAGTTTCCGTTGCTCCAGAATGCTATGGGAAGGGCGCATTATGTCCCTTGGTTACACAGGGATTGGGGTAACTTGATTAAGACACTCCCTGCACTCATTGCAGGGATCGGGACGAGAATTTATGCATTAAAGAAACACACTGCCGGTGTCATATTGGCCATAGGGACATGAAGAGCTTATTCAGGGCCCTAATGGGGAAGCGGTCCGATAAGCTTTGGAAGAGATCGGGGCATCTGGGAGTTCAGTTGGATACAAATACCCAAGATGGAGCAGCATTTTATAATCTTGGGTACAGGTATGGGGGGGGTCTTGCGTATTATGTATCCTGATTCACCTGATATCAATTACATTTGAGCTAAAACATTGAATTTGGATGATGATCCTGCCGAACACAGGCAGAAACGGGAGAAGCATGGGACAAGAATGTGGTGATTTCTTTAACCAAATGCTGAAGAAGGGACTTCCCAAGGTAGTCCAGCACAGGTTAATGTGGTAGGGATGGAGTCCAAGGGTTGTCTAGAAGGGGCAGTAATTACGAATTCTATTGAGGGACAGCAGGGGCAATCGGGACAAAAGGGACACAGTGAACCGGGTATGACACAGGGGTGGATGACAGGTGTAACCCTAGTCCAATGCCGATTAGAGGTTTTTTCAACGGGCAGGGGAGGATTTCCACAGGGAAGTGGGTCATTTGGAAGGCTCTGAGGAATGGGTCCATGATTTAATGGGCCAATGGCAAATAATTATGGATAATTGTATGGGATTCAGTGTTGGTCATGTGAAAGATAGGGACACGTGTCACGCGATTGTCGTGGCGGGCCACAGTTTTTCAACATGGGAGCAAAGCAGATGCAATCCCCTATCCTGCCCTATGCCCAGGGCTCTGTGTAATTGCAGTAGGCATGGGTTGAACAGAACCCAGCGACTGGGGCTAGACAGACCTTTGGAATCCCACTGACCATGGCAGCACAAGCATCGGTGCAGACATGGGACAAGAATCCCTTATATATACAGGAGAAAGTGTTTTTGGAGAGAATCTGTTTTCTCTCCCTGGTGCTAATATGTACCAGGAGTAGGACAACTCACAAGGGTCTCTGATGTGTCCAGTCCTGTCTGGTACCACCAATCCAGAAGAGGAACCACAAATAGGTGTGCAGGTAGGTCACCACATTTTCTCATTTATGGTCGACACAGGAACTACAAAATCTTGCATTAAGGAAGGTGATTCCCCTTGTCCGGCAGAACAATGGACACACAGGGATTCTCTGGGCCTATCCTGTCAGTTCCTTATACTGAAGATCTTCATACTAAGGTAGGTACTAAAAACATATCAGCCCCTTTGTTGTATTGTACGGTCACCCCAGCAAATCATTTGGGAAGAGACATTGTGAGCCAAGTTGCAGATGTCGATTGCTTTCACGGAGGAAGTTATTGTATGCTCAACTCCAGGGTTGTACCCGGTAAGGGAAGCAGCACGTTTTCAGACCTATTGAAGCGAGAGCGCAATCAGGCGGGTTCCCATGCATTCAGCATTGTTTCTTTATAGGGTGATAGTTTTGTTGAGTTGGGTCCCGGGGATCAGAAATCAAACTTGGTGGGTACTGATTACATTTTTATTTCAGCATGATGTGCTGCAGGAAGTAATGCCAGGCACCATTGTTACGGTCCTCCTAGAGTTGGTAGTGATTAAGAAGAGCAGAGTGGTTTTCTCAGGCACAGATGAGAAAGGCAGAGAGTGGTGTACAGTTCTGTGCTTCGATCCAGCCTTGTCGCTGAGGGATGAGTCAAACAAGCAATTGTTTGAAGACACCGATGACGCAAGAGAGATGGTCTTTGAAATTGGTGTGCCTTGCCAGATAACGATAGAAGAAATGGAAGTACCACACACCATACTCATCTTTAGAAATACATTGCCATTTTGTGATGTGGATTTGAGAAAATGTCGGACCATTTGTGGGCCAAATATCCTCAAGTTGTGGGGCTGCTGAACAGTGTTGGAGTGAGGGTCGTGGGCAGCTGTAGACGGAGACACATGCTGCCTCAGTGAACTCTGTGCTCATGGCCACCCATTACTCCCCAAATACCGAAGAATTTTGACCAGACTCACACTGAAAGCACCACAGTGGGGAGCGGAAGTCCCGCAATCATTCTTGGCAAGTTTGAGCTCCGTAATCGCTGCAGAACTACATGAAAATCAGGCAGATGAGGGACACGACCAAGATGGCGGACGGACCACTTTGAAAGCAGGAAGAGGCCTCGGAACAGCGGATGATCCCACCCACAGTTGATGTACACCACACAGAGAGAACACGAGCCAGCAGGAATCAGAGGAGTTCTGAGGGACCTTTGGAGCGGACAAGGTTGAGGAACCCCCTAAGCAAGTTTGAAGAGGAAAGGGGCAAATTTGCCCCTTTCCCCCCCATCTATAAGGCATATGACACGGAAGAAGGCCAGGAGATACCGTGAACATCCATACTATTTCAGACCCATTCCTAGTGCTCCAATGATTGATAAGAATGTCGAAAGGTACCCCCTCAGCCAGCCATACTGACCAGGTGCGGCACAAGTCTACCTCACAGTGGAGGAGGAGCCCCACGCACAACTAAAGAGTCCTCAATTGACCGTATTGATTAAAGCGCCGAGAAGACACGTTACTGACATCGTTAGAGACACCATGATTTAGCAGCATTAGACATGAAGCACACATGCCATCCGCACATCGTGACACAAACATGCACCCGAATACATGAAAAACGCGAGCATACAGTTCTATAGGTAGAAGACAGATACATATGCATACTGTCATTGTTTTTATTATTTGGTCATTAACTAAATGCAGGAACACAGAAACCACAAGAAGCAAGAGATCCTGAGTAATGCTTGCAGAGGCTTATATGCAAATAACCTCATGGAACTGCAGGAGCACCTATGGGACCTTACAGAGCCAAGTGTGACTAACGTATGGAGAATATAGAATAGCATAGACACTGAAGGAACTGCATAATGGTTTAGGAAAATTACAGCAGGCCACAAGCCTCTCATCAAGAGCTGAGCTGAGCTGAATTCAGGCTGCATAACTGCAAACATGTGAGACAGGACCTGCTGCCAAGGCTACCAGATACGAATGACATTCCATTCCCTGAATGACAGTAACACCAGCTGCAGTGCATGAAAATAATTCTTCATAATTTAGAGCTGTAGAGCTCAGAATCATGGTCTCTGAACACGTGACCCAGCCGACTCTAACAATGGACAGAAACCAGTGCTGGGAAAGGCAGTTGATCTCACGCCGCCAGACAGAAGCTTGCAACCAAGGTGCTACAATGGGAGACAATTGTTGCACGAGATGAACAAGCACTCTCATAGTCTAAGGTGGTACACACAAGTTACAATGCAGACACATAGTTGTTCTTATTACCTTGAGAAGGTACACTGAGGGCCTAGAACCTTTGCGAATCCCAGACCTGGGGAAGTCAGCTCTATCCAACCACAGTTCAGTATCCTAGGGGTGGGTAGCAACGGGCAAGAACCAATTGGAAAACCTCACACTGCAATATTGTTAGGGATAGTAATTTGGGGATGGACCAGGCCAGCCACCTGACATGCGAGAGCCAGTGGAATAACACATATAGGGGACTGTATAGGTTATTTGACTCCTGACAACAAATCCAGTAGTGTGATAGGTTTTCTGGAGAAGGGCTGAGGTTGTGAGGTCATTCTGATGCAATTTGTGGACAAAACTGACATGCGATCCAGGAGACGTTGAGATGTCTGAGGATTTCTTCATCCCTTTACTGATCCCTGTTGGATTTGGCTGTAATAAACTGCAGTTTGAACTTGCTGTCTGACTGGGTCTATATTCTTTTTTGTGGGAAGGTGTTGGGCCTTCCAAGAATCTGCAAACTCCACAAACCTACCTGGGAGTTTGTCTCCAAGTTGGTAGCCAGAGGATGGTTGGCTGCACCAGCCTGGCACCAAGTTGACTCATTTGCCGCTGAAACTAAGACGCTGCGGGACCCCCGCATATTTCGAGAGAGATGGGAAAATGCATGCCCGTTTAAAGGTCGTCGGGAGCCCCTTGGAAATCTGTCCTGGCCATTCACACCATTGATTATGTTTTCAAAGATCATTCTGCTTCTTTTCTTGTTCATGTTGAAATGCTGAAGAAATTCCTCAGATTTACTCTTGATAACAACGTGTTTCTTTTTGATGAAATATTTTAAACCCAAAACGAAAGGGGTGCCGATGGGGGCAAAGTATGCGCCCTCATTGGCCAACCTCTTTATGTTTAATTTTAAAAAAAACATGTGTGCAATAACAATGAGTACAAGGACAATGTGGTATTGTGGAATGTCTTACTTATCTGGAAAGGTACTGCCGATGAGTTTTACTCTTTTGAGAAATTTCTCAATACCAATGCATTTGGCATCAAACTAACAGGAGAATGCAGTAGTTCTTCCATCAATTTCCCCGACCTCACAATCTACATCACACAGGGTAGAATTGAAACTAGAACATTCCGCCAACCCAAGGAGGTCAATAGCACATTACATGCGGGCAGCTGTCATCGTAAATCGACCATTATGAATATTCCAGCTGGTGAATATTTTCGGGCACGCCGTAACTGCAGTAATGATATTGCATACTCCCAAGAAAGCGAATTGTTAGCCAAAAGATTTAAGGAAAGGGATTATCAAGAAAATAACATTTCCAAGGCTTGTATTAAAATTGAAAGGAAATCCAGATCAGACAAACTTAAACCCAAAGAAACCGATATGTCAACAAAACCATCTAGAAAATTTGTGGACATCATCACGCAATACTCACATGGAGCATGTTCTTTACAAAATTGTCCACAAACATTAGGAGATTTTAAGATTTGATAGGGAAAGGCACAGATTTGTCACTACCAGCTAAAGGTTTTTTCAAATGCGGAACTTGTACCATGTGCAGGTTCGTGCATCCAGACTGTTGCGAATTCACCAACCAACTTGGCATGTGAACCGTGATTAATTATTTCATCAACTGTCGGACAGAATTTGTCATATATGCTATTTTGTGTGTCTGCCTGAAGGTGTTTGTAGGCAGCACCATCAGGCAGCTTCGCACTAGAATCAGAGAACACATTTCAAGCCTCAAAAAACAGGACAACTAGTGGCCATTGGCCTTCCATTGGCAGGAATGCCACCATAAGGACAATGTCAATGATATTAAATTAATTGGCCTGAGAAAAGGGCAATTGGGTAAGAGAGGAGGTGATCTGCAACTCAAGCTTAGACAAATAGAGGCCAAATACATATGCAACTTACGGTGTGTCCAACATGGACTTAACTTTGAACATGAGATGAATGTCTTTCTATAGACCATGTGTTTCTAGTTTATGACCATTCTGAAATTGTGCAATGTTTGAATTGATCTGACTCTTGAATGAAATGCCAGTTTCCATACAAGTCCCATACCAAGTTTTAATTGCATTACCCATATAATGCATATTCTATCCATTTTTAGAAACCATCCTAGCGTTACTTTTCTTTTTCCGATATGCAGATGTTATTCTTCTTCCATAAGACCTTAAACTCATTTAATATTCATCAGGCCCATTGAACACACACATCTATGTGTCATCGCATAGGTAATCTAGCGTTTTGCTTATTGACTATTCGAGTTCAACAAGTTCCTTAGTGCATATTTATATTTTGAAAGGAATGGTTTTTGCAATTGTTGCATTGGACATTGGGAAGCCCCAAGTTTTATTCCTTTTTTATGTAATTAGGTTAAATTCTAGTTACATCTTTAATCAAGTACGCCATTCGGGGCTGTGCAGTCGTGTCATGCGGGTTGTCACATTATACGATATGCGCGTTAAAGAGAATGATTGTTACAGCTTATAGTCAGATTGTGCATTAGGGACTCAAATACCAGCGTCTCGTGCATTGACTTTTTGAGATTACTAAATTCTTCTTTTGCATTTCCATAATTTGAATGGAATGGTATTTGCAACTATTACTTTGGACCTTGAGAAACCTGTAGTTTCTTTCCACTTCACACGGAACTGGGCTAATTTCTCCGTGCATATTTTAACAAAGTATGCCAATGTGGCCTGTGCGGTCGTGTGATGCGAGATCTCACATCACACGTTTCTCGCGGTAATAGAATTATTGTTGCAGCTTTAAATCTGTACGTTCATCAGGCACTTAATTATTTGCTGCACTTCTTGCTTTATGACATTAGGATTCTGAATACTTGTTGCTCTTTCTTTTCCTTCTTATTCCGCCATACTAACATTGAACATTTGCCATCTATGCGCACACTAGTCATTACGTTCGGGTGACATCGGTCGCACGTCCTACGTCACGCGCCCCATTTTCTTGAGTTTAGAACTCAGATAAGACATTTTGCGCATGCTTGTGATGTCATACGCCACGTATGACGTTGTACGCTTTGTTTACCATTTAAATAGGGTTCAAAATGGCATAGGATCACGCCAACAGCTAGAAATGCGGGATACAGCCCCTTTACAGCCTGGCCATAGATAAGCAGCTTTATTTACGATATCTCCAACATAACCAATTCTAGATCCAGATTATTCTCCATAGATGACACTCCAACTTCTTTGTTCCTTAGGTATTAGAACCTTTTACATTGGAACAATGCAATTTTTCATCCGATAAGAATTTATCTAAGACTCTGTTATCAAGCTGTAACTTCCAAGGTAAGATCTTTTGACAATCACTTTAAAGAATCTCTCAAACAGCAATCATTTCTTTTTCACACTGGTACCATTTGGTCCTACATTTGGAGTAATTTGGTATCTGATGATGTTTCAGGACAACTTACCGGTTGTTGACCAATTGTTCCACACGAGGATGGACCCATACCCCTAAAGGTCTCCTCTCAGCACTTCTGGATTTAAAGGTTGCACACTAGCAACGCCAGGGTAAGGATGTGCCGCATTCGAGGTTTATTTCAACTTGTAGACCCTAACCATTCCATTTCCTAGGAGGTTCTATGTTACTCATCAGACGGCTTTCTGCCCTCTTTCTCTTTCAATCCATTAGAGCAAACATTCTGAACAATTCAGTGAGGGACCAAATCTATATTGGTAGTACTACCACCACTGGGCTGCCTACATGTTTAAATTTTTCTTTGTACTTTGGGTTCTTTTCACTTAATGCATCCACGTCCAGACACTTGTTCTACTATTTGACTGAGAACCTATATATGTTTTCTCTTCAGATCAGCCAATTGGTCTCTCATGGGGACCCATAAGATCCGTTGGGATAGAAACTGGAACTTCTTTCATGATACTCGTAATCCAAGACAGCAGCCTAGTATACCCATCTGGGTGGTTAACATTTTGCTCTCTCATTTGATAACCTACATTGACTCTTATTGGATGACTAGTAACCCCATTAAATGCCACACCTACACTAATGGTGATGAATTTGGGGATTGGGCGATTAACAATGATTTGAATGTAATGAAATGTCCTTATCTCATCCTTCTGTTTCTGTCCATCCTGCCTGTTATTGACTCATAATTGGGTATGTACACCTTTATTTATGCATTCTGCATATTTATCATTCTGTATACACTCTGTTTCCTTTGTCAACTGTGTCTTTTCTGTATATGATTTTGTTTATTATAGGTATGTCAATTAATATATGGAATTATTGTTTTATTTTACAATGTTGCTATATTTAATGATCACTGCAGCCTTGAGGCCGACCAATTGTTCGAAACACGTGTCGGCTGTAACAGAAATTAAACACTAATTAATTATTTGGATGACTATTGAACTCTTAATGGACTCTGGATTTTGGATTATTTTCTAATATTGAGCAATTGATCCAGGAGTCTCCTGTGCTGTTTTGCAACATACACTTTCTTGTTTTTCGATATTCCTATAAGGAGGCCTAGGGGAACCTCGTATGTTGTTTCTGCTGCAGCTGACTATTGATTTATCACTGAAGACTAGGTGCACCCCAGTCTGTTATTCCCCACAGTTCTTGGTTTTTGTCTCTTGTATTGTATTAAGGATACATTATTTTAGGAGGGAGAAAGTAAAAAACAGCCACATTTTTTAAAGAAACATGGTGAGTGTCCCATCTAAATCGGGAGGGTTGGCATGTATGTTACCACATTCCTTTATGCTTGGCAATAGAATTTGCGCTAGGAGTGTAAGCCTTAGTGACACTGTAATGCTATTGGGCAATTTGGAGGCTTACATTATGACACAATGGAAGTGTGACGTGCTGAACAAAGACCATGTGGTGGATTCATACTTACCTTCTTTATCCTCCATTTCTAATCAGATAGAACTTCAGAACAGATTCTCCATTACAGCGCACCTCCAATTCCTCGCGTCTCATTGGGGTCACTCTCGGACACACCATCTATATTTTCAGAGCATTTACCCTCCTCTGCTGACACTTCTCTTCTATCATCTCCTTCCTCTGCTCCTCTTTCCGACACCATGTAACCAAAGATCTTCACAATATTGTTAAGTTGAGGTCATCCTCTATTTCCTAGTGCTCAATTCTACTGTTAACTTATATGACAATATTAGCGCAGAGGTTAAGATACACAAGACACTATTGAACACTTTTAAAACTAAATTGGAAACTTGGGCATCATGCCAGGAATTGCGACATTACTCACAGTTCTAATCTGTACAAAAACCTGTGCAGATTGAATTGCTAACCGCAAATGGCCTCCAGTTAACTAATGCTAATATCCGATCTCCAAAGTCCAGTATGTGTATTGATAACATCTGTGGTGAGGGGCTAGCAAGTGATAGTATAGCTACTAGCAAAAACACTGCCAGCCTTTGTTTAGGATCAAAATGCACAAGTAAACAAACTCAAAAATCTAAGTTACCACAGCAGAAGAAGACCAATAAAAGTCAACAATAGCAAGTTATCAAGAACATTTTTGCATTCATTACATGAAAATGAGGATGCTTCTACAATTGACGAAAACCTCAAGGATCAACCCTTACTCAAAGCTCTCCCATGATTGAGGTCTCAACAAGGAGATGTCAAAAAGCCCAAGAAGAAGAAGAAGAAAACTTTAAAAACCTCTGACCAGTGCCAATTGGAGCTGGTAATACCATATTACATATACCTTCTCTAAACAGCCAGATGTACCAGTGGTAGACCCTAAAATTGTGGTTTCAATCTTTTAGGAAATGTATACCGAAGAAAAGGATGCAAAGAAAAGGGACATATTTAAATACTAGCATCCTGTTCACAGCATCTGAAAAAGACAAGTAAGAGGAAATGTGCAATGTTAGAAGCCCACCTACAACAAGAATATATGCCCAAAGTAGATGACACAGCCCAAAATAAATCTTTGCAGTTAACAGAAATTATCCAGCAACCATTTATTAAGGGAGAACAGCCCAATCTGACATGAAAAGCACAGCCTTTTATAAAAAAGTAAGAAACCAAATTGCAACCTGCATTGTGTTTGTTTTATTTTTTTACAGGACTGAGAATCAGCTTTATATAAAGAAACATACAGAGGCTGAAAATGTAAATGTTTGTCAGGAGTTTGATTGCAAAGAAAATGTTATAATGTTGCCCTGTTTAAAGTGACTGCTCCAATGTGGAAAACAAAGAAAGGATGCATTTGTGAATAAAACAGCAGCTTTGGGCCTAGAAGGTTAAATTGCAAGCACCCCTTAACAGCTACTGGACTGGGGGATGCTTTTCCATGATAAAAGTGAAAACTCAGGCTTCAAAGCTGAACTATAAACTTAATAACTCTGCCTCAACCTTTTGTTCTCAGACGCCAGATCTTCCAGAGAAAAGCAAGTGCCTTATACATACAAAGAATAGATTCTGAGCAGTGGTATGCTCTCTAAATACTCAGACCTTCCCATCAGCCAGGAGGATGCAATTCACACCTTCCGAGACTTGGATCTGACACAACAAACAGGCAGATGCTGGAATCACTCAAGGGAGAGAGACTGGGTCAACAAACAGGCCCGGCTAGCTCTTTGCTTCAAAGAGATTTCTGATATCAGTCCCATGACAACCACATTGTCGGGAGACATAAATGGCCCTGTTCTAGATTTCAAAAGGAACTGATACAATTTGGATGTTGCAAGATCAGGAATTGTAAATACCATTAATATTTTGTTCAATCTACTACATAGACAGGAAAATAACGACCTATTCAAAAATATGGAATCATATTTTTGTTTCTAACTTTTGAAAAGAATGTCATGGAAACATTTTTTAACTTATTTTTTTAAATTGTTTAGGGACAAAAGTTCTATCAGCTGAATGTAAAACATTATTTTTTGAAAATGATTTAATTATGCAAATTAGATTATATAGATATATGTGCACAGAAATGGCGCATACCACTGATTCATATATACTAATGTCCATGCTGGCTAGGGCGTTATTCTTAGATGGGAAAATACTTTTTGTGTGAAAGTTTCAGATTGTAGAACCCAAAAATCTATCCCCCGCACACCACAAGGCATGCTGAAATCAGACTAGCATCACTGGATTCACCTAAGTGAGAGCGCTCTGATGAACTAATTAGTAAAATGACCACAAGTGAGGAACATACTGTTTTAGAAAACCACAATTGTTTATAGTAGGCATATCCAAGTTGGCATCACATCAAAGGGGTGAGAAACTGGGTTTAGAAGGCACTCCCATTAGACCTCTGGGTCTGGTGTGCAATACCAATAAATATACAAACAAACAAAACAAACAAAACTTCCCTGTTCATTAATATGTCCAATGAGTACGAAGGGGATGGTTTAATGTGATGTCACCTTTGGACCATTATCCAATCACATAAACTGACCAATTAGGTTAGAGAAATTATACACACCGCTAAAAGGAGGGGTTTATATTCTATAAAAGTCCAAACCCATTGATTATAAAGACTCACCTGTTCGCTCACTGACTGAGATGGATAGACTAACGGCAAGAAGGAGAGAAAGGTAAAATGAAAACAACATAAAGAAGCATTGAATAATTAATTTATCAGCAGTGCACTGTAAGAAAGGCATGTCTGGAGTTAAAGCCCCAGACCTTCTTTTGTGTAAAAGATGGCAGACCAGCACAACACAGAAGGAGAGAAACCAGGCAGTGGAGGGAAGCTGACCCCATTGTGCTGACTGATGCCCACCTGTTCTTAGAGTAGGAGAGTTAAACCAGTCCTTAAGAGGTTGCCCACCTGTCTGTGAGACAGCTGAAAGAAATGTGTATGTAAGTGTAAAGCCAAGGGAACATATAATTGAAGGGAAATATATTTAAAGGAGAATATATTAAATTACAGCCCTTTTTATTTGTAAAAGTCCTTAGGTTTGGGGGTTTATAAATTGACTGTACATCCAGGGAAGTTAGTAAATATTTCAAAGCATACTTTGATATTGATATTGATATTTTATTTCTATCGCGCTCGTACACAAGTGTTTCAGAGCGCGACAAGGCAAGGGAGGGGAACAGGTGAGAACAAAACAGCAATCTTACTAGGCCCATTGACATTTAGAATGCGAAAGTGCATGGGAGAGGGGGAGGGGAAAAGTGCATGAAAGGGGGGAGAAGTGGAAAGTGTGAAGCAGAGGAGAAACAGATAAATAACAATAAATAAATAATAAAGGCAACAAACAGTGGTAGTGCAGCCATCAATTTGCAAGTGCTAGGTTTAAGGCAGCAGACAGGGTAGGTCTGATAAGTGCAGGAAGAAAAAAGGGGGGGGGCTTTATGGGTACAGATACAGATCCCAGTACAAAGGGTGGTCCAGAGGTAGTGCAGGAGGGTGGCGGGGTGAGCAGGTACCTTGGCCCGGAGGACAGACGGTGGCTAGGTGCACAGTGCCAAGAGAGAACAGATCAGCAGAGAAGAGGGAGAGCGAAGGTAGAAGAAAAGAGGAAGGTCTTGATGTGCTTCCGGAACCGGAGATGGTTCTCCTCAAGTTTTAGAGTGGCAGAGAGGCTGTTCCAGAGGGAGGCCCCAACTGAAGACAGAGCTCTACCCCCAGCTCGTTTCTTTGAAAAACGACTGACCCTGAGGGAGTTGGAGGTAGAGGAGCGAAGAGCTCGAGAGGAAAGGTATTTGCAGAGGGATAACTGAAGGTATTTTGGACCCAGACCCCAGAAAGCCTTGTGGACAATGCAGAGGGTTTTGCATTTAATCCTTACATCCACTGGGAGCCAATGGAGAGATTTCAGAGCTGGAGAGATAAGATCCCAGAGCTTGAGGCCAAGGACAAGTCTCGCAGTCATGCTCTGGATTACTTGCAAAGGGTGGAGAGTAGAGGCAGGTAGATTTAGAAAGAGGCTGTTACAATAGTCCAACATAGAGAGAACAAGAGCTTGGGATATCATGAGCTTTTGGGGGAAGGAGAGGAAAGGCAGAGTACCTCTGAGGAGGTGCAGTAGGAAATTTGACTTTTTAGAGACCTCAGAGATGTGGGCGGAGAAGGAAAGTGTGGAGTCAAAGATGACCCCGATGTTCTTAGCCTCGCAGGTGGGGGTAGGAGGAGGGCCAAGGGAGGCCGGCCAGAGAGTGAGGGAAAAGGATGGTGAAGGTGTGCCGATGAGGAGGATCTCCGTCTTGCTGGCATTCAGACAAAGATCATAGGCGACACACCAATCTTGAATGGCAGTTAGGCAATCAGAGATGAGAGAGGGAGAGGAGGTGGCAAAGGGCAGCCTGAAAATGAGTTGAGTGTCATCCGTGTAGCACTGGAAATGAGAGCAGAAAGTGGCAATGCAGTGGGCGAGAGTTGCCAGGTATTGGTTGAAAAACCAGGGTGAGAAGTTAGACCCCTGTGGAACTCCACAGGTAGGGAGGAAGATAGATGAAAGGAAGGACCCAATTTGGACCTGGAAGGGTCGATCTGAGAGGAAAGAGGTCAGCCAGGCCAGAGCCTGATCAATGATACCCAGGTTTTCACATAGACGGTTGAGCAGGATGGTATGGTTGACCGTGTCGAAGGCAGGGAGAGAGCGAGGAGGATGAGGACAGAGGGAATGTTAGAGTCAGGGTTGGAGAGCAGATCTTCACGGATGTTCAGGAGAGCAGTTTCCGTGCTTCTGGCAGCTCTGAAGCCAGACTGGTGGTCATGGAGACAGCCAACAGAATTGGAATGAAGGTTAAGCTGAGAGATGGCCAACTTTTCCAGGAGTTTGCTCAGAAAGGGAGTAATGAAAATTGGGCGATAGTTAGCTGGACAAGAAGGATCAGCTGTGGGTTTCTTGAGAAGAGGATGCATAAGGGAGTGCTTCAGAGGGGAGGGGAAGGATCCTGAGGCAAAGGAGAGTTTGCAAAAATCAGCAAGGGCCGGAGTGAGGGTGTCAATGTGTTCCTTGATGGTACATGCTTGATGATACATGCTTCTGGAATTAGATTTGATGAAGTAGATCCTATGGTGTTTGTCTTTTAGAGTATACCCTGTCTCCTCCTCTGTGTAATTGGCAAGCACAGAAGAATTATTTTGGGAACCAAAATTAAATCTCACTGTGTACTGTGCTGGGTGAGGAGACACATGTGGACGCTGATAATACATTTCACTGAGAGATGTATTTAAAGAAAAAGGTAAACCCCTATATTTTCCTATGCTATCCAGCTCCATTTCTCTCCTTCGTGGTGTTGTCAGATGCAGTGCATCTATGTCAGCTTCTCGTTTTCTCACACCAGCAGGACGCCCCGGTCCAGTCTCTCTTCTGTGTAGTTTGTGAGCCAAAGTGTAACTCGCAGGCTTCTTTCTCTCATTGCCAGTCTCCTCCCCTTTCATACATTATATAGCCATGGTACTTGCACGGCACAGCGCTGTGTTCATTAATCTCTGTCTCCAGTGGCTTCTCTTCTCCTCTACATGCCATCCTCCTTGTCATGGTTAAGGGGGAGTTTGAATTTAGAGGGCTATTGAGTTACTTGTTGACAATAACATATGCTGATATTTTCTTCACATACATCTTTGAAATGGGAGTCCTCTCCCGGTAAGTTCCCACTTGCCTCAACCTCTAGGGCGGGTGTTGTGGAAAGGGCTACCCTCTCTAGCCTCACAGGGGGGCTCCCCATGGGGAGAAGGGACAAATTCCAGCGATTCATCACATACCATTCCCCTTAATTCAGTGGCTTTCCCTTCTTCATTGATCGGAAACCAACTGAGAAAGTACACATTTCCTTGTTCTCACCCCTTTCGATGTTCTACTGTGAAACAAAATGGTTGCAAATACAAAAACCATCTCATGATTCTGGCGTTGGTATCTTTCCTTATACTCATCCAAGTTAAGGGACAGTGATCCGTAACTAGTCTGAATTTTCTGGTGGACAAATAGTATCTTAAATGGGTGAGACCCAATTTGATCACCAAAGATTCCAATTCAACAGTTGCATAATTTAGCTACATAGGAACAAGTTTCCTGCTAGTACACAAGGCTGGTTGTTCGATGCCCTAATGTTCGTGGGAGAGTATGGCACCTAATCCTGTTTTGGAAGCGTCAGTCTGTAAAATAAAATCTTTATTGAAATCTGGCATTTTCAAGACTGGTTTGTTACATAAGATACTCTTCAGTAATTGAAACTCGCTTGGTCTTCTTTACTCCACAGGAGTTTCTGAAGTCATGCGTTTTTCAGCTTGTCTGTTAGGTTAGCAGCTCTATGCAAATAGTTAGGTGTAAACCTCTGGTAGTAGCTAGTTAGCCTTAAGAAAGTATGAGGTTCCCTCTTGGCCTTTGTTGTGGGAGTTTGTTAGACTGCTTTGACTTTTTCTCTTGCGGCTGGATCAGACCGTTCCCCACAAAAAAGCCGAGATATTTGACTGCAGCTTGTGCTAGGTGATGTTTCCGAGGGTTGGCGGTTAGACCATATCTCTTGAAAGCTTGGGTAATCTGATATGGATGGTATACATGGTCAGACCAACTGTTGCTGTGTATTACAATATCGTCCATGTGTGCCCCACAGAATGTGGATAAGGCTTTAAGACTCTGTCCATAAGGCGTTGGAACATTGCAGGCGCACCATGAAGACCAAAAAGTAAAACCTTAAACTGAAACTGTGGTATTGCAAAAGCTATTTTCTCTCAGTCTGATAGATTAAGGGGGACCTGCCAATAGCCTTTGGTTAAGCCTATTGTGGATTGTATTTGGCTGTGCGCAATTTCTCAATTAGATCATCTATTTGTGGCATTGGATAATTATCGAATATGGATATAGAATTGAGTTTTCAATAATCAAGACAAAATCTCCAAGATTGATTTGACTTTGCAACCAATACAATGGGAGAGGACCAGGGACATTCAGATGGGTCAATAATTTCATCATTCAACATCTCCTTGACCTCTTATTCCAGTATTCTCTTCCTAGCTTCTGAGATTCTGTAGGGTTTCAAATTAACAATTTTCCCTGGTGGGATTTTAATACAGTGAAGAAGTTAGAAACCCAACCCATTTGTCTACAAATATGTCAGAAAATTGAGCTACTGAGTGCCTGATGTCTGCCTGTTGGGATGGTGGCAGATCAGGTGAAACCAGGGTATTTTTATGGTCGGAGTCGGTGAGGAGAGTGGCCATTTTCACAGTGGTGTCTTCACTCAGATCTACTCTCCACTCTTTGAGTAAATTAATGTGATACACTTGGGTCTTCTGTCTCCTGTCTGAGTGTGATGTTAGATAGTTTAAGGGCCCTTTTCTTTCTAGTATGGTATATGGGCCAAACCATTTAGACATCATTTTATTCTTGGAAGTGGGTAAGACAACCAGTATTGGTTGTCCTACAGAGAATGTACAGTGGATGGCTTTCTTGTTATAATTAGGCCGTTGGTGCTCTTGGGCTTGGCCCAGATGTTACCGCACAATATTTCTCACCGTCACCATATGAGATAAATGTTTTTGGGCAGTTTGAGAAATTGGTAGGATGGCCTCTTCTCTTTCTTCCCACATTTTCCTCAACATATCGAATTTGTTTCAGGGTTCCCTTCCATCCAGGAGTTCAAATGGAGAGTATCCCAGGGAAGCTTAGGGGAGTTTTCCTTGCTGTAAATAAGTCCCATGGGATCATCACATGGAAAATGGAATGTCAATGATGGGTAATGGTTATAGGGGGTGTGGCGTGCAGGAGGAAGGAGTCAAAGAAAGGGGTGGCATGGTATGAATGCTTCTTTATTAAATAATAAATAAAAAGGCCCTACGCTCCTTATTCTAAATAGTATTCCCTACCTAACTAAGGAAAACTCGGGTGCTTGTCATCAGGGTGATTGTCCAGATGAAAATGTCCTGTCCTCTGTCCAAAACTACTTAACTCTAGCCCTACTAGATATACAAACAACATAAAGAACACCAGGAGAAGAAATACCTTCTCCTGGTTCACTGGTACCCACCTTGGGGATTGTTTTAAAGAGCCTTATGTAAGAGTTTATGTTCCACAAGGTTATAGAATACCAGGAGGGTGACTCCATCCTCCTGGTCCCAAAGCTAAGTGTCTTTGACGATTTCTTGGGTAACCTTTGCCCGTGTGTCTGATTCAACAAAACTGCTTTGGCCTTATCCTGGTTCACTCAGTGCTTGCTGTGAGAAACCTGAAGTTGTCTCCCTGGGGCCAGGGCCATTGCTATTGGATCCATTTCATGTGGGTGGACCAGTGAGGGAGGATCACCTAGTTGGGGGGTCCTTGGGGAGAGGGACTGGGACACCGACGGGTGAGATGTGGTATCCCCCCCTTAACACCTTTTCCCCATCCTACTACATAGGACGTTCAGAACTACTCCCCCTTTCCGATACGAACACTTTCACATCACACACCAGAGAACGGACTAACACCAGAGCCATCTACCTGACATTTCCGAATACAAGGGTTAGGCAAAGTCAGGCAATTGATCAGAATCACACACAGCTGACATCCTTTTCCCTTTCCCACAGGGATAAAAGGTGGAGCAAGAGAGCACAGTATGAGCAAAGTAGATAGCACGACGAGACAGCTATCAGGACCCGGCAGTTTTAGTGGAGGAGAAAGGTGGCAAATATCGAGAGGCTGACGAGGAGAGACACGACCTTGTCCTTTTTGACAAAATCCAGCGAAACCTCCACAGACAGAATCATAAGACCGAGGACAATAGCCCAAGTCTGTTGCAGCAGTTGTCAACGGTACACGCAGTGTAGCAGCACTGATAAGCCAGAGTGAGGGAGACTCCTGCTACCGTGGTGCCAGCCTTGACTCCAGCTACAAGGAAAGCCAAGCGGTTCATCACAGCCGGTGAGTCAAAGGGAGGACCGATAAGAACGGGGCTGTGATGAATGAAAGTTGCAAAGTGCCAAACTAAGAAAAGTTCAAAGAACTGTAAAATTGTAAAGGGGAACCCAGCTGGAAAAGGGGACCAGCACCACGGGGGTGCTGTTCCGAGAAACTCTGGTCAATCCCCATGTCAGTTAAACTACAGATACTAGAAGGCTGTAGGAGAGCCGCCAAGATAGGTCAAAGTGGTCATACAGGAGGTCAAGCAAAAACCCTGTACAATCGAAAGCCTGTGACCTAAGAACTATAAAGAAAGCAAGGGAAGAGAATCCCGCCACCTGATATTCGAGAAGGGTCTGCACCCGGAAGAGGGGGACCCGGGCAAAGTCTAAAGTCCTAAGAACCCTGCCGAGGTAGGTCCACTGGAACTGTTTAAAAAGACATTGGGCCTCATCACGACTTTGGCGGTAACCCTTAAATCCGGCCGTCGCACTATTACCGCCGGATTTAAGGGTCTGCCAAATCAGGACTTTGGCGGATTTCGCCCCAGCTCTTGGCTGGGGGGAAATCTGCTGAAAATTCGTGCTATTACCGTCGGCGGTAAATCCGCCGGCGGAAAGAGCTCAAATTTTCCCCATTGACCCCAATGGGGAATGGGGCATTCCCTAATGGGCTCAATGGGGTATGTGGAATTACATTACCGCCAAACTCGTGATCCGGCGCTATTAGCGTTGGGAGTTCGGCGGTAGGGCTAATACCGCTAGTGGTAATACAACCTGCATTACCGCCAAAGTCGTGATCAGGCCCATTAAGATTTATGAATGAAGAAAGATCCATAATGAACATGGCAGAGGGAGGCTGAAAGTAAAGAGCGGTCTGTGCCCGGAAGAGGGGAACCCGCGGGTGAATCCATCACCAGAGAAATACGTAGAACAGAACTTTGGGCCTCATTACAAGCCTGTCGGTCCGGTAAAAATGATGCCGGTAAAGAAATACTGGCATCGTTTACTGGACCAGATCATTATGACCCTTTAGGGAGGTGTTACCGGCACTGGCCCCGTCGGGAGCGGCATCCCTGATGCCGGTAGGAGCCCTGACAGACACCTGCCGTGCCCTCGACACCAGCATGCCGCAGACCAGTGCACATTCCGTGGTGGACGGACATGCAAAAACCGGCATAAACATACCGGTAATAAGGCCATAAATGATGCCTTGAATACCGGCATCGTGGGACTGGTGTTAACAGGGATCAGGTGAGCAGAAACCTGCCACAGGAGTACACAATCAGCACAGGTGGACACCATTGAAACCCAGGCACAGCATAAAGACAGCCCACCCACACACCACACCCCTCCCAAAGGAAAAATGCTATCACTAGCACTAGCACTGCTGGAGGAGGAGTACATGCAGGAACAGCTACTCTATGAGGAGGCAGTGAGGCAGGCCATGCAACAAATGCGCAGGAGGAGAAGGATGGCGAGAAGGGCACAGCACATGCCCAATGTGCAGGCCATTGTGCCCTGCAGGCACCCAACAATACCCCGGCAACGTGTGAGCCCATTTACCCTAACCCCAGCACAAATCCACACCCTCTACCGGCTGGACCGGGACAGCATCACGGCAATAGTGGCCCTCATACACGACGACCTCGTGAGTGTCATCAACATACGCACAGCCATCCCCCCCTTGCTGAAGGTAGTGTGTGTGTGCCACTTTTTGGTGACAGGAACCTATCAGCATACAGTGGCCCAACTGCACGGGATATCACAACCCTGCTTCTCCCGTGTGCTGATGCAGGTACTTCAGGCATTCCTCAAACATGTACGTGCCGAATGTAATTGGTGTGATAGACTGCACACATGTTGAGCTGGTGGTGCGGCATGCCGTTGAGGTGGTATACCGCAATAGGAAGCAGTACCATTCGCTAAACGTCCAGATGGTGTGTGATGCCAGCCAAATAATAACACACTATGTGCCAGGTACTCAGGCTCCACACATGATGCAATGGTCCTGCGGAACTCGACGCTGCCTCACTACATGGATCGACATGCTGGACCCCATACCTGGCTGTTGGGTGAGTCTGACCACAGTGCCACACGCATTGACGAGGGGGGTATCTTGCCAGTGCTGGGAGCCTGCCTGCTGGGTGGGCCATGTGGGGTAATGATTGGGGGGGGGTTGTTGCCAGTGCTGGGAACATGCCTGATGGGTGGGCCATGTGGGGTAATGATTGGGGGGGTTGTTGCCAGTGCTGGGAGGGCCATGTGGGGTAATGATTGAGGGGTGTTGTTGCCAGTGCTGGGAACCTGCCTGCTGGGTGGGCCATATTTGGTATGTCTACATAGTGCATCATTGTACGATCCTGGGGTACAGGTGCACACTGCACGAATGGAAACCTTGTGCATCCTGGCAAAACACAATTGTTACAACCATGTTGGTCAAAAGATGCAAGACATCACAGCTACCCTTTCTCATGCCAACATGCAGGTGATGCTGGGCATCCACTGATGGGCTGGCTGCTGACCCCAATCAGGCGTCCACGTAACCAACATGAAGAGGCGTAGGATCGAACCCATGCAAGGACTCGCGTGACTATAGAAGAGACATTTGGACTACTGAAGAGTCATTTCCGCTACTTGAGCAGGTCTGGGGGTGCACTCATCTATGGTCCCGAGAGGGTGGGGCATATTGTGATGGTCTGTGCAATGTTGCACAACATGTGCATCCATCGCAATGTATCCCTGCTCCCGGCCATGGACATGATGCCACAGGATGATGATGACAATGATGATGAGGATGCTGGGATCTCTCACCATCACCATGGCCATGACGGACAGGCTACACGACAAGCATTGGTTGCAAATTATTTCTGATGATTTCATCACACATGGGAATGGATGTGGTCATACTGGGTGATGTGCACTATGATACATTGAATACTTAAACACTCCTGAAAAGAATGGGCAGACAACTGTTTTTTTATGCAACACGAGTGTATTAATGTAAAGTGAACTATGTACATTATGAAACAGGTTGAACATGCACATCTGTTGTGATCTGTTGAACTACCAACACCAAAAGGTCCTCAAAAAATTCCACAACACACCCTTTCCATGTGACACACATTTGCACCCACCCACCCCACAGACGACACCCCAAAGCCCAACTCAAAAACAAACAATGCCCCAACAGATTCCCCCCCACCACGCACTGTAGAGCAAGGCCTACTTCCGCCCCCTCTTTTCTGCAGGTGGATGAGCCCCCATCTGACGTGTCAACCTAACTGAGCGCCGCACGGGGCTCCCATGTGTGGATGGGCTAGGTGTGGCACTGGCAGAATCTACCGGAGACGTGATGATGTGCCTTTGTTCTGCGATGGCAGTCACAAGGAGGTTTATTGATTCGGCCATGGAGGACATGACCTTGTTGCCCTCATGCACCCTTTGGGCCAGTTGATATACCGCCTCAGTTGGCATCCGTGATGTGTTTCTGGTGCTGTGATGCATGGTCTGCCTCGTTAGTTCTGCCACAGTGATGTATCGGTTTAGTAGGGCATGCGTCGCCTCCTGGTGCTGCTCGGTGCGGATGAGGCTGGCCTCAATGTCGCGGATGTGGCATATTCCGGCAAGGGGCATGGGTGGTGGGCTGCAGGGGCCAGGTGGGCTGAATACAGGGTCCAGTTCCTGGTGGTCATTTGCATCATCTGTGGAAGCAGTGGCCTCTGCGGTGCCGCGTGCAGCTGTTGCATGCTCTGTTCTCCGCTTGTCTGGAGTATGTGTGGGTGTAACAGATTCCTCCAGCTTGGGCACGCTACGTATTGGTGAAAGGGGGTCGGGGGGAATGCTTACTGATGGTGATTGTGGCTGATCCGCAATGTCCATTTGCTGTGATGCCGCTTCAGCTTCTTGTGGCGCTTGCCTCATGCGTGGTGTACTGGGCCGGCATGGCAGGTCTGCCACTGATGTTTGGCCATGCTGCTGCTGGCACTTGCCTGCAGGTGTTGTTGCCTTCTTCTTGAGGCTGGTAGGGATGCGGGGGTGGCTGGGGGGACGTGAAGTGGAGGCCGTGGACCCAGGTCTGCTGTCGCTGCATCCAGGTTCCTGAATGCTGGGGGTCTTCTTCTGAGTGTGGCAACGTGCAGTGGTAGTTGGTGTAGTGGCAAGCTCGCCCTCGCTGTCTGATGTGGTGCCTGTGGGCGACAATGCAGGGGTACATTATTGTTGTGTCATCATCCATGTGACAGCCATAACACTTTGTACAATTTGCTGTCATGTACATCTTCATGCTAATGGTGGGGCCCCTATCCTGCGGCACACATGTGTAGGGGGAGCAGAGTTTGTACATCTTGATGTGTGTGCACGTTGTGGGATGTGCATGTCGGTTGGGTTACTGTTGGGTTCTGCGGCGGATGGCATATATATGCTGCCCTGGATTGTGGACATGTGTGGGCTGCCTGTGAGGGGGAAGTGGTATGCTTGTGTAGGTGGGAACATTGGTGTGCTGTCAGCGGGAAGGGGTAAGGGGGGGCCTTTGTGAATGGTGGCAATGGTGCATGGATCTTGGACTGGGGTTGATTGTGCCATGCACAGGGAACATGTAGGACTCAGTGATGTGTGTTGACGCATGCTGACAGTGTGTCTGTCTGCATTGCATGGAATATGTGGTGTGTGCCTTTGGTGCTTGTTGGCACTCTTCATGGTAGGAATTGGTTTCTGTTGAAGGGTCTGGTTGGTGTCTTGCAGGGCGGCAGGTGTCTGGGGACAGTCATGCACGAAGCACTATTGGTCATGAGGGGACAAATAAAGTACATGGGATGTTAGTCATGGTCACTCACCTGCTTCTCCAGACGTTGCAGCATCATGCTCTGCATCTCCAACACCCTCTGTGCTGTCCATGTTCATGATGGAGGCACATTTTTCCTCCCATGTGTGCAGTTTCAGTGGTGAACATCGTCCACCTCCAGTGGCCTGCGCCTGGCTGCGCTCAGCTGATAATAGGTTGCGGACTCTGAGGCGCAGGTCATCCCATCGTTTCCGACAATCCCTTACAGTCCTCAGTGTCGTGCCCACTGCTGAGATTTGGCCACTTCAGTCCAACTTTCTTTCTTGCGCAGCTGTGCAGGCCTGTGCAGGCCTGTGCAGGTCCCCTCCAAAGACTTCCTCCGCATTTTCCACAAGGGTGTTGGCGAGCATGTTTAGTTCTGGCTCACTGAACCTTGGTTTGCGCCGTTGGATGTTTCCACATGCTGCAGACATGTTCCTTGATGCCCCTTCACTGGCCAAGTCCTGGGTGTGGAGGATTGCAATGGATTGTGTTTTTCAAGATGGCCGCCGATGAGTTTCCCGTTCCGGCGCGATGAGGTTACTTCCAGTTCCGGTATTGATGGTACCGTTGTTTACAGATTGTGGGTGCCGGTGTTGGTGTTAATGGCATCGATGGTGCTGTTATGTGGGTTTCTGGCAGCTTTACCGGTATGCCAGTGCTACCGTTAACGGCATGCCGATTAGTACAGCATTGCATGCTCGGAATCAGCCATTGTATCCGCACATGGTGCATGACGGTATTGGTGGCTACGGCATGCCGGTAATTTTGTGATTTTACCGGAAAACTCGTAATGAGGGCCTTTGTGTTAGTTTATTGTTTTGTTGGAAAACCTATCCGGCCCTCAGGAGCAGGAATACACAAGCCTGAAGGCATTGATATAGAAAGGAACTGTTTGAGTAATTGAATAAGACTCTGAGGGGCCTGCGCCCAGAATGGGTGGGCACCGGGGTGAAGCCATCAGCCAAAAGTATTTGTGAATCAGAACATTTGTGTTGGTTTATTGGAACTATCAGGCCCTCGAAAGAAAGAGACTTTCAAGGGAAACAAGACTTGGCCCTTGATGGTCCTGACAGCTACAAGTGGAACTGCTGCCTCATGCTGCTAAAGCTCGAGTGTGTGCTGTGTTCCAACATCCTATCTTGCCCTGTGCTCAGAATGTGGGGAAGGAAGACTCAGGCTACCACATCCTGACATATTATTTTGAGAACACTTCTTTATTTTCTTGAGAACTATCCCACACCCTTTCTTGTACTAGTTGCAAGGTTTGGCAATAGGTTTCTTAGAATAGGCCCTTTTTATTTGACACAACGCCACTAGGACTGCCTTATCTTTCATTTGATGGTCGACGCTTGCTCCCATCTTAGATTTAGGTTTAGATTAGCCATTTTTCCAGCCTGCATACTGTTTAATGAACACCCTTGAACAGTGATCATGAGTTGCCATCATGAGTTCCTTACATAGCTGACGACACTCTTTCTTAACAGTTTTTATTTAGCTTTGTAGTTCTATCCAGGATTTCTACAGGGTTAATTTAAATGTTCCTGCTTCACCTTGTTTATTGTAATCCCAAGTGTTGTAAGAGAGACTACTCCTGAGGCATTGGTCAGCTTTGCAAGAGTTACTATGGTGCAGGAGATCACTTTGATGCACTTCTCTCTAACAATGTCACTCTTGGTAGTCTCTTTATCTTGACTGGGACGAGTGTGAGCATTCAAATAATGATTCATGTTGGTTTCCCTCTGTGGTCTCCTGTTTTCCCTTTTACCTGTTGCCTTTAGGGATATGTATAATACAATAAAGAGTAAGATAACACGTCTTGTTTTACTTACATCCAACCCCCTTTACACAGGAACTCTATAAGGTTTTCCGGCATCACTAGTCCTGACAAAATGGACCGTCTGCTATGATTGATTAAAAAATGTGTATAACAAATTTTTATTCAAATAATTCGAACTGAATTTAAACATAAAACACTACCCTCACCTAACACAGTGTACTAAACACTAAAAAACAGTTACTAAAACATGAAATACAAAGTTCACTTATTTGCATGACACAAAAGATATCACATAACATAACACAAAAAAAATCTCAATGTGTCTCTAAAACAACAACCATCCCAACATGTTTCTGTTCTTCACTGCCCAGTTCGGGCGAACATTCTTCAGGGGAAATTTTTTTTAAAAAAGCATCCACTAATCTCTTCAACACCGTGCTGAAAGGGTAGATTCAAACTTCTATACAGGCAAAGGAAGGAAAGAACCTCCGAGCCTGTAAGAGTAAAAGGAAAAACTAATGAGTTCCAAAAAGAGGGAAAGGAAGTACTACAAAATGTAGAAAAAGAACATGGCATAGAGGTTATGCCACACTCACACGGGTCCCAACAGGGCACCCACAAATTTACCTTTAAATGGTGAAACTTCAAAGCGCGTCACAGGATGACAAATTCGCTGGTTTCTCGCCAAATGAGAGACCACTACTTCACAAAAGCGTCATAGTCCGCTAAAGTATCGCCACACCTAAATGAGACAGAACCAATACACAGAGACCACATGCTCTGTTATATCCAGAAAGGGGCTTCAAAATGCAATTACACATGAAAACAGGGCTCCAAATATCATAAAATAAATTACCTTCACAGATGTAGGGATCAAAACTGTAACAAGCAAAGCAGCAATCAACGTGTTTGCAAAGGAGAAATCCACACAGTCAAGCCGTAAAGTATCAATCTGGAAAACAATGGATGCATGGCAATGAGCACCATATGTCTGGCATCACCCTTCAACATGTACCGATGGGAGTGCTTTTATTTCACCCTCGTGATTAAGACTAAGTGCCCGTACAATATATAGAATGCAGAAAAAACTTCCATGCTGTCCATCCTACACAACGTGGGAAACCCATGGCAAAAGATAACCAAACTACCCCACGCGTACAGGAAGGGAATGTACCGGCAGTGGGAAAATTATCACACACAGAACCACAATGCTAATGACTCACCTGTACACTCAGAGGGATTAAATCACTCTAATGGCAGCTTCCAAACGCACACAGCCAACACTGAGTTCAGTGAAACCAAAAACTGCTGCACACTAACAGTACGTCTATGGTCGTGCGGCAACACAAAGAAAGGACTACACTACTCAGTGTAGGAAGGAAAGTCCATCAAAAGGAAGGGCCATGTTGGAACGGACCCGGCAACATAGAAAAAGGACTACACTACTCAGTGTTGGAAAAAAAGTCCATCAAAGGGAAGGGCCATATTGGAACGGACCTGAAGCCTACTGGTGTAGAACAGATTAGTGGACACCACGAGCACTAAACAGGTGTTTTTTAAAACAATGATATGCTGGCACCAACACAATATGGTATATGCATCTCACACTGTCAAAAATCATACTTGGCTGACCAAATGCCAATCAATGCTTTCGTTGAGACCTAGCACATTACTCTGTTATTTAAAGATAATTTTTTGCTCTACATTCAATAATTTTCGATCCGTTTCAATTCTGGTATGTCCATGCACCTTTTTCAAAATCAGCCATGTGAAATCATTAAAACCATGTTTCTTTTCAATAAAGTGTTTGACAAGGGGAGCAGTAATCACCTGGTTTTTGAGACAGCTGCGATGTTCCACCATTCGAACTTTACATTGCCTATTCGTTTTTCCCACATAATGTAGGCCACACGGGCAAGTGATTAAATATACAACATTGGCTGTGTTACAATTTGTCATTTCACTGAAGACCCACTTTACATCAGGTAGAATTTGCAATACTCTAGTTTCTTTTGTTTGTCCACACATGCTGCAATTCCCACATGGAAAATGTCCTTTCACTTCAGGCATACCCCACAGTCTAGTTTGTCTAACCTGTGGAGTTCGCATTTCTGTCACATCATTTCTGATTAGAATATTCCGTAGATTCTGACTTTTTCTAAACGCCACTAAAGGAGGCAACACTTCTTTACCACAATAGACTTTCTTCCAAGTTTTCATCACAATGGTTTTGATTTTATAGGACAAATTCGAAAAAGTGTTAACAAAAACAGTGCCAATCTTTTTAGTAGTCTTGTTACTTTTCTCCAGCAATGCCTCGCGATTGTTATTGTAGGCTCTTTTTGAAGCATTTCTTATTACTCTAGACGGATAACCCTTGGCCAACAGTTTGTTGGTCAATACATCCGCACTTTGAGCAAAATCATCTTTTAGACTACTGTTACGCTTCAGCCTCAAAAATTGTCCGAATGGCAAATTATTCTTTAAATGTTTGGCATGATGGCTGTTGAAGTGTAATAAAGAGTTCCTATCAGTGGTCTTATTGTAGGGCTTCACTTTCAAAAAACCATTGTGATGAAAAATGGTAATGTCTAAAAAATGGGTCTCCAAATCACATATAGACCCAGTAAATTTCAAAAACCGGTTTTGTTGGTTGAGCCATGTCACAAAACTATCAGCCTCTTCTCTTGAGCCATCCCATACAATCAGTATATCATCTATATACCTCAGCCACTTCCTCAAATGATGGATAAAGGGGTTGGTGGCTGGGTATATCACTGCTTTTTCAAAATACTCGACGTAGAGATTAGCTAAATTAGGAGCCATGGCAGCACCCATAGCAGTACCCTCAATCTGTTGAAAAAAAGTACCTTGAAATTGAAAAAAGTTTTGGGTCAAGGCAAACTCCGTACACCACAAAATAAATGCATTGCTCACAGGATGACCATCCTCTCTATTCATCAACACTTCTTCAACCACCTCTAGTGTGGCTCTTTGGGGTATCACAGTGTACAAAGATTGAATATCCAAGCCTATCAGTAGAGAATGGCCCGGAATAAACTCTATGCTTTCTATTTTGTTAATAGCATCAGTGGTGTCTCTCAAATAACTTTTCATTTTCAAAACAGATGGTCTTAGATAAAAGTCTGCAAATTTGGACAAGGGTTCCAAAATTGAATTAACACCAGATACTATGGGTCTGCCAGGGGGATCAACAAGTCTCTTATGTACTTTGGGCAAGATGTAAAAAACAGGTACCCTTCCGTGATCCCTAATTAGAAATTCACATTCCTGCTTACTGATCATTTCAGCGTCAAACGCTGAAGTCACCTTTTCTTTGATAATATTCATAAGTTTAGCAGAGGGGTCATTAGCAAGTCTCAAATAGCTCACATTATCTGATAGTAGTCTTTCACATTCTCTTACATAATCACTACGATTCATCAACACAATAGCTCCTCCCTTATCCGCTTGTCTGATAATCAAGTTATTATCTTTTGCTAACTTTAGTGCCGATGCTTTTTGTAGCCTACTAAAGTTAGAGTTGCGAGACTTTTCACTGGATTCTAACTTGAGAACCTCTGCCAAAACCTGTCTTTCAAAGACAATGGATTCGGCGGTATGGGAATGACTAGGAGCACAGAACGTAGATGCATTACGCAACCCACTGAAATTGTTGCTGACATATCCTTCATGTTCACTGAAGTATTCGTTCAGACGTACTTTGCGCATAAACGCAAAAAACTCCGTTCTAAATTCAAAAGGATCATGTGATTTAGTAATGACAAAGCTCAGACCCTTATTAAGGATACTTTCCTCTTCCGAGGAGAGGACATGAGAAGACAAATTTATCACCATTGATTCCTTGTACGACTCCTTGTCCTGACCTGGTTGTCCCAGTCTCCCCGATTCGGGCCTTGTCCTAAAAAAGGCATCCTTTGTCTTTGTCTATTGACCCCTCTGGGACCCTTTCCTCTTCCTCTACTCACACTTGCCTGTGCTCCAGGATCATTATCTCCTGTCATGCTTTCTTCACTCGAACTGTAGGAAGTATCTCGAAAGTGTACCCGTCTATTATTTCTCGGAGTTTGAGATGTATTGCCAAATTTGTAACCCTCTGTAACAAATGGAAAAGATTTCTCGTGAGAGAAATTGGTAAGATCTTTCTTCAATCTTTTTACCCTTTCTAAAGTGGTATCATTTTTAAAGTCAACTAGTCCTTTTAAATGTTGTTCAAGTTTTACTTTGAAAGAGTCTAAATCAAGCTCTTTTTTAATTTCTTCTTCAAGTTTAGTAATGTCTATTTCTATTTGTTTAGAAACCTCTGTCGCAGTATCAATAATAAGAACTAGCCAATCTCTCCCACACTTATTAGATATATAACTCCATTTCAATTTAAACTCCTTGTTGTCTAAAAATAGACGTGGCTCATTTCTTACTATGAGGCCTTGAGGAAGGCTTTCACCAGGTTTCTTATTCGTTTGAGATCGCTTCTTCTTTTCATCAGGTTGGCTTCTCGTGTTCATTCAATCTCACTCCATTCGTGCTGTTGTATACGGTGGCTCCTTGGTACTTCGGATTCCAACTAATTCCGATTTGGTAGTTGCTGAGTGTTATCTGCTCTGGTTTCAGGACACCGGGTCCACCACAACTGTATTGTGGTCATGCCACACTCTCTCTCCAGGTGTTTGAACGCCACACCTCCAGCTCTGTTTCTCTCCTTTTCAGTGTTGTCAGATGCAACGCGTCTATGTCGGCTTCTCGCTTGCTCACACCAGACGGACGCTGCACGTCCAGTCTCTCCTCTGTGTCAGCGTGCAAGCCAAATCGTAACTCACTGGCTTCTTTCTCTCATCTCCAGGCTCCTCCCCTTTCATACATTATGTAGCACTGGCAAAGTGCCGTGTTCCTTTTTCTCTGTCTACTTTGGCTTCTTTTCTCCTCTGCATGTCATCCTCTTAGCTTCAGTTAAGTGGGGGTTTTCATTTAGACGAATATTCACAGTTTCCTGTTGACAATAACATGCTGATATTTTCTTCACATAAATCTTTATGAGACAGGATTACAGATTGTTCTAATATTCCAGCGATTCGTCACAGTACACATTGTGATGAAGCGAGCAAACCCATCACTTCTCCCCAAGAGGGAGCACCTCCATGTGAGATTAGGTAGGTGAACCCACTATGCAACACTTTCCCTAGGGGTCCAGGCAAGTGGAACCTCACTGGGAGAGACTCCCCCTTAGGGGACAAGGACTCACGTTCCGGTGAGGAACTCCCAAAACCGAATCATATAATGGCATATTTGGGACTGTCTCCCATATCCAATACTTCCAATTATCAAGAATTGATGACGGAACAAGAGAAAATATGCTATCCACAAGAGTAAAGAGCAGCTGGCACTTTAATTGAAAAGCCGAGATCCACTGAGATGGGTGGATTTAAAGAGGAGTGTTTTCTAACTCTGGGGAGGAAAGAGAGGGAAAAGAGAGGCTCACGTGGTAAAACAGGGTAGGTCCCTGTAACGTTATGCTATCTGAAGGCAGCGCCATGGACGAACACAGATCCCGCAAAGTCCAAAATTGCTGGAAGCCGGCAAGCGAGAAGCGAGCTGCTTGGAGACTGCAGGAGATGAGACTCCAACCTGAGACGAACTGGAGTAGTGGTGGTGGCGTAACAACGAGATTACACTGGTGGCCGATCTGCCCAGCTAACAATGCTGAGACCACTACAGTTGACGCGGGTCCCCAGTGAGGAGTATCGAAGTTGGGAGATAAGGCAAGCCACGTCAGGCAAAGATGCTAGCAAGGAGACGAACGAAGAATTGAGAACTGTGAGGAGTCAGACATGGGAGACGGACACTTAGGTGAAGTTTTATCACAAGATGCCATTTATTAAATAATAAAAGGGGCGATGAACGCCTATCTCTCCCTAACCTAACAAGAAATTCCCTGCCTGTCAAACTAATACTAAAAGCAAATTGACCTAGTGTCCAAAATGTCTGTCCCTCACACTAAAACATACAACAAAATCGTACAGGAACAATTTGGCAACTTCAACATACAAGCAAAAGAAAACAAGAACTCTTGATCAATTCAGAATGTGTTAATTAAAGTTCAATTTCAAGTGGAATATACAGTTCTTTGTATCCAATGCATCTTTCACTTGGCCTGGAAACTTCCTTATATCCACAAGGTCAATAGTTACAGTTTCCACTTAGCAAATCAAAGTCTCTTTCTTCATATATCAACTTGAATAGTCAATGAGCAACAGATTCCTTTCTCAGGAGACCAATCAGTTTCCACTATGTTACATTTCTTCTTCAGAAACAACACCTTATTCAGGATAGACCATTCAACAGTTTTACTTTAGTCAGGATGGTTATACAGCAGTTCATCAAAACACAGTGGTGAAATTGCAATTCTTTTCAAGCTTCTACTTCAACCACAAACCTCTACCACAGGTACAGGACTTCAGCATCTTTTCTTCCTGGTCCACTTGCCTGCCAGGACTAACGACTAATTGTCCCTTTCCTAGTGTACTCGCCTTCCAGGATAAAATATCCTACTGCTACTACTGTACTGTGTGGTAAGGCTTGTTCACAACTTTCCACATTTAACTCCTTAATGGGGAAAGTTAAACCAACAACATCTTGTGGGCGGTAATCTGGCTCAATTTTCGCTGAGCCGAAATAGCGTTACCACCGGGTCCTGCAGTGGTATCAGCGTTATATTACAGTCTGGCCTGAATAAGCCCCCAACACCGGCGGTAATGAAATAAGGGTTCCCGCCAAGAAACTGGCGCTAATAGCGATATCGCTGGCAAACCTGGTGCTAATAGAGCCGAAGCTAATAATGCCAGGGAAATTACATCATCGCTGGAACAGAAAGCATTGCAGCGACCATTTAGAAAAACACAATCCATCAAATATCTCCACTTCCTATAGCCACCCTGACCTGAAAACAAGACAAAATATCCCAGGAGAGTGTCACAGGCAAGGGTGCCTAAGAAAACCAAAATTCAGCTAGGGGAAGCTGGTGCTGCTTGCAGATGAGGTGGTTGCACACCATGGTGAACTGTATGGACCCAGGCAATGCAAAACATCAGCCCACTGGAGGACAGCCATCTGGCATACCATCAGCCAGAAGGTGACATCGGTGGCCAGTGTACCCCCTAATGGGGAGGACTGTCATAACCGCTGGAATGACCTGAGGGTCAGGGTGCACGCACTGCTGTCCCAACACTGGCAGAAGAGCATGGCAACCGGAAGAGGAACTGTTGAGCTACTGGTACTCACCACATGGGAGGAGGAGTTCAGCACAGTGCTGGACATGGAGGTCATAGAGGGAGTTGGAGGTGCGGAGGCGGGTGCAACCAGCCTGGAGGCAGTAGGTGAGTCAAACCCCCGTCCCCAGCACAATAAATGACAGGCTAGCACAAGATGCCCCAATGGCCAGACCCAGGAGCTGGGCATTGCAAGGGGGTGCAGTGAGTGGGTGCCACATCAGCCGCCTACCACAGCAGCCATGTGCCAGTGCACCAAGGCCACCCCTGCGAGTTACAGCAGTGGGGAGGGGGGCAAAGGGGAGCACTACACACTGATGCTGGCAGCACAGGAGTGCCATATAGGGACCTGCCAGTGCCATGTAGCAAGCCACCCCCCAAATTTGAGTGGCACCCGTGGAGTGGACATGGGTGCATGGGGACCAGAAGCATGGATGCCAAACAACACAATGGTGTGCTGGGGAGTTGGTGGTGGCTGGGGGCATAGTGTGCTGAAGAGTTGATGGTGAGAGGGAGGAGAGGGGATAGTGTGCTGGGGAGTTGGTGGTGGGAGGGTAAGGAGGGATAGTGTGCTGGGGAGTTGGTGGTGGAAGGGGGAGGAGGGATAGTGTGCTGGGGAGTTGGTGGTGGTAGGGGGGATTGTTAGGGTACTAAATTCCATGAAGATTTAAAAAATGTATCAATGCACGGACATTCATGATTGTGTCATTGTCGTGTTTATTGATTGGGGTGGTGCCACACAGTGGTGCATGGCTTGTGCCATGTGTAAGTGTCAAAAGAAATTGTCTATCAGTCCCTGGCATGCCATTCTCCCATCCCTCACGTCATCTCTGGCAATGTGTGCATTTGCCTCTGCCACAGGCCCTGCCTCCTCATCCTCTGGGGGTTGCATGTCCACGCCAGGGGGCAGCAGAATATTTCTCTTCAGGAAGATATTGTGCAACATTGCACACACTAGCACCATTTTTCCAACTTTCTCTGGAGTGTACATCAGTGCTCCACCGGTACGGTCGAGGCAGCGGAAACGTACCTTCAGGAGGCCGAAGGTACGCTCGATGCAGACGCGGGTCCTATTGTGAACGTGGTTGTAAGCATTCTCTTGCTGTGTTTGCGGATCATGCACAGGGGTCATTAGCCAGGGCAACTGTGGGTATCCGGAGTCACCTGCATAGGGAGAGGCACAGGCATTAGTGACGGTGTAGGGTGTAGATTTACAAAATATCAGGTCAATGGACTGCTTGTGCATGTAGATGGGTCTTCCTTTCACGGCATTTGTCTATTCTATGTCTATGCATGCAGTGTCTCTCGTGCCTTGCATGGTCTGTGCTTCAAATGCACCCTGTTCCCTTGCAGCATTTGTTATGTAAGGAGTCTGTCGGTGACATGTGCAGCGGACATGGTGACTGTCATGTAGCAGTCTATTTACACTGTGAATGTTGCATGCTTGGTTCCCCATGGACCCTCCCTGGGCATCTGGTGGCAAAGAGTGGGCATTATGGGCTGGCTGCACATGGGAGCATGGCTGTGGCACTGGCAGAGATTTTGTTCTGTGATGCAACTTGGCCATTTGCCAGTATTGCTTTGGTAGCTGTACGTTGCATTGTGGTAACTGTAGTCATGTTTTTTAAAAAAACAGTTTTATTCATTTTTTTGCATAATTATTTAGGCAATATATCGTACAATCATACACATATGAATGAACAGTTACAATACTGGCTTCACGTAATTACAGTAAACTTAAAATTAGCACCAAAAACACCACACTCCCCCTCCCTAATACTATCCACCCTTTGTTGCCTTAGGTCTCTGTAATCTGACTATGCACTAAACAATTGTCAATGAAGTGACCTGTGGATGGTGTTTATGGGGGTATGCCTTCTGGCTCCGTAGCCAGGCAAGCTGGTGCAAACAGCGCTTGTGCCAGTGTGTTTCATGTTATGATATGAAATGATATGGCATTTATAACGCGCCTATTCACAAGTGTTTCAAGGCGCGACGAGGCAAGGGAGGGGGAACAAAGGGTGGACAGACAACAATCCTACTAGGCCAGGTATCATTCAGATCATGCGAGTGCATGGGAAGGGGGAAAGGACAGTGTAGTACATGGGAATAAATAATGACAATAAGTAACAGTAACGGCCAGCAGGTGGCAAGTGCAAGTGCAGACATCAGATGTCAAGTGCTGGTAGGGGGCTGAATGGATACAGAGACAGTCTCCAAGTACGGGGGTGGCCAGGCAGGCAGTGCAGGTATGTGTGACTGGCGGGGGTGGGACCTGGGCCCAAGATCAGAGAGTGTCCAGGTAACCAGTGCAGTTCTGGTTACAGCCAGTTGATCAGCAGGGGAGAGGAGGAGAAAAAGCAGAAGCAAAGAGAAAGGTTTTGAGGTGCTTCCGGAACCGGAGATGGTTCTCCTCAAGTTTAAGGGAGGAAGGGAGGCTGTTCCAGAGGGAGGCCCCAGCTGAAGACAGAGATCTACCACCAACTCGTTGCTTGGAGAAGCGACTGACCCTGAGGGAGTTGGAGGCGGATGAGCGAAGAGCTTGAGAAGGAAGATATTTAGGAAGAGAGAGTTGAAGGTATTGAGGCCATGTGCCCCAGAAGGCCTTGTGGACAATGCATAGGGTTTTAAACTTAATCCTTGCAGCCAGTGGGAGCCAGTGCAGAGATTTCAGTCCTGGAAAGATACGATCCCTGCGTTTGAGGCCAAGGACAAGTCTCGCAGTCCTGTTCTGGATGAGTTGCAAAGGGCGGAGAGTAGAGGCAGGCAGATTTAGAAAGAGGCTGTTGCAGTAATCCAGCCTAGAGAGAACCAGCGCTCTGGAGACAGTGGGCCTCATTATGAGGAAGGAGGTAGCCATGCAGCAATTTCTGGCATGGCTACCCCCATTCCGGGTACCGGGTCCGGGTTCCTGGATGGGAAAATACCGGGCCATTCCGACCTTGGAGGGCCCGGTATTTCCCCAGTCCAGGGACCCAGACCCTGTACATCCCTATTCCCATTTGAGCCCCCATGGGGCTCAATGGGAATGGGGAGGATGCAAACAACGGGCCCGTTAATGACAGGCTCATTATTTGCATCCTGGTTTCTCGCGGGACCCGCTAAGGATGCTTGGTAAAACCAGGCGTCCTTAGCGGGTCCCGCGAGGAGACGTCGAATGAGACGGTAGGGGGTTAACGGGCCGGCAGCTCTACCGGCCCCGTTAACCCCCTAGCGCCATCCTCATAATGAGGCCCAGTGAGCTTCTGGGCGAAGGAGAGGAAAGGAAGAATACCTCAGAGGAGGTGCAGCTGGTAGTGTGACTTCTTGGAGACGTCAGAGATGTGAGGAGTGAAGGAGAGTGTGGAGTCAAAGATGACCCCGAGGCTTTTAGCCTCGCAGGTGGGAGTAGGAAGAGGGCCAAGAGAGGCCGTCCAGAGAGCTAAAGGGAAGGAGGGAGTAGTTGTGTGGATGAGTTATGTCCAGGTGCGTGTCTGAGAGGCTTAATTGTGCTGATCTTCGCCAAACCACCGTTTCGGCTAGGGTCCATTTTTTAAGATCACTCCACCAGTCTTCTATGTGGCAGCCTTTCGGGGAGTTCCATGTCATTGCTATCTTGCGTTTTGCTAGTATAAAAGCTAAATCTTTCATCTTATGTAACGCGTGTGTTTGGGGCATGTGAAACATCTGAGCAAGCACGTTTCTGGCGACAATGGAGTTATGTTAAGGTCACCTCTTGTTAGTTTGTTGGCCACACCAACTGTAGTCATGTTGGTGTATTTGGTTGATACAGTGTGTGTACTACTGCTTTTCCATGCTGGTAAGTCCAACATGTACATGGTCCCTGGTCTGTACTGTGGAGTTGGTGCGGGAGGTGGTCAAGTGCAGATTTCACATTCCGCTGTCTTGCCGTCCTTTGTGTGGTCATTCGCACCCCCACCAATTGTACATGTGCCCTGCAGCGCATGGGTGCTGGCTTTTCTGCTCACCCACTACCTCTGTGCCTCTCCATGTATCCTTGCAATGTGCTGTTCTGTAGGACCATGGCATCGTGGGTGGAACCAGGGTTGCGGGCACAGCAGTGGGTGATGATGAGGTTGGGAGTTGCAGGTCACATGCATATCCAGGGAGTGGTAGTGCTTGTGGTTTCGGTACACTGTTTCATGTTCTGGGGGCCAACAGCGTAACATGCATGCAGTCCAGGGCAGCTATCACATTTTGCTTTTGGGCAATGGCATAGAACTATGCCTTCATGGCACTGACCTGGGCTGGGGTGGTAGTCAGTGAGATGTGGCATTGCATCAAGCACCTGGGCCAGCACTGCACAGAATGTGGACTGTGCCATGCCGTGCATCATGGCCACGGAGTGCTGGAAGGTGCCAGTTCCAAGGAATTGTAGAACAGACACTAGTTTCAGCATTGGGGGCACAGCTGTCCGGATGTTGATCCCGCTCCCTATGTCGTCCTGTATTGTGGTGAGCAGCTCTGTTATGGTCTCCCTATTGAGGTGATACAGGGTGACCAACTGGCTGTCAGTGAGGGGCCAAGGCGAGGGCCTGACGCTGGGGATCGGGACACTCCTTGCTTGGGCTCTACTCCTCCTCCTCCTCCCCACCCCCACCTGTAGTCCCTGTAGCCTGACCTGGTTGTCCAGCCTCTCTACTTCCAAGTGCAGAATGAGCAGCTGCCTGCCCAGCTCACAGTCGCTAGTGGCAGGATGGTGTTCAAAACCGTGTTTTGGGCAGGGGTGTGCCTTATGTAGCCCTCTGGGATGGATTGGGATCACCTGTGGCTTCATTTCAGGCATCTGTGTTCATTTACCTCAAGCTGGAGGCTTGTTGTGTGGCTGTGTCTGCACTTCGTGTCGGCCGGCTGTAAATAGCGCCGGCTGGTTTTACAATCAGCGATAGTCAGCGGTATTAGCGCCGGCTCATGATCCGGCAGAGCGGTATTGGTGGCACTAATTCCGTTACTGCCACTTTTAAGGGTTACCTGCGACTCGTGATGAGGCCCTTAGATAGGCAGTGATGTTCTGATTTAATTTGGTTTCCTATAAAATAAAAACTTTGTCCTGAATCCTAATTCATTTTAAACACATGGTGAATATGCACTCAGGGCAAATCAAATGTACACATGGTGATGCAAGTGCTTTAAAAATTCCACTTTCAAGTTATTGCCATTTTGACCATTGAAGTGACCAGTATGGATAATTTTGCATTGTATAAAGCATTGACATTGGAATTTCATAGATGTCTAGTGTGTTTATATTTAAATTGATTTCATTATTTATATTTTTAATAAATAGACCTTCTGCACAAACCTGTGTGTTTCTTGTCCTGAAAAGGGAGGGAGGCTGGAGGGATTCGATATTGTTAAATTTGTATACCCCAGGTTCATAAAAAGAACTTTGTTAAATAAATAAAATTATGCATGCCTGATTTGCGGCGGGTGGCCAGTTGTCACCTGATTAAAATATCCTATAAAATGAAGCACCTCCTGGTCTCTTTAATAACTGGGTTATTAATTGCAGTGGGCGAGTTTCTTGCAAGACATTCATTTACATAACACTCCATCTTTCATTGAAGGTGACAAGCAGATGCAATCTACACTGACAACATCACTAAATGAGGATCCCTTGTGAGGACGAAGACCCTTAAAACTAGTATTGGAATTCATGTTAGCTGGGGGTTCTTCGATTCTATGTAACAGAGCAAACAGTCTTACTCTCATTTACAAGATTCCATGTTTGAGACTTATCACTTCAAGAGATATTGAGTTGTTGGAATGTGTTGATCTAATTAGAACTGGCCTCATTACTTCAAACCTTCCATGAAAAATTGTGTATATGATACTAATGGAAAGAGAGTCATTTCACCAGATGAACTATGATTTGGTTCCTTATTCTGATATGAAATCTTGTAATATTGTAAAACGATTCACTGACCAAAGGAATGCCTCTTAATAAAGAAATAAAAATGTGTTGCCAGGGTGGGTTTCGGAGCAAACAAATAGTATATTTTGTGGATAATAAAAATACATCCCGAACTTGAAGAATGGACTGATCATGGTTGTCATCAGCTTAGCAACCAAAAGATTCAAAATCTGTTGTGTGTAACGCTCACCTGATTCCCGCAGAGGCGCCGGTCTTGACTGGGTGAATGCTGTATATTCAAAGGTGATGTGTAACACACGGTTGGCTCTTTGGGCTGGACCTCTGTGCACTGTATGTCTGACTCGAAGAGTAAGATGTCTGCAGATAGAAAATATGGGATTAATGAACTGGGGTTATTGGGTGCCTCTCTCCTCTTCCCTTTCTCTTCTCCTGTAGAACCCCAAAGGTTAACACCCTCACCTTAGGTAAGTGAACGCCGAGCTCTCCATCTGCCTCGGGGCAGGGTGCCGTAACCAGTTTCTTCACTGGATAAGGGTGCAGGCCTCTTGACCTCAGAGGACTGCTGTCCGTCGTTAACTGCACAAACGGTAAGTTCTGGGCACTTCAAATGTCTTAAAAGTCTTTTGTAATGATATCTCTTGTTTTGCAGGGTTCCGGCGATGGCGGATGGCGGGCTGATGAGAGTTGAGGATCAAACCCGCGTGAGAAATAGAAGCGCCTGGAAGCATGTAAGTAAGCGCTTGTAGCCTGCTTCACGATGCGCACTAACTGTCCCTTTTATCTTGCAGGTACAAGTTCGGAGCTTTAGAGAAGCTGAAGGGTGCTGGAATACCCACTGGATTCGGCGTGGGAAGGAGTAATGGCACGTGAGTAATAAAGTTGCCCAATGTCTTTAAACGCACCTTCTTTTGTCTTTCAGATGCGGGATGCAGCGCCGAAGGCCTCCGGAGCGTGCGAAGAGCTGGTAAGCTTTTGTCTTTCAGATGCCGGAATGCAGTGCGAAGACCTCCGGAGCATGCGAAGAGTAGGTAAGCCTTTGTCTTTCAGATGCCGGAATGCAGCGCGAGGCGTTGGTGACAGCCAATGGACCAGGTAAGAGATGCGCTGCCACTGAAGACCGTAGTGCTAACCTGTTCTTTCTTTGTCTTTACAGGTGCTGCTGAAGACTGGATTCCAGGATGGTAAGCCTCTGTTCCCTTAGGCCCAGGATCAGAAGCAGAAGACACGATGAGCGTTCTGCTGCAGAGAATGCAGAATAACGCAAAGCAAGATTCATCCATCGGGTGTGGTTTAAATAGCCTCCTGTAGTGCTTAGGTGTCTCCTTCCACAGCCACGCCTAAGAAAAGAGTTCCTGCTTTCCAGAAGAGTTCCAGTGTTCTGAACCTAGGGAGTGGCTCCTGCCCCACCCAACAGGAAAAGTAGTCCCAAACAGAAGAGGATCAGGGGTTCAACTGGCAGGTAAGTAAACAGCATGGTCTGCTGCAGGTAAGTCCACCCAAGCATTATGAGCCCGGCGCTTCCAGCGCTGGGACTGGGCATCTTTATGAGCCTGGTGCCACTGGCGCCAGGACAGGGTCCAAAAGGTCCCAATTGGGACTGGCTGGCACTCGGAACCGGGGTTATGGGTCTGCTTCCAAGGGAGTCGGGCAAGTCCTGATCTTTTGGAAGCAGAGATCATGACAGCACCCCCCCTCAAGGCCCCTCCCAAACCGGGCTTCTCCGGGGGTTTGGGCTTGTTAGGAAATGTTCGATGAAATCTTTTGATTAGACGAGGCGCGTGGACATATTCTGCAGGTTCCCAGGATCTTTCTTGGGGACCGTAGCCTTTCCAGTCAATCAGGTAAAATAGTTTAGATTTGGAGATCTTGGAATCCAGGATGCTTTTGACTTCAAACTCGAGTTCTCCATCAACTAGAATAGGTTTTGGAGATGTAGTTAGTCGGGTTTGAGGTTGCACGGGTTTTAATAGAGAGACGTGGAAGACCGGATGTATCTTCATGTGAGGGGGCAAGTCCAACTTGACCGCTACTGGATTTACTATGGTAGTGATGGAATAGGGACCAAGGTATCTTGGGTTGAATGTGCGTGGTCCTTTTAGAGGTAGATATTTGGTGGATAACCAGACTTGATCTCCTACTTGATATTGGGGGGCTTCCTTCCGATGTTGGTCTGCTCCTTTCTTGTATTGTTCTTTAGCCCTTTGAAGGTGAGAAACGGCTTCCTTAAAGGCTTGGGTGATTGTAGAATGCAGGTGGTCTACTGCTGGTGTTCCAAGATCTTGGAGTGGATCCAACTCCGAGGTTCGAGGGTGACTACCGTATAAAAGAAAAAACGGGGTCTTCCCAGTTCCCGAGTGGACAGAGTTATTGTAGGCATATTCGGCTATCCAAAGGATATCTTTCCAAGTTTTTTCAGTTTGTTGTAGCATGCAGCGCAAATACTGTTCCAGAGTTTGATTGGTCCTCTCGGTTTGTCCGTCGGTTTGAGGGTGGTGGCTGGTCGAAAGTCTCACATCAATTTGAGCCGACCGACAGCAACTTCGCCAAAAATGAGAAATAAATTGACTACCTCGATCCGAAATTAGAACTGAAGGAAAACCGTGCAGTCGGACGATGTTTTTGAGAAATTCTCGGGCCAGAGTTGCTGCTGTTGGTAAGCCTTTGAGTGGAATGAAATGCGCCATCTTGGAGAATAGGTCCACGATTACTAGGATCGTATTGTATCCGGAGCATGGAGGTAGATCGGTGATGAAGTCCATAGAAAGCGTATGCCAACGGCGAGGCGGGATGTCAATAGGGCGTAAGAGGCCGACTGGTTTTTCCTTTTGACTCTTGTTTTGGGCGCATACTCCACAGGACATTATAAAGTCTCTGATATCTTTTTTCCAAGACGGCCACCAGAAGTAGCGCTTGATCTTTTCCGAGGTCTTGGTCATACCGGGATGTCCTTCCATTAAAGAATCGTGATAACAAGAGATTACCTTTTTCTGTAAATCTGTGCTGGGCAGGTATAACCGTTCTTGGAAATATAATAGGTTGTCCTTCACCGTAAAGTCCTTTCCCTGCAGATGCCAATTCTGTATGTCTGCTGGAGTTACCAGTAGCCTGGCTTTATCCTTAACTTCCTCTATGGATTGTGTGGCGATTACACCTAGAATTCTTTGTTCGGGAATGATAGGTACAGGTTTAGGATTGATCAAATGTTCTTCCACTCCCATCCGAGAAAGGGCATCAGCTTTACCGTTTTTTGTACCAGGTCGATAGGTAATTATGAAGTCAAACTCGGCAAAGAATAGTGCCCAACGGAGTTGCCTAGAGGATTGAGCTTTTGCGGTTTTCAAATATTGCAGGTTTCGGTGATCTGTAATCACAGTAACGGTGTGTCGGGCCCCCAAAAGATAATGCCGCCAAGCCTTAAAGGCGGACTTGATAGCTAGAAGTTACTTATCAGTAATAGTGTAATTGATTTCAGGAGGCGAGAATTTGCGGGACCAAAATGCCACGGGATGCAACTGATTGGTTACTGGGTCCTTTTGTGATAGAACTGCCCCGATGGCAAGGCTCGAAGCATCAGTTTCAACGATGTAGGGGAGTTCTGGGCGAGGATGTTTTAAGATCGGTGCAGAGATAAATCTAGTCTTCAAATTCTGGAAAGCTTGTTCCGCCTCGGTAGACCATTCAAAACGTTTGTTTTTCTTTAACAAGGCGGTGATGGGCTGGACTATTCGAGAGAATTCGGGGATAAACCTGCGGTAAAAGTTAGCAAAGCCTAACATGCTTTGAACACCTTTTACGGAGGATGGCGATGGCCATTTGAGAATTGCATCAACCTTCTTTGAATCCATACGCACTCCGCTAGGTGATAATATGAATCCCAAGAATTCAACTTCAGTCACGTTGAAAACACATTTTTCCAACTTAGCGAAAAGTTTGTGTTGACGCAATCTCTCGAGGACCATTTTCACGTGTTTCCGATGTTCAGTTTCCGATGAAGAATAAACGAGGATGTCGTCAATGTAAACAACAACACACACATCTATGAGCTCTCTGAGGACATCGTTCATAAAATATTGAAAGGCGGCCGGGGCATTGCAAAGTCCGAAGGGCATGACCTGATATTCAAATAGCCCATACTTGGTGCGGAAGGCCGTCTTCCATTCATCGCCCTCTTTTACTCGTACCAAGTGGTAGGCTCCTCTAAGATCCAGCTTTGTATATATGCATGCTTTTCTGACTTGGTCCAGGAGTTCAGGGATCAAAGGTAACGGATATCTATTCTTAACGGTGATCTGGTTCAGGGCGCGATAATCTATACAAGTTCTAAGGTCCCCTTCTTTTTTTGGAACGAAGAACAAAGCTGAGGAAGCAGGGGACTTGGAAGGACGAATAAACCCATTCGCTAGGTATTGATCCAGGTATTGTCGGAGGTGAAGATTCTCAGGCTCGGTGAGGGCATAAATTCTACTACAAGGAGGAGTAGATCCAGGTATCAGGTCTATCTGGCAGTCATAAGACCTACGAGGAGGTAGAGAGTTAGCCTGATCCTTCCGGAAAACATCTTGGAATTCTAGGTATTCAGGAGGTAACTGAGGAGCCTCCAAGGAAATTGCTGCCAGTGCAACACCAGGTCGAGGGTGACAAGTGGAGACACATTCTGGAAACTGAACCGTTCTTGCTCGCCAATCGATCTGAGGATTGTGCTTCTCTAACCAAGGAATTCCTAGAATAATCTGGAACTGGGGGGCCTTGATCACATCGAACACGATCTTCTCATGGTGTCCATCTTGACTTACTAGCGTCACTTCTTGGGTGGTATGCGTTACTGGTCCGGAGGCTATCTCCGTACCATCCACCGTAGTATTGACGTCCTTTACAGCCTTTGGACAAAGAGTCAGATTCATCCTCAAAACCATTTCATGATCCACATAATTGCCGATGGCACCGCTGTCGACGTAAGCTTCAATCGCATGTAATCGATCCGGATGTTCAGGGCTAATGAGGACCATAGGTATCACGAAATGCGAGGTCACGGAACTGGTTTTAACGCTCGGCAAGAGGACCTCTATTCTTGTCGGGCGAGGTTGTTTCCCTGCTCAGAGTTTGTGACCCTGGTAACTGCAGCTCCTACTGCCTTCTTGGCTGGTTTCACCGGACAGTCTCGAAGAAAGTGCCCCGAGTTTCCGCAATAGAGGCATAATTGCAGCTGTTTTCTCCTTTCCCGCTCCTTTTGTGTTAGTGGTCCTTTCAGGCCCCCTATTTGCATGGGTTCCCCGGAGTCTACTCCTTTGGTAGGAGTCGGTGGTTTGGAAAATACTCGAGCATCAAACTTGGAACGATCGGCCTTCCTGTTCTGCAGTCTGTGGTCAATTTGAACGACTAAGTCAATATAGTCCGAACAGTCTTGCGGGGGATTCACTACTTGGGCTAACACATCTTTGAGCTCTCCACGTAGACCTCTATAAAACAGCGTAATCCTTTTGTCCTCAGGCCATCGAGTTTCCACTATCAGTCTGTTGAAAGACGCAATATAAGCCAAAAGGTCTTGATTACCCTGTCGCAATGAAAGGAGCTCATTGTCCAAGGCCTGCCCCTGTGAATGTCTTGCAAACAGTTTTTCCATACTGAGCTGAAAAGCTCGAAAATCATGGAGAACCGGATCATCTTGATTAACTAGAGGGATCGACCAGTCTGCCGCATTGCCACTAAGGTACGAAAGCACGAAAGCTACCTTAGCTTGATCAGTTGGAAAGGCTGCTGGCCGGCATAAGAAGTGCAACCGGCACTGATTAATAAATACTGCAAACCTCTTTGGGTCACCAGAAAATCGTTCGGGCGGAGCCAGAGGTACATTCCCAGGTAGGTTGATCTGCACTGGGTTCGTAGAGGATGTTGAAGGAAGATTTGCCCCTGATGCGGGTAACGGAGTTTGTCCGGCTTGTGACTGTAGCAATTGTCTAGCGAGATCGTCTGTTCGCTCCTTGGAAATAATCAGTTCCCTTCTTAGAGCATTCGTTTCCTGACGGGCTGCATGCACTTCTGCTCTTAGTTCCCCAAGTAACTGGGCTAGCTGGTCGGTATCCGAGGTTTCCATAGCGCCTGGGTGGGAGTTTTGCGATAGGCTTTGCGTTCTGTAACGCTCACCTGATTCCCGCAGAGGCGCCGGTCTTGACTGGGTGAATGCCGTATCTTCAAAGGTGATGTGTAACACACGGTTGGCTCTTTGGGTTGGACCTCTGTGCACTGTATGTCTGACTCAAAGAGTAAGATGTCTGCAGATAGAAAATATGGGATTAATGAACTGGGGTTATTGGGTGCCTCTCTCCTCTTCCCTTTCTCTTCTCCTGTAGAACCCCAAAGGTTAACACCCTCACCTTAGGTAAGTGAACGCCGAGCTCTCCATCTGCCTCAGGGCAGGGTGCCGTAACCAGTTTCTTCACTGGATAAGGGTGCAGGCCTCTTGACCTCAGAGGACTGCTGTCCGTCGTTAACTGCACGAACGGTAAGTTCTGGGCACTTCAAATGTCTTAAAAGTCTTTTGTAATGATATCTCTTGTTTTGCAGGGTTCCGGCGATGGCGGATGGCGGGCTGATGAGAGTTGAGGATCAAACCCGCGTGAGGAATAGAAGCGCCTGGAAGCACGTAAGTAAGCGCTTGTAGCCTGCTTCACGATGCGCACTAACTGTCCCTTTTATCTTGCAGGTACAAGTTCGGAGCTTTAGAGAAGCTGAAGGGTGCTGGAATACCCACTGGATTCGGCGTGGGAAGGAGTAATGGCACGTGAGTAATAAAGTTGCCCAATGTCTTTAAACGCACCTTCTTTTGTCTTTCAGATGCGGGATGCAGCGCCGAAGGCCTCCGGAGCGTGCGAAGAGCTGGTAAGCTTTTGTCTTTCAGATGCCGGAATGCAGTGCGAAGACCTCCGGAGCATGCGAAGAATAGGTAAGCCTTTGTCTTTCAGATGCCGGAATGCAGCGCGAGGCGTTGGTGACAGCCGATGGACCAGGTAAGAGATGCGCTGCCACTGAAGACCGTAGTGCTAACCTGTTCTTTCTTTGTCTTTACAGGTGCTGCTGAAGACTGGATTCCAGGATGGTAAGCCTCTGTTCCCTTAGGCCCAGGATCAGAAGCAGAAGACACAATGAGCGTTCTGCTGCAGAGAATGCAGAATAACGCAAAGCAAGATTCATCCATCGGGTGTGGTTTAAATAGCTTCCTGTAGTGCTTAGGTGTCTCCTTCCACAGCCACGCCTAAGAAAAGAGTTCCTGCTTTCCAGAAGAGTTCCAGTGTTCTGAACATAGGGAGTGGCTCCTGCCCCACCCAACAGGAAAAGTAGTCCCAAACAGAAGAGGATCAGGGGTTCAACTGGCAGGTAAGTAAGCAGCATGGTCTGCTGCAGGTAAGTCCACCCAAGCATTATGAGCCCGGCGCTTCCAGCGCTGGGACTGGGCATCTTTATGAGCCTGGTGCCACTGGCACCAGGACAGGGTCCAAAAGGTCCCAATTGGGACTGGCTGGCACTCGGAACCGGGGTTATGGGTCTGCTTCCAAGGGAGTCGGGCAAGTCCTGATCTTTTGGAAGCAGAGATCATGACATTGTGGATGGCACTTGGCTTTAATAAACCTAGTTTACTTGACTTTGTTTCTTGGAAGGGGTCGCCACCATATTTTGAGCTGTTTGTCTTTGTGTGCCAATTTAAAATAATCATATTTGATTGTTTTACAAGAGGAGTGGTTATCAGAATCACCCACTCTATACAGCTTTCTTGTTTTTCTACAGCTGGCAATACAAGGCAGTATGGAAAACCCTCCCTCTGCAGGTCTTATTACCGCTATTGGAAATACTTTGGGAATTGAAGTGGAAAGGTGGCAATATTTCACACTTTGGTATACTTGCAACAAAGCTCACATTTACAGGGGAACTCTCTTAAAATACGTGTTAGTAATGAATATCTATTGAAACCCTGTGCACTGTATGCTTCACGCTTTTCTCGACTGCTTGATTGGCTTATTAGAAACCTGGACCTTGGAATATAGTAAAGGTGATGTGATTTTAGCAGAGGATTTGAATTCCATGTCTACTAATGAAGAGGTTAGGAACAACGGATTTAAGGAACATTAGGCCAGCAATGGGCTCGCAAATTAAATGCACAAGGCTTCCACAAACTAAATGGAAATTAGATAGTGGATATTCCCAGTAGGGCTATTTGCCATAGGGATGGCAATTATTTGAGCATTAATTATATATATGTCACTTCTGATTTGTTTCATAGGGGTACACATTTTAACATCATTGAAATGGGTATAACTGATCACAGAATGTTATGCAATTGCTCTTGATACGTTAGAATCATATAATGGTGCACCAACTGCACTAGTTGTGAATGTGGCTAAAAGGTGAGTCACCTGGTGCTTGAAAAAACATTTGTAAATGTAATCAGGCAATACTCTGTTCAAATATTTAAACAAATGGGGTGCCCTGTGGATTTGAAGAAGGTTTAGGAGAAGAGTCTGAACTGCAAGCCTATTTAATCATTATTCACTTTTATTATTTCATAAAAAATCATTGCACAAATCATTGCACAAATATTCACTAAAACATTATTAAATCTTCCATTACATTCATTCATATTATAATCAGTATCAAAAACTGTCCCAATATTACAACAATTCATCATTAGGAACCATTTTTATATGAATCAAGCTTCCAATTTTTTGCTGAGAGTGGTAATGATGGCTCTTACTTTTGTTCCACAAAGAACAACTTTATCTCTTGCTAGGAGTGGTGTAGCCACTCCTGCTAACAGTCCACACCAAAACCTTTGATCAACTTTAGGTGACCTAGATCGTCCACATTTACTTTACATAGGACTTCCATTGTTTAATAGTTTTGACTTTAGCAACATCTAGCCACTTTCATCCATATGTATGTCAACGTTTTCCTCATGATTTGTGAACTTTTAGCCCATTTTCTAATTTCTTTAGCATTTATTCAACTGTCTCCATGTTGCGTGCTTCGACAATGAACAACATCTAATGTTCTTGTGCTTTTCAATCTGATCGTGCCATCACATGCGTGGAGTCTGAGTATATCTTTCAGCATATGTAGTGGCCCGTGAATCGCTTTTTATATTGTAGGTGATATTAGAAAGGTAGCCATAAACCAGTTTGTAACATCACGTTCGCTATAGTTTTTCTTTTTCAATTCAAACGTAGATAGGTCGTCATCTATGCTTTAACTCTTGAATGCGTTGTTTAACATGTCAGGTGAATCGTCCTTCCCATATTTGTATTTAGTTTTTAGTTTGCCCGATCTCACAGAAACCACTCCTTAGTCATCTGATGGTTCCACACCAAGTCCTGTGTTTCCTTCATTGCTCAACGTTTGAAGCCATTTACGTCTATACTTGGTCGTGTTTAAACAAAGTGCTTTCTTGCACATATATCATCTCATTTGGAGTGAAAGTACGTTAGATTTTCCTCAGATTCATTTCCTATGTTCATAAAAGACACCATGTTAACACTATTTGGCAGTAAAGCTCCTACTTACAGGCAGCCTATGATGTACAGGTATAAAATTTAAAAAAAAGAGATATTCATTGTAACATTAAACTTATTAGTCGTATCCCAAAGTAAAGAAATAAAACAAACTGGATGATTAAGCATAGGCACTGCTTTCCCCAGCAAGGCGGGGAATATATGTTAGATAGAGCACATTACAAAAAATAAGACATAGGTTTTTGGTTTCTAATTATTAATCTAGGATCAAACACGTCGACCACCAATTAAATCCTATTATGTTAAACATTTGGACTCAATATTTTGGTGAATTGTATGCTCATCCATAGGAATATGAGCCATTGAATTCAACCAAGGTTTACATTGCTTGGGAGCTACATCTTGAAATTGATGACATTGCAGATCTCATCTCTAAATCTAGCAACTCAAGATCTACAGTGCTAATGGGCTTTCCAATAGACTATTTTTAGATGCCCCTGATTTGTTGGCTTCAGTGTTTTATTTGTATTCTTACATATAAAGACGGGTAAGACATTGAAACCTGGAAGTTTTTACATTTTTCATATTGTTTCTATCTTTTCTTTTGAGTTTAAAGATGTATTTATGTATTTAATATCAGAATACACAATTACAATCTGAGTTTGTGGGAAACATAAATTATATATAAAAAAAAACAATTACACATCTAAAAAAAAAAAACAATTCCTGTAATAGTGCCTCGATGCCCGCGGGCTGTGTGAGCGCTCTAAAAATGCAAATAAATAAATAAATAAATAAATAAATAAATAGCACAACTTTTAGGCTCAATAACAATTGATAACAAATACAACAGGAGATTCATTCATTTGCGCTATATCCTATTGTGTATAGACTAGAATATAGACAATATAAGATTAGTTTTCATATGAGCAAGTTACTCAGATTGATTAATAAGTTTGAGGAGGGAGATAATAAGGGGGGGAGGAAAAATCTAACCACAATCTGATGAATAACAGGCTAAAGGGAAATAGCAATATAGCCATAACCTGGACAGGCGATGTATCAATCATGTAAACTAAGCATTTGTATTATTTAAGTAATCAACTAAGAAATGACATCTTTTATTATGTTTCAGAGTAAGTGTGAATTGGCAATAGATTTTTCCATTCTATGAACATCACATATATTATTCCACCAACCTTTTATAGACATTTTGGTAAAATCCTTCCAATTCGATGTAATCAAGCATGTTGCCAGAAGTATAAACAGGTCAAATATAACAAAAGATGATCTAATCTTGCAGTCATTGAAGGTCAGGCTTCCAAGTAGAATGTTGGTCAAATTCAAGGGGATAGATATCTCAAAGATGTGTTGAAGGAAAGTCCATACGCATTTCCCAAATGTGTTTACTATGGGACATCCCATAAACATATAGCTAAAGGTACCAGAAGCAGGGTGACATAACCAACATAGATCATTATCTGCTAGTTTAGACAGGAAAAGTTTCCTAGGGTGATAAACACTTGATGGATTAAAAAGTAAAGGTTTTGGGTAAAATTTGCTGATGTAGATGTAGAGACCCAACTTGGACTAATTGAAGAGGTATATTGTATCATTAATATCGAATGGCGAAACAAGAAATGTTTCATAGTTAGCCACGTAGATGGGTTAATGTCATTAGTAATGGAGAACCAGCTTCTGGCTTGTTTGAGGACAATGCTCTATGGTAATTTTTAAAATTGTGAAAGTTAACACCACCATTGAAAGCCTCAACTTGCCAGCAGCAATTCTATTATTTTTATCAGAGCCCCAAAGGAAATCTAAAAGTATCCTGTCAATAGATTTGAAAAAAAGAGCTTGGTAAAGGAAAATGGAGCATTTGTAAGTAATACAGAATCACAGGTGTAAACATCATTTTAATGACCTCTAATCTTCCATACCAGGACAGGTATAAAGGAGACCATGTAGATACAAATCCACTAAATTTTGATTGTAATGTTAGTAGATTAATTTTAGTCATTTGAGGCAGAGAGGAAGCAATTGCGATATCTAGGTAGTTAATAGAATCAGGATTCCAATTAAGACTGAAAGGGCAAGATCTTCCTTAATACAATAGGCATTAAGGGGAAGCATTTTGGATTTATCCTTGTTCAACTTATACCCAGAAAACTGAGAAAAGAGGTTGATCGTGTCTAGTAAGTGAGGAAGTGTTGTGGTTGGGCTTTCAAGGAAAATCCAAATGTCATCAGCATAGGCAGACAGTTTAAATTCAGATTTCCCACATCTGATTCCAACAATGTCTCTGTTTGTATGAATCCGTTCTAAAAGTGGTTCAAGGGCAAGTACAAATACAATAGGTGACAGGGGACACCCTTTTCTTGTACCTCTATGGAGGGGGAATCTAGGAGATAATTGATTGCTGATACAAATTGAAGTTTTGGTTTTGAATATAACAGCTTAACTAATTTAATATAACCATCCCCAATGCTATGCCATTTAAGAGCTTGAAATAAAAAATCCCATTCTACATGGTCAAAAGCTTTTTCTGCATCTAGTGCAATTGCCATATAGGGTTTCTTGGGATAAATTTTCTTATGTATGTAGTGTAGGATGTTCATGAAAAGTCTGGAGTTTGCTAATATTATTCTACCTTTAACAAATCCTACTTGGTCTAGAATAATTTATTTGCCCATCAAGGATTCTATCTTATTGGCCAAAATGTTTGCAAAAATCTTACAATCCGAATTAATTCACGAGATTGGCTTATAATTCTTGGGTAATTCATTATCTTTATTTTGTTTGGGAAATAGGAACAACAGAGCTTCTGTAAAGAAAACAGGTGATTTATCAACTCTAGAGAAGAAATTGTAGAGAGATTCAAGCTTAGGAAAGAGGTTACCTGAAAAATTTGCAAAAAAGTCCATAGAAAACCTGTCTGGTCTCGGGACTTTCCCTTCTTTAAGGTCTTTAATAGCCCTATTGATTTTATTAATATGAATGGGACCATCAGGGCTACTTAGATCCGTATTAATAGGATGCTTGTGTTTCAAGCGATCCAAAAAAGTATTGAAGTTGAGATTAGAATCAGTATGATTGGAAGAATATAGGCCTGCATAGAATTTTGTAAAAACATACAGGGTATCCCAGGATATCCCTATCAGAAGTTACTGTTTGACCTGAGTCATTTTTAATAGCAAAGATCCTAGATCTTTCCTTTTAAAATTTTGAGATACGAGGCCAGCGCTTTGCCAGCTTTGGATGACTGATATATTTTGGATTCTGAATTTCAGGAGCACACCACATGCCTGCTTAGTGTATTTTTTGTCAATAGAGAAACAAAGAGATAGAATTTGTTTGAGCGCAGTATCATTTGCTGCAGCATTTTACCCTCTCTCCAAAGCTCGTAATTCATTACATAGGCTGTCTAAGTATTTCTTGGCCTCTCTTTTCCTTTTAGCAACGTATGAAATCATTTTGTCCCTTTAAAGCAGCTTTGTAGGCATCCCAATTATTGGCAGTAGAGGTATCCTCATCTTTATTAACTTGAAAGAAAAAGTGGTGAAATTCGAGAAAGGATTTCTGGAAGTTACTAACCAGAAGGAGGGAGTTCTTAAATCTCCATCTACTTATGTGATTATCAATACATCCCAGTTCAATATTAGTAACTACGGCAGAGTGATCTGATATTAGCGAGCATTCAAAAGATGGGTCAATTATTGCACTTACTAAGGATTTGGTAACACAAATATAATCAAGACGTGATAATGAATTATGTGGCAGGGAGTGAAAAGTGAAATCTAAATCAGTTGGAAGAGCAAGCCTCCATGTGTCAACAACGCCAACTTCTGCTAGGCAATTTGTGAATTCAATATGTGATTACTGCGTTTGAAATGGCAAGAGCATTTTCTATCTAAAAAGGGATCAATGATATTATTAACGTCTCCACAAATTATCAGATTCAGAAAATCTGCTTGCAGGATCATCTGTTTCATTTCGATCAAAAATTTGGGATCAGGATTGGTGGGCCCATAAATATTTAGAATTGAAAAACTTTGAGAGTTAATTAATAATTTAACTAAAACCCATCTACCACTATTATCTATGTCTTTATTTAGGATCTGATACTTAGTACCCTTCTTGATTAGGATAGCCACTCCTTTATGCTTACCATCTGCCTGACTGGCCAAAACCTCGCCCCCCGAACCCTCTTTAATTTCATGGATTCCTGTAGTGATAGATGCGTCTCCTGCAAGCAGGCAATAGTTGGTTTGAATCTGTTGATATAAGCAAGCACCCTTTGACTCTTAATTGGATTGTTAAGACCTTTAACATTTCCTGTCAATCATTTCAATGCCATATCTTAAGGAGAAGTAATAATAGTAATGGTACTAAACAATATAGATGTGAGAACCTGAAAATATTCAACGTTTCCAGCCTATCCAGAAACGTACAAATTCCAAAACAGAAGTAGAGCTCTGAGAGTAGTTAAAGAAAAGTAAAAATGTTTACGTGGAACAAAAAAAGAAAAAGAAATAAAGAAAAAAAACAACATTGCACCATCTGAATGTAGGGTATTGTCAAATAGGAACTTATTGCTTGAAGGTAATCTGAATATTCCCACCCATTATATAAGGGGAAATGAGGTAGAGCAAAAATATAAGGCACAAAGTTCAGAGTCGCAATGCCAAGTGCCGTAAGGGGGCGTAAGCGCATCACACAATGTGCGAGACAGTAAGCAGCAACCAGAGGAAAAGTCAGCTCCATATAGTTCTTAGAATGACAGTTCCAGAGGGATGATTATGCAAACTAAATGCTATTGAAGCAGAGAATGAAGCAAAAACCTCTAGGAAATAAATAAATAATGGGTGGCTAGTGCTGTCTGTATCCATTGCTTCCATCTTCTGCAGTCTCATGTAGTTTTTCTAATTGGTTAGGTCCTTGAATGAAAAGGTCTTACCATTAATGGTAACCTTCAAAGTGCATGGATGAATCGGGCCATATCTAGCATTTAATTGCTGAGTGCTGGTCGATATGAGAGTAGTTCTTTCCCGAGTTGTGTTTCTAGAGACATCTTGTGAAATGAAAATTCTACGGCCATTCCATATAAGATGTTCCATCCATTTTGCTTTCTGCAGGATCAATTGGAGTTGCGTATATTCAAGGAGCAAGACAATTAGTGTTCCTGGTGTGTTTTTCTTAAATGACTCTGCTCTTTTAGGACCAATCCTGTGTGCCCTTTGGATATTTAGATCTGTAGACGGTTGTAGATTCAAAATATTTGCAAGGGTTTTTTTTAAAAGAAAAAGATCTACATTATCCCCTTCAACTCCTTCAGGAAAGCTGAAGACGTGTAGATTATTTCTACGATTTCTATTTTCCAGGTCTTCATTTTGTTTTTGCAGAGTTAGTGTGGATTGTTCCATGTGAGCTACCTTCGTAGCAATGTCTTCAGCCACACTGACCATTCTTTCAACTTCCTCAATTCTGTTCTCAACGCTTATCCATCTTTCATCCAATTGTTGGAGCATGATGTTGGTAGCCTCCATGAAGGGCTTGAGAGCACTTATTTCCATCAAAATAGTCTCCATATTTGACTCCAAAATTGTTTGGCTTGGAGGAGGGGAATCACTTTTGGGCCTCTTTTAGGTGGTCACTGCTCTTTCTTTATTAGATGAACCTTTTGTTTTTGTTTTTTGGTGCAGACATCTTGATATATGAGCTAGGGCCACAAAAGATCTATAGAGTTTCAAACGTTTCTTCACCCTCAGTTATATCAAGGTTTGAAGCTGATTACTCGATATTAATGCCGCTTATTGAAAGCTAATATTGATTGGAGGTCTCTGGCAGATCTGCATCAATAATGGGAGTAGGAGGTGCCAGGATTCACCATATGTACATTCAACCAGAGGAAACTTTCTTTTCATTCTCCTTTTCTTTAGACACCTCTTTCTATAAAGAAGAAAATCTCTGCTAAAATTCCTATTTGTAGCAGGAAAGCAGTTATTATCGAACAACAGTCAGCAACAAATATGCTTCCCCATAATATAACACTAGATTCTATCGCCTAAAATCACGTACCAAAGGAATCACCCTCCACCACAATCCAGCTATAGCTACGTCCGCACAGACCAAACCTATCCCTATTCAAGGCAACACTAGACTTTCTCGTCTAAGATCTCGTACTAACGTAAACACTAGCCACCATAATTCAGTCATAGCTCTGCCCATACAGACCAAGCCCATCCCCAACCTTCACAATAAACATTACAAGACACCTACAGCAGTGACTACCAATCAAACCGCCAGTCTCCCAGATGCACAAACTGCGACTACCCCCATTGCACCAAAAATCAAGCCACCAGTCAATTTCAAAGGAATCCTCATTAACGCCCGGTCAATAGGAGCCCACGCCATCGAGATACACAATCTCATTATTGAACAACAACTGGACTTCCTAATAGTCACAGAATCCTGCCTCCACCAAGCATCTGGACCAGTCAAACAAGTAAAAACATTAGGAGTGTATCTAGATGCCAACTTTACCATGGTCAAACAAGTAAAAACATTAGGAGTGTATCTAGATGCCAACTTTACCATGGTCAAACACATATCTGCACTCTCGCCATCCACATCATATACATTCTAATGAATTGCCTTAAGCCGCCAGTTCCTCACACCCACAAACTGTATTACTCTGACCAGGACGCTGATTCTATGGAAGTTGGACTATTGTAATGCCCTATTACTAGGGACGTCCAATACCAACCTAAGTAAATTAATACTAATGCAAAACAAAGCATTACGGGCAGCTCTAGGAATAAAAAAATCCGACCATATCTCCAACATCAGGAGGAAGACCCACTGGCTACCCATCAAGGCCAGAATCATTTTCAAAATCTTGTGTGTCACCTATAAATATCTCACTAAAAAAACTCCTATCTATATGAAGAACACCATAAAGAAAAAAACATCCAGCAGAACGCTTAGATCCAACAACAGTTTGCTGCTCGTTGTTCCTCGCTACAAAAGTACCAGAGCAGGAGGTAGCAGCTTCCAAGTTTTGGCCCCCAAACACTGGGACTCCCTCCCACTAAACATTAAAAATGAGGAATCCTTCTCTGGATTCAAAACATCTTAAAAAAGCCTGGCTATTTAACCAATTTTAGCAAATGTACACAATAGCCAACGTTAGCCAGCCTCTTTCGGTCCAGTCAGCCTCTCTAGGTCTAGAAAGACTTACACCTATCGGAAGACTTAACTGGACCTTGTAAATAACTGATGATGCCTGTATTGTTTACTGTTTCTACCTATATATGTTAAAAGTCTATGCCATAATGTCTATTTTGTAACACTGTATATTTACAAATATGTAAGTAAATATTCCAAATCAATGCCAAAGATGTCTGTAACTATGCCGTGATACCCCAGAGTCTGGGTGTGTAACAAATGCAATAAATAAATAATAAATAAGGAAACCACATCCTTTTAATGTCATTTAATTGTCTGTAAGAGCATCAAAATAAAGATTCCAATCGAGAGTATCACATGAAAACCCAGCCTTTTTTGTATGGAAAACCAGGCTTTTGTATATAGCAGCCTGTGTTGTGAGGGAAATCTGTACCTCGGTATAGAACAGGACCGCATCGAGCCTCCGATGCAATCCGACACAGCTGACAGGATTTGCGACGCTCCGAAACTTGCAGGCCGATTCATGGAATCAACGTGCGCCGAAAAAACGGCGCACGCGTGCGAAAACGTGCGATTCGCAGTGCGATTATCGCTCAGAAAACATCGCACATCTATTCATGGAAGTCTGTGCACGCGCAAAATGTGGGATGTGTGCTGAAAAAGTGCGCGCCGCACGCTGGCACACGCTGGCGCACAGGTCCCCGAACGCCGTGCGATAAGGCCACAGCGAATTCGCACATAGCACGGCGCACATAACAAAAGTAGGCGTAACACGGGGCGTCACATGCAGAATGGGGAACAACTCGTGAAATTGTGGGCGTCACGGGGGAAGTACAGGAGGCAAGTGCGCAGAATGCCCACACGCTCGCCTACAACACGTATTCATGGAATCGAATAGGGAAAAACAGCGCACGGCCAAAGACGCGCACAGGCCCATACATGTCCGCCACACGAAAGTAGGCGGTAGCGTCCCTGCGCAGGAAAAAAATGTGTGCCAGAGAAGGCCCACACGCGATCGGGCCTGGGGGAGCGTGTGCGTGTATTCCAGGGGTGCGCGAGAAGTTACACACGCGATTTGCCTGGACGCGTGTATTTCAGGGGTGCGCGAGAAGTTCCACACGCGATTGGCCTGGGCGCGTGTATTTCAGGGGTGCGCGAGAAGTTCAACATGCGATCGGGCCTGGGGGAGCGTGTGCGTGTATTTCTGAGGTGCGCGAGAAGTTCTACACGCGATTTGCCTGGGCACGTGTATTTCAGGGGTGCGCGAGAAGTTCCACACGCGATTTGCCTGGGCGCGTGTATTTGAGGGGTGCGCGAGAAGTTCCACATGCGATTGGCCTGGGCGCGTGTATTTCAGGGGTGCGCGAGAAGTTCCACACGCGATTTGCCTGGGCGCATGTATTTCAGGGGTGTGCGAGAAGTTCCACACGCGATTGGCCTGGGCGCATGTATTTCAGGGGTGTGCGAGAAGTTCCACACGCGATTGGCCTGGGCGCGTGTATTTCAGGGGTGCGTGAGAAGTTCCACACGCGATCGGGCCTGGGGGAGCGTGTGCGTGTATTCCTGAGGTGCGCGCGAATTTCCACACGCGATTGGCCTGGGCGCGTGTATTTCAGGGGTGCACGAGAAGTTCCACACGCGATTGGCCTGGGCGCGTGTATTTCAGGGGTGCGCAAGAAGTTCCACACACGATTTGCCTGGGCACGTGTATTTCAGGGGTGCGCGAGAAGTTCCACACGCGATTGGCCTGGGCGCGTGTATTTCAGGGGTGCGCGAGAAGTTCCACACGCGATCGGGCCTGGGGGAGCGTGTGCGTGTATTCCTGAGGTGCGCGAGAAGTTCCACACGCGATTGGCCTGGGCGCGTGTATTGTAGAGGTGTGCGTGGGCGCGTGTATTTCAGAGGTGCGCGAGAAGTTCCACACGCGATTGGCCTGGGCGCGTGTATTTCAGGGGTGCGTGAGAAGTTCCACACGCGATCGGGCCTGGGGGAGCGTGTGCGTGTATTCCTGAGGTGCGCGAATTTCCACACGCGATTGGCCTGGGCGCGTGTATTTCAGGGGTGCACGAGAAGTTCCACACGCGATTGGCCTGGGCGCGTGTATTTCAGGGGTGCGCAAGAAGTTCCACACGCGATCGGGCCTGGGGGAGCGTGTGCGTGTATTCCTGAGGTGCGCGAGAAGTTCCACACGCGATTGGCCTGGGCGCGTGTATTGTAGAGGTGCGCGTGGGCGCGTGTATTTCAGAGGTGCGCGAGAAGTTCCACACGCGATTGGCCTGGGCGCGTGTATTTCAGGGGTGCACGAGAAGTTCCACACGCGTTCGGGCCTGGGGGAGCGTGTGCGTGTATTCCTGAGGTGCGCGAGAAGTTCCACACGCGATTGGCCTGGGCGCGTGTATTTCAGAGGTGCGCGAGAAGTTCCACACGCGATTGGCCTTGGCGCGTGTATTTCAGAGGTGCGCGAGAAGTTTCACACGCGATTGGCCTGGGTACGCGATTCCATTGGACCAAAGGCCCTGACAGCGCAGGCGCGTCTGTGATGTGACACGCGCGGGCATGTCCCTGTACCCGGGGGAATGTTACAAGACCAAAAACTGCACGTCCGAGTGTCAGCCCGCGTAATTGGAGGATAGTGCCTCAGTGCGTATACGCGGAAGTGACGTTGGACGTGTGGTGCGGTTTAAAAGGTGCGTGTAGTATGTCATTTCCTTGTACGTGCTTCCCGTGGAGAGCGAGTGGGTGAAATCTGTACTTCTTGTCGGTTCACACGCGATTTACTTCACAGCATTTCTAGTTCGTACTCCCTGTTACCTCTGTCAGTATTTTTCTGATTTTCTCTTCGACCTGTTTCCTCAAACAGCGTTGACTTCTCCTTTTGTCCTGTCTCCTCAGACAGTGTACAATTCTTGTTTTGGCGGGGGTGTTGCCAACGCGCACACGCGCGTATTTTTCACGCTCTTTTCCCAGGCAGACGGTGAGTATTTACCAACTGTGCTAGCCCCGTGTGTAGCGTACCCCTTCAGAGGTCATTGTAGGCTGCGTGTGACACGCATACGTTCATTTTTGTGTTTATGGGTGCCACAGCGTAGTGCAGGTTCCTTTTCCCACGCACGTGGTCTACGAGGGGTCGCGTGTACGTCATTCTCTGTTTTAGGGGTGCCTGTGCGTTGTGTGACCCGTCATCTTTCCCCAGGGGTTCCATACCGCCTTGCTAGAGCACTTGGGTACGAATTCCATCTAGTACCCTACCCCTTTGACCCCCAATTGCCCAGGACAATTGTCCACTGCAACTTCCATACGCACAACTCCATCAGTGCCATGGCTGGGAGGCGAGCAAGTGGTAAGGGTGGCAAAGGTGGCCGAGCCTCAAGAGGTGGGTGTGGTGGGCGTGGTAGGGGACGTGGCCAGGATTTGCAGACTCCTCCTAGCCCCCCAGTCAGGGACACACATCCCCCCCCCCCATGGTTGAGGGAAACGTGGCTGACACCATCCCTGCTCAGCCCTTGTTAGACCGGCCCGTTGTGGCACATGACCTAGCACAGGGTGACTCCCAGGCTGACTTCCAGGTCGCCAAGTCTAGGCCACGGGTGGCGGCGCAAGCCAGTGTCACCAGGCCACGTGGTACAGGGGCAGCCATGTCATCTGCTGCCCCGAGTAGGCGGGGTGGGGAGGCTGCAGGGGCAGCTGCAGCTCCGTCCACCCCAGCTCTGACTCCCCCAGCAAGGACAGTGTTGGTCCCGGTACATCAGACTGAGGTTCCCCCTGCCATCATCACACTTCAGCTAATGCCTGCAGAAAGTCATGTGGTCAGTGTGCCATCGCACACTACTACTACACAGTCCACCGATGCTCCTGCCCCTAGTGTCCAGAACGGCGTAGGGCACTCCGGATCCCCACCACCCACAAAAAGAAAGAGGAAGAGTGCTCGTCCAGTACAGGCTGATGACCCCGACACGGCAACACGGTCCGGTACGCCAAGGAAGCCTAGCTTCAATGATGCCGAACTGGATGCACTTGTGCAGTATGTGTCCGAACATGACGCCAAAATGTTGGTCACTTCAGGGTGTAGGATTACACCTGCTCGACGTCAGGCACACTGGCAGTCCATCGCGGAAAGCATAAGTGCCCTTGGGTTTATGAGGCGCACAGTTGTTGAATGCTACAAGCGCTGGAACGACCTTAAGCGTAGGGCTAAGAAAAAGCTGGCCTCAAGTCATGCCGCAACTCTGGTGACTGGAGGTGGGTCTCCACAAGAGGACATAGAACTCACTCTACATGAGCATGTTGCTGGGACCTACGTCACAGAGGAGCAGATCCAAGGTGTGGGAGAACTGCCAGATTACGAGGCATTGTCCGGTGAGTGCACATGCATGTGTGTGTGATCCATGTGTATGTTGTTTGTGGGAGGGGTTCTGGTTGAGTGCCAGGTCAGGGTGTGTGTGCCTGAGTGTTTTGGCCCACCCATGTGCTTCATCCAATGCATTCGGCGCCCCGGAATTTGGGTATTACAGTATCCCTTCTGGCCACAGTAGGCGTTTTGCACTACATCGCGCCAGTTGCCCTTGAAGTGGCATCTTGCTACAACATTGTTCCGTATTTAGCTGTGTTCATTCAGGCTGATTGTAGGAATTCACCTGGTTCTACTGCGCATCACTCTGCCCTATTGTCACATATATGACATGCCTATGGTACATGCCATCTGTGTGATGGCATGTGTCATGTATGTGTATTGGACATGCCACTCACAGGCCAATGTGTGATGGCACTGCTAGCCAGCATGCAGCTGATGTGTTGCTCTCCCATCTTGGTGACACCAGTGTCTGACATTTTCCTCCCCTTCCAACTCATGGACAGTGCATGCATGGGAGGGTTATAGTCATGTGGGACATGTGTAAATCAAGTACTGGTACTGTAGCTTGTCTGGCCTAATAGCGTGCCATGGTGCTAATGCCTGTTCCCATTTTTTGTCTTTCATGTTTTTGCAGAGGATGACGCACCTGATGCTGCTGAGGGAGAGGAGATGGTGCAGGCCCAGGACGGATCTGAAGCACGACCAGGCACCAGTGGGGGACGTGGTTTGGTGGTGGGGGAGAACCCTCTCTTGCTGCAGGCCATACTGTCCAGGGGTATCCCTGGTTGCACCTCCCCAGAACTCTTTTCAGGTGTTGATTCGGATGAGGCCTATGTGGATTCGCAGGTATGTGTTCATGGAAGGGATACTGTTCTGTCCGACCCACCTGCACCAGGGGTAGAGCCCACTATGGGGATGTCAGTGTTGGTAGGTGCGCTTGTGGTGGTTACGGATGCAGGGCCACACTCCGCAACATCTGATCCTGTTCCTGGGCCAGCAGTTCAGAGGGAAAAATGCAGTCCTGCAGCCTCAGGCAGTGCCGACACAGCAAGGCGCAGTTCGCCTTGCCCCAGACAGGTGTGGTGCCCGCCAACGCGGTGGCCGTCCGCCACCAGGCAATACCGCATGGGAGCAATCCATTTACGGTATTGCCAACCAACAGGCAGCATCATCAGAAATGATTGCTCAAGCCATGGAGAGGGTGGCCACTTCCATTGTCCCCCCAGAAAGGCAGATGGAGCTACTACAGCAGGCAACAGACTCCATTTGCCAATCAGTCAGGGAGGACATGTTGGCGTCCAACAGGGACAGACAGGAGGCCCTGGACAATCTGAGGGAATCAATTTCTATAGATGCCCAGGGACAGAGGGAAGCCCTGAGGGGAGAGGTCCGGCACTTCAGGCAGACTCTTGTGGACCTTGAGGCTTCCACTGTCACCAGGACGGAACAGCTGCTGGAGCGTGTCACCCGTACGCTCTCAGCAGAGATGCAGGCAACTCGGGCGGAGGTCCGGGCAACACGTCGGGTGTTGCATGGGGATCTCCGCACCATACCCCTCCAGAACGAGGCCTTCCAGACCCGCATGCTTGCTGCCATGTAGGACCAAACTAGGGCTTTGCGTGGGCTGCCTCCCATAGCACCACCACCTCCTGTGGCAGCAGCAGCAGAGGTTGAGGAGAGCGAATCCAGCAGTGAATCTCCCACTATTTAGTAGCCGTGCAGGCCATGAGCCCATGGAGGTGTTTTTTTTTCGCAACATTCACGCAGGTGGCTGTTGGTGGGCACCCTGTCCTCGGACCTCCTGGGTGGCCTCCCCCACCCCCCTCTGGCCCACACATGGCCATTTTTGATTTCTGATTTTTGATTTTTTGTTGCAGTGTGTTGCCTTGTGTGGCTCCCGTGGGCATCCACTGTATTCTGGCTGGGCACATGCAGGCTTGTCCTGAGTTTGGGTTAGATGCTTGGGTTCGTGAGACACACACCCCTCCTGCTTCCCGTTTCCATGGGCTTGCAAAGGGTGTGCCCAAGTGACAGTGAATTACACAGTGACGTTGGACTCCCACGAGCTGTGCGGGCAGTCTGTAGTCAATACTGTGTATACATTCCTAGTGCATATTGTTGTTGTATTGTGCACTGCATGGTGCATTGATGTGTGATTGTGCATCCATGTCTCCCTCCTGATTTGCAGGTTCATTCCTCATGTCTTCACAAGGCCGTCCACTTTGGAGATAGAGCTCATCGTGTGAGCAGTGGACTCCCATATGTGCGTGGCAACAACTCTGTACAGTTGGAGGTGGTGGATGTGCTGGCATTCTCATGTTGTAAGACTACGTATCCTTTGCCTTAGTACTGTCATGTTTATGCTATGTCGATTGTATTGTGGTAAGTATTTGGTCATGTGTGTTGTTGTTTCTACATTTATGTGGGCATATTGTGTGTGGCCAGTTTCCATTAGGGACACTGTACTTTGTGACACGTGTCATGTTTGGGGGATGACTTTGTTTGCTCTCACATGGCATGTCATGCCATGGTGTGTTGGGTGGCGGTGCTGGGGAGGGGTTGGGTGACATGGCACTGTTGTCATGTTGTGTCTTGCAAGGGGGTAATGATTTTAGCAGCATGGAAGTGTGTCTTTTGGACACAGCATTGGTGGTGTTTGTGTAGGTAGGGAAGCACACAATGGAACACTTCCAGATGTACAATCTCAGGCTGGTATGGTTGTGACAGTTGACTGTCCATTGACACATCATAATTGTCAGTTACAATCATCATTGATTGTCAGCTGGTATGTGCCAGGGCTGTGTGCACTCCACAGGGGTGTGATTTTATGTGAAGTAATTAGCACGAGCTGCGTATGGGCTGCCTCACCCCGTGCCCTTTCCCCTCCCATGCGCAGTGGGCATGCATGTGGTTGGGGATGTGGGGGCACCACCATGTCCACGGCCAGGCCCCTGCGTGTTGCAACGTTGTGCAGGACACATGCTGCCACTATGATCCTGCACACTACTGGGGGAGCGTATAACAGCTGCCCGCCAGAACGGTCAAGGGAGCGGAAGCGTGACTTGAGCACTCCGAATGTGCGCTCCACGATGCCCCGGGTTGCAATGTGGGCTGTGTTGTATCTTACCTGGGGTGGCGTGGTGGGGTTCCGAATTGGCGTCATTATGTGGGTGCTGAGAGGGTAGGCACTGTCCCCTGGGGAGGTGGTGATGGGTATCATCAGTGGGGTTGTGACATTACTCAGTATCTGACATGCATGCATGCGCAGTGGCATTTATACTCACCGAGCAGCCATGTAACGCCATGCCGCCCAGCTTTTATGTCCCGGTTTAGGGTAGACATTCTGTAGATAAAACTGTCGTGGGTGGAGCCTGGATAGTTGGCGTATACTGAGGTGATGATTCCCTTGGCATCACATACTACCTGGGCGTTGATGGAATGCCAGTGCTTGCGGTTTCTATAGATGTGCTCAGTTGCCCTGGGGGGACGTAGAGCCACATGGGTGCAATCAATGGCACCTAGCACTTTGGGGAATTGTGCCACCCTGTAGAAATCCTGGGCAACAGCCTGCCTTTCTGCAGGTGTTCTGGGCAGGTATATGTGCCTGCGGACTGATGGGCGTGCAGTGATGATGGCCAAGACCTGGTGTAGGCAGCGTGACTGCGTGGCCTGTGACAACCCCCCACTATGGCACTTGTCCGCTGAAATGATCCAGTGGCCAGGAAGTGCAGTACATTGAGGACCTTCTCAAGGGGGCTGAGTGCTTGGGAGCACAGGGTGGTTGATGTGAGGTCATCCTCCCACTCACTGACCAGGTCGAGTATTATGTGAGGTGGAAACCTGTACCTCCCATACACATGGTCATCAGGCATCCCAAAAAGGCTGGTTCTGGGTGTAAAAATTCTGGCCCGGACTATCCTCCTCCTCCTCCTGCGGTATCTCACGGCCACTGCTGCTAGGAACGGTATGTTCATCCTGGCGTCTGAGCTTGTTTGTTGTTTGCCTGCACTTTTATGCTGTGCGGGTGGACGTACGCCTACTTCCTGCTGGCGTACGTGTTTCCGGATTGGCCACGTTCGTTTCCATGAATACGTGTTGTAGGCGAGCGTGTAAAACTTCCCGCGCAGCCCTGGAATACCCGCGCCCAGCCCAATCGCGTGTGGAACTTCTCGCGTTCCCCTGAAATACACGCACACGCTCCCCCACGCCCGATCGCGTGTGGAACTTCTCGCGCACCTCTGAACTACACGCGCACAGGCCAATCGCGTGTGGAACTTCTCGCGCACCCCTGAAATACACGCACACGCTCCCCCAGGCCCGATCGCGTGTGGAACTTCTCACGCACCTCTGAACTACACGCGCCCAGGCCAATCGCGTGTGGAACTTCTCGCGCACCCCTGAAATACACGCACACGCTCCCCCAGGCCCGATCGCGTGTGGAACTTCTCGCGCACCTCTGAACTACGCGCGCCCAGGCCAATCGCGTGTGGAACTTCTCGTGCACCCGTGAAATACACGCACACGCTCCCCCAGGCCCAATCGCGTGTGGAACTTCTCGCGCACCTCTGAACTACACGCGCCCAGGCCAATCGCGTGTGGAACTTCTCGCGCACCTCTGAACTACACGCGCCCAGGCCAATCGCGTGTGGAACTTCTCGCGCACCCCTGAAATACACGCACACGCTCCCCCAGGCCCGATCGCGTGTGGAACTTCTCGCGCACCCCTGAAATACACGCACACGGTCTCCCAGGCCCGATCGCGTGTGGAACTTCTCGCGCACCCCTGAAATACACGCACACACGCTCCCCCAGGCCAGATAGCGGGTGAAACTTCTAGCGCATGCGTGTTCCCGAAACCCGTAATACGCGTTCCCCGCTTTGCGTTTGCTGTTTGCCAGTCCGGAAAACTGGTACAGGGTTGGCACGGCCCTTTGCAATGGTTTTGCGATCTTGATGGCTTTTCCTTGCGCAAGGGCGTTCTTGGGGGCGTAACTGGCGGTGCTGCAGGGTCGCTGCGCCACTCTGCGCCACGTCTGCTTTTGGAGGCGAGAATCCATGAATACGCTGTGTGCGGAAATTGATTTTATCGCACGCGGCTGGCGCAGACATTCGCACGGGCACGCTGTGCGCCAGCCGCGTGCGACACTTTTGAGAGGAATTACATGAATCGGCCTGTTGATGTCGCAGAGTCGAGGCCTCTTGTTCGCTGGGTGAGGACTGCACAATGGAGCTAGACAGAGAGTCTGGGCTCCCGCCAGAGGTAAGGAGAAAGGGTATGTGAGGGACAGCAGTGTAGGAAAAATATAATTTATAGCCCTCTGGTAATGTATAATCATAGTGGAGTGGGAGCTCTCTTTTATGCTGCCATCTCGCAGCGTGCTTGGCCACGCCCCCCATTGTTTCTATCTTTAAGAAGGGAGACAGATCTAATCCTTGCAACAACTGACCTATCACTCCCCTGGATCCAGACAGTAGAATATTTGCTTCCTTAGTTCTGAAGGAGCTTGAATCTTGGGCTAGTAAAACAGATCTGGGTTGTTTGACCGAATTCAAGCAGTTTGCGGCAGAATTGTTCATAGTCTATTCTGCCACAACTCTGTTTGACCTTCGTTCACACAACCGAAACCCCTGCACCCGAAGCATCCTTATCTTAATTCTCCCTCCCCTCCATGGAGCGCGTGGGACACCTCCGCCATCCACGCTTCTCATATTCAGTATATTAGGCTTTGAACAAATGGAACCACCCAAATTCGATCAAAACTTCCATACAGACAGTTTGATTCCAACAAATGAGGTGTTACCAGTAAAACAGGAGGACCTAAGACATTTCAGACTGGTTTTTGAAGAATTGTGAGCACATCACTGAACGATTTTATCATGGATAGTTTCGAGGGAGAAGTCTGGGGTAAGTATGCTCACTCTATTTTCCTGGCTGGTATTGACCGTTCAGCAGCTGGTAAACAGTGCTAGCCTGTGGAATGTTAAGTGCTTTGAGTCTGCCGGATGGTCTATTAAAAGTATTGATCCACTTATACACAAAGACTAAATCTCCTGGGATGTCTCAAAAATAAGATCAAGGTATTTAGATGATTAAAGCAAGGCTATGTTTGGGCCCAGTCCCTTTTTAAACTCTATGGGCCTCATTACACGGTATGCGTTAACCATGGGGCTATTAGCGCCATGGTTGCCACCGGTATTTTACCGTGTCCGCCTTGGTGGATGGCGGAATTACCGGCCTACTCCAAGATGAGCGGGCCGGTAATTCCACATTCACCAATGCACTTCCCCATTCCCATTTTTGCCCCCATAGGGCTCAATGGGAATGGGGAAGGAGGTAATTACGGTACTGCAAATTGCGGTACTGTAATTAGCACCAAGGTCCCTTTGCGGGCCTGTTCCTTAACGGCTGGTAAAACCAGCCGTTAAGGAACAGGCCCGCAAAGGGACCTCGTAGTAAGGCGGTAAGGGTTTACCGGTACCGGTGCCCTTACCGGTACCGGTAAACGCTTACCGAATACCGTGTAATGAGGCCCTATGTGTCTGATAAGAGAGGGTCCCTGGAGAAGGCCTCATTCATATCCCCTCAAGTAGCCACTCTCAATATATGTTGGCTAGTATATGCGGACAATGTAGTGCTCTTGGACTTCACCCACAATGAAAAGCAGTGTCTTATCAGTTCTTTTCATCAATAAAGGCTGGAAAATGATCTCCTAATTAACACAAATAAGACCAAAATAATTAGATTGTTTGCTCTAGGAAACAGCATGGTTTTGTATGGACAAGTTGAAATAACAAGCTTGAAGTTGTAAGTGACTTAATATTTCTGTGGTACCTTCGCTCCAAAATCAAAGGAATGTTCAATTACACAAATGCTACGCAGAAATCCATCCTTATGAGTGCTAAGAATAAAAGAATGTATAGGTGAATGGCAGGTTTTCCGCAGTCACCCATGATCACATTTTATAGGGCGAAGGTCGTCCCAACATTGACTTATGGGTTGGAGATATCACACCAGGTGAATGGGGTTGACTTGAGTTCTGTTGATGGCCTCTTATGGCAAAGACATCTCTCATTGCCAAACTGTGTACCAAATGTAGTGCTCTGTTACAAAATAGGTCAATTGTCCTTAAAAACACGTATTACATGGAATCATTCATTATATAGGACATTTTCTGACTTCCCCTCAATAGTCCCTATTTCACGATCTGCAATGTGAAATTCTGAGGGGTACAGAAAGAGCAATTTGTAGGTATTGAATAAGTGTTTTAAATTATTAATGACCTTAGAAACCACTTCTGCTAAACCAGTACAGGACCCTACCCAGGTTAAAATAATTCTCTGGCTGAGGGACTGGTGTGAAAACATGCGCTTCTGTCAACAATCACAAATCTTTTTATAATATAGCCCGGGAACTCAAAAAAGCTAAAGTGACTTCCTATTTTGAAAACCTCCCAAATGTGACATGTAGAGCTCAATTTATGAGATTTAGGGTGAATCTGCTCCCACCTCAGGAGATACTGGACATCAGTTGGACATAGGCCATTGGTGCACTTGTCTGTATAGCTACCAAGCCTGGTTTGCATATGGTTTTTCCCCTTTTGTAATGGCTTGGCAGGCGAAGAACGATGGTCTGGAGGGTTGCCCAGAGCAACGCCAGAGGTCAAGATTTATTCTAAACCTTCCAGCCATCAACTCTTTTGTTTTGCTACTGTAACACTCCTGCTGATAATAAAACATGTAAACACATGCTGCTTGTTTGTCCTGCTTTGCACAATTTGGGATCTTTGCACTTCGAAAGATTTGTCCATAACGTAGCTTTTATGTGAAGAGAGAACATTGGTTCTTGGTGATTTTACGGTGATTTACGGTGAAGCAACTTTCCATAGTTTTAGCAGTGGTTAGATATTTGGACAAAATTAATTAATCAAATTGTAGTTTCACCTGGAGCATATGGAATTTTTAGATTTTATATTAATTGTATGTATATTGAAATGTTCTGCACATTTGAAATATGTGTAATCTTGATTGAAATAATTTTGCATATTGTACATTTGTGTAAGGTTCAGTTTAAACCAATATTATGATAAATACAATGTTTTCACCAAGCTGTGTAACTTTAAGTAACATTTGTAGAGCATATTATCTTGTATTAATGTACACAGTATACATGCCTGACTGCAAATACTAGATTGCTACATGGTAAGGTCCTAAAAGCCAGGAATGGTTGATTATTTCACACCAGATATTGCACAGCTTCAGATATCCATAAACTGTCCAGTAGGTATTCCAACGTTCAAGACTTAGACACTCCCCTCAGAAGAACTTTATGATAAACTGATCTGCTTGTATTCACTATTAATTTTATTTTTTATTTGATTGTTCAAAGCTCAGACCTAGCTCGAGAGCAGTGGATGAAAGGCTTGCATCTTTTAAAAGTAGTTCTGTTCTGAAAGTTGATGTCTGTGTGTCAGTATTTGTGTCCAATGGAATTAGTCATCATTCAGGTGTTGATGAAAAATCCATTTTTTGAAAGATTTGAAAAATTAGAGAATTTTGAGAGCATTCTGAGCCAACACCCGGAATCGAGTTCCAGAGGGTGGTTGTATGACAGGAGAAGGATTGTTAGCAGGTACTCTCTTTGCGGACAAGTTGTGATTCAAGCCTGTGAGTTGATTTCCTGCACGAGGTGCGTGTGCCACCAGATATGTGGAACTCAGCCACCAGGTACACTGTTGTGGTTCTCGTGACTGCGTTGTAGATGATACATGCAGTCTTGCACAGTATCCTTCTCTGGGGAGGAAGCTAATGTAGTCTTTGTAAGATGGGGGTGATTAAGTACATTTTGCATGTACCCCTAATAAGACGTGCTACTTTTAGGGGAGCAAAGTGAGCAGCTGGGAGGACTGTCGGAAGGACATTTCCCCCACCGATGTGCATGACCACAAGGGCCTGCACTATGGTCCGAAAGTCCTGCGGCGGGGTGAAGGGTTTGATATTGCTTAGGGTGGACATTCTGGACCAGGCTGTTTGAGCCTTTTTAGCTATGTGTATCTGGAACAACAGGTGGCTGCCAACGTCTATTTAAAAAAGTCAAGCATATTGCTGTTTTGTATAAGGCGCACAACATTTGCGCGTTAACACTTAGAGCAGTGCTGAGGTTTCGAGTGAAAATGGACACTCTTACTGTTCAGGATCAATGTCTTCTGCAGCCATTAATTATGGAAACAAAAACAGTGTGAATAATAAAGGATTTACTGCCCAGGGGGACTGTGGCAATAGGGTTTGGGACACTTTCAAACATTTGCATGGCCTTCCTGATGGGATGCACAGAGGCAGCAGATGAGATAAAGGCCCACACATAGCTGCAAGATGACCCTTTTGTCACTGTGGTGAGATTCCTCAGCCACACTTTCAGGATCTCTCGGGGACAAGTGACTTTCATGCCCCTCTTACTTAAGAGCAGCTGGGGAAGATATCCCCTTTGTCCTATTGTACTTGACGTCCATGCTCAGGGGGAGGGGGCTGTGACTATTGCTTTTTTAAAGTAGTCATTTAGGGTTGCTGCTGCAAGCTGGCTGCCTTTTCTCTGTTCCCCTGTGCAGAGGCCAGTACACTTATCCTGTGATAATCTGAATCTACTCAACCCCTTCCTGTAGGATTTTGGCATAGAATGAGGTGGCAAGGTGGGCTCATGTTTTGCCTATATTCACTAAGGAAGCATAAACCTTCACAAACTGAAAGATGTGTCATTTTAAATATGTACTTTCCACAAAAGGCTTGTTACAAAGTGTTTTTACCCTGCCTTTTCTCCGGATGAACTGGTGACTATCTCGGACAGTGTTAACATGGAAGGTACCTCTAATGTAGAAATATCTCTCGACCATTTACATTTTGGTCAAGTAGGTGCACCTTTTTTTGTGAGCTATCGGCCGCCCAGGAGAAAAACAGTCTTTCTCAGGAGACCGAAACTGGGAATTTCCCCCTTAGAGGTAATATTATCCTAGTCTTAGACCTCAAGTTAATGTTGTTGAACACTAGGTCTTTGGTGGTCAAATACGCTGTGGAATTAGCCACTTATATTGGTGACAGAGGCGTTGCTAGGGGGTGGCTAAGGGGGCTATAGCCCCTGGTCTTTTGGTTGTAGCCCCGGATAGAATCCCAGGAGCTACAACCAAAAGGCTAGCTAGCCCCGAGTCCCGACAGTCACAACATTAGCATAGCCCCGGGTCTTGTCCAGACCTAGCAACACCCCTGATTGGTGACAATGATATTGATGTCTGTGCAATTACCGAGACTTGGGGTCATGATGCTGCTGGCCCTTCTCTAAGTTTAGCTATATCAGAGGGTTACAGAATGTTACAACATGATAGGGTTGTTGGCAGGGGGGGAGGGGTTGCATTGATTTTCAGATCTAATCTTACTATATGGCAAGTAAAAGGTCGCCCTGTGCAAGGGATTGAGTAATTATTAACTAAAGTAGGACTCAATGCGGAATCTACTGTTAATGTACTTTTGTTTTACAGACCTACTGTAGTTGTAGATGACTTCTCCAATATTTTATCTAATTATCTACTCCCTCTTCTGAAACTCAAGACAAGTTTCTTAATACTGGGGGATTTGAATCTATGTCTAGGGCAAGATGCTGACAATCTAGCTCTTGAGTTGGAATCAGTACTATCAAATATAGGTTTTGAACAGAAGGTTCATGCTCCTACTTATTGTAAAAGGCATACCCTTCACTGGGTACCCACCCATGGTTACCAAGGGCTTCTCGGTCTTGCCATGCCCTTGGTCGAACTATTATTTTGTGCAGTTTACGGTACACTCTGAATTCCCTGTGAAAAGGAAGGGTGTATACTCTCAAGCCTTCCTAGGTAGAAACCTGAAGAACCTAACAAGGGAGCGCATTGAACCATTGTTGGGTTAAGTTCCTGCTAATTCTCTTTGCCTAGAGTCAGCTGAAGAGATGTCAAATATCCTTCTATCTACTTTTGATAATATCGCTAATATTCTGGCACCTGTAAAAAAGAAAAGTCGTAAGGAACTGCAAAATAGTCATTCTTGGTTTTCTCTGGAACTCAAGAGGATCAAACCGACTACCTTAAAGCTATTCTACCAGTGAAAATCTAACAACTCCCTGTTGACTTTGGCAGCCAATAAAGGAGCGACCAGAGAATATAAATCAGCCATTGTTGTGGCAAAAAAAAACCTTTAACAAAAGAATCCAGACTGCTCAATCAGATGTGAAGGAGCTATTTCAAATCCTTAAAGAGCAAGAGACACCGCATAAGCAGGATTCTGTCCTTATTGTAAAGGATGCTGGCTGGTGTACAGCTATCCAGTGTTATGCTATGCAGGTAAAACTGTGTAAGATTAAGGCAGATATTGCCTCCAAACAAGGGAATCCAGCTAAGGTATCAGGAGATGAAGCCATTGTGGATTATGTTAAATGCCCTCTTATGCCACAGTTTAGTTCTACTGACATTTCAGTTGAAGGTCTATCAACTATTGTGGATCAGTTAAAAACGGCCAAATGCAAAGGTATTCCTTGTTCGGCTGCCACAATTAAAGCCTGTTCTCCTATTATGCTGGAAGGCATTTGTAAACTTCTTAATGCCCAATTTCGAGAAAATTCTGTGCCTCATTGATTACAAATGTCATGGATCACTCATATCCTTAATAAACCATGCCTTATGGATATGCCCCTGAATGATAGACCTATCACAAATACTCTGGTCCTGCTCAGAATTCTAGATCGGGTGGCGTATGTCCAAATCTCGGCACATCTTAATAAGTACCCTATTCTTAACAACCATCAATCTGGGATCAAGCTGGGATTTGGGACAGAAACTGCGCTGCTCGAACTTAAAGCCAGACTGCTGGAACGTGTGGATAATGGAGCAGCTACTATTTTGATGTTGCTTGAACTCTCGGCAGCCTTCGACCTTGTGGATCATTCTATTATGGTCACCAGGTTGAGAGATGTCGCAAAATTCTCAAGTGCAGCTTCTCAATAGGTCTTTGGTGCCCCTAACATGATTAGGAAACTAGGTCCAGTATATGAGAGTTTTCTTATTCAGGATACTAGAATAATGGCCCAAAAGAAGATTTAGACACGGGGCGTCATTCCTGATCAAAACCTAAATATGAAGGTGCTTCAGAGCTGCCAGAAGCACGGAAACTGCTCTTCTGAACATCTGTGAAGACCTGCTCTCCAATCTGGACTCCAACACCCCCTATGTTCTCATCTTGCTTGATCTCTCTTCTGCCTTTGACACTGTCAACCATGCCATCCTGCTCAATCATCTCCGTGTTAAACTGGGTATCACTGGACAGGCTCTGGCATGGCTGACTTCTTTCCTATCCGACCGACCCTCCCAGGTTCAACTTGGGTCCTTCCTCTCTGCTATCTTCTTTTCTACTTGTGGTGTCCCCCAGGGCTCCAACCTCTCTCCCTGGCTTTTCAACCAATACCTGACACTCTTGGCCCACCGCATAGTGGCTCTCTGCCCCATCTTTCAGTGCTATGCGGATGACACTCAGCTCATCTTCAGGCTACCCTCGGCCTCCTCCTCTACTTCCCTCATCTCCGACTGTCTGCTTGCTATCCAGGAGTGGTGCACCGCCAATGACCTCTGCCTTAATGCCAGTAAAACTGAGATTCTCCTCATCGGCACACCCACTCCCTCCTTTCCTGCATCTCTCTGGCCGGCCTCTCTTGGCCCCCTTCCTGCTCCCACCTGCATGGCTAAAAATCTCGGGGTCGTCTTCGACTCTACACTCTCCTTCTCTCCTCACATCTCTGACGTCTCTAAGAAGTCACACTACAAGCTACACCTCCTCCGAGGTATTCTTCCTTTCCTCTCATTCCCCCAGAAGCTCACTGTCTCCAGAGCTCTGGTTCTCCCCATGCTTGACTATTTCTAAATCTACCTGCTTCTACTCTCCGCCCATAGCAACTTATCCAGAACAGAACTGCGAGACTTGTCCTTGGCCTCAAGCCCAGGGATCGTATCTCTCCAGGACTGAAATCTCTGCACTGGCTCCCAGTGGCTGCGAGGATTAAGTTCAAAACCCTCTGCATCGTCCACAGGGCCTTCTGGGGCCTGGGGCCTCAATACCTTCAACTCTCTCTTCCTTAATGCCTTCCTTCTCAAGCTCTTCGCTCATCTGCCTCCAATTCCCTCAGGGTCAGTCGCTTCTCCAAGTAACGAGCTGGTGGTAGATCTCTCGCTTCGGCTTGGGCCTCCCTCTGGAACAGCCTCCCTGCCTCCCTGAAACTTGAGGAGGATCATCTTCGGTTCCGTAAGCACCTCAAAACGTTTCTTTTCTCGTCTGCTTTTTCTACTCTTTTCCCTTGCTGATTCCTGGCTGGCACGGAAACTGCACTGGTTACCTGACCACCCTCCAATCTCGGGCCCAGATCCACTCCCCCACCCATCGGGTACTGATTAACCCCTGCACTTGGTGACTATTTTTCTGTATCCCTACGGTCCCACTTCCTGCACTTGACACCAGACATCTACACTTACCCTTTCACCTGCCACCTGCTGGCTGCACTTTTTTTTATTGTTATTTATTTAGTGTTCTTACCCCACGTGCTACACTTTCCTCTTCCACTCCCCCCCCCCCCCCGCACTTCCCCTCCTCTCCCTCCCTTGCACTTGCGTGATCTGAATGACACCTGGCCTAGTAGGATCGTTGTCTGGCTTCCCGTTTCCCCCTCCCTTGCCTCGTCACGCCTTGAAACACTTGTGTATAGGTGCGTTATAAATGCCATATCATATCATACCATGTGGGTATGGCTTGTGTCCTCCTCGGCTTATTATATCAAACTTCTGGCCCATCTCCGACCGTTTATAAGTAAAGTAAAGTAAAGTTTGGCACGGTCCGTGACTATATTTGGGGATTAATGAAGTTAAGGGTGGGGCTCATGTTCTGCAACCTCATTGATAAAACTAGGCAAATCATCCTTTGGAGCTTGTAATAGAAAGCATACCCATTATAATTAAGTAATTTAGGCTCCGTGTTTCAGTTTCTACATATAAATACAGATGCAATTACTTTTCAGTACCTATTTGTAAAAATTGAGAGAATGCACGTTTCTTTCTCAGCTCTCAAATGTGCCCATCATGCCTTGCAGGAAAGTGCCTATGTAATGTAAGACAATGGAGAGGCTAAACAAATGTATATATTTCCTTTTGGTGAAGTTGAAATGACCACAGCTTGGTTGCTCAAAGCAAAAATAGCCCGAGCAGCCATTTGGTTTGCATGTAACAATGGATAATGGCTAGATGTGCTGGAACCCACCAGCTCCGAGCATCCAATTACAGGCACTGCAGCACTACATTTTTAATTTCAATCCAGCAGAAAATTACTAGTTGCAGCTTATGTTTCTGCAAAAGCAAAACATAAATGTGGAGATAAAATACCCCAAAAATAAATATAGTTTAAATACAGCATACATACACAAATACAGTTTAAATATATGTCTCGGGAGGATAGCTCAGGGCAACATGCTCGCCTTGGAAGCAACACGGAGCTCCACAGGTTCGATCCCAGGTCTGTGCTTAGAAACCTCTGGGTATTAAGCGTGTTATAAATAACCTATCATGTCATACAGATGGAAATGTTGAAACAATAAATACCATAAAACCAAGATCCTTAAATGTATTATATACACCACACAGCTTCCTCGGATGAGGCTCCATGTTGTAAGCAAGGGGACGCCCAAACATGTTTTGAAATGGGTTCCTATGGATCTTCAGCCATCCCTACCTGAGGTACCCGCTGGCGGGGCTTGAAGTGGGCCAGGACTGGCATTGACGCAGTCCAGATGGGGGCCAAAATGTGCCCTCGATCAGGGTGCCTGCTGGGGCTCACTGTCCTGATTTCCCAATGCTAAAACTCTATGAAACGAAGTTGAGCGACAATATTGATCTTTCCCAGTAGATATCACTTTTGACCATCATTAAAATCACACCATCCATTTCAGGCACTTGGAGTTACATTGTTTTGTAATACCTTAATGGGGAAAACATATTACAAGAAGGCATTTGTTTGATTTTCACAACATATGTTTAAATCTTGCCATTAGAATTATTTGATAAAATTCATTAATTCATAAGAATCACAGATTTACTTCAAAAGCACCAAGGAACTGGAGCTTACATTGACCTACTTTGATTTGATTTCAATTTTATATTTGAAAGTAAAAGAGAATAGCCACTGAGATTTCTATGAGATTTGTATATTTCTGTATACACATTTGGATCATTTTTGTATATTTTTTCAGATTCACATGGAATATTATGCAAAATTATTGAAGGAGCCCAGAGTCTCTCAAACTGGTAGGAGTCACAAGAAATTGACAGCAGAAAATTTGAGCTCTTGGTCCTTGACTTTGAATGCCGAAATGAGTCATATAGGAAGTCTGGAGGAAATAACCAGAACCTTTGTAAACTCGCTCAATATAGTAACGGAAAGGCTAGCTCCTGCGAAGGTCAAATTTAAATCTAAGCATACAAGTAATGCATCTTTTAAAGACAATCTCGCAGAACTAAAGTCCAGTAAAATTAAACTGTTTTGTGCTTGGCGATAATGTCGTGACCCATCCAGCCTTGAAGCTTACAAAAAATCTGTTGGCATTTTTAAATCGGCTATGATGGCAGCTAAAAAGGAGTCCTTGAATGTCAGAATTGGTAACGCCAAGTCAGACACAAAGGTACTCATTATGATACTAAAACATGTACAGAATCCTGCCCAAGTTCTGATTCTAAAAAACAATCTTTGGTGCTCAAATATTCAGGAGGCTATGTTTAGCAAACTAGAGAATATAAAGACTCTATTGAAGAGAACAAACTATCTTTTGATAAAGATGAGCTAGAGATCAATGTCCTTTCGCAACCTACCAAGGGCAGGGAGATGAAGATCAGAAGTGAAACTCGCCAAAATCATTGCCCAATTAAAATCTATGAGCTGTAGGGGTGACCACTGCTCGTCAATCATGATTCAGGAATGTGCTCCTATCTTAATCCCTGCGCTCATGAAATTCGTGAATGCCTCTTTTGGTCAGCAGAGTGTTCCCGATGATATAAAAAATGCATGGATTACGCCTTTTCTAAAAAAATCTAACCTCTACCCCTTATGCCCTCAAACTATAGACCAATAATCAATACTTCTTCTCTTATATTTTTTTTCATTTCTTCTCCTGCGTCCTCATATAGTCATCTATAATACTTGAGGAACTCCTCGTTTACCCCCTCCTGGGTATTATAGATTTGACCTTCCGCGTCCCTGACCTCTCTGATCACCGGGCGAGGGGGTCTCATTTTTGTATAACCAGGCCAGTAATCTACCCGGCTTATCCCCCCCTGCATGTAGCCTCTCTGTGTATTTCTTATAATTTAGTCTGCATAATCTGTCCCAGAGTTCACTACAAGCCATCTGTAAGTCCTCTATCTTGGCGCTGTCCTCTCGGGTGGTCCCCTCACTTTGTATCAGGCCCTCTAGCTCTCTTTCTGTTTCCTGCAGATCCCGTTCAATATCCCCTTGGAGCCCCTTGGATTTTGATATAGCTACCCACCGCACCACCACCTTAAATGCCTCCCATACCGTTCCCACGTAGCGTACACTGCCCGTGTTAATTTCAAAATATCCCTCAATGGCCTCCCTCAAATCCTCTCGAAAACCCGCATCCTGTAGAGCCTCAGTTCTGAGCCTCCATGTCGGGATTCGCGCTCTGGGGGGTTGGTGTCGCCGTTCTACGACCGAAGGCGAGTGGTCGGATAGCACCCGGGCCTTGTATTCTGCGCCCACCATTTCTCCCACTATCTCGGCAGCAGCAAACACATAATTCAGCCTCGTGTGCAGGTCAAGTGGCACAGCGTAATGCGAGTATTGCCTATCCATTGGGTGCAATCGTCTCCACACATCCTCTAGGCCGAGGTCTGTCAACAGTGTCCTCAGCGCTTTGGCTGCTGGCGCCGGCTTTTCTGATTTGTCATCTGACCTGTCTATCCTGGGGTTCAGGGTGCAATTGAAGTCCCCTCCCCACACCATTGCGCCTCCCACCAGGGGGCTAATTTTACTATATAGGGACCTAAAATATGTCGCTGTATCATGGTTAGGGGCGTACAAATTTATGATGCTCACTTCTCTGTTCTCCAGGAGTCCCGCCACCACCACCATTCTACCTTCTGGGTCTGTCAACGAACTGAGCAGCTGAAATGGCACATGGAGTGCCACCCATGTAATCACCCCTCTTGCATATGCCGAGTGTGTGGCCCCTATGACAGTACCCCTCCATTTTCTCCTAACCACCTCCAACTTCTCCTTGGTGAGGTGGGTCTCCTGTAGCAGAGCTATGTGAATCCGCATCCTCCTTAGATACATCATCACCTTATTATGTTTTAGATAACTATTGAGGCCCCGCACATTCCAGGTCACGACTCTAAGATTACCCGATGCCATTGACTTGATGTTCTTCCCCTCTCCACTCCCTCTGATGTCTACCTCGATGGCCCGTTTTACGACTCTTAACCTTCCCAACCTCATCAACTTCCCCCCCTCCCTCTTCCCAACCCCACCCCACTGCACACAACCTCCCTCCCCCCCTACCCAACCCCAACAAATGCCCTGCTCCATCCCTGGATCTCAGGTCCACCCGAGTCTGGCCCTGTCTCGTGAATCGAGGGCTAGGACCCCGCAGGGTGTCACCGAACTAACAGTGACCTAACTAAGCGTAATGCTATGGGATTCAAGTGATGTCTCCCAGGAGCTCCCTCTTGTCTAATTAGAAGTATTTGCTGTTAGCGGATCTTACAAGCTTGTATTTCCTGCAATGCATTCCCCTCAGGATTTATTTAATACTATATTCCAGCCCCAATGTCTTGTGCTATGTCGCCAGAGATGCCCCAGCTGCGTGCTACTTATCTTCTGCCGCTTCCGTCTGGATACCCGGTTCTTGAGGGCGACCCTGCATGTCCAGCCAGTCCATGGCATCTTCCGGCGTCTCAAAAAACAGGGTTTTGTTTTTGTGGAACACTTTCTGTTTGGCCAGGTAAAGCAGCATATATCTGTGGCCAGCCTCTCTCAACCTCCTCTTCACTGACCCGAAGTTCATCCTGCTGCGTTGCACCTGCAAAGTGTATTCCGGGTACGCTGTGATTTTCACTGGCCCTCTTTCGATCGTACCTCCCTTACAGAAGAATTTGAGTAGCTTCTCCCGATCTCGGTAGTTCAGAATCTTTGCAATCAGTGGCCGCAGGGGGATCCCGGGGGTGGTTTCCTTGTCAAGGCCCTGTTGTGTGCTCTCGCCACTGCAAACCCCTGAGTCAGTGCTCGGCCAGTTATTTCCTGCAGAAGCATAGATTCCACGTATTCCGTTGGGTTCGGCTCTTCCATTCCTTCTGGCAATTCTACAATACGAATGTTATTGCATCTAGCGCGCCCTTCTGCCTCCTCTGCCCTGTTCTCCAGATTGCCCACACGCTGCACCAGGGCATGTAGTTTCAGTCCGTGGGCGGCACATGCCGTTGTGTTTGGGGCCATCTCCTTTTCCAAGTTTCCAGCACGTTCTGCGAGCGTCCTCACGTCCTGTCTCAACAAATTAACTTCTTCCTGGACCGCTCTGATATTGAGGTCCAGTCCCACTTTTAGATCGTTCATTGCCAGGCCCAGGTTGGTCTCCCAGGCGACTTTCAGATCCGCAATCGCTGCTAGCACCTCCTGGATAGTGCCGGTGCCTCTGCTACCACTGTGTCAGTGTTGTCTCTGCTTTTGCCCCCTTCTGCCCCTGGAGGTGTCTTGGCGTAGGCATCCAGCGTGGGCTGCTTGTTCCTGGGTCTGACGATTTTGGTAGACATTGTACTGCGCTGTACGGGCTCGAAGCAGCAGAGCCACCCCACTCGCGACAGTCGAAGTGACGTCAGGCCACTCCCAGTGCTCAGGGGCCGCTTCAGCCTTATTTGGGTATGTTCTTATCACTCACTGCACTCCTAGAATGGACTGTGTCCTCCCACGCACCAGCGCCGCTGCAGTATTACTCAGCCAGTCCCTGCCGTATTTCTTTTGGCGGCCAGTGGTTAGATGCCACCCCCTGGCCCTGCACTCCCCCACTCCGGCTCTCTGTTGGCCCCTGGGCCTACCAGCCCGCAGTCTTATATGAGGTGCTTCTCTCCAGCTCCACGGCACTTGTGGATATGTCCAGCACCGGGTCAGCCCCCCTGTGTCATCAGGCCACGCTGTGTAGGTACCTCCCTGCTAGCATGTTCTATTTCTGCTGCTTTCTCAGCATGTATGCAGCAGTTGGTGTTCCATGTAGGGGCTCGTGCTCACCTGCCCCCCTTGGGCCTCATGTGCCAATTCCCAGTCACTCTGTGCGCCCAGTGGCTTGAGCGCACCATTTCACTCCCTCCGGCCCGTGGTGTGCTCAAACATCCTCTCCGGAGCGGGCCGTGATATGAAGCAGGCAGCTCGTATTCCGGCTGTTCGCTCTCGTCAACTGCTATCAGTCCATGTAGCGGGCAGCCCCCTATGCTCTTTGGCCCACTCCAGGGCTGCATCCGACCTCTCTCAACTTCGTGTAGCACAGGTGGGGGGGCCAACCAAGCATCCCCCTCCAGGCACGCCCACCGGCAACAGTGTCCTCAGTGTTCGGGTAATTTGGCGTCCCTGCACGCGCTCCCTCTGTGTGTCTTGCCAGGCCCCGCTCCTGTGTTTTAAGGCCCCTCCTGGGGGAGCACCAACTTGATTCCGGCCCCCATCCCGCTGTCCGCCTGAGTTGGGTATTCGTTGGGACCCGTGCCCCGTAGCACGTCCGGCCCCCGGGGCTCGATCGCACACGAGCCCCCGCTCCAACTGGCACCGCTCTCCACAGGCGCGCCTCCCGGTGACCGCCCTGTCGGCAGTGTGCCCCTGCATCGCCCCCTGCTCACAGCACCTTCTGGGGCGACCCGACGAAGTCCTCTGTTGTGTCCGGGAGCCTGGGTGCCCTGGATGCTCCTGCCGCTCCTCCTCCTCTCCTGGCCCAGGAGTCCGCCACCCGCACCAGCGGGCTCCTTGCTGCTGGGTCTTCTGTCCACTCACTGTGTGGGCACTTTCTCCCCCGCAGGACCGGGGCAGGCTCGCTTGAGCAGTACAAGCCTATGCTCCTGTCCACAGCGCTTTGGTCACGGCTCTTCGGTCAGTTTATGACCCTTTGTTCATGCGCCGCCATCTTTTCTGTTCCCTGGACTTAAGAGCCCAGCTGCTCTCCGGTGGCCTCGGTTCGCCCAGTGAAGTTCCAATCAGCTGCACAAGTTACTCCGTTTCCGCACCGGACCTTCCCCCGTCTCGGGATGCGTTGCCAGCATGCCTTTTTGCCTGAATATCAGCTTAATTTACAGGATCTTATGACGGATTGACGGGAGCTCCTCAAGAGCACGTCTCCTCACGGCGCCATCCAGTCACGCCCCCCGACCAATAATCAATACTTGTCACGACCCGTGACCCAACACCCCACTGGCATGGTCACATGCCAGGTAGGTTTAAGACTCAGGGTTCATTTAGGGCCCCAAGGGCCTTGCACTATCCTCATGGACTCTCCTGGAGTCAGTGCTGGTGCCTTTGGTACCAGGCTCATGTTCAGATTGGGACACAGTCTTGAAGGGACTACTTTTCATTGGAGGCCTGCAGCCAACATGGAGGCACCCCCACAGCCTAGTTCCTAGAACCAGACTGTGTGGTGCACTGTTTTGGGTGTGGTAGCCCGGACTACTTTACCTGGACTACTTTATCAGAGGGCTATATAAAGCACACCCAAGTTACAGAACGTGCTTTGTGTTAATCTGCAGCCAGCAGCGTGACGCTCATCGTGTCCAGAGACCAGAATCCGGCAACCCTTGAACAGCGGCCCTGCAGAGGAGACAAAAGAACATCATTAGCGGTCTCTGCTTACCTGCAGCTTCCAATCCGTCGAGTATCCATCTTCCTGCAGCTCGCGGTCTTTCATCCAGTCGGCAGCATCACCAGGACATCACGCACGCACCAGAACGAAGCACCTGGAGGGAGAGAGAAAGAAGGACAACGTTAAAACAGGTTACTCACAGTATTTACAGCAGTAATCACGAGAACCTCACCTTGCTGGGCATTTCTTGGCCGGCTCCGCTCCAGAAATCTTCACACGCCCAGAAAGACCATCGCGACCTGAAAAGGAATAAAGAACACAGGTTAGCAAAAGAAGACATTACCGCGCCGCACTTCGCGCTTAACCTACCATCCATCACATGCTCCTGCATCCATCATCCGGATAGGAGCCCGATCCAAGCTGCGCATCCCCCGAACCTCCATGCATCTAAGGGGGAATAAATAAGGAAAAGACATTAATAGCAAGAAAGTAAAGCAAGGACACTTTAAGATTGCTTTAACCAGACTTACCTCCTTAAAGACACGTGAATGGGTTAGCACCAGTGAAGTAAACTCGGTCGCTCAAACCCACAGAAAACTACGCGCCCCTGCACAGAAGGCAGGATGGAGGGCACACCAGACATCACAACAAGGCCTGACCTCCATAGAAGGTACCATCTGGAATCGGGAAGGGTCCAGGGTGAATCCAGCAACCAGGGCATAAGGGCGTCCCCGTGGATACCAGGTGAGCGTAACAATACTATGTTTCTCCTGAAATTTTTTGACAGAGTAGCATACAATCAGATATCACTCTTCATTAAGAATAATCCGATTTTACATACATTTCAATCTGGTTTCCGTCAACACCATGGGACGGAGACGGCTCTCTTAGCCTTAAAATCCCATTTACATCAAGGCATGGAGGAAGGTCAAACTGCATTATTGATGATCCTGGATCTTTCCGCGGCTTTCGACTTGGTGGACCATTCCATTCTGTCCACCAGGTTGAGTGAAATCGCCAACTTCTCGACCTCTAGCAGTCCAGTGTATCTGTTCTTTTCTAAGTGGTAGGCAGGTAAGGTTGGAAAGTGATTCGGCAGAGGCTAATCCAGTTCTCTTATTATTTGGGGTTCCTCAAGGAGCTTGCGTATCCCCTTGTTTTTATAATATTTTTATGATTCAATTAACAAGATAAGAAGGGACTGCCTTTGCCAATTTGCTGACGACACGCAATGTGTTATCCCTATCTCGGGAACACACTGAGATGACAAATTATTCATCAATCATATTTATTTGAAAATCCAAAAGTGGATGGTGGCTAATGGCTTCGCTCTTAATAGCGCCAAAACAGAACTCACGCTCGTTGGCTCTGACACCAAAATGGAAAAGTTAGGCACAATGTACACACATTTTTGTATAGATAAATGTGTCGTCGAGGTAAAGAGCAAGGTTAAGACACTAGGTGTCATCCTGGATAAGAACCTCAGTATGAAGGCTCAAGTGAGCAGTTTGGTCTCTTCGTCCTCCTATTCTATTAAGTTGCTACATCACCTCCGGCCTCTCATTTCTGAGAAAAATGCAGAGACCCTGGCAAGAGCCATTATCTGCTCCAAACTGGATTACTGTGGCAGCCTCTTGATAGGCATCAAAACGACAGGTTTCCATCGTCTTCAGGTGGTTCACAATGGGGCAGTGAGGGTCGTTAAAGGACTGCATTGCAGAGATCATGTGTCGGGGCAAGAAAGTGCATGCACTGGCTACCTGTACAGGCAAGGGTCAGTTTCAGCCTCCTGCTCATCACACACAAATGTTTTAGTGGGTACATGCCATCCTATTTAATGGAAGACATTGTTAAGAAACCCAGTACACGTACTCTAAGGTCAGATAAAAAACAAACCTGCTGAAGACGTTGCGCTGCAAGACCAACAAAGCACGTAACGGAGCGTTTTCCACAGCGGCCCCCCCCTCACATGGAATACTTTAGCTGCCGCTTTGAGAAACATTGTCTCGGCAGTAGATTTTAAGAAAAAATGTAAGACTTTTCTCTTTTGAAAAACATTGATGATTAATGGTCGGCTACTTTACCCTTTCTGCTGATGAATTACATATTTTTTTATGTCACTTGTTTCATGTATGCCCTCGGGTACTGGGTGCGCAATATAAATTGATAAATAAATAAAGTTATCACAAATAATATTACTGAAAATAGTAAATTAGAGAAAGCCCCTAGACAAAAGATACATCAATTTGACCCTGTTGTGCAAGCTAAGAAACGTTTGCTAAGAGCGGCTTAAACTGATTAAGAAAAACAGCAGCCATATACACTGATGGCCATTTTTGTGAGGGAATCAAAGTCTTGCGAAAGGGAAAACTGAGACTTGAAGAATTACCTATGTTAACTTGAGAACGGGGCCACAGGATTTGTTAATATTTAAACTGTGTTACTTGGAAGAATTGTTTTACTTGGAAGAATTGTGGTACATGGACCTTGGGGAAGGGAAACCAGAGAATTGGTAAAACTGTATCACCCTGAACCTAAGAAAGGTAAAACTTTGAGACTTTGTGTGGAAGTATCTTACACTTGCGTAAGGGAGTTGAATGGAAGCTGCCAGCTGGGAAAAGGTCAGATCCTTATTTTAAACACCGTTTCTTTGGTTGCTGACACCCCTAAACATTGTATAGATTTAGTTATGAGGGCAAGTATGGGTTTTGGACACAGACAGACTTTTAAGTTGAAGTCTTGGACTCAGACTTTCCTTAGTTCATTTAGGTAGGGAAATCCCACCTTAGCATTGGGCAAGTTAGGCCTTTTACCATCCTGACATTTAAGTTAATAAAGTGTTTTATTTTGAACTTTTAATTTGTTGTCCGTGTCTTACATCCTAATGCTCTCACATGTCCCAGACCTCTTCGTATTGGTTTACCAATTGTGGGTCCCAGTTCCCTTTACAATGGTTTCTTAAATGACTCAGAGGTCCCCGTAAACCCATCTACCTTCTCTCTGGGCTCCCAGTACTTTGCCTCCTTCTCAGGTCTCTGTCTGTCTTCCTGCAGCTCTTCTCAGCTGTTTCCTGTTCTTCCGCTGGTTTACGCAGCTCTACCACTCTCCTGTGGAGATGCATATAGGAACCTATAGGATCAGGGGAAGGCAAAGAAGATGCGGAAAGAAAAGTGGGTGAATGTGGGTTGTACCGCGTTGGCTCCTGATGTCCTCTCTGTCTCCCAGAGGGGGAATCTCTTCCCATGAGATCCAACCCCAAGGGGACTATTGGGTAGTGGCCTCACCTCCCTGGCCTTATGAAAAGGGTCTCTCACTCGGGGAGCAGGGGATACATAATTGTGGATTCGTCACAAACCCTTCCCCTAATGCCGCTGGTTTTGCCATAAAGGGTCAAACGAGGCTTTCTTTATGTCAGGTGGCCCCTTTCTGACATGTATCTATGGAAAATCCTTCCTCTTCCCAGGTGTGAAAAGTTGAATATTTTGGGTTCCCTTGATTAATCTCCATCACTATTTTCCCGAATTCGGGAAAATTGGTCCCTATTATTACTTCTTAAGGTAGCCTTAGTATTACAACTGAGTTAATTGTAATCTCTCTTCCCCTGATGTTTATAACTGCTGGGCACCTGTGATAGTCTTCTTGGTCCCTGTGCACACATGTGATTGTAATGGGATCTTTTCCTTACCGTTTATTGGTATGTATTAAGTCTGCTCGTTTTGCTATTTGCTTACTACCCACTTCTCACAAGAGGCAACATCTTGGATCTCTTAATTCCTAGAGGAAAGAGTTATGAGAGTGTTTTCAGAGCAGGCCAGTGCGTCTCCCTGCCACATTCTCTGCAGAGTCCCACAGGGTTCCTGCATCTCACACACACTCTCTAACATCTTCACCAGACCATTGTTTGACATCCTGGACACCATTGGCGTAGCCTACACCAACTATGCTGATGATACACAAGTCCTCACCCCCCTCACTGGCATCTACAAAGAAGACTCCATGGCCCTCAATGTAACATGGTCCACCATTCAGGACTGGATGGTGACAAACTGTATTTGCCTTAATGGGGATAAGACCGAAATCCTGTTGGTAGGGCCCCCAGCAACACTAAAAAACTCCACAATCAATACACCGCATTCAACAAAGATAACATACAAATCCCTGTTTCTTCTTCAGTCAAGAGCTTAGTGGTCTACCTAGACGCCCCCCTCTCTATGTCACGCCAAGTCAGCACCATTGTATCCTCTGCAGCTTACTCCACCAAACTATTTAATGCGGCTAAGCCATTCTTGTCCTTGGAGAGTTGCCTAACCATCGCCAGAGCTGTCATAGGCTTGAGGATGGACTACTGCAATGTCTTCTTCGCTGGCACCTCATCTAAAAACATACAAAAATTACAAGTTGTTCAAAATAATGCAATCCTAGCAGTTCTCAGCATCCCGAAAAGAGAACACACCACGGTAGCTATGAGGGAGGTCAATTGGCTGCCCATCAAGGAGCGGGTGCTATTCAAATCCCTGGCCATTATGCACAAATACCTTGAAAACACAGCCCCCTCCTGACCTCCCCCAGAGGGTAGTCATATCATGCTTGTCCAGACCCACCAGGACACCATATGCCCATTGACTCCTTCTTCCCAAAGTCAGACAAGCTAAACCAGGAGATGCTTCCCCTTCATTATGGCTCAGCAATGGAATTCCCTGCCCCCCACACTCAGAGCAGAACCTTCCCACGAGGCATTCCGCAAAGCCCTCAAAATGTGGATATTCAAATTAGTCTATTTAGCATGATCCCAGTACCAATTGTAACTGTATGCATACGTCCTCCACTTGTAATCTATGCACTTGATAACAGCACCACGATGCCCATGGGCTGCTGTAGGCTTTATAAATGAATAAAATACAAGTAGAAATATAATACAAAATAATTACTGACTTTCTCAATGTCAGAATCATCTTGTATTACCTCAGGTTCCCATTCTGCCCCTCTCATCCATTTTTATCTACATTGGTTCTTCTTTTCGATTAGTAGGACACTGTTTGACAAAATGTCCCTTTTCTCTGCAGGAGAAACAAATTATCACTGGGGTTCTCAGGGTTCTTGCCTCTCCTGGTTTTATACTCCCTCTATCTTTCATTACTAGATGTTTTCTCTCATGCCCTTTTTCGTTATTTTTCATCCCTATCTTAAGTGAACTTTTTGGGATGCGTTCTTTATTATTGCCTTTTATCTCGGGATGGAAGGGATTTGGGGAGATTGTTTCTGGTCTCTACGTCCATCCAAACCTCAGTGTAAAATCTTCAGCTGTTTATTTGCCTTGGCATAACTCTGAGCAGTCTCTATTGCGGTTGTTACGGTTGGTTTGTTCATCTGCAAGATGGCCTTCTGTAAGGACAGGGGATAGCTGTTAGTGAGCCGTTCTAAAGCTAGTGCTTCCATGACTTTGGAGAGTGTTTTTTTTCCCAGCCATAGTGACAGGGTATTTTGAACTCTGCCCCCTACGTCGACTGGTTCCAGGATTTAATTTTATCAAGATGAACTTGGTCCCATAGAAGTTCTCTGTCCCACCCGGAATAATAGACCCTGTTTAATTTCATCGAAGCATTTTGTCCATAAAGGGTTTAAGTTTGATAGGATGATTGAAGATAACCTTTCAATAATGGCACGAGACAGCAGGATTGTATTCCTTCACTCCAATTAAATTGTGGAGCTAACCGTTCAAATTTCAGGAAAATAAATTCCTAGGTCTCCTCCCTCTTTGTATGGCTGTAAAACCCCATGTGGAAGAATAGGCATTTGTTGAGTGGTAACTATTGGCTTGAGTCCCTCTTGGAACCTGGCATCAGCCTGTATCTGATCCAATACCAGCCGTTCCAATGAGGCCTCTAACATACTCATTTTCCCATTAAAGCAAACAACTGGACTTCCTGTTGCTTCGCTTTTTATGGGTAACTGGTATTTTACAAGTTCTTCTACCTGCATTGGAGGGAAGAAGGATAATTCAGATTTCCCAAAAAGAAAAATGTCCTCCTGAAATTTATCAACAGAGCAGCTGGCATACGTTGGTTTACAGGGCCCGGTCTGAGTGGTGCCTTGTTTTTCTCCTGCCTCTGCTTCAAGATTACTATTGGATGAGGAAGGGGGTTACCAGGGTTTTCTGGGGATGTAGATGGGTAACTCTTTTTAGGCTTAGTTTTATACCTAATAACCCAATCAGGGAAAGAGGTTTTGGGGGCTTTTATGCCAGATGCAATTTACATTTTGGTTCTATTGAGTAATCCGAGAGTCACACTTCATTAACTAGGGGTCTTCCTTTAAATAAGAGTTTTTGTTGGACAATTTTTCCAAAACAATTTCTTTGATGGCATATATTGATATCCCTGGGGTAACCTATATTTGGATTTCTGGTCCTTGTATCACTTGGATAGTCAATAACATGGATGGAAGATGGGGAAACCATACAAAAAAACTGAGGGGAAAAAAGGGGGTAAAGGGAAAAGAAAGAAATGGAAAAAGTCTTCCTAACTTTCTGAGAGCAGACTATTTGGGTCCTATGAGGGGTCAGAAATGTGAGGCAGATATCCTTGTGAAGGTGTTTCAAAAGATACCATTTTATTAACTTAAAAGGTTGGATAAACACCTCACTATCCTTACCCTGGCCAGGATTTTGCTGCATGAAATAAACTAAAGGAAACACTGACAAAAGGTTTCTGTCCATCACAATTATACATACAGTAACTCAACAAGGTAATGCATGGCAGTTCAAAGGCAACAAAATATAACAATTAAATTCACAATATGATAACAGTCTCCTTATAATCTGGGTGAATTTCCCTTCCCCAGATTCAAGTAGGATTCTGTTCCACAGTTGCAATAGAACTAAGGACATCCTGTTTTGTAACAAAGTTCCAACACAGTTCTTTGTGACTCCAACTCGACAACAAAACCTTCCAGAACAGAACTTTAGAACAGTTCAATAAAGGTTCTTTCTCTTCCACTTGTAATAGTAAGACACAAAACAATCTTCTTCACATAAGCCAAGAATATGTCCTTAGTTCATCAGTTTTAACATGAATTGTCTTTGTCAGGATGTTTCTGTAACAACGTTTTATTTCTTAAGATATGGAACACTTATATAGCAGTTTTGCACAGTTCCTGCTTCAGCAATGCATGTTTGTCAAGATAATTTGTGAGCACCACTTCACAGCACTTCATCAAAACTTCCACCTGATTTACTTCCATGCCAGGCCTACCACTTCAATCACACCTGGTTTCCTCCCATGTCAGGCCTGCTACTTCAAAGTTCACTGTTCGGGTATACCCCCACTCCTGAACAGTATGAAGTGTTACCACAACCTCTGATCTGGTATACTTCCCTGCCAGATCAGTAATTTACAAATAAGTGCCTATGTAGTTAAGATCAGCTTTCAACAACCTTACAGTGCTTATTACCTTACAGCATCAGGTTTTAAGCACTTCTTTAGGGAAAGCAAGATTCACATTGGTGCTCTTTAGTACACTTTTGTAATTTCCAAAACCTCTGTAAGCTGTGCTCCTCTCCCTTCTGAACAGCCTTTACCAGAAGGGCAGCGTTTTTGCCACTTTTGTTTTCCCACTTCTATCTTAAGCAAACACTCCCAATGATATGGTGTTATTCTGCTTCTTCCTTGGCTTTGGCAATGTGAGTTTATACCAGCTTTTGTTATATACTGTTTCAAACAGGGGCAATAAGCTTTACAACCTTCTTAGCCCTCGCTTCCCGCTGCGCAGCCTCTGCAATAGGGGCAAACGGTGCCCTCTGCAATTAAAGCTTCTGTAGGCGAACATCCCCTCAGGACCGGCTAATGCCCGGCACTCAACAGTGGTCCCACTGACATCTCTCTCCTCCAGTCTCTGCTTCTGCTGATACGTGGAGAGTTCACAACTCTGACTATTGCTCTTCTCCTTCTGCTCTCTAATGGCCTGCACCAGAGGGGCCCTGTAAACCTCCAAATCTCCCTCAGGTGTGGGTCATTCCCATGAACAATCTGCACTTTGAAGTTTTATTCCTCTTAGCCTTCTTCTTCGTCCAAGTACTTCGGGGATTATGGGTCTTGAAGTCCCTAATGCAAACAACAGTTTTTCTAACTTCTAATTTACAATAAACAATTAGAAGGTTGGGGTTTTGGAGAAAGTTGAACAAGAGGGTTTCCCACTCCGCCTGACCTGCTCCCCTCATGTGATCCTCATGCAGAACACCACCCTCAGGGCCAGGATCAGAAAGTGTTTGCCTTTCTCTGGCCACATGAGAAGGGTCCCAGGACAGGTTTTATGGTGGAATTATTCTGATTCATCACAATCCGCTATGTTTTATCCGGTGGATCAGTATCCCACTTCTGACAGCATTTGTGAGTGTGTGGAAGGAGGAGACTGACACACAGGAAGTATGCTTTTGGGCAAAGACTTTTATTTTGTACCCCAAAAAAGAAAGAAACCTATCTAATCCTAACTCTGAGGGGTTTCCCTGCCTCAAATAAAACAAAGGAAATGTCATAATATCCGTAACTAAAAGGTTCACCACCCTGTTGCAAAATCCTACTTCTAACCCTCACACTTATAACAAATCTAAAATGGATTTGTATCTTCACGGTCCAGAAGAATTACTGGTTTGTATAGTAGGGGGAATCACTCCCTTCTTCACAGTCTACTGCGGTTGTGGGAATGCCACCCTTCCGCGGCCCTTTCTCAGGCTTTTCTTGGCAAGTCAATGTGATTGTGGGAATGTCTCCTTGCCTCAGGACTTTCTCAGGCAAACCTTGATAGTTTACTGTGTTTGGGGGGAGGATATCTCCCTTCCCCAGGTCATCCTTAGTGTCAGTAGCGCTCTTGCCCTCGTAGTGTAGCCGAGGAATTCTTCTCGCCAATCTACCGAACTAGTTGATACAATGAACAACCAGAACAATTGATTGGCGGAAGGATGGAATGCCAACGGTGAACCCAGAACCACAATGGACAGGATACTGGGACGAGACGTCTTCTCAAGGTGTACAGGCAAGACCCCCAGACAACTGCAAGAAGAGCAACAATCACAATGGTGCAATTCGATGCAGTAATTCAAACATCAAGAGAGAAACCAAACACTACCCTGTGCAGTTCTTCGGAGTTTCCGAAAATCCCCAGAAAGGAGAAGAAGTAATGTGGATGAGCTCGTGGCAAACCAAAATTCGAAATGTCATGGAGTCAACCAGATAGTGAAAGCAAACAGGAAACAGGAGGTGAAATCCGAGCAGAGGTCCAAAGTGCAACACCTAACCCGACGGACTCGAGGACGCCTAAAGGTACATTAAGGCAGTCTCTAGTCCGTGTACCAGTGGTGCAAAGTTCCAATGCAGAAGTAGGAACCGCAAGCGGGAAAACAGTACAAAAACTGGCTGGCAAAGCAAGGCAGGTCCGGTGGCGGTCCGAGGTCGAAGAACAAGGCTGGCAGCAAAAGTACAAAGGAGCAAGCAAGGCAGGTCTGGTGGCGGTCCGAGGTCGAAGAGCAAGGCTGGCAGCAAAAGTACAAAGGAGCAAACAAGGCAGGTCCGGTGGCGGTCCGAGGTCAAAGAGCAAGGCTGGCAGCAAAAGTAGAATGGAGCAAGCAAGGCAGATCCGGTGGCGGTCCGAGGTCAAAGAGCAAGGCTGGCAGCAAAAGTACACAGGGGCGAAGCAAGGCAGGTCCGGTGGCGGGCCGAGGTCGAAGAACACGGGGAAAACAAGGCAGAGAAAACAAGGACAGAACCTGGATACGAGGATAGCAAGCCGCTAGAATACAAGATTCAAAAGCGCCGGCATAACGTACAGGCGTGGCTTAAATAGGGAATCACATAAGCACAATACGTCCTTCAGCGTGCACGGTGAAACCTGAATGCCGTGAGAGGACGCCATCGTCTCCATGCCAACCTCCAAGCTCCCGGCAGATGAGGTCTTAAAGGAGCAGTAGCCACCGTTCTTTGGCAAGTACGAGACCCATAAGTCTCACGTCTCGTGGAAGCCGGATAATTACGGCGTCCTAACACAGATGAGTTCTGCCAATACTTGACAGATTCCTTCCCCATAGAGGCCCCTACCTTTTGAGATTTCCAAAAACGGGACAACAAAACCGGGGCATGTAGGTTCTCAGACGGTTCCCAGGTGCGATCCTCCGGACCATAACCCTTCCAGTCAACATAGTAGTGTCTTCTACCGTTCCGAACCTTGGTGTCCAAAATCACTGAAACCTCGTACTCCACAGCACCCCGAACTCTGACAGGCGGAGGATGAGAGGGGAGTCGAGTATCGTGAAGGCACGGTTTAATCAAAGACACGTGAAATACAGGGTGAAGTTTCCATGAACGCGGGAGAACCAAACGCACCACTGCCGGGTTAATGACATGCGATATAGCATATGGACCGGCGAAACGTGGGAGCAACTTCCTCCGACCAGGCAAGCGTAAATTGCGAGTTGATAACCACACATCCATGCCCGGGTGATATACAGGAGCGGGGGTACGATGCCGGTCTGCATAAACCTTGGTCCTGTTCTGAGCATCCACCAACTGTCGTTTGACCTGGACATGGGTGCTGGAGATGTCCCTAACACAGGCAAGAGCAGCAGAGGTTATGAGTCGGCAATTCAGGGGCAAGAGGCAAGGAACGCGGATGTTGTCCATAAAGGGCAAAGAAAGGATAAACCTGCGTTGCAGTGTGAAGCGAATTGTTATAAGCAAATTCGGCCAATGACAGTACAGAAAGCCAATCGTCCTGGCGCTGGAAAGTAAGACATCTTATATACTCTTCCATAGTGGCATTCAGGCGTTCGGTCTGCCCATCCGTCTGAGGATGGTAGGCACTCGAAAACCGAGCTTCAATACCTAATGCAGCTGCCAGTGCTCTCCAAAAGCGTGAGGTAAACTGAGGACCACGGTCGGAGATGATCAGAGAAGGAAGACCAAACAACCTAAAAACGTTCCGCAGAAAGAGATCCGCCAGTTTAGGAGCAGTAGGGATCCCCTGACAAGGTACAAACAGTGCCATTTTAGTAAAATAGTCGATGACCACCCAAATAGTGTCAAAACCTTCCACCACAGGTAGTTCCACAACGAAATCCATGAAAATGGATGACCAAGGGCGATCTGGAAATGGCATAGGCTGTAGCAAACCCACCGGTTTGCAATGTGATGTTTTGCACTGAGCACAAACAGAACATGTATTTATGTAATCAGTGACGTCCTGCAGTAAAGACGGCCACCAACACCATCTTTTCAGTAGATCAACAGTCTTCCTAATACCTGGATGAGCAGCCAAAGATGAATCGTGACACCATTGTATAGCAGTATGTCGCGTCCCCGGAGTAGGCAGGAATATTTTACCCTTGTTATAGGGTAATGAATTAACGATCTCCAGTCTGTATTTGGCCACTTCCGGCGGATCGTTTCAAAGCCATTCCCGTATAATGGACTTAAGTGACGGACGTAAGGAGCAACCACACACCACCTGAGTGGGTAACAAGGGTGCACCAGTGGCGTGAGAGGATTTGGCGGGTCCATGTAGACGAGAGAGAGCATCCGCTTTAGAATTCTGAGAACTAGGACGATAGGAAATAGTGAAATCAAACATCGAAAAGAACTCATGCCAACGAGCATGCCGTGCAGTGGTGCATTTCACTGATTGAAGAGCCAAGAGATTCCTATGATCAGTGAACACCTGGACAGGCACTCGAGAACCCAACAAATGGTGTCTCCAAACCAAGAAGGCGTCCCGGATAGCCAACAATTCACGCTCCGTGATTGGATAATTCCTTTCATAAGGGGTAACTTCCTCGAATGAAAGGCTACTGGATGTAAACCTGCATCATCTGGACAATGCTGAGACAGGATAGCACCCAAAGCGACATCCGAAGCATCAGCCTCGACTATGAACGGTTGGGTTGGATCCGGATGCTGGAGCACTGGTGCTGAGGTGAAGGCAGACTTCAGGCAATCAAAATCCTGTTGTGCTTCCCCATTCCAATGAAAGGATTTCTTTGAACAGGGCCGTAAGGGGGCAAACAATGGCTGAGAAGTTTTGAACGAAACGTCTGTAAAAGTTCGCAAATCCTAAAAAGGATTGTAACGCCTTCAGATTGTTGGGAAACGACCAATCCAGATTGGCAGAGACCTTAGATCTGCTCATCTGAACCCCTTTGTTGGTGATGTTATAGCCAAGGAATTCAACCTCTTGTACGTGGAAGGTGCACTTTTCCAGTTTAGCATAAAGATGATTGTCCCGCAGACGTTGTAAGACTCTACTGACATGAACAACCTGGGTTTCATAGGTGAGGGAGTAGATCAGGATGTGATCCAGATAAACAATCAAATATTGATCCAACATGTCATGAAAGACTTCATTGATGAAGAATTGGAAGGTGGCCGGGGCATTACTTAGACCAAAGGGCATTACAGTGTATTCGTATAGACAGTATTTGGTTTTAAAGGCAGTCTTCCATTCATCCCCATCACGTATGCGTACTAGGTTGTACGCCCCACGTAAGTCTAGCTTCGAAAACATTTTGGTCGAGCCGAGCTGATCGAGCAAGACCGATATCAGGGGAATCGGGTATTGGTTATTGACCGTAACAGCATTCAAGGCCCGATAATCAATGCAAGGGCGTAGGTCTCCCTCCTTCTTCGGAACAAAAAACAGAGGGGAGGCTGCCGGAGAACGTGAAGGCCGAATGAAGCCTGATTTTAAGGATTTGTCAATATATTCTTTAAGGATGACATCCTCTTTGGGTGTTAACGAATAAATCCGACCAGATGGTATCTTGGCCCCTGGAACCAATTCTATAGGACAATCAAAAGGTCTGTGGGGAGGAAGGATTTCTGCCCCACCTGCGTCAAAGACATCCAGATATTCTCGATACTCTGGGGGTAATTGAGTGTTAATCACAGCCCCTGTAGTGGAGGCAGAATCCATGAGTGCATGGCTTGGGCTAGAGGTTTTCTGAACTGATGTCAAACCGAACTGGTCACAATGTTCTGAAAGGAAACTCACTTGCCCCGAATGCCAGTCCACCACTGGGTTGTGTAGTTTCAACCAAGGAAGCCCCAGGATAACCTTAAGCTGTGGGGCGGCAATCAGATCAAAAGCGATTTCTTCAGTGTGCCGGCATTCCGTCCTCATGACCAAAGTAGTAGTACGTTCAGTCACAGGACCAGAAACCAGGGATGAGCCATCGACCGCATTCACGACCTCGGGGCAGTCTTTGGAAACGATCCGTATACCCAGCTCTCGAGCGTAAGCACCGTCAATATAGTTACCCGTGGCACCTGAATCCAAAACAACTGGAACCACCCGCTTACCAAGGGAGGTTGAAGCAAGAGTAACAGATAGACAGTAGGGTGTAGACATGAGGGGGTCACTGCAAGAACCACCTGGCAACTGAACCCCCTCTATTGCCGGGCTTTCGCGTTTCCCTGTTTCTTAACAGGTTTCTTAGTGCATGATCGTAGTAAATGATCCGAAGAATTCACTATAGAAACATAGACCATTCTATTTTCTGTGTTCCCTTGTTTCTGCTGACAAAGGCCCCCGCAATGCTCCGATTTGCATTGGTTCTGATGATCCGGTGCCAGGCGTGGAAGTGGTGGTCGTAAGAGGAGGAAGCGGTCTCCGTTCCCCCCTTCTCTCTGCTTGTCTAGAATCAATCTGTAATACTAGATCAAGCAACTCAGGGAAAGCGGTAGGGATTACAGGTACTGTGGATAGTGTGTCTTTAAAGGAATCAGACAACCCTTTATAAAATAGGGATGCCTTCTTTTCCTCTGGCCAATTAGTTTCGGCAACAAATTGATTAAACTTGGCCAAGTATGCCAAAAGGGTTGAAGTCCCCTGCTGTAAACCCAATAATTGTAAGTCGGTGGCTTGTGTGGCATACCGCGTATCAAAAACCCGACTCATAGCATCAATCAAAGCGTCACAATTGTACAAGAGGTGACTACCCTCTTCCAATATTGGATTGGCCCATGCCGCCGCCGTACCACCCAAGTGTGACAACAAGAAGGCCGCTTTTGTGGTTGAATCCGGAAACGAGGCTGGCCTACATAGAAAGTGTAACCTGCACTGGTTAAGGAAGGTTCGGTAAGCCTTAGGGTCACCTGAAAACCGCTCTGGCGGAGCCAGGGGAAACTGAGCAGTCATGTACACTAACCCAGTGTCAGAATGGGCAGGAGGTAGCCCAGAACCCGATGCCACAGCGGGAGAGGGCGCCCCTGCACCGGTGGACCGGAACCCAGCCTGCAGCTCATCAATGCATCCTTTGGTGGCAGCATGAGCATTAGCCATTTCATTGCGTAAATCAGCCAACAGTTGCATGATGGCTGTCAAAGACTCATTGGCATCCATGTATATAAAAGGCTTCTGAATATGTCAGTAGCGCTCTTGCCCTCGTAGTGTAGCCGAGGAATTCTTCTCGCCAATCTACTGAACTAGTTGATACAATGAACAACCAGAACAATTGATTGGCGGAAAGATGGAATGCCAACGGTGAACCCAGAACCACAATGGACAGGATACTGGGACGAGACGTCTTCTCAAGGTGTACAGGCAAGACCCCCAGACAACTGCAAGAAGAGCAACAAACACAATGGTGCAATTCGATGCAGTAATTCAAACATCAAGAGAGAAACCAAACACTAACCTGTGCAGTTCTTCGGAGTTTCCGAAAATCCCCAGAAAGGATTCGAAATGTCATGGAGTCAACCAGATAGTGAAAGCAAACAGGAAACAGGAGGTGAAATCCGAGCAGAGGTCCAAAGTGCAACACCTAACCCGACGGCACGAGGACGCCTAAAGGTACATTAAGGCAGTCTCTAGTCCATGTACCAGTGGTGCAAAGTTCCAATGCAGGAGTAGGAACCGCAAGCGGGAAAACAGTACAAAAACTGGCTGGCAAAGCAAGGCAGGTCCGAGGTCGAAGAACAAGGCTGGCAGCAAAAGTACAAAGGAGCAAGCAAGACAGGTCTGGTGGCGGTCCGAGGTCGAAGAGCAAGGCTGGCAGCAAAAGTACAAAGGAGCAAACAAGGCAGGTCCGGTGGCGGTCCGAGGTCAAAGAGCAAGGCTGGCAGCAAAAGTACAAAGGAGCAAGCAAGGCAGGTCCGGTGGCGGTCCGAGGTCAAAGAGCAAGGCTGGCAGCAAAAGTACACGGGGCGAAGCAAGGAAGGTCCGGTGGCGGTCCAAGGTCGAAGAACACGGGGAAAACAAGGCAGAGAAAACAAGGACAGAACCTGGATACGAGGATAGCAAGCCACTAGAATACAAGATTCAGAAGCGCCGGCATAACGTACAGGCGTGGCTTAAATAGGGAATCACATGAGCACAATACGTCCTTCAGCGTGCACGGTGAAACCTGAATGCCGTGAGAGGACGCCATCGTCTCCATGCCAACCTCCAAGCTCCCAGCAGACGAGGTCTTAAAGGAGCAGTAGCCACCGTTCTTTGGCAAGTACGAGACCCATAAGTCTCACGTCTCGTGGAAGCTGCGGAAGCCGGATAAATACGGCGTCCTAACACAGATGAGTTCTGCCAATACTTGACACTTAGGTTTGATTGGCAGTTCACTGGACAGCCCGGGTATACTCACCTGCCAGGTGCTATCTTTCTCATTTGGGGGTCCCAGATCCCTTCTTATACTTCCTCTTGATTCTTCACTCGGCAGCCCTTGTGCACTCTCCTGGCAGGGTCTGCCCTTCTCAAATGTGGGTCCCATACCCTTTCTTCTGCTTCTCATATACAGGTCCCAGACATCATTTTATTGACTTCTTATCTGTGGGTCCCAGACCCCTTTATTCAGGATTCGTAAATGCGGGTCATTCAATGGTCATCCCTGCTGTACTCTTCTGCCAGAGGCTGTCTTTCTCATGTTAGTCCCAGACACCTTCTGTACTTGCTCTTGATTGCTCAATAGGTAGCCCTGGTGTACTCTCCTGTCAGAGTCTGCCTTTCTAAAATGAGGGTCCAGGATCCCTTCTTTTGCTTCTCATATATGGGGCCAGACCCCCTTGTATTCGTTTCCCATCTGTGGGTCCCAGATCCCTTTGTTTTGGTTTCTTAGGTGTGGATCCCAGGCCCCTATTTATTGGTTTCTCAAGTGAGGGTTCCAGACCCCTTCGTATTGGTTTCTCGAGTGTGGGTCCCAGACCTATTTGTATTGGTTTCTCAAGTGTGGGTCCCAGATCCCTTTTCAAGCCTTTAAGTGTCCCAGAAGTTCCGAGGCAGCCCTATACCTTCTCTCGGGGGTCTATGTCCTTTGCCTTCTTCTTGGGTCTCAGTTTGTCTTCCTGCAACTCTTCTCAGCTATTTCCTGTTCTCGTGCTGGTTTACACAGCTCTGCCACTCTCCTGTGGAGCCATGCAGCGCGTATCTGCTCACCTCTGTCATGCAGCACCTTCCTGCACACAGGCCTTCAGTCTTTCTTGCTCTCGGCATGTCACACTTTGGAAAAGCAGGTAGGTACTCTGGAAACTCTTCCCGTTTCATCCTGGTCAGCATCTGTCATCTCAGTTCTTCCTGGTGTGGGCAAGGACCTCTGCTTGCATTGCCTCTGAGTAGGGACTGACAATAACATTAGTCCCTCTTCCATCTTTAAACTACTTGTGACTGGATGACTAGTCTGTTTACTCTGGTTTTCTGAGAGGTTGGTTAGGACTCTGTGTATCTTCTTTGTCACAGTACTTTGAGAGTGTTATACTGAGCATTGCGCTGGCGCTGCATAGTCAGACTGTCCAAATATGTCACCAGGAAGAATATGCAGAGCAAGGGACCAATCAACACCCATCCCAAAATCAGATACTGGGGTTTGTGCTGGGCCAGCTCTCAATGCCACGGAATGGCTCTTCCCTGATTTACGTGACGTTGGGATGGTGCAAGCACTGACAGGGAAGGCTGCACTGGTATCTGGTAAGTTCTTGTAGTTGAATATAGTGCTGGTGCTGATAAGTTGGTCCACTCAGGAGGTCCAGACAGCTGAGTCTGCAAGATGGAAGGCAGGGCAGGTTGAGTAGACCTAGGCAGAAGGCAAGTGCACCAAGGGATGACAAGCAAAACGATAGGAAAGGCAGGGAAGAGAGAACAAACAGAAGGTCAGGAAAAGTGGGTCCAACAAAAGACCAGGCAGAAAAGGCAGGTACAAACAGAATGGCTGATATAGCAGGTCCAAGGGAAGACAGGTAGAAAAGGGAAAAGGCAAGGAAGGTACGAAAGGGCTAGAAGGAGCGTATGTCAACAAGTCAAGGGGAACTGGTACCCGCCACGTTGAGACGTGACAAACCGAACAAACCAGCCCCTTATATGTGGACGTTCAAGATGAAAGGGAGGCCCAAGTGGGAGCTTCTGCAAACCCCAAAAAACTGCACATGCACGGCACGACGAACACAGCCGTCCGCACATGCGCAGGTCTGGTACAATAGTGCCGCCCTGGAAGGTGCCCCATCGGGAATAGAGGCACCAGACCGGGCCACTGCTTACCCCTCAAACCTGAGGAACCCTGGTGGTAAAGCTGGTAAGTGGTGGCATAACAGAGGGGATGTCTCAGTGGATCCTGATCTTCCTCACCCCAGCACTTTGAGAGGACAGCTCAGTGGAGTCAGCCCTACTCTTCCTTGTGTCCCAGAAGTGACATCACTGCTATAACAGAGATACATAGAGGAGCCTAAAGTATCAGGGGAATGCAAATAAGATGAGGAAAGAAAGGTGGGTGAATGTGTGTTGTACCGCATTGACTCCTGATGTCCTCCCTTTCTCTCAGAGCGGGAATCCCTCCCCATGAGATCTTCCCACTGAGTACCACTCTGAGAGGGACTATTGGGTAGTGGTCTCACCTCCTATGCCTCAAGGAAAGGGTCTTCCCCTCAGGGAGTAGAGACGACGTTGTGAGATTTGTCACAGTATATTTCAAAATATATTGTATGCATCTCAAAATACTGAAGAGAGGGTGCCTGAAATGCCCCTCTGGACCCCCATAATCATGACAGCCCGAAGAGCCAGAAATGGAAGATGCCATCCACCGTCTGGCCAGCCCCTAGGAGGGCCAGTGACTTCTACATATGCAAACAGATATTCTCTCAGACAATCATCAAACCTTATACAGCTGACGTCTTCATGGATACAGGCGCCTTAACACTGGACCTGGTTGACCAATGATAAATATTCAGTGTTGCTGATGTCATTAGAGACACCAAGACATAGTAACGTTAGCCATGAAGCAAACTTGGTACACGGACACACACGTGCACTCACGAAGAACATGCTTACACAGTCCTGTAGATAGAGGACAGATACATATACATACTGTCAGAAGCCTTTCCTTTTCATTAGTAAAATGCAGAAACTAAGAAACGCAAGAAAGCAAGAGATGCAGAGCAAGCTTGCAGCCGCTCATTGCAACTAACCATATGGAACTACAGGGTTGTATAAGGAAAATCATAGCACAACTATAGTAGAGTTATATGAAGCCACAGGCCTCAAACTATGAGACGAAGGTCAACTCATTTTACAGCACGGTGCTCAGAACTGGTACTCGCAGCCAAGGTCAGAGGTGAGCAGAACATTCCTAGCTCCAGGGACAGGGAGCCACCTGCAATATAGCAAAATATATCCTCACTAATTGCATACCAAAAATCTCAATTTTGCATTCCTAACTTACTTCACCCAGCCGAGCCGAACAATAGCCGTTTACCCACGGTGCAAAGAGGAGCAGTTCCCAGTGAAACAGACAAGAACTGATAGATGTGTTGTTTTACAACGTTGAAACCTGCAGGCACTCTCTAAGGCGAGGTGGTTATACTGGTGGCAACAATTGGACACATAGGGCCTCATCACGAGTTGGGCGGTATCCTGGCAGTATTACCACCTGCGCTAATAGCCGTACCGCCAACCGGTCCAGTGCTATTAGCCCTGGATCAAGGTGTGTGCGGTAACTGTAATTGCCCATTGGGTGCATTATGGATAATTCTCGGCGCAATTAGCGGGCACTAATAGCGTGGTGCTAATTGCGCCCAAAAATGGGAATTTTTCTGGTGGGTTTACCCAGCTAAAAGCTGGGGTAAACACACCAGAAACATTCCCATTTACCAGACCCATGTTTGTGTGGACCCTTAAATGGAGCAGTTAGAGGGTTATCACCGCATTTAAGAGCTACCGCAAAACTCATGATGAGGCCCATAGTCTTTCTCATCACCTTGGGAAGGTACACGGAGCGCTGAGAACAGAGCTGGGGCCCAGGCCTGAGGAGACCCGTTCCAGCCAATCAGGGAACACAAACCCAGGGGTGGATGGCAAATGGCAAGGGCCAACTGTAATCCTGCGACTGTACAACAATATAACAGACAGTTTTTGGGGAAAACTCAGGCAAAGCCACCTGACATGCAAGGGTCAGTCAGCTAAACCTCTATAGGGGCCATCTATAGGCAAACCCAGCCGCCCAATAGTTTAAGCTCTTAGGATTTTGGGGAAGAGTCCTAACTTGTGACGATATGTACCAACGAAAGCTCCTGACACGCGTTCAGGAGCTGTGATTTCTGGAGAATAATTTTCTGTATGATCCCTGTCTGTTATGGAAAATAAAGGACAGTTCTAACTTGCCCTTGGTTGGGTCCTCTGTCGTTTACCGGGGAGGGTTTGTTGTGTCCTGGGCACTCTGTCGAACGGTGGTCGTGTAGCACAAACCTCAGTCCTATGGTAAACCTATACAATACTGTAAATACATCTCAGAACAATATGCATGTGCATCAGACATATTCCAGAATATTTTTGCCCCTCAACATACAGCAAACACTTCTCAGTATACAATGTCATGTATGCCAGTGTACAGAGTGTGTGGTTTTTTCAGGACATGATATGTACATTTCAATTTACTGTGTATACATTTCAGTATACAATATATGTCTCTCAGAGCAAAGGGTATACATTTCAATATTTAAAGTATGCATCTCATTGTACTGTATATTTATCTGAGTATGAAATAAATGTATCTCAGTGTGCAGCATGCGGATTTCAGTACAGAATAAATGCATTTCAATCTGTGATACATAACTTCTCACTATATAGTGTAGGCATTTCACTATGCAGTATGGATGTTTATGAATCACAAAATATGTCTCTAACTGGTCCCCATAGTAATGTGTACTCTTATGAACAAGCAGAAGTCCTCCTGGCCTGCACAACTTTCATCTTCATCACAGTCCCTCATTATCCCGTAACCCTCTTTGTCGTCACAGCCCATCACTACCCCTACAACATTCATTATCACAGTCCCTAATTACCACTATATCCCTCATCCTCATCACAATTTCTCATTACCACTGCATCTCTAATTCTCACCACATTACCTCATTACCCATGCATCCCTAATTCCTGTCACAGCCCCTCATTACTAGCACATCCCTTATCATTGTCACAGTTGTCACAGTCGCTCTTTACCTCTGCAACCCTTGCTCTTGCTGCCGTCCTATTTCACTTCTGCAATCCTCCTTGTGACAGGGCCTCATTATCACTGGGTTCCTCATCTTTGTCAAAGTCCCTCATTACCACAGCAACCCTCATTACTCTCAGCCCTGCATATCTCTTCCTGGTCTCAGTCCCTCATTACGCTTATGCCACCATTCCCCCGCCTTGTCACAGTGCCTCATTTCCTTTACCCTGCCATCTCTCCTCCTCATCAAAGTACTCCATTACCTTTACCTCAGCATCCCCATCATCATTACTGTCCCTCATCACTTCAACATCCCCCATCCTAAAGACAGACCCTCATTAGCCTCTCATTATATCTGCATTCCTATCCTCATTGCAGTCCCTCTTTTTCACTGCATCCGGTCCTCATGACATTCACCCCCTACCCTTTCCCCAACATCCGACATGTTCATCATAGTCCCTCCTTAACCCTGGCATCAATCGTTCTCATCACTGGCCCACATTAGCCTTACCCCAGCATCCATCATCCTTGCCACAGTCCCTCATTACCCCCAGCATCCCTTATCATTGTCACAGTACCTCATTTCCTTTACCCCTGCATGCCATCCTCCTCACCCCAGTCCCTCACTACCCTTACATCCAACATCCTCATCACAGTATCCCGCTTATCTCAGTATCCCTCATTATCATTACAATCCCTCATTAGGCTTTCCCCAGCATCCCTCGACATTGCTCATCCTTGTGATAGTACCTCATTACCCCCAGCATCCTTTGTAGCAGGCCATTGTTACCCCAGCATTCCTCATCATCCTCACAGTCCCTCATTACCCCTTTATTCCTCTTCCTTGTCACAGACCCTGACAGTCCCGCATTACCCTTCCATGGCCCATATTCAGCACAGTCCCTCATTACCCCTTGTAAGGGAGCAGAAGTAATGCTCGGACACAATGGTGGCATATTTTGGGTATAGAGTTTTATAAATAATAAGTGAGTTGGAAAATGCCTCTATATCCCTAAAGCTAAGAGGGGTTTCCCTGCCTCAAAGGAAACTAATGGGAATGTCAGGAAGTCTGTCACTGTCGTGTCACAAACCTACTTCTGTGCCTCACACTAATAATCTAATATAATTGTGAAAAAAAGTGTTTGTTGTGTTTTCAAATGACAGAAAAGTTCCAGGTTTCACTGGTAGAAAAAAGGTGCTGCAAAATAATGTTCTAAAATGCAAGTTTCCAATGCTAGGGTTGTTCTCTTTTACCCTAGCTTCCTTCTTATGTTAAGTCTCTGATTAACCTACGAGGAACTGTTGTTTAGCTCACAGTTCCTATAGCCTACCAGTGTAGGATTCCTCTGTTTCCAGTCCTAATGTTATTGACCCTTTTAATCCTTCTCCTCAGCCTGGATCCCACACCCTCTTGGCTTTGAATTTTGGCTTTACATGTGGGTGGGGGTCCCAGACTAACAATGTTGTGTTGCATCCACTTTGTTCATTCTTCTGCCAAGTATGCAACTCTCTTTCACCTCTTTCCTTCCTTCATTGTCCCAGACCCTCTATTTCTCCAGGGTCTCGAACCCTCATGGTTTTGGTTGCGGGTCCCAGACTTGAACGGTTGCATTGTATCTGTTCGGCTAACTCTCCTGCCAAATATACAACTGTCTCTTGACAACAGGGTCCCAGACCCTCTCCGTTATTAGGGTCCCAGACACTCTCTCTTGGGTGCGGGTCTCAGATGCACGCTGTTGTGTTGCATTTGATTTGATCACTCTTGTGCCAAGTATACAACTGTCTCGTGCTTGGTGTAGGGTCCCAGACCCTCTTTCTCCAGCTGACCCCTACGCTTCCCCGGACCTCTCAGAGCTCCTGGGTGACCTGCATCCTGTTGGCTTCCTTCTTGGAGGTATCAGCGGTCCCCAGGCAGCTGTCTCCTTCCTGAAGGCTCTGGCGGGTTCTGCAGCATCCCTGCAGTCTGAGGCTTCTCTCTGGTTGGGAATTCTGTTCCTTCCGCGCTTTGTCCCTCATCCGGTTCTGGCTCCTGCTCCTCCTCTTCGGGGGATGGGTCTCCCCCTCTCGTGTCATTCTGATGCTTTTGTTTGAGCCTGAGCTTGAACTCAGTTGGAACTCCTGCATTGGGCTGATGTATTCCTTAGAGCCAATCGCTGGCCTTTGGAAACTAGACAGCTTGTTCTGTTGCTTGTCAAGTCCCCCTCCCCCAGCACACCTAATGACCTCCCTATATTCTACTTCTCTGAAATCTCAGAAGACAAATTCATAGCCATCCTAAATGGCCCTAAACCATCCCAATGTAAAGGTGATGGCCGTCCTGCGAGTCTTATCAAAGACTCATTAGAAAACCCACACTGGACCCCGCTATCCCCACCAACTATCGCCCCATCACAACAGTCCCCTTTTTGCTGAAAATTGTGGGTAGAGCAGCCTATCTGTAAATACAAAGATATCTAGAAACCAACCATATCCATACGCCAGTCAGGGTTTCGCCCAGGACACGGGACTTAATCTGCACATCTGGATCAGAAGATCCAGATTGATGCAATCAGAGATGAAGGCAAGGCTGCCATGCTGCTTCTCCTCGACCTATCAGCAGCATTCGACCTAGTAGATCACAAAATCCTAGGCCGGCATCTTTGCTCCTCAGCTAACTTCTCTCCCAAGGCCACTGCTTGGATCGCCTCCTTCCTAGGTGGCCGTTCCATTAGAGTGTTCTCTGAGAATTCCAGTGCCCCCCAGCACCCATCACCTGTGGAGTACCGCAAGGATCATGAGTATCGCCTACCTTTCATAATATACCCACTATTCCACTATTTGCCCTCCTAGACTCTATCAGTGTTTTTTCTACAAATTATGCGGATGACACGCAAATCCTTCTCCCACTCACGGGACACTACCTTAAAGATGCCTCTTCCCTCAACTCTGTGTATTCGACCATTCAGGCCTGGATGGCCACTCACCGTCTATGCCTGAATGACGAGAAGACAGAGATCCTCCTTGTGGGACCCCCCCCATGGTGATCAAGAGGCTTGACCCCCAATACTCCACCTTCAACATTGGCGGATCCTAATCTCTGTTTCCCCATCTCTGAAAACTCTTGGGGTATACTTTGACACTACCCGGTGCCTCCTCTGCCACCTACACTACCAAGCTTATCAATGCATTTAGACCCGTCCTATCACCAGAGAGCTGCCTTACCATAGCCCAAGCAACAGTAGGTTCTCGGCTTGACTACTGCAATGCCTTTTTTTCAGGCACTACAAACAATTCGTATAACAATACGAATAACCTTGGAAATTGCAGGTTATTCAAAACAACAAACTTAGAGCAGCTCTAAATATCCCCAAAACACATCACAGAAGCTAGAAAAAAAGCCCACTGTCTCCCTGTTTGTGAGCGAATTGTCTTCAAAACTGTCTCCATCACACACAAATGCTTTTCTAATGATGCCCCCCCTTATCTATCACAGAAAATTACCAAAGCATTCTCCTCCAAACCCACCAGAGCTGCCTACACCCATTGGGTCACCCAGCCCAAAATCAAATGGGCCAAAGCTGGAGGTCCCAGCTTCCCTGTCATTGCAGCCAAGCATTGGAACCTTCTCCCGCCTTCCTTGCGAGAAGAACATTCATATTGGTCATTCCGTAGAGTGCTAAATACATTGCTGTTCACCTAACTTCTGCAAACGATCACCACCCAAGAACTGTCAATCTAAACACATTGGGCCTCATCACAAGTATGCCGGTCCGGAAATAGCGGTGCCAGTCACACTGTACCGGCACCTTTTACCGATCTAGCATAGTCTGAGTTGCAATGCCATAAACACTGTCACAGCAAGTGACCTACCGTATCCGGCAACACCATTACTGGAATCTGCAGCAAGATGCATCAGCTGTGCCAGAGACAGCGGCATGGCATTAGTAAGTGCACATTCAGAGCTCCACGTACATGGAAACACCAGCATGGACATGCCAGTAGTACCGTGAATTCTGCGCTGCAAACACCAGCATTGCGGACCAAGCGTTAACTGGAGTCAGGTGAGCAGAATCTGCCCACAGGTGCCCATGATCAGCCCAGGTAGGCCCAATGATCACTGCAAAAGCACAAAAGGACCACATCCACACCCCACACCTCATCCCACACTACCATAGTAGCAGCAGCAGTACTGGAGCTGGAGGGCCTGCATGCAGGCCTACTACTTGAGGAGGCAGGGAAGCAGAGGATGCAGCAGAGGCACTTGAAGAGAAAGATGGCCATTATGACCCTGCAAAACAACAATGGCCAGCAGGTTGCAGCCCAGAGGCAGCCACCTATACCACGCATAAGGGCCACTCCCTTCAACCTGAGCCTAAGCCAGATCCACACCCTGTACCGGCTAGACAGGGAGACCATCACTTGCATAGTGGACCTGATCCATGATGACCTGGTTAGCCTCATACAGATCCGTACAGCCATCCCCCCTTGCTCAAGGTAGTGCCTGTGCTACACATCTTAGCCACAGGCACCGACCAACACACTGTGGTTGAACTGCATGGGCTACCACAACCCTGTTTCTCATGTGTTTTGTTTCCCGTCATCGATGCCCTCCTGCGTCACGTTGGAGATCACATCAGCACACCTTCACCATTCTTTCCCCTCACTCTCTGGCCGGCCTCCCTTGGCCCTCCTCCTACCCCCACCTGCGAGGCTAAGAACCTCGGGGTAATCTTTGACTCCACACTTTCCTTCTCCGCTCACATCTCTGATGTCTCTAAAAGGTAAAACTTCTTTCTGCACCTCCTCAGAGGCACTCTGTCTTTCCTCTCCTTCCCCCAGAAGCTCATGGTCTCCCAAGCTCTGGTACTCTCTAGGTGGGACTATTGTAACATCCTCTTTCTAAATCTACCTGCCTCTACTCTCCGCCCTCTGCAACTAATCCAGAACAGGACTGAAAGACTTGTCCTTAGCCTCAAGCCCTGGGGTCGTATCTCTCCAGCTCTGAAATCTCTCCATTGGCTCCCAGTGGATGCAAGCATTACATTCAAAACCCTCTGCATTGTCAACAAGGCTTTCTGGGGCCTGGGTCCAAAATACCTTCAGCCATCCCTCTGCAAATACATCCCCTCTCGAGCTCTTCGCTCTTCTACCTCTAACTTCCTCAGGGTCAGTCGTTTTTCAAAGAAATGAGCTGGTGGTAGATCTGTGTCTTCGGCTGGGGCCTCCCTCTGGATCAGCGTCCCAGCCACTCTAAAACTTGCTGAGAACCATCTCCGGTTCTGGAAGCACCTCAAGACCTTCCTCTTTGCTTCTGCCTTCGCTCCCCCCTCTCACCTGCTGATCTGTTCTCTCTTGGCACTGTGCACCTGGCCACCCTTTGTCCTCCGGACCAAGGTACCTGCTCACCCTGCCAGCCACCCGCACTGCCTCCGGGCCACCCCTTGCACTGGGGTCTGTATCTGTACCCATACTGCCGCCCCCTTTTTCTTCCTGCATTTACCAGACCTACCCTGTCTGCTGCCTTAAACCCAGCACTTGCCACTTGCTGGCTGCACTACCACTGTTTGTTGCCTTTATTATTTATTTATTATTACTTATCTGTTTCTCCTTTGCTCCGCACTTTCCACTTCTCCCCCTTTCATGCACTCCCCCCCCACACTCCCATGCACTTGCGCGTTCTCAATGTCATGGGCTTAGTAAGATTGTTGTTTTGTTCTCCCCTGTTCCCCTCCCTTGCCTTGCCGCGCTCTGAATCCCTTGTGTACGAGCGCAATAGAAATAAAATATCAATATCCCTTGCAGGCATGCCCAATATGATAGGTGCATTGGAGTGCACACATTTGGAGCTGTTGGCCAGGCATGCCATTCAGGCAGTGTCCCGAAACAGAAAACTCTACCACTCACTGAATGTGCAGATGGTGTGTGATGCCCACCACATCATCACCCACTGCTGTGCCAGATTGCCCGGTTCAACACACAACTCCATGGTGCTGCGGAACTCCACACTTCCAGGGTACATGGCACATCACAGCGGAGCGCATACCTGGCTGTTGGGTGAGTGTATCTACCTGAGCATGTGCACAGTTGAAATGGGGCGGGGGGCATAACACACCATAGCGTCCCTGGCTGTTGGGTGAGTGTATCTACCAGTGCATGTGCACTGTTCAATGGGAGTATGTACAACACCTATCAACAGTGGATGTGTGCAATGCAATGTGCAACACAGTAATAGCATGCCTGAGTACAAGGCCTTGACTGGCATGTCTCAATTGAACAAACTGATCATGTGCATGCATAACAACATCAAATCTGGCCAAGTCCAGTAAGCAGAATCTCAGAAATGCAATAAACAAAGTAACTAGAAGGAAGAGGCTTTTTGAATACCGAACTAATGTAAAGCGGGTTAATAATTCTATTGAAGACAGAGCTGATTTAAAAGGGAGCAGGTGGCAGTGCGAGAACGTAATAATCAAACCAAAAAGGTGTGATTATAACATGGTAGGTTATATAAAAAGCCAACAACAAGAAAGGGCAATAAACCGAGAACAAACTATAAACTACTATTGCCAAAGCCAAAAGAAAATCATATCAAGGCAAATTATAAACAACCAGTATTGCCCAAGCCAAAAGAAGGCAATTGAGAATGTCAGTGTTTGTAAAGACCAATGCCCATCTATAAAGGAAGTCACAAGAGGAGATGGCTTAAACCTAGATTACCAAAGCCAAAGAAGTGTGAAAGTGAAACAGAATCCCTATCAGCATTTGGTTAGTGTGGAAGGGAAAAAACAAGAGTGGCAGAAAGGCTGCCCTTCTGATGGAAGCTATTCAAGAGGATTGGAGCTTAACATGTATTGCGTGGGGCAATCACAAGAGTGTACCAAACAACACCAATGTGTTCTTGTTCTCCCAGAAATAATATTTGAATTTGAAGTTGTGAAGCAGAAGTGGAAACAAGAGTGGCAGGAGAGCTGCCCGTTTGGTTTAAATATATTCAGGAGTGCAGCATGGCCAGTATTGTGTGTGGCAATCACATATGGGCAATAAACAGCACCAATGTGATTCTTATTTCCCTTGAAGAAATTCTTACATTTGATTTTGCTAAATTATTGGAAGTTGACCATTACCACAGAAGTACTTGAAGTTAGTAGTTGTTCTGGCCTAGCAGAAGATTACACCCGGTCAGAAGACTTTGGGCCTCATTACGACCCAGGCGGTAAGGGGTTTACGGCAGCGTTAACAGCGCCGACCCTTACCGCCTGAGTACGAGGTCCCTTAGCGCCATGGCGCTTTTAACACCTGCTTTTAGCAGGTGTTAAAATCCATGGCGCTAAGGGACCATGGGGCAAAAATGGGAATGGGGAAGGGTAAATGGGGATTGGGGACTTACCGCCCCGCCAAGGTCGGAATGGGGCGGTAAGTCCGCCAACCACCATGGCGTAAACGTAGTTTACGCCATGGTGGTAAAGTCACGGCCCAGGCGGTAACTTACCGCCTGGGTCGTAATGAGGCCCTTTGTAGCAATTGGTTCTGTTCTGGCATGAGAGTGCACCAGAACAGATACTTTGTAGTAGTAGTCCTGGCAGGCGAGTAGACCAGGTGTAAGTCAATTGAAGTACTGTGGTGGTGTTAAAATTCCTGAAGAAGCAGTGGAAGAATAATACATAATCATCCTCACAAATTAATATCACTGAAACGAGTGTTGTATGAATTGCTGTATAATTATTTAAGACTGTCAAACAAGTAATTTTATGAACTGGTGCTGAAATATCCTGACAAAGTCATTTTTGTTGAAACTAATGAAGTACAAAAGTAGGCTTTGCTGATGAAAATAAGCTGTTTCAAGCAAGATCTTGGTTACAAGTGAAAAGAGGACACGTTGTTAAACATTTGTGTACTGTTGAATTCAAGTTGGAAACTTGGATTATCAAAGTGGAACAACAAGAGAACTGATGTGGAACTTTTTATTGTGAGACAGGATTTCCTTATCCATTTGTTACTGCACAACAAAATCTTGCTTAAATCTGGGGAAGGGGAATTGACCCAGATTATAAGGAGAAGCTAGTAGCATGTGTCACAGTTTAGACAAACTTCATAAAAGGATACAACCTTGCAAAGGATACAGTCAGCATCCACTTTCGGGGAGCCCTTTCACTCTGGGGTATCTTGAACGTGCAGCGAACCAAATTCTTCCGGGACACCTTGCACGTGATGCTAAACAAGACTTCCCCCCCCAAGAGCGTAGCCTGTAGGAATTTAACTACAACTAACAGGCCAGGGGCTTGAGCGAAAAGGCAGGAGCAGCGACAACAGAGCTAAGGGAGCAAACAAAACAATGATTCAAAAGAGCAACTAAGGTTACCCAAAATGCAGCGACCAGCCACCCACAATTACCCTCTCTTACCTGCTTAGCCAGAGAGAAATCCCATAACCTTATGTAAGCCCAACAAACCACGGCAACCAGGTGATGCAGGAAGAAAGTCCCAGTTGGTAGAAGTTAGTGCAAAGATTCACCTAACCCAAACGGCACGAGGGCGCAGCTAGTGTCCAAAAGGCAATCCCAAATTCCATTCAGCAAAGCGTCCCTGAAGTGAAGGTAAGGAATCCAAGTAGTGACCAGTGGAATCAGGAGAGCGTCCGTTTAGTCACGTTGATGCGTGGAGTGATGTTTTTTGTGACAAAATGAAAAGTACCATTGAACAATCCAGAATACGTAGATAATGAAGGGAAATTAGGAAGTCTGTGAAGATAGCAGCCAGAGGGAAAAACGGAGCTTAATTGGAAGTTCAGTTTCAGTCACTGGATATTTATCCTAGGGTGTGATGGGGAAGCAAATCCGAAAGCGTCACAACAAACAGGAGCAGGAGAGAGCAATCCGTATACAAAGCCAGGAATTCGATTACCAAAGGGAAAACAGTCGAGGGAGTTGGCGCCAGAAATGGTAAAGGAGAAGACGTACAGAATAGTCCTTAAAGCATGAGCCGGGTCCAGGAGATTTCAGGAAACAGGATAACGAGAATCGGGCACTTAAATTAACTACTTAGTTTTAGGAGCACCCGTTGCATGGACAAGCTGAGTTAAGTACGATTATCTTTCCCAAGACGTGAGACGCGTTGCCGGCGTGTCACGTGATCGCAAAAAGGGGAAATGCTGGGTAATGTAGTGCGGCGTGCCCCGCGACTTGAAAGCAGTCGCCAAGGCAGCTTCCACATGGAAACGGATGACTCTAGTCGTCCGTGTGCAGGAACGCGGGGCATGACAGCATGATGTGAATTTAACTGTTATATTTGTTGTTTATGAACTGTCATATATTACCTGATTGAGTTGGTGTATGTACAGGATTGAGGGACAGTGAGTTTATTTTAGTCAGGGAAATACTCATCAGGGTAAGGATAGTGAGGTGTTTATCCAACGCTTTCAGTTCATAAAAAGGCATCTTTTGAAAATCCTTCACAAAGTTTTCTGCCCCACATTGTTGACCCCTCACAATGCTCTGTCACTGCCTTTGATTAAACTGCACAAAAACTGAGGTTGGATTCTTTCCTGCCTCAACTTTTCCAACCTCCCTACTGTCAACTGCCCTTTCCTCCCCCCATCATCACTCCCTGTCTCCTCTTCAGCTTGCAATCTTGGAGTTTATTTTGACTCTTCGCTTTCTTTTTCTTCTCCTATCTCAGCTACTGTTCATACACGTTGTTTCATTGTTGTTAATATTCGTCACCCCCTTCCATATTTGTCATTCCAGGCTACCAAACTCCTCATTATTTTTCTAATTTCTCTCGCATTGATTATTGTTCTGCTCTTCTCATTGACCTTCCTGCCTCTCCTCTTGGCCCTCTTTAATTGGCATATAACTCTGCTATTTGCCGCTCCCCCACTCTTCTATCACTTCTTCTCTTCTGTCAATTTCCTTTCTCTCTTTCGATTCTTGCATTCTTTTTTATTTTCTCTGTATTATAAATCCACACTCTCGCTCCCCTCTATCTTTCCTCTCTTGTTTCTCTTTACTCTTCCTCACCCCTTTTCAATTTCTTCTTACTGTTCCTAAACAACCATTTGCTTATTTCCATTTTTGTTTTTTTCTCTTCTAATACCAAAACACTGGAACTCTGTTCCCCTATTTATTCACTCATCACGCCACTTTGCTGGAGTTTGAGTGTGTGTCTGTAGGTGCGGCTCGACGCGGGTATTGAAGCCGTTGGGTGCTTTTCTCTAGCAGCAACCCAGAAACGTGCGACGAGGTGAAGCGGGCGCAGCTGTGGAAATCAGGACGGGCGCCGCGCTGGAGTAGGGGCTGCGGAGGGCCGGAAGAGCCGAGAAGCCGAGTCGACTTGAGGCTTAGACAGCTCCCATAGCTCCCATAGCTCCCGCAAACTACCTACAACTTCTGGCTGGGACGTGGATGTGTGCGGCAGAGGTGAGGCATAGCAAGCGGTGATCCGGAGGATCTGGGAGACTGAGCTGGGATTTTCCTCGCCCTCGGCCCCTCGCACCCCTCTCACCCCTCCCCCCCCTTTTTTATTTTTTTTTTATTTTTTATTACTCTGCCAAAAGGGACCCGGGGCTGAAACAGGGACTGTGGAGAGCTGGGAGAGGCGAGAAGTGGAGCGGAGCCGAGCCTAGTTGACTTGAGGCTCAGACAGCTCCCAGAGCTCCTGTAAATTGCACTGACGTGCGCAGCGGAGGTGAGGCATAGCGAGCGGCGATCCGGGGGATTGAGCAGGGATTCTCCTCGCCCTCGGACCCTCTCGCTCCCCCCCCCCCCCCTTAATTTGTCAAAGGAACCTGGGCCGTAGTGCCCCCCCCCCTCACCCCATCTTTCCCCTTTTCCCTCTGCCCTGTGGTTTCTACTTTTTATCAGCTGGCACACGTGTTCTGCCATTGCATTCAGCACAGTCGCCTGGAACCTCTGTACACCAGACGAAAACCTCACAACGGGCACCTTTGTATATTTCCCATGCTCCCCTGCCTGCTTTGCCTGCATTCAGAACAACGCCATGTCAGTCAGAGGCTAGGGTAGACGCAACTTAAAGATACAGGCCTTAGTCACTCACTCATTCACATATACTGTGAATCGGGGAAATCTTCGGATATTTGATTGAGCCTAGGACACAACAGTGGTGCATATTGACTGAAAGCTCTATTCTGTGCCCTTACAGTAACGGCACTAATTACCTGAGGATTTGCTCAAATACCCCTAAGACACCCTGCTTGCGCTTCCCAACGTTCTTGAAAGTACCAAGGGAACATTATATACCATCAGCTAAAGGCAATCTTATTGGATATATTGCCCACGGGTCATTTCCCTTCTACCCTGACCCGACAAGGAAGCGAAGGAACGGTATCACTATGCTAACTGTCAAGAAGTGTTCTGCCACGAGATACAACCTTCGGAATCAGAAGGGCAGAACCTCTACCACAGGGCCGAACAAGGGCAAGGGTACGAAACCAGTTCCGAAGGAAAGAGGAATTATTACTGATTTTTTTCCACCTCCGCCTATTTCAGATACCATAAGTCCATTGCTAAACGAGGAGAAGGAGCCGAGCATTTACAGCAGAACGAACAACTCAGTGTGCCTAGGGGAGAGTATAATTGATAATAACTCACTGCTTGACCTCTGTCTGTCCATGCAGAGAGCCATGACTCAGCTACCGCGAAGCAGCACAAGCAATCAAATCAATAGTTACCAACCCCAGACGATAACCTCACAACGAGAAGCGATAGATTATCCGCTTCCCCTAACCTTGATGTCCATTTAGACTCGCAGGAACCCGAAAACAACAGTGACTTCAGAGAAGGCAGTACGAGCCTGGGGGATTTGCAAGCATCAGTCGCATCTGTACAATTTGCATTAAATATTCTATTGAAGATGTGCGGGAAGATACTCGATGTTACTCTCGCAATCGCAACAAGCGATACCGAGAAAAACAACCCAAAGGAGACCGAGCCGGAACTCATCAATACTAACACGCAAGATGGCTCTGACTCTGGGACCCAGGACCCAAACACTACTAATAACTCGGAAATCTACCTCTCACGCAAACAGAGACGCCTGACAAAAAAGGCGATTGGAAGAAGAAAGCGTCAAATTGCAACAATCATACTACCAGACACAGCAGAGACAGTGGAGGAAATCTCGAGGCCAACAGAAGGCAGCACTCCCAAAAAAGGACAGAGAAAAGTCAAACGGAGAGCGGCACGGGCACGTAAACGTATTGCAGTAAAAGAAGGAAAGCTCACTAGCTGGCTTATTAATGACAAATGCAATACCTCTAAATTAACAGTGGCACTAGAACCAGAATCTTCTCTATGCGAAAAAGAACAGGATACAAAGGTATCCCAGAATAACACAAACAATATATCAGCTATCTCAATACCTCCGACCAACGAGCCTCAATTAACAACAGCATCACCAGTGGAGGACAAGGGCAATCTTATGGTACCTAGAGGCGGAAGAATCTGCCTGATTAAAAATCTCTATCAATCTAGTAACCACGACTGGATTACCAGATCAGCATTGATGACCAGACTGCATACCATTCCGCAGCTGAGAGTGCTACGATCTGAGGACTTTGTATTTGTCGAACCATTAAAAGTGACGAACTCAAGTACATCGGCCCTTCACTGCAAATTCTTAGCCACTGCAGAACTGCTGCGTAATTTTAAAACCAACTTGAGGGAAGTTGACCTGGAAATAGATGCTGATCCGAACATCACTGATCCACAGTGGCCGATCCAGATGCCAAATCCAATTATGGAAGAAAGGACCATAATACAGCCACCTAAAGATGACTCTGTACAGTTGGTAGACATACAGAAGGTCCTCATATGGCTAATAGAGTCCCTACCAGGAACAACAGCAAATCAATGAGATCAAACCATCATTTCTTGGAATTGTCGGGGATTCAGCCATCTATTATCGCCTGATGGCTCAGTGCCCTTAATAATGGGCCATACCTGCATATGCTTACAAGAGACGTGGCTTACCGCCCGAGCCCTGTTAAATGGGTACACTATACACCAGGAATTAGCAAAAAAGGGACTAAGGGGAAGACCATATGGAGGTCTACTAATTGGCATCTTGCATCCACTAAGATCTATCCGCATTCACACGAAAACGGACGAATTTATATTAGCAGTGGAACTGGAGCTTCCTGGCGAAGATAAAACGGAACATGTTCTCCTGGTTAATATATATAATCCATCTGAATCTTTTCAGAGTGAGATTATCCAGGAAGCTTGCCACGATCTGTTGATCAGCTGGCTGACGGAGCCGAAGAAAAATATGGTTATCTTTGTTGGTGACTTTAATTGCCACTTAATTGGTGAGCCGAGCATCAGTAACAACCCCTTGCTGAAGAAAATAGGCAAATTGAAACATGGAAGCGTAAATACGGAGGGACAGCTATGGTTTAATTTCTTTAAGTCATGGAACTTTGAATTACTAAACGGCAGAACCATTAGCGACTATCCGGGAAAATCAACATGGAGAAACTTCATATCCAGTAGTACATTGGACTATATGTACGTAAGTCCTACCATGACCACCTGGGTCACAGATATGAAGATCAAGGATAATGATTGGAGCGACCATGCTACTCTCACACTCTCTTTCAATTACATTACACAATTTATATCGCATAAACCTATTGGCGAGTTGAAGACGAATCATGCTCTCTCCAAGATACGATGGTCTGACAACAACATTAAACGAGCCATAGAGCACACAATCAACTATCCAAATCTGTGTCACACAGAACTCTTAGCCATGACCAGCAAGGAGATTGAAGAATGGATCGCAGCATTCTCAAACACCTATGCAGCGATTAAAACAAATATGCGGGCCCCCGAGACCAAGACCACTAATATATTCGATATTGAAATTAGAGATGCCAAACGAACTTTAAGAGCTGACCTGAGGAAATTAC